>NC_135631.1:31485142-32735142 GCF_053574225.1 Canis aureus
AAGCAGGGAAAGGAGCTGAAGGAGAGGGAGAGAGAGAAAATCCCAAGCAGATTCTGTGCTAAGTGCAGAGCCCAATGTGGGGTTGATCTCATGACCCTGGGGTCATGACCTGAGCCAAAACTGAGCATTTAACTAACTGAGCCACCTAGGTGCCCCATTAATATATTTCTTAATGAATATCCATTTAAAAAACATATATAGGATTGGGTCTTCATCATGGATAGTTTAACAAGGTAATAGGTAAATAACCTCATGTAGTTCATGAATCAAACATAGAAAATATGCATTCTGTATTGAAAATAATCTCATCATATTAGATAAGTTAATAGGTAAACTTATTTATAATCTCTAAAGCCTACAGTTATTTATCATTTAGCAAATCTAAAGTCTGCCAATTACACTGCTTAAGCAAGCAGTTTCTTCCTGTCTATCAGCAGAGTACAAAAAAAAAAAAAATAAATCAATGCATATCCTTTCCTTTTTGCCACTGCTTCACAAGGTCAATATATAGCTAAGTGGCTTAAAACACGGTCTAGAAGAAGGCTCAGCTTTATGATACAACATCCGATTTTGACAGTGTGTGAGGGAAAAGACAGTCTTTTGAAGTCCAGGTAAATAATGAGTCACATTCTGTTTCCTCTCACACCTGTTTGCTCTGGGTACAGTCTGTTAACTGAGCACAGGATACTGCTGATTATAACTCATTCAAAACATGAATCAGAAAGATTCATTTGATCATTTCAGCTGAGAAAATGGAAAAAGCAATATCCTGAAGGGATTAGACTTTTACAGTGCTTCATGTTACAAACCATTATTAGGGCAGCAAGGTATCTGTTTCTCCAATGCATCATTTAAAAAATGTGATATATTTAAGTTACTGGATTATTTTTGCTAAATTGGCTTAATATAGTATGAACTAAATTTTATGCTCCAACCATGAAGCACAGTTTTTAATATCAATGTAAGGCTCAATCTTTTTTTTTTTTTTGTAAGGCTCAATCTTAAATAAAATATAAAATTATGCTTTATAGCAGAACATAAATCTTTATTTCTTCCTGAGTGTTTATCTTTCTATATATATTATTAGGTAGTGTTAAATACCTGGTAAGAAGAGCATATTTCTGCTTCACCTCTAACAATCATAACCACATATTATGCATAATATGAAATAGATTTATGCCTTTAATGTGTCTGTTTTGATAAAAATGTGATATGTTTAATATATTATTTCTTAATAATTTTAAATATTAATTAATTAATTATTCAATATTCACTTAAACTGTGTTTGATTCATAGGCTAGACAAACTGGGTGGAAAACCATACATCAAGCAATACATAAAGTTGCATACTTATATAAATATTCATCTTTGACTAATGAATATATGAATTTTAGAGTTTTTTCTTTACATAAAGCAACCATTTTTCTTTACATAAAGCTTTTTCAGATTTATTATTATCATGATTTTCTAAATATTCAAAACAAATGATCAAATTCTTATGATTCAGGTTGATTCAGAGTTAGGTTACCATCACTTAATTAGCTTGCCTCTCATCCACGATATCTTCATTTGATTAGTTCTTGCTTTGCTGTAGAATTGTAGAAAGTTCTGATTCTGGGGTTACTTAGAGGCCACACAGTACTTAGTGACTTTGGGATTCATTGTCTCCTGTTTTTTTCAGCTCTTGTTTTTTTCTCTATTGGTCACATAGTTTTGCCAAAGGTAAAATTTCTCCAACTGAGAGGAAGTAGTAATACTATGTCCACAGAAGGAGCAAGACTGTTATTAGCAAAGCTTACTGAACTCAAAGGAATATGCTATTTTCCACTCTAGCATCTACATGTTAGATGCCAATAAAGAGTTTGTTTTATTGCCATCACTGGCCAATGACTGTGGCTAGAGTGATGTGTATTATAAGTCAGACAGATGCCAGATATTTCACTAGCTATAGAGAGAAAAAGATATGGAAGCAGGCATGACACTGGTCCCACCAAAAAGCTCCTCAAGAAAGGATAGAGTTGGTTGTTAATACATGAAATGCAGAGAAATAAAGGTATTAAAATTCTGTCCTTTGGATTTCATCTCTTAGATGCCCAGATAGCACGCATATAAACAATCTGATGAGTAACTCCACCTAACATAATTATTTCACTTACCATAAAAATGTACTCATCCTCTCCCCAAAGGGCACAACTCAAAGACACATTAAGTCATCCTGTTCTAAGGCTGGCCTCTCTGGGTAAAATGCATTTCTCTTAATCAAATCCAGATGTGAGTCCCCACAGTACTATAACAAAATTCTAATTACAAATATAACCATTCCATCTTACACAACAGACAGTGTTAGGACAAATAAAGACAGTACAATAAATATTCCTCTTTGAAAAGCAGAAAGGAATAATCACGAGCTCAGACCTCTCTGCTAGTGGCACAAATTCATCGCTTTGACCCACTGGGAGGCACTTTCCTGTTGAGTAATCTCCACAGTCACACTCATAGGGTACTAGCCTTGGTCCTATAGGTTCTCAGGGCAATTACAGGTAGTTAACATCTAAGGACGAATTTTCCAAACAGTACAATTCTCTCAAATAGTCATCAATCTATTAAGTCCTACAGGGTAATTCTATCCAGAAGTAATAAAAAACAAAAATGTTGTCATATTATGCTTTTTAAGTCTATCTTGCCCTTGCATTCTGTGCCTCTTAACAACAGTGAGGTGGTAGTCCAGTCCCTATATTCTAGGTCAGTGGCTTTTCCCTTGACCTCCTCTCAAGTCAGTATGAATCTGCCAACCAGGATGGAGGAGGCAGAGACATGCATTCATCTTCACAACTCTCAACCAGCTCCCTGGAGATGGTATGTATGTGTGTGTGTAATCTTATAGCATCTATAATCAGGTAAAGGAGAAAACAGAAAGAGAGATTTCAGAAGGCCCTGGATATTTGACTGTCTATGTTCCTCCAGGGTTTCAGTCTTATTCCCTGACCTGTATCCTATCTCCCTGAACTGTCCTCAACTTAGGAATTGGCAAAAAATGTAGTGCTTTATATTTCCTTAAGGACATGATTATCCTACTCCTGGTGTCTTTGAGGCAAAACTGAATGCTTTGCAGACTGAGACTATAGGTGAGAAGACTCTAGGCTCACATAACTGTTCTTTTAAAAATGAAAACTGAACTGAAATGAAAGAACACTTTAAAGAGGTAATGCAGGTACATGGTAAAAATTTCAAAGAATACACAGTGAAAAGTAATACTTCCTATAAAGCTCACTTAAATTCTAGGTCCCTGGGGCCAATCACCAAAGTACTATGTGGTATTGCCAGAAATGGCCCATGGTTATAATGGCCTGTGTATGTCTGTCACGGTGTGATACCACTGCACACCCACCCAAGTGACTACAATAAAAATGATCAAAAGTGTTAAATGTGACACTAATGTCAAGAAATTATCTATATATACACTACTGACCAGATTGAAAATTAATACAGGTGCTTTGGAAAATGATTTGTTAGAATCTGCTAAATCTATGAATGGACAATTCTACTCTCAGATATAGAGTTAACAGAAATGTGTACATATGTGTACCAAAAGAAATTAATGAGATCGTTTATAACAGCACCATTTGTAGTAGCCCCAAATTAAAAAAAAAATAAATTCCTATTAAAAACAGAATAAGTAGGGACACCTGATTTGGGCTCAGGTCATGATCTCAGGGTCCTGGGTTTGAGCCCTGTGTTGGGTTCCACACTCACTGGGGAGTCTGCTTGAGGATTCTCTCTCTTCTCCTCTCCCAACTTGTATTCTCTCTCTCTCTCTAAAATAAATAAATAAACCTTTAAAAAATAAATGATAGTAGAATAATAAATTTTTATATTCTTACAATGTGATGCATGGCAATAAGAATGAAAAATCTACCACTATTTACAGCAGTAGGTATAAAGATCACAAACACAATGCCGAGTGGGGAAAAAAAGCCAGACACAAAAAAGAATGCTACATATGATTCCAGTTACATGAAGTACAAAAAGAGGCAAAACTAATCTATGCTCATAAAATCAGGATAGTGGTTATTCTGAAGGTTGGCTAGAAATGTTGACCAGTATGTTCACTTTTTTATATGTGCATGAAACTTCAAAAATAGCTAAAAGAAAGGTAGAAGTGGAAGCATTGCACATAATCAAGAATTATCGTATATTTAATCAAGAGTTAAAATGAATGAAATAGAGTCCTATTTACTGACACAAGTATAACACCAAAAGAGTGTTATATTTAAAAAGAACATAGCAGAATAATTAATACGATACCATGGAATATATAGTCCTACTTTTATACATACATATACATTTGAAAGTTTATTTAAAATAATCATTGGAATATATACTGAACTGATAAGAGTGTTTATATCTTGGGAAGAATAATAATAGTCTCTTAGTAAGGAATTAAGATGATATTTTGCTCTATTCTTAAAACTCTTTTCTGTGTGAGCTAAATTATATATATATATATGTATGTATATATATCATATATGTATGCATGTACACATACATTATACATCCAATAGAGTTTCTGATTTGGATGATAGTAAAGTTCTCGAGGTCTGTTTCACAACAATGTAAATATACTTAACACTATTGAACTTTCAACTTTAAAATGGTTAAGATAGTAAATTTCATGTCATGTATTTTTTACCACAATTTTAAAAAATGAAATTAAGCTAAGTTCCAGAATAAAAAAAGATAGAATTATATTCTCATTCTAAACTTTGCTCTATTCTCTTAACATGTCCTAAGATTTATTCACTTTATATAAAGCTGCTTCAATTATTTCAAATGGTTGTAGTCTATGCCATTGTATAGAAACATGACTAATCGCATGTCAGTTCTTCCTACTGATGGGCAGAGACTCCCAAGCCTTATTAGCACCAGGAAAATAGGGAACAAAATCCACCAGAAAGCAACTTTGTCCTCTCAATCAAAATTAAAAATTAGTATTTTCTCAGACCTTTTTATTCTGCTTCAGGAAGGCATGCCACAGACACCTGCACATGTGGGCCAAGATATATGTGCAAGAGTAGTCACTGCAGCATATTTCGAATCGCAAATTCTGCTCCTAAGTAAAAGAAGCAGCAGGACAATGGACATTGTATTCAACGGAGAAACTAGTAACCTGCCATATTTCTCAATGTAAGAAGTTCCTTAACGGATATTACCCTGTTTTATCTTCCAATCCACAATTTTCAGTATGCTTAGCAGGATAGACATTCACTACCTTTTCACCTGATAGCGTCATTTCCTTCAGTCTGAGGGAAGTAGACAATTTACTTACAAGAACTCAAGGTTGACGTTTCCCTTGTGCTTTGGTACTTAGCCACACCTGAAGGTAATTGGGTTAAATATTTTTAAAAATATATCACTTATTTATTAGTTCACTTTATTTCTATATGTCTCTATTCCTATCTGAAAAATAAATTGTTGTTAATTAATTCAAGGGATTAGGACTCCTGATTCTATTACCATAACTTCTTCTGAAGGTTCTGACCAAATTCCTTTTCAATAGCAATGAAAACTGACTTGAGGAAAGAGGCTGGAAAGTTGTGTTTATCTTTTATTTCTTATAGCCCTGTTGTCTAGCAACAAGTGGACACGGTAGACATTCAATAATATCTTTGTGGTTACTGGTGCTACTGGATAACAGTTTTTTGGTGCCTTCACAATCAGACAAGTGGAAATAACTATGGGTAATGAGGTGATAAAATATTTTTCTAAAAGTGCGAGAGTAAAAAAAATAAATAAAAATAAAAGTACAAGAGTAGTGTACTAAAAACAGGCACAACAATATGTATATTTATAGTTTTCTCTATCAGAGACTGGCCGTTTGCATGAGCTATCTCTAGACACTTAAATCAGCTTTCAGGATAGGGTGTGTATTTTTAAATAATGAAATCAGGGTTCAGAGAGTTGAATGATTGAAGCACACACAGCTGCAGTGAGTAGCTGAATTGCAAGTCCAGATCTCTCTGACTTCAGCCTCTCTCACCATTATATCGTGTTGCTTCACAAAAAGATAAGGCTATGTACTTTCTAATTATATCTTCTTAAGGATTATCTAATCTTGGATTAAACTTCCAATGGCTTCCTATGCAAATACGTAAACCCATCAACATGGTATACATGGCTTCTTTTTGTTCAATATACAGCTATTCAATAAAAACTCAAAAAGCTAATTTAAAAACATATTTAGCATCCTAAAGTAGTTAAAACTATACATTAGAAACCAAATGACCCAATCTCCGGTCACAGAGATCATGTAAAGTTGAACTTTGAGTCAAGCATGTTTGCTTACCCGATTTGGTATATGTTAAGTGGCATGTAGCTCCCATAAATACAGAGAGCACCAAAGGTCTTCCCCACATCAGAGTTTGGGTAACACTTCATTTCACCAAACACAAATATAATATAACTTCTCCATTCTATATTTATGGGGCAGGTGTTGACCATATAATAATAAGTTTACTAAAGTAATGTCAACTGGCAAAGTATACCCCATAAACAATATTGGTAAATACAGTAGGTTCATGAAGAAAACGCACTGTTTATTTCTGTTTTCCAAACGAGAGGGAAGGTTACAGCACATAGCAATTACTTTGAGGCTTTTTGCTTCACAAAGGTGGCTTCCAATTTCATGACCACAACTCTGGGGAATGCAGTTGGTGTGGTCAGAGTCTAAGCAGGCCCACCTTCAAGCTCACCGTCCAATCAGAGCACAGCGTCCTGCTGGGGGTGGGTGGCTATTACAGCTTGGTGCTGCTTTCAGAAAAAAAGAATACACTAGCACTATGATTGAGGCCATTGTCAAAACATGGTCTTCTTGTGACAAGATGTGGTGGTAATAAACTGTCATTGATGCCTGTTAACTGGAAAAATAACCCTTTCCAAAACAGAACTTTTTAAGCTAAATGGAATTAACTGAGGCATTTTAACTCAAACTACATCAACTCACACCAACAAATATTTATTGTGTAATGGGTACAAATTCCCGTGCTCCTTTTTAGGGGCCATAATATATATATTTTTAAAAAACCATGTATTTATTTAATATTTACTTATTAAACCCTTTATCATAAATTCTGCTTAATAAGTTCATATTAAATTTTGTGTTGGGAACTCTACTGATTGCACCTCAGGCACACCCTTGCGCTCTTCTGCAGTACTGTTCTATATAGAATAGGATTTCGAAAATTGATTTGTGTTTATTTATTCATCTAACAGTTTTTGAGTAGTAACAACTTGCTATGTGTAATGTATGATTGAGTACTGTGTTAGGTTTCTCCAGAGAAACAGAATAAATAGGAGATATGTGTGTGTGTGTGTGTGTGTATACAAATATATATAATTTTAAGTTTTTAATATACGCAGTTAACATGCAGTGATATATTACTGTCAGGTGTATAATATAGTGATTCAACAATTCTATACATTACTCAATGTGCTTCATGATAGGTGTACTCTTAATTCCCTTCACCTATTTCACCCATTCCCCCCACCACCTCCACTCTGGTTACCATTCATTCTCGATAGTTAACAGTCTGGTTTTTGGTCTGTTTCTTTTTTTTTTCCCCCTTTATTTTGTTTCTTAAATTTCACATATGACTGAAATCATATGGTATTTTGTCTTTCTCTGATTGACTTATTTCACTTAGCATTATACTCTGTAACTCCATCCATGTTGTTGGAAATGACAAGATTTCATTAATTTTTATAGATGAACAACATCTTCTTCTTTATCCATTTATCGGTCAATGGACACTTGGGCTGCCATAGTTTGACTATTATAAATAATATTGCAATAAACATAGGGGTGCATATGTCCTTTCAAGTTAATGCTTTTGTATTCTTCTGTATTGGTAAAAATCCAGTAGAGTGATTGCTGGATTATAGAGTAGTTCTATTTTTAACATTTTGAGGAAACTACATACTGTCTTCCAGAGTGGCTGCTCCAGTTCAAATTCACACCAACAGTGCAAGAGGGTTCCTTTTTCTTTACATCCTTGCCAACATTTGCTGTTTCTTGTGCTCTTGATTTTAACCATTCTAATAGATGACAATGAGTGAGGTTGAGTACATCTTTATGTACCTGTTGGCCATCTGGATGTCTTCTTTGAAAAATGTCTGTTCATGTCTTCTGTCCATTTTTAAATTTGATTTTTTGTTTTTTGGATGTTGAGTTTTGTAAGTTCTTTATATATTTTGGATATTAACCATTTATCAGCTATCTCACTTGCAAATATCTTCTCCCATTTGGTAGATTGTCTTTTAGTTTTATTGATTGTTTCCTTCAGTGTATAGAAGATGTAGTCCCAATAGTTTATTTTTACTTTTATTTCCCTTGACTCAGGAGACATATCCAGAAAAATGCTGCTATGGCCAACGTCAGAGAAATTAATGCCTGTGCTCTCTTCTAGGATGTTTAGGGTTTTAGGTCTCACATTTAGGTCTTTAATCTATTTTTATTTTATTTTTGTATATGTTGTAAAAAAAGTGGTCCAGTGTCATTCTTTTGCATGTATCTGTCCAGTTTTCCCAACCTCATTTCTTGAAGAGACTTTTTCCCATGCATATTCTTGCCTCTTTTGTTGAAAATTAATTCACCATATAATTATTGGTTTGTTTTTGGGCTTCCTATCCTCTTCCATTGATCTATGTTTCTATTTTTGTGCCAGCACCACACTGTTTTGATTACTACAGTTCTGTAGTATAACTTGAAATCTGGAATTATGGTACCTCCAGTTTTGCTTTTCTTTTCCAAGATTGCTTTGGCTATTCAGGGTCTTTTGTGGTATATACATATAATTTTAATCTGAAAGTTTCTATTTTTTCTACATGACTTGAAAATTGTTGCATTTTATCTTTATTGATTTAGAATTTTTGATTTAGAATTTATAATTTAGAATTTTTGAGATTAATATGAAAATATATTTTAGAGTATCCTTATAGAATGACAGTAACTCAACACAAACACCAAAGCCTCCTTTCTTTTCACCTGCACTGAAATAGAAAAAAGTTTCACTGTCAAGTAAGGGTCACTTTCCCAGGGGGAAGGAAATAAAAATCAGGACAATTATGTAATTTTATGGTTGTTTTTCCATCTTACATGGTAAGTCTACAATAGTTTATGGTAACAGCTGTGAGTAGGTTTTAAAGAATATTTCTTTCCTGTTTCTTTTGGTAACATGAGTCGCTTTGATTTTTTTCTTTTGGGTATTGATATAAAGGAATATTTTGCTTAGTCAAATGCTTCACACTACCTAAAAAAGGCATTATTTGTGCATTTTTTTACAGAGTGAAATGACAAGATAAGCCATTAAATTAAATAACTGTGAATGTATGCATAACATTGCTATAGTATTATGATGAACAATTTGGATCATGTATAGAGTCATCTGAGGATGCCCAAAGTCCAATATAACACAAATTTCACTTCTATTCTGACTGTATATGTTTTCATGGCCATGGTTTTCTAGTTAGCCATGCTATTTTTTAGATTATTATAAAATAACATATTGAATTATCTAGATTCTTTTTTTTTTTTTTTTTTTTTTTATTGGTGTTCAATTTACTAACATACAGAATAACACCCAGTGCCCGTCACCCATTCACTCCCACCCCCCGGTTTCTCTTCAGATCGTATAAATCTTTCGCCTTTTAGATTCTTAACAGATCTTACTTTTTCTTTTGAGTAGAATCTTGATAATAAAAACATAATAAATCTTAAAGTAGTTAAAGGTATCATATAGATGTTGATATTGAGTGTTACATTTTATGTTAAAACTGTTATTGAAAATAAAGGTAAATTCTAGCTATTGTTGGGTTTAATGATGACAGTTAAAATAAACTTTGAGATCTGTTAGTGAGAAGCACAGTATTCATGAAAGCCTTTAGGACTGCTGTAAATATACACACATACTTAATGGCCTACACACACACACAAACATGCACACACACACACACACACACACTAGTTTTCATCAGCTCCTGTGATCACTGCAGCTGATAATGTGTGGTTTTTTTTCAAGAGTCATGATGTTTAGGAACAGCAAAATGCATAGTTTGTTGTCAAGTGTTGACTTGGGCCAAGATCAAAATCTATGGGAAGAGGCATACAAGATGCAGATTCAGCCAAACAAAATTATGGTGACATACTCTTTAGTTTTCCATGTAAGTCATGGCATTTTTCTAGGAATGAAATAAAATCCATCTAGGCAATCTTGTTTACAGGTAGAATAACTTCTTCAAGTAGTTTCTTCCCTATAATGTATCGCCTTCATGCATGCTTCCAATAAACATTCTTTTAGCAGTTTATCTGAACTGTCAGAGGATTCAGTGAAATCCCATTGAGTGTGATGACTGGGATTGCCCTGCTCACATATTTAAGGAATGTTTTGAGTTCAAGGAAGGGGAAATGACTCTCATAAGATTACAAGAGCACATTTTTCCAATACTGTTTATTCTGAGCAGACAGTGAAAGGTACTTGAATAAAATGAGTATGACTAGACTTGCCTTAGTAGTGGGCAATGCAAGTTGTTTTTAGATTCGTGGAAGCTCCGAGACAGATGACTCTTTATTTTTTGACTTGACTTGCTTCAGTGACATGAAAGGAAACTGTGGGATAGTGACTAACACAAGTGGGAACAGTGGAAAGGCTAGAGAAAACCAAAATAGAGTTGGTGTTTAAGACATTTCCTTAATTGTTGTTTCTTGACTTAACTCCCCCTCTCTTTCCATCACACATCTTTGGAGTGCCTCAAGTTTAGCTTTTGAGACATTTGCTACAGCAATGATTATTTTGTATGCAGCAAACACAATTTTGGAGGGTCTGGTTGTAGGAGTCTTTATTATCTCTTTTAATGTTTTTTTTATCTCTTTTAATGTTAATGTGAATTATTTCCTGTAATATTTAGAAATATTAAAGTAAGAATCTATTAGAAGCCAAACTTAATATGTTAATAGAATATAAAATCAGGAGCATAAATATTGCTTCATGCCTTTCAAACTTGGCAATTTTAATTGGAAAGGTTACTTCCGTAATGGATTTCTGTGATCTCTTCCACCATGTCCCTAAAGCAGCAAGTAAATATGTTCGAGGAAGCTGACCTCTGAAGAACACTCTTGATTATATTACTTCCTAGTTTCCTTTGATACCATATTCTTCTAGACTCCTCTACTGAATATTTAGTTTTATTTATCCTTCCTTACATACTTTTCTAATCTATACATTTTTTATATTTTCAGATTTTACTTCTTTGCCCCTTTTTCGCTCTATACTTTCTCAACCAGTTATGTCCCATAGAACTTTTCATAATAAGGGAATTTTCTGAAAACTGCACTATCCAACATGGTAGCCTTCAGCTACATGTGGCTAGTGAGCACATTTAAAATAAGGTTGAGAGAATAATAAAGAATATCAATGAGATATCACTCTTTGGTTATGCTACCCACTATCACTATTGTCTGCATTTATTTCCTCAATTTCTCCTTTTCATTTCCTTTTTTCCTTTTCGATTTGCCTTCTTTTCTCTCAACTCATCTTCTCTGAAGACCTCTCTTATGCTCACAGACTGATCTATTGCTTATTGCTATTGGTCTCCAAGTCACTACACATTCAGTGATTTATTCACCATATATTTATTAAACATTCATAGGTTTTAGACATCATACAGATGTAATTTAAGAGTGAAGAATGAGGGGCACCTGGGTGGCTCAGTTAGTTAAACATCCAACTCTTGATTTTGGCTCAGGTCATGATCTCAAGGTCCTGGGACTGAGACCTGCTTTAGGCACTGTGCTTCCTGTGGAGTCAGCTTGATATTCTCTCTCTTTCTCTGCCCTCCCACTCACATAGACATACTCTCTCTAAAATAAATAAATAGGGACGCCTGGGTGGCTCAGTGGTTGAGTTCTGCCTTTGGTTCAGGGCGTCATCTTGGAGTCCCAAGATCGAGTCCCACATCGGACTTCCTGCATGGAGCCCACTTCTCCCTCTATGTCTCTGCCTCCCTCTCTCTGTGTCTCTCATGAATAAATAAATAAAACCTTTTTAAAAATAAAATTAAATAAATAAATAAATCTTTTTTTAAAAGAAGAGTGAAGACTGATATTGAAGGAAAAAAATGACAAGTAGGATGACTATTTCAGGAGGTGAATATTTACCTACTAGAAATTTTTGTGGGGATATCCTATCAACCCATATAATTTAGCATGTTGAGAGGATTTTAGGTAATTGTAGTTTTCCTAAAGCTAGAAAGTACAAATCCCAGTTTCATATGGTCCTTTTGTTTTTTGGGGAAAATTATATGAATGGACAAATACAACAGCAATAACAATAACAAAATTACCTTAAATCGAAACCAGGTATACATATATATTATACATTAATATAAATTTGGGTCACTGTTTAGCTGGGCTTCTTCCTTTTAGAGACAGTGCGGGGAGAGGCAGGAAGAGCAAGAAGCCTTGGCTCCCTGAAGTGAAAGGACAATGTGCAAACAATCAGTTTGGGGGTGCAGTGGTGTGGCTACTGTTGCTGTAGCTTGGCTGCTTAATGAGGGATTTTTGGTACCATATGGGAAGGGAAGTGATATTGTTTGCAGAATACATTGCAAAAGGTAAAAATAGAAATTTCTTCCTACTCTGCCACCAACTTTATACTTTTAAAAAAGCCAATTCTATAGAGAACTGAAAAAATGTACTACAATGAATAACTGTAAACCTCCCACCTAGATTTACCAAGTATCCGTATCTTTCATTATCACTTTATCTCTATATATATTTGTGTATATTTTTAACCAGTTTGTAAGTAGAATGTAGGCATAATAGTTCACAAATATGTCAACATCAGCTTCTAAAAATAGAGGCATACTCCTGCATAACCACACTATCAGATATAAAATAATTTCATAAAATATAGTCTACAATCATCATCCCCAATTGTCTCAGAAGTCCTTTATAGTTTTTTTCCTAATATAGACTCCAATCAAATTTCATACATTGCATTTGATTGTTACAGCTCTTTAGTCTATTTTATTGCAGACTCTCCTGTTGTTGTTATTGTTGTTTTATCTTATTTTCCACAATTTCATTGTTTTTTGTTTTGGCTGCATTTTGTTTTGAGGAGTCCAAACCATTTGTCTCATAGAATGGTCCACTTTGTGGATTTGTCTTATTTTATTTCCTTGTAATTACATTCACATAAAATGTGTTTAGCAAGAATGGCACATAGGTGTGATTCTGTGTGCTTTTTATAGCACTGCATAAGGAGGTAAGATCTTATCAGATTTTCTCACTATTGTTGAGACAGCTTGATCATGGGGTTAAGGGTGGTGATCGTAATACCTGTTTGCTTTAATGTTTTCCCTTATATTTAGTAATTTGTGGGATGATAACTTGCAACCAAGAAAAAATTATCTCCTCTAACAATCTTTTAGCCAATGGCTTTAGCATCTATTTGTAGTAAAAGCCTAAATTAGTTTATTACATTGGGAGCGACAAACTGATTAGTTCACAAATTTCATCATTTCTTCTACAGTCATTAGTTGACATTCTTCTGTAAAAAAAAAAAAAAAAAAAAAAAGAGCTTTCTTTTATTTTTAAAATGTTTTTGGACTTACATTTTTAAAGGAATTATAATCTAAATCTGTCATCCTATTAGATTCTCAAATTAACCAAAATAGTGTAAGTTCCTTTAGGTCAGTGTTGAGTCCTTCTTTTCTTTCCAGAATTCTTTTAGTGTTTTAGCACTTCTTTTTTTTACTGGCATAATACATATTCATTTCGTTTCATCAATAAGGGTGTTTAGAGGGGCACTGGGTGGTTCAGTGGTTGAGCATCTGCCTTTGGCTCAGGTCATGATCCTGAGGTCCTGGGATTGAGTCTGGCATTAGCCTGCTTCTCCCTCTGCCTCTGCCTCTGCCTCTCTGTCTGTGTCTCGTATGAATAAATAAATAAAATCCTAAAAAAAAAAAAAAGGGAATTTAGAAACTAAGATCTCAGTGCTAGGTATTTCACTGCAGCTATCATTACTCATTCTACACCTTTAAAGTGTATGGATATAGCCACTCACTGTTAGTATTTTTAATCAAGAGTTCAATCTATTATTTTTTTAAAGGTTTTATTTGGGGATCCCTGGGTGGTGCAGCGGTTTGGCGCCTGCCTTTGGCCCAGGGCGCGATCCTGGAGACCCGGGATCGAATCCCACGTCGGGCTCCCGGTGCATGGAGCCTGCTTCTCTCTCTGCCTGTGTCTCTGCCTCTCTCTCTCTCTCTCTCTCTCTGTGACTATCTCTCTGCCTCTCTCTCTCTCTATGTGACTATCGTAAATAAAAATGTTTTTAAAAAAAGGTTTTATTTATCTATTTGACAGAGAAACAGAGACAGAGCACAAGTAGGGGGAGTGTCAGGCAGAGGGAAAAGGAGAAGCAGGCTCCCCCTGAGCAGGGAGCCCCAATCAGGGCTTGATCCCAGGACCCTAAGATCATGACCTGAGCTGAAGGCAGATGCCTAACTGACTGAGCCATCCAGGAGCCCCCAAGTTATTATTTCTAACAAAAATTTAACACTAAGTTTTTCCTACATTATTTTATTTTATTTTTGTACCTTTTTTTTTGTCTGTGAAAATCTTCCTTTTAATGACATTAACCTATTTATTTTTGTCTACAACACACATAAAATAAATAACACTAGAAATGTCCCAGATTACTACTACTAATAAATGTACTTAATAAATATCTTTAGATTTTTATTTCCTAATATTTTTTATTCCTAGAATAGATCTTATTAAGATTGGGTGGTCAGAGCACTGTGTTCAAAAGTTACTTGAAGTCAGATCTGTCTTCAGGCTCAGGTCATTGATCTCCAGGTCCTCGAATCAAGCCCCATGTCAGGCTCCCTGCTCACTGGGGAGTCTGCTTCTCCTTCTCTCTCTGTCTTTATGCACCATTCTCTCTCTCTCAGATGAATAAATAAAATCTTTTTTAAAAAGTTACTTGAAGTATTTTTTATAATATAGTTATCTTATTAATATATAGTTAGTTCATTTTTCTATTTTGATTACAATTTGCAGTTTGCTTCCTTTTACTTTTGATATTATTTTTATGTGTAAATATTTAATTATGTTAAAAATTTTATGTCCAACTCCACCCTTTCCCTCCCATCCACTGTAAATAAGCATTTTCAGTAGTTTCTGGTTCATCCTTTTCTTGGTTCTTTATGGATAATTATCTGTTTTCCCACATGAGAGCTTATTAAGTTATTAAACATCTGCACCTTGATTTTACCTGTAAAATATGGACTAGATACCAATTCTTCATTAATTTATACAATTTTTTTTCTCATTATTTCTAACACCTACTTAGTACTTATTTTTGTAAGGTGCTATGTGAACTTCCTGTTATGATCTAGGTGATACAGAAGTTATTGTTATCAGAAAAATGCTTCTTATTTTATTTTTTAAAGATTTTATTTATTAGGGCACCCGGGTGGCTCAGTCAGTTAAGTGTCTGTCTTTGGCTCAGGTCATCATCTCGGAGCCCTGGGATGGAAACCCACATCAGGACCCCTGATCAGTGGAGGATCTGCTTCTCCTTCTCCCCCTACTTATCTTTCTGCCTAGCTGTGATCTCTCTCTGTTAAATAAATAAAATCTTTTAAAAGTTTTTATTTATTTATTTGAGAGGAAGGGGAGGAGAAGGAGAGAGAGGGGGAGCATGCACTTGCACAGGATCAGAGGAAGAAGCAGACTCCCTGTTTCTCTCCCAAGAAGTCATACTTCCTTCTCTCTATCTATTGGGAATAGGAAGGCAACAAGTGAGACAGAGCTCTTGTGGAGTTTCAGAGATTCAAATCTCTCTAATGAAATGTAGAATTACAGAGAAACAGAGTAGAGGAAAATATTGACATCTAAGAAAGAAAACATAGATGGAGACTCATGAACACCATCCTCATCCCATGTGGTAATGGAGTCTCTGGCTGATGGCCTTACACCACCTGTACAACTGGAGCACATTGCTAAATGGCTTTCAAGACTAACTTCTTTTTACATACCAAAGTCCCTTTCTAAACTTGTCTGAAATAAGTAATGGAGAGGAAATGACAGACTGAAAAACTGTCTAGAAGTTACAATTTTAGGATATGATGATTGATTGCTTTGGACGAGGATTTGTAGAAATTCGGGAAATTATGTGTCAACCATGGTACACATCAGAATCCCTCAGAGAGCTTTTTCAAAGTTAACTTTCCAAGGCCCCACCCCAACCCTGGTGAATCAGAAGCTCTGTGACTGTGTCCAAGGCTGCTGGCATATATGCACTTGTGGAAAGAGATGAGGATATGGAGTATGAGGTGTGAAATGGTACCTCTCCATGCTCTCAGAAGGAACATTTTTCATATAGGCTTATTGACCATTCAAATTTATTCATTTTTCATATTGTATTTTTAAAATGTATCATTGCCCTTTTAAAAGGATTCTTTATATAATGTGAAAAAATCCTTTGGCAGCTATATGTATGACAGATAATGTTCTCAGATTATAGCTTGTCTTTGCATTTTGTTTAAAGCATGTTTTAACTTACAGTAATTTTTTTTTAAGATTTTATTTATTTGAGAGAGAAAGAGCAAGTACGAGGGAGGAGGGCCAGAGGGAGAAGTAGAAGCAGACTCCCCACTGAGCGAGGGGCTTGAACACAGGACCCTGAGATCATGACCTGAGCCGGAATCAGATACTTTAACCAACTGAGTGACACAGGTGTTCCTAAAGTAATTTTTAAATTTTAATATAGCTAAATGTACCAATCTTACCTTTTTTTTGGGGGGGGGGGGGAGCACTTTCTTCAGACAGTATTTCCCTGAGCTAAAGTCATCATCTCTATTGTCTTCTATAACTTCTTAAAACTTTTATATTTTCACCTTTCAGTCCTGAATCCTTTTAGAACTATTTAAAGTAGTTAAAAAGTAGTAATGAAGTAAAAATTTCATTTTATTTTATTCCACATGTGTTCATATATATTTTTTTCCAGCAGTATTTTTTCTGGTAATTCTATAACTTTTATTCAATTATTTCAAAAATATTTGTTGAATTTCCAGCAATATTTATTAGCAGTTAGGCCATCATTTCACAAGTCTGTCTGTGAAACATAGAAGAGACACTAGTTGATGCAATGAAGGAAGCAGGTGAGGAAGGGACTGAAAGCTTTCAGTCTATTTTCAGGAAAAGCTCTAGGGACAGAGCTGGCTTTACAGGTGGATGGTCTGTGCAAGTACCTGCTTAAATTCAGGATCTATGGAAAGGCCTGAGTTTGGTGTAATGGTCTGCTACTGCCATATTGAACTTTTAATGATATTTGAACATGAAACCTTTTTAATTTTGTACTGGGTGTACGAGGCCCTACAAATTATGTCTAGGGAACATTGTCTGGCAGCATTTGTGTTTAGCTTGCTCTTATAATTTTCCATCTTGCATTGGCTGGGGGGGAGTCTTACAAGTTTCAGGATATCCACCTGTTCTTTTATTTAAGACTAGATTTTACTTTTTGCTTTCTTTTCCAATATGAAAAACTTTGAGTTAATTCTTCAGATAAAAGGATCAAAAAACAATTTATATGTTGGCTTTCAGGAAAGATACCATATTACTGTGTGATTTATTCTGCTGTGAAAAAAAAGTGATAGAAACAATCAGTATGCAATCTGGCTAACAAAAGGATGGCATAAGAAAATGTATGTGGTGATTATCAAACATAGAGATTATTGTCACTCAAGCATTTTCTTAACCCACACTGACTGAATTTCTTTCCTCCCCATAGAAGTCTACCAATTAGAAATATAATTTCATAAACTACTAAACCACAGGAGCCTTCCTACAGAGACCAATGACCCTGTACTTTGCCTCCTGTCTACGTCTAGCTGAGGTCGATAAACTCAGTACCTGAGAACTCTGGTTGGTGAGGAGCAAAGAAGAAAGTAAGGGGAGATGATTTAGATCTCAAGAGAAGGATACTCAGTTCATTCCACAGTGAGATTCTTTGGACAAGATTACAGCATCTTCGTCTTATGGGTAAGCAGCCCTGTAAATAATGGTGGAAACCTGATCATTTCAAAAACCTACCCCACTTTAATTGGATGTGCCTGGCAAGAGTGGATACCTTGTGGTTTGAAAGAAGCATTACTCCATTTCTCATAAAAGTGGAAGTAGATAAGTGGGAGTAATGATAGATTGCACAGCCTGGTGTGGGAGAGACAAAGGAAAGTAGAAGCTGGGGAAGTTCATAGCCATGAGGGTATCTACGTTTGAGCAGACACTAGAGACAGAAAAGCAAGATCTGTCCTTCCCTGAGCCAGGGCCCTGGGAGTCGGGAGAGACTGGGCTTCACGTTATACATGAAAGGTAACCTGACTTGTTTCTCACCAAGGAAAATTTGTAAAATTTTAAATTATTCAATTTAAATGTGTGATATTTATCTGGAAAAGTGACAAAAAAGTATTCAAGGGCAAAAATTAGTTAATGAAATAAAGAAAATGGTTTTCTACCAGTAGAGGGACCCATTTCTTCTGGTAATATCTTTCATTTCTTCCTTTTTGGAAGTCATTCTTGCTATCCATTGGTGATCCCAGGCATTCTAAATCATTCCTATATGCTTGGGGTTCCACAGGATGACAAAGGTAAGTAAGGGCTGTGATCATAAGGAGTGGTGTCCAAGAGCAGGAGAGTGGAGCACAGTCACTGGAATATAAACATGAGCTAGGAAAGAACAGAGCCTGAGTATCTTGAGGTAGGGTATGTTTGTAGCAGGGTTTGAGGAGCACAGAGTGACAAGACACAGAACTGTGAGAAAGATGAAATAAACTAAATCAATTCGGGAGTCCTAAGTAATAAACAAGAAATCAAAGAAAAGGAGATCCAAGAGTAGAAGATTCATGAGATGTTCTGGCCAATGGACTGAAGTCTGTAGGGACAAATCTCTTCTTTGCTAGGAAAAGAGTATAGAGAGGTAAGAAGAAGGGATTACATCATTTCACATCTAAAGCTGTGGATGTTTTTCTTCCTTCTAGTAGAGAATGGAATTTTTCCATCAGTAGGTCAAAATCCAATAGTAAAGAAGAAATCAACTTAGTAACTGAGGACTAACATTAAGAGACCAGTTAGAAGAGAACAAACAGGGAATAATAGGATTGCAAGCATCATTGACTATTAAGTAATTTGTGAAACTTACTATAAAGTAAGTTGGGGGGTCTATAAAAGCATATGGAAAAAATTATTTTAAATATAGACTCCAAAGAAATTCTAAGTTCCTTCCAGCTCTAATATATTTAGATCATTGGATTCTGAAGACAGGAAGAGGTTACTCCAGGAGAATGAAATAAGGGCAAAACAGGGAAACTAAATGATTTCAGAAACAAACTTTACATACACAAGATGGAAAAAAAATGTGCTGTAGTCATATAGAATTGTTTGTGTAGTGAAAAAAAAACTTTTCAAGTACTATTTTTACTTAATTTGATCAGGATATACACTTATTTGAACGTTACTTAAACATTTTAGATTCATTTGTTAAGATAGGCATACTGGATGGAGGAAAAAGAAATAAGAAAAGATAAACTGTAAAAAATATTCTCTTTAATTCATAGCATAGAGCGGCTACCTATTTAGATCTACAGACTTTTTAAGAATCTACTTTTCTTAATGCATTGCTAGCAGCCATCAAATTGGGCTGCTAAGGGAATAACAAAAGGCTGCTTGCTTGACCAAAAATTTGTAAAAGTGGTAAAACTAATCTTTTGCTAAAATATTATATACAATTCACAAGCATTTATGTTTAACTATACAAATGTTAATCCTTAACTCAGACACTGTCTCAATGAATGGAGGAACACTGAAGCCTGTTAAAACCCAGACAGTGCAGCTCAACCAGGGAAGTGGGCGACAGTATAAACAAATCAAATGCTTAACCTTGCAATGAAGACGTGTCAACCCAAACAGAACTGTACTTCTTATTTTCTTCACATATAATATTGGCAGCACAGAGAGAACTAGCTTTGCTCTGTGAACTGAGCAATGGCATTTATTGTGTTTCTGAATCAGATTCTCTCCTAGAATTACTGACTGGAGTGGAAGTTCATATTTTTATATTCCCGGATATTTTCTTTATTCTAGGAAGTACTTGTGAGATTTCCTTAAAGATGTGTATTTGCAATAACAATAACAAAGGGAAACTAGGAAATGCATAGATTAGCTTTTGCAATATAACAAGCTACCTTAAAATGTAATGGCTTAAAACAACAAGCATTTTTTACTTCTTAAGGTTTTTTGGACTTCTTAGGCAGTTGTCCCTCTCTAAGTGGGCTCAACTAAGGCTTGATGGTTGAGAATGGTCTCATTTGCGTGTCTGATGGTTACCAAGTTGATTGGTCTACAGAGTCCTCATGCAGAAAGGTTTTTCATTCTCCAGAGCTACCCTGGGCTTTGGGTAGCCTCAGGGTTCCAAAGAGCAGCAAGAGAGCAAGATGCAATGTATAGATAGTTTCTGAATATTTGCATTATACTTATTAAGTTTCCATTACTAAAAGCAAGTTACATTTTAAGAACAAGAATCAAGGGAAGGAAAATGAACTCTCTCTCCATGGAAGAGTTGCAAGTTAGAAAAGATGTGAAGTTAAACTCCATTTTGAGATTTTTGTTTATGTTGTAAGGTAAGTGTCCAGTTTTACTGTTTTGCATTTAGATATCTAGATTTCCCAACACCATTTGTTGAAGAAATTATACTTTCCCCAATGTGTATTCTTGGCATCTTTGTTGAAGACGGTCTATGTGTGGATTTATTTCTGGGCTCTCTGTTCTGTTCCATTGTCCTATAGGTCTGTCTTTATGCCTGTACCATACTGTTTTGATTATGTTCCTTTGTAATATATTTTGAAATTATTGTGATGTCTCTAACTTTGTTCTTATTTGTCCAGATTTTGGTTCCATATGAATTTTAGGAGGTTTTTTTTTTTTTTTCCTTCCTATTTCTATAAAAAATACCACTGGGGTTTTGATAGGAATAGTGTTGAATTTGAAAATCACTCTGGGTAGTATGGAATCAAGTCTTAAATTCCATGAATCTAGGATGTCTTTCCATGTATTTTTGTTTTTAAAATGTCTTTCATCAATAGTTTTTACTTTTCAAAAAAAAATTTTTTTTAGTTTTCAATATACAAGAATTTCACCTCTTGTTTAAGACTTCACACTATAAAACCCCAAAAAGAAAATATAAAGAAAAAGCCTTTTTTTTTTTTTAAATTTTTTTTATTTATTTATGATAGTCACATACAGAGAGAGAGAGAGAGAGAGAGGCAGAGACACAGGCAGAGGGAGAAGCAGGCTCCATGCACCGGGAGCCCGATGCGGGATTCGATCCCGGGTCTCCAGGATTGCGCCCTGGGCCAAAGGCAGGCGCCAAACCGCTGCGCCACCCAGGGATCCCAAGAATAAGCTTTTTGACTGTGGTCTTGGCAATGATTTCTTGGCTATCACACCAAAAACACAGGAATCAAAACCAAAAATAGACAAGTGAGACTACATCTAACTAAAAAACTTCTGCACTGTAAAAGATGCCCACAAAATTAAACAACTATTTAGAATGAGGGAAATACTTGCAAATTCTATGTCTGATAAAGGGTTAATCAAAAATAATAATAGCAATAATAATAATCAGATTTTAAAATTGGCAAAGGACTTGAATAAACATTTTTCCCAAGAAGACATACACATGGCCAATAGATACATGAAAAAGGTGCTCAACGTCACTAATCACCACCAGGGAAAAGCAAATGAAAACTATAATGAAATATCAACTCACACCTATTAGGATAGCTATTATCAAACACATGCACACACAAAGATAATAAAGTGTTAGAGAGTATGTGAAGAAATTGAAATACTTCTTGGGAATGTAAACTGGTATAGTCATTATGGAAAATAGTATAGAAGGTCTTTAAATAATTAAAATATAGATAATATATGATCCAGGAATCCCACTTCTGAGTCTATATCAAAAAGGGTTAAAATGAGCATCTCAAAGATATATTTGTACTACCACAGCATTATTTACAATATTCAGGGTATAGAAACAACCTAAATGTCCATCAATAGAGAATTTGATACACACACACACACACACTATATCATATATATATATATGTGTATATATATATATATATATATATACACATATATATATATATAATCAAAATGCTATTCAGCCTTAAAACAAAGGAAAGCCTGCCATATACAACAACATGGATGAACCTGGAGGACATTTTGCTGAGAGAAATCAAGCCAGTTACAGAAGGACAAGTACCGCATGATTCTATTTATAGATATCTAAACTAGTGGAACTTCTCAAACATGAGTAGAGCTGCCAGTGGCTGGGGGCAGAGCATTCGGGGAGCCATTGTCCAACGGTTGTAGAGTTTCAATTATGCAAAATGACTGGGTTCTAAGGATCTGATGTACAACATAGTGCTCATAGCTAACAATACTTTATTGTGTAATTAAGAATTTATTGAGAGGGCTGCTTTTCCATTAAATGTTTTTACCACAAAATAAGAAACAAAAGTATATAGCAAAAGTAAGTGTGCATAGGGAGTGTAAGATCTGTGGCCATGTTTGTAATTTACCATAGGAGTGACAATAGAATTGTTTGAAGAAAAGCAAAAAAAAAAAAAAAAAAAAAGAGTTTAAAATAATAGCATTAAAAATATTTTTTCTGATTTTTCTTTTGACTCCAACCAAAATCTTATGAGGAAAATTAAACATCACTTCTAAAATAGTATCTGAAAATGAAAGGATCAGATTAGATTTTTTAAAGTTTCCATATAGCTAATTTTATGAAATTCTATAATGATATTGATGAAAAGAATCCCATTTTCTAGGCCCTAACATCATTTAGAATTTTAAAGGCACATAGTTTTATTTTTGCCTTTGTTATAACTTTTCTCCAGTGAGAGACTGCCTTGTCCTAAATTCTGTGAATGGGGGTACATCAAGCCCCAAACCTGTAGTCACCTCCAACTACCAATCCTTTCCCCACTGGGGGCTTTTTCATGTTTAGGGCATCATGGTAGATCAGACTTTAGTGATAAGTAGGTGAGGCGTCCATAGTGAGTGGGAGAAGGAAGTGAAAAGGGAAGGATGATGCAGGATATCTCTCCTGGCACCTCTGAAGTCAATTACATATATAGCAAGTTACTGATTTTGCCTGAAGGTAAGATCTACCCTGACCTGTGTTTCATGAGTACTTGGAAACAAACTATGAGCTGTTTATCAAATGGAAATTAAAGATCTCAATGTGTGAAGCCATGCTCATCACTGAGCTCTGTATTGATGATAACATGACATATGCAAATATTCAGAATTTATGGAAAATATTCTCATAAGGTGAACCTTTCACTTTTTTTTTTTTTTAAGATTTTATTTGTTTATTCATGAGAGACACAGAGAGAGAGGCAGATGGAGAAGCAGGCTCCCAGTGGGGAGCCCAATGTGGGACTCCAGGGTCACGGCCTGGGCCAAAGGCAGATGCTCAACCACTGAGCAACCCAGGTGCCCCTGACCTTTCACTTTTTAGGAAAGTTTCCAATAAGCATAAAGATAGGAGAAGAAAAAGAGGTCCCTGTCATACCCATATTCATTTCCAGGGGAGTGTGTCTGACTGTGCATAGTTACAAATATAATGGTTATACTGGATGTCTTAATACAGCCCAATGATTCAGTGTATAATGTAGCAGCTAATAGGAACTCAAAGTCTGAATCATTACACCTGACTCTGGATTCCAGTTTTACCACTTGCAAACTGGGCACCTTGGGCACCTAATCATTTAACTACTCTAAGCCTAAACTTTCTAATCAATAAGACTATAATAATAATAATATTATTACAAAAGTTTAATATAAGTCATGTGATAGCATATTTTATTAACTATTATTTGTGGTTAATTTTACTCTAAAAGACAATGGGATAATTTTTCTTCTTACCTTTCAGGGAACATGAACAGCCATAATAGCAACTAACAAAAAGGGACAGAGATGAGTCTCAATGCTAAATATGTTTCCACATCTCTAAAAAAATCACAAATATACCTAATGTTTAAAAGAATTCATAAGGGATCCCTGGGTGGCGCAGCGGTTTGGCGCCTGCCTTTGGCCCAGGGCGCGATCCTGGAGACCCGGGATCGAATCCCTCGTCGGGCTCCCAGTGCATGGAGCCTGCTTCTCCCTCTGCCTGTGTCTCTCTACCTCTCTTTCTCTCTCTCTCTGTGACTATCATAAATAAATTTTTAAAAAATTAAAAAAAAAAAGAATTCATAAGACTAATTTCAAAGAGCTCAAAAATTCCCTAAGATTTCAAAATCTCCCTAAGTTATCCATGTACTATGATTTCCAGTCCTAATGACCTGGTAGTTCTTTAGGTATCTGGTCTAAAGATTGGTGACTAATCCTGTACTTTAGTTAGATAATCAAGCCAGAATCTGAAGGATTATCTTCCATAATATCATTCCAAGTGGTAAAGGAGGAAAACAAGTGAATGCACATATATGATGGTAGTCTAGAAATGGATTATTTTTTAGTTGCCATACTTCCCATTTACTGTCTCAAATAAATGACCAGGTGTTCATGGAAGCCAACTTTGAGGTTTCTACATTCTTTCCATCTTCTCTATAGCCTGGGGCAATACTTAGCTCAGTGAAAGATCTGATTCCCTCAGAGCACAGAAAGAAAGCTGTTTATTATAAGCACTAAGTGCCAAACACATTATTGGAAAAACAGCCAAGATTAGGACACCTTCTTCCACGAGAATACCAGATTTCTTGGTCGTGTTGTTGTTGGAGTTTTTCCGATTGCATTTAAGAAGACTGTAAAATAATACTGAACATTTTACATGAATATAAAAATCACAGTGAACAAGAGCCACTTTTCCTACATTAGCTACTTATTCTGACTAGGAAAATCAACAAAGCACAAAAATATTGCAGTAGAGCACTCTCAGAAAGAGGACATTAGCCAAGGCTTAATATCAGTCAAGAGTTACAAGTTCACCTAGTACATCACATTGCCAATATTCGTGGTCAGGAAACAGTATTTTGAAACAGCCTAATCCTATGCTAATGAAGGCATTTGAAAGCCATCCAAGGTTGAAGGAATAAAGACGTAAAACAGAAAATCTTTCTTTCTTTGAAAACAGAAAATCTTGATATTATGTATATAAATGTTGACTTTTTACAAACAAAGGAAAACTACATTTTATACACAGGAACATCACTTGTAACTATAGCCTTGCATTTATAGTTCTTTAAATTTTAATGTTTCAATAATATTTAATGTCAATACTATCTTGAATAGTATCAATGGATGTCAACAGAGATAACAAGCCCTCAAGCTCAGTTGAGATCGTTATCCTTTACAATGTGACAGAACTGAATGCTATTTATTTCTTGCTTAATTTCTTTCAGTGCTTATGACATGATTGAGTGATTGTAACACCACTGAGAAATTGGATTTTTTGCTTTTTTGGGTTTTTTTTTTTAAGATACAATTGTCTTGAGATTTATAAAAGAACACTCTTAAAGTTTGTCTTTATTTACAATGGAACAGAAAAACTGAACACCTTTTGTTATGGACATATTTAAGCAAAAATTATCAATTTTTTAAGTGAGGCAAAAGCAAGCTTATTTTAATAACGTTATGCTGAGATAAGCTCATTTTTTCTATATAAAATTAGCTAGAAAACTGCAAAGAATTAAGCTTTTAAAAAATGCCTTCTTTATGATAGAAGATAAATTTCAGAAATTCATCCCTTTGTTGTTTTGATATCTTAAATTTCATCTTTAAAGAAAATGACTAATGTTTAAAGAATTAGGTGTAAATGATTTTATAGAAGCCAGTGAGAATGGCTTCTTATAAATAAACAGAATAAAAATTTCAGGAGGGGGGTGGAAATTTCACCTCAGATATAAGATAGTCACGTGATTTCTACTATATAAATCTTTTCAGTTATAATCTGTATGATTTTGTAATTAGAAAGACTGAAAAAACTGGGTATTTTACTAGTTGCTACTCTTAGCTATATATAAAATATAAGTAAAATACAAATTTATAAAATACCTATCAGCGTGATAATTTTCAACACATTTTTTATTAAGATTTTATTTATTTGAGAGAGTGCAAGGGGGAGGGACAGAGATAGAGGGAGAGGGAGGGAGTCCCAAGCAGGGCTGGATCCCAGGACCCACATCAAAGGCAGAGGCTTAACTGACTGAGCCCGCAGGCGCCCCCACGTCTTCCGCTGTGTTGTGCTGTAGGAGGGTTACGGTCAGTCCCCGGTGCCTAACTGGTTATGCTCACATGATCGGATACACTTAGTGACAGTGGTGCCTAATAAGGAACAAAGACAGTGTATTTTTCTAATCCAGCTTTAGGAAATTGGAAGAGATTTTTATTTTTATTTTTTTATTTTTATTTTTTGGAAGATATTTTTAAATGCTGATCCTTTTTCTTTCTATTTTTTTTAAAGACTTTATTTATTTATTCATCAGAGAGAGAGAGAGAGAGAGAGAGAGAGGCAGAGACACAGGCAGAGGGAGAAGCAGGCTCCAAGCGGGAGCCCGACGCGGGACTGGATTCCGGAACCCCGGGGTCACGCCCTGAGCCGAAGGCGGGCGCTCCACCCCGGAGCCCCGAGTGTCTCTGGCCTTTTCCTAGCAGAGTTTGGCGCATGCCCTAAGGCAGGTAGCGCTGTGGGTCCTAAGGCAAGACGGCAGAGTGATGCTGACATTTCACAATTGAGCTGAATCCATTAACATTTAAGAGACTGTTTTGGCTCCTCTCCCTTGTTGAATATTGAAGTTTTCTATAATATCAAGTGGACAAGCTGCTGAACCCTGCCGCACGGACCCGGCGGGGTTCCTGGACAAGGGGTGGACGTGTCGTCAACTCCCCTACAGAACCGAAAGCCTCAGGGTTGAGTGGCCGGGGGAGCGGCCCCTGCTCTGCACCCCGCGGCCCCAGCTCTGCACCCCGGCGGCCCCAGCTCTGCACCCCGCGGCCCCAGCTCTGCACCCAGCGGCCCCAGCTCTGCACCCAGCGGCCCCTGCTCTGCACCCCGCGGCCCCAGCTCTGCACCCCAGCGGTCCCAGCTCTGCACCCCGCGGCCCCAGCTCTGCACCCCGCGGCCCCAGCTCCTGGCCCCGGCGGCCCAGCTCTGCACCCCGCGGCCCCAGCTCTGCACCCCGGCGGCCCCAGCTCTGCACCCCGCGGCCCCAGCTCTGCACCCCAGCGGCCCCAGCTCTGCACCCCGAGGCCCCAGCTCTGCACCCCGCGGCCCCAGCTCCTGGCCCCCGGCGACCCAGCTCTGCACCCCAGCGGCCCCAGCTCTGCACCCTGGCGGCCCCAGCTCCTGGCCCCCCGCCGCCCAGGGCCCTGATCCCCGCCGCCCAGCACCCTGATCCCGGCAGCCCAGCACCCTGGTCCCCGCCCCCCAGCGTCCTGGTCCCCGCCGCCCAGCGCCAGCCGAGCGGGCCCCCCGGGAGCCCCACAACAGGACGGGGCCCCGCCGCGGGCCGCTGCTCCGCCAACAGCCGTGCCCGCCGGGTCTCGGGGCCTCTGTCGTTGCCGCCCCCGACTTGTTCAGGTGAGTGTGTCCTCTCCACCGCGCCGGCGCCCTCCTGCCTGCGTCACCAGATGCACTGACTCCAGCCCCCGGGGCCTCCCTCAGCCCATCCATACAACGCACGTGTGTTAGGGGCGGTGGTGAGCAAGTGTGTGTTCCCAGGAGTCCCCGCCGCCTGGAGGCCCCAGGCTCCGTGATCTGAGGCTCAACGGGTCCTCTACTTCCCCACACGCCTTCCATTGAGGTCCCACAAATTAGTCGGACAGGGATCGGGGGCTCAGCAGCTGTGCGCCCGCCTCCGGCCCAGGGCGTGACCCCGGGATCCGGGATCGAGTCCGCGTCCGCCTCCCCACGGGGACCTGCTTCTCCCTCTGCCCGCGCCTCCGCCTCTCCCTGTGTGTCTCATGAATAAATAAAAGAAATCTTAAACAACAACAACAAATTAATCTGACAATCCAAAGCAAGCCATGGCTAAAGGTGAGTAATAATGTACTCTAGACAATAACGGGGATGCTAACAACACGACTCATTGAGGCTTTCTATACCAAGAAATGCCAAGTGGTTTATGTACCTCATCTTAAGGAATCCTTTCAACAAAAATACAAGAGAGTTCTTACTTATCATTACCATTTTACAGATGAAACAGTTGCAGAATGGTTCATTTTCTTTTCTTTTCTTTTTTTAAATTTTTTTTTTAAGATTGTATTTATTTATTCATGAGACACGGAGAGAGAGAGGCAGAGACACAGGCAGAGGGAGAAGCAGGCTCCATGCAGGGAGCCCGATGTGGGACTAGATCCCAGGACCCTGGGGTCAGGCTCTGGGCCAAAGGCAGATGCTAAACCACTGAGCCACCCAGGGATCCCCATTTTCTTTTCTAAATTCAAATAAATAGCAAAGCTAGATTTCAAACACATGTCTATACTAATGATTCTCTATGTACCTATATGCAAACAGGGGTTTTTGAGGTCTGTCTTAAGTGCATATCTGATAACTTGACACCTATCAAAAAATCATTATTGTTCAATAACTCAAGCAACTACATATTTTAATTATGTGTTAACAAATCTCCAGACTATGATTAAACATCTATTGGTTCAAAGCTCTTTCTTTGGTGAGGAAAACAATACTTCTAAAGGAGGATGCAAAGGGGGAAAGGGATGAAACAAAAGAAATGACACTTACTGACTCTCATTTACATTCAAATCAGTCTCCTGGGTGAAAACTCTATTAAAAGATTTTACCCCAGAGAAAGATAAGAAATTAATTAAGAAACAGGCACTGACTTTCTAATACAATACCATAAAGCTGAGAATTACTTTTTGTGTTGATAATGAGCATCCTCTTTATGTTGAACACGAAGGAGTATAACACATAGGTCTATCCTTAGGGTTGTCCAAATTTCAGAGATCAGCTGCCTTGTAGATACCACACTGGTTGTACGAGTAAGGTCGCCACGGGAACGCAGAGAAGTCAGCCCTTCACAGTAACGTGGGCCAGGGAACCAGAGGCGGCCCCGTAGTCGTGGCTGGGGATTGTGGATAGAATTTAGAATCACTGTGTCAGGAGAGGACTCTAGACACCAGAATTTCAACTCTCTTTACAGATAATGCAACAGGTACCCCTGCAAATGAAATCAGAACAAAAATAAGAGCACACCAAAGAGCAACTCCATCAATAAAAGGGCAGAAAAAATAATCAACTTCCTGACAAATAAAGCCAAAGAGAATGAATTACACAATAGCTTGGTTTCATAGAAGCTGTGTGTGTGGGGGTGTGCCCGTGTATGTGTGTGTGGAGGTATAAGATGTAGATGAAGAAAGAAAACAGACACATACACTGATGTCTTATAGAGGTTCATTGTGGAGACATTAAGTATTTTCTTCTGTTTGCCTCTTTTTATTTTTCTTTCTACAAAGAAAAAAAATTATTTGAAACACAAAGATGATCAAAACTAAAAAAAACTCTGAGTGACAATTAACAATGCTTATCTATGTTCACACTCAAGGATTTTCAGTTGACCTCTATAAACAAATTTTCATTTCCTCAGGAACACCTACAGATCTTCAGCAATTATGGAAAGCATTTGTATATTAAAAGTTGAGGTGATAGAAAAACACCTGAAAAGATTATGAGTTACTTCTTTCTTCCGCAATAAGCTGAACATAAAAAATTACTGATTTTACCAATAAATATTGTTTTAATTCCATTCAAATAAATAAGCTAACCCACGAATGCTAGGTGCATGATGACAGGTGATCAATAATATGCAACCAAAGCAAGTCAAATCAAATCTTTTTCATTGTTGGTTTCTTTCTTTTCTATAGCGTTTTTCACTAAGCTTAAGGATTTCTGCCCAACCTCATGAAGAATTAGATCAAAAACTTTCCCTTAGACTTTACCATCTAACATAGTATCTAAGAAGTACCTGATTAAGGAACCAAAATGAAATTCCTCTGGCAGATGTTTTAAAATATACCTTCATTTTATTACTTTGCAATGTGAACTATATTATAAGAATGAATCATCTTTCTGCTTCAGAGATTTTCTTCTTCGTGTTTTTTCTCAAGTGCAGTAAAGAGCACGTAATATAAAAATTTACCATTTTAAAGTGTAAAATTCAATATGTTAAGTTTATTCAAATAGTAGTGAAACAGTTCTCAAGAACTTTTTCATCATTCAAATTTCAAATTTGAAATTCTGTATCTATTAACCAACAACTTCCCTTTCTCTCTCTCTGCCCTAGTCCCTGGTAAACACTACTCTAATTTCTTCTTTACAGACTTCTTTTTTTTTTTTTTTTTTTTTTCAGACTTCTTATTCTAGGAATCATACAGTGGGTTTTTTTTTTTTTTTTTTTTTGGAATAGCTTATCAAACTTAGCATAATGCCCTGAAGTTCCATCAATACTGTAGTTCATGACAGCATTTTCTTCCTTTTTAAAGGTGACTAATACTCCATTGCATGTATTCATCACATTTGTTTATCCATTCATCCCTCAAAGGTTACTTGGGTTGCTCCCACCTCTTGGCTACTGTGAATAGTACCACAGTGAACATGGCAGTTACAGGATCTGTTTGAAAGTCTGCTTTTGGGGCACTTGGGGGGCTTAGTTAGTTAAGTGACAAACTTTTCGCTGTGGCTCAGGTCATGGTCTTAGGGTGTTGAGATCAAGACTCATGTGGAGCCCATCGTGGGATTCTGGACGCAGCAAGGAGTCTGCTTGTCCCCCCGCCCCTCCCCCACATGTGTGCAAGTTCACCTTCTCTCTAAAATAAATAAATAAATACAATCATAAAAAAGGAAAGCTTGCTTTCAATTCTTCTTGGATATATACACAGAAATGGAATTGTAAATCACATAATAGTTCTTTTTTTAATTTTTTTGAAGACTTCCCATACTGTTTTCTGTGGTAGCCGCTACATGTTTTTGATACATCAATATTGTAAGTTTGTATTTAAAAAGGAGAGAAAGAAAATGGAAAAATCCACTCTTCTTTATTTAAAGAATGCAGAAGTAAAACTCCATATAAAAACTTTTAAAAAGATACATATGTATTTAATTTATGACTGTTAAAATATTTCAGTTGATATTTTAAAAATACAACAAATCAAATATTTTTCCATTAATTCATTCTTTACCACTTACTTGCACTATATGGTAACAGCTTAGGGCTGGTATTCTTGGTAGTAAGCACTTCAATTCAGGGAGCCAGGACATGGACAGAGAAGCCACAAAAACAGTCACATGAGAACATTTCATCAGTCCAGGCCTTTGTAAATACTTCGTAAAAAGTCACACTGGTAGTATAAGAAATGGTTAGTAAAATTTAGAGATGAAAGAACTCATATGCCAAAGGTATACAGACCATCTGTAACAGGTTTATTTCAGGAGTGGACATTGCATGTAAAATCAATATTGACTTAAATGGATTTGAAATAAATAGACCTATGTTCATAAGAGTTTTATTTTAAAAATTCCTACTTCTTGAAAATGTCTGAGACAGAATGCCCTTTTATCTCTTAAAAGGACAATTGTTATTGGATTTAGGATAATACACCAACATTCTGCCTGGCAAGCTTCTTATGCTTTGAATTTCTTGATCAGTGAGCGAACTGGGTAGATCCACTGCTTTGTATTTTTAGGCCACAGAACCAAAGCAAAATATTATGTATTAAAAACAAGAATATGGTTAAACAACTTTTAAGGAAAAAATATTAGAGTATACACATATTATTTTATGAATATAGAACTGTTATATTTTATAAATTATATTTTATATATATGGAGAGAGTGTGCATGAGTACCAGCCTTGAAATTATGGATGGTTGTTTTCAAGAGAAAATTTTTTGGTTTTTTTTTTTTTTTTTAAAGATTTTATTTGTTTGAAAAAGAGCACACGCAGCAGGGATGGGTACAGGAAGAAGTAGACTCCCCGTTGAGCAGGGAGCCCGATGCAGGACTTGACTCCAGGACCCTGATCAAGTCAGATGCTTAACCGATTGAGACACCCAGGTGTCCCTCAAGAGAAAGTTGTAAGGTTGGTTTAAATTTATGGGTTTTCAGGGAAAACATAAAAACAAGCTCTAATCTGCTGAAATATTTTGTTCATTTTTGTTTGCATTCATAAGTATCTTCTCCTCCTTACACCTGTTAAAATAATCTGCTAAAGTAATGACACAGTCAGGTAAGTGAAAGCATTTAGTTTCCATGCAGTTTTAGTTGGGAAGGTTCATTGCATAATTCCAAATCCACTGAAACCTGAAAGATGCAGATGTGTAACTGGATTTTTTTGCCAGCATAAGCCAGATAGTCTTTGGTGTTAGGAAGGAGAAAACAGACCTGAAGAACACCATGATTCATTACTGATATATTTGTTTATCCTCCTGTGTGGCCCATCTGATTTTCAAAGACTCAAATTCCCTGTCTTCACAGTCTTATTCAAAAGAAGATGAAAGCATCTTTGTGGAGTATTACTTTGAATTCTATCACCTGTTTTTGCCTCAATTCATCTAAGAGGACAATTTAGCACATAAACCCCAGAGCCCAGCTAGGGTTAGAAATCCCAGTCCCACCACTTGGGTGGCACGGGACCCCCAGCCAGTGACGTCATGTGTGCTGCACTTCTCTACTTTCCTGGTACATACTTTCGGTTGTTGTGAGAATTACACTAACTAGTGTTGGAGAATATAAAGAATAGAAGTTTTAATTCCTAATATGTAATACTGACTATATAAATGATAATTGAAGACGTAAACTATAAAAAAAAAATGCATTGCCACCTTCTCTAAGAGTTTCCTAGGGTTGTGGTAACAAATTACCGAAAATCAGTGCCTTTGAACAACAGAAATTACTCTCTGACAGTCCTGGAAGCCAAAAGCCCAAAATCAAGATGTGTTTAGTGTTGAACTCTCCTCAAAAGCTCTATGTCCCTGGAGGCAATGACCTGGACCACAGTAAGGGCCACATCTTTGGCCAGCAAATACTCTTATAACGCACACAGTGACCAGTGGACACTTAGTAATTTCAACCTGTTGACTGGCCAAAATGAATCTCGAGTTGCTGCCCATGATATATTTATTTAGTGGGTATTCGATTTGGACAAATGAATACTCTGGCTTGCATCTAGGCAGTGGATGTAAGTAGAGAAGGCAAAGAAGTATTCTAAGAGCCTCAATCCCTTTTGCTTCTAAAAAAAATAGCCCTGCACTTCCTTTCAGCACCACATTTCATGTACCATAGGCTTCAGGGTCTTCAAGAGCCTTGTCACAGGAATGGCAGGTCTCTAAAGCCTATGGACTCTGTTTATAATGATTATGAACAGGAAGGGGGGGGAAAGGCCTGACTTTTGGATACAGGGTTCAAAAAGACTGAGTGCTCGGGTAACTTGTTTTGTGTCTAGGTCTTCTATTCAGATGAACATGAGAAAATACGGACAGTTTTCTAAAATACATTATGAAAACTCTTGCCCCCATCCCATGTGTGTCCGAATGCAAAATAATATGTATGACTTTAAAAAGGAAATCTTTCTTTGCTTCTTTCTGGCTTCTGGGGATTCCACGTATTCTCTCGCTAAGTAACCCCAATCTCTGCCTCTATGCTTCACGGCCTCTATTCTGTTCTCTTTCCTCTTCTGTCTCTTAGAAGGTCAATTGTCATTGGATATCCAGGCCACCTGCATAGTCTTGTACAGTCTCACTTGAGATATTTATTTACATCTGCAAAGACTGATTTTTTACAAATGAGGTCACAAGTTCCAAGGAGTAGGACATGGTGTTGGCTTTTTTAAAGGACATCTGTCAACACACTATACCTTCTTTCTCTAATGCTTTATTTTATTTATTAGATCTCTTCTCTTTAAAATGAAATTAATATTCATATATAGAGAAATGATCTATTTGAATATCTACATAATTAATAGTTTATTATTTAAAATTAATATGGTTAATTAAAAATTAATGGTTAATGATTAATTAAAAAGCTGCGGCTTTTAAAATAATATTAAGCCTAAATGTTAGTTTTAATATTGCTGAGAAACTGTAGTCTAATTTTGTTTGATGAAAAGAAATTCATTACACATGACTTTTCATTCACATCTTTGAACTAAGAATATACTCCAACTTACAGAGCCAATTTTCCAATTATTCATTGTTGCATGTTTCCATAATTTGTCTTTCAACGTCATAATTATGTTATCAGCTTCTTTACTTCCATACTGCAAAAGTGTTAGTCTTAGTTGACGTCGTCACCATCTTCTGTTCACACCCTCCTATATATAATGTGCAGTCAAGTACCAGATGGAGAGGCAGACGATAAAAAATCAAAACACGTAATTAATTGCTTCCTGTCTCCAGGAAGTGTTTTAGCCAAAATATAGAAGGTTTGGAAGAAAGAGGACAACTTTCATTTAATTTAGTCATATTCTTGGCTTTTGATCAAGAGGTAATTCTCTCCTTTTTCATCATAGAGAGGAGGCAGAAAAGAATTTAGGGAGGAAAATGAGATAGGAAAGCTAGTCTCAACTGAGCCTGGAGGTCATCCTGCAAATTTACTATTCAGATGAACGCCCATACAGTTACCATAAAAATAATAAGTGTGTTATTTGTGATGATATGGATTGCTGGAAATTATCCATCAATCAATATTAATTTTTTTTAGTTAATGTAATGCCTAACAAAATGTATTTACAAACTAAAAGGGTGATGACTCTTACCTTGAGGCTAGATAAGGTGCAAGATTTACTTTTGTCTGTTAAAGGAAAAGTGAATTGTATGTATGTCAATATATGGAAAGGAAAATTTTCATAAAGGTTTCAATTCATTTATGGTTCTTAATGATATACTACTTTAAAAATGTATAAGTTCTGTATTTAAGGGAGAGGATGTGAAAAGGGCAGTTTTTTCAAAGAGACACTTTGACCCTATAAAGTAACGAGCATGTCAACAGGAAGACATAACAAATTGGGAAAACAAAATTTCTCTGAAATAGCCATTTCATTTGTCTATGAGACAAGTATAATTATAAAAAGCTTTCACCTTTTTTTGATGACTATTTTTTAAAAAGGTTTCATTTATCCATGAGAGACACAGACACAAGGAGAGGCAGCTCCCCGTGGGGAGCTGGATGCAGGACTCGATCCCGGGACCCAGGGTTACCCCTGAGCCCCCAGGGCCCCAAGACCATGACTGTTTTCAAGTGACATTTGATTAGATTGGGTAGATCTATGTCTGTTTAGGATTTGGCAGACTAAATCGCCTTTCTGACAATTTATTCACCTGTCTCCTTCAGTCCTCTCCCTGTGATTTTTTTGTTGCCTTAATTACATAAAATTAAATTTAAATTATTTAATGATTATTTGTTATGTTTTTCTATTATTATTTATATTTGTCTCAAACATCTAATTCGAGATTTTGTTGTTTGTTTTTTCACTGGTAAGTATCTTCGGGATTTTAATTGAGGGGAAAAAATCCCTATATACTGTATTAATATATTTTCACTACAAAAAGAAAAAAGAAAACCAATATAAACTCCAGAACTTGAGAATTTCCTGTTTTATTGGCTGCTAGTAGTTCTTGAAAAGATGCAGAAATAATACCATTTCATTTAATTTCTTACCAAATATAGTATGATAGGCTTACTTTGTTCATATTTTAAAGTAAATGGGAAGTACTATTGAGGGAAAAAAAGGAGAATCATAAAGCAAATAGTTCATCTAAAATTGTGATCTTTTTAAAAACAAAATTAGAATTACTCAGTTAAAAAAAATCATGTTAAACGCAGAGGACATAAGTGGTTTGGCGTATGTTCTATTGGAGAGGACATCTCCACATTCTTGGCATCAGTCATGTAAGTTGTTCTCTTAATGGTAAGAGAATTGGCCAAGTTCTTTTCTCTCTCTTTCTTCTTTTTTCCCTTTTTTCTTTCCTTCTTTCTCTTTCTTCCATATTTCTTTTCTCCTTCCTTCCTTCCCATTCTCTTCCTCTCCCTCTCTTCCTTCCTCTCCTTTTTCTTCAAATATAAACAGTAAAGCAACATTTAAGTTTCACAAACCACCAAAACCAAAAATTTAGGACAAGTGGGAGCAACTCTCATTTCATTTTTGTACCAAAAGACAGGCAGTGGGTCATATGGCATTAAATCATTAAACTTTAATTCATCAAAATATTGCTCAGTGAGTTTTTGATGTTCAAGAGTCCTACTGAATTTTTGGTTATTGATATTAGAAAATGTTTAAGTATCTCTTCATAGAAATTGGAAGTCAATGTGTTTCAGTTTGTGATCCCTAAAGTCAACTATGAGACAAGGACTCATGTGCATAGAGTCTAGGTGATCTTAGGAAATACATGAATGGGGAAGCAGTAAGATGAGTGAGACAGAAATGGAAGAAATGCCAGGAAAATGTATATTAATGAGAGGGTTTCTGCTGTGGCAAATGATGCTCCTTTCTGTTGACTCCCTTCTGAGAAACTATGGGGCGCTTGCCTGTCATCCACCAATTGTCACTCACCAAATCTTCCACTGGTTAAGGGTTGACCCTGGGGGTGTGAAATCCTGAGCACATCACTGCTTTGAAACTAGAATGGGCCTTAAAGAGGCAAACTGATAGAGGTATTTGCAGCGGTACTCTATCACAAGGCTGAAAATGGTTTGCCACAGTCCCAAGGGGATACGGAGGAGATTCAAGAATCTTCTCCAAAGGTTTGGCTAATATTTAACCCCCCCAAATATTTATGTTTGGATCAAAACCCAGAGTCCATGAAATTTTAGAGAATACTGAAGTGAACCACTGATCCACGTTATAAAACTAGGAAAAAATTCCTGTAAAAATGGCATTTTTCTGGATGTTCCTGAAAAATCCATTCTAGTTCCCATAAACAGTCAGTCTTAATCTTTCAAAATCATTTTTTCTTTCCTTCATTTACAAACGAAATGAGGAACTTTTAGTAGCTCTTTAAAAGAATCTTTAATTGAAAATTGAGTCAGTGACTGAAATGTAAATCCCTTTGAGTTCTAAGATGTTATCATTACCTCCTTTGTTTTTCTTTAAGCTCTCAGTAGCAGTTAAAGGTATGTATTTATATTCGATTCAGTCTATTTTTGTTCTTTGGTAGTAATACCTAGGATATGCCTTAGATGTTTGGAATATGCCATCAAAACTACCACAAAATTAGAATAATTCCATCTCCTTTGCTTAGCAATCCTTTGCTTAGCCAACAGAAATGTACTCTCTGTGAATGGACTTTGCACTTTGGGCCAATATTTTGGAAACAGAAAGTCTAGCCATTGTGTCTCTAGGACCCTTGTTTATATGCTTGCATAGTTTATTAGTAAACACAGCTGAATAACCAAAATTCAAAGCAGATTCTTGAACAAGCAAATTTGACCTCAGTAATCATGACACTACGTTCACCCTGCAATGGATCCGTTTTCTTTCTCACCCAGCAAGCTGAGTATTAAACTGTGTGACAATATAAGATCCTTTTTATAGGGAACAACCATGCCTGCAAAGAAAACTACTGACTGATCATTAACCTTTAGAAACAAAATTTTGGCTTCATTGTCAATGATTCAAATTCTAAGGGGAAGTATTCAATTAATACTGTCAAGATGCATGATACAGAAAAACATTTTGTTGACTCAGAATTAAATTATGTCAAAAAAGAAAAAAACAGAAGGAAACTGTCACAGACCAATCTGGACTGTCTCAACTCTGGCTTCCTGGTAATAGAATCATTTTTTAATAATGTATAAACTGAGTGTAATTAGCAAATCAGTTGCACCCATGACCACTGTGCCTGAAAATATGTCCACCATAGCATATTTCTTTCATATTTTCTCCTGCTCTGTTTCATGTTCAAATAATAACTCATTTGTACAAATGGATGAAAACAGGGAGTAATAGTGGGAGGCTGTTTAGGAATCAAAACACTTTTAAATAGCACAGCTGTTCTGATACTGTGATCATGCCAGCTATTTCTGATGGTGAGGTGATGGTAAGAGAACAAACTTTCAGTACAACTATTTTGCAAACTATGTTTCCGCCACGGGGGCATGCACTTATCTCTCAGTGTGAGGCACCCCATATGCACACACTGAAAAGATGCCAATTAAATACATGTGCCTTTGTAAGATCTATGTTTATTAATGCGATTCTTGGTACTTCCTACCCATGGGGCAGAAGCTGAACACCAGGCAAGAAGAGTCCTCACTCAAAGAAGTGAACTATGCATTTCATATATATTTTTTTTTCATATATTCTCTCGCCTTCATTTCCTAAAGAAGTCAAAATAAACGATTCATACAGTCTCAGGAACAGTCTGTGATTTGCTAGCCATTTGCTCCCTCCCACAGCCATACTTTCCACCTATAAGCTCATATCTGAGACTTGTGACCCTGAACCTTTCTCCTTGAAGTGGATCATGCAGCTTTCTTACCTGAAGGGGACATACAGGCAGAGACTAAGAATGTGAACTTTTGAAGTAAACCCACTTGTGTGATGATTCCTAAGTAGGTGACTCCCTTTACTGTTTTGTGTCTGTTTCTTCACTATTTTTTTCATTGATGTGTGTATCATGATAGTCTCCAAAGGGTTATTGTCAGGACTATGTGAATGAAGTAAAATTAGTGTCTGATCTGTAGTAAGTGTTCCATAAATTTATTTATCATCGACACGAAACATTTTCCATTTAACCATGGCTGGCCTCATACGTAGAAATGTGGTGTGTTGCCTAGTGTCAATCAGAGGGCTAAGGGGCACTGGAGGGCTCAGTGGTTGAGCATCTGCTTTTGGCTCAGGTCATGATCCTGGGGTCCTGGGAGCAAGTCCCGCATTGGGCTCTCTCAGGAGATTGCTTCTCCCTCTGCCTGTGTCTCTGTGTCTCCTATGAAAAATAAACAAAATTTTTTTTAAAAAATGAAAGGGCTAATGTGAAAGCCTAGTTTATTGCCAAAACATTATCCCACTTTCACAGTATTCAACATTAAATTACAGTCCAGATTCCTCAGAAAAGTAATGTAAACTGTATAAATACACTGTTAAAATCTATTCCTAGCCTTGCACATTAGAAAACAAGGTTATTAAAACATAGCTAACCGGAAACAATCTGACAAAATTTTAATATTTTCTCTAAATCCCCTGTTATCGTACTAATCCTTTTATTATATCTCTTTACAAATTTTCTCTTGCTTAACAAAAACTCTTATTGGTAGGGGCAATATTTAAGTCATCTTTGACTATCTGTACTTCATACATCACTTCACCAGTGGGAGTGTCGGCCTTAATGTGTTGCATTTTCTCACGGGAGTTAATGTGATGTCGTTCATAAACCTCTAAAACCATTAAGTCCAGAAAAAGAAAAGTTCACTAATGTGATTACCTCATCCCAAATGAAGGGATAAAAAAATAAAGTTTTATGAAAAGGAACCTATGGCCATGAGCCATCTGTCAATTAGCATAAACCGTGTTTTCCCCCCCAGTGTTTTTCAGATAGCAAGGCTTAGCAATTGTCCTTTTGCTAAACATTGTAGAAGATCTCAAATCAACTTTAAGTGAATTCAAAGAATATACAGGAGGGGGAGGGGCAAGATGGCTGAAGAGTAGGGTCTCCAAATCACCTGTCCCCACCAAATTACCTAGAAAACCTTCAAATTTTCCTGAAAATCTATGAATTCGGCCTGAGAATTAAAGAGAGAACACCTGGAATGCTACAGTGAGAAGAGTTCGGCTTCTATCAAGGTAGGAAGACCGGGAAAAAGAAATAAAGGAACAAAGGCCTCCAAGGGGGAGGGGCCCCGCGAGGAGCCGGGCTGAGGCCGGGGCGAGTGTCCCCAGGACAGGAGAGCCCCGTCCCGGAGACGCAGGAGCTGCACCAACCTTCCCCGGCGGAAAGGGGCTCGCAGGGAGTTGGAGCAGGACCCAGGAGGGCGGGGATGCCCTCGGGATCCCGGGGACACTAACAGACACCTGCGCCCCGGGAGAGTGCGCCGAGCTCCCTAAGGGCTGCAGCGCGCACGGGGACCCGGAGCAGCTCGGAGGGGCTCGGGAGCGGCTCCGCGGAGGGGGCTGCGGGGCGGGAGCAGCTGGGGGGAGCTCGGGGGAGGCTCAGCGGAGGGAGCTGCGCGGGGGAGCAGCTGGGGCGGGGGCGGCTCCGCGGAGGGGGCTGTGGGGCGGGAGCAGCTCGGGGGGGCTCGGGGGCGGCTCCGCGGAGGGGGCTGCGGGGCGGGAGCAGCTCGGGGGGGCTCGGGGGGGACTCGGGGGCGGCTCCGCGGAGGGGGTTGCGGGGCGGGAGCGTGAATCCAACAGCGCAGGCCCCGCAGCACAGGGCGCCGGGACAGGATCCGGCCTCCCCCGGGGACAGGCAGAGGCCGGGAGGGCCCAGGACAGCAAGGACGCTCCTGCCCCGAGCTGAGCAGATCAGCGGCCCCGCCCCAGAGCCTCCAGGCCCTGCAGACGGAGCAGTTCCTGCAGGAGCTGAATCCAGGTTTCCAGAGCTGGGGCAGCCACTGGGGTTGTTCCTCCTGCGGCCTCACGGGGTAAACAACCCCCACTGAGCCCTGAACCGGGCAGGGGGCAGAGCAGCTCCCCCAAGTGCTAACACCTGAAAATCAGCACAACAGGCCCCTCCCCCAGAAGACCAGCTAGAAGGACAAGTTCCAGGGGAAGGCAAGGGACTTAAAGACACAGAATCAGAAGATACTCCCCCGTGGTTTTTTTTGTTTGTTTGTTTTGTTTTTTGTTTCGTTTTGTTTTGCTTTTTGATTTGTCTCCTTCCCCCACTTTTTTTTTCCCATTCTTTTTCTTTCTCTTTCTCTTTTTCTTCTTCTTTTTTTCTTTTTTCTTCTTTTTTTTCTTTTTTCTCTTTCTCTTTTCTTTCCTTCTTTCTCTCCTCTCTTTTTCTCCTTTTCCCAATACAACTCGCTTTTGGTCACTCTGCACTGAGCAAAATGACTAGAAGGAAAACCTCACCTCAAAAGAAAGCATCAGAAACAGTCCTCTCTCCCACAGAGTTACAAAATCTGGATTACAATTCAATGTCAGAAAGCCAATTCAGAAGCACTATTATACGGCTACTGGTGGCCCTAGAAAAAAGTATAAAGGACTCAAGAGACTTCATGACTGCAGAATTTCGATCCAATCAGGCAGAAATTAAAAATCAATTGAATGAGATGCAATCCAAACTAGAAGATCTAACGACGAGGGTTAACGAGGTGGAAGAATGAGTGAGTGACATAGAAGACAAGTTGATGGCAAAGAGGGAAACTGAGGAAAAAAGAGACAAACAATTAAAAGACCATGAAGATAGATTAAGGGAAATAAACGACAGCCTGAGGAAGAAAAACCTACGTTTAATTGGGGTTCCCAAGGGCGCCGAAAGGGACAGAGGGCCAGATTATGTATTTGAACAAATCATAGCTGAAAACTTTCCTAATCTGGGAAGGGAAACAGGCATTCAGATCCAGGAAATAGATACCCCCCCCCCCACCAAAATCAATAAAAACCGTTCAACACTTCGACATTTAATAGTGAAGCTTGCAAATTCCAAAGATAAAGAGAAGATCCTTAAAGCAGCAAGAGACAAGAAATCCCTGACTTTTATAGGGAGGAGCATTAGGGTAATAGCAGGCCTCTCCACAGAGACCTGGCAGGCCAGAAAGGGCTGGCAGGATATATTCAGGGTCCTAAATGAGAAGAATATGCAACCAAGAATACTTTATCCAGCAAGGCTCTCATTCAAAATGGAAGGAGAGATAAAGAGCTTCCAAGACAGGCAGGAACTGAAAGAATATGTGACCTCCAAACCAGCTCTGCAAGAAATTTTAAGGGGGACTCTTAAAATTCCCCTTTAAGAAAAAGTTCAGTGGAACAATCCACAAAAACAAGGACTGAATAGATATCATTATGACACTAAACTCATATCTCTCAATAGTAACTCTGAATGTGAACGGGCTTAATGACCCCATCAAAAGGCGCAGGGTTTCAGACTGGATAAAAAAGCAGGACCCATCGATTTGCTGTCTACAAGAGACTCATTTTAGACAGAAGGACACCTACAGCCTGAAAATAAAAGGTTGGAGAACCATTTACCATTCGAATGGTCCTCAAAAGAAAGCAGGGGTAGCCATCCTTATATCAGATAAACTAAAATTTACCCCGAAGATTGTAGTGAGAGATGAAGAGGGACACTATATCATACTTAAAGGATCTATCCAACAAGAGGACTTAACAATCCTCAATATATATGCCCCGAATGTGGGAGCTCCCAAATATATAAATCAATTAATAACCAAAATGAAGAAATACTTAGATAATAATACACTTATACTTGGTGACTTCAATCTAGTGCTTTCTAACCTCGATAGGTCTTCTAAACACAACATCTCCAAAGAAACGAGAGCTTCAAATGATACACTGGACCAGATGGATTTCACAGATATCTACAGAACTTTACATCCAAACTCAACTGAATACACATTCTTCTCAAGTGCACATGGAACTTTCTCCAGAATAGACCACATACTGGGTCACAAATCGGGTCTGAACCGATACCAAAAGACTGGGATTGTCCCCCGCATATTCTCAGACCATAATGCCTTGAAATTAGAACTAAATCACAACAAGAAGTTTGGAAGGACTTCAAACACGTGGAGGTTAAGGACCATCCTGCTAAAAGATGAAAGGGTCAACCAGGAAATTAAGGAAGAATGAAAAAGATTCATGGAAACTAATAAGAATGAAGATACAACCATTCAAAATCTTCGGGATGCAGCAAAAGCAGTCCTAAGGGGGAAATACATCGCAATACAAGCATCCATTCAAAAATTGGAAAGAATTCAAATACAAAAGCTAACCTTACACCTAAAGGAGCTAGAGAAAAAACAGCAAATAGATCCTACACCCAGGAGAAGAAGAGAGTTAATAAAGATTCAAGCAGGGATCCCTGGGTGGCGCAACGGTTTGGCGCCTGCCTTTGGCCCAGGGCGCGATCCTGGAGACCCGGGATCGAATCCCACGTCGGGCTCCCGGTGCATGGAGCCTGCTTCTCCCTCTGCCTGTGTCTCTGCCTCTCTTTCTCTCTCTCTCTCTCTCTCTCTCTGTGACTGTCATAAATAAATAAAAATTAAAAAATAAATAAATAAAAATAAAGAATAAATAAATAAAGATTCAAGCAGAACTCAACGAAATCGAGACCAGAACTGTGGAACAGATCAACAGAACCAGGAGTTGGTTCTTTGAAAGAATTAATAAGATAGATAAACCATAGGCCGGCCTTATTAAAAAAGAGAGAGAAGACTCAAATTAATAAAATCATGAATGAGAAAGGAGAGATCACTACCAACACCAAGGAAATAGAAACGATTTTAAAAACATATTATGAACAGCTATACACCAATAAATTAGGCAATCTAGAAGAAATGGACGCATATGTGGAAAGCCACAAACTACCAAAACTGGAACAGGAAGAAATAGAAAACCTGAACAGGCCAATAACCAGGGAGGATATTGAAGCAGTCATCAAAAACCTCCCAAGACACAAGAGTCCAGGGCCAGATGGCTTCCCAGGGGAATTCTATCAAACGTTTAAAGAAGAAACCATACCTATTCTCCTAAAGCTGTTTGGAAAGATAGAAAGAGATGGAGTACTTCCAAATTCGTTCTATGAGGCCAGCATCACCTTAATTCCAAAACCAGACAAGGACCCCAGCAAAAAGGAGAATTACAGATCGATATCCCTGACGCACATGGATGCAAAAATTCTCAACAAGATACCAGCCAATAGGATCCAACAGTACATTAAGAAAATTATTCACCATGACCAAGTAGGATTTATCCCCAGGACACAAGGCTGGTTCAACATTCGTAAATCAATCAATGTGATTCATCATATCAGCAAGAGAAAAACCAAGAACCATGTGATCCTCTCATTAGATGCAAAGAAAGCATTTGACAAAGTATAGCATCCATTTCTGATCAAAACTCTTCAGAGTGTAGGGATAGAGGGAACATTCCTCGACATCTTAAAAGCCATCTACGAAAAGCCCACAGCAAATATCATTCTCAATGGGGAAGCACTGGGAGCCTTTCCCCTAAGATCAGGAACAAGACAGGGATGTCCACTCTCACCACTGCTATTCAACATAGTACTGGAAGTCCTAGCCTCAGCAATCAGACAACAAAAAGACATTAAAGGCATTCAAATTGGCAAAGAAGAAGTCAAACTCTCCCTCTTCGCCAATGACATGATACTCTACATAGAAAACACAAAAGTCTCCACCCCAAGATTGCTAGAACTCATACAGCAATTCTGTAGCGTGGCAGGATACAAAATCAATGCCCAGAAATCAGTGGCATTTCTATACACTAACAATGAGACTGAAGAAAGAGAAATTAAGGAGTCAATCCCATTTACAATTGCACCCAAAAGCATCAGATACCTAGGAATAAACCTAACCAAAGATGTAAAGGATCTATACCCTCAAAACTATAGAACACTTCTGAAAGCAATTGAGGAATACACAAAGAGATGGAAAAATATTCCATGCTCATGGATTGGCAGAATTAATATTGTGAAAATGTCAATGTTACCCAGAACAATATACACGTTTAATGCAATCCCTATCAAAATACCATGGACTTTCTTCAGAGAGTTAGAACAAATTATTTTAAGATTTGTGTGGAATCAGAAAAGACCCCAAATAGCCAGGGGAATTTTAAAAAAGAAAACCATAGCTGGGGGCATCACAATGCCAGAATTCAGGTTGTACTAGAAAGCTGTGGTAATCAAGACTGTGTGGTACTGGCACAAAAACAGACACATAGATCAATGGAACAGAATAGAGAACCCAGAAGTGGACCCTGAACTTTATGGTCAACTAATATTCAATAAAGGAGGAAAGACTATCCATTGGAAGAAAGACAGTCTCTTCAATCAATGGTGCTGGGAAAATTGGACATCCGCATGCAGAAGAATGAAACTAGACCACTCTCTTGCACCAGACACAAAGATAAACTCAAAATGGATGAAAGATCTAAATGTGAGACAAGATTCCATCAAAACCCTAGAGAAGAACACAGGCAACACCCTTTTTGAACTCGGCCACAGTAACTTCTTGCAAGATACATCCACGAAGGCAAAAGAAACAAAAGCAAAAATGAACTATTGGGACTTCACCAAGATAAGAAGCTTTTGCACAGCAAAGGATACAGTCAACAAAACTAAAAGACAACCTACAGAATGGGAGAAGATATTTGCAAATGACATATCAGATAAAGGGCTAGTTTCCAAGATCTATAAAGAACTTATTAAACTCAACACCAAAGAAACAAACAATCCAATCATGAAATGGGCAAAAGACATGAACAGAAATCTCACAGAGGAAGACATAGACATGGCCAACATGCATATGAAAAAATGCTCTGCATCACTTGCCATCAGGGAAATACAAATCAAAACCACAATGAGATACCACCTCACACCAGTGAGAATGGGGCAAATTTACAAGGCAGGAAACCACAAATGCTGTAGAGAATGCGGAGAATAGGGAACCCTCTTGCACTGTTGGTGGGAATGTGAACTGGTGCAGCCACTCTGGAAAACTGTGTGGAGGTTCCTCAAAGAGTTAAAAATAGACCTGCCCTATGACCCAGCAATTGCACTGTTGGGGATTTACCCCAAAGATACAGATGCAATGAAAGCCGGGACACCTGCACCCTGATGTTTATAGCAGCAATGGCCACGATAGCCAAACTGTGGAAGGAGCCTCGGTGTCCATCGAAAGATGATTGGATAAAGAAGATGTGGTTTATGTATACATGGAATATTACTCAGCTATTTGAAATGACAAATACCCACCATTTGCTTCAACGTGGATGGAACTGGAGGGTATTATTCTGAGTGAAATAAGTCAGTCGGAGAAGGACAAACATTATATGTTTTCATTCATGTGGGGAATATAAATAATAGTGAAAGGGAATATAAGGGAAGGGAGAAGAAATGTGTGGGAAATATCAGAAAGGGAGACAGAACGTAAAGACTGCTAACTCTGGGAATCGAACTAGGGGTGGTAGAAGGGGAGGAGGGCGGGGGGTGGGAGTGAATGGGTGACGGGCACTGGGGGTTATTCTGTATGTTGGTAAATTGAACACCAATAAAAAATAAATTAAAAAAATAAAAGAATATACAATTATTCATGTTCAACATGAGTTCTTCTGAAGTTGATAGTTAAAACCCCTTAGAATCCTGAAATATTTCCCAACCAGTTGTAACAAAATATTATCCTTTCCTAAAGTGATATGAAGTCATGAGTATACTTGCAGAAAATTTGTGGATTTACCTATACTTAATGGGGACAAAAAAAATAGCAGAAAATATACTATAGGTTGGTGAATCCAAAGAATCAGAGTCAGCATTAAAAGCAACACCTTTCAAAAGATAATCACATTGTAATGTAACAGGGATCTTGGAGATTTCAACATCAATACTCCCAATTTTTGATAATGAAATTGAGGTCTCCTGAAGTAAAATAAATTACATGAGGTTCTAAGTGTAGTGATGAAATCAGTCCTAAGACTTAAAACGCTGGACTCAAAAGTCCAACTCCATTCATTGTAATATGCTACAAAGACTGAGAAATAAAAGAAAAGACACTAGTCCTCCAAAGACCAAATGAAATATAGAACTAAAGTAACATGTTTAACTGAATGGAAAACGGTGGAATGAGATATACCAGAATAATCATGTTAACAAGATCATTGGAAGAAATTTGTGGATGAAAAGAAATTATCAACTAGAATTTACTGAAAGAAAAATTCATATATTTAAGCCTGAATTAAATGGCTTTTATTGGCTTTATATGTATTGTACAGTGGTTAAGATTAGTTGCAGAGCTGAAGCTTCTCTGAAGTGTAGTGGATGACGTGAGAGAGCAAAGCTACTAGAAGACATGGCAGTGGAGAGGAGAGGAAAAAATGGAGTTTCAAGAGCTTGAGTTTATTCTTAGTGACACCACCATAAATGAACCATAAGATATGTTCCAAGGTCCCCATTTTGTCAAATATCTGCTAGAGAAGAAACTTTGCACAGAATAACATGGTAAATACTATTCTGTGTGATGATTCAGGCCAGGACACAGTCTACTTAAATATACAGGCGGGGGTTTATGGAGTAGGCCTGGTCTGGAACGAAACTTATAAACTAAGTGGGATGAACACTTGGTTAATGACGTAAGCTGCAAGCTCCTCAGGAGGTTGGGAGTACAAGATAGAACATGGGATCCTGATAATACCTAGCAAGGCAAATTGGCATGCATCGGTGGAATGGGGGTGGGAGGTTCAGAATACAACCTAAAATAACAAGTTATATTCTGGTATTTTGACTAGTTAGTTGAACATGAACATGGGGGCCAATGAATAGCTGAAGATTTATAATGCAAGAAGGCAAATAAAACATGAGAATTAGAACAATTGTGGAATTAGGTCTCTACATGTCTTCTTTAAATTTTTATTCAATTTATTTAAACTTAATAAAAAAATAATTCACCCATTTCTCCCATCTGCCCATCCCCGCCTGCAATGTCAGTCTGTTCTATATACCTATGAGCTTCTCTGTTTTAAGATTTCATGTGTAAAAAAGATTATACTGTATATGTCTTTCTGCCTGACTTTTTCACTTAGCATAATGCTCTCAAAATCTATTCATGTTTTTCACAAATGGCAAGGTTTCTTTCTTTTATGGCTGAATAATACGAACATACATATTCATTCATTGATGGACATTTAGGTTGCCTCCATGCCTTGGATATTGTAAATAATGCTACAATGAACATGGGGGTGCAGATGTCTTTTTGAGTTAGTGTTTTTATTTTCTTCAGATAAATACTCAGATGTGGAATTGCTGAATCATATGGTAGTTCTATTTTTAATTTTTTGCTGTTTTCCATAGTGGTTGTGCCGATTTACATTCCCATTGGCAGTGCACAAAAATTCCCATTTCTCTACATCCTCACCGACACTTGTTATTTTTTGTTCTTTTTAAAATAGACATTCTAACTGGCATGAGATGATATCTCATTATGGTTTTGATCTGCATGTCCCTAATGATTAATGATGTTGAGCATCTTTTCATGTCCCTGTCTTCTTTTAAAAACAAAAAAAAAAAAGCTATTTAGATCTTCTGCTCTTTTTTTTCTACCCATTTTTAAATGGATCTTAGTTTGCTAATGAATTGTATGATTTCTTTGCATATTCCGGATATCAGGCCCTTACCAGATATATGACTTGCAATTCTTTTCTCCTATTAGGTAGGTTGCTTTTCATTTTGTTGATGGTTTCCTTTGTTGCGCAGAAGCTTTTAAGTTTGATGTAGTCCAACTTGCCTATTTTTGCTTTTGTTGCTTTTGCTTTTGGTGTCAGATTAAAATAAAAAGTCATTGCTGGGGTACCTGGGTGGCTCAGTGGTTGAACATCTGCCTTTGGCTCAGGTCATGCTCCTGGGGTCCGGGGATCGAGTCCCGCACTGGGCTCCCTGCATGGAGCCTGCTTCTCCCTCTGCCTCTGTCTCTGCCTCTTTCTGTGCGTCTCTCATGAATAAATAAGTAAAATCTTTTAAAAAATAAAAATTAAAAAATCCTTGTTAAGACTATATCAAGGAGTTTACTACCTATGTTTCTTCTAGCATTTTTATGGTTTCATGTCTTACATTCTTTTGTCCATTCTGACTTGATTTGTGTATGGCATAAAACAGTGGCCCGGTTTCATTTTTTTGCATGAGACCATCCTTCTGTCATTGTATATTGTTGGCTCCTTTGCCATAAATTAATTGACCTTAAGTGTGTGGGCTTATTTCTGGGCTCTCTATTCTGTTCCATCCATCTATGTGTCTGTTTTTGTGTTGATACCATACTGTTTTAATTTCTGTAGCTTTGTAATGGAGTTTGAAATCAGAGATCATGATGTTTAGCTTTGTTCTTTTTTTCTCATATTGCTTTGGCTATTCTGGCCCTTTGTGGTTCCAAACACATTTTAGGATTATTTATTTCTGCGAAAAATGTCACTGGAATTTCAATGGGGATGGTATCGAATCTATAGACCATTTTAGGTAGTATGGACATTTTAACAATATTAATTCTTTCAACCTGTGAGCATAGAATAGCTTCCCATTTATTTGTGTCTTCTTCAACTTTTCATTAATGTCTTCTAGTTCTCAGTATATAGGTCATTCAGATGCTTGGTTAAATTTATTTCTATGAATTTTATTATTCTTAATGCAATTACAAAAAGGATTTTCTTAATTTCTCTGATAGTTCATTAGTGAAAGAAACACAACAGATTTTTGCATGTTAATTTTGTATCCTACAAGTTTACTCAATTTGTTTATTAGTTCTAACAGATTTTTGTTGGAGTCTTTAGAGTTTTCTATATATAATATGATGTCATTTTCAAATAGTAATAGTTTAACTTCTTCCTTTCCAACTTGGATGCTTTATTTTCCCCCCTTCAATGCTCTGGTTAGGAATTCCAGCACTAAGTCAAACAAATGTAGCAAGAGCAGACATCTATGTCTTGTTACAGATTTTTTTTAAAGATTTTATTTATTTATTCATGAGAGACACATTGAGAGAGAGAGGCAGAGTCCCAGGCAGAGGGAGAAGCAGGCTCCACACAGGGAGCCCGACCTGGGACTCGATCCTGGGACTCCAGGGTCACACCCTGGACCAAAGGCAGACACTAAACCACGGAGCCTCCCAGGGATCCCCCTTGTTACTGATTTTAATGGAAAAGCATTCAGCTTTTCACCATTGAATATGATGTTAACCATGGGCTTGTCACATATGGCCTTTATTAGGTCGAAGTACATTCTCTGTATACTTTGTTTAGAGTGTTTATCATAAATGGATTTTGAAATTTGTCAAATGCTCTTTTCTGCATCTGTTGAGATGAACACACGATTTTTATTTTTCATTTTATTAATGCTGTGTATCACGCTGACTGATTTGTGGATGTTGAAGCATCCTTGCATCCTTGGAATAAATTTCATTTGATCATGGTGTGTAATCCATTTAATGTATTATTGAATTTGGTTTGCTTATATTATGTTGAGGATTTTTGCATGCATGTTCATCAGAGATATTGGCCTGTATTTTTTTTTTTTTTTTTGACTATTTACTTATTTAGGTGCTATCCTTATCTGGTTCTGCTATCAGGGTAATGGAGGCCTTATAAAATGCATTTGGAAGAGTTCCCTCTGCTTCTATTTTTTGGATGATTTTGAGAATTGGTATTATCCTTTATTGAATGTTTGTTAGAATTCAGAAATGAGACCATCTGGCTCAAGACTTTTGCTTGTTGGGAGGTTTTTGATTATTGACTCAGTTTCCTGCTAGAATTTGGGCTGTTAAGATTTCCTATTTTATTACGATTCAGTCTTGATTTTATCTTTCTAGGAATTTCTCTATTCCTTCTAGGTTGTCCAATTTGTTGATGTGTAAGCAAGTATTCATAGTGGTCTTCTACAGTCCTTTGTTCTATTGGTACCAGCGGTAAATCTCTTTCATTAATGATTTTATTTGAGTCCTTTTTCTTGGTCAATCTAACTGAAGATTTGTCAATTTGTTTATCTTTTCCAAGATCATCAGTGCTTTTTTTTTTTTTTTTTAAGATTACATTTATTTACTCATGAAAGACACACAGAGAGAGAGGCAGAGGGAGAAGCAGGCTCCATGCAGGAAGCCCAGTGTGGGACCCTATCCCGGGACTCCAGAATCACACCCTGAGCTGAAGGCGAATGCTCAATCGCTGAGCCACCCAGGTGTCCTGATCATCAGTTCTTAATTTCACCGATCCTTCATCTTTTTAGTCTCTTCTCTTTTTATTTTCTTCCTCCTAATTTTGAGCTTTTTCTTTTTCTAGTTGCTTGAGGTGTAAATTTAGATTGAGATTTTTCTTTTTTCTTGAGGCAAGCATTTATGGCTATGAACTTCCCTCTTCAAATTGCTCTTGCTGCATCCCATAAATTTTGGTATATTTCCATTTATCTCAAAACATTTCTTTTTTTTTTCACCCCTCCCCTTTATTATTCAGCAGAATGTTTAATCTGCACATATTTGTGAAGTTTCCAGTTTTTTTCATGTAATTAATTTCTAGTTTCTAGTTTCTGGTCAGAAAAGATGCATGATATAATTTTAGTACTCTTAAATTTACTGAGACTTGGTCTGTGGTCTAACACATGATCTATCTTCAAAACTGTTTCCTGTACATTTGAGAAGAATACGCATTCTGTTGCTTTTGGATGAATTGCTATGTGTATATCTGTTAAGTCCATCTGTTCTAACATGTCATTTAAGGCAAATGTTTACTTACTGATTTTTTGTCTGAATGATCCATCCATTGATGTAAATGAGGTGCTAAAATCCCCTACTACTATTATATTGCTACTTTTCCCTTTAGATCTCTAAATATTTAAATATTTAGGTGCTCTATACAATTATAACAAAAGGTAATCATGTCTTAATAATCAGTTTTGGGTTCAAGAAAACAAAAGCTGTTTCTGAGTGGATGACAGGAAAGAGGGACAATTTATTCATCAGAAATTTGTGAATGAGCACTTACTATACTTCAGGCACTAGTCTGAGAAAAAAAAGTCAAAGTTTCAATCCTAAAGCAACAGGGAGAGCAGAAAGAATCTTTAAACAGGGGCTTAGGCCTGATGAACCCAACAGATACCTGGGCGCCAACATGCAGACAGAGATTCCCATGGGTATCTGCGCTGATGTTCAGAGCACTAAGGCCACACCGCCTCCTCACAAGGTTTCTGGGCTAGAATTTCCGTTCCTTTCTCATTTTTTGAATTCTCAATTTCTTGAAGAGGAACACCTATAATTATTGTATATCTTTGTCTTATAGTTTCAACCACATACTTTTTAAAATGTGTACATCATGCCTCCATGTGAAAAATCGTGAGAAAAAAGAGCAAATTCTGGATACAGAGTTTAGAACACCTGAATCAAGCCACAGCTCTGACATTTACTAATCATTTGGTCTTAGAGAAGGCTATAAACTTCTGAGCTTCGATTTTTGTCACTAAAAATGGATATAGTAAAAAATAAATAAATAAATAAATAAATAAATAAATAAGGATATAGTAATTCTCACTTCATATATATTTTGTAAGAATTGAATGATCCAAAAATGTATCACCAAGTCAAGCCTTTTATCAGTGGTTTTTTAAAAAATGGCAATTGAAACTTTTCCCTAGATGAAATTTTTAGTGGTAGCTCAACAACAAAAACAATAATATTCAAATGCATTTCTATAAAGTATGTCCTGAGTTGAAATATGAAATATTTTCCTATGAAAAGGTTATTGACAAGAATATTTATGTTTCAAAGTTCCACCTCACTTTATATTGGTTGCGTAGAATCAAGACCATTTGGATTCCCACGATCAGGAAGTTGCAAATGACATTTCAAAAAACAATTCCTAATTATAACATTTACCACATTTTGCTGTACAATTAATTTAAAAAGTTACAGATGGCACATAGTAAAATTTTTAAATAATAACCATTTTATTTTAAAAAGTCTGCAATGGAATACAACTAAAAAAATTAATCTTCCCTCCTACCCAGAACTAGGATCTCTTACAAAGAATAACTTTGGCAATAGTTTGTTCTATGTATCATCCAGAAATAGTCTCTATATTTAAAGCATAGTAACCAGACATTGTTTCATAGTTTGATTGTTTGCAATACCATATGCTGGTGAACTAAATTGATCTAGAAACCTTAAAGCGTGTGAATTTAATCAACTGCTCTCAATTCCTTTTTTTAAGATTTATTTATTTGAGAGTCAGAGAAAGAGTAAGAGCACACGAGCAAGTAGGGTGAGGGGCAGAGGGAGAGAGAATCTCAAGCAGACTACCCACTGAACAGGAGCCTGCCATAGGGCTTGATCACCACCTGAGCCAAAACCAAGAGTAGGACACTTAACTGACTGTGCCACAGGTACCCCCAATACCAAAATAACATATTTACTAAAATTTTTAAATGTTAAAATGATGCAATTATCACAGCACAGTGTGTTATGCCTCCTACTTTTTATTGGGGGAAAAAAACCCAAAACAAACTATTACCCTGTGATGAGGATGTGCTCACAGACACATAGTTGAGACATACTAGGCATTTAATGGCACCTGATGCACATGTGTTCTGGTTGTGTACTAAGACATACATTTTACATGGGTGCCTGTGTGCAGATGTGAATTCAGATGAAAACCCATTATACATTACAAGAAATTCATTTTGCATTTTGAGGTGGGTTTAGAGATTTAGTTTTAGGTCTGCACCAAAATGAATTCAAGTGCCTGTGCCTTTTAGCAAAACTTATTCTCCTGGTATTCTCTAATGTATTCAAACTGAGGAATTTATTCATTTGTTTTTAAGACAATTTTAAGTATTTAAATATATTGATTATTAATAAAGTTCCAAGCCAAAGAGTTCAAAATCCTTGAGTTACTCCTGAGATACCAGAGCTTTCTGATAATTTGGTTTGAAAATAGTATGTTTCCCTAATGTGGTGTTACATTTATTACCATTATCAAAGTTTCTGTGAATTCTGCTATTCATTTTTAGTCTCTCAAGTTCAGAGTCAATATTTTAGGACTATATTGTACCCCCCCCATGATTTCTTATCATATAGTTAAATAGATAAAATAGTTACAGAGTTAATTAACTCCATGTCAAGTTATCTGATGATCACCTGATCTTATCTTTTTTGTTTGTTTCTAGCAATATGGTCAAATTTAAGAATGTTTCTATTGTACATATCCAATCTTAGCAAATATTAATGTACTATTTTTTGATAACCTCCTCCACATTATTAAAAATAAATATAACCAGGCAGCCCGGGTGGCTCAGCGGTTTGGTGCAGCCTTCGGCCCAGGGGCTGATCCTGGAGACCCGGGATCCAGTCCCACGTCGAGCTCCCTGCATAGAGCCTGCGTCTCCTTCTGCCTGTGTCTCTGCCTCTGTCTCTGTGTCTCTCATGAATAAAATAAATTAAATCTTTAAAAATAAAAAAATATAATCTGACAAATATGATGACTAATTATATATATTAAGTATATGTTTCCTTCTTCATCTCAATATCATTAGTCAAGAAATAATAAAAAAACTAACATAATAATCAAAGGTAAATACTCATAATGCTTAATGTAGTATTATGTCTTTATGTAGCATTAGATAGTTATTAATGATTCAGTCTCAATTATATTGGAAAGTAATCACCTGAAAAAGAGAAAATAAAGTTTAAATAACAGATCATGTTCTTCCCTTGTAAAAATAACAACTTTATCATACATATAAGGAATTACAATATTAGTATTGTCTTTCATATAACTTCTAAATGGGAGAATTCAAGTGTTGGGACTTTGGGCATCTATGTATATGAAAATTTAAAAGAAAACTTTAAAAATACTGTCAAGAAATTTGAAATTTAAGACAGCTGTAGTTGATGATTGGCATAGTCTGGCTTTAAGTGGCTCAAGATTCAGTAATTAAAAAAATGAAACACATGTCTATAAATACATAAATCACCGTGGGAATGAATAAATCCTATCTACTAATGCAGTATTCCTTCTTTGTCTGGTGGATTGATCAGGATGGAGATTCACCTCAGAGATCTGCTGTGGAGACCCTTCTTCCTTGCATCTGTACATAGCTAACCATCTTCATCAGCAGGCAAAAAGGCTCTGAAACCTCTTTCTGCATATGTAAATTGATACTCCTTGTTCCTACCTAGAGGACCACCCCAGAGTTTGAGTTAATGCCCTCCTTATACTGGTTTCCATTGTAACATGCAGTAGTATATGGTATGAAAGATCTACAGATGTCACTATGAGTAAAAAATTAGGTGATAAATAACATTTTGAATCTATACTTTTGAATTAAAAATTGTTATTTTCTTCCTTATTATCGATGTATTGGATTCCCATAATAATTAGCACCTACAATTTACTGTTTCAAGAATATTAACTTAGAAAGCATGAACTGAACACCATTACATAGTTTGGAATATATGAAACAATAAAAAGTTTGTTGTATGTATCTATGTGTACACATGCAACTTTCAAATTTCTCAATGTTTTGTATCAGTCTATACATTCTAGATATCCAAAGCACTTTTCATGTTTTGTTATTAATATTCTTATTTAATAAGATATGACTGGAGAAAGTATCGGTGCGTATTGTTTAGTTAACTTGCTCAATAAAAAATCAGAAACAAAAGTGAACTGGAATAAATTAAATGGTGAAATAAATTACATGCATTAATTCATACAAATTATAACTCAAATAAAAATCATTTGTGTGTCTAGTAATATGTCTAAATCTCGTGGGATTTCTTTCGTTTTTTTTTTTTTAAGATTTTATTTATTCATGAGAGACTCTGAGAGAGGCAGAGACATAGGCAGAGGGAGAAGCAGGCTCCCTACAAGGAATCCGATTTTTTTTAGGGACTCAATCCAGGATCCCGGGATCACGACCTGAGCCAAAAGCAGATGCTCAACAGCTGAGCCACCCAGGTGCCCCTCAAGTGGGATTTCAGTTGGTCCAGACAAATCCGTGAGCTTAGCATGAGCGATGTTTAGACCATTAGGCTTCTTTTCCCTACATTAACTGTTTCTTTTTCTTTCTTGAATGCACTTTTCCTCCGAGATACTTAGACACATGTCAAACTTTTTAGTTACTCTTTAAATGATTTGGAGAAAGGAAGGTGGGAGAGAAAGAATGAAGCAGAGAAAAAGAGTGAAAGCAGTGATAGAGATACACAAACAGAATCAGAGCTAAGACAGCAAATGACATCATTTGAGCGGGGATCTCGTCAGCCCATTACATCCTTCTAAATTGGTGAACAAGAGAAGTCTTATTTATTGTAAACCAGCTTAAGTAAGACTTCTGTTATTTGTGTTTAAAAGAGTCTGGATTATTATTGAGAGTCACTGAGGGATTTTAACCAGGAACAGAATCAGATGTATACATAGAATGACCATTTTTGCAGCAGGATGGAAGATGGACTGAAGACAGGGAAGGGTTGTTCGCAACAATAATAATGAACAAAATTATTGGCTAGTCTAAGACGTTGGTTTCAAGGAGGTAAAAGTGACAGGATTTAATATATATTCATTTAGGGACTCAGTGGAGCAGGAGAAATCTTCACCCTCAGAATCTTGTTTGAGAGTTTGGTTTATGACATCATTTGAAAAGATGATGAGTAAAGGAAGCATAATAGCTCTGAGCAAGGTTAATGGTAATTTCTTTCCAGGACATGTTAAGTAACTGTAGACTAAGAACATGCAATGGACAAGTGAAGGAAGTATCTGGAGTGCAGGAGAGAAAATTCTGCTAAACATAAAATATATTAGGAAGACATCAAATGGTAATAAATACTAAAGAGTGAAAAGTCAAAGGCATTAGAAGAGAACACCAAAATGGAATAGAATTATGACTGATGACATGAAAATATATACTATAATGTAAGTGAGAAAAATATTATATCTCAGCTATGAGAACAATGCAAAAATATATATGTACGGAAAAAATCTGAATGACAATACATAAGAAAAGCATGAAATGCTGAGTATCTGAGCTCTATGATTTTTTAAAGAACTTCTATTTCTTCTTCCGCTATAATGTTGTCTTTTTGTTAAAGTAGCATGCACAAAAACATTCAATGAAGTGACTCCCCAAGCTATCTTTACCATATAAATAACCACATGAAACCTATTAGCATCTATGAAGTTATTTCTATTAAATTCAGACACATAACCTCTTAGTTATTCTTTCCAGATTGTGAGTCCTAATGATTTAAGTGTATCTTTATAAAGAACCTTTCCAATCCTTTGATCAGTCTAATTGGGTCTTTAAAAACTTTCTTCACCATTATAGCATTATTGAAGTATAACAACCAGTCATCATGCAACCCATGTTTGTTCCTCAGAAGGCAAACAAAGCCCATGTCCTGCAAGTCTTCTTACCTAGGTAATATATAAGCACTTAATTTCTCAGAGTTCCTCAGTTTGCCAGCCCATCAAAGTCTTTTGTATGTCATTGTCTTCTATTAGCCTAAAGTTGTCAGGAAATAGTCCAGAATTATATCATTATTTTTACTATATACTAGGGCTTGGCAAATGATGGCCCATGGGCCAGATCTGGACATGTGCATTTTTATAAACAAAGTGTTATTGCAAAACTGCCACACTCATCATTCTAGTGCTTACTTTTTCACTAAAATGGCAGAACTGAGTAGTTTTGACAGAGACCATATGGCCCACAAAGCTTGAAATATTTACTATCTGACCCTTTTTGTTATGCTTACCAATTTCAGATCTGTATCAAAAATGTTATCTAGAACTTTTCCTTTATGTGTTTAATGACCATTTTATATATATATTTGTAGGACCTTTGCCCAAAGAAACATTCTTCATCTGTCTTTCTGTTCATAACTTCAAGAATACTCTATCATTTTACCCTATTAATTACCCAAAAGAAGTTATATCATCCTCACACTTGGAAAATCACTGAATAGTTCTTTTATGGTTCAGTTACAGAAACTGTGGATAAATGTCAGTCAGGTGCAATTCTCAGGGACTCTACCATGATTAGTTCAATTTCTACTAACAAGCAATTAAAAGAATTTTGTTTTCCTTACAAAGTGCTTAAACACATATTATCTCATTTGTCACAAAATTCCTGTGACTTAAAAAGGTATTATTATAACCACCTTAAAAAGAGGTAATATAAGGTGATTGTCATTAACATTACTTCCCCAAGGATATACAACCAGAGAATTATGATTGCCCTGACTTTGATTCAGCCAATAGACTTCTCATAACTAAAAATTGCCCCAATTACCGTATTATTTCAACCTTAAAGTATACCTTTGGCAAGAAAAGTGTCAAAAGCTTTTTCATAGACAAAACCAGGTAAATACATTGGTTTATCTTTCCTCCATATAACAGTCAAGGGTAGGCTATTCTCTACAAACATTTTCTTCTCTGAAGGCAAACATTGTACTTTTCTATGAATGTGAAAAAATCTTATCTGCTAATAATACTCACTTTTCAAACATGAAAGAAGCAAATAAGGGATCCCTGGGTGGCTTAGTGGTTTAGCACCTGCCTTTGGCCCAGGGTGTGATCCTGGAATCCGGGGATTGAGTCCCACATCGGGCTCTCTGCGTGGAACCTGCTTCTCCCTCTGCCTGTGTCTCTGTCTCTGTCTCTCTCTATCTCATGAATAAATAAATAAAATCTTAAAAGAAAGAAGAAAGAAGAAAGAAAGAAGAAAGAAAGAAAGAAGAAAAAGAAAGAAAGAAAGAAAGAAGAAAGAAAGAAAAAGAAAGAAAGAAAGAGAAAGAAAGAAAAAGAAAAAGAAAGAAAGAAAGAAAGAAGAAAGAAAGAAAAAGAAAGAAAGAAAGAAAGAAAGAAAGAAGAAAGAAAGAAAAAGAAAGAAAGAAAGAAAGAGAAAGAAAGAAAGAAAGAAAAAGAAAAAGAAAGAAAGAAAGAAAGAAGAAAGAAAGAAAAAGAAAGAAAGAAAGAAAGAAAAAGAAAGAAAGAAAGAAAGAAAGAAAGAAAGAAAGAAAGAAAGAAAGAAAGAAAGAAAGAAAAGAAAGAAAAGAAAGAAAGAAGGTGTGTCTGTCTTCGGCAGATGTCCTACATATGATACTGTCTGTATGTGTGTGACTCATTCCACCCATGTCCACAATAGTGGACAATGGTGAGTCTAGGATGTGACTCCAAGCAGGTGAGTGGCAATTATTAAAAGCAACAAGCCTGCTGTCAACATATTACATCCACTGAAGAACCAAAAGTTGAACAGTAATTTGTTTCCGAATAATGAACACTGAGACAAATTTAAAATTAGATTACTTCTTTGACTCAATCCACACCAGAATGGGAGTGAAATATCATTATAGGAGTAGTAACAAAATGCTGTGATCCAGTTTAGCTCCCACCTGCAGATTTCTACAAGTCCACCCTCCCCAAGTGTCCTCCAGATAAGCCAAAGGGTACTTAGTAAAGGTGCTCAGGAATACAGGCCTCTTAGCCGCCCTCTGAGGTTGACTTTCTTTCCCCCTCCTGTTCTGCTGCTGCTGTCATGGCCCACGATGGCCCCATCCACAAGGCCCTCTGTTAGTTCTCTAATCGGACCTGGGTTAGTCTCGCTAAATGATCACTGCAGCACCCTCTTTCCTGGGCCAGATCCCTCAATCAGACTGCCATGTTGTGAACCCCAGTACACATACACGTTGACTAATACAAGAAAATACTCTCCTCTTTAGCCCTGCATTGGGTTTACAGATTCTAAAGGAGCACTGCCTATACCCACCACGTGTGTGTGTGTGTGTGTGTGTGTGCGCACGCGCACGCCTGATTCAACTCCTTTTTTCTTTCCCCTCTTTTCCCTGGGGTTCTCTACCAAACTTAGTGTCAAAGTACAATGTAAGCCTCAGTAATTATACCCTGTTCTACTCAAAAATTTCTCTTCTCATTAATCTTTCAAGTTAAAAAAAAAATCTTTCAAGTTTTATTTGGTTTCTTTCTTTTTTAGGATCAGTTCTTTACCAATGATTTCCTTAGATCTCCATACTCATAAGGCTCTGCTAAACCCATGTTGAGCCAGGCTTCCTTTTAATCTGCTAGCCCAAGTCTGATTTTTGCAGCAAATACAAAATTACACTAACTTCAAGTCCTTCATTTGTGTTCTTGTAGATTAAGAATGTCTCACATTTATTTCATGTGACCATTCTTTCCTTTGATTTTTACAATAATTCAAACTTGGAACATATCTCTTTTCCCTTAATACCTTAGAGAAACTGCCAAAACATTCTTGTATGTATCATTTTCCTAAGCTTTTGGGTGTTCTCACAAGTCAGTTGACCACTGTGTCTCTTGGAATCCCTCTTTCCACCACCCTTTGCTGACTCTAGACTCTCTCTCTCTGTGCTTTGGCCATATTTTAAAAAATTCTCCTCTTATCTCTCTGATTTTCCATTTCTCAGGCAATTGTACCCTCAGGTGCCTTTGAAACACATTTCCCATCACATTTTCACATATGGCCATTTATACAATCCACTCATCAGCTTTGGACTTTGCATATGTAAAGATTCATTAAAACCCTTATTAAAATAAAAGACTTTTCACTCCTGAAAAGCAACATCAAAACAACACTTGATATGAAAAGTTAAAAATTGTCTTTATTTCATATCTGCAGAATCCATACTACAAATCTAATGTATTTATAACAAATATGGTTAGCAAAAGGGTAGTTTTCCGTTCTGCTAGAGGTAATTGCCACAGTTTCTGGGTGTTTCCATTTATAATTCTCAGTAACTTTTTGAACATCTGTACAACACCCCATTCTCACTGTCTGCACACTCTTATTAGTGCGCATCTTTAATCTCATGATTAAAACAACAGTCTGAAATTTGAATTTAAAGACTTTCTACCCTGCTTTGCTTTGAGACTTCTCTAAATGTCTAATTTGCCTCCTGCTGCTGAAAATAAAGTTTGCCAAGAAAGAGTATTTTGCAGGCAATAATCAAGGGTAAATATATAGAGAAGAGGAAAACCTAACAACTAAAATACAGGTATGATTCTAGTCTCTTGGACATAAGTCATAACTACTAAATATCTTGTGTTTTGCTTGTTGTGAAGCAGTACTTCATACTTTTCTTCTTTGGACTGCACTCATCTTTTTTCATTTTAATAAACTGATGTTTTCTAGAGATAAATACTGTATCTTACTGAGCTTCACATGAAAAAGAATCTGTGTGTGTTCTGCTTAGAAACAAAAGATGCTGCATTAAAAATGCTTTCTTACCTTCTAACCTGCAAGATAAAGCCAGAATTACCCTCGAGAGTGCTAAGAGATATAAAAAAGTTAAAGCATAATAATAATCTCTGCTAATTTGGGATTTACAGTGGATTCTGAACTCTTTAGTGGATAGTTGGGCCCTTTAAATTTTTTTTTATTTGATTCCAAGAGGTTTGTTCAAAGTCATAGTAAACCTCTTGGATCAACTAAAGAGATCTCAGTTGCATTTCAGAGAGTTCAGCTCTGGGGAAATTTAAAAAGCTTTAAACACACGGTTGAGTTGGTCAGTCACAAAAGCCACTGTGGCATGGGGGCTTGCAGGGGTCGTTCTCTGAGCAACGTGGTCCATAGGAGCCACATCCTAAATAAATTGTGTCTGCTCCCTCTACTTCCTTCCCGTAAATTTTAATTTCTTTCTGGAGACAGAAAAACCTGTTCCATATGTCTGGGTAATGCTGCTTTAGAGGCATTCACATAGAGGTAATAGGCATAGATCCTTGGCCTATCCCAGTAGCTCTCAGTGACGTTCAAACATCTGCAAAACACCCCTTCTCACTGTCCCCAGGCCCCACATTAGCTCTTATTTGTCCCCATCTTTAATCTCAAGACTCAAACAACAATGTGATTGAAATTTGAATTCAAAGGCATTCTTCCCTGCTTTGCTTTGTCCTGGTCCTTGCAGGCTGTCCCCTATACAAAGCATGATAATTAAAGACACAGTTCCTCAGGATAGTTACAGTGTGTTGACGAAAATAAGAAACAAATGGAATGATTTTAGTCTTGTGGAGAATGTGTATTTCAGTACAGGAAAAAACCTAACCCGTTGATAACTGCCTTTGCTAGAAATAAATTGGACCCACTCTTGTGGTGTGATGTTGCAGAAATGAAATAAAGACATTTCCTATCTTTTCATGTCAACTCTTACTCCAATTCCAATGTTCTCAAGTGGGAAGATTGCCACTGAAAACAGAGCAGCCTAAGCAAAAGAAAAAGAAAAAGCTAAGATAAACATAATTATTTATTTAAGTAGAATTTCCACAAATAGGTTATAAATTTTATAAGAACAGAAGCCATTGACATGGCTTCCATTCATTGGAAATTCACTGTCACATTTCTAGCCCTCAGCAGTGATGGACTTCTAGAGAAATAAGAGTAATCACTTCTTTGGATGATAGTGTCAGTCACAGCTGTACAAAGCACTCGTGTGTAAATTTGTTGACAGTTAATCCTCCAGATTATATTGTGTCATAGGTAGCTTTATCATCCACACTTTGCAAGTGGGGAAACTGAGCCTTATATTAAGTTAATTTACCCAATACTTTCCTATCTACTAAAGTGTAGTCAATTTCATTTCCTTTTGATTATCAAGGTCAGCTCCATCTGACTGTAAACCTAGTGTCCTCAGCTGCCAAGTCTACACCACAGAGATAGTGAGAGAGTGGAATAACTTGAATTCACAGAAGGTACAAGGTCAAAATACAAGCAAGTAAACAAAACCAGGATGTGTCAATCATAAGAGTCATGGGAGTTTTATTAAGGAAAAGAAAGACTAAAGAGGGGTGTCATAGTTTCTGACTTGTTTTGTTGATTGGACGATGATCTCTTTGATGGATGTTAGGGAATGTAAAGGAAGGACAGAATTTTAGGAGGTAGGAGAAAGGATGGTAGAGGTGGCAAAGATAATTCAATATGCAACATTTGGGGTTTAATTTTCCTTTTAGGCAACCAGGAAGGCATGAGGATGTGTGGCCTGCAAATCACTGTAGGAGTATGATATCGTGAGACAGATTTTTATGCCATCTTCATAGACAGTTGATTCTGGTTATTCACGGTAGTTGGGTAGACCATCACCACCCAATACTGAATTAGCAAATAGCCGTTGCTCCTAGGAAATAAAAGACTAGGCTCCTTAGAGCCTCTGATCACAGTATTTTTGTCAACTCTTTAATAGATATCCTTGTTTGTGTATTGGTGTTTACAGACACCTTAGGCAATATATATTTCCTACAAATCATTAGTCATATAATATACCAGCCAACAAAGGCCTGACATCTTCCTTAATAACGTTACCATATATTTCTTTGGCTGTCAACCTCACAAAAGTACTATTTCCTATGCTTTAAAAAAAAAAAAAAAAAAAAAAAAAAAAAAAAAAAAAACTGGTTTTTGCAATGATTAATTTTATGTGTCAAGATAGATGAGCCATGATGTTCAGTGCCCAGATATCAGATCAAATATTATTAGGGATGTTTCTATGAAGGTGTTTCTTAGATGACTAACACTTAAACAGCTGAACTTTGAGTAAAGCAGATGACCCTCCATAATGTGGAAGAGTCCAATCAACTGAAGATCTTATTAAAACAAGACTGGCCTCTCCCAACAAGGAAGGTACTCTGCTAGCTGTCTGCCTTCGGACCAGAATGGCAATTCTTCCCTCAGTCTCCAGCCTGTTAGCTTGTGCCGTCAGATTTTGGACTCACTGAGACTCAGGCGGAACAAATCTTATCTAACACATGTTTTCTCCATAAGGCACATCACAGACTTCTTGCACTTAGAGCACCAGGCAGCATTCACATGGCCTACTCTTGTGGGCCACTGTTAGAAGCAAAATCACCAACAAAAAGTACACAAAAAGGGCAGCTCGGGTGGCTCAGTGGTTTAGGGCCGCCTGCAGCCCAGGGCGTGATCCTGGAAACCCGGGATCAAGTCCCACGTCGGGCTCCCTGCAGGGACCCTGCTCCCTCTGCCTGTATCTCTGCCTCTGTGTGTGTGTCTTTCATGAATTAAAAAAAAAAAAAAAAAAATCTTAAAAAAAAATTACACAAAAAAATGTGAAAGGAGCGCCTCAATGGCTCAGTCAAACATTTGCCTTTGGCTCAGGTGGTGATCGCCCAGTCCTGAGATCCAGCCTCGAGCCTCACATCGGGCTCCCTGCTGAGCAGGGAGTCCGCTTCTCTCTCCCTCCCTCTCTCTCTCTCTCTCTGTCTCTGCCCCACCCTACTGCCTGTTCTTTTTCTCTCTCTCAAATGAATAAGTAAAGTCTTTAAAAATAAAAAATAAAAAAAATTTTAAAAATTAAAAAGATGTGGAAAATGTGGTGCTAAGTAGACCTTGAAAAGGACATTTGTTTACATCATGAGAACTGAAACAGGAAGTCAAACAATCACCTTTTTCAACTTCATCTGGGAACATGTGCATCAAGGGTCTCAAATTTTTCACACTCTACACATTTTGTGAATGACAGTGAAAGCATCAAGTATGGGTTTGGGGGTTACACACAACTTGTATCAAGTAGCTAAGTTTGCAAATGTAAAATCCACAAATAATGAGGTACAATTGTATGCAAAAGGTTTTAGACTTATACCTTCCTTTATTGTCTTATAATATACAAAGTGAGCTTAGGGGGCTTTAGATAAAATATTTAAAACAGTAAATCAGAGTTCATATAAACATATAATAGGCAAAAGAAATACAGTTAAGGAGAAAACAAAACATACTCACACCACAGGATTTCATGGTGCTATTAAAACCAGGTCCCACATTTGGCACTGAGCTTCCGGGTGTGAAGAATTAGATGATTTAAGGGTCAAGCGCAGCGTGGGAAATATGGATATTGAAGAGACTGATAAAAGGAGAGCATTCATATGAAGCCAACTGCACCCAGAACGAGCCTTTCACCTCCTTGTTGAGTACCACTGTCCTGACCAATGTAAAATAGAGTCGCAGTATACAATTTTCTCAAGCAAATAAATACATTGTATTAGGTCATTTTCTAAGTGAATACATTCTATTAGTGTTAAGAGTGCACTTTGTAACTCAGTTATCAAATGTACTGTCTTAATAATGAAGTGAAAATCAGTGCTACAGTGATTATTTCATCTTAAGCAAAATGTAATTCACAAAATAGTACATAAATCATATCAGTGCATCAAGTTTATATCTAGACCTGAAAGTAGGAAATTCCACGTATAGAAAAGCATGAAGGTGGACACCTGGGTGGCTCAGCGGTTAAGCCTCTGCCTTGGGCTCAGGGCCTGATCCTGGAGTCCCGGGATCGAGTCCCACATCGAGCTTCCTGCAGGGAGCTTGCTTCTCCCTCTGCCTGTGTCTCTGCCTCTCTCCCTGTGTCTCTCATGAATAAATAAAATCTTAAAAAAAAAAAAAAAAAAAGAAAGAAAGAAAAGCATGAAGGGTAAGGTAAAATTGGCGGCTGTTGGAGGAGACACACCTCTGTTCTTGCGAGCCCATCGTGCAGTGTACATCTCTTCCCAACACCACTCAGAGGTGCCACACTCATAGTCTACAACAGGCAATGTGGGGAGTATTTAAACAATAGAAATCAGGAAATGGTCAGGAATGTTTTTATGCCCAAAAAATCAGTTGTTAAACCTTCACCATCATAACCCTGACTAAAACTTATACTTCATTATCTTATTTGTTTCCTATAAAATGTTCCTATTTGTTTTACTAATAATTAATGGCTTATCCTTGACATTTAATCTCTCAATATATACCATAGTTGTAGATCTAAGGAAATGCAAAAACTCAAAGCCACTGACATCCTCTGTTATTAGTTAGTTATTTTAGGTTTATGCTTCTACTTTCAGAACCTAACTTCCTTCCTTCTATGTGCAGTGTTGAAAGATGTTAAAAACCTTGAGCTCCTCAAGTATTAGAAGCTTTATTAAATGCTGATCAGTGGAAAAAAGTCCTTATTCTTTTTTTAACTATGGGCTGACTTAATTGTTATCACCTATAGCATATCTTCTCATGTAAAACTGATACCAGGTAACATCAATGATCTAGGGCCACTCCTCAAAGATATCAAAGAAAAAGGGCAAGTCTAAAATGTAATGCTTCACATGCTTTCCTTCACTCTATTTAAATTTTCATCCTATTATAATTTCTCATTTAAAAAAGTTACAGTAGAATATTTACTACTTATTTTCTGAACTTTCATAACCAGGGCATTATCCAGCTAGGAAGATACTTTTCTTTACTGTAGTCCTAATTTTATCTTTTTCTTCCCTTCAAAAATATTAAAAGTGTTTTCTTTTTCTAAGAATTTAATTGAAATATTATTGTAAACATAGTTCATGTTTTTCAAAGAGAATTAATAGTAAATATCATCAGATATATTTTATTTTTAATAGATGTGTTTCTTACATTTTTATTTAAATCCATAAATAAATAAATAAATAAATAAATAAATAAATATAAATAAATAATAAAATTAAAAAAATAAATCCAATCTTATTCTAAAACGTGATTTTAAGGAACTTAATCTGTTTTCTTTTGGACAATTGGCAATAAATTCCAATTTCCTTCTTTCTCTGAAACTCCTTGTCAATAGGTTACTGATCTGTAAGTGTGTGCTTAAATTAACTCAAGTAGTTAGGAGTTAAGAGGGCGACCCCTAAGATGAAAACATTTTCAAATGCAAAGAGTAACATTATCAAGTAGTGATCAGGATATTTCAAATTTTTACTATATTTAAGTGTTCTCAAATTATATTATGTAAGGATATTTTCTCCAAATTAGTAAGAGAATTGAGTTTAAAATTCTTTTTATAAATCAAAACTACAGAAAAGATCACCTGGCTGTTATTTAATGCTGGCACTGCTATGTTCAGATGCCACAATGATACACACACTATAGCTGGTGACAGCGGTTCTCTGCATCTTTTATTCCCAAATTTATCAGTAGAGTCAGGAAAGTGTGCCAGGAAAGATGTAAATCTGTAGGTCTGGTTATCTAGCCAGCTACTAGTCCCTCTCCAGCATCAACAACCTGGCTGTAATCTCTCTCCACAGTTGTAAAATGAAGGAATGAACTCAATGTGTTCTAACCTTCCTTTCTTGGCTCTTCTGATTCCACATTTTCAAATCTAAAAACAAAAACACAAAACACATAAAAGGACATATAGCAATGACGCATGGCATCTCTTTCCAGGTCTCTGTTCTCAAGTTGAAAAAGTATGTCTGTGTATAGGTGTAAGGTTAAGTTACAGAAAAGTAAACTTTCAAACCAAATATCATATTGTGATTTTCCCCCAAGTATGCGCAATATAGTTTTGTTTTGTTTTTTTAAGAATGCAAGTAAATACTTTGGAAGTTGACTGTTTGCTCATGGCAAAATGAAGAGGCATTCTCACCCTTGAAAAACAGGTTTTTTATTTTTTAACACAAATACAAAAAAAGCCCAATCTTGTAATATAAGTGCTACCCCCAAGTCAACAAGATTATGCTAGATAACAGATAAGGTCCTAAACAGCTTCCATTCAAGCAGTAAAAGAACATCTCATGATTTATCTTAATAATTTTTCCTGTACACTTGGAAGTTCCGAAATAGTTGCAATAGAATGACTTCTATTAAATGGCAGAGAATGTTTAATTTTAACAACATTTCAACACTTCTTATCATTTAATTCTATCTTTCATAGGCCTAGAAAGAAGTAGAACCTTCTTACCACCCTTTGGACTTCATCCCCACTTCCATCTGAGGACACAGCCACCTGAGAGACAAGAGCCTCCCTTTCGCAGAGGCCACTCTTCAAGAAGTGCTTAGGGTGGCTAGCATACTGGTCCTGATTCAGCTTGAATGGAAGCTGAGTTCAAAGGACTCAGCACTTTCTAGTGTAACGCCATTTTCCAATTATGATTTCCAACAATTATCTAGGTACCATCAAACTCCAGTTACTTCTCCTCTTTTCAAGTTAACTGATTTATTTAGCACACATTTACTGAACTATCCATTTTCTTCCAACACAGACTCTAAAAGACATTTTGAGTTAAATAGCATCCACATTAATAAATGTCTTACCAAATCCTTTTCCCAACTACACAACAAAAAACAAAAAAGACTGGAAGAGAAAAGGGAGAGAGAATTTAAAGGCATGAATTGGGAAGAACATTGACTTGCGTGCCTGAAGAACTGTACTCTATAACTTACCCTTCCAAGTATTGTTATTTCTCTTGAATAAAAATTTTGAGAAAACTTATCTTTACACATGTTTATCAAAATGCTAAAGCATATGATCTTTTTATAATGATTTTCTGGAGTTCCCTTACTAGGAAATCACAATGATTATTATTATTCCTTTGGCTTTGTAGCTCTATCTTTAAGATTTCAAAAGAGAATATTCCTCCTTATGTGATAGGAACTGAAGGCCAGAAAAGAATATACACTTAAACACATCAATACGATATATTGATATTTTTTAAAGACCAAAGAATTACATATGTAATTTGTTCTAATCAAAACAATCAAAAAACAGCAACAAGAGAAGTCATACAAATCCTAAATTCGTTAATTTCAAACCAATCATATATGGTTCAGAAACTTTAGAAACGAGTACAACTTTAAAAAAATTTATTTATTTAATTTTATTTGAGAGAGAGAGGGTGCATGAGCAGAAGAAGTGCAGAGAGAGAAGGAAAGAGAAAGAGTCTCTAGTAAACTCTGCGCAGAGCTTGGAACCTAATGCAAGGCTTAATCTCATAACCCTGAGATCACAACCTGAGCTAAAACCAAGAGTTGGACACTTAGTCAACTGAGCCACCCAGGTGCCCTCAAATTGATTTGACTTTTACATGAAAACTTGTGTGGAATCTATCTCAGAAAAACCTGGTGCTCTATTTACAAACAGTTTAAGTTGGTAATGTTTGAGGAGTATTCCCTGGAATGGCTTTTTTGCAACACAAATTTTATCAATTATTAAATGAAGATAAAAACTGATATAAATTCTGTATTGTTATTTTTTATCCATCTCTCTCTTTTTATTTACCTCTCTTTTAAAATTATTACTTTGCTAACTTGGTAATTTGGTAAATTATACAGCATTTTTAGAAGTGTAATTATAAAGACTGGTAAGAGATTACTAAACCTATTTTTAAGAAACTAGGCAAGCCAGTAACTGTTCTCATTCTGAATTCCCAGATACAAGAAATAAAACATGGACCTTAACAATCTCTAAGACCTCTTCCAGCTACAAAACTCTCTGACTTTTCTCCTCAATGTATAATCCTAATTTCCTCTACATTTCTTTTTTTTTTTTTTAAGATTTTATTTATTTATTCATGAGAGACACAGAGAGAGAGAGAGAGAGAGAGAGAGAGGCAGAGACACAGGCAGAGGGAGAAGCGGTCTCCATGCAGGGAGCCCGATGCGGGACTCGATCCCAGGACCCCGGGATCACGCCCTGAGTCAAAGGGAGGCACTCAACCACTGAGCCACCCAAGGATCCCCTCCTCTACATTTCTTAATAAGTCTTGAAGTTGTGCAGTACGCTGCTGGATTTCATTCAGAACTACAAGACTCAACACTGTCTCTAAATCACTGCAGATAATTTGCATGTCTTTGAAATTAAAAGCTACTTTTTACTTTACTATGAAATACTCATTGTATTTATTTTACTATGAAATACACAACTCTAGAGCCCTCTGTAATTACATACCTGTTTCAAACCAGCTATATGCATGCTAAAATTGGCAATAGTATATGTGGTACAAGAAAACAGTGCTGTGTTGACATTACAGGAATAAAAGAGAGATGGAACATTTTAATCAAAAATCTGCCCTGAGGGGCACTTGGGAGTTTCAGTCAATTCTGCCTCTGACTCTTGACTTCAGCTCAGGTCATGATCTCAAGGGCATGAGATTGAGCCCCACCTCAGGCTCTGTGCTCTCAGCATGACAGGCATGAGGAGTCTGTTGGAGATTCTGTCTTCTTCTCTCCTTGCCCCTCCCCCAAACCATGATCATGCACTCTCCTTCTCTCCCTCTCTCTCTCAAATAAATATATAAAATCATTTTCTTTAAAAAAGGCACTGATTGCCAAATCTATGCAAAATATTTTGCTGACTGCTATAGCACCCAGCACAAAATCTAAGCTATTGAGGACTTAAAAAATGATAGAAAGAATAAAACAAGCATCTACTCACTTCTTCCTTCCTTTTCATTCAACAGTTTTTGATTACTACTTACATGGAGTTTACATACTAGGGAGAGGTATGCAAAAAAAAAAAAAAAAGAAAAGAAAGAAAAGAAAACAAATAAAAACAACCACAACTACCTGAGTATGACAAATGCAAATAAGCCAAAATCTGTGTGTGATCAATGGGTTCAGGATGGTTTCTTTAGGTTGACTGGATAAGCAAAGCCCTACTGAAGAGGTATCATTAATGCTCAGATTTACTTTTCAACAGGAAATAGCCTTTTTGAAGAGGAAAAGAGCATTTAAGGCAGAATTAAAATTGTCTAAAGTATATAATATGTCTGAGGAACAATTAGATAGCCAATGTTTGTGTGATGTGAGTTGAGGTCAAGAAGGTACACAGGGGACAGATTGGCTAGTGACTCATAAGCATAAATATTTGGGTTGTATTTTCTATGCTAAGTAAAGCCCTGAAGATATTTAAGGAACTGAGTGATTTATACATTCAATGATTTATATATTCAACGTATAAGGTTGGCCTGTGCAGGTTTTCCTGTGCAGAATATACTTATGAGAAGGAGTCCTTCTCCTTTCTTTAGTAAATTGGGAAGAAATAATGGTGAAATGCTGATGAAATAATAAAATGAAAATTATGAAATGAGAACAAAGCATTGATATCTTTGGAGGTTGTTAATGGAGCTGAAGTACAGAGAACAAATTTGGAATATATTTTGAAGGTCATTTTGATGATACCCATTTGGATGTTGAGGTTGAGAAGAGAGAAGAAAAAAGAAGAAGGAGGCTAACTCCTAGATAGTGGCTTAGCAAATATGTAGATGATGATGAGTTTTACTAAGCTGAGGACTCGGGGAGACCAAGTTTGGGAATTTAGCCATATTAACTCAAAGCTGCCCTTAGACATCCATTTTAAGTTACGGAGAAGGCAGATACAGCATCCTGTAGTTAAGACAAATTAGCACAAGTTCCACTCTTTAAATAAGTGGATTTAAGCATCCTAAACACCATGTTAAAATAATACAAATAAAGAAAGTTTAAAAAATAGCTATGTTTCTTCTGTTCTTTTCTCACTCTTTATCTAACCCTTGAGAAGGAAGAAGGGAGGGAAATAGGTAGAGCTTAATTCTAACTGACACCACATATTTCAGAGTAGAAATTGCTGAGTTTGTACAAATTTCCCTAGCCCAGTGGCTTATTTAGAGCTAAAGAGAAGAAGCTGACTTTTGTTTAATGCCCAAAGTGCTGATATGTACCAGATGAGAGTCTATTTTATCTCATTGAATATTTGGGGAAGTTTTTCAAGGCATTTATGGTTTTCAACTTTATTGAGGAAGAAACTAGGATCAGAGAGATTGGGAAGTTTGTTGAAGAACACCCAGATAGACTTGGTGGAGCTGGATGTGGAATGCTTGGATCTTGGCCCCGTATTCTTTTCCCACTCCACCCTAGAATCCTGTCTGCCAGCCTCTTCATCCCAGCTGGCCACCATTTTAATCTTCTCTTCATGAGACTGCTTGAAAAAGAAAGCAAGCATTGATTCTGTTATTTGCTTCCCTGTTTACTTTCATTGAAAGAAGGAGGAAACATCAATTTGCTTCGTATAGTTTTCTTCAATTGAATGTACAATTAGTTTATAATGAGTAGAAGGGATATTTTTACTTAAAAAGGAAAAGAAAAGCACTGGAATGTAATTCATCAGAAGGCATTCTAATAAACATAGCAAAATCAATTTAAAGCCTAAATAGATAATATCCTGCAGCTATGATTTGATATTCCTTATTGTTAAACATAGAAGGACAATTTACCTTTCCTTCTTCAGAAAAGAGAAAGAAGGAAGGAAGGAAGGATAGAACAATGGAAGGAAGGAAAAGAGGGAGGGAGAGAGAGAAAGAGAGAGAAAAGAAAGAAAAAGAAAAAGGAAAAGAAAGAAAGAAGAAAGAAAGAAAGAAAGAAAGAAAGAAAGAAAGAAAGAAAGAAAAGAAAGAAAGAAGAAAGAAAGAAAGAAAAGAAAGAAAGAAAGAAAGAAAGAAAGAAAGAAAGAAAGAAAGAAAGGAAGGAAGGAAGGAAGGAAGGAAGGAAGGAAGGAAGGAAGGAAGGAAGGAAGAAAGAAAGAAAGAAAGAAAGAAAGAAAGAAAGAAAGAAAGAAAGAATTCCCTGTCCTCCCAAAATACATTTTTGGTTATGTTGGATAAATTAAATAATCAGCAAGTATTTGAGTGCCCACTTTGTGTCTAGTGAATTATGTAATATATCTATGGTTCTTACTTCATAAATATTATTCTTTTCAAGCATTTCTTCAGCAAGGGTAGCAACTTGATTCCAACTTTTTAGAACTATTTTTTTAAAGATGGATCCTCTGATAAAGTCGGTATGCCTTGCAAAACCAAGTATTTTAAACAAGATATTTAAACAAAGTTTCCTGAATATTGGCTGATGCAGTTACTTATCTTACTTCAGCTAAAGTCAGCAAAATGAGTCAAGGTTGCTAGATTTGACCATACTTACACCTAAACTTTGGAGCCATATAAGGCTATTTCTATAAATACATTTTATGAAAATATACATGACCAGTTATTATACATTTAAGTATTTGGAAAGATTTTAGTAACTGTTGCTCTCAAAGGAAAACATAACCTCAAAAACTCTGCTCCAAAAACTTTATTATAATTAGAGGTATAAATATTAATGTCTTTGAAATTAAAAATATTTCCTAGAGTCAGTTTTTACTAAAATAAAATTATTCTGGTGGTGCCTGGGTAGTTTAGTCAGTATGCCTGCAACTCTTGATGTTGGTTCAGGTCATGATCTCAGAGGTATGGAAATCAAGCCCTGTGTCAGGCTCCACGTGCAAGGCGCACAGTGCACTTGAGATTCTCTCTCTCCCTTTCCCTCTGCCCCTCCTCTGGGTGGTACACTCTAAATTAATTAATTAATTAATTAATTATTTTTAAAAGTAAGATTTTCCTGAAATTTGTCTTTGAGGGAAATGACCTTCAGGGAAAGTTACTCATAATCAGTTTTGGGCCAGTGGTTAAAATTAAATCACATGGCACTGGGTAGATTTTTTATAGAAGATCATAAATAAGTACAATCAGTTGAAATTCAAGCTTTTTTTTTAGGTATAACAAACTCAAATCAATTCTGGAATTAAATCATTTGGTTATCTATGAAGGGGAGAGTTTCAACTTAGTCTAGACAGAATTTTGCATTTAGTTGAAGTCTCCAATTTCTTAGGCATATCTGAGCACACTAGATAATGGCCCCTTCAACTTCCCCTACACATTCTCACACACATCACTCCAGGGTGGAAATGTTATTCTTTGAGTTTATAATTAGCTTTCCTCTTATTTATCTAATACTGAAAAAAAAAATCTCTAAGTATCATTGTTCTGATCCAACAATACCCAGAAAATTGCACAAAATCTATTCTACTAAGAGTAAAGTTGATATGATCCCAAAATTTCCAGAACAACAAGCATTTATTTATTTATTTATTTATTTTTTTTTTTAAAGATTTTATTTATTTATGATAGTCACAGAGAGAGAGAGAGAGAGGCAGAGACACAGGCAGAGGGAGAAGCAGGCTCCATGCACCGGGAGCCTGACGTGGGATTCGATCCTGCGTCTCCAGGATCGCGCCCTGGGCCAAAGGCAGGCGCCAAACCGCTGCGCCACCCAGGGATCCCAACAACAAGCATTTAATGAAATAACTGAATGTACTTTTTCTTCCCTGTGGTCTTTCTGCTTTGAGTAATACTAACCACATCTAGCTCCTATATTCAAGTTAAAATAGTATTTAATAACTATCAGGTGCTTTCTCTGTGCTAGGCTACTTGACTAGGACTAAGTATACAGGATTAACAAATTAAATTCATCCCTGTCTTCATAGAACTTAGACCAATGACAAAGGCACAAAATTAAGGAGAGAAAAATATATATATATATAATTAAAAACTGTGATCAATGATAAGAGAATCAATTACGGTGTTTTGCAAACAAATAACAGAGTGGAAAGGTGCTACTTAAGACTGGATACTCAATGGGATCCCTGGGTGGCTCAGTGGTTTAGTGCCTGCCTTTGGCCCAGGACGTGATCCTGGGGTCCTGGGATCGAGTCCCGCATCGGGCTCCCTTCATGGAGCCTGCTTCTCCCTCTGCCTATGTCTCTGCCTCTCTCTCTCTCTCTCTCTCATAAATAAATAGATAAAATCTTAAAAAAAAAAAAAAAAAAGACTGGAGAGTCAAAAAAAAAAGTCCTCTTTGAGACAACGATACTTAAAGTAAGACTTCAGGGAAAATAACAATGTACACTGTCAAATGTGTTTGGTGGGTAGTTGGGGAAAAGAGTTGGGTGGAGAATCCTTCAGAAAGAGTTAATGCACAAGCAAAGACCCCAAATATGGGCAGGGTGGGAGGAAGCTTGCTGTTTTTAAGAAATTGAAAGTCAATGAGCGTGGCTAGAACCTGGCCATCACGGTAAGATGTATATGATACTTGAAAATTATTGTTAGAGTTAGAAGATGACAGGTGTCATGAGAGCCCACTGGAAGACTTTAGGTAGGACAGTGACCTAACCCCTAATGCTATTTTCATTTAAAATGATCAGTTGCATTGAAATAATTCAATATGGTGTCCCTTCTAGGTAGAAAAAAATCATGAAAAATGAAGGGGGTTGATGTTTGAGGACCCACAGATCATCCAGACACTCAGTGACTCACTAGTATGACTCACATAACTTGTATTCACTACAACACAGCAAGCATACACAGCAGGATTGCAGTAAGAGAAAAGGAAGTAGGCAGATCGGGAGGTGTCCATTTATGTAAGCTTTCTACACTCTCTGTCTGGAAAGAGGCCACTCCAACGGAGCCTTACCTTCAGCAGTGAAAAGCCTGTGTCTTTTCATTGAGCAATGTGTCTGCCTAGGAAACCTGTTTGAGATTCAGGCTGAAGGTTTATTGGAAGATGGTCACCTAGGCACAACGATAAACCATACCTAATGAAATTCCATACTCTCAGAAGCAAAGCAGGTGTTGAGTGCCCTAGTCAGGTAAAAACAACCTTATCAGTGTATCAAACATTTCAAAGGCTGAATTTCCACAGGCCAGCCAACGGCCAAACCCACAAAAGTAGGGCTTCCAGATAAGTGCCTCAGGCCTGTTAGGATAAGTCTTTCCCGCACAGCCACAGCCGCTGAGATAGGAATGGGTCCAAAGCATCATGGAGAAGGAGATTTCAGAAGTGTACAAGTTGGCTTCTCAAAACTGGAAGTGCCTTTTCCTACAAAGGCACAGTAGGAATTCAAGACCATCTCAAATTCTACCTCTTTTACATAATAAGCATCTCCATTCTCTACCTCTGTTCCATCACTGAACTTTCTGTTCCCTGCAACCCTATAGCTATTTGTTTCATTCTTATGATATTTTATGCATTATCATGTGTTATACTTCCAACTGTTGTCATTCATTTTTTTATCCTAGGTTGTAAACCTTTACAAACGTAAGTTTTGATGGAGCTTTGCAGTCAGTTCCCTCACTCTCTTTAAGAGCAACGGCCATCTATGGATGTAATTGCAGGAGGAATGAGTCAAAGAAATGAGAAAAGTGTAGAACAAGAGAGTGGAAATTTGCATTCCTTTTGCATATTTATTTAGGTCTGGGTGTTTAGAATGACATCAACCCTTAAATCTTCAAAAGGGACAAAAAACCATACTGATGGAAATCGTTATTGTGGTCTGTATTACCCAAGATCACAGTGTATACATAATATTGGTAGACATTACCATTTTCATTTTCACTATGGCTTTTATTTTTTAATTTAAAATATATAGCTATTTCAACAATAAAAGAGTTAAATTTACTTCTAAAGGAAAAATAAATAACCATGTGGAGAAACATATTTAATTGTGCCATTGGTTTTGTTATTATTTTATCTCCTAGTAGCAATGTGAGCATATTTATTATTGTTTTAAACTTCACCAGCCACCCTAATGGTTTCCTATGTTTGTTTATTTTGGGTTGTGGTTATGATTCCTACATAAATGTTTACAGATCTCTTCAAGTTTCAAATACTTTTGGAAAGGCTATAGCCTCTAAAGGTAAAAATTTACAGTCCCGTGGGCCTATTCATAAACTAGAGTAGCATGTTTAACATGAGAAGTGGCGGAAATAGATTTTGTTGGAACAGAATTAATCTGTATCTACCCTGTTTTTGCTGAATGGGTAAATACCAAGTTGGGAGGGAGGGGGGCAGGGTAAGTAATGCCTCTTCGTAGCATACCAGACCTTGGAATCACCAGTAAGTCTGTAACAATAGCAGTGGGTAGACCCATGACAATTAGGAAGTGGATTTCAACCACTAACCCATTCACAAATGCTACACAAAATGCTTTCAGACACAAACCATGTTGGTTTCTACCATGGAAGACAGAATGCACAGCTTCAAAGTTAGGCAGCACTTTTCTATTTTATGATCAGCAAAGATAACTTGAAAACGTAATAACTGTATCAATTTGCTCATTTTAGACACCTATATAAATAAGTACAACGCCTTCTTTTTCTTTAACTGCTAACCACGTTTCTATTTGATTTTATGAAAGTAATTTCAAATGCTCTCCTTCCCTGTATCTAGATTGTTTTCTCTATCTACAGGGTAGATGAATAGATTAATTATAAAGAACTTGGTAAAATCAGGAAAACTTTGGTTCAAAGCCCTTCTCTTCTACTTACTAACTGCACAAGTTTGGTAATCTCCCCAAATCTCAGTTTCATCTTTAAAAAGGCATAATTGTATCCTTTCCAACAGGTTCTGTGAGGATTAAAAATAACACACACAAAATGCATAGCACAGTGCTTGATCTTAGTAAGCCCGACCTAAGCATTTTAGAAGGGAATATTACTTGGAGTAGCTGTACTGCTATAACTGAACTGGCTGTGTCTGTGACAAATTGCAATTTAGTTATCTTATTTCAGAAGTAAGAATTTGCCACTTTGGGCTGACCTTAGGGCTGAAGATTCAGTTACTGTCTTGCTTGACTTTGCTCTACTTCAGCTCTAACCAATGTGTCAGCTTTGTAGGTTGCTAGAAGAGGGAGGATTGTGGCCTCTACAGAGGGTCGCAGAGATTCACACTTAAGCAATACTAACAGAGACAAGCAGATTTTAAGAGCAGAGGTTCCCAGCTTTTTAAATTTTTGGGAATTTAATGCTTACTGTCTGCTGTGGTTCCAGGATGGCTGCTGGAAATACATCTTTAAAATATGACTTGGCCTACAAAATATTTTCTTTGTTTAGTGGGGGGAAAAAAGGAGGAAGATTATATAAGTCCCAAGGAAGATGTTATAAAGAATTTTGAAATTTATGACATGAAAATGTTAGACAACCATAGAGTACTTACAACTCTTCTACGATGAAAAACAAACAAACAAGCAAAAACAATGTCCCTCTATCAGTAATAAACAGATCAGGGAGGCAGAGAATTAATAGGACATAATTGTCCTGAGCAGAATCATCAACCAAGTGGATCTAATTAACATTTATAGAATGCATCAACACAGCAGAATACTTCTCAAACCCACATGGAAGATTCACTAAGCTAAATCACATACTGGACTATCAAATACAACTCAACAAATCTGAAAGAAGCAAGATGACAAAGAATTAAACTAGAAATCATTAACAGAGATATAGCTAGAAAAATCCAACATTTAAAGATCATACAATATGATTCTAAATAACAGGTCAAAGAAGTCTCTAGAAATTAACAAATATTTTGAGCTAAATGTAAATTAAAGCACAATTTATTAAAATGTGTGGAATATAGTGAAAGTAGTCCTTAGGGGGACACCTATGGCATTGAAGCCTGTAACTAATAAAATTCAACAATACAAAAGCAAACAATCCCGTTGAAAGGAGGGTTAAAGTTTGCAAAGAAATGTATAAAAAGACATTCAACATAATTTGTCATCAGGGAATCGCAAATTAAAATGAGATACCACTGCACATACATTAGAAGGGCTAAAATACCCAACGTTGACCACACCAAATGCTGATGAAGATGTGTAGCACCGGTAACTCTCATTCGTTGCTGGTGGGAATGGAGAGAGATACAGCCACTTTGGAAGAGAATTTGACCATTTTTTACAAAGCAAACACAGGGGCAGCCCGGGTGGCTCAGTGGTTGAGCGTCTGCCTCCGGCCCAGGGAGTGACCCCGGGGTCCTGGGATCGAGTCCCACGTCGGGCTCCCTGCGTGGAGCCTGCCTCTCCCTCTGCCTGTGTCTCTGCTTCTCTCTGTTTCTCATGAATAAATAAATAAAATCTTAAAAAAAAAAAAAAAGCAAAAATAGCCTTAATGGTGCCGCACTTGTGCTCTTAAGTATTTATCCAGTTGAGTTGAAAACTTACATTCATGTGAAAAACTGCACAGGGATGTTTACAGAAGTTTTATTCATAATCATCCCGAATGGGAAGCAACCTACATGTCATTAAGAGGTGAGGGAGAACCTGTCGTGCATTGCACAACGGAATATTGGGGCAAATAAAAAGAAATGAACTATCTAACCTTGAAAAGACATGGAAGAGCCCGAAATACATATTGCTAAGAGAAAGAAGCCATGTGAAAGGCTGGCTCTGTGGCTCTAGTGTGTCACGCTGCAAGGGCAACACTAGAGACCCTCTAAACCACCAGCGGCCTGGTGCGGGAGCCGGGGTGGAGCAGAGGGCCGTCAGGGCTGGGACGGTAACTACGTGCAGAGTGTCGCGCACTTTCAAATCCAAAGATCTTTGTCAGACAAAGAATAAACCTTAGCATAAGCACATTAACAACAACAAAAAAAATCACTTAGGAAGTCAGGAGACTGCAGCAAAGAATGAAGACTACGGCAAAAACAAAACAAAAAACCTAACTGTATTACAAATATATAAAATAACTTTGCTGAAAGGGGGAATGGGGATAAAAATATAAAATTAGATGCAATTACCTCTGTCAAACTGTGGGCAGACTTGCGGTAAATCGAGCTTTAAAATAGCCCAAGTACAAAGTGGCCCTGGCCTCTGAAGGAGTGGGGGTGAAGGGTTCTTCCCACTAGTCACTCCTCAAACTGAGAATCACTGAATTCTGTTATCTTAAATCTTGTGTGTTTGGCCTTACATATGTGACACTAAGTCAAACTCAATGAATTCTTGTGGATCTTCCCACCTGGAAGTGGTGCTAACCATTCTCTGTCTCAAAGGGCTGTCTGTGAACTAAATGCCATGTATCCAGCAGGCCTGGTTAGGAGGTACCGGAGTCCCAGGGCTATTCTGACAATTGTTTTGGTGAGAAGCTCTTTCATTTTCCATCACCCCAAGACTCACTTTTTCAGTTCCGTTAGGTAAGAGCAGAGTTTCGGGATCTAATGTTTCCAAAGCCTACAGTTCTTTCTTCTCCCTTGAGTCTCATCTCCAGTTCCCAGAACTAGCCCAAGTGCTGGAGGAGAATCCTACTCACGATTGGAGGGTAGACGCTCAGCCAAACCTGCGTTGTGATGGGGGGCACGACCAGGGCCCTGTGGAGCAGCTGTTCCTGGTGCCAGCCCCAGGGCCCTGGCATACCAGGAGCTGTGGCCTCTTAGAAAGACTACACCCTCTCCTGCACCGCCTGTATGCTTCCATCCAGGTCTCACCAAATTAAGAAATGATCTCTTAACCATCAGATAAATACTAGTAAGTAACTAGAATTCTAGAAAGAAGTATTTCTGAAACTAGGCAAACAAAACAAAACACCTATGATGGCTCTCACTGGGCGTAACCTCCTGATGAATGAGAGACGAGTCCGAAGGGCCTTTCTTACATTGGTATCTTAATCATTTTTCGTTAGAAATAGATCACAAAATATATTGATTGGCTTATACATTTTCTGCTCTACCAGCAGTTTTTTTGGTATAACTTACAGAATTACCCTCCCATACACCTTTAAGTTCATTGCTTTCCATTGAGATTTAAAACTAAAAGTAATACAGCTTCTTCACATTAGTCATTTATAAATTGAACTACATTAGACTCATGGCTGTTTCCATCATGAGTTAAAATGATTAAAATTATAGGCAGAAGAAGTCCCATAAGGTCATGGGTTCCTATGAGTTCCTAAGATTCATATATGGCCCCCTCTTCTTTGCAGATTAAAATCAAAATATTGCCTAAAGACATTTAGAGGTCTTAGAAGTTTAAAAGTGGTATTTCTTCCTGATTGTCTAATGGTTCTACAAGAGATGATATTATGTCTGAGTCAAAATCTGTCACACCCAGAAAGATTTGGTTCATTTATTCTCTACAGTTTGAGAAATTATTAGTGCCCTTAAGTAAAGACTCTTTGCTTGTCAATACAATTTTTTCTTCAGTTTCTTCCTTTTCATTCTGCACTTCATCTAAGCTGCTGCCTCATGAATACATTAGAATATTTACAAAACATGAACAGGATTTTAAAAAATGAATATTCTGAATTAAAATCCTTGAAATCGAGGGGAGGGGCAAGATGGCGGAAGAGTAGGGTCCCCAAGTCACCTGTCCCCACCAGATTACCTAGATGACCTTCCAATCATCCTGAAAATCTACGAATTCGGCCAAAGATTTAAAGAGAGACCAGCTGGAACGATACAATGAGAAGAGTTCGCGCTTCTATCAAGGTAGGAAGACGGGGAAAAAGAAATAAGGAAACAAAAGGCCTCCAAGGGGGAGGGGCCCGCGAGGAGCCGGGCTGAGGCCGGGGCGAGTGTCCCCAGGACAGGAGAGCCCCGTCCCGGAGAACCAGGAGCTGCACCGACCTTCCCGGGCAGAAAGGGGCTCGCGGGGAGTTGGAGCAGGACCCAGGAGGGCGGGGATGCCCTCGGGCTCCCGGGGACACTGACAGACACCTGCGCCCCGGGAGAGTGCGCCGAGCTCCCTAAGGGCTGCAGCGCGCACGGCGGGACCCGGAGCAGCTCGGAGGGGCTCGGGGGCGGCTCCGCGGAGGGGGCTGCGGGGCGGGAGCAGCTGAGGGGGGGCTCGGGGGAGGCTCCGCGGAGGCGGCTGCGGGGCCTGAGAGCGAATCCACCAGTGCAGACCAGGAGCACAGGGCGCCAGGACACAGCCCAGGATCCGGCCTCCCCCCGGGACAGGCAGAGGCCGGGAGGGCCCAGGACAGCGAGGACGCTCCTGCCCCGAGCTGAGCAGAGCAGCGGCCCCGCCCCGGAGCCTCCAGGCCCTGCAGACCGAGAGCTCCGGGGTTACTGCGGGGGCTGACTCCAGGGCTCCAGAGCTGGCCCCGCCACTGCGGCTGTTCCTCCTGGGGCCTCATGGGGTAAACAAAACCCACTGAGCCCTGAACCGGGCAGGGGGCAGAGCAGCTCCCCCAAGTGCTAACACCTGAAAATCAGCACAACAGGCCCCTGCCCCAGAAGACCAGCTAGAAGGACAAGTTCCAGGGGAAGTCAAGGGACTTAAAGACACAGAATCAGAAGATACTCCCCCGTGTTTCTTTTTTTTTTTTTTTCCTTTTTGATTTCTGATTGCTTCCCCCACCCTTTTTTTCCCCTTTCTTTCTTTTTCTTTCTCTTTTTCTTCTCTTTTTTCCTTTTTTTCTTCTTTCTATTTCTCTTTTCTTTCCTTCTTTCTCTCCTCTCTTTTTCTCCTTTTCCCAATACAACTTATTTTTGGCCACTCTGCACTGAGCAAAATGACTAGAAGGAAAACCTCACCTCAAAAGAAAGCATCAGAAACAGTCCTCTCTCCCACAGAGTTACAAAATCTGGATTACAATTCAATGTCAGAAAGCCAATTCAGAAGCACTATTATACAGCTACTGGTGGCTCTAGAAAAAAGCATAAAGGACTCAAGAGATTTCATGACTGCAGAATTTAGATCCAATCAGGCAGAAATTAAAAATCAATTGAATGAGATGCAATCCAAACTAGAGGTCCTAGCAACGAGGGTTAACGAGGTGGAAGAACGAGTGAATGACATAGAAGACAAGTTGATGGCAAAGAGGGAAACTGAGGAAAAAGAGACAAACAATTAAAAGACCATGAGAATAGGTTAAGGGAAATAAATGACAGCCTGAGGAAGAAAAACCTACATTTAATTGGGGCTCCTGAGGCCACCGAAAGGGCCAGAGGGCCAAAATATGTATTTGAACAAATCATAGCTGAAAATTATCCCAATCTGGGAAGGGAAACAGGTATTCAGATTCAGGAGATAGAGAGATCCCCCCTAAAATCAATAAAAAACATTCAACACCTCAACATTTAATAGTGAAGCTTGCAAATTCCAAAGATAAAGAGAAGATCCTTAAAGCAGCAAGAGACAAGAAATCCCTGACTTTTATGGGGAGGAGCATTAGGGTAACAGCAGACCTCTCCACAGAGACCTGGCAGGCCAGAAAGGGCTGGCAGGATATATTCAGGGTCCTAAATGAGAAGAACATGCAACCAAGAATACTTTATCCAGCAAGGCTCTCATTCAGAATGGAAGGAGAGATAAAGAGCTGCCAAGACAGGCAGGAACTGAAAGAATATGTGACCTCCAAACCAGCTCTGCAAGAAATTTTAAGGGGGACTCTCAAAATTCCCCTTTAAGAAGTCCAGTGGAAAAATCCACAAAAACAGGGACTGAATAGATATCATGATGACACTAAACTCATATCTTTCAATAGTAACTCAATGTGAACGGGCTTAATGACCCCATCAAAAGGCGCAGGGTTTCAGACTGGATAAAAAAGCAGGACCCATCTATTTGCTGTCTACAAGAGACTCATTTTAGACAGAAGGACACCTACAGCCTGAAAATAAAAGGTTGGAGAACCATTTACCATTCAAATGGTCCTCAAAAGAAAGCAGGGGTAGCCATCCTTATATAAAATAAACTAAAATTTACCCCGAAGACTGTAGTGAGAGATGAAGAGGGACACTATCTCATATTGATCTATCCAACAAGAGGAGTTAACAATCCTCAATATATATGCCCCAAATGTGGGAGCTCCCAAATATATCAATTAATAACCAAAGTTAAGACATACTTAGATAATAATACACTTATACTTGGTGACTTCAATCTAGCGCTTTCTAACCTCGATAGGTCTTCTAAACACAACATCTCCAAAGAAACGAGAGCTTCAAATGATACACTGGACCAGATGGATTTCACAGATATCTACAGAACTTTACATCCAAACTCAACTGAATACACATTCTTCTCAAGTGCACATGGAACTTTCTCCAGAATAGACCACATACTGGGTCACAAATCGGATCTGAACCGATACCAAAAGATTGGGATCGTCCCCTGCGTATTCTCAGACCAAAATACCTTGAAATTAGAACTAAATCACAACAAGAAGTTTGGAAGGACTTCAAACACGTGGAGGTTAAGGACCATCCTGCTAAAAGATGAAAGGGTCAACCAAGAAATTAAGGAGGAATGAAAAAGATTCATGGAAACTAATGAGAATGAAGATACAACCGTTCAAAATCTTTGGGATGCAGCAAAAGCAGTCCTAAGGGGGAAATACATCGCAATACAAGCATCCATTCAAAAACTGGAAAGAACTCAAATACAAAAGCTAACCTTACACTTAAAGGGGCTAGAGAAAAAACAGCAAATAGATCCTACACCCAGCAGATGAAGAGAGTTAATAAAGATTCGAGCAGAACTCAACGAAATCAAGACCAGAAGAACTGTGGAACAGATCAACAAAACCAGGAGTTGGTTCTTTGAAAGAATTAATAAGATAGATAAACCATTAACCAGCCTTACTAAAAAGAAGAGAGAGAAGACTCAAATTAATAAAATCATGAATGAGAAAGGAGAGATCACTACCAACACCAAGGAAATACAAACGATTTTAAAAACATATTATGAACAGCTATACACCAATAAATTAGGCAATCTAGAAGAAATGGATGCATTTCTGGAAAGCCATAAACTACTGAAACTGGAACAGGAAGAAATAGAAAACGTGAACAGGCCAATAACCAGGGAGGAAATTGAAGCAGTCATCAAAAACCTCCCAAGACACAAGAGTCCAGGGCCAGATGGCTTCCCAGGGGAATTCTATCAAACGTTTAAAGAAGAAACCATACCTATTCTACTAAAGCTGTTTGGAAAGATAGAAAGAGATGGAGTACTTCCAAATTTGTTCTATGAGGCCAGCATCACCTTAATTCCAAAACCAGACAAAGACCCCACCAAAAAGGAGAATTACAGACCAATATCCCTGATGAACATGGATGCAAAAATTCTCAACAAGATACTAGCCAATAGGATCCAACAATACATTAAGAAAATTATTCACCATGACCAAGTAGGATTTATCGCCGGGACACAAGGCTGGTTCAACACTCGTAAAACAATCAATGTGATTCATCATATCAGCAAGAGAAAAACCAAGAACCATATGATCCTCTCATTAGATGCAGAGAAAGCATTTGACAAAATACAGCATCCATTCCTGATCAAAACTCTTCGGAGCATAGGGATAGAGGGAACATTCCTTGACATCTTAAAAGCCATCTACGAAAAGCACACAGCAAATATCATTCTCAGTGGGGAAGCACTGGGAGCCTTTCCCCTAAGATCAGGAACAAGACAGGGATGTCCACTCTCACCACTGCTATTCAACATAGTACTGGAAGTCCTAGCCTCAGTAATCAGACAACTAAAAGATATTAAAGGCATTCCAACTGGCAAAGAAGAAGTCAAACTCTCCCTCTCCGCTGATGACATGATACTCTACATAGAAAACCCAAAAGCCTCCACCCCAAGATTGCTAGAACTCATACGGCAATTTGGCAGCGTGGCAGGATACAATATCAATGCCCAGAAGTCAATGGCATTTCTATACACTAACAATGAGACTGAAGAAAGATAAGTTAAGGAGTCAATCCCATTTACAATTGCACCCAAAAGCATAAGGTACCTAGGAATAAACCTAACCAAAGAGGTAAAGGATCTATACCCTAAAAACTATGGAACACTTCTGAAAGAAATTGAGGAAGACACAGAGAGATGGAAAAATATTCCATGCTCATGGATTGGCAGAATTAAATATTGTGAAAATGTCAATGTTACCCAGGGCAATTTACACGTTTAATGCAATCCCTATCAAAATACCATGGACTTTCTTCAGAGAGAACAAATTATTTTAAGATTTGTGTGGAATCAGAAAAGACCCCAAATAGCCAGGGGAATTTTAAAAAAGAAAACCATAGCTGGGGGCATCACAATGCCAGAATTCAGGTTGTACTACAAAGCTGTGGTCGTCAAGACAGTGTGGTACTGGCACAAAAACAGACACAATGATCAATGGAACAGAATAGAGAACCCAGAAGTGGACCCTGAACTTTATGGTCAACTAATATTCAATAAAGGAGGAAAGACTATCCATTGGAAGAAAGACAGTCTCTTCAATCAATGGTGCTGGGAAAATTGGACATCCGCATGCAGAAGAATGAAACTAGACCACTCTCTTTCACCATACACAAAGATAAACTCAAAATGGATGAAAGATCTAAATGTGAGACAAGATTCCATCAAAATCCTAGAGGAGATCACAGGCAACACCCTTTTTGAACTCGGCCACAGTAACTTCTTGCAAGATACATCCACGAAGGCAAAAGAAACAAAAGCAAAAATGAACTACTGGGACTTCATCAAGATAAGAAGCTTTTGCACAGCAAAGGATACAGTCAACAAAACTAAAAGACAACCTACAGAATGGGAGAAGATATTTGCAAATGACCTATCAGATAAAGGGCTAGTTTCCAAGATCTATAAAGAACTTATTAAACTCAACACCAAAGGAACAAACAATCTAATCATGAAATGGGAAAAGACATGAACAGAAATCTCACAGAGGAAGACATAGACATGGCCAACACGCATATGAGAAAATGCTCTGCATCACTTGCCATCAGGGAAATACAAATCCAAACCACAATGAGATCCCACCTCACACCAGTGAGAATGGGGAAAATTAACAAGGCAGGAAACCACAAATGCTGAAGAGAATGTGGAGAATAGGGAACCCTCTTGCACTGTTGGTGGGAATGTGAACCGGTGCAGCCACTCTGGAAAACTGTGTGGAGGTTCCTCAAAGAGTTAAAAATAGACCTGCCCTACGACCCAGCAATTGCACTGTTGGGGATTTACCCCAAAGATTCAGATGCAATGAAACGCCGGGACACCTGCAACCCGATATTTCTAGCAGCAATGTCCACAATAGCCAAACTGTGGAAGGAGACTTGGTGTCCATCGAAAGATGAATGAAGATGTGGTCTGTGTATACAATGGGATATTCCTCAGCCATTAGAAATCACAAATACCCACCATTTGCTTCGACGTGGATGGAACTGGAGGGTATTATGCTGAGTGTAGTGAGTCAATCGGAGAAGGACAAACATTATATGTTCTCATTCATTTGGGGAATATAAATAATAGTGAAAGGGAATAGAAGGGAAGGGAGAAGAAATGTATGGGAAATATCAGAAAGGGAGACGGAACATAAAGACTCCTAACTCTGGGAAACAAACTAGGGGTGGTGGAAGGGAAGGAGGGCAGGGGATGGGGGGGAATGGGTGACGGGCACTGAGGGAGGCACTTGACAGGATGAGCACTGGGCGTTATTCTGTATGTTGGCAAATTGAACAATAAAAAATAAATTTATTATTAAAAAAATAAAATAAAATAAAATTCTTGAAATCAAAGATAAAACAAGATGAGAAAAGTTTGTTTTTCTCCTTAGGCAAAAACTATTGTAAAGATAGTTATTGCAGATGGAGATTTTTCAACTAAAAAGTTGAAACTAAAACCATCATTTAAAAATGAATATATGTAAATCATTCAGCTTCCTGGGGCACCTGGGTGGCTCGGTTGGTTTAGCTTTCAATTCTTGATTCCCACTCAGGTCATGATCTCAGGCTCATACCATCCAGCCCCACATCGGGCTCCAGGCTCCACATGGGCTTGGGATTCTCTCTCTCCCTCTCCCTCTATGCCTCCCACTCACACACTCTCTCTCTAAAATTAATAAAATAAAATAAAATAATAAAGTTTCCTGAAACCTTTCCTTTACACTGGATCCAGGCAAGTTACAGAAATATCAAGAAGTTCTTTAGATGGTTGTTTTTAAAGGGTCACCTCCTCTGTCCTATTTTGCAGTTCTCTAGAATATTATTTCTGAAAGCATGCATTACGTACATTACAAGGAAAGCTGTCTCTTCGGTCCCTTTCAATGCTGAAGCCCCAGTTAAGATTAGCTTTTTGGTAACCTGACAAAATATATTTTAACCCAAATTCTTCTATTCCAAGCCAACTGGAATATGTAAATAAAGCTAAAAACATAAATCTCTCATTTAGAATTGGCATAATAACCACTCTTGGCATAGAAAAATCTTATTTAAATATGTTTACAGAATTACCCTCCCATACACCTTTATGTTGATTGCTTTCCATTGAGATTTAAAACTAAATATGGAGGAACTGACCTGGTCTATGTTTATCAAGATGTATTTTTAGAAAATGTCTTGTTTCTATATGCCTGGCTGGATTTTAGATCTGTTTTCTGTCCAAAAGAAGTTCCATGAACACTTTTATGTATGTGAGCATTTTTCCCCAAGCCAAAACCAGTCTGGAAGTTATAAACATGGCTCCATTAAAAGTAATAAACTGTAATTTCCTATTTCTTATATATTCAGTGTTAGAGGAATTATAGCTTCCAATGAAGTTTCATTTAAGATTTCTTTTCTGGTATTATGTAAATATGTCATATCTATTATCAAATGGCCACTATCATCTTCTTCCTCTAATTCAGTGGTCTTTGGGAAGATTTCCTCTGGAGGCCTTTGCTCCCATAAAATCTATTTTATTCATCCATTTAAGTATGTATTCTTCAAGCATGTTTAAAAATCTTTTCTTGTGTCAGAAGCCTTTTGTACCTTGTGTGCACACTAGCACTGAACAAAACAGAAATCCCCACTCTTATGCCTCACACATTCCAGTAGGAATATGTTAATGATTAGCAATTAAGTTTTATATATTAGATAAATATATGCACATTAGTAGTGAGTATGGAGAAAAGTAGAACAGAAAAGAGGAGTGGGAGGGAGGGGCTATGGCAGGGAAGTGCATCATTTTTATTTCTTTGGATGTCAAAGATGGTAATATTTCTTTTTCTGCTACTGGATTATAAATCCGTAAGATAGAAACTTTTGTTCTGTTTCATTAACTACAGTGTTCTCAGCATATGTACGATTGTGCTGGACATATCTTAAATATATAACAAACATGTAGGTTGAATGAGCAAAGTAATGCTCAGGATGTTAACTATAAAAGTTGACATTGGTCTTCTAAGATTCTAGCTTTAAGTATTCCCGCTGCACCCATCGCCACAGACTTCCTCACGTGGCACAGCCAGCAGTATTGGCAATGGGTCATCAAAATGCCAAAGTAGAATGAAATTTTCTGGAATTACTTGTTTAGAATAGTAGAGAAAATTGTTGAGGATCTATGGGTTTTCCCCCAAACCAAGATGATTATATTTCTTCATTTGTATTACCAATTACAACTACTGAAGTTTAATCAAGGTGCAACTTACAATCACGTCAAAAACTGTTCCAGGGGATCCCTCGGTGGCGCAGCGGTTTGGCGCGGGCCTTTGGCCCAGGGCACGATCCTGGAGACCCGGGATCGAATCCCACGTCGGGCTCCCGGTGCATGGAGTCTGCTTCTCCCTCTGCCTGTGTCTCTGCCTCTCTCTCTCTGTGACTATCATAAATAAATAAAAATTAAAAAAAATAAATAAATAAAAACTGTTCCATTTGATCAGCTGTTAAGAGGCAATTCTAGGCGAGTCCCCCATATTTCAGTACATTTTACAAGCAGAAACGCTGATAGCTTGTGTTCTGGGATCTTGTCAAGGATGTTTGTACTATGAACAACTTTGAAGGAGAGATGGAATGTCTCTGTCTTGAGCATACGAAATCTGTCTGCTCATTTTGTATTTCCAAGCACAATACAGATAATATTCCTCCATCCAGTGCCGAGTTCAGTTAGGTTGAGAGTTTTTTATAAAAGATTCAGATTCCCTAATCTTGACATTTCTCGGCTGTGATGCAAAACTACAGCTTGTGAAGCATCCACCTGAGCCCTCCTGGGTCATCCACGTAGGAAACGACAGCAAGGGGAGCTCAGCAAACACGAAGCTTATGCAGCCTGCTACACTACGAGTAATAAATATCTTTGTCTCTGATCCAGGAGTCTTGTATCTTCTGCCGCGATCCATTGAATTATGACTGGCTAACTTCATAACTTCTCAAGTAGGGTAAACGCTCAGATACTCCACAGTTCTTGATACCGATATTCTTTTAAAAGAATTTTAAGCAAACCGTTTCCTTGATAACTAGTAGTGATAAAATTAAGTTTCAGGTGAGTGACTTGGGTTGTAAATAAATAATATTTCAACTTATTCCAAGGTCTACAGACAAATAAATTACTTTTAAAATGCAATTTAAGAGACCTTTTCATTAATTGCAACAAAAATTTTGTAAAGGTTTTATTTATTTGAGAGGGAGCGCAAGAGACAGAGCATGAGTGGAGGGGAGGGGCAGAAGGAGAAGCAGACTCCCCCTGGGCAAGGAGCCCAATGTGGGGCTCAATCCCAGAACCCTGGGATCATGACCTGAACCAAAGGCAGATGCTCAACCATCTGAGCCACCCAGGCATCCCAGCAACAAATTTAGTCCCTTTAATAGATATCCTGTGGAAAGCCATGTAACTCATACAAATACAGTTGTTAACACTTTGAACAACATGGGTATTAAGAGCACTGACCCTTGTGTAGTCAAAAATTCATAACTTTTATAACTTTGGTCTTCCCCAAAACTGTTAATAGCCTACTATTGACCAGAAGCCTTCTGATACAAGCAGTCAAAAACTCATATTATATAAGTTGTAAGTGTTATGTACTGTATTCTAACAATAAAGCTAGAGAAAAGAATGTTAAAAAATTATAGAGAAAATCCATTTATGGTAGTGTACTGTACTATCACAAGAAATCTACATATAAGTAGGGCCATTAAGTTCCAACACATGTTGTTCGAGGGTCATCTATAGAGTTAATTCATTTAATTTGTGTTAATTACACAATTCACATTACTTTTATATCAGGTTAAAATAATGTTAATTTTAATATCTCTAAGATATAATTGTATTTAATATATACTTATTGTGGTGTTTTGGTAAATATGCGAAATGGGGTAGGAAATAAAAGGGAATCAGATGGGATATAAGTGAAGTATAAGGAAGACACAGATTCAGCACAAGAAAAGCAATATTAGCTAGTGATAATACTACATAGAGCACATACTTTCTTAATTTGGACAATCCTAAGAGAAACTGAACTTGAATATGACATACTTACACCAAAATGGGAATCCTACCCGTGTTAAACTCAGCTACAAGTCATGGTGGAATTGACACTCAAACGCTAGAGGCTATGCCAAGTGCTTTATCTCTATTTCTTACAGTATTAGTATACGTTAGATCATAGTAGTTATTATGTCTCCGGAGTCAGAATAAACTGTGTGGCCTTACTTAGCAAGGTACTTAAGTGGAAATCATGGTAATCCCTAGATCATTATCAGTCCTTTAAAGAGCTTAGTACAGTGCCAGTCCATAGACTCAGTGTTCAATTCATATAATACACTTATCTACATAATTTCTGTATCTCTATAACCAACTCTCCAGAATAAATTAAATGTCAGATTATAAATTATTATTTATATCCTCATTTTAAAATGAAGAAAATAACACTCAATGAAGTTGAATAATTTAGATAAGTCAAACACCTGCCAAGTATCAAGACCAAGCGTTGAACCCAGGTCTGTGATTCCATTACATCACAGATGGTCCAGCTATGCATACAGAGCTTGGATTTGGATTGAATAATAAGTGGCAGTATTGGGTGGAAATTCACCCAAAGACAATTGTTAAGATTTTCAGTAGGTTATCAGGGAAACTTGACATAGTACCAGCAAGCTTTGGAGATCCAGAGAGGTGGTGAGCAGTATCAGTGGATCCAATAGCGAGTAACAAGATCTCAACGATGTGACATGGTTTTTGAGGACACACTTCTAATGTTCCAAGGAATACTTATATGGATAGGATGAGATTCACATTTCAGAGGAACCAGTGTGCCAAGTAAAGTAGATGATTAAGGCAAGGACACATGATACAACTAGCATGAAGTCAAGGGAAGGGAGTTTTAGGGCAGGGATTTGATCATAGGAAAAAAGTGGACCTAGATACTCAGGCAGACTGACTAATTAAGATTATCTGCAAAGATAATCTTAAAGAAGCCTCACTACCAAAGTGGATTAATTCCACCTTACAAGATACAGAAGAAAAGTTAAGATAGAAAAAAATGTGAGTTCAAAAGTTTGTCCATGATATGATTTAAATATGAAAATTAGTAGCCCGATAAAGCACCATGTTATGGTTATATTTCACCATATACATATATACATTATATACTCACCATAATTTTCAATACCACCTGAATCTTAATGTTTTAATATAGATTGGTAGATTTTGTTTAGGGAGGGTAATGTATTCATTGAATATTATTCAGAGATTCATAACCATATATTTTATGTTATCCATTGTTTCAGATTTACTAACTAAAAGTGTAAGAATCAAAATTTTATCTGTACTTTAGTTGAAGACAATATTGAAGGCAATGTACTATTATAAGGCTTCTACCTTGTTGAACTATTCACAAAAATAGTGAAAAATTACTTTGAATTTTTATCTTAACATTGCCTTAAATGTTTCACACTCCCAATTGCTAATTCCTAAGTCCTCCCAAAATTTTAGCCTTCCAAGAAATAGGCTAAAAATGAGACATTCTAAAATATAATGATGCCCTACCCAATATTAGCACTCCTGGCCAAAAGACAGATGAGAAGCTCCAATTCTTCCAAAAATTAATTAAAAAGCACATTCCAAGTCTCATGTCTAGATAAGTTTTACACAGACATTATTCACAATGTCATTTACTTAGCTATGCCAAGTAATTAACAATTTGCCAACCCTCCACACCTCATTCCAGATGAGATAGAAAAAAATCACCTAAACTATTCTACTTAATTGGGACACCTGGGTGGCTCAGCGGTTGATGGTTTGCCTTTGGCTCACGTTGTGATCCCAGGGTCCTGGGATGGAGTCCCACATCGGGCTCCCTGCGGGGATCCCGCTTCTCTCTCTGCCTAGGTCTCTGCCTATTTCTGTCTGTCTCTCATGAATAATCTTTTTTAAAAAATACTCTACTTAATTAATTTCAAAAGAAGTCACTAATCCAAAATAATTAGACTTCTTAGCTTTCTGGGTTTTAAAAAATACTAATAAATCTCATTACATACATCCTTTTTTAAAATGCAGCATAAAATACTAGTGTTTTTCATTAATACTTTCATGTTTTTCTTTCATGAAGGTGTTGAGTTGTCTTTGATATGGATAGGAATCACCTAAACTTATAGCCAACTTCTTCACTTACAGGTAATCTTTTGTAAGGAATATGATTTATCTGTTTTCATTTCCAAATACTTAAAGCAAAAATAATAATGTGACTTCACTCAGGATTGTTACAAATATATGAGTTAATTCATATGAACTGTAAAGCACATTAATTTTTAGGTATAAATATTGTACTATCAAGTAGTTCATCTCTCTCAAGATGACGTTACTCTCCCTCCCAGCTTGATTGTTTGAAATGTGACCACAAATTTACCAGCCCCTGCTGATGAATTATATTTTAAGTACCTGTCATTTTTTTCCATCTTTGATAAACTCCCTTCATAAATCATTTAAAAGATGGGTCAAAAATTATTTAAGGTGAGTCTCCTGAAGAATGTATGCATTTTTTAAGACAATATTTTATAATATTTGTACATTTCAAATATTTGATATGATATTATAGGTGATACAATATTTTAGGAAGTATTGATTTAATTGAATTTTATAATCTTCATAGTTAATTTTTTTCCACACTCAGAGCAAACTACTCTTATACGAAGGTCTCCAAGATGTTACTTCATCGAAGATTCTAGATAATCAAAATCCATGAGTAAGCCTGAATCTACTAACCTCCCCTAATCAACTGTACCAGAAAAGTTGCTCAGTTTAGGAGTTAGCCTTGATGATTCTACTTCCTCCTCCCCCACATTCAGTTCATTAGCATTGATATCACTGCCCTGAACAAGTCTATATCTTTTCATTTCCATTGTCTCTATTTTATTTCAAGCAGCTTCTATCTTTCCCTCTGATTATGTTCATATTCTACTAGTTGGCTTTCCTCTTCCTCCTATGATCTTCATCCCGTTCATTTGCCACACTACAGAAAGAGGAGTCTTGTCAGAATAAATATTCAGTCATGTCATTTTTAACAATTCACTGCTTTTTAGTTCCCTGAGAAGGAGGAGCAATATTCCTCATGTTGTAACCTGATCATATTTCAACTTGAAGTTTTACTAACTCTCTATTTAAAAGAAACTTTCTACTTTTGCTTTCTCCCACTTTCCTCTTCCATTTTTTTATTCATTGGTTAAATTTCACCTTCGATTCTTTTTCCTTCTTTCCTTCCTTGTGTAAGGAGTAGACTTGGGGGACAGAGTTGATTAAAACTATTACTTGTTTCATGAAATGTCATCAGTATCTAAGTGAACACAATTGTGCAGATTATATTTTCCAAAGATGACTTCAACAGTGTCTCCAGTCCCACATGCTTTTCTTGACACTCCTCCCACTCAGAGATGGTCTCTATAATCCTACTTCTTCTACCAGGGTGACGTTGTGACTTCTTTGACCAATAAAGTGTGGCAGAATTGAGATGTTGTGACTTCTAGGGCAAGGTCATTAAAGACCATGCACCCTCCACTTGGTTCCCTTGGAGCATCCTTCACGAGAGGACTGAGAACAATCAGTCTTAGAATCTGGCCATGAGGCTAAGAGGAGCTTCAGCTACATAGAGAGGCCATCTGTCAGAGTTCCGAGGAACTGTTCCAGCTGGGCCAGGCTTCAGGTCTTCTCACCATTGATTTGAAACTTGTGTTTGAAGACATCATCTTGGAAATAAATCATTCAGCCCCATATGTTTACATCCCCAGCTATTTAAATTTTCCTAGTTGAATTCTTAGACACAGTGTAGCCTCCAAGTTCCCTAATTCACAAATCTGTGATTAGATAGATACAGACAGACAGACAGATAGATTTTCTCATGTTTCTCCAAAATCATGCTTGAGTTTTATTCGGATTATTTTGAAGTCACAGATAAATATGAGCTTTAACACCTTTATGATAAGACATTTCATTCAAGAATACGTTCTCTCTTTCCATTTGTTTAATTCTTGTGCTATGATCTAACTTTTAACAATATTCTAAATTGTTTACAGGTAATTCCGAGATAGTCTATAGGTTTTTTTTCTTGGGGGGGGGGGCGGTGGAGAGGGTTGCTGGGAGTGGATATTGTTTTTGCTGTTTTGAACAGTATCTTCTCACTCTAAGCTTACTTTCTTGTTTCACATCACTAAATTTGGGGAGGATTTGTTACATAATAATACCAATAATAACCAGGAAAAATACCATTTTGTTTCATTCTGTTTCATGATTCATAATTCTTACTCTTTGGGCCATGATTCCCACTTCTGTTTCCTTCTTTCCTTCCACTGGCAGCCACGCTAGTTTTAATATGTGACCTGGGATCAGTACATACCTATAAGAAATATTAGCAATTGTCTTATATACCTCCTTATTGCAGATTTGTTCTTTGAAATAAATCTTCTTGTACTAAGATTCTCCCCCCCATTTTCACTCTGCACTCCTTCACAATCCATCTGGGTTGTATATGCACATCAAATTTACTGCTCCTAAATGTTTCACACTACTCTACAGTGTGCATCTGTCCCACTTTTTATCATCTAGCTGTCATGGGACGAATTCCTTGGTTACCTCCAACTCCCCTCCTCATTTAGTATGCAGTCAGTATGCTGTATGGATTAGTGAATCAGTTACAAGGCATATAGAACATAGAAATTATAGATTCAGAAGTATATTCATAATAAACAGGCATCATCACATAACTACAGCATCTCCAGCAAGCTGAACCCCTCCCAGCAGTGCACAGGGGCCCAAGCTCCATTTCATACACATTTACAAATTTCCATTTGATTTGTTGGATTTATTTTGATTTGCAGAATTTCTTATGTTTTCTAGATATCCATGCTTTGTTTTAGGCCTTGCCTATATTTTTATCCAGTCCCTAATGAATTTTCCTGAACAACAAAAAAGCCTGAAATTTGATATATTCCTATCTACCTCTAATATTTTTCATTTAGGTCTTCTGCTTGGGTTTTACAGTTCACTTTTTATATTTGGGTTTTTATTTCATCTAAAATTTACCTTTGTGCATAATGTCTCACTACTTTTCTTCACAAAAATGAGCCACATTTTCTAGGTGCACCTACTGAATGATTCATCTTTTCTCCCCTGAAGCTTGGTGCCTCCTTAATCTGATGCCCAATGTGTGTGTGCCCAGGACTCTCTTGGCCTATCTTCCTGCTCCTCTGTCAGCAAGGCAGTGTTTCCATGTTGATGGCTCTGTGACTCACCTTAGAATCTACTTGCAAAAAAAAAATCTACTTGCACTTTTCTTTTTAAAAAAATTACTTATTTGAGAGAGAGAGAGAGAGAGAGAGAGGGAGAGAGGGGGAGAAGGAGCAGAGTGAGGGCCAGAGGGAGAACCAGACTTCTCGCTGAGCAGGGCTCAATTCTGGGACTCCAGGATCATGACCTGAGCCAAAAGGCAGCTGATTGACCTCCTGAGTCACCCAGGCACCCCCTCTTTTTCTCATTTAAAAACTGAATTAATCGCTGACTTTGTCTCATACAAATTTTTTTTAGAATAGTTTCTCACGTTTCTCTAAAACATTGAGTTTTATTAGAATTATTTTGAATATTTTGGACTCAGATAAATTTGAGAATGAACACTTTTACTGTAAAACATCTCACACAGGAATAGGTTCTCTCTCCCTTGTTGAAGTCTGGTGTTATGACCTACCTTTGATCAGTCTTCTAAATTGCTTACAGGTAATTCCCACATGGTCTGTAGAGGTTTTTTTGGTTGGAGTGGAGTATTCTTTTTTTCTCTTTCAAATGGTATTTTATCAACCTAGGCTTACTTTCCTGGTGATTATTGATGGTAGGATGAACACCATTTACTATTATGGAAGAGGTTTCTGATTTCCATTATCATAGCCGTGAGGTAATTTGTTAATCGTATTACCTTGTGATCCAACTCACTGCCTTGTCTGTCTATTCTATTTAGGAGTAGAATGTCAAAACACACCCCTCATCCTGCGTACCTATATGATTTCTAAATGATTCTGAGAATCAGATGGTAGAGCAGGGCAGGCTGCATCCTATGAGAACTTATCCAGTGGATTTAATATAAGTGGGTGGGGCTGATGCCCTGGCAGGTATTAACATTTTAACTAAATGTGATTCTGCTCGGAGAGACATTTAATTACATGCAGCTCTATTTTCCCACATCATACAATTCTAAGATAATATCCAATGTTTCCCAAGTTTATACGACCAGGGACCTTTTGTTTTGTCCTGTTTTAGTGGATGGTCTGTCAGTAAGGACCGATGTTCTTTGCATCATACTAGGGAAAAACTACTCTTCATATTTGGCGTTTTATTCCTGAATTAAATCAGGCTCTTAAAGAACCCCATACCCACATTTTAGTATATTAGCATCCATAGAAGTGTTTATTCCATATTAGATTTCAGTATAATTCCCTGAACTTACACTGAAGGGCTTGGGAAAGACCAGTTCTAATGAAGCACTTCAATGTATTGACTATAAAAAAGTGGCTGAACTCATATGTTGTTAATAGTACATGGTTCTCTTGGTGAGACCCAATGGAGGAATTCCTAGTACTGGCAAGAGGGTATCTTTACTTTTCTAAACAACTGTTTTGCTTCTCTGAAACCACAAATTTTCCTCACTAATTGTGTTTGCTTGATCATAGTAACCACTAGAAAGCTTAAAAGCTTAAAATCAAATTCATATATGGCCACTAATGACATTTAGGGTTTCTATTCTAACTCCTGGTTTCATCAGAATTTTATAACTTATTTTTATTTTTCTCATATATTTTAGTTATTTTAACATAGTCGATTTTATTACTTAAAAAAATCCTCCTTTGTCCTATAGAAGACAAGGGAAAGTGTAAAGTTCTTTGTTTACAAAGAAGCCAATTTACAGTAATGAAATCATTTCCAAAAATTTGTACTGCTAAAATAGCAGAGAGAGAGCAAAAAGAGGAATAAAATAAAAGAAACAGTGCTTATTACATATCTGCTATTATTCTGGAGTGGTAAACTGATTTTTCCCTTACTAACCACACCTCTGCCCCTCCCTCAATCATTCCTGGGACCAAAGCCTTCCACACTCCGGCCAGTGACTATGATATGATGTAAGTTAGACCAATTGAACACAACCAGGATTTTCGGTAAAAATTCTTGGGAAAAAAGCATGCTTTTTTTTTCTCTCTTTTTTTTTCTAATGAGTTTCCCTTAGAGTAGAAGATATGAAACAGGAATTGCTGATGGTAATCTTGCCACTGCAGAAATTGTCTACCTGAATCAAAAACTTAGATAAAAACAGAAAAGAGACATGGAGATAAATTGTCACGGAATTATCTAAGCTTGTGAATTTAACTACGCCTAATGCATCCTGGGGCTTGTCACTGGCAAATTTCAAATTAAAAAAAAAAAAAAAAGACTGACTATGAAAGTAAAGGTAACTTAGCCTGAGTTGTTCTCCAGAAAAAAAAAGAGTGTTGGACAAGTATTTGAGGGCACGTAGCATATTTTGAGAAGTGATCTCCAAATCAGATGGGGAACTGGGAAAGAGGGAGAATCAACAGAAGAGTGCTGTGTAAAGTTGGTCATCAGGGTGGTCAATGTGGGCTCTGTCTCCTAGAACCTACTGAGAAACACTCAAGCTTACCCCCAGAATTGTCTGCCCAAGGAAGAAAAGAAGGACACATTTATCCAGCAGCTCTCATCCCCATTGGTCAAAGGATTTCTCTAGAATAGATTAACCCCCTTACATTTCCAGGTTTCACAAACATGACTACAAGATGTATTTTTCCAGTGAAATCCATGCCAAATGTTGTCCTAATATTTAACAGTGGGAGCATTATCCCACTGTTATATTATAAAGAATCAAAACTTTTGGGCAAGAGCTGATTTGTTCTCTATATTCATCCCTGACTATTCACAATTTGTTGAGAAAAAGACCTAAGCCACTAGCGGAGGTTGAGGGGGATACATAGACCCCCAAAAGATTTTAAGAGACGAGAATTTTCAGACCAGAGTCTTGATGAATGAGCTTTGATTTCTCAATGATCTTTGTCTTGGAAGTTGACCACAAGGCAACAAAGTTGGCATTTTGCGAATCTTTTGAGGGAGGTAAACTGAAGAAGGCTGTCAGACCGGGCACGGCTCTACCCATTCCTCAATCTCTGGACTCCCAAACCATACCCTGAGGACATAAGCAATGAAGCTAAGCACTTTCCAGAAAGAGGGCCTCTCCTCCAGAATACCCTACGGATGTGACCACGCAATATAAACAACAGGAGAATTTTCTTGAAAGGAGAAGAAGATTGGCTGGGCGTGGAACTCATTCCGCTGCCAGGGCAGGGCTGGTACTTACTGCTCTGCAGGATGTGTTATGAAATTTGGACAAGTGATCGCGGGGTGCTCTCTGCTTCTTTTTACCAAAACGGGAGTTTTGAGTGCAGGCTTGTCCATTTTATCCTATTTTAAGTATGTTGGCAGTAATTAAATAGCACATTGAACTTTAAGTTGCTAAATCATGAGTAACTACATCTCATGTTCTTAGTTAGCTCAGCCAAAAAGTTTTTTTGGCTTCAGCTAGTTTAAGTTGTTTGCTGATGATTGCAGTAAAAAATACACTGGCTTTTGGATTGTAAAATTAACTAACAAGAAGGGAATGGTTAAGTAAATTGTAGTGCATCTATTTGATGCAACAGCATAAAACTACAGCAAAAACAAACAGAAAGGAAAACAAAAAGAAAAAAAACAGGAAAAAGCCTCATTACTGATGTGAGATAATGCTTATAGAAGCCATAATTTAAAAGAGGGACAGTAACTGTAAATAGTGCTGCTCAAGTAATATAAATGAAAAAGTATGTGCAGTATGTCAAAATTATTGGAGGGAAATATGCAAAAATGCTAACTGCAGGGATTACCAGAGCATTTTCTCTTCTTCTTCTTCTTTTTTTTTTTAATATTATGGTGTTGTGCATATTTCATGCAATATTTTTAAATGTTTTTAAGTAAAATTGTATTAAAACTGAAGTTATTTGAATAAGATCTCTTCATTGTCCTATGATAAAACTAAAATTAAGTATATCAATATTGCCCAGTTTGGAAAATTCAAAATTTAAATATATAAGTATTTATAAGGTACAATATATACATGGTATATAAAATACAAAACATATGATATATATAACATATGTATGTAATAGTTAATTTTCTTTGCCTAAAGATAAATTTGAGGTAAGATCCAGATAAATCATTTGAAAAGTTTAAGTATTATCCATATCTGAAATCTTCTATCAAAATATAGTGGGAATTCTTACTTTATGGCAAACCAGATTATTAGTTAATATGATCTTAAGGATAAAAGTGTAGAATTAGTTATTTTGTCTGAGTAGACTTACGGCATAAATAAGTCTTTTGACCATAACAAAGGGACTGTGGGATAGTCTGTAGCATGTAATGACAATTACTTAAATTATCATCTACGAATACTTGTAATCAAATGCCTGTAGAATCAAGGCTTTAGGTGACCAAGAAATTGCTGCCATAGAATATTTAGGGAAAATAGGAATATGGTGAGTTTAGTTGACTTTTTGCTTCTAAATGTGCCTGAGAACTTAGAAAATTATAAATTTATGCCTTTAAATTTCCAGCTAGAGATATGAATAAGGAATTATAAAGATTTCAAGAAGAAAAAAGTATATCTCCTATAGCCTCAAGTAGTAATTTCTTAAAGCCAAACTCAAAGTCTCATTCTGTGGGTAGCAAAATGAGTGGGTAAACTGTATTTTGAATTCCCAATATTACAGTCTTTTTTTGGGAAGCAGGGGGTTCCTAAAATTTGAGATAATGTGAGTGCAGATTTAAGTGAAGCTGAAGACCTTAAACCCCTAAATTCTGTTCAGCTTCTTTTGCCAGCAGGAGTCAACCATGGTGTCCACTCAGGGAAATGCTGACCCTCCCGAAGATCTGGTCCCATCCATCCGCGTTGCTCCTAGACCTACCACCAGATTCAAGTCCCAGAAAACCCCACTGTGTCAAGTTCTAAGTGTGAACTGTGAGAAGTCATCACAGACACCATAATAATGGCAAGATTTTGCCCAGTTTGCCTGGATCCTTTGAGGACCGACCTGGAGATGGAGGCCACTAGGTGACAATATATTGCTATCACAAGACAGAGTAATGTTCTCTAGGATCTGGTATATCATCTACACCAACAATCAACATGCAGTGTTATTTCTCACATATCCAGGATTCACAACTTGATTCTGGGGACTTAGGGGTGGAAAGGAGAGTGGATCATTTCACTTTTATTCGTTATTATCCACTACAAAAATTTGGCCTCCCTTCCCTGCAACACTGGGCTCTGCTAGGCTAGTGGTGTTAGCTCTCGGGGTGGAGTATTACCACCAGAAGGCAGAGCAGTGGTTACTGGAAACTGAATTTGCCCTGTGGCCACTCTCCAGTTCTCATTTCAGTGTACCAACAGGAAAAGGTGATTTCTAAACACATTGGAGAAATGGGGGTTCTATTGCAGTGAAATTGGGTTGATATGAGGGGGTAAGAAGGAATATAGATGAAACACAGGATATCCTCTGAGACACCTAATTCTCCCACATTCTATGGTAAAACACAATATCCCAATATAGGCAACATTGTTCATCGAAAGACTGTTCAGGAACAAAGGCTTGGGTTACCCCACCAGGCAGGGAAACAACCAGTGTTCTATCTGAGGGCAAAGGGAGAAACAAAACATATAGGGAAAGAAGGAAAATAAAAATCACAGCTATTGCCATGTGACCACATGCAGAAATAAAAACATAATTATGAATATTTCTTTCTTACACTGATATGAATATATTTGCATATTATTCACTTTCTTCCTTTCCCCATCTTCTAATACTTAAGATATGTGATATTTTAATATAATAAACTTATGTCTCAGTGTATAAGTTAATAAGTATCAATGGGGGAAATATGGGTTTAGTTAGAAGAGAACAGAACATAATCCAAATACACGTATTGTGCCAGTTGGACTCTGTATTACCTTTTGGAGAGTGGGATAGTATATTTTCAGCTGGACCAGAGGTAGTTGTATTAGGTGAGGCTGATACAGTATTTTGATGATGTATTTATGTGAAAATGAAATATGATTTAAACGGGTATATATGGTTCTTGAGTTGAAAAGTGGGGGACTGTGGTAGTTTCTTACTGTGTCAGCACTGCTAAGCTCTAACTACATTTTCTGGAATCTCTTTCTACCCCTTTATAGTTCTGAGTTAGATTTGGCCAAAAGGGAAATGTTCACAAGAATCAATCACAGAATTTAAGAATTATGGATTGCTTCCTGAAGATTCTAGTGACTAATTGTTCTAAGAAACAGATGCAAGGTGCTAGTGGGTTTCGTCTTGTCCTTCCTCTCTCCCCCCCCTCCTTGCAGCTCATCTTCCCAACCAGCAGTTCTGCTAACCCACCAAGCCAAGCCTGCCACTAAATGCAGAGCCAATAGCCTTCCACAGACTTCTCTACAAACTATCAGTTCCAGTTTCCTTCTGACAGCTGGAATCACCTAGATCCCTAGATATATCCCCGCAAACTCCCACCTACGCATCACACCAGTGCTTCAGGAGGGCCGGTCAGTTCATTTTTCACTGGTAACTTTAATCTCCTTTTTGGATCTTACTTCCTTAGCTACTCCTGCAGTTGCATAACCGATAAACTCCTCATTCTACAACACTCATAGTGGTTCTGCTTCCCTGCCTGAACCCTGATTGATGAAGAATAGTTTCATTTAAAACAATCGGTAATTGTTGCTGATCTGATACTTCTCTTCTTCTCTTGGTTTCTAGGTCACCACTTTCCCTTTAGTATCTTGTTATTTATGTGAGTCTTCTATGCTATTCACTTTTAATAATAAATATTCCTGAACTCAATCATGGTCTTCTTCTCTATCTAAAGACTACAATCTACTATCCTTTGGTGAATCTAGGTAGCCTTGCAACTTAACATACTTAATTTTTTCTTCCATGCCAACATGCAATCCATCAGTTTCACAAAATATCCAGAATTCACCAGAATCCAACCATTTATACCACCTCATTTATCTGAGCTATCATTATCATAATTGTCCCTCCTTGCTCAATTAATACTGTAGAGGCTTCTTTAAAAAGAAGTCAGAGTAATTGTTCGAGATCATAGGTCGCATCATTTTATTCTATTCTCCAGATCCCTCAAGATCATCCCCTCTTATTTAGAACTATAGCCAATATTCTCACAAGTGCTTAGGAGGCCCTGTAAGATCTGGCCTCCTGTGGCCATTTTGGTGCCATCTGCTCTTCCTTCCCCTAGCTCACTCCACTCCAGCCACGCTGGCACTGCTGATGATTCTTTAACATACCAAGGATGCTCCTACATTCAGGCCTCCGTGTCATCTGCTCAGTGAAGCCCGTGGTGACCGCACCAATTAAAATTGCCGCTCATGCTTCCATCAGGATTCCTCAAGGCTGCTATATATTTTTTTCTGTATATTTATTAGCTTCAAACATACCAAATAATTTTATTATGTATATTTTTTCACGCTGATCTTCCCCACCCCAACTGTGGTTAGAATATAAATTCTATCAGGACAGGATTTGATCTTTTTTGTTGTTGTTTTCTCGGTAATTTAATCCAAGTGCCCTGAATAATGTCTAGCAAATAGCAAACATTCAATAAATATTTGATGCATTAATAAATGAATGTGAAATTCACCTTTATCAAGGATCCAGTACCTAGCCTGGCAAATAGATTTTTTTTTTCTTTCTTTTTTTCTACTTTTATTGAGATATAATTGACACATAACATTGTATTGGTTTTAGGTATGAAACATGATTTGCAATATATATATATTGCAAAATAATTACCTCAATAAATTTAGTTAATATCTATCACCACACATAGTTACAAATATATATTCTTATTATGAGAATTTTTTAAATCTACTATTTTAGCAACTTTCTGTTTTTTTTTTTTTTTAAGATTTTATTTATTTATTCATGAGAGACACAGAAAGAGAGGCAGAGACACAGGAAGAGGGAGGAGAAGCAGGCTCCATGCAAGGAGCCCGACGTGGGACTCGATCCTGGGAATCCAGGATCACGCCCTGAGCCAAAGGCAGATGCTCAACTGCTGAGCCACCCAGGCGTCCCTTTATATATATATATATATATAAAGTAATCCCTACACCCAATATTGGGCTCAAACTCAGAACCCCAAGATCAAGAGTTAGGTGCTCTACTGACTGAGCCAAACAGGTGCCTTCTTTTTCTCTTTAAGTAAACAGCAGCTTTCAAATATACAATACTATATTGTTAACTGACAAATATATTTTCCTATATTTTCTTCTTTTTCTTCTATAGAAATGTTGGTAAAGAGAACAATTTTAAAATGTTAATGTTTTAACATTAAACAAAAATACATTTTTTCCTAAAAGCTAGCCTTTACAAAGAGCAACAGCAAGCAAAATTTTAATATCTTATTATTTCTAAAGAAGGACAAAAATTTACCATAGCAATGAATGAAGAGAAAATTATCTAAGCAAAATATCATGCATAATCTACCTTGATCTGCATTATAGTTAAGTCAAAATAAGAAAGGATCTTTAAAAAGATTTTGGAAATTTAAAAAATATTTGTTTAGTACTTCTTCCTTGATAAATGCCAACTAGATTTAAATTTAAACAAAGCAGGAGCAAAAGTAAAAGAAAAAAGAAAGAAAGAAAAGAAAAAAGAGGTAAGATTAGCTGAAATTGAACTGCCTGCCAGGAGCCAGCCAGGGTAGGGAAAAAAAAAAAAAAAAAAAAGAACAACAACTAACTGCAAAAACCACATCTCTGGAAACACTTCCAAATATGATTGAGGGTGCAGTCTGGTGGTTTATGTAGCAATGTAGAACAGAAAGTCCATCAGGAAATCAGAAAAACAGACGTGACCGTGAGCCAGTGACCAGTGCAAGTATAGCCCAAGGACAACCAGGCTGGCTGTAATGTTTTTAAGACATTTGAGGAGATCTGCCTTTCATGGAGCAAAGCTTTAATGATGTATGGAGTCTCTTTGGTTTCAGAGGTTTTTCTTCCTTATAAGGATGCCATTCATCTCTCCTTTCACCTTAACAACAAACAGCTAACTAATCTAAAAATAGATTATTAGAGAGTCTGACCTGTAACAAGTTGTTAAATTTTCCTCTAGGAGTAACATCTTACTTTGGGGGCATACTTTGTAAAAACACTCCTAATAAAAATTCTAAACTAAGTATAATCCTTACCAGTTCAAACATTATTCTAATCTTATATTTCATGTTGTAATTTAAAATCACTACATCCACTTATCTGCAAGTAATATTTACAGCATCATTAATGTCATTATCCATCTGGGTAGTTTAGAGTATGTCTATTCTTATAGTTCACAGAGGTTAAGAATTCATTTTAGAGAGAAGACTTTGATAAACAGCAATATGAAAGGAATATGTGTGTATGTTTGTGTATATGTCTCAGAGATGAGGATGAATGGCCCCAAATCTTGCCAACAAAAGCATGCACCAAAGTAGCAACATGATCAAAGTAGTAACATAACCACTGACTTGGCTTTGTGATATTTTCCAAGCCTCATTACACAACAACAAAAAAGAATAAAATAAGGTAAGAAACATTCATTCCCTAATATAAAAGGAATTACCAATCTAATTATGTAAAAAAATGTTCTCTCCTTAAAACTGTAAACGGTTTGACACCAGCCCCTATAAAGAGTCTTCTATAATGCCAAGTATGGGTCATGTGTAAAGATGAATGAAGACCTTAGTGGTAAATGTTATTATTGTACATTAGATTAATGTTGTACATCACCCTATCTACAGAATTTCTTTTTTCTCTGAAATCACACACACTCCAAATATTTCCTCATGTCCAAGAAGTCATTGTTTAAGGAACTAGATTTAGCTGCACACATATTTTTAACTATACACATTCAATAAACCCTATCTATGCCCAATTGATTAATAATCAAATGACAAAAAATTAAAATATCCCAATAACATGTGACCAGATAAAGGTTATGACAGACACTCAAATATGTATATGAAACCAAATGACACATTTCTCAAGGAGAAAATATTTAACCATGCTAGAGTTACCTCTAGTTTGTCCAAAATAATGTTCTTTTGGCAGAACATATTTACACACACACACACACACACACACACACACAAACAAAATGAGTTGATAAGGATACTTGTCTTCATTCTTTTTTAAAAATAATTTTTCCACATATGTATAAAACAAAGTTAGGTTAAGTATCTGCCAAGGAGACCAGCTGATCACAATATACATCTAAATAAACTGAGGCAAATCAAATGTAAGCGATTTGTCTGAGTAAATCTGTAGCAGAACTATAATTATAACCTCTTCCTTAAAGCAATGTCTGTTCCTTGGCCCATTACACATTCCAGTGAGCCTTGCAAATTCAGGAATGGAGAAGATAATTATTTATTTAGTTGGAAATGTGAGTGTGATTTTAAAGAAAAGGAATTCAAAATTTCAGAATTTTTCTTTCTTCTCCAAATATCTTAAATCGTTTGTAAGTCCTTAGCTGTTAGTTTGTGGTTAAATAAAACATAATTATCTGATAAATCTTTGTAGTGTGGCCTGATTTTTCTTGTAGCAAATCCAATAGCCCAAATTAAACTAACACATTTTCTGGCTTCCTTCCGCTGAAAGAAATTATAAGAAAGTGAGCCAGACTTTCTGTCCTGGGGCAGATCTTTAAGAGCTAACATTTCAGTTTGTTAGATAAGGAATAGAATAAAAGTCTCTTGGCATCTTTACAGGTTTAAAGTCACAAGACATGATGTTCAATTTCTTAAAGCAGGTAACACAAAACTATTTATCTGTCCTCATATCTATTTTATCTCACAGCCATCAATCTGATAACAGGTCAATTGCAGGTGCCTAGTTTCTAGGGCAGTGACTCGTAGACAGTAAAGACATCTGACGCCTGGCAGGTAGGAGTGGCAATACCCAGTAGTGCCCAGATCTGTAACTTAACCCTACTAAGTGATATTTTACTTCCATACCATGATGCCAAGGAAAGTCTTGAAAAAGACAATGTATAGTAAAAGTCACTAACATCAATCTTAAACATTTAAATAGGATCTGAATTAACAAGTTGGGAGTCTCCTATTCAAGAAACAGGCCAGGTTTCTTAAATATGGAAAATAAAAGTTGGAGATTCACTTTGAAAATATGAATACAGTAGGGAAAAGAGTTGGACCATAACCAATACTTTTCTAAGTCCAAATCTTAAGAACAATATAGGTTATAGATAAGAATTCCCTGTTTCCGTGATAAGTCTGAATTTCGAGCTGATCAGTTAAGCAGCCTCCTTCTCCCGCAGTCGCTCAAAACACAGACATACATTGGACAGGCATAGAGAAGTGGCAGCTTATGGAGCTAGGGAAGAGAGAGGGGACCTCAGGGCTTCCTTTCAGTCTTCAGATTCTAAAAGTAAAGGCACCACAGTCAGCTAAAGGGAAACTTAGTAGTTATAAATAAATAATGGCATGTGGAAATGGAAGGCTGCCTCCTTCCAGAGCCCATAGTAATTTTATTTATTATTTTCTTTAGATAGTTTTTAATTGCTTATCTTAATGTTTATGAATTTTCAGAGCCTGGGTGGCCTATTATTCTGCATTAAAAATAAAAATTAGGAACTTGTGTGAGTTCTTTGTTCTTCCAAACATTAGGCCCATGGCCTTAGGCAAGGTGCTACATTTCTTTGACACTGAGAGACGAAATTACTAATTGGAGGAGTTAAAAACCAAGAGACAGTGATGAAAATTATTTGTTACGAATACCTCAGATTCCTTGAACCTGTGTTTGTTGACAGACCTCTCCTTCCTTCCTTCTGAGTTCAAATAAGAATCTTTCAGTATATAAGTCAACAAAATTCACTGCCTGTAATTGCAGAGGAATTTTTAAGTCGAAGTTAAACTTCTCACTGAAAAATATAAAAATGATTTAGGCCCCCTTCACTTCCAATTTATACCAAAACTCAGAGTAATTGCGTATGAGTTTGTGGAGACTGCTACTCTCTTGCATTTATTTTTGTTGTTGTTGTTTAACGTCAAAACCACTGTTAATAGTTTCATTGAAATAATTTGCTGGGTGTATTTGGTAAGAAATATTTTTGTTACCTAGTTTTTACACGAAGGGTCAAGTGATCATAATCTCAGCAGAGTGGACTAATACAAACTTTGTCTCCTATTGTCAAGAACCTATATTTAAACCTCTGAAAACTAAAATTATGTACAGGGGCACATGGGAATGGACAGACAGGGGGAGATTGGACAGTGACCACTGCGGCCTTGATCCAGAAGAACTTCGTCAAAAAACAATTTGTGGTTCAACTTTTCTATCTTTATTTCATGCTTTCTAGTTACAACTTTTGTATAATAAAGTCATCTTTATATTATACTTACTCTCTCTAATTATAATCAGCATAATTTACCTTTTCTCATTCTCATGAATTGAGAAAAAAAGAAAAATCTACTTGTGGTTATTAGAAATTTAAAGCCACAGAACTACAGATAGAGTTCTTTTTGTAAAGAAAATAAAAATTCCCTAATCGTCAAGTATCTCACTGACTTTCATTAGTCATGATTTTTAAAAAAAATTTTGATAGTTCATACCATTTGGTGCATTTCCAACATATAAACTGTTTTTTATTATTTTGTCTAGTACAGTCCTGAAGAATAAGAAGGACAGTAGGATTAATGAAAGCCTTTCCTTGAAAACATATTTAGATTTAAAATAGAATTTAGAAGCTGACCTTTGTGAGCTCTTTTGTCTTCCTAACCCGCCCTGATGTGCAAACTAACCTTGCCCTCTCTAAAGCAGGTGCACAAATAGCCCTTCTGTACATCCAGCAGGAAGGGTGCTAGTTCCCTCATATTCGCATGTCAGTGTGCAGTCCTCCCACTCATCTGTGTGTAGAACTATACCTGCATTCTCTATGCAATCTTTTTGCTTTAATAATAAAGTCCTTTGGTAATTTAAGAGTTCTGTTTGTCACATCATGTCCAGCACTTATCCCAGAATGCAGCTTCCAACCTTTGCTGACCTATACTTGAAATACTGCTTCACCTAAGAGTAAACAACAGCAATGTCTACTTTTCTAGAATGACGATAGCATATGGGCAGAATTAGCTTTGTGTGACCTGTGGTGGGGATAAGGTTCACTCCTCCACTGCCATGTCATTTTGCCTACTATGTTTTAGACTCTTCCATAATTTTCTGTCTGTTAAGTAGGTACCTAAAGTGATAGATGGAAAGAACATCAAGGATCTGCACAGTCTTGACCAAACTGCTTAAAGCTCTGGTCCTGTCTTCTAATTTTTTTAAAAGATTTATTTTTGAGGGAAAGGGAGATTGAGAGAGAGAGAGAGAATGTGAACAGGGGGAAGGGCAGGGGGGGAGAGAAGCTTCAAGCAGTCTCCAGCTGAGCATGAAGCCTGAAGCGAGGCTTGATCCCAGAACCTGAGATCATGACCTGAGTTCAAAGCCAAAAGCCAGATGCTTAAATGACTGAACCACCCAGGTGCCTCCTGTCTTCTGATTTTTAAGATGCACAGTCTATATTAGGTATTTTCAAAAGCCCCTTTAAGTTATAAAAATTCATAAGTTTCATAGTATTTTGGTGGCATTTTTATCACTGTTCATTGTCGGGGTGTTTTCCCCTCTCCCTCCTCCTTCCTTCCTTTTTTCCCTCTTCTTATTCCTTTTAGGCAATGTTGATGCACATTTGTACTAGTTGGCAGCATTAATAATTATATGTGTTAGCTTTGCATTCAAATATGCTCATGTTTTATAAGTCTTTATAACAAGAATATGCTGTCTCTAATGTTATTTCAACAATCTTCAGTATAGCTGACCATGATCTATATGTTATTTCCACTTGCCTTTAAATAAAGACCCCAACTTTTCAGAGGCCCTGGCTCACAACCTCCAACTACACAAAGCTTACCTGATTAAGACTGCAGCTGCGGTGCTCCGAACTTGGCCTTTGAGGCCATGCTTCCCACCAGCCAACGACAGTCCCAAGGCAGGACTGTCCCTCAAAGGCAGAGACCTCCCTGAGGACTTTGGCTGAAGGGCTCCCAGATGGCCTCACCGAACCTTCCTTACACTACACTGTTGGCTTCCGCCCAACTTTCATCTCCTTCTCCTCACTCAGGGTCAGATCAACAGTGTGATCTTAAAGCTATCCCAGACACGCTCCACTCCCTCTCCATTTGCTCCTGCACAAGTGGTTCTCTAATAACATCCTCGCACGTTTAATCCCATTTTAGCATCAATTTTTCAAAGGTGCCAGACAAACACAGGCCCCAAAGACCAGAGATGCACAAATACACCAATATTTATAAGCTAAAATAAAGAATTCAAAGAACCATAAACTTCATACGTATTGAAATCAAATCAAAGGATGAGGTGACGAATAGCAAGAAAGGGTTTATCGTGTTCACAGTTCCAAATGTAATTTTCTTTCTTTATAGAGGAGGCATTCAACATTTAGTTCATTCCTATTCCAAGTCCCAAGCTGTTCTCAGCGCAATAAACACAGCATCTCATCTAATGTTCCTATCTGCATCTTTTTGGCAGATAAGGAACCCTGAAACTCAGCGAGAGTGATGCTGAACACACACAGCTGGTCGCATGGTATGTGGATCTAAGTTGTAAATCCATTCTTAGTCCTTCCTTCCATGCTACATTTGATATGGTGCTAGACTGAAAGATCAAGGTGGTGTAATAGCTGCCACATTTTTCCTATTGTTCTTGTTTTTATGTAGATTGCCCTAATTCATAGCTACTTATCAAAAACATACCAAACTAATTGTAATGAGTGCATTCATGTCAAAACTACTTGATTATAACATGCCACAGGGACTCACCCTATCCTATGTGGCTGAATATTTTTTTAAGATATGAAAAAGACATGTTTGTCAAATCTGCAGAAGGCAATAGAGAATTGTTACTACGTAGGATTACACATGTTGAATGCAAACTGAACTTGACAGAATGAACTGAACTGCAAACAGCAAGATAAAGTGTTACAGACAAAACCATGTGGCCCTGATTTTAAGTTCAAAAGATAATTTTGTAAGTACAGGATATAACTGCTCAAAGATGAGACCATTTTTCTTTTGAATGTAATATAAGGTTGGACTTGTGGAATGACAGGAGTTCATGTAAAGGTCCAAGATTTTATATGACCACAAACTTGATATGAGCCAACAGCATTGTTCTGTTGCTAAAAAGAGAACATCTAATTTTGTACTATACTCATTTACAAATGCATTATCAAAGAAAGTTAAATACATGGATCCATAAGACAGTCCCTGGGTCTGGGCATCAGTTTTAGGGGGAGTCTTCATGAATTCCAAAATTGTGGAAATCATGCTGAAACAATATCCTGGATTAAGGCTTACTTACCTATGCATTTAATAAGTGATGAAGTGCGCACTATGAACTAGACATGTGCTTGATAAATGGGATGAAAAAGGGATTCCTGCACTCAAGGAATTCAAAACCTGAAGCTGATGATCTGAATAACCTAAAGGATGATTTAAAGGAAAAATGCAAGTTGCTTTAAGATACCTGAAGATATTTTGACAGGGAAGGTTTACTTGTCCAGGCCTGACTCCATTTAGGCAGTTGTCAGAAAACAGAAGTTGGCCTGCAAAGCTATGTGGAAAATAGTTATATTCCTGGTACTGAAGATAATCATCCCTCTTAGTCAAGTATTCCTAAGCCCCCTGATGAAGAACAGTGATATGACAAAGCTATCTGTCACCTCGGATCTGAAACACAACAATAACTGCCCCAGGGAACGAGTGGTACCTACTGTCCCCTGGGATCCAGCAGGTAAGAGTTAATTGTTATTATATCCCAGCCTCTGAACACACCTGGGAAGGAATGAAGACCTGTCAAAGTCATCCCCCTAGAGTTTGACATTCAGCCCTGCTGGATGCTTATGCTGCCCCACAGTATGGCAGGTAGCGTGGAACTCACACGCTTCTTATCCTGTCTATATTGCCTCTTTCCTAAGAATTCTGCTTCAACAGGTCTGCTGGGCTATTTGACTTTCTTTGACTAACACATAAATTAGAATACATTGTGTAACATGTTGGGTTCACAAATGTTTGAGTGCAATAACTAGGAACTAAGCTATAACCAGTGGGTGGAAGTTGCACTCAACAGAATTTTAATGGAGTAAGAAAGAATGTTTTAAAATTAGAGAAAATAGGACATGAAATAAAAGTGTGGGATTTTTGGTGTGCTTTTTGGGGGGCTGAGGGGAGGTTCCTGATGTAGAAATGTTTCAGTCATGAAAGTCTTCAAACACAGATGATTGCATCAATTAAGGATATTATTCAGTTTATTTTCACATCAGGTGATTCCTGTATTGGGTGGAAAATATTTTTGTTTTGTGTTGGTTTTTGTATCAGCTTTTTGGTTTTCTTTTTCTTTTTCTTTTTTTCTTTCTTTCTTTCTTTTTTTTTTTTGTTGTTGTTTTGTTTTTTGTTTTTTGTTTTTTTTTGTAAATATCTAAGTCCCTTTTTAATGTGAAAAATCTGTTCTCCTACTTTGAATGGGTTGTGTAAAACTGCGCCCAAGCAGTTGTCTTATGTGAATGATTAAATGTGAATGATTAAATGCAGGCAGTTGATCTGTATATTTTCTCAATGGCAGTATTCTTACTGGATTTGCACATTTCTGTTACCCTCTCCATCCTTTATTTCTTAATGTTATATGAGTAATTTCATACTGCAATTATATTTCCTTTATTACTTCTACATTATTTTCTTACATTATTTTTAAAAGAATGTTTTGAATGTCTATTTTTTCATTTACTTGAATTTTGTCTTTTTAAAAATTTTATTCATTTATTTACTTACTATCTTTTTAAATTTTAGAATACATATTAAGCTTAGTAAAGGGCTAAATTTTATCCAAACTTGTGAGAGATTTTCCTTGGAAGTATAACTGAAACCTATCACTTTTTCTTCACAGTATACTTATTAATACTATAAAATGAGAAGACTGTGTCATGGTGGAAATGTTAAAAAAAAAAAAAAAAAAAAAGGTTAAATGTTATTTGAGGTCTTGAAAACCTCCTAACAAAGGGTCTTATTTTTATAAGTCCCTCAAAGATAATCTATGCTGGCAGCAATGAACATTATAACTAAACTTGGCATTCACAAATATAGCTTACTCTGATGCCAGAATTTCACCATAAAGGAATGCTCCTCTTAATCAGCTTCATTAGTTATTTCCTTTCTCATAACACACAATGCAGTTAAAGCAGTGAAGCCAAAATCCAAATGTTAAAACTATCTTGAGTAGGGACTGTAAAAATACTGTGCCCAAATGATGAAGAGCTATAAATGGCTAATTCCAAAACAGAGAAAGTTATTATCCCTATGAGACAAATAACTAATCAAATTTATGTGAAAAATTAATAGGGAGAATTAAAACATACCATCATTTCTGATCGCAGAGATTTTCCATTTATTTGAACTTTCCATTTTGGAGGTGTCTCCATTTTGATTTGTATCTCACAAAAGTTTTAAGGTAGTTATCTAGCATACAATATAATTTTCAAATCTATTTTTCCTCAGTTGTTTTACAAGTAATTCAACCTCCTTAAGCTCTAGAATGGGAATTTAACTTTTTCTTCTTTCAAATAAACCAATATAAACATTTTTGAATATTTACTCCTCTTATTGTTAATTTGTTACAGGGATGTTTGTATGTGCCAAGAGCTATTCTTAAAATACGGCGGAGAACTGGAAATGCTATTTTTGGAATCACAATTTAATTTTACATAGCATCTAAGCACATGATGCAAATAGAAGTGCCCTAAACAAGAACTTTGAGAAATTCGAAACAGAATGAGCTTATGTAGAGAGAGTGAGAGCGGAGAAGAGAAAGAAAAATAAGGAAAAAATATAAGTAAAAAAGGAAGGGAAGGAAGAATTTTAGATTTCAGATAGGCTGGCTAAATTGTTTTATATCAGTCTATTTTGAATTGCCTTTATGTAATTTTAAAACAGCAGTTGGGGCTTCTTACAGTGTTATTTCTTTGATTAAAAAAAGAATTTGATATACTTATAGATGCTTCTTTTTAACTAGCAAGATTGAAACCGATTATCCAAAATTTGTGTGTATTGATTGCAGTAACATGCAGTCCCTCATTCATAAACCACTGTTATGGCTGATAGCCTACAATGTCCAGTTTTAGTTGAAGTTGTTCTCAAAGTAATATTCATAAACCATCACAGATTTTTAAAATTAATCTTATATATATTTTAAAGGTTTTATTTATTTATTCATGAGAGACACAGAGAGAGAGAAAGAGAGAGGCAGAGACACAGGCAGAGGGGGAAGCAGGCTCTATGCAGGGGGCCCGATGTGGGACTCCATCCCGGGACCCTGGGGTCACGCCCTGGGCCGAAGGCAGGCGCTAAACCGCTGAGCCACCCGGGCTGCCCTAATCTTATATTTTAAATGTGTTTTATGCACACCTCTTTGGTTGCAGGTAATTGACAGATTTTTCCAAACTATTTTACTTGTTTTTGTGAAAACAAGTTTTCTTTCTTCTCATACTGCTGCTTTACCAGTTATGTAATATTTGACTAGTTGCAATAACTTGTTACAAGAAGAATAAATGGCCTCATCAAGTTTTTTAAAAAGCACAATACTTTCTTGATAAGCATGATAGTCTAATTGTTCAGAAAAAAGGTAAGTGATATGCTCTAGGATACAGCTAACTGACCCTGAATATGCATTAACCATACTGGTTAATCTTAGAAATCAGTTAAATAGAGGTATAATGAGAGAGCTCTTTTGTATTCATGCAATGATGAAATGTTGAGGATATAAAATGTTGAAAGTAATCTTTCCATTTAAGAAAATGTGTATATGTGGATATATTTACATGATGCAAGGTTTTCGTCATAGGTAGATAGACAGAGATAACTATTAGTTATCATATATATTTCACAAAGGAAATGTTAGTTCGATTTGCTTTAAATCAATAGATCAAAGAGATTTTTTTTAAAAGACCAATTTTCTGTCTCCATTCAGAATCTGTTATTTCTGGACCTGCTAAAAATTCCTGGTTTATGCATATTACTTTGTGAACAACTTCAACTAAAACTGGACATTGTAGGCCATAACGGTGGCTTATGAGTGAGAGACTGCATGTTACTTCAATCAACACACATACATTTTGGATAATTGCTTTGATCCCAAGTCCTTTAGGAAAATATTGGACAAGTATGTGCCTCATTAGCAACAATGGCAAGGAGTCTTTCAAAACTTCTTGGTTTCAAATTCTCTTAAAAACTGCAGTTGGTAGTTAGAGTCAGATCTATGACATACTTGTAAAAACCTAAGGACTTTCTACATGTTAAATTCCTACATTCCTTGATGAGATCAATTTATATGGGAATATTCAGACAAAAAGATCACCCAGTATAGTCTATGGAGTCTTAATGAAGATGGACAAGTTCTGAAGACATGGCCAGATTCCAGTACAGTTTCAGAAGACTTTTCATGAATACAGTAGGTCAGAAACAGGTTAGAGATCATATTCATATTTGCCTGTATGTATATCTGTTTTTTTCTTGGATAACATTCTCCTATACTTTAAAAATGTTGGTGTGCTTTGAAAAAAAATGCCAGAGTTTTAAACTATTTACTTTCTTATAATAGAGATGAAGACTTTATAACCTAACTGCTTTTAACAAAAAATGCCATTTTATTTTTCAAATTTTACACAAACATGTTTTTTGAAAGTATTAGGTACCTCTATCATTACCCACAAAGCAATATAAATCCTGTCCAATCTTTTGACAATAAAGAAAAAACCTAGACTAGACTTTTAGAGGAAAATAAGAGATCAAAAAACATACATTTTTCCCTCAATTTTTAGCATCGATAGGTGAAGTATCTAGTCTAGTATTATATCTTGAAAAGATATCAGACTTATTGATTAGAAAGTAGCATTTTATTTAATCTAAGCCATATGAATTTAGTTGATTTTAATGTATATTTTTAACTAGTTACTAATCGTCTGCCTTTAGAAGAAAAATTAGAAAATATTTCAAAATGAGATTTTTGTCTAGCTATATATATAATAGGCAACCATGCCAAGTAAAGTACGCCCTCAGATATTCTCAATATATAAATTGTAGAAACAATATATTTTAGCTACTGATAAAGAACTCTCAAAGATGACTAGGAATTATTTTACATTGAGTTTTATTTAATGATGGATTTACTTTGAAGAAAAAATTTTGTTTGTGGCCTAGCAATATGTTTGAACATGACGATTTTCAAAGTGCATAGCAGAGTCCTATAAATCTCTCTGTTTCAAGTCCTTAAGGAGTTTTTTTTTAATTGTGATTTCACACAGAAATAAAAATATGTGGCAAGTGTTATACAAGTATGGCATTTCAGCACTGTGAAGTAATGCAAGAACCATAAGGATTTTTTAATTAGACAACAAAAGCATATATACCATTTCTTTCTTCTTCTAAATTCATCCCAGCCTTGGTTTTTCCTCTTTTCTTGTAGTCTTTGCTCAGCCTTTCTCTTTTTAAGAAATCAGTACAGGCTAATACACACACAAGGCTTAATTTCATCATGCATGCCACACTTCTCCACAGAATGAACTTCTATTACCTAGATCCATCTCTTCATCATTAAAACACTGCTCAAGATTCAACTCTTCAAAGAAGCTTTAACAGTAATTTAATTTGCTCCAGAAAAATCGTCTTGACAAAACTTCACTTAATTTCACATATCTATTCATCCCAATAACAATATTTTTACTGATATCTTTAAGCAAAAATTATTCAGTAAGACTTTTCTTAGAGCCTTATTACTTTGAACATATTAAAGCACCTTTTATTAATCCTTGTTTTTAAAGCCCTAAATCCAGTTTTACTGTATACCTGTGAACTCTATAGGGCTTCCTATGAAATCGGAATCTCTTCCGTCCTCCCCTAAGGGGATATAAGTGCTAGTCTGGCAGGAATGTCTAAATAACAAGGTGTCAGTGACGCATTTTCGACGCACCATAGCATGAAACCTTGATTCAAAACATCAAGTCGAGCAAGGATCCTCTAGAAAAAGCCAAGCTTCAAATCTAGAGATACCAAATATATACACTAAGTACAATGGGTGAGAGGTAGGGCCAAGATCAGAGTCACAGAACGTGAGATTGACACTAGTTAGCAACAACATCTTTCATCACAATAAGAGAAATCTGATGTTTGAGACTACTATATTTTTATACTTCGGTCTTACAGATTTTGGATGTAGAATTACGAAATTGATTTTTAATCAAATCCATGATGAACTCAGTCTTTTTGAAAACACTCAAACATTACTAACATTTTATGATCTTACAGTTTCTGCAGTGAACAATAACCTACATGGCTAAATAATACTTCAGCATTTTGATATTTCTTAAGTCAATAAATTCATGAAACATAGAGTTCAATATTAAAAAGATATCAATTTATGGGGCATCTGGGTGGTTTGGTCGATTAAATGTTGGACTGTTGATTTCAGTTCAGCTCATGATCTCAGGGTAGTGAGATCAAGCCCCACATCGGGCTTTGCACTCAACGAGGTGTCTGCTTGAATTTCTCTCCCTCTCCCATTGGCCCTCCCTTCACTTGGTGAGTGCCTGCGTGTATGTGTTCTCTCTCTCTCTCTCTCAAATAAATCTTTTTTTAAAAAAAGTATTGATATATGTTGATATATACTCAAATAGAGATAACCCTGAGATACCCTAAGGTTTAAAAAGAACCAACTCAGGAGGCCTGGGTGGCTCAGTGGTTGAGCATCTGTCTTCAGCTCAGGCATGATCCTGGAGTCCCAGGTCAAGTCCCACATCAGGCTCCCTGTGAGGAGCCTGCTTCTCCCTCTGTCTGGTCTCTGCCTCTCTCTCTCTCTCTCTCTCTGTGTCTCTCGTGAATAAATAAGTAAAATTAAAAAAAAAAAGCTTCTAATAAAAATAAAATAATAAAAAATAAATAAAAAGAACCAACTCATTGTTATATGTAAAATTAGTCCTATGTTTATTAACCATTGTATATAGAGAGGGAATAAATTCTAAAAGGGTATTCACAAAACTGATAATTTTAGAACTGTTACTTGAGTTAATAAGAATGTAAGTTTTAACTTTTATTTATATTTTAATTGTTATCATATTTTTAATAATAAACTATAACTTAACACATATAAGCAAAATATTACTTAACAAATCCTTAAATGTTAAATATTAGCAAAAATAAGGGGAAACTTCTATGTTTAATTGCTATCAATATCTCTCATAACCCCATCTTCAATATAAAAGACCAATTTTTTCAATTATATAAATCATTATTATTCAGAAATTCAATCTTGTTTGCTCTTCTCTCAGTTTTTGAACTTGAATTTACATATGTCCCCTGAAGGTAGAAAAATTCTACATCTACTATTGGCTATATGCCAAATTCCCCCATGCTCCTAGTGCTGCAGCTTTATGAAGCAGTTGTCTGTCTTTTCCTCTGATATTCATAGACACACATATATTCTCACTTAAATACCAAATTTTCTTTCAAGGTCATGCACACCATGCCAAAAGGCAAATGGAAAGAGAATTCCACTGTCATCCGCTTGTCTAGCGCCAGCCCATCCCTAAAATACCTGTCTTGACACTGATCCTGGATCACTAGTCAAATATCTCACTTCTTTGTGATAAATTTCTCTGAACACCTGGGTCTTTTCATTGCCATTAATGCTAGGGACTCCCAACTTCATGTAAATTGTCTAATAATGTGCATCAAAAAGGTAACAGCTTAGTTTCTTTATGACATTTTGCAAGGAAAACCTCATCTGCAATGCACATTTTCTAATCAACAACTTTTTAAATTCTAAATGTACAGAGGATTACCTTTATCCACCTGCAAAGAATCATGTTAGAGACTCCCCTGAGATTAATAGAAATCTCCTTTACCTTATTTGTTGTTTTAATTAAGATTTGTCTAAAGGTGACAGAAACCAACTCTTGCTTATTTACACATACACACACAATAATTTAATAATAGCTAGATTTAAACTTAAGTAATGGGCATTATCTATATTAAGACAATTTTCAAATGCTAGTGAAAGCCAGAAAAGAAAATTTACCTATTTTTGGATAGAAACACCCAATAATATGCCCATTCTCCCAAATTCCATCAGAATTTCAATGTAATCCTTATGGTATACCAGTAAGACTTCTCTGTTAACCAGGCAAGCTCATGATTAAGTTCATACTTTTAAAATAGCAAGTAACAATAATTTTTAAAAGTGAGCATTTGAACAAAAGAAACAAAACACAAAAGAAATTATGTTGCATGACTGCATTTACATTAAGTCCTAGAAAACCAAAAAGTAATCTGTAGTGATATAAATCAGCTCAATAGTGGTGGGAAGCAGGGGATTTGCTCAAAAGCGGCATGAGGAAAACTTATGGTATGATGGAAATATCTCATTTTTTCATTTGGGTGGTGGTGATTACATGGGTTTGCACAATTGCCAAAACTGATTTCACTATAATCTTAATTTATGAATTTTATTGCATGTAAAATATACTTCACCAAAAAATATATATAATACATTATTTTTTAAAGAAAGGAAAAAGCAAAGCTGAACATATGTTTAATCCAATGCATCCCTTGAATAGCTAATAAAACACATTCATCTTTCCACTGATGCAATTCCAATCTTACTTCTTCCTGTTCCTATTTTGTAACACCAGACATCCTTGTACTCATCACCCCAACCAATACTGTAACCTCTCCCTTTTATTCATTTTGCTGTTTTTTTCCTGTGGCATGGGAAGCTCATAATCATTAGAAGGTATTTTCAGATTCCAGTTCAATGAACTCACTCCATTATTAGGTATAGTGAAATCTTCAAATTAGCAGAAAGCAGAGATAAGAAATTAAAAGCCAAAATTTTAAGACTTTAGGTGTGACCATGAGTGTGATATCCACTCCTCCTCTTACCTAATATACACACACATACACACAACACACACACACAACACACTTTTGGCTTCTGGATGGACCAGTGAATTAAGGCTATGAGGTTTAAATGAAATAGCACCATATATCACTTTGTTTTTCTCCAGGATCAACTGCCTCTGGGCTTAAGAGCAGTAAATCTTATGATAATCTTTACATTTTGAAGCAAACTGAGTTTCTTAGTAATAATGGTATGAGATACACAAAAGTTATATAAAAGAGAACTGCTGGGCTATGGTATCAGCGGAGGCATTAAGGACAGGGAAATCAAACCCAATTTCAGAATAGGTTTTTGTCTAGTGCCTTTTTCTTAGTAATGTCAGAAATTTAGTGTAATCACTTGGATACCTCTGAGCTTGCTTGTCCCATTGACTTATAGAGCCATAACTGGAGGTCAAGGATTGGTTTTTGTAGATGAAAAACTGGTCGCTCAGACACGGTGAAAGCTATGTCTGTCTTTATGAGGGAGAGTTTAATGTATTGAGTGCATGTATATAAAGCCTCCATCACTACCACTAGGATCACTTTCCTCAAGAGCCCATTGAAAAAAACAAAATACCTAGGGGTGCCTGGATCCCTCAGGCAGTAGACCCTATGACTCTCAATCTCAGGGCTATCAATGCAAGCTCCACTGGGTGTAAAGATTACTTAAAAATAAAAAATAAGGTACTTAGAGACAGAAGTTGATCATTATCCATGGAGCAAGTTATCATATCCAATATGTGAAGAGCCCTTTCTACCTCAGAGACTTTGTAAAAAAAACCAAACAAACAAACAAAAACATTCAAACAAAACTATATATTTTGTGATTTTGACCCATTTTAAGAAGTACATACTTATCTTTCTAAATTGTGTTATATGCATTATTTCATTCTTACTCCTTCCAAGCCACCATCCATCACATCAGATCATTAGCCTTTTGCCCAGGAATTGGTATAGGTACTGATCTTTTCCAGGCAGTTGTTCATCTAGAAAGAAAGAGAGATGATATTAAGGTATGGTAAGTTGTTATATCATGTAGTAGGATAGATTTCTAAGCCGTGTACTAAGGGAGCAGAAAAAGAATATTGTTAACCAAGTGATCTGAGAGTACTAATTGGAGATGGCAAAGATCTAACATGGACCTTAAAAAAAGTGGTTAAGATTTGGTAAGAAAATAATGGACAGATGGTGAAGGAGGTATATAATCTAAGAATATGGAACACTGGTTCAGAGTTGGATTGTAAAATGTAACTAATTTTTATGGTATGTTTAGGTTTCATATTGAAGGATTTGCCTTTATTTTATCTTGTAGTGGGTAGTCATCAGATGAGTTTAACCAGGTAAATGATTCAGCTAGATGAGTGTTTCAGGAAGATAATTCTGTTAACACCATGCAGAATGGATGGGAATGAATAATATTAGAGGAATGGAGATCAGTTTGGAAAAAAAAAGAGGAGGAATTCCAAAGTGGAAAGAGAAATAAGATTTAGATGGGGGAAAAAAACAGCGTGGATATAGAATCAATAGAATTTGACAAGCAATTAGACTGAGTTGAGAAATAACTAATAGAAGCAATTCTAAAAAAGCCTTCCCTCATCCAGCATCTCTCCTGGGAAGGATAATGGACCAGAAGTATAATGGAGTAGTAGCTGTCTCCCAGAAAACCAGCAGGGTTTCAAAAGAATATTCAGGTCTCCTAAGCCCCAGAAGAGAAGAAACTCACATAATGGAGGGGCTGTCACTATGAATAATTCTGGGAAAAGGCAAGATCTCCTACTGGGTCACCTTTTGTCTGTGGCTTTGCACTATTGGAATACGTGTTACTCTTTCCCACAGAATAACTAAACCCTGCTACCCCCTTTAAGCCTGTTTTTTTCCCTATTGTTTCTGTTTCCTAAAAGCTACTTTCTGTATCACTTCCTCCAGCACTGATTTTGTTTGCTTTTCTGTTTTTACCGGTTTTATCTAGTAATCCTGATCTACTTTTTACCATCATGAACCTTGAAGTAATTTCTAAATATTCTCAAGTCAAAATATCTTGGTTCTCCACACTGACTACTGAACTTCATAGGACTAAACTGAGCTGCCCCTCAACTTCTTTGGATTTTATCCCTACCATCACCTTTCAGGGTGAAACTGAAGGAAGGTTACTGAGAAGGTTTTAAGTATCTTGGAGTTTGGTAAGTTACTAGTCAACTGATTCAGAGGTTTCAGAAATAGGCAATATGATTATATGCAACCTGTTTTTTATCTTCCTTTCTTACTGTGAAACGGTCTTTGTGCTGCAGGAATATTACCCTACGCGCTAGCGTGGGTATACCGATAGAAAATCGAGACCACATCTTGTATTATGCAAAATTCAAGGTTGTTTTATATTTCTTTTATAATACTGACTTATTTTTATTTCATTAAATTTTCTATCCAAATGTTTCTGAAAGTTAAAATTGACTCTTATTGAATGCTGTGTTCTAACTCAAAATATGATTATTGAAGAAGGTTAAAATTTAGTCTAATCATTTGACTATCTGCATCTCAGTTTCGTATTGTAGAATGAGGATTGGACAAGACAGACTTTACAGTCTCAAATTGTTATAGAACACAATTAACGTATAATTTATGTATATCTAGTCAAAGACTATATCATTCCATTGTTCCCAGCTCTACCTCCATGCCTTCCCCTACCTTCCTCCAAGGATGAAAAAAAAAATCATTAAAATTGTGATGGGGTTCAGGAGTGTGTGGGGTTTTTTTCCAATTTAAAATGTTTTTCTTAATTTTTAAATGCATAACATCTACTGATTAAGTTAATCCCCAGGATGAATTCAGAAGAGTAAATTTGTACCATTATCAAGTTAAAAATCCAGTGTAATTCCCCCAGACTCTATATCAATAGTACTTTATGATAATTAATATTCTTTATTGAGTGGCTCCCATTCCATAGTACAAATCTGATCATAGGCCTTTTTAAATCTGCAAAACTAATTTAAAAGAAATGAGATATACTTTTGTATAAGACTTAAAAAAATAAGAATAATATCCCATCATGTCTAATTATTTCAAGAATGTTTAGCTCCTGCTGGGCAAAACCTAATAATAATTAAATGATGCTTGGGGCAGTATGAGAAGTCCTTATTTGTTTAAGCTTCGTTTAAAATATACCCCACAGTACAAAATGCCATATCGTGGATGTTGTGGTTCATTAACTCAAGGCCATATCATACTCAAAAAGGAACATGGTTTTTCAATTAACCTATAGATTTTAGATAACTGTCCAAAACTTATTTAACATTCAAGATGATTACATACTTTTAGCATTTTTATTTTCAGTTTAGTGAAAGTTCATTTCCCAGTGGCTTTTACCCTTTCCTAAACTGCTGCAGACATAAGCCATTCTGCTTTAACAACACCTCCCATATTTATTCTCCCCCGTATGCTTTAGTGGTATCTAAATTAGACTTGGCAGAAATAAAGAGAGACTTTCCACTTTGGGACAGCATATCCTATGGGGCACAAATTTGAAAGAGACAAATTGAAAATGAAAAGAGATTTGATTCTACAAGGACAAAGCTAGAAAAATGGTTGAAAGTGGCACAATTTAAGAATACAATACCCTATGTTTATTTGTAATGTCTGGAGAATGCCATGGTTTGCTTATTTGAAAATTATGGGCAAATTCAAGGATACATATGCCATACAAAGATTACTGATTTTCAAAGTGCAATGGGATAAAATGCATTCAGCTTTTAAACTTCAATTTACCCAAACCTGAACTTTGATGATTCAGATGGACCCTCATTGTTTGTGTATTCTTGACCTGCCAAAACATGCTCCCTCTCTAGCAAAAAAGAATGAATTTTTGTTTTTATTCAGCCCCAAGAAAAGCAATGTGCCTTGCAACAAAGGGGAAGGTTGGTTTGTGGGAAACCACTGCATATTTTAAAAAATATTTCTATATTCCTGCTACTTGTCAAATGAGTCTATACATGGGAGTTCAAGAGAAATACAAGACATGGGCAAGAGGCATCAGAGACTACTCATGTAAAAACTTACCAGCTCACAAACTGGTTCATTTGACTTATTCTACAGAATGGAGATCCACTAGAAGCCAGGTTTTTCTAAGTAGATATAAACCTTAAAGTCAATCACTTTAGTAGTCACTGTTTAATAAAGTGGAAAGGAGAAATGAGAAGAAAAAAACATTAAACCATACTGTCATTCATTCATTCATTCATTCAAACATAATTAAGCACCACAACATTGCAGACTTTACAAAAATTCAAATGAAAGAGAACGTCAAAGAACTCGTTTAAAACAGGAGATAGTTGGGACACCTGAGTGATTCAGCAGCTGAGCATCTGCCTTTGGTTCAGGGCATGATCCCATAGTACTGGGATTGAGTCCCACATCGGGCTCCTTGCATGAAACCTGCTTCTCCATTTGCCTATGTCTCTGCCTCTTTCTGTGTCTCTCATGAATAAGTAAATAAAATTAAAAAAAAAAAAAAAAACAGGAGATAGTCATTTAAGCAAATAACCATAATATATTGTCATTAGTACTCAAAGAGAAATATGCACAAAGTACTAAGAGAAGAAGAAAGAATTTGGGAAAAAAGGGCTTGGTTTTCCTAGAAAGTTGTGAAGAGGGACGCCTGGGTGGCTCAGTGGTTGAGTGTCTGCCTTTAACTCAGGGTGTGATCCTGGGGGTCCTGGGATGGAGTCCTGAATCGGGTTCACACTCCCTGTGTTCACACCACAGGGAGCCCACGTCTCCCTCTATCTATGTCTCTGCCTCTCTCTGTGTCTCTCATGAATAAATAAATAAAATCTTTTTTTAAAAAAAAGAAAGTTCTTAAGAAGGGCCATTTATAAGTGGTGAAATTCAAAATATCTTGAAAAATGGTTGAAGTGTCAAGAATAACCAAAAGAGACCATGTACTTAAGAGACAAAAGTGACTATGTACAGCCAGTGGGACAAGCCACAGGTATGCAATTAAGACCATTTGAGCCCAGGGAGACTTGTTTTTATATTTTCTATGCCTCTTTTAGAATACATGGCAAACTCTACCCTTAAAATTTGAAAGTCCAATTTATTTCTTTAATCTCTTCAAGATTTTATGTGTGGAATAGGGACCCTATGTCTATTAACTTTGAAAATTTTCCTCACTTTGTAATGAAATAGGTATAAAATTTTTTAAATACTCATCTGTGGATTTTTCATGTTTAGTAAGTCTTACCTTCCCCCCACTCTAGAAGATCTGGCAAGGGGATCAGGAAAGTAAAATTATTGCCCAAGGAGTCAAACACTATCAAGTACCTAGAACAAAGGAAGGCTCTAAACATATTTAAATTACAAATGGCTGGCAGCCGGTGTGGCTCAGCCTTCAGCCCAGGGTGTGATCCTGGAAACCCCCAGATTGAGTCCCACGTTGGGCTCCCTGCATGGAGCCTGCTTCTCCCTCTGCCTGTGCTTCTGCCTCTCTCTCTCTCTCTGTCTGTCTCTCATGAATAAATAAATAAAATCTTAAAAAAAAAATTACAATGGCAGTTGTGGAAAATCAGGTACTATCAAATGTTTTATATATTCCTGTATCTCTTCTTTACATATTAATAACAAGCCTGGCTAACATAAAGTTTCGATGTACATTTGGGTAAGGAGAACTCAGGGTATCTGTGATTTGAGGAAGTAATCAAGTAATAGGAAATGTAAAAAGGAATCACTTCCCAATGGCAAAGAGGGAGCACTGAGGAGAAAAGAAAAAAGAAAAAGAAATATATGCTAGAATTGGGTACACTTGCTACAGTTTATTTTTCCATTTACTCACTTATTCATTTAACATTTATCCAATAACTGCAAAGTATCAGTTATTATTCTAGGCTCCATGAGTAGAGCATTAAACGTAAAGCCTCTATACTCATAGGCAAAGCTCTTGGAAGGAAGGTGTTTTAAGAAAAACCCAGATATATTTGAAGGAATCTTGGAGAAGTGAGGTTTCTTACTCATTTCTCAGGTTGCAAGATGAAAACCTGCAAGTACCCTTAGGGAAAAACTGCATCTAACTTCACCAGTTAGAACATTAGAAATAGTTAAGATAAGGTTTGAGGCAAAGACCAAGATGTCATCTTGGCTAGGAAGAAATTCTAAGACATGGAAAATTTGGCAATAACAGAAAGAAAATACAAGGAAGCTGCTCTTGAATTACACAAAACAGAAATACTAGACAAAATAACAACAACAACAAATATATACACACATATATATGTATATATTTTTTGGTTTAGTTTGCTTCTGGTACCTTTGTTTTCTTTTACATAGCTAAGTTTGAAAGCATGAAAGACCAAAAAGGAAAAAAAAAAAAAGGTAGTAGAAGTTAGAGAAAGAAATAAGCTATGGCATGAATGGGAAGTAAGGAAATGGGCCATGGAGTATCATGACAGAATGAGCCCAAGGGACTGGAGTGTTAACACCCATGTAGGGACTGAAGTTGAGGCCACAGGTCCTAGTAACTTGTGAATCTGGAACTAATCTCAGTATAAAGCTGGGAACCATCTATAAAATCAGGCCTAATAAAATTCCTCCCCCTAGTCCAAGTGGAACAAAAGTGGGCATTGGGCATAAGTAAAGATAATCACATGTGAAATTTTAAAGCCTATACCTGGAAACATAAGGGTTAGAAATCCTAAGCTGAGAAATTACCATGAAAATTGGCCCCAGAGTAGAAAATTTACAGGTCAACTGTAAGGCAGTCACATTAAGGATATCTGTAACTCAGTGTATACATACAATTCATGTGGAAAACAACTCATTCTAATGAGGTCACTGTCCAACATTAGAAAACATGAAAGGAAAATAAAATGTTAAAAGAGTGTGAAAGTTAAAACACACATACACACACAAGAGAATTAGGATCACACAACTTAAAAAACTAGAGCAATCTAAAAGAACAAAACATATTTGTCAAAAAGTTCAAATAGATGAAAGAAGCAATTAAGCTATAAAGCAAACAGAAAATTTGGAAAAAGACATCTACATTTGCAAAACATAAAAAATTTATATAAATGAAATATATATTGAAATTAAAAAGCCAGACACATAGAACAGCAGGCTAGAAGGAGCAAAGGAATGAATTAGTGACCTAGAAGATAAAGTAATGAAAATAATGAAGCCAAACAAAAGAGGGAAAGAAGAATTATGCAAAACAAGATCAGACCTGGAAACCCAGTGACTCCATCAGACATATTTGTATTATAGGAGTCCCAGAAGAAGAAGAGACAGAAAAGGGGGTAGAAAATAAATTTGAGGAAATTATAGGTGAAAAGTTCCCTAATCTGGGGAAGGAAACAGACATCCAGATTCAGGAGGCAGAGAACTCCCACCAAAATCACCAAAAACAGGCCAACACCAAGACATATTGTAGTTAAATATGAAAAATGAAAAAAAAAAAAAAGTGCTGAATGGGAAAAATCCATAGCCAACAACACTTTATCTAGCAAGGCTATCATTCAGAAGAGAAGGAGAGATAAAGAGTTTCCAAGATAAGCAAAAACTAAAGAAGTTTGAGACCATTAAACCAGCCTGCAAGAAAAAGGGGGACTCTTTGAGCAGAAAGATCAAAAGTGACAAAGACAAGAAAGCATCAGAGAAAATTTTCAGAAACAATGACAAAACAAATGATAAACTGGCAATAAATACGTATCTACTAATAATTACTTTGAATGTAAATGTACTAAACACTTCAATCCAAAGACATAGAGTGTCATAATGGATTAAAAAAAAAACAAGGCCAATCAATATGTTGTCTACCAGAGACTCATTTTAGACCTAAGAGCACCTGCAGACTGAAAGTGAGGGGGCGGAGAACCTTTATCATGCAAATGGATGTCAAAAGAAAACTGGATTAGCAATACTTAGCTCAGACAAACTAGACTTTTATTTTTTTTATATATTTTATTTATTTATTCATGAGACACACACACACAGAGAGAGAGAGAGAGAGAGAGAGGCAGAGACACAGGCAGCGGGAGAAGCAGGCTTTATGCAGGGAGCCTGATGTGGGACGGGATCCCAGGTCTCCAGGATCACGCCCCTGGCTGAAGGTGGCGCTAAACCACTGAGCCACCAGGGCTGCCCCAAACTAGACTTTTAAACAAAGAATGTAACAAGAGACAAAGAGTATTATATTATAATAAAAGGGACAATTCAACAAGAAGATATAATAATTGTAACTATGCACCCAACATGGGAGCACTCAACTATGTAAAATAGTAACAAACATAAAAGAACTAATTAATACTACTACAATAATAGAAGGGGACTGTTAACACCCCCACTTTCAGCAATGAACAGATCATCTAAGCAGAAAATCAAGAAGAAAATATTGACTTTGAATGACACACTGGACCAGATGGACGTTACAGATAGATTCAGAACATTCCTTCTGAAAACAGCAGAATACACAATCTTTTCAAGTGCGCATGGGACATTCTCCAGAATATGTCACATAGTGGGTCACAAATCAGGCCTCAACTGGTACAAAAATATTGAAATCATACTTTGCACCTTTTCTGACCACAACGCTATGAGCCTAGAAGTGAATCATAAGAAAAAATATGGAAAGACAACAAATACATGAAGCTTTAATAACATGCTACTAAACAATGAATGGGTCAACCCAGAAATGAAAGAAGAAATTTGAAAAAATACATGGAAACAAATGAAAATGAAAACACAGTGGTCCAAACCTTTGGGACACAGCAAAAGTGGTTCTAAGAGGGATGTATATAGCAATATAGGCCTACCCTCAGAAGCAAGAAAAATCTGAAATAAGCAACGTAACCTTATACCTAAAGAGCTAGAAAAAGAACAACAAAGCCCAAAGCCAGCTGAAGGATGGAAATAATAAAGATTAGAATAGACATAATTGATAAACTATAAACAAAACAAAACAAAAGCAAAGCTGGAGACACCACAATTCTGGACTCCAAGTATTTACAAAGCTCTAGTGATCAAAAAAGTATGGTACTGGTACAAAAATAGACACAGAGCAATGGAACAGAATAGAGAACCCAGAACTGAACTCACAATTATATGGTCAATTAATCTTCCACTTAGTAGGAAAGAATATCGAAAGGGAAAAAGACAGTCTCTTTAACAAATGGTGCTAGGAAAACTGGACAGTTACATGCAAAAGAATGGAACTAGACCACTTTCTTACATCATACACAAAAATAAATTCAAAATGGATTAAAGGCCTCATCCATAAAAGTCCCACAAGAGAATACAGGCAGTAACTTCTTTGACATAGGTCATAGCAACTTCTTTCTACTTACATTTGCTGAGGCAAGGGAAACAAAAGCAAAAATAAACTATTGGGACTACATCAAAATAAAAAGCTTCTTCACAGCAAAGGAAACAACCAACAAAACTAAAAGACAATCTACTAAATGGGAGAAGATATTTGCAAATGAGATAGCTGATAAATGGTTAGTATCCAAAATATATAAAGAACTTATAAAGCTCAACACCCAAAACATGAATAATCCAGTTAAAAAGTGGGCAGAGGACATGAACAGACATTTTTCCAAAGAAGACATCCAGATAGCCAACAGGTACATAAAAAGATGCTCAACATCGCTTTTAATCAGGGAAATGCAAATCAAAACTACAATGAGATATCACCTCATACCTGTCAGAATGGTTAAAATCAAGAGCACAAGAAAAAGCAAGTGCTGGCAAGGATGTGAAGAAAAAGTAACCCTTTTGCACTGTTGGTGGGAATGTGAACTGGAACAGCCACTCTGGAAGACAGTATGGGAGTTCCTCAAAAAGTTAAGATAGAAGTACCCTATGGCCCAGCAATTGCATTACTAGAACACAAGAATACTAACTCAAAGGTATACATTGACCTTGATGTTTATAACAGCAGTATATACAATAGCCAAATAATGGATATAGTCCAAGTGATGAAAGAATTAAGAAGTCTCTCTCTCTGTGTGTGTGTGTGTGTATATATATATATATATATATATATATATAATATTATGTATTATGTAATACATGATTATAAATAAATATATTTATTATATAATATACATTACATAATTATATATTATATAATATGATTATATATAATATAGATTTATAAATTATATATAATTTATAAAACTCAACATATATATTTATATTTTATATATTATATATATAATTTATAAAACTCAACATTCCTATAAGTATATAAGAATGTTATTTAGCCATAAAAAAGAAGGAAATCTTGCTATTTGCAATGATGTGGATGGAGCTAGAGAGTATTTTGCCAAGTGAAGTAAGTCTGTCAGACAAAGACCAATACCATATGATTTCATTCATATGTGGAATTTAATAAATAAGCAAAGACTAAAAAGAAAAGGGGGGGGCAAATCAAGAAACAGACTCTTAATTATAGAGAAGTGATGGTCACCAGAGAGGAGGTGGGGGGGGGGGAAGGGGGGTGAAACAGGTGACAGGGATTAAGGCATGCACTTTTTGTAGTGAGCACTGAGTGTTGTATGGAAGTATTAAATCACTATATTATATACATGAAACTATATTACACTATATGTTAACTAAGTAGAAATTAAATAAAAACTTAAAAAAATAAAAGTCTTTTTATTCTTTGGAATGGGAGGAATGTCAGTATTTTATTTTGAAAAAGCAAGAATGCATACTATAAATTATAGGGTGATCATTTAAAATGCTAACAGAGTGAAAATAAAAGAAAGGGTACTAACAGAGAGGGAAAATGGAGCAATTCAAATTCTTAGTTTGTAAATTCAAAAGAAAAGACATGAAAGGCACATAAAACAGATGAAACAAATAGAAGCAAAAAAAGTTATTAACACCAAATATATCAGTAATAACGATTAATGTCAATGGATTATATTCTTCAATTAAAATACAAAATCATCAGATGGGATAAACACACACACACACACACACACACACACTCCTATATGCTGCATACAAAGAAACAGCCAAAATATAAGGATATAAAAGAATAAAAGGAAGATACTGAGAATAAATATTAGACAAATTCTAAAGAAAAGTTAATACAATTTTATTGATTCCTGAGGAAGTCTTTTTCTTTTTTTTTTTAATTTTTTTTTTTATTTATGATAGTCACAGAGAGAGAGAGAGAGGCAGAGACACAGGCAGAGGGAGAAGCAGGCTCCATGCACCGGGAGCCCGACGTGGGATTCGATCCCAGGTCTTCAGGATCGCGCCCTGGGCCAAAGGCAGGCGCCAAACCGCTGCGCCACCCAGGGATCCCGATTCCTGAGGAAGTCTTAAGGGAGATAGCAGTTAGTGATAAAGAAATATATTTCTTTCTTGTTTTTAAGAAATATATTTCACTATCATAAAAAAGGATCAATTCGCCAAGATGATAAACATCAATATTTACCCAATGACATATTCTAAAATTTTCTAAATTCTAAATTAACTAAATTACAGGAAAAATAAAATTTCATTATGGGATAACAATTTTTCGGTATATAATAGAGCATTCAGGTAGAAATAAAAGAAGCAGAAGGACTTTAATAGCATAATCAGGATCAGCCAATTTAGACCTAATAAACACATGTATAAAAAACATTTCAAAACTACCAATACGTGTTATTTTCGAATGCACATGGAAAATTTACCAAGACTGACCATGTGCTGCACTTAAAGCAAGGCTGTTCTGGTCTGTTAGGACTGCTCTAACAAAATCCCACAGACTGGGTGGCTTCTAAACAACAAAAACTTCTTTCTCACAGCTCTGGAGGCTAGAAGTGTGAGATCACGGGGCCAGTAGAGTCAAATGCAAGATCAGAGTGCCCTCTTCCTCGTGGCTGACTTCATAAGGGCTCCATCTTCATGAGCTAAGCACATTCCAAAGGCCTCACTTCTAAATAGGATCACATTGGGCATTAAGATTTCAACACATGAATTTTCAGGGAACACAAAATTCAGACAATTCAGACTTTGCCGTCTCAACAAATAACATAGTATTCAACTTATATAGAAAATGATTTAGCAAGAAATAAAACTGGAGAGTTCTCATTTATTTAGAAATTAAGATCATGAATTCAAAATAACCCATGCATAAAGTAGAGATTATAATAAAAATTGGAATACTTTTAACCGAATAAAAATGAGAATACAAATAACAGATTTGGGGGGCACCTAGGTGACTCAGTGGTTGAGCATGTGCCTTTGGCTCAGGTGGTAATCCCAGGGTCCTCGAGTCCTGCATCAGGCTCCCTGTGGTGAGCCTGCTTCTCCCTCTGCCTACGCCTCTGCCTCTCTCTGCATCTCTCATGAATACACAAATAAATCTTAAAAAACAACAACAAATAAATGTTTTAGGATGTACCTAAAATCAAGATTAGGGGGTTTATCATATAAAAATATATTTTTTAACAAAAGAAATGCTGACAATCATTGGCCTAAGTATCTCTACTGAGTAAAAGAATTAAAATATTGAGAGAAAAAATATAAAAGGAAACAATTAGCACACGAATTTGTAAAATAGAAAAAAGATCTATAAGTGGATCAACAAAACCAAAATGAGGTTCTACACAAAGACTAATAAAATTTATATACCCATTATCATAAAAAAGGGAGGTGAGAGAAAGAGCGAGCATGCATGCTTAGATGACCAACATCAAGAATAAAAAAGAGTGGTTTGTGGCTTATTTGACAAACACTAAAAGAAAGTAAGAAGATCTCATGAACTTAATTATCAAGAACAAAGAAAAAGCTTGATGAAATAAACTAATATCTAGAGAAAGATAACCAATCTGATTTAAGAAAAACGTAGAAAACCTGAACAGATCTCTTTACTAATAATTAATTATATATATAATCAGGAAACTTTCAAAGAATTCTTTTGGCTCTGATGACATAAGCTGATAATTACATCAAACTCTTGAAGAAAGAATTCTAACAATAATTCCAAAATTTTTCAGACAGTTGAAAGGGAAGAAACCCTATACATCTCATTCTATATGGCCAGAGTAATTTCAATTCTAAAACTCGACAAACTCTTCCCTCATAAAAACCTCTCTTACAATCATATTCGTAAATATTCTAAGTGGAATATTCCCAAGCCAAAATCAGTAATGTAGTAAAGGAGCAAAGAAATCACAGCCAAGTTACGTTGATGCTGGGAACTCAACGTGACTTCAAATGAACCCAGGCCGCTCACCAAGCTATTGGATCTGTTCTGATGTTTCCATCAGCCCCTCTGGGACAGTTGTCTGCTCCCTCTGCCTTTGTGCCTTGGCTTGTCAATCAGTTTCAATTGCTACCCGGTTTGTCTAGTCAATGGGAGACACTGGCCAAAGAAGGTAGTAAACAGTGGTACCGGACACCTCTTCTTGCAGTTCTCTCCCCATTGCGTCGTCCATCTGCCCCTGTGCATGTTGCAACCCCAAATCCGAGCTTCGATTGCAGGGGTCTCCTATTCCTCTGTATCTCACCGAAGTGAGGTATCTCTCTACTCTTCTGCTGTCGTATGCAGAGCTTTCCCGCTACAACCAGTTCTGAGGGGCTCTGACAATTCTTGTTGGATATTCTTTTTTTTTTTTTTAGATTTATTTCTTTATTTATAATAGACGTAGAGAGAAAGAGAGAGAGAGTGAGAGAGAGTGAGTGAGAGAGAGAGGCAGAGACACAGGAGGAGGGAGAAGCAGGCTCCACGCCGGGAGCCTGACGCGGGACTCGATCCCAGGACTCCAGGATCGCGCCCTGGGCCAAAGGCAGGCACGAAACCGCTGAGCCACCCAGGGATCCCCTCTTGTTGGATATTCTTAACCCTACTTTTTGCTCTTTCTTTCCTGCTGGGCACAGAGAGGTAAGCGGACAGGTAAGAATATCTTATGATGATCTCAGCAGATGCAAGAAAAACATTTGAAATAATTGTATAAATTCCTGCTATAAGTTCTCAGAAACTAGGATTGGTAATGGAAAGAAATGATAATCTGATGACTATAAAAAAAACCTTCATAAACATCATGCATAATGGTCAAGTGTTGAAAGCTTTCCATTTAGGTCAAGAATGAGACAAAAATGTCCACTAAAACCATTTTAATTCAATTCAGTACTGATAGTTCTAATTTACACATTACTGAAAGAAAATGAACTAAATACGTAAGATTTTTTAGAGATGACATTTTAAATCCATAATTTGCTCACAGATAATAAGAATGTGTTGATAGAAAGCCCACAATAATAACAGGCATAGAATTAGAATAAGCAATAATTTCGCAAAGTGGTTAACATTCAAGAATCACATGTATTTTTACACCAACATAAAACAGAAAATTAAATTTGAAAACTATACCATTTATACATTACAAATATCAAAATCTAGACTTCATCTAATAAAAGATACACAATATCACTGGCAGAAAAATATAAAATGCTGAGAGAAATTAAAGAATACTTAAATGAATAGGTTATATTCATGGAATGGAAACATGAAATTTATAAAGATCTCATTTCTCTTTAAACTGATAAATACACCATTAAGAGTGCTTGTATGTTTGCATGCCAATTTAAAAAATAATTCTAAAATTAACATTGAAAAACAAAGAGCCAAGAATAACTGACACTCATGAAGAAGCAAAAGGTAAGATGATGGGACAATGGGATATTCATATGGAAAATACATTCAAACTCTTCCTCAAATCATGTACAAACTGCATTTTTAAGTGATCCACAGATTTAAATGTTAAAACTAAAACAGTACATGTTCCACAAGTTAAGACATTGTTTTCACAATACTGGGATAAAGCAAGTTTGGGTAAATAGGAAAGAAAATGACATGATACATAAGATAGTACTGAAAACTAGACTGTATTAAAATTGCACATTATTATTTACCAAAAAACCATTAAGAGAATGAAAAGATAGGCCACAAAGTAGTAGAGGACATCTGTTGTATAGATGACAAAAGACGATATATACAACTAAATCTTGATTTAAAGAAAAGAGAGAGAAAGAGGGAAATAAAATTTAAAAAATCAAGTAGGGGGCGCCCGGGTGGCTCAGTCCATTAAGCGCTCGACTCTTAATTTCAGCTCAGGTCATGATCTCAGAGTCTTGAGATAAAGCTCCACTTTGGGCTCCATGATGGGTATGGATCCTGCTTAGGATTTTCTCTTCCTCTCCTCCCTCTGTACCTCCCCACGCCTGTGCCCTCTCTTGCTATAGTTTTTTTTTTTTTTTTTAATCAGGAAGTATTTTTAAAATTTGCTTCAAAAAAACAGAATACCTAACTGACTAATAAATAAAGATATCCAAATACATTAATAATCAATGAAATAAAATTTCTAACCACGGTGAATTATTATTAATCACTAATTAGAGTTATAATAAAGCAAAGTCATAACATCAAGTATTGGTGTAAATGTGGAGCAAAAGCAAAACCACGACACTGCTGTTGGGAATGTCAATTGAAATATCATCTTCAAAAAGAAGTTTAAAATTATCTATTAATAATGAAAATAGAAAACTGCTATGATATAGCAATGTGATTGCTAGCACTATATCCAACAACCTCACAGACCCATGGGCAGTAAGAGGCATGTGCAAGAATGATCATATAGCATTATTTTTAACAAGCAAAAATTTCAAACAATCTAAATATCAAAGCAGAATAAATTGGTAACAGTATACAATGGGATACTATAAATTATAGGGCAAGGAAGTAAGCATCTACTGATGCATGGATGAATCTTGCAAACTCAACATTAAGTGAAGGAAGCCATTTGAAATATAGTATTTACTACATGGTTCCATTTAGATAATTTCAAAAACAAGACAAAACTAAACTTCGTAGGGGCCCACACTTTGGTGTCCAGTGAAAGAAAAGCATGATACTATCACAGTCAAATTCAGAAAGTTTGTTCCTTTGGTGAGGGTAGTTGGATGCAGCAGGAGTAGGGCTCCTGCAGGCACAACTCCATAGGTGGTGGTCATGTGGGTTTTTGATTTGTGCTAATTTTACTGAGCTATTTAAGTCTTGCTTGTTTTCTTTTTTTTTTTTTAAGGTTTTATTTATTTATTCATAAGAGACACAGAGAAAGAAGCAAAGACACAGGCAGAGGGAGACGCAGGCTCCATGCAGGGAGCCCGACGGGACTCGATCCTGGATCCTGGGCTCACGCTCTTAGCTGCAGGTAGATGCTCAACCACTGAGCCACCCAGGTGCCCTGCTTCTTTTCTTAATGTACGTTATATTTCACAATAAAGATTTAAAATCAAAACTATAAAAAGCTACCAAACAGAAAGGATAGCTGCTCAGGTTATACTGACAGTAAGCTTCTAGTCAGCAACAATAAAAGCCACAAAACAATGAAAAAATTACATCAACAGTAGGCAAACAAGCTGTAATTAATTGGCTATTTTAAGTTTTATACTCATTAACATTAGATTGGGATTTTCAAGATATAATCAATAGAATATTATTAAAGAATAATAATAATAATAATAAAGAAAACTTGTATTTAACAATATGGTATGAAATGCTTTCCTTGATTTTTGTCCCTGTTTTTATTTTTTCACCCTGCCCACTATCTACCTTTAATGAAGAGGTTCTAGGTGTTGGTCCTGGAGATAAGCAGAAAGACGATTCCACAGCCAGTCTTTCCTGGAAAATTCCAAAACATTGAAAAGGAAAATATTCTGTGCTATTACAGCATTACAAAAATTTAATATCAAAAGGTAACTGAGAAACTCTAACCAGAAGTTTACCTTATTTGGAAAATAGAGGAGGGATTTTCCATAGGAGAGCCCAACGCTGATCAAGGCATCGTGAAGCCTAAGCATGGCAAGTGTGGGCAACCAGGAGTGGTTGCACATGGCAACGGTCACAGGTGTCCAGCAGTTAAAGCAAAAAAACTAAAACAGGTTCTTCCCATAAAAAGCATTTATGGGAAACCCTAGATATTCAGGATTTTAGAAAAATCCCTCTATAGCCTCTTGGCCTTGTAATTATTAAATTCTCAAAAGTATCCCAGTTTGAATGATAAAATTGTGTGCTCACCTTGGTATATAGGAAGATGGGGAAATTTGTCACTTGGAAAAGCTACTGCACCTTCAGACATGTAACTTTATGTTATCTATTGATTCGACTAATAGATTCCTGTACTACAAAGTTGAGTTCTAAAGATATGAAAACCTGTCTAGGAAGTTTTTGAAGTTTGGAGTCCGGGGAAATTATTAACTCACAAAGGCAAAGCGAACTCCGTGGGTGGAAATCACATCTTTCAGAGACAGGTGGTGCATAAAACAAAAGCAGTCAGGGAAGGCCTCGTTCCAACCACACCTCGTAATTCAGACTCATGCAAGACTCCTTTCAACCCATCTTTCCTCATTAAAGAAGCTATCTTTAGGTAGGCATTGTATCACTCCTTGAGGGCTTTTCTCTCCCCCTCTCTTTCTCTGTTTTCCCCTCATTAGTTTTTTCTTCCTGTGACCATAGGAAGAAGTACCTTTGTAAAGAAAGGTACCCTTCTAAATCAAAGGAAAAAGGAAGTCTTGCTATTTTTTTGAGCGGGATGTTCATAATAGGAAGGGGGACCATTTGCATTGTTTTGTTTTCTCAGAGGACTGATGGAAAGATATTTAAACCCTCGATATTATGTGACCCTTCCCCCATTCATTCTTGCCAAGTAATTCACTGACACTTAAGCACTGAACTAGCAGAAGTTTTGCAACAGGCTTAATGTGGGATGACACACTCCCCAACATAATATTTAGTCTGCAGAGAGCTTGTGAAGCAGTAGCTAATTCTACAGGCAGGAAAGTTGGAGACATGCACTCCAATTCCCCCTTCCCAGAATCATTTTATCAATTTACAACAGAAATCTTGGCTGAGATGTATAAAATCATTCTTCATATTTTGAAGAGATTACAATTTGTGCTTACTATTGCAATGAATAACAAAATTAAGAATTTGTATCACAACCACTTCGTCCTGTATTTCTTTTTCAACTTCGTAGTTCATTCTCGTATTCTTTATAATTTGTTGCTCACATAGGATTATCCCCTTATCACAAGTGGAAAAATAACAAAAAAAGCAGCATCTGAGTATAATGCTTCAATATCAGGCCGATGACCCATGGGTGGAGTGGAATACAAAAGAGAAACAGCTGTGTGACTTTCTTGAGTTTCTGATGGGTAATTTGTCATGTTCTAAGCAAAGAATCCAGACATTCCAAATATCATGCACAGAGTCACTAAGAGTTTCGGGTCCGTTTTTTTCTAAACAAAATGTGAATGCCAGGAATGGAGCTCAATGTACCAGGCTTCATATTTGAAATTGGAAAGTTGTCTTCAGATATTTGAGATACTTTATTCTCAACTATCAAAAAAATATAAGGGCAGGGGGCCCCCTGTGGCTGGTGGTTGAACATCTGCCTTTGGCTCAGGGCATGACCCCGGGTCCTGGGATCGAGTCCCACATCGGGCTCCCTGCGAGGAGCCTGCTTCTCCCTCTGCCTGTGTCTCTGCCTCTCTCTCGGTGTCTCTCATGAATAAATAAATCTTTTTTAAAAATTAAAAAATAAAAGGGCAGGTAACACCTAAAGCTAATTATACTTTGTTTTCATGAGATAGACTGATAATGTGAAGCACTGGGACTCGAAGATATTGCAGACAACCAAGACAAAGAATAAACAGACAAGTTGAAAACTTCAAATAACATATTTTTACATACGTAGTTAAGTCAGCTCCCAGACAGAAACGCTATGGGGCCAGGGATGACCTAACAGTTGGATGGATAACCACCACCTTCTTCACACTGTTTCCACATTTTATAAATATGAAATTAGAATTTTATCTATTACTGAAGATATTATATAATCACCATCTATAGGACTTTGAGTCTTAGTTTCCACAAACATACTGAGTATGTTTGATGCTAGTGAGAGGATGGAGCCCAGAGCAGCTATGGGAAGCTGATTAAGTAGACATGATAAATTGAAATATCACAAAATTCTGAGGTTTTGTTGTTTTTATTGAGACAATGCTCATTGTGACTTGAGCTGAGGTTTATTTATATATTTTTTAAATATTTTATTTATTTATTCATGAGAGACACAGTGACACAGGCAGAGGGAGAAGCAGGCTCCCTGCAGGGAGCCCAACGTGGGACTCATCCTAGGACCCCGAGGTCACACCCTGGGTGGAAGGCAGACGCTAAACCGCTGAGCCACCCGGGCTGCCCTGAGCTGAGATTTAAATAGGATTACAGGGATCCTATTTATTGGTGGCAAGTGCCACCAATAAAACAGCTAATATTAGTTCCTGCAGTCACCATCATCACGAAAAGGAGTCCAGCTCACAATCAGAGCTCTGCTATTTTCTTTTGCAAGAGCCCTGCAGAGATATACTACTTAGTGTAAATGTCACAAATATTGGGAAATTGTTAGTAAGTATGCTGTTCCTTGAGGAAAGCATATGAAATAACACTGACTTACACTAAAAAAAAAAAAAAAAAATAACTCCTGATTCTCTTTAGAAGTCAGTTTTTCATAAATCTAGTAGAAACTTGACGATGATATTACTCAGATTAACATAATAAGTGTCCTCATGTAGAACAAACATAGGGGGGGATCCCTGGGTGGTGCAGCGGTTTGGTGCCTGCCTTTGGCCCGGGGCGCGATCCTGGAGACCCGGCATCAAATCCCACGTCGGGCTCCCTGCATGGAGCCTGCTTCTCCCTTTGCCTGTGTCTCTGCCTCTCTGTCTCTTTCTGTGTGACTATCATGAATAAATAAATAAAATCTTAAAAAAAAAAAAAAGAACAAACATAGGAAGAAAATTATGTTATAAAGCCTCAGGTTTTTTAGATTTTTATATATTTGAAAGAGAGAGAGCGGGAGACAGAGCACAAGCACGAGGAGACACAGAGGAGAGGGAGAAGCAAGACCCTGGGATCAGAACCTGAGCTGAAGGCAGATGCATAACCAACTGAGCCACCCAGTTGACCCTATAAAGCCTACTTTATTGACTTTTAGTAATCTGACTTTGACAGAAACTGTCTGGAAAATACTAATCATTGAAATATCATGTTGATTGTTTTCCACATTGGTTAAATTTGTCAGTCAAGACCTACATTTTTCAACTATTAAAAGATTAAGGGGCTTGAAAAGAGAGAGGGAGGCCGACCAAGAAATAGACTCTTAACCATAGAGAACAAACTGATGGTTACCAGAGGGGATATGGGTAGAGGGATGGAGGAAATAGGTGATGGGCAATAAGGAGAGCAGTGGTCGTGATGAGAACGGGTGATGCATGAAAGTGTTTAAATAGTATACTGTTCACCTAAAACTCATATTATACTCTATGTTAACTAACTGGAATTTAAATTAAAACTTTAAAAAACTCAAAAAAAGATTAAGGTGACTGGAATAATAATCAAATGATAAAATAATGATAAATGAAGAGTACTTGGTGAATTTTAGTTCAATTAACCTTCTTTATGACAGTAACTTAGGACATTCTCCAGCTTCTGGATTTCCTCAGTCCTGTGAATTAGAAAAATTAAATGGAAGCAAAATCTGAGAAAAGCAAATATATGGCTATTCTGTAAATCTCTACATTAAGTTATCAATAGGATAAAGAACTCGAACAGAATGAAACATGAAAATAGCCATATTTGATTCATGAATGGATCAAAATATCTACAGGTAGCTCAATTCAATAAAATGTTACATTTTTATTAGAGTTCTGTATTGTTGCCTTTTTTCACTTTATAAATCATTACTGAGTGATTTCATACATTCTGATTATTTAAACTACTATACACATGGGTGAATGACTCCATATCTCCAATCCAATTACTCCCTGGTGTTCAGTATTTATGAATCACTTCATCTTCTGGAACATCTTCTAATTATTCTTACTCAACAGTTCTCAAACTGAACTCAAAATTCCCCCTCTTGAAATCTATTTTTCAGTATTCACCAAGTGCCCATTTATGTCTTTCTCGCTATTTTACAAGCTTGTTAAATACGAAACATCCGTGCTTGTGTTTGCTTTATCTCTATGTATACTCGACACTAAAATACTGAGAAAACAAATGAACATTTGATTCATAGTCTAGAAACAATCTAATCCTGAGACCTCAGGTCCATCATGGCTATTCCTTTAGCACATTGCTCCTGATACCTCAGTTCTTTTGAGTTTGTTTTCATTTCTTTTTTTTTTTTTTTCTCTTTTTAAAGATTTTATTTATTTGAGAGAGAGAAAAAGCTCAAGAGAGAGCCAGTGGGAGCAGTGGGGAAGAGCAGAAGGAGAAGCAGGCAACCGCTGAGCAGGGAGCCCTACATGGGGCTGGATCCCAGGAACCTGGGATCATGACCTAAGGCTAAGGCAGATGCTTAACTGACTTAGCCACCCAGGCCTCCTTGTTTTCATTTCTTAATCATGGTGTTAGTAAGTCCAGGTCAGAGTATTTACTAAGGTTGGGTAAAAATTGATAATGGTGTTATGTATATTAAAGGTGAAGGAGACTAATTTTGGCAGGATCTTTAACAAACTGGAGAACTGTGGCCTGGAAATTTAAGATTAAGGGGATAACTGGCATGAGGAGATCAAGACAGAGACAATACTGGGGCTCTTCTGGAACAAGCAGCCCAAATGGTAAAAACTAGAGACAAATTCAAAATAACAAGATATAAATTCAGCATTTCAGAATTGATAGCTAAGTAAAAGAGAGTTAGTTGGGGGATGCCTGTGGGAGCTCAGTGGTTGAATGTCTGCCTTTGGCTCAGGTTGTAGTCCTGGGGTCCTGGGATGGAGTCCCACATCCGGCTTCTCACAGGGAGCCTGCTTCTCCCTCTGCCTGTGTCTCTGCCTCTCTCTGTGTGTCTCTCATGAATAAATAAATTAAAACTTAAAAGGGAGAGAGAGGGAGAGAGTTAGTTATCCAAGTTCCAAAGAGAAGTGTTTTCTTGGACAGAAACTCCTTGGGTATCATAGAACAAAGAGACTACATTCCCTGGATGGAAGACACATCTGTTCATTTCTTAATTATCACCACTTTTATTAAGAAACCTTTTTAGGGGCACGTGGGTGGCTCAGGAATTGAGCTTTTGGCTCAATTCACTGCTTTTGGCTCAGGTCATGATCCCAGGGGATGGAGTCCCACATCGGGCTCCCTGCTGAGAACCTGCTTCTCCCTCTGTCTGTGTCTCTGCCTCTCTCTGTGTCTCTCATGAATAAATAAAATCTTTAAAAAAATCTTTTAAAATTATTTCTCCCCTTTGAAATATATACATTATATAAAATATATTTTCCTTATTATGTCCCGTAATTGGGCACACATGACAGATGGGCAATAAGCTTCTGTCATAAGAAATGTGTATCATTCGGGTGCCTGAATGGCTAGGCCTCTGACTCTTGGTTTCTGCTCCATCATGATCTCAGGGTTCTGGATGAGCTCCACACACAGTGAGGAGCCTGCGTGAGATTTTCTCCTCCTTCTCCCTCTGTCCATCCCCCCACTCATGTGCATACACTCTTGCTGTCTCACTAAAATAAATAAAACTTTAAAGGAAAAAGAAATGTGTATCATTTAGGGGTGCCTGGGTGGTTCAGTTGGTTGGAAGACAGACTCTTGGTTTGGCTCAAGTCATGATCTCATGGGTGTGGAGATGGAGCCCCACATGAAGCTTCATGCTCAGGGGCAGGGCAGAGTCTGCTCGAAGATTCTTTCCCTCTGGCCCACCCCTACTCATGTGCATGCATGAGCGCCTGCATGTGCGCACTCTCTCTCAAATAAATAAATCTTAAAAAGAAAAAGAAATGTGTATATTTAAAGGGTATGATTTACATCACAGAAGTTCACCATTGAAAACTTCTCAAGATAAGATTCTATAATGTTATATTGACATTTATGCATAAACTTTGTTTTCCCCTGGAGTAAAACCATTTTTTAAATTCCTGTGAGTGTCAGAGATATTAGATGTAATAAAATCATACTATTTAGCATTTAACATCTTTAATATTCAATAACTATAGTTGTGACACTTTTCTAAAATGCTATATATTCATGATGAATAGAACCTTGCATGAAATCAAAACATTTCTTATCAAAGAATATGTAGCCAATTTCCCATTTCCATTTTGCAAATATTATACAAGTATTCCTTGAGGATTTGAAATACTATTTTATTTAAAGTTGTGTTTTCCAAGATTTGTATTTAATTTAGGACTTAATCATCTTTGGAAATGTTCTCACTTAATTTTGCTCAAGGCAGATTTTGGAGTAAAAGGATACTTGTTTATATACTTTTAAAAATGAATGTATTTCATCAACTGGTACTTTTATCACACACAAATAATTGCAGCAAACAAAACAAGGTGGTGGGGGCAGGGAAACTATCTTGCATTTGAATCTCAAAGGGTGCAAAAAGTCCTGGGAAGCATTCCATGCATTTGCCCTGGGAAAAGGCATTGTAATTTGAAATCCTATCTCATAACCCATAACTTTCATATTGCATAGGCCATACATTTTTGTTTTTTTAAGTGTAAAAAAAAGATCAAGTGTTTTTTTTCCTCTTAAAGAATACATAATTGAAATATGTATTTTAGCAGAACAACAACTTACTTTATAAGTACCAGTCATGGGAGCCACTGGGACTCTAAAAACCACACACTGAAAATCCACTTAAGTAAGCCAGAGCTGCACTTGTGAATGAGTTTCTCTAACGATCCTAAGTAAGAAACATCATTGTTTAATATGCTGTACATCTTCAAAGGAAAAAGACAACACAGGTTGAGTGTTAGCAAAACAATTTTTATGCGGTAGTTAGCCTCTATGTACTCATATGGAAGAGACGAACAGAAATCCAAACAATATTTTTCCTCTACTCAAATAACATTTTGTAAATTAAATTTTATTCTGCTAGTTTTTTTTTCTTTTGAAAATCCATTATATATTTTACTATTTAAAGAAGGGAATGAACTATGATTTAACAAAATTCTAATATGAATTATAAAAATTACCTTCTAAGGTCGTGAGATAATTTGTCTAGAGAATTGTCATGTCACCATGCCCTGTAGATATTATAAAACCAACTTATAAGACCCCTTCCCGCAAAATAAAAATCCTAGGAAAAGAATTCCCTATCAGTTTGTCTCTAGTCTTCCCAGATGCCATGTAACATCAGTAAATTTTCTTAATGTAGAACAACAAAGGAAAAAAGAAGTAAACCTAAAGATCACATAGAGCAGCATCATAAATGAGGACCATACTAAAATTTATCTAATAGTAACTAAATAAAAGTAACTGATTCAGCGCCAAACTGAACTAAAACATTGGTAAAATGTCTTAACAGGTACTATGGTACTTGTTTTATCTCAACAAAATTCTATTGGAAAGATTTTCAAGGATCAGGTCCTTGTAGGAGATTTGTGTCCAATGCCAGAGACCAAGTGGCTCCAGTGGCTGAAGAGGGATCCTTTGGGATGGATTCAAAAGCAAGGTGTGCATTACTGGAAGTCTAAATAGGTGGATGAGGTACAGAAGAGGCGGAAATCTATAGCAATTGATACTCAAGCACATGTAGTCTGGTATGTAATTGTCATTAGCTATCAATACACCCACCTAGGCTACAAGTTATGGCTTGAGTAGTGAGGTAGAAGTTTTAGGTATGACTGTCAGGATCAAAGTTAAGAAATAAGCTGCCTAGCTACTTGAGTTTTTTCAATTCTAAAGCTGAACCTGAAAAAGTAAAGAATCTAGCCAAATTTTTAATTTCAAACTCTAGAGATTAATTAGAACAAAAGCTCAATTTTTGGACTTGGGCAAATATAGTAGTCAGGCGTAGGGTAAGGGAGAGACAGCATGAAACTTGCTCTTCAGTTCTAAGGTGTCATAAGGCAACTCATTTACTACAGCTGAGGCACCAGAGCCCATGGTTTCTGGTGGATTATTTCTGAGCCAACAGATGTAAATCATATTTATACCAGCTACTAGTGTTTCATGGCAAGTTAAATAATCTAAGTCTCCTATCACCATCTGTAAATACAAAATAGTAAAGCCTATCTTTTAAGCCTCAGGGAGGACTTTTTGGTGGCACTCAATAAATGTTAGCTTTCTGTCGACTGGACGCAATTGAAAATAATTCTTGATTTAAAGCTGAACTGTCTGAAAGCTGGAGCATAATTGAGCTACAGCTGATTGATATGGGCCATATCAATGGTTCTAGTTGGGAGAAGCTGAGGAAAGCAGAACCAAGAAAATCAGCACTGGTTAATAATTATTTGTGGGTAGTTTCTTTCAATGAGGGAATGTATTACACTCCCTTTATCTAAGAGATAAAATCTGATGGTAGAGTGTACACAGTGCAGTATTAAAGAGTGTAAGATACATGACACCAGAGAATTGCACAGGAGTAAATCAGGAAGGGTTAAAATCTCTGAAAGGTGGACTTTGAAGAAAGAGAAGTACAAATGATGCCTAGGTCACCTAATTTAAAAAATATAAAAAGAGAACCTTAATTTCTACTTAGAGTCATAAAGGTCTGGGAAAGAAAGATATTGTCTGGTAGAGAGTTTTAAAAAATTCATTTCCATTTATATTCAGGAAATTTTTTTAGTATTTGCCACTGAAAACGATGGTAGTTTAAGTATGTGGAGAGTGGGTTCAGTAGAAAGAATAAGAAGGATACGGTTTACCTTTGTCAGAATTGCCAAGGGCAAAAAAAAAAAAAAAAAAAAAAAAGTCTGTTCTCTAACTATCAGCCTGGGAAATAGAATCGGGTGAATGGGAAAGTGCTTTGCCACTCTAGATCACAGGAGGTACGCAGGGCCAAAAAGCTAGAGTCCCATAAGCTGCACTGGCTGAGAGCAAAGAGTAAAGAGATATATTTTTGGAAAATGAATGGTACTATTGGGATAATATGAAGAAAGGGCCTATTTGCAGAGTATGGGAAAAAAAGAGACTCTAAAGAAAAGCAAGTGGAATGGAGGTTTAAACACACACACACACACACACGTATATGTATATACACATATATACACACACATACATATACACTGAATATATATAAATTCAATATGTATAAAAACTCAATTACATGTATTTTTTTCAAAACTATGATCTTAAACCATCTGTTTTAAAAGATATTACTTGAAACTATAAAGTTTAATTGTAAAAATTATAGAAATCTACATCGTAAGAAATGTATGCAGCTATTTTATTAATACATCCTCCCTCTGGGATCAGTAAATTTATTTTTAAAAGAATGCGTTAGGAAACCATGGTTAGTTCTTTGTATCAAGTCTATCTCCATTTAACTGAAAAATTTTAAAATCTGGTATTTATCTCTTTATTAAGTACACATACTTTGATTAATGAGCAAAGTTGTCTTATAAACTGGGAAAGGTATATATCACAGTCTTTCCCAAGCCACTCTCATAAAGGATAAAAATCAGAATTTTGTGTTTTCTCAGCCAACATATTTGACACCCACAGACATTACTATCATTCAAAATCAACATTTTACAAGCTTCATAATTTTCTTAGATGCATTACTCATTATCTGTCTTGCTTTCTCCTGATAAATGGCTTCGGGTCACAATCAGGCATCAAATCACTTTGGAGATGAGTCAAGGCCCAGTCAACATGATTTTACAACTTTTCCAGGGACTCTGCCTGGACTTGCTGAGAGTCCTAAAGCGTTGCTGTTCCTCCTATACACTCTCTGAAGTGACTTTTATATGTTATCACAACACTATCAGCATCATGAATTCAAGATATGTTTGTTTTAGTGAAGTCCATACTTCGCAATGCTCTGAAGTATCTTGGATATACTGCTGAAGACTTCAGCTCCTTCATGCTCTAAGAATGACATGTACCTTGGCTGAACTTTGAAATAAATTCTACGTTTATCACTGTTTTACTGCATCCTTTTATTTTTGTTGGTTTCTCTTACAAGCATGAATTCTCTTTGATCTTCCCATACTTTGTAGCCACACTGAAATTTATAGAGTTTAAGCCTCAATTTCTTTTTCCTATAGAACAGTCTTGACAATTCAGTGCCACAGTATTTCTCTTCTAAATGAAGAAAAGATGACTTAGTCCAGGCATATGACCCGGTTTGATTTTTCCCACAAATTTTCAGTTTCTTTAAAACTTCCCGCATCAAAATACCTTTGAATTCATTCATATATGTGGAATCTAAAAAAGAAAACAAATAAATAACAAAAAGTAGTCCTCCTATGAATATGGAGAACTGATGGTTGCCAAAGGGAAAGGGGAGAGAAGGATGAGCAAAATGGGTGAAGGGCAGTGGGAAATACAGGCTTTTAGTTATGGAATGAATAAATCCCAGGAAAAAAAGGTACAACAGAGGAAATATAGTCAATGATACTATGATACCATCATATGGTGATGGATGATAGTTCTATTACAGTGAGTATATCATTACACACAGAGAACTTGAATCATTGTGTTGTACACCTGAAATTAATCTAACACAGTATATCAACTATACTCAAATATAAATAAATAAATAAATAAATAAATAAATAAATAAATAAATAAATAAATAAATAAATAAAACTTCCTAAGTCAAGCCACCTACCTACAATATGGGGGAAAAACCCACACAATTTAAATTTTCTTTATGCATCCCACAATTTCTGGACTTCTAACACTATGAGATTTACTAGTGAATGTTATTTTTTCCTCATGGTAAGATACTTATTTGGAAAGCCGACATGTACTATTTTTAGTCCATCTCAATCAATCATTTTCAATAACCTGTATTTCAGTCCACATTCCACATATAATACCAGGAAGGTAATTCACAGTGGGAAAAAAAGGGATTCTTTGACCTTCAGATCCCTCCACCCTCCTCACCTCCAAATCTGGCAATCTGCTTGCTAATTACAATGATGGATTCCATATATTAATTTACCTTTCTTTCCATTCCTTTCTTTCTTCTTTTCTTAATTAAATGTATATTTATCTTCTACTATGTTTTGGACTCTAGGCTCAGTTCTGATGATACAGAAGTGAAACTCAGGAAGCCAGATCTCAGAAGTTCTGCAGAGATCTCAGGGCTACCTGGTAAGAGCCAACAGGGACTGTCATATGAAAGCACAGAGGAGGGGCCAGTTTATAGGATCACTTGTCAGTTTCACTTAGCATTGGCAGCTTTCTGATGGGTCCATCGTCAGTCGGTGATAGTAGCTTTATTGATGGTGATGGTTTTTTGTGACATTCTCATGGTTATTCTTCTCAGCAGTAAGAGCTTATAATTTTTTTTTATCTGTCTTTAATGCTTTAATGCTCATATAAGGGTCTCCCATGACTTGCTAACTTTCCTCACTGAATGGATCGAAGAGACTCTTCAATAGGATAGACTAGGGCAACATTCCTGCTGACCCTTTAATTGGCAACCAGGAGCTTAATCATATCTACTAAGTAAGAGTTCCTTAAGCATTGACTCAACACACTTTAGCAAAACATTACACAAGCATATCATTATGGAAACATACATCCATATCTGAGCAATTGACCTTAAATGCTTCTCCTTATGCCCTTGACTTAGGGTAAAATCTCATAATTTCAAAGAATTTCTAGTAACTGCATTGCAGCACACGTCTGGCTGAAAAAGTAGATCAAAGAAAATGTCCCTCATCTTTGTGTCCTGGAAAGAATGCTGCTAAATCTGATACCCACAACTGAGTCATTCAAAAAGCTAAGCCCAAAAGAATTCAAGATCCTTTAGCAACTGTGTGTGGTAGATGGAGATTTGGATTACATGAGAATTTGGGATTCTGTATGGAAGCAAAAACTGTCCAGACATTGGTTAAAATGCCATTTTTCAAATAAATAAATGGCAAGTGTAATGCCTACTGTCAGATATTCTCTCAAGTGCTAAGAAAGAAACTGAGAATGAGATAGGGAGGGAATAGAACCACCAGGCAATGGATAACAATGGCAATGATAGCTACTACTTAGCACCCACTGCACTAAACTCTGTGGATTACCTCATTCAATCCTCATAAAGTCTTTATGGGCCTGGTAAAATCATTATGGCTATTTAACAATGACAAATGAAGGCTTAGAATGGAATAACAGTACTAATTATTTGATATATTTGCATTGACATACACTAACCCTGGTACTATGCCTGTGCAGCTAAGGTACTTGACAAGTCTCAAATTTTTTCATATGTCATTAGCTTCAGGAGAAAATATAAAAATTCTTCTCAGAGACATATCTGGACATTCCATTTTCTTAACTCAGTGGTGTCTAATTATAGTATATGATCCACAAATTTCATTTATCTGTGACTAAGTCAAATTAAAAAGATTTTAGAAATTATTTAAGACATTAACATTGCTCCCAAATCTATACAATTGATCATTTATCAAGTCATTACTGTCTGTGTTTTACAAAAGTACCAGTCCGTAATAATTTGAAATTATAAAAAAAGGTAAATATCTGCCTCACAGACCATTTGAAAAGTACAATCTTAAGTGACCCACAAAATCTAAACTTCAATTGAGACTCTCACAACACAAGTGTCAACTTATATCCATAAAACTCCTATAAGGGAAACTTTGATATTTTCAAGGGAAATTAAAATCTACCTTAAACATTGTAAACTATATTGCCTTTTTAGTTTCCAAATATGCAACATGAAAAATTAGATCACATATTCTCTAAGTTTTTTTCTAACTCTGTAATGTAATGATTCTAATACTTATATAGAGGATAATATAGAAGAAAAATGGTTCTTAAAACCTGATTCACTGAAACATTTTTTTCTCACTGAAACTCTTAAAAAGCTCCTAGAAATTCCTGAGTTTCATGTGTTTGCCACATTTATAATATTAATCTATTTATTTTACATATGGGATGGATTTGCTTTCATATAAAACCATGGAAACCATGGTATTGTCACTGTCAAGTGGTGTCACATTTCCCATTCACCAGGGTATTTCATTGACTTGGGGAAAATTTAAGTTGGTAGGCGATACATGGAGTAACTGTCGTTTCATATACAAGGCTTCAGACTTCTGGTCTTTCTCATTATGCACATTCTTTAAACTTCAAGTTACATAAGACCCCATCAGACACATGCTATTTACCACAAAAACGTATGGAATATAGTATGTTTCTGTATTTCATTTATTCTTGGACTATAAATTACTAGAGGTCAGGTACAAGAATAATCAAACAAATATCTCCCCAACTGCAAAGGTTCCTGAAAAATTCAGAAGTAGGAAAAAAAAAAAAAAAACTCTTGAGGAGACTAAGACTTTGATTATTAAATCTTTATAATCTTGATAAATGTGTGGTAGTATGATACCTGCATCACTCTACCCTGTATCACTCTACCCACTACATCACTCTACCCACTACTATAACCACTAGAGAGTTATTTATTCTTTGAGACAAAACAAAAATACTAGCATACCAAATTAAGGTCAAGGTCAGTAGCATTTTACTCATCTTAAATATATTGAATTCTAATTTATTTTGTTATATTTTACCATATTTTACTCAAAATGTTAGGATTCTGCATCCCTGTAACTTTAATGAATCATATATAATTATGTGCTTCTTTAAATCAATAAAACAAATTTTATTCTGTGACTGAGGTCTACCAAGTTCAATGGCTTACTGATTTTATGATTGAAATGCATAGATTCTTATTTTCCCAACTTTGCACCTTCTACCAAATCCATCTACGTTTCCCTCTCCAAAGTATCACTAAATTACAATTCTAAGCGAGATTTACCCTACCTTCCTTCTGCTTTTGTATAAACCTTTGTTGTGTAAACCTCTAGTTTTTCATGCTGTCAATTTTCCATTTCTCTTTGTTGACCTGATTTCCACTTTTTAAAATTATTTTCATTTGTACCAATTTACATTTCATACAATATGGAAATATAAGAACCAAGAATTCTTCCATTTGCCAAATAGCTACAGAGTAGAAAACCCTCATGCATAATAATTCATGAAGGAAGAACTGCATTTGTAGAAAGATGACCTTACTTTTATTAGTAATACCAGCATTTATAGAAGATTAATTTTTTATTTATGTATTTTTCTGATAGCCTTTTGGATAAAATCTGTCAATAGCAAATATCATTAGGAGCCAAATTATGCACAGCACTGCTTTCCCGGGCACCCCCACCCCCACCCCAAAACACAGTAGACCATGCAAAAAATTATCTGCGAGGGTTTCTGTTGAAGTTTCTTATGATCACTGGGTGATTGAAATGATTGACAACATTTATTCCAATCATAAAAATTTGCTAAGAAAGTCTAACATATTTATGTACATGTGACCCGGTCTACATTACTATCTATAAACACATAGTTTAGTCCCCAAACTAAAAGTTAAGTAGTTGACATTATTTTGCAATTTACATTCACACACTTACTCCCATGTTAAGAGCTACTAAAAGATAAAGAGATAATATGTCAGATAAAAGTCCTAAGGCACATGAGTCTTATTCCTTCAGACAAGTCTTAAACTTCTATCTCAAAACCTGTCCATTATTATTATTAATAATGATTGGGAAATTTAATTAAGCCTTTTATGATGGAAAATATCTGGTATCAATAAGTGCTTATAAAAACAAACGGAACCATATCAGTGACAAAACATTTACTTATGCAGAAGAATTCAACATCTTCAACTACAAAAGCATAATTGAATTAAGCTAAGTAAATAGTTTTATATGCTCCACAACATTTTCTAGCACTGGAACACATTAAGAAGATGGCTGGAATAGCTCACTGTCTATTTTTTCAAAGGACATTAAAAGTGACAGAAGTCCTGAAACAAAACCTGGCTCCTCTTCAAACTGGAAATGAAATAGAATTTATTAGATGTTTATTTAGGACTAATTGTGGCTTCTGTTTCAAACCCTAATTCTTATTCTTTCCTTGAACAGCCTAAAGATAGGCTTTCTTCACACATAACAGAAGAATTACAACGTAAAAAAATCTCATTTTATAATTATAATTTGCATCACTTCGATTTATTACTGATGTTAACACAAATTTATAAATCGTTCTACAATTTGCTGAGGATTTTTTGTCTTGGAGACACCAAAAATTTAATGAGAACCAATAAACACAAATAAATACCTGAATGCATTTAGTAAATTCTAGTCTTTAAAACTATACGTCAGCCCAGTGTTGACTACTTGATGGCCTATTATGGTAGATCGTTGTTGATTTTCCAAAGATCAAGTAGGCAATTGAATTTGTGTATCAAGATGATGATGGAGCTGGGCCCCTATCTTAGAGTTTCTTATCCACTCACTGCTGTGGCCCTTTTTCCAAAAGAAGGACATTCGGCTAGTTTTCAAAGCCATTTATCGCAATTGAATAACAAAGCATCATCTGACATCCTGAGGTAGAGTATAATTAGTTTTAGTTTGTATTTTATTTTATTTTATTTTTAAGATTTTATTTATTTATTTATGAGAGACACAGAGAGGCAGAGCGACTGGCAGAGAGAGAAGTAGTCTCCTTGAGGGGAGCCTGATGTGGGCCTTGATCCCACGACCCCAGGATCACAACCTGAGTTGAAGGCAGATGCTCAACCACTAAACCACCCAGGTGTCCCTGATTTGTATTTAAGCAAAAAAAAAATCTGGTTACCATTATGCCCAGTATTGTTATTCACCAACAAATTGATTATTTAAATATTCCCGTTAATGCTTGGGAATTGAAGTTTAAGCACATCCACAGTTGGGTGGTGGTGGTGGTTAGGGGGTTGCTTGCTTTTAAATACTGACTTCAGTTATCAATGTGATGTGCTAAAATTTCTTTGTAGAAATGACAACATCAAGTGAGATAATTAGGTGTTTGAGTTGCAAAGTTTGTCAGCAAAGGCCATTTAATAAAGATTTAATGGCTTTTTAAACTTCTTAAAGAGATATAATGTCTGAATGGATATAAAATATATGCTTTGGTGAAAAAAAGTTATCTTCAGTAATGAGGCTGGCCAGTTCAATTTAAAGACCCTTGGAGTCAAAGCTTAAATTTGCTTCCAGTTCATTCCATATGCCAGGCATTGCTTTGTTCACTTTTGTAGAATTCTACTTTGTGTTGCGAAGTCAATTATGTTCCCATGGCTCTCAAGGCAGAGACATGGGACGATGCATCTCATCATGACTAACTGAGACCTAAGGATGTCCCTTCTGCAGAATTAAAATGTGATCCTAACGTAGGTGAGACAGTCCCTGAGATGGATGCTGTATGTAGGGGAGGGAAGCAAATGGAACTAAGGCATGTACTCTGGTCTTACCAAGCAGAGAGAAGTCAGATTTAAATTTCCACAATACTCTAACAATCCAATGTCTTTATTCTTAAATGCAGTGGTCAAAATGAGAAAAAAAGATGTAGAAAGAATCCAGCTGCGGTATTCACTTTTAGCCCAAAGTAAATAATCATTGGGTAGAAGTTTCTTTTCCACATACTGCTGGCTTTCAACATATATACACTTTTAATAAAGAGCACGTGAGAGAGAGCTTGATGTAGCCCTCAGAGCTCAAGCCAAGCCCTCTGCGGTCCTGGATTCTGATTCGGTGGCCACTGCGGACTGCTCATACAATATTTAAAATGAGCAGCAGTGACTTCTTCACCTTACAGAATCTTGTTTTCATAAAAGCTATGGCATCCCAGAACCAGTAATTACTTAAACTAGCTTATGGTTTACATAGTTAACCTTATCCAACCCATGACCTGAAACAAAGGCCTCAAAGATTAGCCTACTTTAATACATACAATTTAGGGTTACTGGTTTTTTATTCACTAATTTAGCTTCATGTAATAGGTACTAAGCAACTTTTAGGTGTCAAGTTCCAACTTAGAAGCTGGTCATAAAGTTGCAAGGTCACAGTCACAGGTTTTGCCCTCAATGCCCATAAGAGCTCACACGTGTGTATACATCAGTATGTGGTCTGTGTGTTAACTTGGATGGCAATATTTAACTTTTTAAAAAAAGATTTATTTATTTATTAATGAGAGATACAGAGAGAGAGACAGAGAGACAGGCAGAGGGAGAAGCAGGCTCCATGCAGGGAGCCCAATGTGGGACTCGATCCTGGGACTCCAGGATCCCGCCCTGAGCCAAAGGCAGATGCTCAACTGCTGAGCCACCCAGGTGTCCCTGGATGTCAATATTTAAATAATCACACTCACAATGTATTATTACATTGTGTAAGCCATGGTAAAGGCTGTGAAAGAAAAATAAAATACACAATAAAAGAACACAAGATCTTATTTATACAAGTGTATGTCAAAGTGACTACAATCACATACTTGCCCATTAATATCTTAAATTAATTCAATGCAATTCGACTTAGGTAATTGTTGTCTTGTGCATTCCTCTGCCCCTTTTCCTGGTCATTTCTTGCAGCGTCTCCTAGCGACCAATGTCTCTGCTACTCACGGCCTCCCATCCCAGTGCTACATGGGACCTGCATATGAACCCATTTGCTTCTGACCTATGATCTCTTTTTTGCTATGGGTGATAGTGCTGAGTTCTAGTCATAGAAGTGGTGTATTTGCTAGCTACTTGTTAACAAGGTCTTAGTTCCTAAAAAGAGATAACAAAAGAAGCTTCAGGAAACACACAGCTTGGTAGAAAATCTGGCTAAACAGGATCTTGATGTTCCTCTCAAGTAACAGTGTGGAGGAAGTTGCCAATTCTGGTCCCAATTGTGGCCAACCCTGACTAATAAATTGCTCTTTTCTATGTAATCTTAGCATTATACCACTGAAAAACTCGCTCAATTTTCTTTGGTCTATTATCACTTTTGTCAGGCATTTTTTTCCACTTAAACCAAAGGAGATCCTATTTCAGAAGAACATTTATGTGTAGTTTTTTCTTCTTGGAGAAAAAAAAAATTCCTGTCTTCATGGTGACTTGAAATTTTAGCATTTAAAAGAGTAATACTAGCACTTGATAGATTAGTTGACTCCCAGAATGTTATGAGCACCTGGCTATCCAAATACATTGTGAATACCGATGCCTATGATCCAGGCTCAGCTTTGTTGAGTGGGCTAGGACACCTTGTGTAGTTATGATGTGCTGCATTTTAGCTTTCATATTCCAAGAGCACTTCACTAATAATCTCCACGGTCACTTTCAATTAAAATAGTCTACGTTCTGACACACTAAGAATTTCTTATTCAAAGCTATTATAAGATTCAAGGCATATATATATATATATGCTTAAAAATAGAACAGTTTTGCGGCAATTATAAGTAATATTAGCACATTTAGAGATTATTTAGGGAATTTAGAACATTTATAAATGCTAAGTTTAGCTGTGGCTTAGAAGAGAAAACAGTTCTCCTTTATATTTGTCTCTGATGTGACATGGGCTTTCTTCAGCCAAGAGGTTCTTAGTTTTAAAACTTGAGAACATGTGATAGAACTGCTTTTCCAACTTCAGTTATGTGTTGCCTAAGTACTTATATGTGTGATTATACAAACACTACCATTGTGTTTTCTTGCTTGGAGTTGAAGGCAGAAAGGAAAAAGAATAAAATGTTTATAAACATTACCAAATACCATGTTTAAGCTACAGTCCAAATTCTAATTAATTTTTAGAGTAGAATTAATGTATTTTACTTTTCAATCAACTTCTATTCTCAAAGTATTTCTTAAGATATTCTACTCTAATTACAGAACTTAAAGAATTTAATAAGTTCTGGTTTTAGTTCCTATATTAATGGCTCTTAACAAAAACTACATTTCTTTTTTTTTTTTCAAAAACTACATTTCTTACATAAATTGTAACAGCTTTGAACTGCCAAGTAGATGAGTACCTGAACAAGCACAAACTAAAATTTGATTCCTGAAAAAATTACGATGAGTATCTGAAAAAGCAGTGGTTTTCAGAAATGTCTGCAGTTTTATAAAGAATACCAAGAAGCCAAGAGCTACAGATACTGTACTCATCTCCGGAAAGACACAACCTAATTTTGCTCAAAAGAAAAGATAAAACAAGGACAGTTGAAGTGGAAGCTCCATTATTTTGCCTAACGTGGACCTCTATAATGATTTAAGAAAATATTAATCACTGATAATTGTTTATAGGAGGAGTAAGATCTTAACATTCTTTCAAGTTTTAAAATAATACAAACCAGGTAATTTCTTTGCCATTCATTTATAATTTTGTTAAATAAATCACTGAACCAGAAATCTGGCAAGGTATCTGAAAATCCTTTTTTTAGTTTTATGTAAATAGGAAATTTTTTTTGATATTTGAATTAAAAACCCAAGGCTCAAAGCTGTATTCTATTTTAAAAGATGGTGTTTTAACATCTACTGTGGACTAAGTATGTGGCAGAGAAAATTACAGAATACTTGGTTGATTCCCTTAAGAAGCTGATAATCTTGAGAGTAAAACTGACACCAACAAATGTCTCAACAAGGTATTTTAAGTTCTAAACTGACTATGGTTTAGGGGAAACCTCCTTGGTTGGTGTTTCATAGCTATCTGATTCCACAGTAATTCCTTCAATTTCTCAGTACTTTTATTTCTCAAATCAGATGATACTAATACTGTCTACCTCAAAGGGTTGTTGAGAGGATTAAGTCAGCTAATGTACAGAATGCTTCTTGATACAAATCCCTCAATAATGTTCTTCTCAAACTTTATAATAAACAGTATAGTGCCAGGCACTTAGGAAGGACTCAATACATATTCGCTAGTATTATTATTTGGTAGGGAAACACAGAATTGGGAATCTATGCTAAGAAATGAAGTCAAATTTCTTCCTTCAGTTAAATAGACTAGATAAATTTTTAGCAAACGGTTGTTTGACTTATGAAGCAGCCATTATATTTTAATATGATTTTACCAGGAGAAAATCCTTTAAGAAGTCTGTACGGGTTTACTGATAAAGTAAATAAGCCCCGTATACAAAATATAAATAGAACTGAAAAGGAATGGAGAGTTTGTGTGTTTTAACTTGTTTTAGAGTAAGAAGGGATTGAAATATCAGCTGTGTATAAGAAATGTATAAGTAGTTGTACAAATACTGATTATAATATTCAAACATCTCACTCAAGTCGAGAGCTAAAATATGAGCCAGGACAGATGGGAAATGGTGGTTGCTTTTGCTCAGAGTTACGCGGTGAATTCCACACTTACTGAGAAGATTCCCTGCACCTCAAGCATAGTGGGAAAAGGCCAGGGTCAGACTTGCACCTCTGAAGTACAGAAATGGACTGACCAAAGGATACCTTAGGAAACAAGGATCTCCTACCTGCCCTCCGGAACTTACCATGTCTTACAAGAGGAAGAGAAAAAAAAAAAAAAAAAAACAGGGCAATAAACAGCTTAGTGTCCACTAATGTTAAATGCGAAGATCAAAATAAATCCTGAGTGCCCTGATTAGAGAGCAAGTCGGGTAAAGGAACGAACAAATTATAGAGACAGAAAAAACCCACAAGCGAAAAATCAGGAGTGCAGCCTAACTGTGGATGTGGTGGTGTGTTGAATGAGTGACCATGGGCTCAAGGAGATGCCCCGAGCAGGAACAACAGCCCAGGTGGGACACCTCTTGCAGTATACAGAGCACACAAAGGCTCACAGAAGCAGGCAAGATAAAATTTGAGAACAAAAGAAGAGCAGAACCCTAAAATCTGGAAAGGAGACAGGAAAACCGAGGCATCACGTCTAGTAGTAATAGTCATTGTGGGGTATTGCAGCACCCGCAGGGGGAGTCAGAAGGCCTCCTCTGTCAGGCCTGACAATGTAGACAGAAAGAGTCAGGACCCGGCAGCCCCTATAAACGGGACTCAGAGAGCAAAATTGGGACAAAACCATGCCTGGCATAAACCCAGGCCCTTCAGACGGGGACTGTAACAGTTAATGTGGGAGAAGTTCTGCTTCAAGTTCGATTCACAGCTGTTTATTTGTGTATTTTATCATTTATAAAAACAGAATTGTTTGGTAGGAGTATAGTTTCAGGCATGCTAATCTCAGAAAAGTCCTGTTTTGCTTCCAGTCTAGATTTAAGGTCTTCGAATCGGTGCTACCTCTAGCCAAACACTTCCATTCGGGCAGCACCTGAAGTCCCAAGCTGTCCCCAAACCAAAGCTACCTTTGTCCCAAGCAGAGGGTGACCTCAGGCCCTGGGCCTCGCTGCCCCTGTCCTGTGGCTCCGGAGGAGCACCGCGGGCTGTTCACGGCAGCCACCGCCCCGGCAGGCCGGGCTGACCCGCGCCCCCTCCTCTCCGGGACCGTCGTGGCCCGCGTTCGCTCCGCCGTCGGGATCGGCCGGGCAGAGCTCGCCGTCGCGTCCTAGACAGATTCCACCAGAAGCCGAACACGCTGCAAGCGTTTGGATGAAAGCAGCGCCTCTCGGAAGCAATCCCGGGGAGCAGGGCAGAGCCCCGCGACCCGAGGAAGGACGGGACGGGACGGGACGGGACAGAAGCCGACGACGGCCGCGTGGCCCCGGAGCTCGGGCATCCCGCGGGTGTGCACGGCCCCTCCCCGGACGACAGGGACCTGGGCCAACTATCACTCATTCCCATCAGCCGCCGTTTGAGAGCTGTTTCCGGGGACAACAGCTGCCGAGCACTCCCATCCTGCCCGGTCCTCTCGAGCTCTGCTGGCCGAAGAACACCTCCAGGCGAAGCGTCACAGAAGCCCCCAAGGGACGGTGCCAGAAGCCCTGAGTGCCGAGGTAAGCGGGGAGGACGCCCACCCCGGCTGCCACTCCCCCTGGCAGCAACGAATTACTCTGCACCGAAATATTATGGAAAGCATGACCTTCTGTGTGAACATATCAATTTGCTGACTTAATATAAGTTACAACATGTACTGCAAATCGAGCTCTGAGGGCAGCACAATTTGAATAGAAATAAATATATATTTAGAATTGGGACACTCGGCAATTTTCAATCCTGAAATTTCCCTGGACCTATCACTTCTCTAACTTAAATGAATGTGAATAGGGTAGCAATAGCTTTCCTAAAGATGAATATATTAAATGAAATGTGGGGAGGATGTTCCTAGTATTATACCCAACAAAGAATAGATTTTCAATAAATGTTATTTCTCTTCCCTCTTCCTCCCTTTCTAGTTTAAAGATTATTCTTATCTAGAGACAGTTGAAATTTCCCGTATACCATCCAGCCCGTTGTAAACAAGTCAAAACCACTGAAGTTTGAAGTTACTGAAAATACAAGTAACATTCCTTTAACCTCATGTTACCGACACCTAATGTGTCACAGGTACTGCGCTTAAGCTGCTAAATAAAAGATTCTGAAATCCCTGTCCTTAACACATGATGAAAAAAGGACAGAGAAATGATTACACACTAAGAAGATCATTTGACATGTAACTTTCTACTCACTGACCATCATTATTTGCATTTCACTTCTATTTGAATATCATCATCATTTGAATATTTCTGGTGTGTGTTTCAAAATTGCTGGCATGCTTGTCCATTGCAACAGTCTGATGTGTCAATATTACAGAACATAATGTTTTAAGACAAATTTTTCCACTTGCAAACAACCATACACAGTAATACTACATGATTGCCCTTCCGGACTTTTACTGTAGGTTTTATAAGTAAGAATTAAAAATTATGTGGATGTGAACAAAGATCATCGTGGTCCCTTTCAACTCCAATTCTGTCAAGTATGGCTCGTAATAGAGAGGCAGAGTGCAACAAAAACACATATGTAAAGATAAAGAAATTTTTTTTTGTACGTCCTCAAAATAAAAGGACCCCTGACACTGAATGAAATGCTAACGGTGCCTGGATGAGGTTGATCTGAGCTGTTACTTTAGGATGGCTGCTGGTCGCCAGGAAGCAATTGGGTTCTTTCTGCGACGGCACCGGAGCCCCCGCTCCATAGCCGGTGCATCCAATGAAATATGTTTAATGGGGGAAAAGTTACTGAACTTGGAAAATAAGCCTCCTTTAAGTAGCAAAGTGCATTAAAAAGTAATTATAAGGCACTTGGGAGATTCTACTATATAAATGTTGTAATGAACATCAACTCCCAAAAAACACTTCAGAGGAAAGCTGCACAACCCAAGTGGGCCATGGCACAGCCTGGTAACTGAGTAGTGAGCTGGGAACTGACCCATCGCGAGGGTTACTCAAATGTTTTGAATAAAACTGTAATGGTTTTGCTTATTTTGTCTTTAAATAGTTCCTCAGTAATTTTACCTTTATTTCAATAAAGGTAACATGATACAAATGAATTAAGGAAATGATTCCCTTTGAGAACCCTCGGTGATTCAAAAAAAAAAAAAAAAAAAAGAATCAATGCTTCATTAAGTACAGTTCACTTGTGAGCTGTTCAAGTTTGACCTAATTCTCTTGACATTGATCTACAGAATTCTACAGTTTGAATGTTAACCAAAAATAAACTTGTGTTAAAGCATGATTTAATTGAAACTAGTATTTAATGACAATATACTTTTAAAACTTTAGGACCCTGTCATATATGTATTTCAAAGTCTATCTCTATTCCCTAAAGAGGAAGAAAAAACATTATGTTCAGTGCCGAGCATATACTTTTAAAATGGCTTGCTGGATCTCTAAGGAATATTAGGGTACACTAACTTAAGTGTCAAGAAGAAGGTAATGATGGATGCTGGACTGAGCAAACACTACATCAGTGTCTATAATGATCCCACCCAACACGCACACAAAGAAACTGTGTATTTCAAAGAATGCTTTGAAGGTTGGTAGTAACTTGTTAAAAGCTAGGTTTCACACTTAATAAGCTGAATCATGTTCAAATCTTTTCTGAAAGAAAATTAAGGGGACGAGCTTTTCTCTTTTGGTGAATTTCTTAGATGCTCACATTTAAATGGCAATTTCAGAGAACCTATGTTCTAAAAGATGAATCAGAATAAATATGACGCTTAATTTAAACACATTCAATTGGCCTCATGTCAGGTTACATGCTGATTTTACAGCCATTTACTGAAGTTTAAAGCTTGAAATGGATAAGCTCCAAACTAATACCATAAATAGTTCTTTAAGACCCAACTACTTTATACGGTGTACTTTAAAATCCATTAATAGTAGCGTTTAGAGAATAAAGTTCTGCTGGCTTGTACCTGTCCATAGTCTGTCTACAAATTTGCAAACTTTCCAGTCTGTTTCAAGGAAGGAACAGGGCAAGGGGGAATTGCACCAAGCTTCTGGTGGCAGTCTTGGCTGGTTTTTTTTTTTCCCCTGGACACAAGGGCAATACTGCCAATTACAGGAGAAGATCGTCTAGTGTGTCCTGTTCAACCACGAGCCACCGGAAAAATAAGATGCTAACCCCAATATTCTTCCCAATATTTAAACAAGAAAAAGTACTGCCAATAATAGAAGACGAGATGCCAAAGGAGGAGGTAGTGAGAACAAGTGATTGAAATCCTTATTAGCATCCTCATTTCAGCTTGCTTTATTGATCTCTTCCCATATACTGAAAATTGTGAACCGTCAGGACACTTTAAAAAGTGAGACATTGTCTTCCCTCCTCAACTCCCATTAGAATGCAAGAGATGAAAAATGAGCCTTTAATAAATAGGGTAATTTGATGGAGAAGGGATTCTATGCTATAAACAAGAGGTTGGCAATAGTGCAAATACAAAGACACAATTATAAATGCTAAATTAATCAAGCAAATGAAACACTGATAGAACTTTCAAAAATGTAGCAACTGCTACACATGCCACTGAGGAATCACAATTGATGTGGCCCAGAGTATTAGCATAAGGTCACAAAGATTGCCTGCTGTACCAGGCCTTTTCCCTTTAGTTATCGGGTTGTAGGGTAGTCCAGGTAACTATAAGCTTTACCTGTTTTTCCAAGCCATATACCATCCTGACCACATCAGTTTGGACTAGAACTGGTGTATCTTTTGAGATATGGTCAAAGAGGAATAAGAGAAAGTAGTAGCTACACCAAGAAGTAATACTACTAAGTAATGGAAAATGTGTTGCTATTATTCAGCAAAACCTTAATGATTTGCACTTACTATGTTTTCATGCACCATTTGATTAATCAATTTATTCACTAAAGCTTTAATTTTGGTTCAATTCACATTTGTACAATTGTATTCGAGGCAATATAGTGGTTATTACCTGTTGCCCCAGCAGCAAACAACCATTACTGTATTCTCATATTATTGAAAATATGACTTTGTCTATATAATTGTGTATTCTTTAAAAGTTACCAATAGGTGTATTTTCTTTATAAACTCAGCAAAGTAAGTGGGAGTTTGGAATTAAGGGTCATTAGCAAGAGTCATTACTATGCATAGTAGAGGGAAAAATCTAATAAGAGATAAATGGGAGTTTAAGACAGAGATTACTCTTCCAATAGGCCTGATCAAGAAACAGAGACTGAAGAATGGACTATACCTTAGAAAGCTGAGCGCTGGGAAGACTGGGAAGGAAGGACCAGAAAAGCATAAAAGTGGAGCAACAATATTGGGAGTTATATTGACCCTTACCATAATAGGATAATTTTTTTCAAATGTTTATTTAAATTCTAGTTAGGTAACATATTGGTATCAGGAGTAGAATTCAGCGGTTCAGGAACACCTGAGTGGCTCAGTTGTTGAGTGCCTTTGGCTCAGGGCTTGGTCCCAGAGTCCTGGGATCGAGTCCCACATCAGGCTCCCTGCATGGAGCCTGCTTCTCCCTCTGCCTGTGTCTCTGCCTCTCATGAATAAATACATAAAATCTTAAAAAGAGAGAGAGAGAGAGAGAATTCAGTAGTTTGTCACTTACAACTGTCACTGCTCATCACAATAAGAGCCCTCCCTTAATACCCATCACCCACCTAGCCCCATAATAAGGTAATTTAAACCTACTAGACTGCCACTGTCAAACATCTGAGCTTCTCTTTGGTTTCCCTGTGCTTGTCTTATCCTCAAGTTTCAGTCATATGGTAGGACAAAAATAGCAAATAGGACCGTTTGAATCCCAGCTCTGCCACTGATTAATTTCACAACCCTTGGGAACATTGATCACCATCTATAACCTTCCATTTATCAACTGGAAAATCCGAATACCAAACTTAGAAGGTAATTTTAAGTTTGCATAAGTGAGAATTTGAGCAAGGGCTAATTAATACAGCATCCGGCGTATGGTAAGACAACAAATTCCTATGATATCAATGGAACCGCACTGCATCATGCTGTAGTGGCAGAGACAGATGATAGGTTGTGAAATTTACTGCTCAGTATACAGCTCCTCAGAATGCAGTGGAAACCATAAACATTCACCCCACAGTAGACATATGGAGCCTACAGATCTCAGAGTGATGCTTTTATGTGTGATTTAATGCCAGAGTACATACAATCATCCTCACATGTAACACTATTGATAGCTTTATTTTCTTACCCAAGACACTGTTAAGGTTGTATTTGGAGAATTTATGTTTATGAACTTTTTACAGTTTAAGGGCTTGGAAACCCCCCCATAAACTTAGATATACATTAGTTTATTGTTATTTTGTAACTAACCTTTTTTGACAGTTTTTAAAAATATGTGCCAGAATTTGTGCTTTAAATCCTCTTTACAGGTGATCTCGTTGAATCTTTTTCATGACCATGTAAAGTTGCCTTTTGAATTATATCCCAGCTTTCTCCCCAACACACACATATTCATTTTACAGAGAGGAACTTAGGCTTAGAAAAAACGTCAGGCTTCTACCAGAAATTTCACAAGTAGCAGAAACAAGAAGATGCTCCGGACTACTTTACAGCAGGAGAGAGGGGTATAGGCAGAAGCAAAGCTACACTTGCCACAGGAGACAGAATTATCATGCACGCGAGGGGTATTTTTGAAAGATATGCATTCTCTCATTCCATTCTTTGGTTCACCTGCATAAATAAAGAAAATATTGAATATGGCCAAAATGTTAGAATGCCCTATAATGATAAATAGTAAAATTGTTACTGAGCTGGGATTAAATTCCGTTACATGTGAAGTAGTTTCTTTTTCAAAAAAGGAAATAAAATGGGTTTGTTGCTTGTTGTTGTTTTTACATTTGCCTTACAATTGATGGAGGATTAAAATATCTTCTGAGGAAGGCGTGTGACTTAAAATTGCTGTTTAATTTTCAGGAGAACCCAGTTAAGTACACGAATATTTAAGAATCCTATGTGGTTTCAGGTTCTCCATTTGTTCCTGAGTAAGCCCCATGAAATTAAGTAAAACTTGACCTTGGATCAAATATTTCATAAAGAGAATAAATGTTTTAATGCCATTTGATCCAACACTTGCCATTCAGTAAATTGATTTTATTTCTATTTCACAAGAAACTTTCAGAAAAAAAAATTAAATGGTGGAGAGGCAATTGTTTTAGTTTTAATTCAGCCTTTTATAATTTTCTTAAGAATAGATATTTTTGTTTGCCAAATGAAAAGGATATATATCAACAGTAAAGATATGTTGGTATTAGTTTCATAAAGAGAAATGAAGCCTTACCTTGGCCAATTTTTTTTTTTTTAACATTTGAAAATGTTGGATGAAATCAAATGGAACACATTACATGTGTTGGGATTTTCACTGCTGCCAATTCAATTCCTGTGTCAGAAACCTCTCGTTAATAGGTGTGATTCTGTGACATATTGGTTTCTCTCCCCCTCCTAAATGGTTTCAATTTTATTTATACAGTAGAGTAATAAAACTAGTCAAGTGTGTTGAATAAAAAATATTTCCATAGCACGTTTGGAAAACATAAAACCAAAGCCTGATTCAAGCAAATGTCAATAAGTAAAAGTTTTTAACAGAAACTCCCCATTCACCAGGGACATCCTTATCAAAAATATGTGTGAGTCCAAAGTCAGCCCATTTAGTTGATGGAGAAAGCCTAAGAATTAGTGTAGGAAAACATTCCTTTGCTATCACAAAGAGCTCCTTAGAGAGATGACACACAGAGATCAGACTTTTGTCAAATTCTGTTCATGGATTCTCAAATGCAAATGGGAGTGGCACAACAAAAAGTGAATTTTTAAAAAGTAGCTATACCAAGGCCAGGAGCCCCAAGTGTTGAGTAGAATGTGTAGAGAAAAATTATTATTACAGGGAATCATACAATGCCAATTTAAAAAGGGGGCATTGACCCTTTCCAAAAGAGAAAAGAATTTTGTTCAGTGACAGTAGGCAGAACAATGGCTCTCCAAAGATGTCCTTACCTTAAACCCTGAAAACTATGAATACACTCTATTAAATGGCATGGAAGCTACTCAGTTGTAAATAGAATTATGATTAATAATAAATTGACTTTATTAGAGAGAGAGAGACTACCCTGGATTATTCAGATAGGCCCAATATCTTCAGATGAGAAGCAGGAGACAGAAGAGGCATAACCAGAGAAATGGCGTTGTGGGGAAAGCACCACTGGCCAGTGAGGCCTTGAAGACGGAGGAAGGGTGACAAACTAAGGAAGGCAGCCTGCATGAAGAAGCTGGAAAGGTCAAGGAAATAGATTTTTTCTCAGCACTTCCAGAAAAGGATACAGCTCTGCTCATACCTTGGCTTCAGCCCAGCAAGACTTACTGTAGACTTCTGACTTCCAGATTGTTCTAAACCACTAAATCTGTGGCTGTTACAGCAGCTAAAGAAAACTAATACATGAGTTTTCTGTTTCCTATGATTACATACAGCCCTGTTATAAATTAGTGTCCTCCCAAAAATATGTTGTAGAAGTCCTAAATCTCATTGCATCAGAATGTGACCCTATTGGGAAATACTGTCGTTGCAGATGTAATTAGCCAAGAGAAGGCCACACTGGGTGTGGTCGGGCCCTGACTACAGTAGGACTACAGTCCTTTAAAGAAAAGGAAAGATTCAACTGGAAAAAAAAAAAAAAAAGTAGAAAAATCAAGAGTCAAAAGCAGAGAAGACCATTACTTAACAACAGATGCAGAGATTGGAATGATCCACCTACAAGTCAAGGTACTGGTAAACACAGAAGCTGAAAGAGGCATGAAGAATTTTCCTCGTTAGGCTCCAGAGAGAGCACAGCCCAGATCACATCTTAACTTCAGATTGTAGGCTCCAGAATTGTGAAGCTTAAGGTATATTTTTGAAAGCACCCAGTTCACAGTCTCTTAGAGCAGCACCAAGGGGATGTAATACAAGGTGCCTGAGGCCTGAATTCTAATCGCAGAGTGTGGCTGCATATTAAAACTTCTCTTTAAAAGTCTGTCATGAAGCACTTGGCTGGCTCAGTCAGTGGAGCATGATATTCCTGGTCTTGTGTGGTGAGTTTGAGCGCCGTGTTGGGCAAAGAGGTATTTAAAATCTTAAACACACACACACACACACACAAATCTTATCCTCACGTTTGAAAACCCAATCCTATGTATTCTTTAGGTTGTTTGTACAATTGCTATATTTAGCATGGCACTGATTTGACACCTAAAATGTTGAATTTGTAGCAAATCAAATACTGAACAATTGGGCTCCAACAGCTGACTCTCCTCATCTGTCAATGAACTGTCTGCTATAAGCCCCACAATGCAGCTCAAAAAGAACCCAATGAAAGGAAACCAAACACTGCTTTGACACTCAGGAGTTTTATTTTTAATTAAAAATAGAAAAACAAAATGTAAGTTTTGTTTCGGACAAAGAGTAGAGGCATTAATACATTTCATCAAGTTGGGACAATGTGGGGCAGTTTAACCTCAAAGAAAACTTTTTCTTAAAAAGGTTCTAAATTCCTCCAAACTTTGAGCCAAAACATATTGGTTTTGTAACTGTTTCTGAATACTAAAGTTTAAATTGATTAAATAATATCGGCAATAAGATGGTCTCTCTAGACCACTATATCCCCAACGCTTACTCCTACATTAAGTAACATTTTCTACTTTTTGCTTAGTAAAAAAAATCATTAATTGTTTTGTGATTTCTATAATTTCTTCTATATTGAATTATACTTCTATAATTTCTATGATTTCTTCTATATTGAATTCTTATTTTTTCACATTATAAAAATACACACATTTCTATATGAGAGGCATCAGGAAGGCAATATTTCCTACAATCTTGGGTAATCTTATATTACTGACCCAAGTGCCACATACACAGGTACTCATACAATAATAGCAATTCTTTATAAAATAACTCACTTTTAACAGGGGCATCAGTTTTGAAAATAAGGTCTTAAAAAATACAACTACTTATAAAAGGATAGAAATAAGTCTTTCTTTTCCACCTTAGTATATAAAAATAAAAATTAGAGGAAAACTAAGTAGTATAAATACACACACAAATGAAAGGGAAGCAATGTCGCTTTTCTTAGTTTTTTTTAAGTAGTGTAAACTCTTACTGGAAATATACCTTTGAAGTAATTTTTGGCCAAAAGTTTTTCATAGAAATTTGAATTTATTGTTGAGAAAGATTGATGGATCTTATTAGGTAAAAGCTCTAGCTGATTGAAAGAAATGGTACTAAGTGCCTTGGTAAACTAGCCTTAAATACATACAGTAATCAAGCTCTGTTTATTTTACCACTCTACCTTATTCGTTGGAACGTTATACATGTTCAATGTACATTTGCCAAGATTTAAAGTATAGAACCACACCAATACTCAATTAACATTAATTGAAGGGTGTGGCATGTGAAAATAATATGATCAAGATACACATATCCAAATGTGTATCTTGAAACTCTCCCTAAAAATCAGTACTTTCAATGTTTTTTTGCTGATAAATTCTTAAAATCAGATTCTTGAAACTTTGCAAAGCAATTCAACGAAAACCTCCAGCAAATTTTGTACATTCATTGTCTAAATTCATTTGCAAATTATTTTCCCTCCATAAAAAATTGGTAATTTCCACAATATAGTAGTTTGCTAGGACTGACCTACCAAGTACCCTAGACTGGGTGGATTAAACAGCAGGAATCTATTTTCTCACAGTCCTGAAGACTAGAAGTCTGAGATTAAGATGTAAATAAGGTCAGTTCCTTCTGGGAGTGGTAAGGGAGGGATTTGTTCAGGTCTCTCTGCTTGGTTTACAGATTAGCAATCTTTTCCCCACGCCCAGCTTCACACCATCTTCCCTATGTGCATGTCTGTGCCAAATTTCTGCTAAGAAGAGCAGTGAAATTGGATGAGGGCCCATCTTAATGACTTCATTTTAACATAATCACTTCTGCTAAAAACCTATCTCCAAATACAGTTACATTCTGAGGTACAGAGAGTTGGGACTTCAATATAATTTTTTGAGGGGGCCATAATTCAGCCTGTAACACATACATCATTCACAATGCAGTATTTACAAGATCTCAGGTAGCTATAAATCCTTTGAACTTCAAAAAAGCAATAGATGACCCCTTTAATCTTGATATACAGTAGCATCTTTATTAATTTTGAACATTTAGCTAATTTTTCCATCCAGCTTAAGCTCCTTGTTAAGAGAATAATGAAAACTACACACTATATTTTTTCAACATCTTAAATATTTTAGGAAAAGAGTTATGCTAGTTATGTTAATGAAGTATACAGTAAGAATCATCTATGAAGTGTTAAATTTTTCATAGTAATTACATGTGAGGTTTTCAGGCTCGGAGACAAGCAAATGAAATTGAGAAGGACCATACAGTTTGGTTTTATTTTTTTTTTTAATTTTTTAAATTTATTTATGATAGTCACAGAGAGAGAAAGAGAGAGAGGCAGAGACATAGGCAGAGGGAGAAGCAGGCTCCATTCACCGGGAGCCGGATGTGGGATTCGATTCCGGGTCTCCAGGATCGTGCCCTGGGCCAAAGGCAGGCGCCAAACCGCTGCGCCACCCAGGGATCCCCAGTTTGGTTTTAAACGCAAAAATGAACAGCAATGAAACCGCCAACATTAGCCAAGGCAACTATAGATCCCAAACTTCAACTGTCAGGTTGGAGTTGATTTTGGAACATGACCAATCTCCAGCTTCATTCCTTTACACTAACATATCAGTCACACCCAAGTGGGAGACGGCAGGGCCTGGCGCTTCGGGGCATGCTACCTACCTCCACTGTGCTCTGGCCTCCAGGCACAGGGTGGTTAGTGATCGCTTAGAGGTAACTTGTAGCCTTAGCTTTTTAATGCTTAGAATTCTATTAGTAACTATGACTGATAAGAAAAAAATACATATATTCCTGGGAAATACACCATATTAATTTTTTTTAATTTTAATACATATTTAAAATATACTTTCTAGTATGTCCTTGCCTGATAGTGTGATTTGTGCTAGAGTGAGCGATGTCTAGATTCCGAGCATCTGTAAGCAACCACGTAGAAGGAACACTGAGGGGGAGAAGCTGAAAGGGGCTAAAATCAGAAAAACATCTGAAAGGATGTCTTTTTTCCTTACTTCAAAATCTAATACAGATATTATATACATATATTAATGTGCACGCATCTATAAATTTATGTATTTTTTATTAATAAAAAGTAAGCCAAAGAAAACTTCAATTTAATCCAGTAATAAGGGATCATATCCCAAGGGTAAAAATTAGAGGATTAGTTTGTCATATGTGCCGAGTTCAGAACACATGGGAGTTAGTGTTAAAGGAGGGAAAAAATTCAGTTTAAGAGACAGTCCATGCTCAATTAAAACCCAATTAGCCTCACTAAACAATTTTTTGTGGTTTAATCCCACCTATGCTCCTTAGTCTCTGACTTCCCTTAAAGTGTTTTAAACAAGATCTTCTCAGCAGTTAACCCGACGCCTATTTTCAGGTTTTAGATAATGTTAGGAAAGACAACATCCAGCAGAGCACATCTATTCCATTACTTAAAATCCTTACACTAAAGAAATTCCAAAGTCATTTAAGTACCTTCTGCATTTCTGTGAGAGTTTAAGTGTGAAAGCGAGATGGAAAGATAGACAGCTGAGGAAGAGTAATCGTAAAAGCAGCAGCAAGCTCAATGCAATAAACCTAATCTTGAACACAAATGTACACAGCTGTGCAGTCTCCCGGCACCAGAGAAGCTGTCTATGTGTAATGCAATATTAAGGGAAAATATCCTCGTTCTTTAGAAGAACTTCTCCATTTCTTCTTCTGCTGTCTTATTTTAAAATGTTAGATCACAAGACATAGGATGCATTTAGAAACACTTCCTTTCTTTGAATGATCCCTCAGTCTTCAAAACCCAGGTGAAAAAAGGAAATAGGATTTCTATTTCTCATTCCAACTGTTACCTTATGCTTAGTTATTTCTGTGTAATACAATAATTTAGGATAATACTTGGACAATAAAAGTATTGATGAGCTTCTAGAAACTTCAGTTTCTAGAATACCTCTATTAGTAACCTATCTGTACAGAAATAACCTAAGAAGGTCTGTCATCACTTATTTGACAATGCTTCCACGTAATTTATCATATCTAATGAGCCAAAGTAGTTTAAAAGTAGTTTAACATTGCTTTTATCAAGTGAGACACAAATCCTTTGAAATTTTCCAGGAACACTCTAGGAAATATCACGTACCTTGAGGTCAGAAAGACTCCATCTAGAATTTGATTCGGGGTGAAGTTGTCAAATCATCAAAAGGTTTGAACATTTTACTAAATAACATCACAGATCATTATGAAATAATACTTAACCAAAGTGACAACAGAAGATTTTTAAGGCAAAGATGGGAGGTTACATGGTTGTGAACAAAAGTTAGCTATTTTAATATGAAGAAAACAGGGTTTTCTTAAATAATCACAGACCTGATAAACACAACATGAAACACAGTCAACTGGTAATTGTCTTCGTACAATCTTCCCAGATGACCGAGAAGATACAGAAAAACCACAGAAAAACTATTTACAATGAAGAGCAGGCCAACAATTGAAAAAAAAAAAAAAAACTGCTCTTTTTTTTTTCAAGATTTTATTTATTTATTCATGAGAGACACACAGAGAGAGGCAGAGACACAGGCAGAGGGAGAAGCAGGCTCCACGCAGGGAGCCCGACGTGGGACTCAATCCTGGACTCCAGGACTCGCTCAACCGCTGAGCCCCCCAGGCTCCCCCAAAACTGTTCTTTAGAGAGAAAACCAAACTCCAATTTTGCACCACTGTACTTTTGTGTTTACAATTCATTCCTAAAATTCAAATAAATCCGTTCCAATCTTACCCTGCCTGACCACACATAAAGTTCCTTTCAAGATTCCCTTTTATATAAACATTCTATGAGGTTTTTGACCCTTTCAAGTTTTGTCCCATTCCCCTCCTTCTCATTTTGGAACAATCATCCTAGGAATTGCTGGATCCGACGGTGTATCTATTTTTAATTGTTTGAGGAACCTCCACACTGTTTTCCACAGTGGCCGCACCGCTAGGTCCCAGCAGCGGGCCAAGGCCTTCCTCGCATCCTCAACGACGCTGATTATTTGTGTCTTTTCCATAAGAAAAGTGTGAAGTGATTTCTCCTTGTGATTTTGATTTGCCTTTTCCTGATAAGGAGTGACGTTGAACACCTACCCACGTACTCTCTGGCCCTCTGTATGTCATCTAACGGCTTTTAATGGTCTGACTTGTGCCAACTTAGATTTTTATATGCCAGTGGTCAAAACAGTCTGAATTTCTTGCCTTAATTTACCTTCCCGGGTCTGCCGGTGGTTTATGCTCTGGACTCATCTTGGGGTTTTGATGAAGTTCTGGAATATAGGTGAGGTCCGGAGCCGAGGACCCAGAAAGAATTCTTGAGACGTCTTTGGTTGGGGACAGCCCCGGGTCTGGGGGCTTCTGGAAGCCGGGCCTCGGGGCCGCGGGGCTGGCTGGGCCTGGGAGGTCGCGGGCTGCCCTCCGCTGGAGCCTGGTCCTGAGCCCCCAGATGCGGGCGGTGGCCGCGGGCCGGGCGCTGCCACCACGGGCCTCGGGGCGCAGACGCGGGGCGCCCTAAGGGAAGGCTCAGGAGACTCGCGGGCTGGGGTGGGGGGGCTGGGGCCGAGCACAGGGGGCATCGGGGCGGCCGGCTCCCTCGGGAAGGTCCCCGCCTGCTCCCAGGACTCGGCAGGGCCCGCCTCTGCTCAGCTGCCCCCTGTCCCCCCATCAGTTCCCTCCTGAACAATTTTAACCCTTAAATCTTTAAGGTTGTTGAAGGTGGAAGGTCTCATCTGTAACTTCTTCCTGCTGAGTAGGGGTGTGCAGACGTCCCTACCCATGGGTCACAGCCGGTCAGCGGGGAGCACACCCGGGAGTTATAAAAAGGAGAAGGCAGCTGGATCCACCGGGGACAACACGTGAATCTCCTTGAGTGGAAAGGATCGTCAGCGGGAAGTTCAGGCAGCGAAGGAGTCTTCCAGTAGGCAGGGAGACACCAGAAATAACACAATTAAGGTGAATATTATACTGAGAAAGTGAAGACCTTTGGCGGTTGACCTTTGATAATTTTCCTCTAGTCCAGGACTTTAAAGGAATCACTAAAGAGAAATCATTTAAAGCACCAATTTGAGTATTTATGTTATAAAAACCTAGAGGGATCCCCTGGTGGCTCAGCGGTTCAGCGGTTCAGCCCTTGCCTTTGGCCTGGGGTGATCCTGGAGTCCCGGGATCGGGATTGGGTCCGTCAGGCTCCCTGCATGGAGCCTGCCTGTGTCTCTGCCTCTCTCTCTATGTCTATCATGAATAAATAAATAAAATCTTAAAAAAAAAGAAACCTAGAAATATTTTTGTGGTCATCTGGAGCACAGCATTGTTTTTATGATATCACAAGTTTTAACTAGTGTAACAGTTAAAATATCTAATGTAATATCTATTTTGTAAATCTATTTTGTAATATCTATTTTATAAAACTGTTTCATGCATTTGTGTTAGTTTAGTATGTAATAGAGGAGTTTTACATTGGGTGTCATTTAGGACTTTGACCATGTACTTATTAAGAGGATCCATGTTTCAAACAACATCCTCTGGTCTCAAAGAGGGAACAAAGACGGATGCTAGTTGATTATAATAATGAAACATAAAAAAACACATCCACTGTTTTAAAAAGCCCAGGGTACAGTGGCCTATCCAGATGTGGCCTATTGAAGCCATGCCACGAATTAGAGTGGCATAGTCATTGGGTCACATTAGAAGATGGTCATATAATTTCGGGCATCTGTAATGTATCATCCAATCCCGTCATAAAGTAGGGTCATCCAATATCTCCATGAGTCCAGAGTTAACCCTGTAGTGCGGTATGTTCTGGCTTTCAGGGAACTGATTGCCATCCCAGCCACAGAGAATTGGTTAGAGTGCTAGCTGGGTTATACAACTGTTGCGGAATCTATCCCCTTTTTTTAAGCTGTTTAAATATTCCTATGCCCATGGGGTCCTGTTTTCCCTACAGAATAACAAGAAGGTTGTCTATATATGAGCTATTGTGTAGAAATAGAAGAGCTATTTCTCTCAAGTTTACCTCAAGTAGTCTAGCTTAGGCAAACATCATTCATTTAAAACGATCAGAGCTATAATTGAACATCCACAAAGATGTGTTACTGAGACATAGATTCTCTTTACAATAACCCTCATTTTTAATCAGAGGTAGCCACATCAGGACTGACCTGTCTGCAAAACAAGTCCAGTTTTAACAAACTTGACCTAATTATTTTACATAAGCTCAGCAAGAATAATGATCATATAGATCTTTTAGAATCTGCTTTGCTGGAACTTTTTTTTACATTTTTATGTATGTATGTATTTATTAAGATTTTATTTATTTATTCATGAGAGACAGAGAGAGAGAGAGAGAGAGAGAGAGAGAAGCAGAGACACAGGCAGAGGGAGAAGCAGGCTCCCTGTAGAGAACCCAACGTGGGACTAGATCCCAGGTCCCCAGGATCAGGCCCTGGGCTGAAGGCGGGTGCTAAACTGCTGAGCCACCAGGGCCGCCCAAGGAACTTTTTATAAGGAATCTCTATATTGAACTTTTAGTAGTGTCTCCAGGCCAGAAGCCAGGCCAAGTACTTGCTATCAGATGTGCCTGCAATACCTGTAGATTTGAGCAGATTCCTCTTCATGGGGGCCCCAAAGTATCCTGAGATTCCTGCACCTGCCAGGAAGTGACATTCTTTACTCAGCTGGTGAGGCTGCTGGGAACTCTGCAAGCAAGGTTTCAGGCCAACATTTCCATGTGGCTTTATTGTTCCAGGTTTCATAAAGTCAACCTTAGTTCCTCAAAGCTGTTTGGTCATATCTGAGTCTATGCATGTCTCTCAAATATGACATTCCAGTCAAAGCCTTGGTAAAATAACCCATGTTTCCAATGGTGTTCTGTTACAAGAACAGATTCTTACTGAGCTTATGCAACTATGATTGCCATGGAAGAAAGCATACTTGCTGAGACCTTTTGAATTTCAGAGGGTTCAAGTAGAGAGAAAAGTTAAATGCTTTAATTTATTATTATTTCTATTTATCACTGATGTCTTCCTTAGTCTGGAAGAACAAATATTAGAGAACCAGCAATGTTTTAACCAAGAGTAAAACAACAACAGCAACTATATATAATCAGTTTTTGCAACTTACTTAGTCCCATATTACTATTTTTGTTTAGTTTGAATGCAGCTTAGTTAGTTCTGGAAATTCTTACCTATTTCAGTTTTAGGATTTTAAAGACATTGAATACCTGTATTTGTCCTAAAGATCTTTTATGAATCTCCTTGAAGATGAAACCTATTTTGCAAGAGAATAAGAACAATTACAAGTGACAAAAACTTAGAAATGGATATGGTTGACAATCAGGATGCAATTGACAAGGAAACTTAAGTTATTTGTGACATATAACATTTCAATGATGAAATATCAAGTATCATATCATATGTTATATGAAGACATATTAAAACTTCAGAAATTGCATATCATCTCTGGAAGAGTTATAGCATTTACCTAAACGTAACCTAAGGCTTATCATTTGCTTAACAGTACTTTCAGAGTAACTTAACGTACCAAATACGAGGCCCACTGAGTCAAGACTCCATTTACAACACAAATATTGGGAAATTTATTAAAACCTTAGAAAGTTTTATTTTATTTTATTTTATTTTATTTTATTTTATTTTATTTTATTTTATTTATTATTATTATTTTTAAGAAGCCTTAGAAAGTTTTAAAGCACGTGCCTAAATAGGATTAGAGGGATGTTAAAGACCTGATAAAGGCAAAACATAGACACTGGTTTTTCTGGGCAGGCAAAGAGAAAGCAACGGTTTACATGGTCTTTTCAAGAGCAGATCAACAATTCAAGAGAACTTGTCTTTTTGAACAGAGAGAAAGCAGACGTAATTTTCTACCAGTGTACTTTTAAAATCCTTTCATTTCAATCTTTGTCCTGACCACATTTAAAATTCATTTCCAAAGATTTCCCTTCATAGACCTTCTCCAACTTACCTTTGCATGCAGATTTTGTCCCAAGTCATTTCTTCTCAAACAACCAGTCTCATTTAGGACAAAATTACCTTCTTTTACATTTAACAAAAATATATTCTCATTCTTTTTTTTTTTTTTTTTTTTATTTATGATAGTCACAGAGAGAGAGAGAGGCAGAGACATAGGCAGAGGGAGAAGCAGGCTCCATGCACCGGGAGCCTGATGTGGGATTCGATCCCAGGTCTCCAGGATCGCGCCCTGGGCCAAAGGCAGGCGCCAAACCGCTGCGCCACCCAGGGATCCCTATTCTCATTCTTATATCTTTCTTACATGCCTCCGACCCTTCTATCTATGTACAAAGTCGTTTCCCTTATTCTCCATCAGTCCTAATTACATTTAGCAGAATTTTTCACTCCTTAAAACCTTAGTCTCCAGTGAAAACTAAGTAGTAACCAGTTGTGAACTGTTACATCAAAACTCTTGAGATGGCAAATTTATGGATTTATTAAGCACAAAGCGTGTTTACCAACAGACTCAAATATCCTTTTTCTCTGCAATAAGAAGTCAGAGGCACAAACCAACATCCAGTAATCAATGCTTTAGCACTTTATCCCATTTGGAAAAGACCTAGATGATTATCCAAGCAAAGCTTTAAGAGGTTTTGAGTTACCAAAGACTTTGAAAGTTGTCTTAATTACTGATGAAAACTTTGAGTTTGAAAGACAAATTAACCATCATTTCAAGTTACCTTTTTTCCTAACAAATTGCAACAGGGATAACATTGAGCTTATTTGGCCTTTAGCAAACTTAGATAAAAGTTTCATATTTAATGCTGATAACTTTATTATTTTTTTTAAAGATTTTTTTTTATTTATTCATGAGAGATAGAGAGAGAGAGAGAAGCAGAGACCCAGACAGAGGGAGAAGCAGGCTCCGTGCGGGGAGCCTGATGTGGGACTCGATTCCAGGACTCCAGGATCACGCCCTGGGCCGAAGGTAGGCGCTAAACCCAGGGATCCCAACGTGGATAACTTTAAAGACAGGTCTACCTTAAACCAACGAACTTAAGTTAGTTTAAATATTGAATATGTTTCACCGGGGCCCACTCTGAAAGGTCACTTTGTTGGGCATTACCAATCTTTACCTGCGACACTGGTGGGGAAATCTGGAGCGAGCAGTGTTGAGGCCAGGGGCGCTCTCGTTTGGTCCTTGACAGAGGGTAGGAGCCAATGGTGCCAGAGGCACCAAGGACGCTATAGATGCCAGTTAGTAGGCTGCGCCCCAGGTGGTGCAGAAGCGGGGGCGGGGGGGGGGGGACAGAAGGGGCAAAGTGCGGCCAGAAGGCAGAGAAACGGTTCCTGGTTCCAGAGCTCGTCCACTTGGATAGACGAGCACAGGCCGTGTTTTTCACCACCAAGTGGACCGAGGAGGCCGGAGAGACAGGGAAGCTCACGAAACCAGGGCAGTTGGGCAGGTGCTCGGGAATATTCCTCGCAGGCCCCGTCCCGAGGCCGACTAACCGCAGGGGCTCCAGTTGCCGCGCATAACCCAGGAAATGAGCGAGGGCGGAGCCCGCACCTGGCGTGGGAGGCCGGGGAGGGCGGAGCGCAGGAGGCCGGGGCGCCTCCACCCGCTGCCCCCGGGGGCCGCCTTGGTCCAGAGGGAGCTCACCCCGCCTCGGGCCATCGGCCCTGGGTCCTGCGGAGGCCACCTAAGGGGCAGGTGCCACCGGGCGGGCGGCCTGGAGTCGGTCCTTCCCTAAACTCTGCAATCCGAACGGTCCCCGGGGTTAAAAGGCCGCGCGGGGGGGGGGGGGGGATCCTTGGGGGCTGAAGAGAGGCCGCCGACCTGGGTGCGGGGGGCGCAGAGAGGCCGCTGGCCTGGGGGGGTGTGGGGGGGTGCAGAGAGGCCGCCGACCTGGGGGGTGTGGGGGGCACAGAGAGGCCGCCAGCCTGGGTACGGGGGGGGGCGCAGAGAGGCCGCCGGCCTGGGGGGTGTGGGGGGCACAGAGAGGCCGCCAGCCTGGGTACGGGGGGGGCGCAGAGAGGCCGCCGGCCTGGGGGTGTGGGGGGCGCAGAGAGGCCGCCGACCTGGGGGGTGCGGGGGGCACAGAGAGGCCGCCGGCCTGGGGGGTGTGGGGGGGTGCAGAGAGGCCGCCGACCTGGGTGCGCCGACCCCTCACGTGTGGGTCGTGGGTGCTTTCTTCTTGCATTAAGGACGCGGAGCTTGTCACCAAGTTGTTTTCCTTCTGCCGCCTGGGAGCTGTGGCAGCGGGACGGACCCAAAGGGAGCGGCTGCGGTTTGGGGGGCGGCTCGCGGGCGCAGTGGAGGCACCCCGGGCGCCCCTGCTTGGCGGTCTCCTGTGCTGCCTCCCAGGATCCTGGGGGAGCTTCCCGCGGTCGCTCCGCTTTTTCTGTGTTCGGAGTCCCTCAGGTTTGTCCTGTCCTTGTGGGGGGACAGTTGGGGAGCGAGACGCTGCAGGTGTCCCCGCGACCCTCCGCGGCCGCTGCAGCCGGGTTGCGGCCAACGTGGCGGGCGACGAAGGGCCTTCGGGAGGCCGCGGGCCCGGGGCCAGACCCCCCGGAACAGTGCGTCTGGCTGCAGTAGGGACGCTTATTTCAAGAAGGGGAAATAATGAGTGTGCGTGGATCGGAGAGTCAGCGGGCGGTCAGAGGGGGCTCCCCGAAATCCGGGGGACAGGAGGCAGCTGAGCAGAGGCGGGCCCTGCCGAGTCCTGGGAGCAGGCGGGGACCTTCCCGAGGGAGCCGGCCGCCCCGATGCCCCCTGTGCTCGGCCCCAGCCCCCCCACCCCAGCCCGCGAGTCTCCTGAGCCTTGCCTTAGGGCGCCCCGCGTCTGCGCCCCGAGGCCCGTGGTGGCAGCGCCCGGCCCGCGGCCACCGCCCGCATCTGGGGGCTCAGGACCAGGCTCCAGCGGAGGGCAGCCCGCGACCTCCCAGGCCCAGCCAGCCCCGCGGCCCCGAGGCCCGGCTTCCAGAAGCCCCCAGACCCGGGGCTGTCCCCAACCAAAGACGTCTCAAGAATTCTTTCTTGGTCATCGGCTCCAGACCTCACCTATATTCCAGAACTTCATCAGTTCCCACTAGTATTATTAGTTTTTAAAAAGTTTAGAAACTCATATGTACTTTACTAGAAAATATGACAATTTGTCTTTATTATGAATTCTTTTACCCCAGACAACTGCCTTTTTACAATAAATGGTCATACATGAATTTTGAATTTAAAAAAAAAAAAGAGACAAGTATAAAAATCATCCAGAAGCTACAACTATCTAAACAAACTACTTAGCTAACTCATTCTGATAAGAGACTTACATATTCACCTCAATTTAGTACTGAGCACTAGGCTCTCAATTTTGTTTAAGAATGAGTGTGCATGAATGAAAATACCACACAGTGGCATTTGCGAATATGCGTCACAAAATATAATCTATAAACTCATATGCAGAACAGCATTTCTTTCACAAAAGGCTGGAATTTTTAATGTGTTCTACTGTCACGTTTACTTGATATTTTCTGCTAATCTTGGGAGATCCCCTTTAAAAGACTACAGGAGATCTTGAGGTGCCTCTTCAGTTGTATTTAAAGGGAAATTAATTCTCTGGAATCTGCATTTGTCTTTTTAAATGACAAGAGACTTGCCTCAAGTGTGAAATCATAAATTTAAAGTTAAAAGGCCTCTGGGGTGCAAGGCTAGCAGTTGTCTCTGGATGAGGAGACCACTGACAATGGAGCAGATCACATCCCTCAATACAAACATTGTGCTCCTCTGGCGTGAAGTTTGTGGAGAGGTATTTTAATTCTCTTCTATGGCCAGTGTGGTTTGTCTTCTAGAAGAGAAGCAATTGTTATCAGTATGAAACTCAAGCCCCTAGGACGTGATTACATACTTAAGGCATGAAGAATTAGCAATGCTTTCAACAGTCCCTGTGGACCAGCCTAGGCCCTTGTGATTGATCAACAGGAGTAACTGTCTTGGTTATAATCCTCACAGTACATTCCAGAGGAAAATCATCACTGCACCCTTAGTTTTGTAAGTAGTAGTATTTATGTCAACAGTGAGGATTTATACTAATATTAACTGGACAACTGTATACAGATGTATCATCTAAAATGGTTAGCCCAGGGGGTAAAAATATGTGTTGGTCTCACTGTTCCTCTGGCAACAGCTGACAATTTGGCAACAATCTCTGTTATGCTAAGATTTCCTAATATCCCTCCTTGTATTGTTTCATAGATGGCTTCTTGAGGAATCATAGGAGAGTAAAAAGCATGCTTTGCAGAATAAGTCCTTAAAACAATCATAGGACATAGGTCTGTCATTAAAAAGAATCTTTATGATGTTATTTGCGTACGTATGTGAGAGGAGTAGGAGGGGTGGAAAGGTCAATGCCTGGGTGAAAAGTTTCATACACAACTGCAAATCTTTGTTTCCATGTATTTCAAATACATACTTTGTCTTGTGGAGGAAGGATATCCAGATTACCTTTGCACATTTCAAACAACTGAGGGTATTTTTCAGAGATGTATCTCTTACAGCCTCCCTAATAAGGAAAGAAAGACCTGGTAAAAACAGTCTAACAAGCACAGAAAATTAAATAACTGAATGCCACATACAGGGATTTATGGTCTGTCTCTGCATAGTCTCTCTTCTGGATCTAGTGGTTCTGCCTGGAAATACCCAAAAACCTGATCATGAGGTGTGCGCCCCAGGTCACTGCTTGTTGTGTGCCCATGTGAGCCTTTGTGACTGTGTTTCAATGGTACACTATTCCCAAAGGTGCCTTCATCCTGGTATGTAACCCGCCTACTGTTTCGACAACTGCCATCTTTAAATACACCACAAAAATTACATTCATATTATCATATTTTAAGAACTCAATTCATTTCTCAAGAATATTAAATAGTCTGAGAAAAAGAAATATGCTACTGGTAATTGTGAATAAAAACTATCTCAAGCCCCACATACTGGTAGCCCACACTTGCTCCCTTCAGCTATTTTTGATTATCAGTAAAATTAGCTTACTCTTCTATCCAGGTCATGAGCTTACTTCATTACCGTAGCTGAATTCCATCTTTTTTTTTTTTTTTTTAAGATTTTATTTAGGGGATCCCTGGGTGGCTCAGTGGTTCAGCGCCTGCCTTTGGCCCAGGGCATGATCCTGGAGTCCTGGGATCGAGTACCTCATCGGGCTCCCTGCATGGAGCCTGCTTCTCCCTCTGCCTGTGTCTCTGTCTCTCTATGTCTATCATGAATAAATAAATAAAATCTTTAAAAAAAAAAAAGATTTTATTTATTCACAAGAGACACACACAGAGAGAGGGGCAGAAGCTCAGGCAGAGGGAGAAGCAGGCTTCATGCAGGGAGCCTGACATGGGACTCGATCGCGGGACCCTGGGATCACGCCCTGGGCTGAAGGCAGACGCTAAACTGCTGAGCTACCCAGGCGTCCCCTGAATTCCATCCTAATTCCATCCTGCTCTGCAAAGTCAATACTGTATCATTACTATCAGAATCAGAGTATTCAAACCAGCTAGAAACTCTCCAAATATTAAAGAGACCCAGCACAGTGTAGATATCCTCAGGCAATCAAGAGCTCCATATTAACCATATTGCTTTCATTCAGGTCACCTCATTGTTCTACCCAGATGGTGTGCTATGTGAACTAGTGAAAGGAAAAAAAGGAAGAAAAGAGGAAAGGAAGGAAGGAAAGAAGGAAGGAAGGAAGGAAGGAAGGAAGGAAGGAAGGAAGGAAGGAAGGAGAGAAGAAAGGGAGGGAGGAAGGGAAGGAGGGAGGGAGGGAAGGAGGGAAGGAGGGAGGGAGGGAGGGAGGGAAAGAAGGAAGGAAGAGAGGGAGGGAAGGAAGGAAGGAAGGAAGGAAGGAAGGAAGGAAGGAAGGAAGGAAGGAGAGAAGGAAGGAGGGAGGGAGGGAAGGAGGGAAGGAGGGAGGGAAGGAAGGAAGGAAGAGAGGGAGGGAGGGAAGGAAGGAAGGAAGGAAGGAAGGAAGGAAGGAAGGAAGGAAGGAAGGAAGGAAGGAACTGAGTCAAAATTAAGAATTGGACACTTAACTGACTGAGCTACCCAAGTGCCCCAAGAGTCTCCTTTTCATCTTTAGGATATTTTATACTCTCATTTTGCGTGATCAGGTATTTGGCCTTATAATATTTCTTTATCTTCACAATGTCCTGCCTCTTTGATGATAATATTTTTTCCCTAGATTTTTTGTTTTACAGTTTAATCACATTTATTCTACAAACTGGAAAGCATATTCAAAATTGAATAGAATTTGCAACAAAGAGTCATGGTGAAGAGACTGAATTCTGAATTTTGAAGCACTAGTTTCAAATCTCCAGTCCAACACTCAGTGTCGGCTAACCTCAGGCAAAGATGTTACTATTTCTTATTACCAAAGCCTTACTTTTCACCTGTCAAATTAGGAGGAATAGTGTATGGTCTTTGTTCATATTTGTATATTTACTTCATAATGTTGTAGATTTAAATGAGATAACACGCATAAAACAATTAGTGTAGTACCTGGATGTAAATTTTAATTATTTCCATTTTTGAAGTAGTGATGTATCTAAGGTTACTATTTAATGCAGCATTTGTTTGTCTTTGTTTTCTGTTCATGAGTTCTACTAAGCAGGTAACCTCGAACATGAAAGCCTTCATTTATTCCGTGTTAACAAAGAACATCAAATAATAAAATTCATGCTTATAATAAGAATCATAAAGATCCAAAGGAGAAACATATCATCGATTTTAAAGTTAGGAGTAAAATTGGAACAAAAAAATCCAGTATCTTCATTTTAACTAAATTTTTATTTAGAAAGGATACCCATGCCAGATTTTATGCCAAGTGTTTGTAGAAAATGCAGGTTAAGGAGATTATGTATTTGAAGGGACATCATGTGGCACAGTTGGTGAGGTGGCTGACTCTTGTTCTGGGCTCAGGTCACAATCTCAGGCTCACGGGATGAGCCCAGCGATGGGCTCGGTGCTCAGAGGGGAGTCGGCTTGGGTTCTCTCTCTCTCTCACTCAAATAAATAAATATAAATAAATAAATATATATATATAAATATATATATATTTATATATATATATTTTAAGGAGGTTCTGAGTTTGGGAATTTTAGATATAGACAAGGCTACAAAAAACTATGAGAATAATTAAAGAATCTGTTCAATGAGCCATGTAAAGAGAAAAGAAACAGATTTTACTTTGTTATAACTCATATATGACTTCATCCTCACTTTCTCGTGCATAGCGCATTACTGTCTCATCACTTGTCTTGCTCTAACATAGCAAAAGTAATGGATCCCCCCAGCAAACACTGGAGATAAACTTAGTAAAAACTGCTTAATTAAACTACTTTCTAAAAAAATTCTAAAAATTTTTCCTGTCCCTGAGGTCTTCGTGTTCCTGGTGATTTACTTCCCAAGATGTCCACTTCATATTGTTTTGCTGGATGATTGGAATAGAGAACCCTTTCACCGCTGTTTGCTTCACTTGAGTTGAGATGGACTGGTTCCAGTTGTGTAAACAGCTCTTGGTGATCTTCCAGCCTCCCTTCCAGTGCCCCATGGAGACGCAGTTGACTAAGCAGGGCACCGTGTGGGCAGGTGCTGCACACATTCCCCCCAGCTCCACCATCCCCCGGTGGGCCTTACATCTGATTCTAGTCCTTGTTCTTTCATGGGTTCAGACAACGAATTCTAATTTACTCTGAGGTGATTTGGGTCATGTACAAAAATTACAGATAGAATGAAGTTAATAGAGTCCTTTTATTGTGTGCATGGCTAAAGCAAGCTCTCTTGAGAGCAAAGACTAATTGACTACCCACCTCTTGCTTTATATGCTCAGATAGACCTGAAGACAAGACCGTTAAAGCAACTAATAGTTTCCAATTAATACAGAGGATTAAGCTCTCCTCCTGGCACACTTTTCATAACTGATGGAATTTGTTTGCTTTTTACATGGGAGGACTGTGGAGATAGGAAGGGAAGGGATTTCCATGATAAAAGGAGTATTCCGCATATCACTTACACATTAAGATTTTCGTCCATGAATAACTGCTTTCATAAATCTTAGGAAGTTTGTTAACCCATCTCCTGAAGCTATTTCCACGTGTATTTTTAAGAGGATCTTTTAAGGGAGAATTTTTTCAAAATTTTTAATCTGTATAGACTATTTTGACAAAATTATTTCTTTTTAAAATCTGTCCATATCAACCAAAAATGTTGATATGTGTGATATGAATAGTTTTATGAACATGACTATAACAACAAAAGAGCAGTAGAATTATTTGGGGTGCTTTTATATTTACTAAACAATTTAACTTGTATTAAGTATATATATAAACATAGTTTTAATCACTGTATTTATGAATTTCATCTCATTTCTTTGCTAAAACTTGTATTTTCTTAGTTTCTTTTGTTTACTTTTCTGCCGTACTATAGTTATTTTTTTAAGAAAATATGAAATCATAAGGTAGGAAAAATGAATATTATGAAAGTAGCTATTTAATCAAGAATATATATGGTCTAGGAGATATTTTAGTATATTCATGTTGAAAGTAGATTTCTAACACCTGCTAGGACAGTGATTCTTAATCCCTGGTTACACAGAAAGATTATCTGGAGAGGTGACCAAACTCCCACTTCAGATCGTCTGGTTGATTTGTAAAGAATGATTCTCAAGTAAGAGTATTTTTTAAAAAGCTCCTCAAATTATTCTAATTCGCAGCCAGATTTGAGCTATGGAGCTCTGTGAAAATTAGTACACTTGCCACATGGTAGATATGGAATTAGGTATACTTAAAATTTTATCACTTTTATATCTATAACCAAAAAAATATAATTATTCAATAATCAGTTTTGAAGTCTCAGAATTTAAGTCTATGACTGTGTTATAGTTCACACTCCTTCCTTTCAGTAATGCAGCATTTGTTTGTTTGTTTTAAATGTTGTAAATTAGAATGGGAAAACCACACATAAAAAATAAAGGACTTTTATTTTTGTGTGCACAGACACAGGAATTATTATAAAACAAATCCCTGTACAGACTATTCAAGTCAAGAAATAGAAAGTTATCATCCACATTCAAAATTTTTATTAGTATACAAAAATTTATTTTGTTTCAATGGAATTTACATGTCAAAAAAGTTTACATTAAATCTTCTCATTTTTATAGGTTCTACTTGAAGAATTTTATCTTCATTTCTTTTGAATAAGTACTGCAATTTTCTCAATAATTTTACAGCAGACTCTTCTAGAAAAAAAGACTAATGGACTAGGATAAATTCAAAAGAAATAAATAAGGGATGACTGGGTGGCTCAGCAGTTGAGCTTCTGCCTTCAGCCCAGGGCATGATCCTGGAGACCTGGGATCAGATCCCACATCAGGCTCCCTGCATGGAGCCTGCTTCTCCCTCTGCCTGTGTCTCTGCCTTCTCTGTGTGTCTCTCATGAATAAATAAATAAAATCTTAAAAAGGAAAGAAAGAAAGAAGCTTTTAGCTTTCTTTTTTAAACAATATTTAGATTGTCATAGACCTACTGTCATAATTTATTGGAGAGTTTTCTGTAATTTTACAATAGCTAATATCTTGTTTGGCTATGCATTGTTAATATTTCAAATATTAAATTCAAATTATAAAATGTATTAGGTTTTCCTATGTGATATCATAATACATAGAAATTTTTAAATGCTATCACTTTTTTATTTTTTTAAGGTGATATGTTGATCTTGTTTGCAAAGATGATCAAGAAGTTGCTTAAGATTTACCTTATATCCATAAAAAAGGATCATTTCTCTTTTTTCTTTGTATTTTAGATACCGTGTTATTACTAGCATAAAGAAAACAAACATTTTAATTTTTAACTAAAACTGTTTGCACAGACATATAAACACATATAACAACACTAACATATAATACATATTATAAATATTATATATTATGAATAAACATATAATGTTTATAATTATATATAATATACAGAATAGGCAACATATTCTAATAGCATGCCTATCTATATTGGTGTTGAAATTGGATTTATAAATCAGTCAGCACGTTTTAAGTTCACAAATAAGCCTCAGACACCAAGGTATTTTATAAATGACTTCAATCATACCAATTTAAACTATGCTTTTGATATGTGACCCTGTTCAAGTTGTTTAGACTTACAATATGACAGGCTTAGCTTTTCTTTTTTCCTACTCTTAACTGAGGCAATTTCTGTGTGTTTGGAGTGAATTAGGTCCTTTACTATTGACAGTATTATCTATTTTCTCCCTAACAAAAGGTACGTTGACTCCTTTCATTTTACTGCTAGAATTTGAAACAAAGAACAAGAGAGAATGTCTGGTTTTCCAGTCTTTATGACGCTCTTGACCAGGAGCTAAAAAGAACATTCTTAAATAATTTTTAAACAGGGGATGTGTGGTCATCTTGTCTAGGATGTTTTCTTAGAAAATCAGACTTAGAATTTCCGTCTGTGTAAACATCCAGACCTAAACTACAGCTCCAAACTTTCACCAGAATTTTCCACATGAAATGTATTTTCTATAAAGTTCTTTCAATACAAATCTTTCAAAATTTATAAGACAAAGGTGAGACCTTGTGGCAGTGTCTGGGAGAGTTGGAACAGTAGATTTTGCCAATGGTCATTTCTTATTACTTGTATTAGATAATGTATTTGGGGGAGGGATTGAATTAGCCTCATCAGCACAGCATAATAATGGATAGAAATAAGGCACAAAATTCAGAAAACTGGCTGTGTCATAAGTTCCCCTGGATTTCAATGCCTATCATTTAGGCTATAGAAGTGTTTTGCCATTAATGACTTCATTTTCCACAATCAGAAATGGTGACAAAAGACTGAACTGTGAGGGACGCTTGGGTGGCTTAGGGATTGAGCATCTGCCTTTGGCTCAGGTCATGATCCCAGAGTTCTGGGATGGAGTCCTGCATCGGGTTCCCTGTTGGGAGCCTGCCTCTCCCTCTGCCTGTGTCTCTGCCTCTCTCTCTCTCTCTCTCTGAATCTCTCATGAATAAATAAATAAAATCTTAAAAAAAAAAAAAAAAGGCTGAACTGTGAGAACAGAACAAGAGTTTTCTGATAGGCTGTCCTTTCTCTTATTATTTATGTTTGGTCTCAGCAATAGCAATGAGCTTGTAAATAAGAACCTTGACTTCGGTGGATTTGACTACCAGAATAAAATAAGTATCAAGGGCATCTTTCTGGCAATCCAATAAAACACTGCAGTAAAACACTCCAGTAAAATAATCACTTTTTGATTCCTTCACTATAAAAATATCTGACTTTCTTTTTTTTTTTTTTTTTTTTTTTTTTTTTTTTTTTTAAATTTTTATTTATTTATGATAGTCACAGAGAGAGAAGGAGAGGCAGAGACACAGGCAGAGGGAGAAGCAGGCTCCATGCACCGGGAGCCCGATGTGGGAATCGATCCTGGGTCTCCAGGATCGCGCCCTAGGCCAAAGACAGGCGCCAAACCGCTGCGCCACCCAGGGATCCCAATATCTGACTTTCAATGAATACCTTTTCTCATCATTATAGACCAAATTTCTATTTTCAAAAAGTTTTCAGTACTTTAAACACTATTTCCAGTGAGTTCTTTAGGTAGAGGGGTGACAGGAGATGGGTTATAGAATTGACCTTTGAAAGGGATCAATTTTCTTTATAACAACACAGGAATCTTCAACATTAGAAAAACAAAAACAAAAACAAAACATGTTATTCAGTATATTTCATAGCTCAGCATGTGCTTGAATGACCCTTGACTATAAGAAAGCATTAGAATTGACACAGCAAGGAAAAAATATTTTTGAAAAGAAGTTGTTACCAATAAGCAAAGAATTTTGTTTTAAAGAAAATATACTGAATAGTCAGGGTTTCTGTGAAACACACCATAGTTGTGTCTTCCTGCAAGAAAGTCTTGACTTACTGTTGTGTTTGGTTCAGGACTTCTATTTATGCCTTTTTATACATCCATAGAAATCTAGGAAGAAAGTAACCAGATAGCATCATGTCAATAAACCATCAGTTTGTAGTCTTTATGTAGAAAAGAAACAATAATGTAATTTTTTCAGTATTTTGAAAATAGAATCTATATGAATTTCAGAGTTTGAAAATATACGTGTATGCAATGGTATGTATCTCTATCTACGCTTTGGAACCAAGTATTTCACTTTTGTGGCAGAGCAGAGATAAGCTTCCTCATAGTCTACTGTTTTCGCCCACTCTCTATCACTTTTCCTTCTCCTCAGTCTCATTTTCATTTCAGAAACAGAAAAGTAAATTAAGGCTGACTGTGGTTAGACTTACTGGGATTGGCAACGTAGCGTCTTGCCTGCAGCACTATTCACCCAGAGCCTTTCTGTATTTCCTTCCAAGTTGCCTTAAGACTGGAACTTAAAAATTATGAAATGTCAGTGTTCGTAGCTCGATATGACCATCCAGTACTGTTAGCATTTTGGGAAGATGATTTGTTACTTTACTGGATTAGCTGTTGGCTTGTAACTGTGCTCCACTCTATGATTAGTGCCTTTATGTCAGAATAGTCCTCCTCCTATAGAAAGATTGGAATCTTCTTACAAAGCCTGGTGTTTTCCTGAAAGCACCACTTAGCATAAATCATAAATTCTAAAAGGACAAATAGAGGATATTCTGTTTTGTTCATCATCGTATCTTCAGAGCCTACCCAATGTCTGACATGTAGGAGGCATTCAATGACAATTTGCTGAATGAATAATAAAAGCATTAAGATAACATAATCTGCAAGGTAGTCATGATTTACTTCATTTGATTTACCTTGGTCAGTATATACCTTCGTAAGGATAGGCATTTTATCTTTGAACTTAGTATACTTTTAAAAGTAGTATAACTATCTAGAAAATAGTAGTCTATTTTCATTTATTGTCCAGCCAACTAAATAAAATCTGATTAGAATTTAAAAATCAGATATCAGTACCATTGGCAGGCATTGTAAAATATTCCGGTGGTCATACTGCTACTTTTGAATTCTTGCTCTACAATTTAAACAATTTTCCCTGTACAATTTCACTGTAGCTATGTGGATACTAGTCTAGCATTAATTAATTTTTTTAAAAAATTAAACCAAAACTTGAACTATAACCACCAAATGACTGAGTTCCATCTTACAAGTAGTTCTACAATGTTAAAAAATCCAAGATGTTAGTTAATGTATGTTATTTTTTATTAGAGTGATGCACTGAAGAAACTTCCTCTAGTAATCCTAAATACAATCTCTCTATATTTACTCAATAAAGTTTTTCCCCTAAGTATCTTATTTTGCAATGCTTAAATTGTAGTGCATCATCTAGGACATATTTGATCATACTTTGATATCTATGGGTGGATACTCTGGTGAGTACTTTTCCTATGAGTTTTTGTAACTAGGGAGAAAAAGACCTGACTATATAACCAGTCTCATTAGTCGCTAATTTCCAAATTGGCCTTCTGGAACTTTACCTCCTGCTTAGAGATTTTAAGATTTTAGTGTGGTGATTTTGGCTGACATCCCATATGAGTTCTACCAAAGAAATGCATGCTCCAAAACCCTTCTTTGGAGGCCACCAAGCTAAAGTTTGCTTATAACGTAGTCCCAATAGAAGTAAATAACTCTGTGTTAAAGTTTGTAGTTTCTTTTGGACCTCATAGCTCTCATCTGTTTCTGGTTTACATAACCACCCATGTCATTAGAAATAGTGAAATACAAGGTTAAAATACCCAGAAGTGATGAGAATTGTAATCATAATAGAATCATGATATTTTAGGAACATGTCAAAATTCAAATGGCAAATGCAAAATTCTAATAAGGTAAACCTCACTGAGTGGTACCATAACTATCACAGCAAATCAGACTCTTGAAAATGTTTACATTAACTTTTCATTGCTATCAAATTTTGCATTGCTCTCTAAAATTCTACATTAAACTTGGAAATGTATTCAGTTCTACATTTCACAGTAGATTTGTCTACATAAATGGAAACACTAGGTGGATAGAGTAAGCAGTGAATTCATTTCTTTGATACAGTAGTCTCCCCTTATCCATGGGGGATACATTCCAAGACTCCAGAGGATGCCTGAAATCACAGATAGTACCGCACCCTATGTACGTTATGCTTTTTCCTATACGTACATAACCATGATAAAGTTTAATTTACAAATTACACACGTTAAGAAATTAGTAAAAGAAAATAATAGTTATAACAATATACTGTAATAAAATTTATGAGAGAGGCAGGCTCAGTCAGTTAAGCATCGCCCTCAGCTCAGGTCATGATCCCAGGGTCCTGGGATGGAGCCCCACCTCCGGGCTCTCTGCTCAGTGGAAAGTCTTCTCCCTCTCCCTCCACCTGCCACTCTGCCTACTTGTGCTCTCTCTCTCTCTCTGTCAAATGAAGAAATGAAATCTTTTAAAAGAATTATGTGAATGTGAGCTCTCTCCTTTTCAAAATCTCTCATTGTACTGCATTCACCCTTCCTTTCCTTGTGATGCTATGAGATGATAAAATGCCTCTGTGATGAGAAGTGAGGGAAATGATATAGGCTTTGTGACGTAGCATTAGGTGCTTCAGACCTTCTGGCCATACATGAGAAGGAAGATCGTCTGCTTCACCCTTCACTGACCACAGGAACTGAAACCAAGGAAAGTGGAACTGTAGATAAGGATAAGGGGGGACTACGGTACTTTGTTTTTGCTGCCTGTAGTTTAGCCTAGGAGGAAACCCATCAACTCTTATATAAGTAGGAGAGACAAACATCTCTCCTGTTTCCCTACAAGAAGATCTTTCTATCCTCACTAATCAGTTTGATCATACTAGGACAAGAGGACTTCAAGTAATTCCCTTGACTTTTGTCTGTGGTTTCAATGTTGCAGGTAAATATTACCCTATCTGTGAAATGTTCAGTCACGACTACCAGAATTGTTTTTTTCTTCACATAGATATTTCAGAAAATATGTTCATTTCATAACTCTAAAGCTGATTAGTTTCATTTTCCCCTATTTCATATTCTTTAAGAATTTGCAACTTGAAAAAGTACTCAAAATCCATCCCAGATCTTACATATAGACAAAAAGTCAATTATCTAAAATAATCTTTAAAAATATAATCTTTGAGCCTTTGAATAGGAAGTGGTATATGAGATCCCTTAATACAAACCTCAACATTTTCAAGGGAAGAAATTCACTCCTGGAAAGGGAAGATGGTTGTAAGTGGTCTGTCTGCAGTGACCCAGTGAGACATGGCAGAGAGAAATCTGGAATCTACATCTCAGGGCTCCACGACAGTATATTTCCACTTCACCATGTTACCTTGCATTAAATCTAAACTATAGGAACTGCTTCAAAAGTTATAAGACATAGAAGGGTATTCAGTGAATCCTTTCCTCTTTCAACTCCACTGTAAAATTTAAGAGGTAAAGCATGGGAATGGTGACATAAGCTCCTGAACGACGCTTATACTAGCTTAGCCCTGACCTTGTGTTATTTCGTGGTGTAGAGTCCCAGAGTTAGAGAACGTCATTCTCTCTCATTTTAGGATTGTCAACACCTTGCACAATTATCGCATATTTTTCTTTTGATAGAAATTTTTGGTCAAATGTCTCTATGATTTAGGATATGAAGCATCAAAGAATTCTCTCTCTTGCTTTTTAGATACAACTGAATAAATCTACCACATTGCAATTGTCCCATTTCTGTAAATGCAGCTCCTTTTCCACGATGCCTCACCTTTTTTAAATGACCACTAAAGTGAATACCTACAGAGTATGGAAGATCCAGCAGATAAAGTTTTTTTACGAAGGATCCCAGAAATATTTTTTAAAGCTGCTTATCTTAGATCTCTGCGTGCATCTGATTGCAAATTGCTATTTTCCAGCAAAGGTTAATGGGTACCTGTTTGGACAGGAGCAGAGCATAATTATTTTTTTCCCCTGAGGACAAACGTGAAAGGAGCCTGGAGAGATCTATGAAAGCTGTCTCCAGACTTGTGCAACACCTTTGATTAATGGGAGGTAAGGTTGCTGGCCTTTGGGAGAACAATGGAAAAACAAAGGAGTGTATATTAGCTTCAGTTGGTGTTGCCAACAGGGGTCTTGTTTTAATCCCCAGGACAATAGTGCTGGCATTCTTTGCTACCGGATCCTTTTCACAACTATAGCTTGCAAATCTTTAGGACAGGCTCTATCTGACAAAGAACTTAAGAAGAAACAGAATTCTTTCCTTACACAAAACCTGAGGAGGAAAATGGTGTTTAAGTATAAACTAACCAGGAAACAAATTTGAGCTTTAAGTAATTAAAAGATATTTTTTAATACAAAGTATTCTCATATGTTTAGATGGTATTATAGTTGACACAGTACTAGAAAAAATAGAGCTGCTTTTGGGGTTTCCTTATTTCACTGATTGAGATTTATGATACATGCTCACCTAGAACTAGGAATCAGGCAGACATGAACAAGTCATATAAATTTAATCCTTTCTGTTTAATGATTAACAACCTATATCATATTTTGGACCCTTCAGGTTTATGGAGGGAAAAGAAGCTGTTCTCTCCTTGAAGAAGTTGCCTACTTGCTTTGATTTATTCTTTATCCATTCACTCAAATAACTTTTATACATGCCTTACAAAAGCCAGGCACTAGGTCAAAAAAAATAACAATTCCATATCCTCATGTTGACTTTTGTCCTGAGCGCCAATTCAAAATTTTCAAGACATTCCTTTTAATACCCAATCATCCTCCTTTTGGATTCCTGGTTTTTGTAATACCACCCTTAACTTCCTTCTAGACATCCAGGCTTAATTCTTGAGTTCTCCATGCTTGACTCCTTTCTTCCCCCATCGTCAGTCAAAGACTACCCTCACTTTCCCCTTCAAAATGGTTCTGTTCCCATTACTACGACTGTATTTCAGATTTCATTCCCAGACTTCTCTGCTGATCTGTCATATACCTTAGAACCAAACAAGTCTTTCTCAAACACTCTTGAAACATGCCTTACACAAAAAGATTCAATAATTTCATAATACCTGCAATTTTTCTTTACTTAAGCAAGCAACTTAAAGTTTAATAACTTCACATTAACTCTTAAATATATTTTTGGACTGACATCCAATGCCCTCCCTATCTGGCCCCAATCCTATCTCACCAAGTATAATTTAGGTTCCTCTTAGAAACAAATCTTTGGTTCCACCTATAACATCAACCTCCTGAACTCTACTCTTGCCAGCCACATTCTCTTCCTTTGTTTTGGAAAATTTTCAACCTCTCTTCAGCTTCTTAAATTTGATTTATGTTATAGCGTGCATTTCAAGGCCTGTAAGAGTTATATAGCTATTCAAAGGGTAACTTCTAAATTCAGATGGTTTGAGTACAAATCCACACCCCAGTCATGAGAATCTAAGGTAAGCCAAAGTGACAGACAATTCACAAATCTAATGACTTTAAAAAGCAAAGGTTTATTGTCTCTCATACCATATGTCCTTACCAGATTGGCTAGGGACTCGAATCTGTTTCTTTCATTGTCAAGGACAGACTGATAGGGACTCTACCCTTTGCAATGTGGCAATAGGAAGAGTACATGAATAACAAGAAACTGGCTTTTAGAGTCTCCCACCTTTTATATATCCACGTGCAGCTTCAGAAGGTTCAGGGAAATAAATCCTACCATGAGTGTGGAGTTAGGAGAAATGAGCAGTTTGACAAGGGCCCGGGGGAATACATTACTTCCTAAACTGTAGTGCCCCATCTTTACCATGGAAATAATAACTGTTTTGAAGGATTGTTCTGAATTTTCAATGTGATTGATTTCTTGAATACTGCATTGAAAACAAAAAACAGGGGCACCTGGTGGCTCAGTGGTTGAGCATCTGGCTCAGGTTGTGATCCCAGGGTCCTGGGATCTTGTCCTTGCCTATGTGTCTGCCTCTCTCTCTGTGTGTCTTTCATGAATAATAAAATCTTTAAAAAGAAAGAAAAAAAGAAAGAAAGAAAGAAAGAAAGAAAGAAAGAAAGAAAGAAAAAGAGAGAGAAAGAAAGAAAGAGAGAGAGAAAGAAAGAAAGAAAGACAAGAATGGTTGTATGGGTACAGAATGATTACAAGTATCAGTTGTTTACCTTGTGGTCACCTGGCTGAATGGGAGCTGAGGCTCACTGCCGCTGCTCAGCATCACTGGAGTATGGTAGAGCATACTGCTAGTCTGGGAAAAGATCAAAATTCAAAGTTTCTGGTGAATGTTTATTGTTTTTGCAACATTGGAAAGTCTAAACATTGTACATTGGGGACTGTCAATATATATCATACAAAGTGCTTGGGAAGAGTCTGGCACCATGTATGTGCAAAATAAAAATTAGCTACATTTAGTGTGGGGGCCAGCAGCGTGGGCAGTGAAAGCATTCACCCAAGGTAGAATGAAGTAGATGAAAACTTATATGTAATTAATGATACGGGAGAGCTCGGTTCATGGAGTCAAAGAACGAATCTCGCAGACGCAGGAGAGTGAGTAAAGGGATAGAAGTTCATTAAGTAAAGACACAGAGAAAGCTCTCAGGAGTGAGAGGGGTCCCCACAGGGTTGCCCCTGAGGGTTTGTAGGGTTGGTCTTTTATTGGAAGCCTGATTAGGAAACCTAAATCCTTTTAACATTATCTATTGACATCACCATTGAGAAAGGACCAGTGACAACATCTTTAATGTCTTACTTCTTCTTTGGGGTCTGGTTACTCTTTGTTGGTCACAAGTAGCTGTTATAACAAGACACCCTCCGCACCCACACCTAGGGCCGGGTGGTCTGGCTTGTTCCCTTATCTCTGGTTTCCTTCCACCTCAGCATTTTGGGGACTTCTGTGAGCCTGCTCCCGTGGCCCCCTGCCTGGCCCTGTTTGTCCCTAATGCAGGTATCTCTGTTGACCATACTGTAAGGGAGCAGCGGACCGGACAGTAAGGGAGGGATTGTCTGCTCTGAGGCGGTGGTGAGGGGCTACAGTTAGAGTGCAGAGAGAAAGATTACCGGGATGCACGGGATTTTCTCTTTTTTGGTAATCTTAGGAGGTGTGCCTGGCTCTAAGTAGCCCATTGGTAGGTTAGGACCTATGACTTACTGAGCCCCTTTGTGTCATCAGCATGGTGGTCTGTGGGTCCTTTTGCCTTGCTCAAATTTCCGCTGCTGAAGCTTATTGCCTAAAAGCAGCCTCTGCATCTAATTTCTGTGAATCCTCGCAGAATTTCACACAGTGGCTGTCAGTCTGGGTTTCCCCCAGAGAACACGAGTGGAAGAAACGGCTCTGGTACAGGGGTCTTTTTTAAGGAAGCATCCAGGGAACAAGACTGGGGAAGTGGGAGAAGTGAAACTGGAGAGGAGGAGAAAGACAATTAAATGGAAGATGTGTTAACGAGCTTGTTACTCTGTTGGCAACTGAGGGGGAGACCTACAGGAATCCCAAGAATTCAGGGACAGGAGAGGGGGGTATTTAGGCACAGACTTCTCTGCTTCATTGACCAAGGATTGGCCCGTGCGCTGTCTTTTACACTTTGTAATACTGTGATTTATAAGTAATACATATTTGGTCGTTTGGATGAAATTTATCTCATATTTATTTGGTCTTCACTCAGGGTTTCTGGCTCACTACTAAAGTCCTTGGAATTTCCTGTGATAAGGACAATAAAGGTGTCTTTTGTTATGTTTATGAATGACTTTTAGAAAGCCCTGAGGTAAGCTAAGGATGAGGGCTGGTTGCCAGGAGAACCCACTGTGTGATTAGAGGGTTGGAAGGGTCAGTACCTCCCATTCCCCCAGTTCCAGGGAGGGGAGAGGGGCTGGTGATGGAGTTTGCTTGTCAATGGGCGACGATTTAATCAATCATGCTTCTGTAATGAAGCCTCCTTTTAAAACCGAGATGTCTGGGCTAGGAGAGATTCTGGGTTGGTGAACATGTGATTTGGAGAGAATGGTGTTCTCGGAGAGGGCCCACAATCTCTGTGTCCTTCCCGCATAACTTGCCTTGTGCTTCTGTTCCATCCAGCTGCCCCTGAAGTATATCCTTTTATAACAGTGAGCTGTCTCTCCCGATCAGATGGGGGCCCCCAAATGTGGAGTGATGGTGGGTAGAAGGGGGGAGGGGGGCATGGGCAGTGAAGGAATTCACCTGAGGCACAACAAAGGTTTCAGAGGTTGAATGAATACAGCGTGAGGGAGGCTTGGGAAGGACAGCAAAGGAGAGGCTGTGTGCAACGGGGGAGGGGGGGAGTATTAAAGGGAAGATGAGGCTGTATGGCGACATATAGAATTCTCCCCTTTTTGGTAACTGTGCCTGGTTGTCAGTAGCCCCGCTGTCAGTAGGCCCACGGATGTTTTGAGGGGGCCCACCTGATGGGCCTGCCTGTTTCGGCCCTGGTCACTGTGGGCCCTTTCTACAGGCCGTTGCCCAAGTCCGTTTGCCTAAAAGTGGCCTCTACATGGTGATCTAGTAAGTACGTTTTTCTGGGTTCTTTGAGCTGCGCCAACGCACTGATGGAACCTGAGGGGTCGGCAGCAGCCGGTCAGAAACGCGGTAACAACGGGGCTCGCAAGTGGCGAAGGGCGGGGCGCTCTCAGGAGGCTGGAGCGAGGCCCCGTCGACGGGCAGTGCCGGAGGTGGGTTGCGCTGAGGCCCCTGCGGGCCCGGGGATGCTGTCCGCAGTGTGGAGCCTGTACACATTCGCTGGGGCAAGGTCCGGGATTAAAGGTTCCAGGCCCCTGCACCCCAAGTGACTAGTGGGAACCCACCGAGGCCTGGGCTCCGAGAAGCAAGGTGAGCACTCAGGGGAGGGAACAGTGACTGGAGACAGCCCCGGGCGCGGGGAGCTGGGAGAATCAGAGGGGAGGAGGGGAGGAGGTGCTCGGGACTGTACCCGATTGTGTGGGTGGTGTCCTGAGGCGGACTTTCATTTTTCAGGTAAACAACCGTGTTAATCAAGCTCATAGAGACTGCTATTTGTAAGGGAGAATATTGCTTTTAAATTATAATGGAAAGTTGAATTGGCATGCTGTTGAATTGGCATGCTGTTGAATTGGCTGGAAAGTTGAATTGACACCTGTTGCCTTTGTCTATACTCTGTCGCCTTCACCCTGGTTGTGGTAAAGATGAAAGAGGATTTGGCTGCCTCCATTTGGACCTCAGACTTTCTGGTTGGTTCTTCTTCCCTGCTTGTCTCTAGGCTCAGGCAAAATGTCCCATGATGGGAACCAAAGCCATCCCCTCAAGCAGTTAAGGAATGCCCTGAGGCAGCAGGCCCTCCCTGTGATGGACTCCAAGACAATGATTGATCGGACCTCCACTGCCTACCTGCACACACACGCCCGCCCGCCTTTGCCCCACATTTTCCTTATATAGACCTGGAAGTATTTTCCACACATTGGAGGCAGCCTTTGAGACACTAGCCTGCTGTCTTCCTGGTGCTAGCCTCACTGAAATAAATTCCTTTCTTGTTTGCCTAACACAGTTTCCTCTGCTTTTGAATTTTGTCAGTGGCAAGTGGCTAAACCTGGTCTGGTCCCTAGAGCCAGGTGCTCTTGCACCCCAGGGTGCTACTTACAAAAACAATTCAATTTTCCTTTGGAGATCTCAACCTTCTAAAAAGTCTTCTGGATGAGACAAAGCTGAAGCCAAAGCCAAAGCCATGCTCCATAATTGGACACCTGACCCAAGACAGCCAAAGGTGTCGTCAACCCTGGGACTTTCTCAAATACTAGCCTTTGGGAAGTAAAGTGCATCTATTAGAGGAGATTTTTGCCATCACAGGGGAAAGTTGCCTGAAAGAGACCAATATAGATCAAAGAAGAGCCTAGAAGTAAAGAGATCAGGTCCTCCTTTTGCGTGATTGCATTCACCCAGGTTTATAGCTAATTTTATCTGCCTAGATTTTTTTTTTTTGGGGGGGGGGTTCCTTGATTCCATTAATCTCTTTTTAGTCTGAGCTAATTTCAGTTATATTTCAGTCATTTGTATCAGGATTTCTGGCTAACAGTCCAGAATGCTTACGTCATCTAACCATTTTGGTTTTTTGTCATGCTACATGCAAAGCCAAATTAAATAAAAAGTACTTTGATGAGCCTGAAATCAGAATAATTGGGATCCATTTAGTAATTCACATATTTAATGGCACTAGATTTCAACAACTTAAAGCATCCCTCCCTGTAGACTGTATATTTGACCTGGATACCGTCTGGTCATTCCTTTTTTGGACATTACTAATTAGTCCCCTCAGAATTTCTTTTTATTATTCCTAGTAACTACCTCTTTTTCTTTCCCCATATTGCCTCTTTCAAAACAAGAATGGTTAGGGTTAACTAATCATATAATGCAAATCTTGACTCCTCAATGACGTTGAGTTTTTAGAGATTAGTTTGCTTAATATTTCAGATGTCTAATCACATGAATGTTATGTGGATCTTTTCTAAATTTAACAATCTGAAGATCATCCTATTTTTTTTATCTCCAGTTTATCCTTTTGCACCCTAGACAAATCCATGAACTTTGCAGTTGGGTAGATGTTGGTTAAAACTTTGGAATCACCACTGATCTCTAGAAGGGTTCTTTTTACTTTTCTCTCTCTCTCTCTCTCTCTCTCTCTCACTCTCTTTGGTAGGCTCTTTACTCAACATGGAGCCCAACATGGGCTCAAGACCCTGAGATAAAGACCTGGGCTGAAATCAAACTGGATACCCAACCAGCTGAGCCACCCAAGTGCCATTCTAGAAGGGTTCCTAAACGTTAGTTCCCATATCTATAATATAGGAATAATTATGATTCCTTAAAATACCTTTTTTGGGAGGCATGAAAATAAAAACACATACATGTACAACAGTACCATAGCAAAGAGGGGCCTATTAGTGAAATCTCAAGTGACACTCCACAGGATTAAGCAGTAACATTACCCAATAGAAAGCCATGGAGAGATCAAAAAAACAAAAAACAAAAACAGCCCCTATGGAGAAAAAAAAAAAAATGATGACATTTTACCAAGATAATTACAGAACATTCAGAACACTTCTTTTGTGCAAAGTGGTTTCAAATAATTCACACACCATTCCCAGAACAAAGGATTCCTATTTTGTCCAACAGAAGATTCATAGATAAGAGGTGAGGAAGAAGACGGTAGCATACAATAGGCAACAGAGTCAGTGAGCAAAACCTTTACACCTCTTCTGTCACCACAAGTAAGATAAAGGACCTTGGAAAATGCAGAATTTGGGGAGTCTATGGAAGTTCAGTTATCACACATCACTTGATACTTACTGTTTTAGTCCATTTGGGCTGCTATAAGAAGATATATTTTGGTTGCTTATAATCAATAAACATTTATTTTTAAAAATTCCGGAGGCTGAGAAGTCCAAGATCAAAGCTTCAAGAGATAGAGCATCTGGTGAGGATCTAATTCATAAATAGGCTGCCATCGTTGGGCTGTGTCCTCACATGGCATAGGGGCAAGGAGCTATACAATGAATGTTTGTATCCATCACCAACCCACCAAGTCCATATGTTGAAACCTAATTCCCAGTTTAATGGTATTTGGATGTGATTAGGTCATGAGAGCAGAGCCCTCATGGAATTTGTGCCCTTAAGAAAAGAGACCTCAGAAAGCTTGAAATATGGGACAGGTATGGCTTAGCAAAACTTTCTTGCCCTTACCTGAGATAATCAAAAGAGAAGTGTAAATAAGAAAATATATGCCCCATATTTCAAATAGACTTTGGAAATTGAGAGGGGGAAATGAAAATGAATTTTTTAAAAAGATTTCTTTGGTTGCGAGTAACTGAAACTAATTCCAACTAATCTAAGCAACATGAAGATTTATTTACTGGAGGGTAAACAGGCTGAACAACAGGCTTCCAAAACATCAAAACCAGAGAAGCTCTTGTGATTTAAAAGGCAATGTCATCAGGCCACTACCTTCTGAATAAATCTTCTACAAGTGTTTTCTTTCTTTGAGACACTCTGCTTAAGCATCAAATTCCAAAGTGAGTCTAATTGACTTAGCTCTAGACATATGACAAACCCTTTGCCAGGAAACGTGGGGTGTTTTGGTTCATTGTCCCAAGACTAAATCTAAGTAGGGTGAAAAAGTTTGGGTGTGGATAATAAATAGGCAAAAAGAGGGATGCCTGGGTGGTGGCTCAGCAGTTGAGTGTCTATCTTCAGCTCAGGGTGTGATCCCGGAGTCTCAGGATAGAGTCCCACATCAAGCTCTCTACATGGACCCTGCCTATGTCTCTGCCTCTCTGTGTGTGTGTGCCTCTCATAAATAAATAAATAAAATCTAATAAATAAATAAATAGGCAAAAAAAAAAAATGACTACAGCCATAAATGCATTAAGCCATTTACCTGGATAACTCAGAAAAATATGCTGCTAGTGCTAGATTTTTAATTTTTCTGTGAAATAATTATAATTTCTCAATTTAATTTTACAACTTCCTTAGATACACATATATAATTAGCGGAAAAAATATTCAAAGAGCAATACTGATGCATTCATTTTGTTTTTGGAGCTCAAACATGGAGCTGGAACTCAAGACCCTAAGGTCAAGAGTAGCACGCTCTACCAACTGAGCCAACTAGCTGCCACTTCATGCATTCATTTATAACATTAAAAAAAAATTGCTCACTTTCAAATAAAGATTTATAGCTTTTAATAATAATAATAATAATAATAATAATAATAAAAACCCAGCAAGTTTCGCCCCCTCTGAGTTTTAATTTCCCTGTTTGTGAAATGAGAGATTGGGAATAGATAATCTCCAACTCCTACAACCTGTAAATATCTGAAGATGATGACCCACCCACTACAGGCCAGCCTCAAAGTGAAAGATATTTTTTCAGAGATAATTTAGAAACTAAAACTCACCCTTTGATACTTTGACTTTGATTCAAAGTGCCTGGACTAAAGGAAGTAGGTCTCAGTAAGAAATGTCTTTCTTGAAATTATGACCAAGTCTCTGATGTCTATCTAGAGTCTGTATTAACTTAGTAGCCTGCCACAGTTCAGAAGAGCAAAATTATAAACTTTCTGGAGTTAAGTACAGTTAGATACCTTGAAATTAGTGAATATAAACATGATTGATATTATCTGATTTTAACCGCTGTTTTTTTTCCTCTTGCTAGAGATTCCCATTCCTTACCTTAGAGTATAAATGAAAAATCAGAATCTGATAGACATCTACAAAAATAAAATATAGACATTAATAAGAGATAGCCCCTTACATTTCCCACTAGGTATCAAACAAGCAAGCATTTTTTTGGTGGGAACATTTCCGCATGCTTGTTTGCATGATGTCAGATCCTTTAAATGAAAATATACTAGAGCATTTAATGCATGATAATTATGGTTTAGAAGACATATTTTAGTAAAGCATGTCCTTGATTTTTATTGTCCAATCTTTGCAAAGAAGCCAAAATTTCCAGCTACACTACAAGGCAAAGAAACTGTGATTAAAAAATAAAATGATAGAAATATACCTTTTGATAAACTTTTAAGTTTTTTTTTTTTAAGATTTGTTTGTTTGTTTGTTTATTCATGAGAGACACAGAGACACAGGCAGAGGGAGAAGCAGGCTCCCTGAAAGAGCCCCATGCCGGACTCAACCCCGGGACTCCAGGATCATGCTGAAGGCATACACCTAACCACTGAGCCACCCAGGCATCCTGCCTTTAGGAGTTATTTTATCGGCAGTATTGGTGGCATTCTTATTAGAAGTCTAATACCAGTTTTTGAAGTTTATAAAATTTCAAAAGCATAATAAGGATTGCAGAGAAGGGAGGGAGGGAGAGGAGGGGAAGTGGCAGGTTGAGAAAAGTGAGGAAAAAAATACAGACATCACTTAAAAGTCACTGACTGGGGTGTCTGGCTGGCTCAGACTGAAGAGTACGTGACTTGATCCTGGGGTCATGAGTGCGAGATTACTTAAAAAATAAATAAATGAGTAAATAATATTTAAACAATACAATTCACTATGTTTACTGAACTCTACTCTCTCCATTCAATCCAAAGCAAAGGAATGCATTTTTTTAAGGTTTATTTATTTATTTATTTGAGAGAGAGAGAGAGAGAAAGAGAAATAACAAACGGGACAGGGGAGGGGCAGAGGGAGAGGGACAAGCAGATTCCTCTGAGTGTGGAGTACAGCCCTGGCTCCTTCCCGGGACCCTGAGATCATGACCTGAGCTGAAATCAGGAGTTGGATGCTTAACCACCTGAGCCACCCCATCGTTCCAAAGCAAAGGAATGCATTTTTTTAAATAAGCTGTTTACAGTATGTCTTCTTCAAGACATCTAAATAGTGTTGAACCAAATAAATGATTAAATCCAATCGAATCAGCATGGAAACATTGTCATAATTATGCATTTATTAGTAAGTTCAATTTAACACTGTGTTAGTGCTGCTTTAGTCAATTCTTTCTCACGTCAGAATCTACTTACTATACTTCCATTTTCTTCTATTTGTTTAATAATTTTTTGTTATTATAAGAATACCGTAACCACTTTCTCTTAACTTGAAGAAAATAAAATGGAAAATAAATGGAAATTTCTCATTATATTATCCATTAATAGTATATTAGTTCACTTCCCTCTGGTTTGTCGTCACCATATATACGTAGCTTCTTTTTTAAAATGAGAGTTTTTTGGAATGTTATTCTCTCACTGAATAATATAAATATTTTCATGTCTTAAGAATAGAAATAATAGCCATAATATTTAGTGGCAAGGTAATATGTTGTCATGAATCAGATCTCCCCAAATTTACTTAGCTACCACCAGTCCTGGACTTTAAAGCCAATTTCTGGGATCCCTGGGTGGCTCAGTGGTTGAGCATCTGCCTTCGGCTCAGAGCCTGATCCTGGAGACCCGGGATCGAGTCCCACATCAGGCTCCCCGCAGGGAGCCTACTTCTCCCTCTGCCTGTGTCTCTGCCTTTCTGGGTGTCTCTCATAAATAAATAAATAAATAAAATCTTTTTTTTTTAAAGCTCCAATTTCCATTTTCTTTGAATAAAAATTAATATTGTAAGGAAAATTACCTTAGTATATTTTTCCCATATTTCCGAAGGATACATATAACAATTTTGGATTCAGCAGATAAAGAATATGAATATAGTTATATTCTGGTTTTGCATTAGCAAGTTGCTTTCTGAAAAGACTGTCTGATTATAGTTCCACCAATCATATGCAACTTCCTCTTCCTTTGGCAAGAGAGTTAATGAAAAAATTGATACTTCGTAGTTGTTTTCATCAGCATTGTTATGGATTTTTTTTTCCTCTTGGGCAGCAAAGCAAAGTTTACTGAGCAATAGCAAAGTGATAGTACAAAGCTCCTGAGGAGGGAGGGGATCCGAGAGGGTTGCCCTGTTTTGGATATTTCTATGAAATCTTTTCTCCCCCTATTTTCACTGTTCGTTACTGATTGTTGTCCCTCCGTCTTGTGAATGGAGAGGTAATAAAGTTTATTACCTTTCCTGGTTGATATAAGGAATTATTCTAATTTGGGGGAAATTAAAGATCTAGGAGGTAAACAATTATCCCAAATCCTTATTTGACTACCTCATTGATATTATCAGCCTCCACAAAACTGTGTATAGATTTATCTCCATCCTAAATACACAGACTGGATGTAAATAATAATTCCATTTCAGTTTTCATCTTTGGGAATTAATGATTATATATGCAAATATGAACCACACATGTAAGTATAGTACCTTACCTTTGGTTTCCTACTTTGATTTGTTTCAAGTAAAGCAAGCTTCACACAACAGGGACAAGAGATAGGCAGAAAAGGGCGCGTATGTTGTTTTATGTACTTGGAAGAGGATAGGTTTGGAGGAAGAAACATGGGTCCGTCAATGGTAAGACTCTTCAGTAGGAAATGACCCGCTGGTTTTCTGACAAGGAGGAAGGGTTGCATTCCCCTTACAGAGGCCTGTAAGTGCACTGCTAGGACTGTGGGGCACTGCTCCCATTCTGGCATAGTTCAGAAGAGGGTGTGTTGGGTGGTAAGATAATCTGAAAGAAAAATGAAGCATTTAGTCATCACTCACTCTAAGTTGTTATTTTATCAGCATAACACGCAACAGCTTGTTTTACTAATATGTTTTTAATGGTGTCGTACGGGCCCTGCTGCTGTGTCATTCTGCACCCAAAAGGTAGGAGCACTTTATATTCCTGAGGGTGAAACATGAACAAAGATTTAGCTATAAAATGATTTCTGGTATGCAGAGTGTGGCCCTGAGCCCATCCCATGCCTGAAAGTCCTTACTCATCCCCCTCCATTAGGCACGTGGGGGAAATTTGTTTATGTATTCTTACTTATGGATTGTCTTGCTTCCTTTAATTTAATGACTTTAAATTTTTGCTCTGCTCAGGAATCGCACTGGCTACTTTATCCGTTAGGATACACAATCACAAATATTCTCAATAAAATTTCCTAGAAGAGTTACAGAAGTTCTGTGGGGATTTTCAGGTTAGAAAATCGCTGCTTAACATTCTTCTCTTGTAGTATTCTAAACCTACATGATTTAAAAAGTCTAAACAAAATCTGATATAATGTCAGATTTAATGAAAAAACACATCTGGAAACATTCCTAACAAGTTTTTTGAAGTCTAATCAGATAACGTCTTATAAACAAGTTTTCACTGAAATTTAATTAACCTACACAAATTCACACCTAATGTAATTAATAATTTCAAAATGTTTCCATTTTTATATGAAGAACTTTCAAATATTTTTATTCAATTCATGTAAAGTATAAATCATTTTTAAAGCATGAGAATTACATCTTTTCCTATTTTACCTTCTTGATGCTCTTTTTTCTCCCTATTTAATTTTATGGTTGAGTGTTTTGACTTTTACTTTTCTGCTTTTCAAAAATTAAGCGGATTTCTTAAATTGGGCTAATTAGTCATTATAATCTACTACCATTTCATTTATAAGTATTAGAAGGATAGAAAATTAAATCATCTAAATGATTTGACAATACATCCTCCAAATTTCCTGGCAACTAGCCTCACTCTTTGAAAATAAAACTCACTATTTATTGAAATAGTTGCACAATCAAAAGCCTACTTTTAAAATGCATATACCTCTAAACTGGATGAATTTTTAAGACATTGAGATAATAGTTTATCAAAAACTGCTCTGAGGAATAAATCTTTAAGTAAATTTATCAAGTATTTTTTATCAAGTAAATATATCACTGATAACTCTTCATACTATTTTGTCACAATTTGGCAAATATTTGAACACCCATGATTCCTATTTGGTGTATTTAAATAATGAATAGGCTCCGTACATGCTTTGCAGAGCTTATCTAGAAGAAAAAGCATACAGGCAATCAGATAGTTTCAGCTACATTTTAATAAGGCTGAGATGCATAGGATGCTATGGAAGAAGCAGCTAGAAGGATCTCAGGAATACTGGAAACTTAACGAGGAGTATGGCTGACCAAGAATGGGCGTGGTGTGGAAGCCAGTTGCAGCCTAAGCAGTTTCAGGTGGAGACAGAAGCTGTAATCACATGGACATCATGCATAATTAGGGGTAATCCAGTAATGCTGAAATGTAAAAATTGGACAGGGATACTGAGAGTGGATGAAGCCGGGCTAAATCACAGAGGGTCTTATACGTGGTTATGTCAACATGGCCAAGTATTAGTTACCAAGCAAAGGAACAATGTAGTCTCCTTTGCATTCTAGAAATGACACTCAGGGATAGTGTGAGAAATTAATTTGGGGAGGTGTTTAGAGGGCAAAGAACAGAAGCAGGGAAACCAGATATGTGAAACGATCCACGGAAAAAAGACCAGGAGCCTGAATTAAACAAATGGTATTGGGGACAGAAAGTGAAAGGATAGATGTATAAAATACATGTGAAGTAGAATTCACAGAACCCAGCACCCCCAACTGAGTGGCTACAGATGAGAGGGTTGGAAGCATCCAGGGGGATTGCCAAGTACTTATTTTTACAAAAACTTGGATGATGGAAACACCATCCAAAACAGGGCATGCTGAACTAGGAGTGACCTGCTGCACATGAGGTGGCATGGGAACTCCAAGTACATGTGACATTAGGCAATGGGTCCTGTGAATCTGGACCTCAGGGCTCCTCAGTAGTAATATCTGTTTCTTTCTTCCACAGCGCAAAATTAGAAGCCTTTTCCTGAGCTGGTTCTTGTTACTATTTTCCTGGCTCCTCTTCTTATGGTTTTACTGTTGCCCTATAAATTCTGTGAGGTTAGAAACAGTGTCTTATTCATGTTTCTTCCAATAATTTGCACAATTTTGTGTTCTTTTTGGTGCTCAAAAAATATTAAATTACTCCTTTCATTTGCTAGTCATTGAGGTCACAAAGATGAAAAGCAGGCACAGTCCCGGCCCTCAAAGGGCACACAGCATCCCTGTACAAACTAGTAAGCACGAAATTACTACTCTTGATACCTGCAATGCTGGAGAGGCTACAAAGCAAGGAAGAAGTAGCGACTGAGTTGATTTTGCAGACAGCAGAGGTAAGTGGGGGATGTTTGGGTTGAATTCCCTAAGCAAGGCCATACAGGGCTGCAGCATTACATTGACTCTTTCTCAGCAAAATGTAAAGCCTGAGTGAATAAGCGACCTCAACCCTCCATACCACCTAACAGCTTATTCTCCACCCCCACCCCCACCCCCATCCCCAAACAAACACATTCACAGCTAAGGCTGACGCTATGGCTCCCTTCCACCACGTCAGATGTGGACCCCAGTTCTGGTTTTTATTTTGTTTCCATTTGTTTTTATTGAAGTTTGATTTGCCAACATATAGCATAACACCCAGTGCTCATCCCGCCAACTGCCCCCCTCAGTGCCTGTCACCCAGTCCCCCCATCCCCCCGCCCACCTCCCTTTCCACCACCCCTTGTTCCTTTCCCAGAGTTAGGAGTCTCTCATGGTTTATCTCCCTCTCTAATTTTTCCCACTCAGTTCCCCTCCTTTCCCTTATAATCCCTTCCACTATTTCTTATATTCCCCATGTGAGTGAAACCATATGATGATTGTCCTTCTCCGACTGACTTACTTCACTCACCATAATACGCTCCAGGTCCCTCCACGTCAAAGCAAATACTGGGTATTTGTCGTTTCTGATGGCTGAGGAATATCCCATTGTATACATAGACCACATCTTCTCTCTCCATTCATCTGCTGATGGACCCCGAGGCTCCTCCCCCAGTTTGGCTATTACGGACATTGCTGCTGTGAACATCGGGTGCAGGTGTCCCAGTGTCTCACTGCATCTGTATCTTTGGGGTAAATCCCCAGCAGTGCAATTGCTGGGTCGTAGGGCAGCTCTATTTTTAACTCTTTGAGGAACCTCCACACAGTTTTCCAGAGTGGCTGCACCAGGTCACATTCCCACCAACAGTGCAGACGGTTCCCCTTTCTCCAATCCTCTCCTACACTTGTTTCCTGTCTTGTTAATTTTCCCCATTCTCACTGGGGTGAGGTGGGATCTCATTGTGGGTTTGATTTTTATTTCACTGATGGCCAGTGATGCGGAGCAGTTTCTCATGTGCGTGTTGGCCATGTCTATGTCTTCCTCTGTGAGATTTCTGTTCATGTCTTTTGCCCATTTCATGATTGGATTGTTTGTTTCCTGGGGGTTGAGTTTAATCAGTTCATTATAGATATTGGATCCTAGCCCTTTATCTGATAGGTCATTTGCAAATATCTTCTCCCATTCTGTAGGTTGTCTTTTAGTTTTGTTGACTGTTTCCTTCACTGTACAGAAACCTTTAATCCTAAGTCCCAATAGTTCATTTTTGCTTTTGTTTCCCTTGCCTTCATGAATGTATCTTGCAAGAAGTTGCTGTGGCCAAGTTCAAACAGGGTGTTGCCCATGTTCTCCTCTAGGATTTTGATGGATTCTTGTCTCACATTTACATCTTTCATCCATTCTGAGTTTATCTTTGTGTCTGGTGTAAGAGAATGGTCTAGTTTCATTCTTCTGCACGTGGCTGTGGAATTTTCCCAGCACCATTTATTGAAGACACTGTCCTTTTTCCAGAGGATAGTCTTTCCTGCTTTGTCGAGTATTAGTTGACCATAGAGTTGAGGGGCCACATCTGGATTTTCTATTCTGTTCCATTAATCTCTGTGTCTGTTTTTGTGCCAGGACCACAGTATCTTGATGATCACAGCTTTGTAGTACAACTTGAAATCCAGCATTGTGATGCCCCCAGCTATGGTTTTCTTTTTCAATATTCCCCTGGTATTCAGGTTTGTTTCTGATTCAACACAAATCTTAAGATGATTTGTTCCAACTCTGTGAAGAAAGTCCATGGTGCTTTGGTAGGGGTTGCATTGAACATGTACATTGCCCTGGGTAACATTGACATTTTCACAATATTAATTCTTCCAATCCATGAGCATTGAATGTTTTTCCATCTCTCTGTGTCTTCCTCGATTGCTTTCAGAAGTGTTCTGTAGTTTTTAGAGTTTAGATCCTTTACCTCTTTGGTTAGGTTTATTCCTAGGTATCTTATGTTTTGGGGTGCAATCGTCAATTAGATTGACTCTTTAATTTCTCTTTCTTCAGTCTCATTGTTAGCTTATAGAAATGCCACTGATTTCTGGGCATCGATTGTGTATCCTGCCACACTGCCGCATGGCTGTATGAGTTCTAGCAATCTTGGGGTGGAGTCTTTTGGGTTTTCTATGTACAGTATCATGTCATCTGCGAAGAGGGAGAGTTTGACTTCTTTGCCAATTTAAATGCCTTTTATTTGTTTTTGTTTCCTGATTGCTGAGGCGAGGACTTCCAGTACTATGTTGAATAGCAGTGGTCAGAGTGGACATCCCTGTCGTGTTCCTGATCTTAGGGGAAAGGCTCTCAGTTTTTCCCCATTGAGAATAATATTTGCTGTGGGCTTTTCATAGATGGCTTTTAAGATGCTGAGGAATGTTCCCTCTATCCCTACACTCTGAAGAGTTTTGATCAAGAATGGATGCTGTATTTTGTCAAATGCTTTCTCTGCATCTACTGAGATGGTCATATGGTTCTCATTTTTTCTCATGTTGATATGATCTATCACGTTGATTGCTTTATGAACGTTTTACGCTGTGTGCAAGGCTGCTTGTATCCTGGGGATAAATCGCACTTGGTCATAATGAATAATCCACTTAATGTACTGTTGGATCCTATTGGCTGGTATCTGGGTGAGAATTTTTGCATCCGTGTCCATCAGGGATATTGGTCTATAATTGGTCTCCTTTTTGGTGGGGGCTTTCTCTGTTTTTGGATTCAAGGTGATGCTGGCCTCATAGAACGAGTTTGGAAGTACTCTGTCCCTTTCTATCCTGCGTAATAGCTTATTAGAATAGGTATTGTTGCTTCTATAAGCATTTGATAGAATTCCCCTGGGAAACCATCTGGCCCTGGACTTTTGTGTCTTGGGAAGTGTTTGATGACTGCTTCAATTTCCTCCCTGGTTATTGGCCTGTTCATGTTTTCTAATTCTTCCTGTTCCAGTTGTGGTAACTTGTGGTTTTCCAAAAATGTATCCATTTCTCCTAGATTGCCTAATTTATTGGCATATAGCTGCTCATAACACAATTTTTAAATTGTTTGTATTTCCTTGGTGTTGGTTGTAATCTCTCCTCTTTCAGTGATAATTTTATTTATTTGAGTCTTTTTTCTTTTAAATAAGGCTGGCTATGGGTTTATCTATCTTATTAATTCTTTCAAGGAACCAACCCCTGGTTTTGTTGATCTGCTCTACAGTGCTTCTGGTCTCTATTTCATTGAGTTCTGTTCGAATCTTTATTATCTCTCTTCTTCTGCTTGATGTAGGTTTTACCTGCTGTTCTTTCTCCAGTTTCTTTAGGTGCAAGGTTAGCTTGTGTATTTGAGGTTTTTTTCAATTTTTTTGAGGGAGGCTTGTATTGTGATGTATTTCCCTCTTAGGACTGCTTTTGCTGTATTCCAAAGATTTGGAACGGGTGTATCTTCATTTTCATTAGTTTCCATGAGTCTTTTTAATTCTTCTCTAATTTCCTGGTTGACCCATTCATCTTTTATCAGGATGCTCTTTAACCCCCAGGTGTTTAAGTTTCTTCCAAATTTCTTCTTGTGATTGAGAACTAGTTTCAAAGCATTGTGGTCTGAAAATATGCAGGGGACAATCCCAATATTTTGGTATCGGTTGAGACCTGATTTATGACCCAGTATGTGGTCTATTCTGGAGAAAGTTCCATGTGCACTTGAGAAGAATGTGTATTCAGTTGCGTTCGAATTGCAAAGTTCTGTATATATCTGTGAAATCCATCTGGTCCAGTGTGTCATTTAAGACCCTTGTTTCTATGGTGATGTTGTGCTTGGAATATCTGTCATTTACAGAAAGAGCCATGTTAAAGTCTCCCAGTACTAGTGTATTATTATCTAAGTATGTCTTTACTTTGGTTATTAATTGATTGATATACTTGGCAGCTCCCACAATAGGGGCATAAGTATTCGTGATTGTTAGGTCTTCTTGTTGGATAGACCATTTAAGTATGATACAGTGTCCTTCTTCATCTCTTACTACAGTCTTTGGGATAAACTTTAATTATTCTGATATGAGGATCACTACTCCAGCTTCCTTTTGAGGGCTATTTGGATGGTAAATGGTTCTCCACCCCTTCATTTTCAGGCTGGAGGTGTCCTTAGATCTCAGATGAGTCTCTTGTAGGCAGCAAATAGATGGGTCTTGCCTCTTTATCCAGTCCAATATCCTGCATCTTTTGATAGGATCATTTAGCTCATTTATGTTCAGAGTAACTGTTGAAAGATATGAATTTAGTGTCATTGTGTTACCTATTCAGTCCCTATTTTTGTAGATTTTTCCTGTTCCTTTTACAGAGTTCCCCTTAATATTTCTTGCAGAGCCGGTTTGGTGGTCACATATTCTTTCAGTTTCTGCCTATCCTGGAAGTTAAGAATCTCTTGTCTCTCGCTGCTTTAAGAATTTTCTCTTTTATCTTTGGAATTTGCAAATTTCACTATTAAATGTCAAGGTGTTGAATGGTTTTTATTGATTTTTTTTTTTTTTGGTGGGGGGAACCTCTCTGAATCCTGGATCTGAATGTCTGTTTCCTTCCTCAGATTACAGGAGTTCTCAGCTATGATTTGTTCAACTATAGTTTCTGGCCCTCTGTCCCTCTTGGCATTTTCTGGAACCCCAATTATACGTAGATTCTTCCTTCTAAGGCTATCATTTATTTCCCTTAACTTTTCCTCATGGTCTCTTAATTGTTTGTTTCTTTTTTCCTCTCTTTCCTTCCTTGCCATCAACTTGTCTTCTATGTCATTCACTCTTTCTTCCACCTCATTAAACCTAGTCGTTAGGACCTCCAGTTTGGATTGCATCTCATTTAACTGATTTTTAAGTTTGGCCTGATTAGATCTAAATTCTGCAGTAACAAAGTCTCTAAAACCCTTTATGCTTTTTTCCAGAGCCACCAGTAGCTTTATAATTGTGCTTCTGAATTGGTTTTCTGAAATCGTATTGAAATCCATATCCTGTAATGCTGTGGCAGAGAGGACTGTTTCTGCTTCTTTCTTTTGTGGCGAATTCTTCCTTATACTCATTTTGCTCAGTGCAGAGTGGCTGTATGAGTGGGCTGAGTCAAGAATATGAACCACAACCTAAGTAAAATACACCCTAGATGATTCTGATGAGGTCAGAGACCAGATAATGAAAATAAAGATTAGAACAAAATAAAACAAAAGGACCACTAAAGTGAAAAACAAATTCTAAAACAAAGTAGTAAAAAATAAAAGGCCAAAAATCCCAAAGAAGAAAAAAAGAAAATGTAAAAAGGAAGAGAATAGGAAACAAAAGTAAAGAGGAAAAAAAGAAAAACGAAAAAAAAGGGGGGGGCCACTGGGAAATGGTGGTGAAGAAGTTGTAGCAGAGGGAGAATGTAGTCTACGTGAGAGGTCCTAGAGGGCGATCCTCTTGGTTCTGAGTGTATTTTGTTCTATATGTTAGAAGATGCTGAGTCCCAAATTTATATAAACCAGCAATACTTGTAGAGAGCCCCACAGTGACCACCACAACATAAAGGAGATCAAAGATGGGAGCAGAATGGGAAGGAAGGGAGAATATAATCTCACAGAATGACCCAGCACGGTGTTCCCCTGGGTTCTGGGTACGTGCTGGTCATGTTTTAGAAGGTAGTAACTTCTGCTTTTTTGAACAAAATGAGACAAAGAAAACAGAAAACCCAAAACAGAAAACCGTATCTCATATATCTCCCAAAATTAAGTTGAGTATGTTGAAGGGAATCCAGAAGTGAAAAATATATCTAAGACCTGTAGTTGTAGAAATATGACAGTCACAATGGAAGAAACTTAAAAATGAAGATCTGGTAAAATACTATAGTTAAGGTGGGAAAAGAGAAAAAAATGGAAATTTACAGTCTAATATAAAAGTGAGTTGTACTGGGAAAAGGAAAAAAAATAGGAGGGGGACCCTTCGGTTCTATAGACTGTAAATCCCTCGCCTCCCCCTGGAATTTCCAGCGCTGCTGGGTCCACACCTGGCTCTTCCCCTGACCTTCCAGCTGGTCTCCGGGGCGGGGCTGCTGTGCTCTCAGGTGTGTGCACCTGGGGAGATGCCCCGCCCACCTCACCGGGTGCCGGGCTCAGGGGGAGCTGTGGACCCCGCGAGGCCCCTGCCCCCCCACCCCACCCCTGAGGGCCCCAAGCGCTGCCCTGTGCCCAGGGCGGACGTACAGCTGGGGCCAGGTTGCTCGGTGGCCTGTCCCTGTCCGTGTCCCTGTCCGTGTCTCTGTCCCTGTCCGTGTCCCTGTCTGTGTCCCTGTCCCTGTCCGTGTCCCTGTCTGTGTCCCTGTCCATGTCCGTGTCTATGTCCCTGTCCCTGTCCGTGTCTCTGTCCGTGTCCCTGTCCCTATTCGTGTCCCTGTCCCCCCGCAGGGAGGGCGGGCACAGAGCAGAGACGGGGGGGGGGGGGGCCCTGGACGTGTGTTCATAGTCCCGCCAACCTGATTCTCAGGGCTGAGGTGGAAGTCGAGGTGGGGACAGAGCCGTCCCAGGGGCCCGGCCGTGCCCTGTGGTCCCGATCCCGCGGCCGCAGGACCGGGAGGCCGGGAGCACGGAGAGCCGCGGGCCCTTCTTGGCCGCGCTCCCTCAGCTCCGCTCCCTGCGCACCTAATAGGCCCATGGTTACCGGACATCACGTCCCATCGGTGCTCCCAGTTATTCCGCGTCTGGCCTCCCGAGTTCACCCTTTCAGGTCCCGGGCTCCGCCCCCCCCCCCCCCCCCCGCAGCTCACCCTGACCTTGAGCTCACCATTTTTTCACCATCCGCTTTCTTTTCTTTTTCTTTTTCAGGTTAAAATTCTGATTTGTTAATATAAGCACAACACTGTAGATGATCTTAGCATACTTGTCTTCTAATTGTATTATAATTATGGAACAGAAGTCCCACTGGGCTTGAACCCAATTTTCCACCTCTTCTGGGCCTATATCTTGGCTCTTAAATGTTTCTAGAAAACATTAAGAAACTGAGGTGATTGACTTCGCTTTAGATTATCACAAGTTTGAGGCATGCAAACAATGCCAGCCAGAGGGAGGCCCTGCTACACCCCCGTAAGCCTCCCAATACTCTGCTTCTGGATGAGTGGCTTACATTTCTCCCCTCTGACCTCTTGCCTCATTAGGGGCCCCACCATCAACAATTTCAGGAGCTTCACTTACAGGGAAAAGGACATCCTCCAACCTTGACCCTTTTCTCACCCAACCTTGTGGCTAATGGCCTCATACTTCAAGCGTGAATTCCTTCATCTTTCTAGACCAAATGTACAAGTGAAACAGCACCTGCAAAGGTTTCCAAGGCGAAAATGTCCCTCCGTCTATCCCAGGGAGCTCCAGACCATGCACCTTTACTCTAGACTCCATCTCTTACAAACTTCTCAAAAGATATATTCAAACATTGCCTGGAATATTCAAATTCATCCTTTCTTACTTCCTCTATTTGCTCTAGGACTTACCATAAGTCTTCCTTCCCACCTATAGCATCCTCTAGAGACTGCTTAATTTTTTGGCTCTGATTCTAAAAACAAAAACAAACTCTTAAAAATTGTTTATACAGCTTAACCCCAGTTCACAAATTCTCATTTGTGTTTTTTTAAGATTTTATTTATTTATTCATGAGAGACCCACAGGGAGAGGCAGAGACACAGGCAGAGGGAGAAGCAGGCTCCACGCAGGGAGCCCAACGTGGGACTCGATCCCGGGTCTCCAGGATCAGGCCCTGGGCTGAAGGTGGTGCTAAACCGCTGAGCCACCCGGGCTGCCCCATTTGTTTTTTTAATACAATGCATGTAGCTACAATTTCAGTGGTGTCACAGCCCCCAGTGACTTGCATACCATATTGTGAAATCCAAGTGACATTATTTGGTTATCAGTATATTTGATTCTTGGTGTGATATATAAGATTGACTTTTTGCTCCTTTTTGAAATTCTCGTCTCTAATATGCTCTTTGGCTTTGCCTTTAATTTAACAGTATACTTATTTGCTGGCTAAATTTTTTTTTTCTCAAATTTTAGGAGTTCCTCAGGTGCAGTCCTGACCTCCTGGCACATCTATTTACATTCTCTACCTGCAAGATGATTCTATTCACATAGATTTATTTATTTATTTATTTATTTATTTATTTATTTATTTATTCATTCACATAGATTTAAATAATATTTATATGCTAACTTACAATTTTACTTCTCTGATGAAGCCTTCACTTCAGAGATCCAATTTTTATAACTAATTGACCCTTTGATATTTTGAGTCGAGTATTTTAAGGGAAACTCAAAGTTAAATTATTCAAAATATAACTCCTGGATTAGGCCTCAATCTAATTCTTCCATAATTTCCCTCATATTAGTAAATGGTGCTACAGTCCCCTACTTACAATGTCCCCTACTTACAAATAACTTAGTTATTTTTCCCTTTCAATTTTGTTTTGCCACCATTCACCTTCTCCCTCATTTCTCACCATAAGGAGTTTTAGTATTTAGCTTTGTGATATACTTGATATTTGTACATTCTATTTTTGCTGCTAGTAGTCTAGCTCCTGCCATTTCCGTCTCTTGCTTAGACTACATTTAATTACTTTCAAACAGATGTCTCATTTCTATGTCATTTCCCTTGCCATTCATTCCCCATTCAGAAATTACAACATCCACTAACATGCATATCAGACCATAGTTTCTCTACGAACCTCCAGTGGTTTCCATCTACACGTGCAATAAGGTATAAATTCCGTATTATAACTCATGAGGTTGTGTGATCTGTCTCCTGGTTTCCTTTACCACCTCATCCCATCCACGCCTTCTACACCAAGATACACCAGCCTGCCATTAGTTCCTGGCACAGATAGACACCCTCTGCATGGGGCCTATGTGTTGCCATTCCCCCCACATTTCTATTTGCCTGTGTGGTTTGCCCCTAAATTCTCCATGCCTACCTTTTTCCTATCATTAATTATAAGCTCAAATAACAGTAAGTGTTTCCCAATCAGTATATCAAATATAGGCCCTCAGAGCCCCACAGATATGTTCTATCAGTGACTTCCTATTTTAGCATCATATAAAATTATATAATTATATGATTATTTTTCCTCTATTATTTGTTCTTGGTCTCCCACACTAGAATGTAAGCACCATCATTTTGATGTGGGTTTTTTTTTTTCCTACCTTGTGTTCTCAATTTTGTTCTATACTGATCATCCCACAGTGAGAACCATGATTGGCACAGACTAAGTTTTTAGTTTTTATGGACTAATTGAATGAATGTATTTTTTTATTTAAAGATTTTATTTATTTATTCATGAGAGACACAGAGAGAGAGGCAGAGACACAGGCAGAGGGAGAAGCAGGCTCCATGCAGGGAGCCCGATGTGGGACTCTATTCCAGGACCCCAGGGTCACGCCCTGAGCCAAAGACAGATGCTCAACCACTGAGCCACCCAGGTGCCCGAATGAATATATTTTTATAAATACAAGTTCACTGACTGGAAAAAGGGAACAAAGTTTACATTGTAAGAGTAAATGGATACCAAAGAACCATCAAATATTCCCAGAACCACAGGCAGTTGGATATAAATCTACAGTGAAGGTTGGGCACAAAACAATCAAAGGCAAAAAGTTAAATCATTACGCACATTGTACATCATGCTAATTATATGAAGTATTTTCTTCAAGTTAGTGACAATACTGGATTTTATTTTTAGATAGCTAACTTTAGAAGCAATGTCAAAGAGGAATGCAGTACTGAGAAGAAGAGCAGCTAAAGGATTATTACTATGTTCCCAGTGAGCTAGGAAAGGATGAGAAACAGAACTATGGGAGGAGCAGTTGCGCTACAGAGACTGTGACATGTTAGATAATAGGTAATAAATAGAAGTTACAGGACTTAGTGACCATCTGACATGGAAGTGATGAAACCGGAAGAGTCAAAGATAAATACCAGGTGTCTGATATTGGTGACTGGTGATATCACTAACAGGAGCGTGGAACAGGAGTAGATTTCACAGCAAGGTCTGATGTATGTACACGTTACTATTTTTCAAAGTTTTTAGCACAATCTGATTTATTTGGATACCTAGGCCAAGTAAACAAAAAGGAAATGTGAATTGATCTGTCTTCAAGCTTTACAGTACTGTGTTCTGACTCTTGTTTTGTGAGCTGTGTGTCAAGTAGCAAGGAAGGCTCACTGTGCAGATTATATGACAAAGTGGAGACAGCCTTGGGTAAAAGTTGTAAAATGCATTCTTTTACCTTACTTCTCTCCGGTTACATATTTTTCCTTCAAAATCTTTTAAAAATTAATCTTACCAAGCCTTGACAACACATGAAGGAAGTTTAAATGCATATAACTAAGTGAAAGAAGCTAATCTGGAAAGTTTTATGATTCCAACTTTCTGGAAAAGGCAAAAACAGGGAGACAGTAAGAAGATCAGTAGTTGCCAAGAATTTGAGGGGAGAGAACAATGAATGGACAGAGCACAGAGGATTTGCAGGGAAATTAAACTTTTCTGTATGTTACATACATACCATCATGTATCTGTCAATCCCATAGAATATACGAGACCAAGAGTGAACCACATGTAAACTTTGGGTTTTGGTTTTGGTTGGTGATGATGTATCTGTGTAGATTCATCAATTCAACAAATGTACCATTTTGACATGGGATGTTGGTAGTGGCAGTATTGTGTGTATTGGGGGAACTAGGGATATATAGGAACTCTCTGTACTTTCTGCTTAATTTTGCTGTGAACCAAAAACTTCTTTGAAAGAATAAAATTTCTTATATAAATGATTAATGTTGAGACGTACTCAAGCTTCATTTGGATTATGTCTTAGAAGTTATTAATATTATATTAAAAAGTGAACGGGTTGGTGAGACACTCAGAAACATATGAAATCTTCTTTTCCTTAGCTTTTTACATCTTGGTAAAGGTATAACCACCAAGGAGGTGGAAGGAAAGGTGCTATAAATTGATTTGGAGTCCAATTTCCAATGTGTAAGTCCTATAATACCAGCCACAACACAATGCTACCTAAACCTAAGTAGCCTCAAATCATAGAGTTCCATCCTACCCTCTGCTTGAACCTAGACTCTAGAAGCTTACCATTTCTCTGATACGGAAGTTCACATGGGCCTCTGGGGTACTCACCTAGAGGTACCCACTGGCAGCATTAAGTCAGTACATCACAGTTTAATAATCCTCTCAAATTACTTTTGCGTAGCCTCTATTCTCTGAGAGCTAACCAAGTTTACTAGGCCTTCACACCAACTAAATCAATTTTATCTTTATATAATCCCTGAGAATTCATTTTTTTATTTAACTTATCATTCCTTTACATTTACCTGTAATGAATGTACTTACTAACATCTATTCCAGTTTTACTAGTTTTTACTCATATCTTCTACATCTTAGATATTCAGTGTTATTTATATTTTGTTACAAATTCTTAATTTTCAGTAGATTTACTGGTTTGTCTGTTATTCTTCCAATCTCACCTAGTTTTTTCAAATTATGACATAGGCAAAGACAAGATAACAAGTCTAGACAGTATATACATATTTTGTTATTCTATGAGAAATAATTGTAACAGGTAAATCTTTTTAAGAGAAGGCACAATGGGAAATAATCTATAGCTTCTAAAATAGTATTTTTGTCTTAGTCATTTATTTCTTATAAAACAAAAAAATTTTATGTAAAAGAATGATGATTGCTGACATATTTAATCAGTCCACCTCTTTTTAGTTCTAGTTATTTCAAAGCTTAAAGTCCTAAGACAAATGTTTAAGTTTCATGTATGTACTAAGGATGGGAAACCAAAGGTTACAGCAATTTCAATTTGATTTAATGTAAAGTAAACACAAGTAATGAAGGTATTCAAGTAGTGTTGAGACAAGATTTTTTTTTTTTTTTGAGAAAGTCAAACATTATAGCTGATTAAAGCTTTTAGGATTTTTTCTTTCTTTGTGCTATTTCTTAAAAATAGGCACACAGATACCTGTAGTGACTACATAATGCCTTGCAATGGAAACCCGTATTTACATTTCTACCAGTGCTTTTTCAGGCACTGTTCTGTAGGAGATTTTTTTTTTTCTATTTTGTACATCACGATGTAGGCACTGAATCTCTATTCCCAGCCTCAGCAGATCTGCTGGTCCTGTAGTCATTCTGGTTCTACACTCCCCATTCATTGATTCTCCTTTTGACCTCATACCATTCCATTCCCAACCTTGTGGTTTTGAATCGAACCCTTTTGTGTCAGGGTTTTTTATTTTTCCAAAGCTTGCACATTAGATTCTGTGTCTCCAACTGTTACATATACATTTTCAACAGACTGTAAACTGCAAATCACTGCTACTCTCCTTCAAAAGGAAGGTTTGTCGCTCATGCTTCACTTCAATAATATAATAGATTGTGTAGATTACCCAGGATTTTTCCTGGAAGATTATTGTCTACATTTGACTATCACCTGAAATGTATCCCTCCACTACCCATCATTCTCTGTTACTTCTACTTCAGACAGCCAGATATCTCCCTGGACTATTCCCAAGTGAGTCTTGCAGTATATTTTCTACTTATTTACATGTGACTTGCACCAAAGTAAATAATGTTTTTTAAGCATAAACATACTAACACAAAATTATTATGAAGAATAGAGAAACTGTACATTAAATGTACATTAGGTAATACAATAAATTATATTCTAAGCTTATTATATCCCCATAACTTATCTATTAATAAATCATTTCCTTTTTTAAAAAATATTTTTATTTATTTATTCACGAGAGATACAGAGAGAGAGGCAGAGACCCAGGCAGAGGGAGAGGTGGGCTCCCTGCAGGGAGCCCCATGTGGGACTCAATCCCAGGACCCTGGGGTCACTGCCTGAGCCCAAGGCAGACGCTCAACCGCAGAGCCACCCAGGAGTCCCAAGAAATCATTTTCTTAAAGGGAATAAAGAACATTAATGCTGCTTACTGTTCTTACTGCCAATAAGAGATTGCTCAGATGTGATTTACAAAATATGAAATTCTGAAATGACAAAGTCTGCAGTAAAAGATGTTAGAATAAATTCAAGATAAAGCCATCTCATACCCTTCCTACATGATGCATTCCTGAAAGAGCAACATGTCAAATATTTAAAACTTCCCATAGACTTATATGTTTCATTTCAAAGATTGCATTTTTATTTAGTTAAAAAAGTTCTAGAATCCAGTAACTGTGAGTGCACGTAATACTGGCGACATCTAAATGATGCCAGGGAAATCTGCCAGGGTCCAATTCCTGGCTTAACCTCGTGGCAGAGTGAGGCGAAATTTACCTCTGGGAACTTGGGTGAAGAATGCCCTGGATTTCTCTATTTCCTGCAATTGCAGATGAATATAAAGTTACCTCAAAATACAAATCCATTAATTCTGCCTCCTTCTCTAGACAATTTTTAATTACATGCCTCCAGTATCTTGTGCCTTTTCTTTCTCTTGAGTACTTTACTCAAAATTGATAAGTTGACTAGTTTAAGTGAAATTGAATGCATTTATTGGTCAAAGGTTTGCTCCTTCTAAAACATCTAATTACTTCCACTTTATCTCATTATATTCATTTAATGAGTTGCTGTTATTAATACTAGTGATATCACTTTCATTTCTCTATATTCCATTCATTTTGCAAAAATTCAAGAGAAAGCACTGAAAAATTAAAAGATTTAAATCATTATGAACAAATGCAAGCTGTTCTGATAGAGACGATACTGTAAAAAGTTCTTGGTCTGCCGAGTGTCATAAGGAGTAGCTTGAAATGTGACGATTTTGCTCAGACGAGTTTGAATTTGGTACGTGAAAGCCAGTTGGAGGTGTCAGTGTGCAACTGCAAACAAGTGAGGTATCTGAAGCGCTATATGAAAATCTAGGGGAAATCCCGCAGAATGGCATGAAACTCACAAATCTTAGTTGCACAAAAATACTCCTAATCTAAGAGATTTGCATAAGCATAAATTGTTCTCAAGTTTAGAGATTGAAGAAACTATAATGTCCCTAGAACAAAATGCAAACATTGAACTTTGACCAGTCTCCTCTCCCATTTGCCTCACCTGATGCCCTCCTCATGCTGGCTTCCCTACTCCCCAAGAAAACACGTCTCACCTACAACTGTGCCTACATGGTCACCATTCTCATCCTCTGATACACAATTAAAAATGTGTCTTGGGACACCTGGGGGGCCCAGTCAGTGAAGCCTTAGACTCTTGGTTGCAGCTCAGGTCATGATCTCAGGGGCATGAGACTGAGCCCTGCAACAGGCTTTGCACTCAGCTCAGGGAAGCATCTGCTGGAGATTCAGATTCTCTCCCTCTACGCTTCCCCACTCAGGCACGGTCACTCTTTGATGGCTCTCTCTCTCTCCCTCCCTCTAAAATACATAAATAATCTTTATTATCTTTTTAAAGATTTTATTTATTCATGAGAGATGAGAGAGAGAGGCACAGGCAGAGGGAGAAGCAGGCTCCCTGCAGGGAGCCCGACGTGGGACTTGATCCCAGGACTCTGGGATCATGACCCAAGTCATAGGCAGACGCTCAACCACTGAACCCCCAGGTGTCCCAGTAAATAAATCTTTAAAAATATCTGCCTCATTATTCCCGACTTGAGCTTCAAGATCAAAAACTCTATTGCTTTTGAACAATTTTCTGTCAGTATTTATTTTCTCTTTCATTTATATCATGCATCTAACCCTCTTAAGTGACTCTTGATCCTTAGCTAATGCCTGCTCAGAGCTCCTTCATCAAAAAAAAAAAAAAAAGCAAACAAAATCCTTCCCTTGAATATATATATCTTCTACCAAACATTGCCTTCCTTTGTTCTCTGAAAAATAGCCATAAATTTGAGATTCCTTAAATACAAGGTAAAATTAGCAGACTTCTCTTTTTATAAGTTCATTCAGGTATTTAGATGTGTTTTCAGAAAAAAATGAATTCTTACATAATGATTGCAGCACTCTTTGGTTTATAAAATACCCTATTCTAACACATTTAGTAGGACACTCAAATTCTGCTAAAGAAGAATAATTTCATACACCCCAAAGAACTAATTCGGTAAATATGGAAGAGATATATCTATACTTAATATACTTTATTTATTAATTATAGTATACATCTATTACTGTATTATATATGTGCCTGCATATATACATGCATACACACACACATATATGTACAGTGATGATCTGAGACAGGGAATTTTTCTACAGAAGAAAAAATAACACCTTCCACCACCACTACTATTTCCCTCTTCCTTAATATGCCCAAAGTTGCTACTGAGCAGCCCTGGGGCAGCTATGCCCTGTCTAAAGACCTTGCTGAGGTTAATGACATGCACACCTGGGTCAGCTCCTCTCAAGCTCAGTTCACTCCCTAAACAGTTGAGAAATTTCTTAGGAATTAGTGTTTATCTGAGCCCCTGAGGGCTGCTAGCCAGTGCTGGGTGAAGGAGCCTCTGCCCAGACACATCTATGACAGAGAATTGGACAGTGATGCAAAGGGACACTCTCTGCTCCCCTATCTGCTTCCCCGGATTTTTCAGACTTTGTTTTGCCAATCTATAAATTCTTAAAGGGAGAACAAAATGAATAACTCCATTTACCTCCTTATTTCTTAGCACTGCCAAAATCATTTTAGTTTTTTAAAAAAATAACTTTATCTTTCAACATGATTTCTGTGAAAATAAATTGTATGGTAGGTATCTATTTCTGTCTATGCATGATTCGGAGGGAAAAGTGTTCATTTATAAGCCTTTTAGGAATTTTTCTAAGCCTTTCTTAAGCTCTTTTAAGCTTAAGCTCCATAGGTGCAGCCTTCAAGCAATTGTCTTGGGAGATGATTCAGATTTTTGCCAGTGGGCAATTCCAGTGACACGGTCATTGGCCATAGGACCACTGATCTCTGCACAGTATCTTACTTATCTTCCAATGGTTTCTGCTTCACACATGCCTCTTTCTGTGGCCCAGCCATCCTGAAGGAAAGTATCTTGATGGACAGCATGATATGAATCTACTCTGGTTCATCTCACAGAAGGTTTGGACTTATATCTCTTTGCCCTTTACCAACACTTTACTAAAGCTTCCATCTTCCTCTTCTTTATCATAATCTTTGGGGTATGCTCAGGGCCATTACAAAGATAACAGATAAGAGTTAGATACCAAGTCCTTCATCTTCCCAGGTGGCCCCTCTGGGGTCTCAGCAAACCACACTCACTCTACTTTCAAAAGTTTAAAAAGCTTCCCTTGAAGTTTTAATTTTTTTTTTCTGAAACATTTAAGAGAAAAGTTGTAGATAGCATTGCCTTTCTGCTCTAAAAATTTCAGCCTGTAATATCTAAAAACAACAGTATTTTCTTACATTTCTTACATTTGTAAAATGATTAAATTAAGTGACTTGACATTGACGACATACTATTATCTGATACACTTCCGTCATCAGTTTTTTGACAGATGCTCCATGATATCATTTATGACATTTTTCTGATCTGGATCCAGTTCAAGCCCTTGCACACTGCCTTTTGCTGCTGTGCTATTTTAGTCTCCTTTGACCTAGAACACTCCTGCAACCTTTCTTTGTCCTTCACAACCATGGTATCTTTCAAGCCCAGGCCTACGGTTTTGTAGGAATAGAAACTTTATTATTGTTTTCTCTATTCTTATTGTTGTTACTGATATCTCTTCCTCTACGTCAGCCAACAGGGTAGAACTAGCCCCTTGCCTCCATGCTGGCACCATAGCAAGATTATTACCAATATCTTACCTTTTTTTCCCTTTCCACATCAAAATCAATAACTGAACAAGATTAATAAGTGAAAGTTGCAGAGGAGGATGCTCTGTCTAGGTAAACGATGTGGAGATCAGATTTAACCTACTGCCAGGGTGTTTATCTAATAATCCTTTGGACTGTGCACCTTCGACAGAGTATCTGACCACATCATATATGTACACACTTTCTCTTTGCCTTCTGGTAAGAATTTGTGAGTGAGGCAACTCCAGTAGCAAAAGATTCATAAGTTAATGGTGTATCAAGGCCCATTTGTAAGAAGATGTTGTCTGCCTTTACTCAAGCATAGATAACAAGCTTATCCGCCCACACTGCCACCACTCCTTTGGGTGTAATGTGTATCCATATTTTGTTAGAGGGTCTTACAAATGTCTGATTCATTAAAAAAAGAAGGAAAATTCTCATTACGGTTAGTCAAATGTTTGGGTGGTTGGGGTTCTGCTGGATGGTGTGATGATGATTTGAAGTCATGAGCTCAGACTCCACAACCAATCTTGCCAAGGTTACAAGCAGTGACATGTGGTCAGCTGATATTGGCTTAGTTTTCCCGTGGTTCACCAGTGCTGATTATGGGGGCAGCGTCTGAGGATAAGCTGCTTCTCTCCCAATGCCCACTGCCCCCTTCTCTTGTCTCTGGGAATCCTTCATATAGGCCATGTTCCCATCTGTGTTTTTCTTCCCTGGCCCAGCCCATATAATCCTCTAATCACCTCCTAGTCCTTTAGATGGAGTGGATGAATCCTCATTTTCTTTCCAATTTGACTATTTTATATTTCTTTTTTTCTTTTTTTTTTAATTTTTATTTATTTATGATAGTCACAGAGAGAGCGAGAGAGAGAGAGAGAGAGGCAGAGACATAGACAGAGGGAGAAGGAGGCTCCATGCACCCGGAGCCCAAAGTGGAATTCGATCCCGGGTCTCCAGGATTGTGCCCTGGGCCAAAGGCAGGCGCCAAACCACTGCGCCACCCAGGGATCCCTATTTTCTATTTCTTAAAAAAAAAAAAAAAAAAAAAAATCCGTTCATTTATTTTAGAGAGAGCTGGCGGTGGGGGAGGAGAGGGAGAGGGAAAGTCCTAGCGGATTCCCTGCTGATGCGAGGGCTCCATCTGAACTGAGACCAAGTGTTGGATGCTTAAATAACTGCACCACGGCACCCCCACATTGGCTCTTCTCTAACCTATTTTCTGCTTTCCTCTACTGTTCCTTTTGATACACAGAGACCGCATTTTTTTTTAAGGAAAAGAAGAATTTTGTTTTTCCTCTTTTTCCTCTGCATGTAATAATGCCATTCCCTCAGCCAATGTGAAACCTCTGGATATCTTGAAGAAGGATCACATGTAATAAAATAAGAGAAGGAAAAAGTATAAAAAGTAAAATCTCAACATATTATCTTGGGACATAGGAAACTCAGTGAAGATTGATACCAGGGGCTTTACTGCTAGTTTTGATGCAAGAGTCGAAAGAACTCAATGATGATTTGCGATGAAGTTCTGGAATATAGGTGAGGTCCGGAGCCGACGACCCAGAAAGAATTCTTGAGACGTCTTTGGTTGGGGACAGCCCAGGGTCTGGGGGCTTCTGGAAGCCGGGCCTCGGGGCCGCGGGGCTGGCTGGGCCTGGGAGGTCGCGGGCTGCCCTCCGCTGGAGCCTGCGTCCTGAGCCCCCAGATGCGGGCGGTGGCCGCGGGCCGGGCGCTGCCACCACGGGCCTCGGGGCGCAGACGCGGGGCGCCCTAAGGGAAGGCTCAGGAGACTCGCGGGCTGGGGTGGGGGGGCTGGGGCCGAGCACAGGGGGCATCGGGGCGGCCGGCTCCCTCGGGAAGGTCCCCGCCTGCTCCCAGGACTCGGCAGGGCCCGCCTCTGCTCAGCTGCCCCCTGTCCCCCCATCAGTTTGGAGAGTACAAGTCCTAAGTATTTAGGAAAACTTATAGTATTAAAAAAACAAAACAAAACAAAAATAGAGTATCCACTTCAGGAAAATTAATGATTAACTTGGAATTACAAAATTCGAATTCTCAAGGCTCACAACACACCAAGATGGATAATTCTAACCACCATTTGGAAATATGTTTCTGGAGTTTAGGAGAAAAGCCGGCCTGGAAATGTATTAGGAACAAATCCACACAGAAGTGATGGATGTAGACAAGGGAGTAAGTATTATAACTTTGTAAAAGGGTCGGAGATAAAACAAGAAAAAGCAAGGGATAGAATCCTGGGAATGTGTACATTTGGGAAGAGAATGGAAAGAAACCCATGAAAGAATGAAAGAAAAAAAAAGGTGCAGTGAGAGGATTAGAAAAGATTTATAAGAGCTACAAACAATATATCAATGAAAGAATACTCCTGATGGAGGGGAAGGTGTAAAATATCACAGGAACTGAGCTCAAAGTGCTCAAAGGCTGAGACCAAAACACACTGGGAGGGGGAAGCTGGTGTTCTTACGGAGATTGTTGCAATAGGCAACAAGAGATAAAAGGAAAGCGGAGTGGGGATAGGAAAATTCGAGAGTCAAGTATGGATTACTCCTTCATGCCCTTTGACATTGAGAGGAAGGAGAGTGGTTTAATGACCACAAGAACACCTAGAAAGTTTGAAGGAAGCCATTCCGATGTGGAGTTGAATTAGGCATGCATGAAAAGCAGCAAGCAGTAAAGGAAGAGAGAAGATCTGAATACCTTTAATTCATCATTAATGGATTAAATTAAAATTAAGTGAGCAAAGGGGCACTCACCATATTAATTGGGACATTAATCTTAAGAAAAGCTAGAAAATAGATATGGAGGAGAGGTATTAAAACAACTCACATTGGATTACCTCAATTTCTATAGCGTAAGAAATGAGATATGTTGACTACCTTCGCAGGGGTAGGGCATAATTACAGGAGATAAGAATGATCTGAAACACTACTGGTGATTCAGTAGGTCTTCACCATCGAGGGTCCTTATAGGATTGATTCCATGCATGTTCGTTGAACCCAAAGAGCAGCCCAAAACAAACGACACAGAAAATATTGTGTAGAGATAGACACACAAGGTTTTGATTTTGGTAAAGTAAGTGAAGGAAATAAGAGATTTTTAGAATTTGAGCAATATTGTGGTTGAAATGGCTGATTGTAGTAGAGGCGTGCGATTCTGCTAAGGGCTCCAAAATGTTTACTGAATGAGACACAGAGGAGCCTCACAGTGGGTAGAAGAAGTTTAAGAGAAAGGAGGGAGTCAGCAATGTGAAAAGAAGGCACTGGTTAAGATTCACAGGTACAGGCACAAACTGTCTCGTGCAATGATCTGCCAGTGGTGGTGGGGAAGGAAACTACACTGAGTGAAGGCCGATGAACTGCAGAAACAGAAGATGTCCAGGTTTTGCTGCTCAAGATAACTAGGCTTTATTTAAAGCAGTTAAAGGGTTTGTTTTGTTGTTGTTGTTGTTGTTGTTGTTGTTATTTCTGTCTTGTTTGGAAAGGAAATGTACACTGGAGCTTGCTTGCATTTAAAACCAGGATCCAAACGATAGGGTTGAAAATAAGCAGGAGGCTGGGAAGGTTGGTAGTTGGGAAAAAATGATCCAAAGGAATAAGGGACTAGAAGATTTAGAAATAGGCTCAATGTGACATGTTAGAGGGGAAATCCTAAATATGTTAATATGTAAAATTCTATTATTGGAAGAGTTTTTATAGTAATCATTTCCAGTGTTCCATTTGGAATGCTAACAGGATAAAATAGGACTATAAAATTTTACTCACTTTATTTTGATTTTTCATAAAAGACATTTAAAGATATGCTCATAAAAAAAAAATAAATAAATAAAGATATGCTCATATTAAAGCTAGACACATACTACCAAACAAGAATATGCAATATTTAGAGTTCGCAATAATGCTTTTTATTATAAATAATTATTTTATTAAAAATAATGACCATTTTTGTGGACAAGGTTCAAAGGAGTATTTCCTATTTCTATCAAATGTTCTTGTTGAATATGGGAAATATTTTCATATGATTTTGTTGAACCAAAATATTCAGGTTTTGGCAGACATTTTAAAAATTAGCAATGAAATGCTGAGCCTGGCTGGCTCAGTTGGAGGAGCATGAGACTGCCGGTCTCTGGGTCATGAGTTCAGGCCTCACGTTGGGTGTGGAAATTACTAAAATAATAATAAAAATATTAAATTAGCAATGAATCAAGATACTTACTGAGAAGTACAGCATTTCAAACATACTTTGAAAAGTATTGGGCATACTCTAAGAGTGAAGTCTTTAAGACAAAAGGATTATCTAATGAACTAATGTGTTGTGCTTTTTTTTTACAGATATTTATGTTCTGAAGTTTTAAGATTATATGTGATTTCAGGATTTCTAAAATATCATGACACATATTTTCTTTCTATTGAAAATGAGAGGTTCTATTTTATAACCAGACATTTCCGCTTTTTTATAGTGAACAATGCTTGGATAAGAAAAGATAAATACAATGGAGATAAGAAATGCAGTTTTCAAAGAGAAGTTAAAAAATTGAGGTTTCAATTTATTTAAGAATTAAACTGAATTAAAAACAAAAACATTGAAACAAGTGCAGGTGCTTTCTTTGTTTTTTAATTTTTTACTTTATGGAAACCTTACAGAGTCTATTACGGCCACTAGGCTGTGCTTTGTACAAACTGGACAACTCGGCTGTCCTCAAGGATTACCAACCTTGTAAACAAATAGGTCGCAAGACACAGACTCCATTTAGTTTGTTGTTTTTACGTCATAACTTGGAACAATGAGTGGTCAAGCAAATATCTGCCTTCCTCTGTCTTCACCCATTTCTTCATTGTCCAATATTTCATAAAAAGTGGAATCACAAAAAAATTGCAGCTTTTCAGATGGCAAAATAATAAAAACAGAGGAGGTAAAATGAAAGATAAGAAAATAAAGAATTACTATTCTTTTTGAAAAATAATTTTCTAGAACACATAGGTGGTCAAAGAAAGGTTAAAATCTAAAAATTGCATGAAAGTATAACACATATGAAAGTATGTGTTAAAGTATACTTTGAAAGTATGTTTCAAAGTATACTTTGAAAGTATAACAAAATTTCAACTCTGCAGCTTGGAAAGCATCAACACAAGTTATCCGATGAGATTTTCAGATCTTACACTGGAAGTAAATATTAGATCATTGTAGATTAGACCAGTAGATTTTTGTCAAGATAGAAAGATAGATCGATTGATTGATAGAAAGAATAGATTAGAGATATTTCTGGTTTGTTTCATTTTTGAATAAATACACTGATTAGTTGATGACAAAGTCATCATTCAAAAAATAAAAATAAAGTCATCATTCAGAAAATTGATGTATTGTGTAGAAAAATATCTAGATGATTATTTCTTTCTTTTTATCTGCGCATAAGGAAATTATTCAGTCACAAATGTGTAGTTTGCAGGATACTTATTGACAATTTATGGGCAAACATTTGACAAGAAAAACAAAAATAGAGATCCCTGACATCTATCAGTATGACAAACATCAAAAGTTCAAAGTACGTCGGAAAGTACTCACAGTTATAAGTGAAAATATATGCTGCTGTCCTGTACAAAATAAATAAATATTGTACTTACTACAAATTTAATACATATAATAAAAATTTAGAAGCTAATGCTTTCTTATGTCTCTATGTCAAGTTGCTTAGGAGGAAAATAAGAAAGTAGACAAGAACAATTTCTTAATCCATAAATTATTTGATTCACATATTTATTGCCAATGTTAATCATTGTTTTTAATTTAATTTGTCTTGGTAAAATATGTTAATGATCACAAGCAAATAGAAGAATTTTGTATTATTGTACAAAGAATCTGAAAGAGATTGCACTTGTTATAGGTAATGATGTCTTACTTTAAAAGTTCTTCACAAAAAAAAAAAAAAAAAATTTCTTCACAGGGGCGCTGGGTGGCTCAGCGGTTGAGCCCCTGCCTTCGGCCAGAGTGTGATCCCGGGGTCCCCGGATCGAGTCCCACATCGGGCTCCCTGCATGGAGCCTGCTTCTCCCTCTGCCTGGGTCTCTGCCTCTCTCTCTCTCTGTGTCTCTCATGAATGAATACATAAAAATCTTAAAAAAAAAAAAAAGAAAATATTTAAAATTTCTTCACAACAAAATGGTAAACCATTCTAATTTATAAAATCAGCACATATTTGTTTTCTTTTTAAAGAATACAGTTTCTATCGGTAGACTTTACGTGAGAGGTATTCATTCATACATATATTACATATGTTTCAAATTAAAGGTCAGATAAATTGATAATGCTTCAAAGATAGTGATGTGGATATTTTTATTGTATTCAAACATTTTCAGCCCTAATCCTTACACTTTATAGACAGAATTCTTATGATTTTAAAGAAATACTTTCCAGGAGGATAAAAACTTTGTGGTAAAAGATAAATACAAAGGATAAAGAGTCAATTAGCTGGATATTAGTTTTCAAAAAGATAAACTGTAGACAAGGATCTCAATTATTGTTTTTATAATTCTATTTTATTTTTATTTGAAAGAGCACAAAGGTCATTGCTCTTAATGCACATGCCTCATAAAGAACTATAAGGTTTTTCATTTGCTATCTGTTACCCACTGATGTCTGGATAAATCTTTACAGTACCATAAATTTCCACAATATAAACTCAATAAAAGGCTACATGGCATGCACTCTGGAAACATCTGCACTTGCCATCTATAATATTTCTATGCCAAAGAAGAGATTGTGTTCAACCTTCCCTTTAAACAATACTAACTAATTTGGTGCAAGTCTTTGGCTTACGGTACAAAGATTTCTCTTGGATAGGAACAGGAAAAAAAATCAGTATCTTAGGCTTTTAATGTTGAGACTGGAAAACTGCCCTTTGCTTCATGTAGTCATTTCATCAAAGCAAACTACAAGCTCAAAATCATTTTTGATACCAAAACTATACCACAAAGCCTGCAAATATGCTATCTGGTGCTCTTCCATAACCACAGAAATTGAAGGAATATTTGCTATCATTTATAGTTTAATTCTATATTTAAGTAGCAAAAGAGAGGTCACCAAGTATACAATATGTCATTTAATAAGAATGTGAGTGCTCTCCTCACATATATTTTTTTTAAAAAAAGGAATGATACAGAGAAGCCTAGCATATCTCCTGTGCCAGGATGATATGCAAATTTGTGAAGCGTTCCATATTGGGGGACAGAAAAAAAGAATGTGAACTAGTTCTATAAAAATAAGGGTACTGAATTGTCTCTGGATTGAAGCTGAAAAAATTCCCAATGATTATAATTTTCACCTGCAACATGAAATTGCTGTTGTAAATTTGTCAAACCTAAAAAAATTAAAAGAATAGGATAAGTATATCTCAAGTTTTTTTGAAACTGAACTCTTGAACTCACTTCTCAAAAAAAAAAAAAGCTTTTTGTTTAATAGACTGTCATGTAAATTCAAATTCAAACGGATAAAGAATGTTTACAGAAGAGAGTGAATAAAACATGAAAACCATGGAATTTTAAACAGAGTTAATGCTGTAGGGAAATGTATTAATACTGCATTTGTAGAAAAATATGGGAATTTGATGAGGAAAGGCTAAATAAGGATTTTGACAATTTAACGATGAATTGGTAAAAAAAATGTAATTTAAGGAAAATATCTCCTACATTTATTTATTTATTTATTTTATTTATTTATTTATGATTTATTTATTCATGAGAGACACAGAGAGAGGCCAAGACACAGGCAGAGGGAGAAGCAGACTCCCCACAGGGAGGCTGATGCAGGACTCGATCCCGGGACCCCAGGATCAGGCCCTGAGCCAAAGGCAGATACTCAGCCTTTGCTGAGCATCTGCATAGTATAGTAAGTAAACTTTTAAGGCAGTATAGTAATTACCTTTCCTAAGAAATTATATTTGCAACATGAAATCGTAAATCCATTTCTGCTCATTTAAAAATGCATGCTAACATCCAGGGCTTAAAAATGTGCTGATGCAACGTGCCCTAGTAAAATTCAAGACTTGATCTATACTGACAAACTTTGATGTAGCATAAATGCATTGATTACCAATGATCCTCTATGCTTTTAATAGTAGGCTTATTTTTTTACAATTTTTTATTTTACAATTTTTTTAAAGACAAAGTTTTGTTTTGTTTTTTAAGATTTTTATTTATTTATTCATGAGAGACACACAGAGAGAGACAGAGAGAGAGAGAGAGGCAGAGACACAGGCAGAGGGAGCAGCAGGCTCCATGTGGGGAGCCCAACCTGGGACTCGATCCCTGGTCCAGGGGGCCTGGGCTGAAGGCGGCTAAACCGCTAAGCCACCTGGGCTGCCCTATTTTACAAATCTTATGATAACTTCACAGTTATCTTTTATTATTTTTTTAAAAGATTGTATTTATTTATTCATGAGAGACACAGAGAGAGAGAGGCAGAGACACAGGCAGAGGGAGAAGCAGGCTCCCTACAGGAAGCCCAACGTGGGACTCGATCCCAGGACCCCGGGGTTACGCCCTGGGCCGAAGGCAGGCGTTCAGCCACTGAGCCCACTCAGGCGTCCCCACAGTTCTATCTTTTAGACAAAGTAGAGTTCTAAAAATAGAAGTAGCTACTAAATATATGTTTAATAATAGATCTGTGTGTTAGACCTATATATGCCACTGGTTAGAGTAGGTTTTTAAGATCAGGCCTCATGGCTTCCACTCCTTTCTATTTAATCATTCTAGCAAGTTATAAAAACATCTTTTGAAAAATTATTTGAAAGATAATGTATACTCATTGTAAACATAATTTAAAAATTAAAGAATAAAGCAAAATATCTCTTCCTTAACTCCTTCCTCCTACGGTCTCCTTCTAAGACATATATTTATTTACATACATTTTCTGGCTAATACTTAGTATTGCCACTGTATATACATAAATCATTTTTCTAAGTTTTTTTTTTTTCTTTTTTTTTAAGAGAGTCAGAGAGAGAGAGGCAGAGACACAGGCAGAGGGAGAAGCAGGCTCCATGTAGGGAGCCTGAGGTGGGACTCAATCCCGGGTACCCAGGATCATGCCCTGGGCCGAAGGTGGCGCTAAACCGCTGAGCCACCCGGGCTGCCCAAATAATTTGTTTTAACAAATAACTCTCCTCAACTATTTTGTTTGCAATAAAAATATAGATTAGCCATATTTCCATATTAATACATACAGATCTCCCCCATTCTCCTAAACAGCTACATATTCTTCAAACATATTAATATATTAAAATTTACTTAATAATTTAGTTAGAAGTAAGCCTTTAAGTTGCTTCCAGTTTTTTCTTATTATTTTATTGCTGAAACGAAAATCCTTGAACATATGTATCATTGTAACTTCTTAAAATATATTAGTCGGATAACGTTTTAGAAATAAAATCATTGGCAAATATTGGTTATGAAAATAAAGATGTCCATATATCAGATTTATTTAATATAATGCCTGCAAATTCATATGACTGATAAATTTTATTTTTTTAATAAGCACAACTAAAGAAGAAATTAATTCCTATTAATACTGATGTTATGTAGAGACTGTACCTCCCCACCAAAATTCATATGTTGAAGTCCTAAATACTAAGCTAGCTTTATTTGGAGATGGGGCCTCTAAAGTAACTGAGGTTCAAAGAGGTCATATTGGAAGTCCGGCCAGATAGGATTAGTATCCTTAAAAGAAGAGACACTGGAAAAAAAAAAAAAAAAGAAGAAGAAGAGACACTGGGGTTTGCTTTCTCTCCTCCCACGCGCACTGAGGAAAGGTCAGAAGTAGATATAGCAAGAACATGGCCATCTACAAGCAAACAAGAGTGCTCTGACCAGAAAACAACCTTGCTGACACCTTGATCTCAGAATTCTTCAGTCTCCATACCTGTAAGACAATAGATTTTGTTGTTTAAGCAGCCCAGTCTTTGGTATTTTCCTATGATAGGCCAAGCCGACTAAGACTGCTGTTGTTATCACAATTTTCAGTTCAGTAGAGGAACAATGATCTAAATCAAAATTGCTGATAGTTATCTAGAACAGCTTTTACACTTCCATTTGGCTAGATATGACTTGTTAGCCAATTCAATGCATTTTCAAGTAAAAAGTACGTATGTATGTGTAAAAATGACATACAGGGTGAAAAACAGATTCATGTCTTGGGAGTTGGCATTCAGAAAGTGTTTCATTTTCTTTCTTAGAAAATATTTAGCTTTTTAGAAAAATACTCATGTTCCAAAGAGTGTTTATAAAAACTAAGAAATGAGAGGTTTCTTAAAATATGAAAAGAATAAATGAAAACAAAGCCATAGTGTAAAGGGAGAATTACTGAATGTTTATGCAGCTATAATCAACCAACCACTGTTTCATTGACTGTCTCTTCATAAGCAGGTTATTATTTCATGTGTGGGTAGATATCTGTATGGAATAGAAATCATTCCTCACATAACTATGAAAATTTAGAAGTAAATTTCATGTATCTATTCATTACATACTTACTCTTCTATAACTCTCAAAATAAAAATCACACATCGCCAGATACGGAAGTTCTACTATTGAAACTTTACAAATGAAGAAGCTCAGGCTCAAAGAAATTAGGAAACGCATCCAAGTTTCCCAAACCAGTAAGTTACAGCAGAAAGATATTAACCAAGATTTTCACGAGTATCAAAGCTTGTGTTCTTTCACCTGAAATGTGTTCTTTCTCTCATATGCCTTCAAATTTGTGTTGAACAAACCACGATGGGGTCCATTCTACATGAGCTCTGTGGGAGAAAAGCGATGAGGGAGGAGCAGAGCGATGTGGGATCAGAGAAGTGAATAGAGAAGCAGAGTAATAAATGCTCTGATAGAAGCAGGCCCGGGGAGCAGGAAATAGACAGCTGACAGTCTGGAGAACAGCAAAGAAGGCTCCCAGGGAGGGGGATGCTTGGAACGGTTTTACAGGATCCATGGGAATTATCCAGCTCAACAAGGGAATGGGAAGTCTAAAACATTCGCTGTCAGACTTGAGTTCCCTGTAATATGGAGCTGCGGCCTAGCTTGCTGCTCCAAGGCCTGCTCATGAATAAGTACTGTGGATGCATTTTAACCACGTTGATATTTATCTACTTACAGCTCTAACCCAATTTGTATGTACATATATTACGTGTCTGCATTTGAATTTTTTTCTCTATCGTAGTTTTTGGAATCCATGAGTTCACAACCCACTTCCAATCACATCTTAGGGTTCATTCTAGTTTACTCCCTCTCCCTATTCATAACTTCCTTCTCTGACAGTGAGAAAGCTACGTCCCATTATTCTTATTTTGTTAACATTTCATTCACTCCCTATGCTAACCAATCCCTCACTACCACAGCCACACATCCCGTGTAGACACTTTGCTTGGCAGCTCTTGCACTAGGATACACACCACCGTCACCTCACTCAAGGTGTAATATCTCACACTCATCCACTCCACACGTAGACATCCTCCCACCTTATTTGGGCTCTGAAACCCCACAGCAGCCATCCCTCTGCAGGGATGTCCCACACCAGGCTACCCCACCCTTTCCACAGGGATGACTTACTCATTCCGCTTGATTCTAAACATTGCTCATTAGGGCCACCCCAAAGTGAGCTCATACCTCGCTTACTGTGCTGTGCCCCACCTAAAGGCCGCAGGGCTAAATTGCTCAGGAAGAGAAGAGGGAAATGCCACAGATTCTGAGGTTTGAAAGCCATGGCCAATATACAATTCTGTACTTGGAGCAGGAAAAAAAATATATTGTTTTCAAGATACAAACTAGTCAAAATGAAGCTAGGCAAAATCGTCCTGGGTAAGGATAAGATCCTGTGGTGATGAGGAAAAAGTGAGATTTTTATATTTATCCAAATGAAGCATGGATTTTAGAATATAGTCACACGAGACAGATATCTCAGTTTTAGGGAATACCTGTTTGCTGGCTTTATTTCACTCACCATTTATCAGCATTACAGGGTGAAAGACAGATGACCCTTAAATAATTCAACACCAGGAAATCCTCAATGCCCTTAAATTTTAATTCTCTCTCTTTTAGTCTCTCTCTCTCTCTCTCTATATATATATATCTTTGACATTGCTGCATATATTGTTCAATGTCATTATGTATGTACATATATAATGTTTAATATCATAAAACTTCTTTTACATTAGAGGTATTTGGGTACTTGTGAAGGTATTGTGTACTTTGGGTACTTGGGAAAATCTATGATTATTCATTTAGAAAGTCATTTTCTTGTTTTTGTTTTCTTAGTTTTTATTAAATACATCCAAAATATGTGAACAAATCAGAAATGAACTGAGTGGAAAGCTATAATGCCTCCATTATTAAAGGAGATATTAGGGATCTCTGGGTGGCTAAGCGGTTTGGCGCCTGCCTTTGGCCCAGGGCGCGATCCGGCAGATGCAGGATCAAATCCCATGTCGGGCTCCCCGTGCATGGAGCCTGCTTCTCCCTCTGCCTATGTCTCTGCCTCTCTCTCTCTCTCTGTGATGACTATCATAAAAAAAAAAAAAAAAAAAAAAGCTTAAAAAAAAATAAAGGAGATATTATTGATAGAGTTTTAAGACCACTCCATGTATTAGTGACCTTGCTCCTGCATTTGGGCGACTTTGGACATGGCTATTTCCACATATAAAAATGATAACTGGCGGCCACAGCATAATGCTCTGCTTCAATTAAGAAATAATTGAGAGGCACCTGGCTGACTCGGTCAGTAGAGTGTGCAACACTTGATCTTGAGGTTGTGAGTTTGAGCCCCATGTTGGGTGTAGAGATTACTTTTTAAAAATGGGGGAAAAGCCTTTAAGAACTGTAACATGTCTTTTGTATTATCAATTTTAAGACTTTATCTTAAGGAAAATTTCCTAAGAAAATCAGAAGATACACAAATTTTGAGTGATAGTAATAAAGATAATTGTATTGTATAAATTTTTAAAAATGGAAACCACTTGGGGTGTCTGAGTGGCTCAGGCAGTTAAGAATCCAACTCTTGATCTCAGCTCAGGTCATGATCTCAGGGTGGAGAGGTCGAGCCCAGCATCAGGCTCTTTGCTGGGTGTGGAGCCTGCTTAAGATTCTCTATCTCCCTCTCCTCTGCCTCTACCTCTCACTCTAAAAAGTAAAAAAAAAAAAAAAAAAAAAATTTAAATGGAAATTACTTGAGGTCCAACAATACAAGAGTGATTGATGAATAGTTATTTCACAGTCACAAGATGGGACATATTATGATCTTAAAAACAATTTGGGATACTGATTAGGAAATAACTGTTTTTTATCTTTTTGAGTGAAAACCTAGTATATATCAGTATACATAAACATGGTTTTATGTTTAAAAAACAAAAGAATATATGTATATATTTGTGCATATGTACATAGAAAAGGGTCTGATTAGGTATAGATTAAAATATCATTATATTCTGGGGTTAGGATTGGTTTTATGTTTATTTTTGTTGTTCTCCTCCAAATAATCTTTTTCTTCATCTCTTCAATAAACAGTTATTAACTCTATCTTATTCCAGGTTCAAAGAGAAAATTTTATTGTTTTTCTTTAAATAAAGAGAGTATGCCTTAATATTCTTTCTAGCTAAGTATTTAAGTGCCCTCTCTTCTTATTTTTAATTATCCAAAAAGGCATCAGAAAAAATATCCTAGAACTCCTCAATTTATATGCTGAGTGATTTAAGCCTTGGAAAACTAAGGACTAAGTGAATCCTTTGAATTTTACCCCCCAAATAAGAAAACTTAGGGAAAGTAAAGGCAAAACTTTATCTCTGAGCATATATAAAATTCTCTATACAAGAAATTGTGGCATGTATTAGTTTGAGCCATAGGTACACAGTGGATGACTTAGCAAATCGATATCTCTGTGTAGCCATTGCAATAAAACCAAAGAAATGAAGATCCTAGATCCTAATTTCTAGCACTAAAAAACTGATTACCAGAAAAATGTTATCCTACCTATCTAGACCAATTTGAAACACAGTGCATTGTAAATTTTGTGTATTTTCAAGTAGTTTAATTTGAAATATTAATGTAACGCTTACTAAGTAGGAGGGTGATGATGAAATATAGGAAAATATTTTTTTTTTATTTTAAGGTCTCTTGTGAGCACAGACAATTTCAAAATCAGTAGCTACATTCTTTGCCATTCATTTTTTGTAAATTGGTTTAGACGCTTATATTATAAACAACAACATAATATCAAGAGGAGTTAAGGGTGCGGCTGTAACTTACAGAGGGAGGAGTGTGACTTCAGGAAGTGGCTACAGCCTGTGTGCGCTGGACCCGGAGTAGCAAGATGCTTCAACAGCCCGGAGCACCGTTGGTATGTTTACCTTCTTATTTCGCTCTAAAATTGGAAAAGTCAGTAAACCCCAAGGGAGATTTAAACCATCCTTTTCTCTAATGTACATTATGTGTCTTTGAACTTCTATTAAACATTCTCCTGAATTACTACTTTTGGATTATGATAGGATCAATTTTGTGAGCACTTTTCTGTATTACGAACTGTGACCATGAGATTTTGCAGTAGCACCTGGCACACGTCTCAAGGCCAGCCGTGAGGTCCTCTGTGAGGCGTTGCCCCACGCCAACAGCAATCATGGTGGAGTGAGATTGTTCTGGTATCCGTGATCCTACAGTTCACACTGCAGGCTTTCAAGGCTTCCCCTCCCATCTGCAGGGGACACAAGAGGCTCTTTCCTTTGCCCTCTCCATTCCCCACAGCAGTCTGGCTCACGCAGATGCACACACAAGGGTAGGCGGGGCTCCTGCTACTTCTACTACTTTCCGTATCACGGCACAGGAATCTGGTGATTCTTTAAGGAATTACGATTTCTGTAACAATGGTTCTTTATAATACTCAAATAATTATTCTGAGCAAAGGAAAGAGTAGAGCACAGGAAAAAAAGAGAAAAAGGGATGAGCCATAGATATGATTGGTCTTTGCACATGTATGAACAAAATGATAAACCGTGATACCGGGACACTGGACTAGTAGCTAAAACGTGCACATTCCAGGCCCACATCTGTCGTCCTTGCTTTAGGCAAATTTGCTGTTACTTTACTTGTTCTGTGGGCCTCAGTTTTCTTAGTTGCAAAATAAGAAACTCCTTTAGGTGAACTCTGCAATTGCTTCCAGCCAGAACATTCCCACTGTGTTTCCAGTGACACACGGAGGGATGCCCTGTAAGGGGAAGGTGCGCTCGTTTACCCGAGGAGAAGCATGTCCTTGATGAAAGAGCGCAGCCTGAGTCCTCCGCCGGGTTCCAGGGCCACTCTACTGCGGGTGTCGGGAGGTACTCAGCAAGGTCACTTAAAGTCTCTGGACTTCAAAAAAAAAAAAAAAAAGTCTCTGGACTTCAGTTGCCTTGCCTATAAGAAAAGCAAAACTATCTCTAGATTTTGTGCAGCCCTGGTATCAGCGATTCTATAAACAGTCCAGTTGGTGCACACTTTATATCACTAGTGGGCAATATCACTAGTGGGCTCTAACAAACTTCCTTTATTTAAAGTGTTATCAAGAAGTTAGGCAAAAATCTGCTGACATAAGTTATTTTTAAGAGACCATGACATGGTCACTAACCTTTTCCTCACTTATCATCGTAGTATAAGGACGCTCTCTGTGGACAGTGGGGCAGAGGCAGCAGAAGTGCAAATTTATAGTTTGCACCTCGCCCCCAGGCCAGAGTCACATTCCTTCTGGATGATGCGCTCCCGCCCAGAGCTGCCTTCACTTCCGAGAAGCAGGGGGGCTGCTACCCCCCCCTCCCCCCACTCCTCCAGGGTGGGGCGGGGAAAACTCTCCAGTTAAGCTTTGAAAGCAACTTTTAATTCTGTCCGTATCTTGATGACGGCTCAGGTCCTCTATCTACAGAAAAGTGAAACCATCTGAATTCATCTTTAAAAAAGATGGAAAATTATATTGTGATTTAACCTTTAGCCATTAGTAGATACACATGGAGAGAGAGAGAGAGAGAGAGAGAGAAAAGAGAGAACAGAGAGGGAGTCCTTTTTAAAATTAATACATGCGTTGCATCGGAATGGTTAGTTTCTACCTATCTGCAAACACCCACCTTAGGTAGTTTTTTCCATTAAAGTAATTCGACATTTAAATACAAAATTCCAACTTTATCTCTCGCTACTTAGAAAAGGGCTTTGTTTAAATAAAATACCAATTCACTGTCAAAAGTATAAACACAACGAAATGTTTAGCTTCTCAAGGGGTGAAAGTGGCAACAAATTAAATTTGAGAGATAAAGACTTTCAGTTTTTTTTTTTTTTTTTAAGTTTTGAGGGTGTGTATTCTATAAATGAGAATACACATTAGGATAATTGGCCTGGTAATGTACACACCTTGAGAACAGACAGTTAAATTTGACTGCGGATTTCTAAACCTCACTGCAACCTTTGGCAGTCTTATTATCTGCAGTGATTATTATGTTTGCCTCTGTGCCTTGCCTTCAGGAAAGACCTGTTTGATGGCTATTAACCTACATGTACTGAATCTTAGTGGCGTAAAATAATCCAGGTTGAAATTCTTTAATGATAGAAGGTGGCTTTTAACATGAAAGAAAAATTTGACATTTAAGTCAATTCTATTATTTCTTCACTTTTTGGTGCTATTTCAAATATTGATTTCTTTTTTTTTTTTAATTTCTTTCTTTATTTATGATAGTCACAGAGAGAGACACAGAGAGAGAGAGAGAGAGATAGAGGCAGAGACACAGGCAGAGGGAGAAGCAGGCTCCCTGCACCGGGAGCCCGATGTGGGATTCGATCCCGGGTCTCCAGGATCGCGCCCTGGGCGAAAGGCAGGCGCCAAACCGATGCGCCACCCAGGGAACCCTCTAATATTGATTTCTAAGTTTATTTTAACATAGGTTTTCCCTCTTGCTTTCTCCTAAAGGTCCCCATAATGTCATTTGACATTTTCCATGAGACATCTTATTTGTCTGTATGTGTTTGTGTATACATTTCGTGTGAGTGATGACAACAGGAGAAATTGAGCTATTACATACTTAACTATCTGTTTTACATTTACTTATATTTTGAGAGCACTAAACATAATAAACTGTTATTGGTCACCACCAAATGAGAACATCTTCACAGTCATCTTGGAGAGTATGATGTAGGGTTCAAGAACACCGGGTCTGACCCCAGACAAAACTATATCCAAATCCTGGTCTGTGTGAACTTTGGCATATGACCTACCCTCTCCAGGCCTGGTTTTCTCAGCTGCAAAGGGAAGGTGTGTTGGAGTTGTAATCTTTAAAATGACTTAGTTTCTGCTTCAAACAATAAAATGTTGCCTGAATTTCTCTTTTACCTCCTTCTGCATGTTAGTTTGCATTTTAATCACATTCTTTTTTTTAAAGTTGCCTTTGACTCATATTTTCCTCTGTTTCCAAAATGAAATTGGCTAGTGGAACAATATATAGTTTAGATATGGACTTAATCATGTCTTCTCTAATGGTTCAATGGGCTCCATGCTAATTTTGCCTGTTTCTCTGCTAGGGTTGCAATACTGGAGCACAGGTCTGCTTGAAAAGATCTCAGGCCTTCACCCTTCTACCTGACCCTGACCCTTATATATAAAAAAAAGTTCAGTTTGCTGCTTCAACTTCTTAACTGGTCTGATGCAGTTTTCTGTTGAACTCTTTGTCCTACAGTTTGTGCAGCATGATTCTCTATAATCAGGCCCTGGCCCCTCTGACCTGAACCAACTGATAGTACCAGTTTAAATGGGTTTAAATGATCACTATTTGGATCAAAGAACCAGAGAGTTCCTTTCATTCTGTGTCAACACCATCTCAATAGTTGTTTTTCAAACAGCATGGTCTCTTTATCGGGCAAAAGTGAAGCACTAATTTAAAATCTGTAGTCATCTTTAGGCATTACAAAGTCCATGTATACTTATCTTTTTAATCCCTTCTACCAACAAGATAATGCAGACAATGTATTACTATACTCTAATTTTATATGCAAGAAAATTAAAACCCAGAGACGTTAAACTAATTGCCCAAAGTTGCACAGTAGGCAAGGTAAAAAATGAGATATAACCTCAGGTTTTTTGAATCAGAAACCATTAATTTTTTCTCCAAAATCATATGACTCAATCATATAAATCAATCAATGACTTGAGAAAAAGTCATTTTATAAAATGTGAATCAAAATGAAGGAAGACAGTACCAATAAACATTTTTTGTTTCTCTTTAGGGGAAGAAGTGTGACCAGAAATAACATAATGATAAATTGAACACAAATTTATGAATAGAACTTTGCCTGGAGAGGAAAAAAATGACTCTGAAACTCCATCACCCATATTTATTTTTATCAAAATGTTTCTAGATTACTTATTGATATAGCCCAAGAAACCAGTGTCACTAGAAAAGTAAATTGTTTAGGCACATAGCCACAACACACAGTGTCCAGACCTGACTCAGAACATTTCAGATATATTACCAGTTGTTAATATAAAGAATATAATGCCTGAAAAAAAAAAGAGAACATAAAGTAAATTAAAAAAATAAAATACTTAAAAAAAAAAGTGCTGATATTTTATTGTTAAAGTCAGAAGCAGGGATCCCTGGGTGGCTCAGTGGTTTAGTGCCTGCCTTTGGCCCAGGGCACGATCCTGGAGTCCGGGGATCGAGTCCCACATCAGGCTCTCCCTGCATGGAGCCTGCTTCTCCCTCCGCCTGTGTCTCTGCCTCTCTCTCTCTATGTCTATCATGAATAAATAAATAAAATATTTTTTAAAAAGTCAGAAGCAAACAAATATATTGGTAGAGGAGTTCAATGATAATTTGCTAATGACATACCAGAGTACACTGTTAAGCCTTGCTCATCTGAAATTTCCTATTGACAAAATTGGAATAATATTGATGAAAATAATCTTATTAGTCAATTATGGGAAACTTTAAGTGTGGTTTATTTCTACATAAATACTTGCTCATTCAATAATTGTTACTTATTACATTTATTTATTTTTATTTGTTTATAGTAATTTCTATTTCTTTCTTTTGAGATGGTTAAACCATATTGCTAGGTATAATATCATGATACCTGTATGTGTAATTATAGAATTATGCGAATCTTCTACCAATATTACTATATACCCAATAATAAGCATATATTTTTATTATACTCACATCACTGAAAAATTTCTACATTCTGGAATAGTTTTCCTATGAGTGAATGCTGTGTGTGGGTGCAAGAGTTATGACTCTGCATACTTATATTAGGAATCTTATTTAAAGATAAATATTTATTTATTTATTTATTTTTAAAGATTTTATTTATTTATTCATGAGAGACACAGAGAGAGAGGCAGAGACACAGGCTGAGGGAGAAGCAGGCTCCATGCAGGGAGCCGGATGTGGGACTCGATCCCAGGACCCCGGGATCACGCCCTGAGCTGAAGGCAGGCCCTCAACTGCTGAGCCCCACAGAGACCCCCTAAAGATAAATATTTAAATGTAACTATCTAACTACTTTTACAGAGACCCCCTAAAGATAAATATTTAAATGTAACTATCTAACTACTTTTACTACATATATTGCATCTATGAGATAAATTGAACTCACATATGATTACTATATGATAGAGAATAACTGTAGAATAATAACATATTGCTGAACAAACCAAAATGTCCTCTATCTTATAATACTATTAACATGTACCATGTATGAATAAAGCACTTGAAATAGAAACATGAATAAAATATGATCAGTTCCACTTGAGCTCTAACTCATTGAGTACGTTGTCAGAGAAGCCAACACAGCCACCTCACCACTTCCATTTATTAGTAGGAATCGCTTCACATTCTCAAGGGCTTCTAAATTTTTCTTCTTTTCCCTTTCTTTTTGAGCTCTAGAGGACAATCGACAGTATTTTTCTCTGGTAGCTGGCACTACAAACTCCTTCCCCTAGTGTTCTTTACTACCTAAGCCTGGGTTTATAGAGAATGTGGCCTTATAAGCTGTACACCACTTGCTGACACCCAGAATGTAAACATGGCCATATTCTACTTAACCATTCTACAACTAACCATGAGTAAGAAAGAGGGAGAGCTTTTTTTTTTTTTTAAGTGTATAGGCAATTCTAGAATTTATGTCTTCTACCCTTCAATTTCATTTGTGTTTTAGAATCATTCAGGGAGTACATTAAAATTGAGTTAAGTCTATTGAATCAAATCTATGGTAGTTGGGATGTGGGAATTCCCACTCCCATTTAAAAAAAAACTCTTAAGTGATAAAAACTGCTTCAAAATCTTATCATACAGTCATAAATCACAGCTGGTAAATACAATTCCAGGACAGTGACCTCCAAAGTAGATAAAAAAAACTGGCTTGGTCATGACAGAAATATAATATTTCAACTTTTATGAATATTAATCTTCATCTAAAATAAATGGAGAGTTAAATTATCTCATCTTAAGACTTAGGCTGAAGATTATACTACAAATACAAGCACAGATGAAACACAAACAGAAAAGAGAGGCAGAGCTGACTTGTCTTCCGTAAGCATAAACTCCCTGAACTATGCATCATGAAGTAAAAATCAATGATGATGTCATCAGATATGTCAAAAAGTCATAGAAAGGTATCTAAAACTTTAAGACTATTTGAAATATGGAGTCACATCAAAGAGAGTTACTGATATACTTCTAATGAAAAAGTGAAAAGTACATGCAAATTTATTTTTTTAATAATTATTTTATTCCTAATTCCTATTTCATGAATATTTTATAATGTGCATAATGTACTAGTACAATAGTAAATGCACATCATTTAAAAATAAATATACATGTGTTGGGATGTATTTAGGTAGTTTTTACCTGAAGAGTTGTTTTTTTTTTGTTGTTGTTTTTTAAATTTATTAGTTATGGATTTATTTTTTTTAATAATTTTATTTTTTATTGGTGTTCAATTTACCAACATACAGAATAACACCCAGTGCTCATCCCGTCAAGTGCCCCCCTCAGTGCCCGTCACCCATTCACCCCCACCCCCCGCCCTCCTCCCCTTCCACCACCCCTAGTTCATTTCCCAGAGTTAGGAGTCTTTATGTTCTGTCTCCCTTTCTGATATTTCCCATACATTTCTTCTCCCTTCCCTTATATTCCCTTTCACTATTACTTATATTCCCCAAATGAATGAGAACATATAATGTTTGTCCTTCTCCGATTGACTTAACTTCACTCAGCATAATACCTTCCAGTTCCATCCACGTTGAAGCAAATGGTGGGTATTTGTCGTTTCTAATGGCTGAGTAATATTCCATTGTATACATAAACCACATCTTCTTTATCCATTCATCTTTCAATGGACACCGAGGTTACCTGAAGAGTTGTACAGTCAGAATAGTCTAGAGACTTTTTTTTTATCCAATTAAAGGATATATTCCCTCAAAAAGCTTCCACTTTTTATGCAGGAAACCCCTGTTTGGAGAAGAATAACTAAATATCTCCTTATCTCAAATGAGCAACTGTTGTTTCTTTGAGACTCTTAACCCAGGTGGGACTACTCAGGTACTTAGTCATGCCAAGGAATGACTTCCCCTTTTGTGGATAAATCTGTAAATGGCAAAATAATTAGCTAACTAATGATTATTATTAAAGTATATGATGCTATCAATACCACAAGTGAATCTCAAAAATGGTGAGACCACAGAGCAGGAGTAGTAACCGATGACGATAATAATTTAATGACAGCTGTATAGCAAGCAGTGTGCTAAAAGTTCATCAAAGACAATTATTTTCTCCATATATAAATGAGAAAACACGTATATCAAGAAAACAAATAGCTGGGCAGGGTCATAAAAGCCCTCATAAGAGATAACATATTTACTGGTCCTTGGCAAATACATAGGTATTTGCTTAGGCACCTCTTGGCAAAGGACATTCCTGAGCAAATAAACACCACAACAAAAAGGGTCCTCACATATTGATCCCTGGGAGTTAGAACATGTTCATTCATCTACCTTCTGTTGTACTGGCTAAATCATAGACTTCTTTATGATATTGACTCTTTCCACTTATCAGTCTTCCTTGTCTATCGAATTTAGTGGCCCGGCACACAGTATCTTAGTTCCTCATTTGTCTGTAATCTCTCATCATTATTTTCACTAGATTAAAAGATGTTTGAGAGCAAGGACCATATCTTTCTCACTCATTTTTATCTTTTCAGAGCCTAAGAGTATGTAAACATGAAGTAGATACCAAATAAATATTTGATGAATAAATGACTGAATATACCAGTCTGGCATGATAATAAGCATATGCCACTGTCACTTAGTGATATTTAGATAGAGTAAAAATAAATTCCAGTTTAGTTTTGAAAGCCTCTAAATAAAAAGAAATTACAGCATTAGAGCTAAAAAAGCATAGGTAACTGGAGGAGAATTAAGAAGGTACATCACAGATTAAACATATTGGCCCCGAATCCAAGAAATTCCAGATTGCTTGATCTGTGGTATGAGCGGGCAATCTCTTGATGTTTCTAAGCCTCACCATCCTTATTTCTGGCATGCAAATAACAATAACACATCCTTTGTGGGGCCTTCACAGAAGTAGATGTAACATGAAAGTAATAAAGCTTATGTTTAAAGCCCTATGGTTTGCACTGGAACCTTTCAAGGCCCTAGTTAATGACTGCAGGACAAAGGAAAGCAGAGATTCTTTACTGTTAAGGAAAATGTGATATGTCCTGAAACTTTATAGCTTTTATACGAAAAAAAAACCCCAACCAAACAAAAAACTTAGTAGAATTTCCTCCAATTTGGTAACAATCTTAAATGTTTATATAACCTTAGGTACAACACGTTTATTAGACTGAAGAGACTTTTCTTAAATTATCAGTGATGAAATACAAATTTAAAATAAACTTGCTACAGAAAAGACTGATTTTTCCCTATTCTTTCTATGGAAAAACATATTACAAATTATTGTTATAGAAACAGGCCAAAAAAAGGAATCATAAGAAAGTCTGACTCATCCTTAGAATGCTTGATTTAGGGTTTATGTGTAGAGGTAACCATTTAAATTGTCATTATAAAAAAAACAGATGCTAAATTAAAAGAATTTAATAGAGCAACAATCATCTTACTCTCACCAGACTAAAATTAAATAACATCTTTCTCTTTATTTGTCATTTATCTATTCCCTTCCCTAACAAATGATACTAGAGAGATCACCCTAGGACACACAATGCAAACATTTCACTATAAATGTATGCACTTGAAGCATATGTTCTAATGATGACAAATGTTGGGATGTGGAAAAGGTCCTGTTGTTACAAATCCACCACACTGAATTAGTGATTTTACTCTGAAGGGTGGCTCACATTTGTTAGAACAAGGAAATGCCAACAAACCCAAACAATACATGTATTCTATTACTCTTCCTATTTGATGCTTGACAAAATAAAATGGTACCTACCCAAACCACAATATCAGGTTATGTATCCAACTGGGTTTTGTTTATTTGAATTAACATACAGGATTGTGCACGTTAATGGTTTGTATTACTATAGCCACAGATGGAGCCACTGAATGTATGACAGTTTTACATAGATGCACATGTTTTCAATGATGCTAAACTTAATAATTTATGTATTTTTTATATAGCCCATGAGACTGAAAGGCAGCCAAAGAGAGCCACATCTAGAAATGTTGCTGATGTAGACTAAATTAAGTTGAGCATAATGTTGTGCAAACAAAATAAAAATAAAAAATAAAACATATGTATCGAATGCAGTTTTAGGACTGATGAAATACTATATAGGTCACAAAGGTTAAAAACATCATGCACTTATATTAAATGATTAAAGGGAGAGCAAGTTTTGTTCATTGATCCAGAATACTGTCTGCTCATATCCCTAAAGGGAACATATAGCACTAAAGGGAAGAAGATCCTTTATCCGTCTGTGAAGAAATATAGCTTGTGGGACACACAGAGGACTATCAATACACTAATTAGTGAATAGTTCCTGGAGATACAGAATTTAAAGGGTGACTTTTTAAAAGACAAACACATGTTCTAGAATTATAATAATAACAATACTCTTACCTGAAACTTGTTGGAGAGCAGGGTTTTTCTTCCCCTTGCAATTATATGTAATTCACCTGATAACATATAAATGAAGTGAAAGATGTCATACGGAAATTCATTCCGACTGATAAAGCTTAGTATCTCCTTGGGCAATTTCAACATTTGTAGAAATTATTTAAAAAATCTGATAAAGCCTTTTCACATGCTTTTGAAAATAGAATTTTTAATTCTTTATATGTGTGTCTATAAACTAAGCACCCTATATTTAATAAACTGCTTACTGATAAAATAGGCTGCAAGAAAGACAATGGCCATATCTGGACTGTCCAACAAATGACAATTGTAATAAAAATAATCAGTATTATACATTGCTTAACATCTTGGAAAAACTGATCTTGTAATAATATTACTATTAAAATATTCAAATGTATCTTAATATGTTTTATTGCAAACTGATAATGTTTAGGATAAACTGATAATGTTAGGATAAATCTGCAGGAATACAAAATAGTTGTTCTAATATTTGACAAAATAAGCTTCTTATAGGCAAAATTTAGGCAAGTCTGTGATTCTGCACTGTACAAACCATTATTACAAGAGGTTTTATTTAATAGATATGTTGCCTGTAATGTAATCACATGGTAAAAAGTTGCTATAAATTGAATGAAAATGAAAAACACCAAAAATTAAATAATAGTGCATATTTCAAAAATAATAATATAAATCTGTAAGTTAGATTTTGGAAGGAAGCCTTGTTACCAAAGCTGAAGTTGTAATATCAAACATGTTATCTTTGATAAATCATTGAATAAGGATAAATTTATTCCTGTAAAAATGTTTATATTAAAAAGAGGAATATTTTTCAAATGTCTAATCACACAAACACACCCACCATACATGCACGTGCACACAATTCATAGGCAGACTAATTATTTTTAAAACCCTAAGCCCCTATCAAAGCTGAAAAATGAGAGAGACCACACAGGTCCTACATTTCCCAGACTCAGGAACCCATCAGCCCTGTGGTTCGCTTCAGGAATATTACTAGTCTAACAGGTACACACTGCTGTTCTGAGACTGGGGGTTTTCCAGCAAACACAATTTTTGCTCTGTTGAAATGCCTTGATGTGACAAATCCGAGTATCACACAAAAGAAAAAGCTGAGGCGCTCTATCTTCACCTAGAGGTGTGGGCTGCGTGAATCCTTTCTAAAATATGTCAGTGAAGAGAAAGACAGAAGCAACTGGTGCCTTCAATCTGGAAAAGGCTGTCAGCAGGGATCAGCAGGCAGCAAAGGAGAATCAGAGCAGAGAAACAGAGTTAACACACATTTAGAATTGGTCCTACTTCTCTTTATATTTTCACTCATTTTAAACTTAATGGCTCAGTTTTTTAGAAATTCCTTAAACTTGCTTTAAGCTTATTCATCCTTCGGTGAGCAGTATTAACGAGTGCTGTGTGGGAGACAGACCTGGGATGGGAGAGAACCAGGGAACCCCCTACTTAATCTCTCATAGCACCTTGTTTCCCAACACTTAGCACGGTTCCAATTTACATTCATTTGGGAGTTAATTTGATAGTATCTGTCTCTCAACGAAACCTTGAGTTGAGAGACTGTTTTTGCTCACTACTTATCTGTAGCATCTGTAGCACCGTCTGACTCAGAGTAGGCATTCATTGTAATATTTGATTAATGACAAAATAAATAAATGCTGAAGTGACTGTGATAAAATCCATTTGCATAATCCCACTAAAGACCATAGTAACCAGTAAGTCTAATAGCTCCGAAGATCATAAATTGATCCATATCTTACAGTATTTGCAGATCAAACAAATTAGAGTGGAGTAATGCTTAATGTGAGTTACCATAGTAACTTTTGATTTTTCACCCTCTGTTGTTCCAGAATAAAGTTTCCATCTCTAAAAACGGTCTCTTTCAAAATATCTTTACTTTTATTGAATATTTATTTTTATATATATTGTGAATACACTAATTAGCTCTTTGAGCTGGCTACTAATGTAAAAGAAGTATAGTCCATGATATAATTTCATTCGTTTCAGTCCTCTGCTTTGCTTCTAGTTATGCAGAATCTTTCGTTGTACCTTTCCTGCATGAACTGTGAATGATCCTAAAAGTTTGTGCACATGCGGATGATTTCCAGTTAGCTTTTACAGTGTCAAGTGATTGTGATTTCAGGAAATCACTAAAAACACAAACTAAATAAAAAGGAGTATGCTAGCTTGTATAGATAAAGTAGTTTAAAAATAACTTCATTTAAAAAATCATTTGTGTTCTGACTACATAATGGTTAATCAATATTTTGACAGGAGAAACAAAGTCAAGATTAATCAATAGATTATCTTCTCAGGTGTATGTATGTTTTGTTATCAAAAGGAAGGTTTGTGATATTACTAAAATTAGCATTTGCTATGAGAGGCTTCGTGTATCACAGTATCCTAGGTCAGGATCTCCCAACTAGCTAATGGTATAACCTTGGGCAAATCATTCTGACTCTCATTTTATTCATTTGCAAATAAGGAGTTTATTTTATTTTATTTTATTTATTTATGATAGTCATCACAGAGAGAGAGAGAGAGAGAGAGAGAGAGAGAGAGGCTGAGACATAGGCAGAGGGAGAAGCAGGCTCCATGCAGGGAGCCTGACGTGGGATTCGATCCTGGGTCGCCAGGATCGCGGCCTGGGCCAAAGGCAGGCGCTAAACCGCTGCGCCACCCAGGGATCCCACAAATAAGGAGTTTGGATCAATAAATTCCAAACCAAAAGTTTCACAGTTTTCTAAGGCAGCCTCAGGGTTTATCATTCCAGTTCTGATATTCTTGCAAATTTTTGAATGGAGAATTTGAATACACTGTAAAGTTTGCCAGGTTTAATAATAACCAAAACGAAGAGTGAGAATTACAGCAAAGAATAGTTTTGAATTTTGTTTTAAAGAAAACATTTTAGTTGATCTTGAGAATTAAATGTGTAGGCACGAAATATAAAATGTTTAGAGCCTAAGAGCTCAAAAACTAGTTGATCACTTATTATTGAAAAATCTCAATATATTGAACTGAACCACTTGAGTTTTAGAGTTTGTACTGGTTGGTTGTTGATATAAACATTTATTTGGGGAAAAATAAATGAATTGTTACAAAATATTTAAAAAGTGGGGATGAGAGGGTTAAGATAGAGAAAAAGGAGATGGTCAATAAAGAATAACAATTCTTTTGCTCTTAAGAGCTTTTAGATAATTGGTTGGTGAGAAACAGAGCATGTACTCAGCAGTGGTGCACTGTGAGGTGTTGTCTCACCCCACTCCCTCTCTTATACTTTCCAAGGCATCCTCTTGATTCACAAATGTCTAATGAGCATCTACCCAGGGGACCAGATGGTGTACGTGAGCTGTGGGTAACTGTAATTTGCACAAAGCTTTGGTATATTATACCAGTTGCACTTCCATGTGTGCGCATGTGTGTGTGTGTTATATCTAAAACCTACATTTTTATACAGTATAAGAATAAGTGGTGGGATCCCTGGGTGGCGCAGCGGTTTGGCGCCTGCCTTTGGCCCAGGGCACGATCCTGGAGACCCGGGATCGAATCCCACGTTGGGCTCCCGGTACATGAAGCCTGCTTCTCCCTCTGCCTGTGTCTCTGCCTCTCTCTCCCTCTCTCTGTGTGACTATCATAAATAAATAAAAAATCTATAAAAAAAAAAAAAAGAATAAGTGGTCCTCTCACAGATGGTTTTGCCATCAATCATCACAGTAGATCTACTTTGAGTTTGTTCTGTTAAAGAAATTTCACGCTCAGACTACTCTCTACACAAATTTCAATTAATATATATTTTTTGTTACTATTACATATAAAAGTTGACCATATATTGTGTAGATCTGGAGTTAAGTAAGGCAAGTGGAGTGTAAAAAGGCTAATCCTTGGCTACATTCAGTTGGGATGTTCATGTACCACGCATTTGTCCTTGCTCAGAGGCACCCATCACTCTCAGTCTGAAACAAAATCTCCCTTTTCCAATGAACATGCCTAGATGATTGGTAATGATGTGTGGATTTTCTCTGCTGTTGAAAGCTATGTGTATAAATGTGTGTCAGACAAGGATGGATACAGCTTATGAGTGCCTTAGCTTACTTAGCACTCTGCCCCCCCTTCTCCCATTTCCCAGGGGCAGTGTGTGTGAGACCCGATCAGGCAGAAGGGCAGCTTGTCATCTTCCCAGTCCCGTCCATTGCTTCTCCTGGCTCAGATTTCCAGTTTGTTGAATTTGTGATAAAGATATGCTCAATTATTATTTGGAGAAGTGCCAACTGAACAAGTGGCAAAATCAAAATCAGGCCAAATCTAAATCTCATCAGCATGGAGTGAATTCCTAAAAAACAAGAAAAAAAATGGAAACACTGTTAAAAAAATTATTTTCCAAAAAAATGTTAGTGGTTAAAGTGCCAGTTTATTAGCACTGCTCCAGTTCCTTTGTGCATTTACCCTACTATGTAAGTTTGCAGTATCATATGGATGCTCAGATAGGATACTTATTGGTTATATGATGATTATAATACAATGATTAAATAAGGCAAGGAGTGTCTCAACTTGTTTTGACACATCTGTAGGTTAAATTTTTAAAATTAGGCCATGTTTTCCAAATGATGTACTTACTTGATAAATGTAACTATGTAAATAAAATGTCTATGATGTTTTGTAATTAGTAAAGAGTTATTGTACTTTCTCTTAAATTAGTGTGTACAATTTGGAAAACTGAATTCAAGTAAATTAGGATACATTTAGCAAATTTTTTAAATAAATGAAATTGAAATTTTGAAAGCAGATGCTTACTTTCTTCTGAGGTCAGTAAAAGAAACAAGACATTTTCATTCAACTCTGTCAGTAGGCACTGTAAATAGTGGTTCTGTGACTAATTTATTAAACTATTTCCTGGGAAGCCTGGGTGGCTCAGTGGTTGAGCATCTGCCATTGGCCAAGGGTGTGATCCCAGGGTTCTGGATCGAGTCCCACGTCAGGCTACCTACAGGGAGGCTGCTTCTCCCTCTGCCTGTGTCTCTGCCTCTCTCTGTGTCTCTCATGAATAAATGAATAAAATATTTAAAAAAAATTTTCTTCCTATAATATATGACCAAGATAAAAATCTGTCTCCATGTTAGCTCCAGAACCTCAAGTCAGGTAATAAAGATATTTCATTGAAAAAAAATCCACAGATTAAATAAATTTTCAGTGATTAAGAAGTACTTACTGAATGTTTTCACAAAGTTAACATAACTGTCCTAACTTACATTTTTATTCATATTTGCATGTACTTGCTGCTTCCACAAAATCACTTAAAAAAATCCTTAATCTTTGGTTGTAGATATCTGACTACACATCAATGCAATTGGCATGCAAGATAAAAACAAATAACATTTCTGAACTTCTCTCTAAATCTCCACTTTCACTGAATGTAAACTTTATTCAATATCTTTCCTGGAGTAGAATGGTAGACTCGTAAGAGCAGGTGTCATCAGAAACCTTTGCACTCTGGAAAAATATCATCTTGATTTCTACTACAGCTGGCTTCAGCAGACTACTTTCTCTGCAAGCAACCATTGAATGCTATTTAGTATATGTTACCTGAAAAGTGCTGCATGAACACACTTGTAGGTATTCTTTTTTATATGAGAGTTTCTATCTTGTGGAACATCTTGCACAAATAAATGCCAAGGCAGTTATAAAACCTCTCTTCTTTTATGGAGTTTGGCGGAAGAAAAATGATGAACACATCCCACTGTTTCTGCTGATGACCAATATTCCCGTCATGTGTCACTTTACCCACTTTGTAAACACGCAACTAAAGAATGTGAAGAAAAATTAAGATTATGATTTCTCAGTTAATCATAACTTCACTGTATCTGTTCTACTCTCTATGACAATTGTATAACAATTACTGTATTTCCACACGATAAATATTGTTGCTTTTGTGAGATGAAAAATCTTTCGGTTAGAAGGTGAAGCAGAAACAAAATTTATTTGATATGATGATAATCTATTAATCATAGAGTCATTGATCATGCAAAGGTTCATGTATAACAAAAATCATGTGGAAGTAGGCATTTAGCAAATAGAATATTTGGGTAAAACATTGAGTCTGAAGCTAAACTTTAATGACCACATATTATATAGCATCTTTCCCTCTTCCATTTCAGGTCAGGATCAGGGCTTGCCCATATGCCAACGAGGAAATGCCATTTAGATGATCTTTTGTTCATCTTCTTCCAAATAGGTGATACTATTTTAATATACTTTAATATACGATATATCACCTAATATATAGGTGATACTATTTTAAGCACTTGAGTATTGAATTTAATCTTTAGACCTGAAAGTTACCTCATTAGCATCTAGGTATATGTAACAAAAGTAAAATTTTCATAGCTCTTCATGTGTTTCCCTTTGATCTCTCCAAGCCCTTGGGCTTCTCCTTGTCTGCCCACAGTGTTTCCTGGAGTCCTATCATGAGTTTCAGAAATCATACATAGAAAAAGAACATCATTCTGCATCTGATGTTCAACGATTAGACTCTGTAGTGAACAATAGTTTTGGGATGCTGGATTTTCCAGAAAGAGAGTTGTCTACTTTTTCCCCTCATCCTTTAACATGTTCAGAGCCAAGCTTGGCTTGCTGAACCAAAGAGTGTTACATAAAATAGATTAGACATATTTAGAGCGAGGGAGAGAAGGAACATGTTGGTGATTTGCGGGCAATGGGGATTAGAGAGGAGAAGACAATGCAAACAGGGTCACGAAGCGCTCTAGTACATTCCAACGTAGGCCTGGAGAAGGGAAAGTTAATTAGATAAGTCAGTGTGGAAGGAGGCTATGCCTCAACCATGTGCCAGCCTGGGCACATTCACATCAGCCGGGTGGTCTGTCTGAGGGAGGCCCTGAGGTGTCATTTGCCTCAGAATCTATACTCCTCATGGGAACCAAGTAAAGAGACAGGTAAGAGCTTGGAGAGACTGTGAGGAAAGTCCAGATGTCCTAAGGAGAAACTCCACACTGATTGGTGTGAAAGACACTGCCTGAGTCGTGGCTACAGGGGAGAGGAGGGAGATCTCAGAGTGTCCTACAGGGCCAGTGAGGGCTGAGTTAATTCTGGGACAGTCAGTCTGGGCCTGATGAAATCAAAACCTCGCTAGCTTCAATCATGGGCTTGAGCGAAGAAGCCAATAGGTCGAGGCTCCCTCACGGGGTAAGGGGAATGGCCTGTGGACAGAAGAAGCCAGAGACGCTTACAGGCCTCTGGTACTTCCCTGCTGCCTTGAGGCTATACAAGCGCCAGGCCATGATTTTAGGGAAAGAGGTGAAGAGAGGGACACATTGTCCTAGAGTTTGGGTGCTATTTTATCCAGAGACTGAAAACAACTTAAAAGGAAACTTTATTTATTTACAAAGCTAATTGAAGAAAAGGGGTGGCAAAAGAAGGTGAAAGGGATGGGAAGAATGAAAAGATAACAGGAACATTTTGTTTAATTTCCCTCTGATTACCGACGTTATAATTCATTAGAAAATTTCACAATATCTCCAAGTTTATCTCTGGGTCTGAGGTTAAAGGAAGAAAGAAGATGCCAAGTGAGACTGGGAACCCAACCCTGTTTCCAGTCTCCTTACTTCCAAAAGCCAATCTTCAGGACACCCCGCTTCCTCCACTGTGCAAGAAGCCTCTTCCCTCTGATTGTGTTAAGTCCGCCCTATGGAGGGAGCAACCACCCATCCCCTTCACTGCTAGAAGTCCTCTCATCATCCCACACCAAAAGAACTAAATATGCCTTCTCCGTAGATATTTGGGCTATTTTTTTTTAAGATTTATTTATTTATTCATGAGAGATACAGAGAGAGGCAGATACATAGGCCGAGGGAGAAGCAGACTCCCTGCGGGGAGCCCGAAGTGAGACTCGATTCCAGGACCCCAGGGTTATGCCCTGAGCCGAAGGCAGATGCTCAACCACTGAGCCACCAGGTGTCCCTGTGTGAGCTGTTGTTAGCAACTCTAGGTTGTATTGCACTGGCCTAGGTCTGGGGGCTGTTTCTAGGAAAGATTAGTTTCTGAGTCTAACCAAATCAACTACACAACTTCGGGAGACAATTTTTAAGTGGCTGACAGTGTCTTCTTACCATTTGAGACCAATAGCTGCCACTTCAAAGGTCTATTCATTCAAGTGCTGTGGAGTAATTCTCAGTCAATTTCAGATGCCTTTAGCAAGTTGGAAAAGTCACTGCCCTCAGATGATTAAAGCAGAAAAGGTCAATTAAGTAATAGTCTATTCTGGTCTACCAAGCCTCCTCAGCCAAGGCCAAAACATGAATTTATCTTTTAAGAGCTCAAAGTTTGTAAAAAGTCTTCTGTATTATGAACTAGTTCTAGAGAAAGACATATTCATTTTTAAAGCAACTTTCTCTGTTTAATCTAGATTACATAAGACAGAATTTTCAACTGTTTCTTAAACTTGAATCCTGCCCTGATTCTACGGTTATTCCTTGAATTTCAATCCTTATGACCTTAGAATATTGTAATAATCTCTTAGAAGGACTCCTTGCTTCTAAATTATCCCACTTCTGACACATATTATGGGCAGGCACTTCTTTTTTTAATTTTTATTTATTTATGATAGTCACACATAGAGAGAGAGAGAGTCAGAGACACAGGCAGAGGGAGAAGCAGGCTCCATGCACCGGGAGCCCGACGTGGGATTGGATCCGGGTCTCCAGGATCGTGCCCTGGGCCAAAGGCAGGCGCCAAACCCCTGCGCCACTCAGGGATCCCTGGGCAGGCACTTCTTAACGCGAGGAGCACTGACATCACTACTTTGTTGAAAGTTTGATTTTTTGGTTTGTTTTGGTTTGTTTTTTAATCTCTCTGTCCTGTTCAATTTGTATAGCCCTAGCTTTCTTAGGCATCCCAAATCTGCAATATATCTTACACATCTACTTTTTCAGTCTTCTTTTCCCCTCTACACTTTTATAGATCTTCATTCTAGTAACACTGGGCATTTTCATTTTCCCCTTACCAACACAGTCCACATTCTCACATCAGGACTTTGTTCAATTGTTTTCTCATCAAAGAGCCATACCTCGCAACCTCCCCCACGTACACCCCCATGCTTTCCCGATGCTTATGTTCTGCTCATTCCACAGGACCTTGCCTGAAAGCCATCTTACTACATTTTATCCTCACATTTTGTCATCTCTTCTGCACAATCTTCTGCACAATCTTAAGTTAGGTCTTTTTTTCTCTGAACTTCAACAGAACTTTATGTTTAGTCTTTTTTGAAATATACCTTTCTATCTTCGACAAGTACGGCAAAATTACAGTTCTGGTTCAATCTAACACTTCATTTAATCGACTCATGAAAACATATGCTCTGTGAATACATTCATGTTTCCAAAGTTAATTAAGATAAAAATATACAATTACACTGATTTTCTTTCTAGCAGCCCATGCTCTTCTGGATCCCTCTTGCATACTTCCAGACTCTCCTTATTACACCCATTCCAATCTTCACTTCAGCTACTGATCTTAATCCTACATTACTAAGAAAAAATAGGCAATAAGAAGAGACCTTCCACAAATTCACACCAAGTCTCCTACCTGTTGACCTGCTTCCCAATGCACGTAACTCTGCCCTCCTTCATTTTACCACAAATTCTCCTTGTTCTTATTAACAGTAACATTTCTACTTGGACACTAGACCGTATTCTCTCTTGCCTACACAAGGATGTCATTCCAAAAAAAAAAAAAAAAAAAAAAAAAAAGGATGTCATTCCAGAAGTTCTCTTCTAATTCCACAGCATCATATGTCTTTCTATCTCTACTATATAATTTCCATCAATAAAACCACGATATAATTGTTTTTTATGGAAAAAAGGAAAATCTTCTGGGTTTCTGTGGAATAATGGCAACCACTTCATTGGAATTTCTTTCTGCAACCTCTAAAAATCCATATAGAGCAACTTCTAAAAGTCAGTAGGCAAGCAGAAGGAGGGTACATGAAACCACCCTTAATTCATTTCTAGATCTTGACAGAAAATACCACAATCTTTAATTTATATTTAGGTAAGGAAAAAAATATTCCCAAATGAGTAAGACTTGATGTAGAGCCCACATTGGAGCTGATAGTGAGGAACAAACTGGACAGAAACAAAGAGAGGGTGGTGTGGTGAGCAAGGGCAGATGACATAAATGACCCACGAGAGAGAGTTCCACGCTTGGACAATGAGGATGGGTCACAGCATGGAGGCTGGGGAATTATGGAAGGGATTTAAAAGTTCAGGATCAGGGATCCCTGGGTGGCGCAGCGGTTTAGCGCCTGCCTTTGGCCCAGGGCGTGATCCTGGAGACCCGGGATCGAATCCACATCGGGCTCCCGGTGCATGGAGCCTGCTTCTCCCTCTGCCTATGTCTCTGCCTCTGTCTTTCTCTCTGTGTGACTATCATAAATAAATAAAAAATAAAAAAAAAAATAAAAGTTCAGGATCAAAACTAGGAGTTTTGGAAAGACACACCTCTTGGAAAGAGGGAGGCACTCTTTGAGGGATTGGTGCTGGTGGGACAGAAGGCGATGAAGGGTATAAATGAAGCATCCTATGGAAGCAGAGGAGAATCACAAAATCAGAAGACTTACCCATCCTCTCCACCTTTGAAATAAAAAGAGCCATCTGTGAATAAACCTACCTTTAGGGATCCCTGGGTGGCGCAGCGGTTTGGCGCCTGCCTTTGGCCCGGGGCACGATCCTGGAGACCCGGGATCGAATCCCACGTCGGGCTCCCAGTGCATGGAGCCTGCTTCTCCCTCTGCCTGTGTCTCTGCCTCTCTCTCTCTCTCTGTGACTATCATAAATAAATAAAAGTTAAAAAAAAAAATTAAAAAAAAAACAAAAAACAAAACAAAAAAAAAACCTACCTTTAATGGAACCAAAGAAGAGTATATTTTAGAACTAAAAACTTAAAAGTCACCACCTAAACTCCTCATAGAGAATTACCTGTTTTCACTGGTTTAGGAAAATCTGTTCTTTCAAAAGTAAGAAACTTTAACAAATATATATTTTTTCTCTAAGTTATATATATATATAACTTATATAAATATATATAATATATACTTATATATATTCATATATTTATAAAATATATTTATATAGTTATATTTATATATTTATTTATATATAACATATTAATATATATATAATTGAAAAGAAAGAGTATATATTCTGAAAAGAAAGCATATATACATATATACATATATATTCTGAAGAGAAAACATAGATATAGATATAGTTATTCTGAAAAGAAAGCAGAAAATGAAAATCAAAACATTTCAGCTGATGAAAATCACTCCCATTCAAAATAAACAATATTTTTAAAAAAGGAGAGGCAGGGATCCCTGGGTGGTGCAGCGGTTTGGCGCCTGCCTTTGGCCCAGGGCGCGATCCTGGAGACCCGGGATCGAGTCCCACGTCGGGCTCCTGGTGCATGGAGCCTGCTTCTCCCTCTGCCTGTGTCTCTGCCTCTCTCTCTCTCTCTCTGTGTGACTATCATAAATAAATAAATAAAATTTAAAAAAAAAATAAAAAAAATAAAAAATAAAAAAGGAGAGGCAAATAAAAGGAAACCAGAAAACATAAAGAACAAAATTACAAGACATAACATTATACAGAGAGCACACAATAATATGATTAAATTTTGTCAGAATAAATTAGCCACATTAAATAAATGGGCGCAACCTATGGATTAAAACATAAACATTTTCAAATTGCCTCACAGAGTAGAAGTCAATTATATGCTGTTTCTTTTTTTTTTTTTTTTTAATTTTTTTTTTAATTTTTATTTATTTATGATAGTCACAGAGACAGAGAGAGAGAGAGAGAGAGGCAGAGACACAGGCAGAGGGAGAAGCAGGCTCCATGCACCGGGAGCCCGATGTGGGATTCGATCCCGGGTCTCCAGGATCACGCCCTGGGCCAAAGGCAGGCGCCAAACCGCTGCGCCACCCAGGGATCCCCTTATATGCTGTTTCATGAGACAAACCTAAAATGATGCTGTTTAAAAGGCTAAAAAAAAAAAAGAAGGGCAAAGATGTATCAGGAAAAGTAAGTAATAGGAAAGTATTGGTTGTAATCGTGATAACAAATAGAATAGGAGAAAAAGCATTCAAAGAGTTTATAATACTAGACACCACAATACACAATGGAGATGTTTGGTTATCTATGGACAGATCATCAGAACAGCCAACTTCATAAAGTAGAACCAACAGGTGATGCAAAAGAAATAGGTAATTACTAAAGGCAGGAAACTACCAATCAGTGTGACAGAAATCAAATGGATGGAAAAAAAAAGTTAAAGAATCAAGCAACATAATCTAAAAGAGAGATATTATGGAAATATAGAGAATAATAGAGTGCCTTCATCTTGAGTGCATAAAAGATAGGCATGAAAATTGACCATGTACTTTATCCCTCAAATCCTTCATATTTCTATAAGGCATAAAACCACATTTTGTTACAGGAATACAATAGATTTAGAAAATACCACAATTTAAAACTAAACAATATCAATATTCCTTTTTCATGGAATTAAAAAAAAGATTAACTCATGTTCACCAGAGAAAGGAAATAAAAACTAGATACACAGAAGTTCTGAAAAATAATAATTCAATCCTACATGTCAGATACTACTGGCTCTAATTAAATGATAATCAGAAGAAAATGTATAGCTTCACAAAATTATATTCATAAAAATCAGAGTGAAAATGATTGAGTTAAACTAAAAGCTTAAAAAAAGACACCTCAGGATACCTGGGTGGCTCAGCAGTTGAGCATCTGACTTTGGCTCAGGGCATGACCCCGGGGGTCCTGGGATCAAGTCCCACATCGGGCTCCCTGCATGGACCCTGCTTCTCTCCCTTTGCCCATGTGTCTTACTCTCTCTCTCTCTGTGTCTCTCATGAATAAATAAATAAATAAATCTTTTAAAAAAAGACACCTCAAAAAAACAAGAGGAAAATAATCAATGCACTGCTAAAAATGAATTTTAAAATAGAAGAAACATAAAAAAGAAAACGTAAGGATTACAACTTGTAAGAATCATTGAAACAAAAAAATGAAAAGTGACTGTCATTCTGACTCTAAGCAAATAAACATGTAAGCCTAAATGAAAACGATAACATTCTAGACAAATAAAATTTACTCACATGTATTCTACTAGAGATAGAAAAGTTAAATTTCTATAAAGAAGTTGTTAGAACTTTTCACCAAAACAACTTTCACCAAACACCATAGATCAGATAATAATTGTATGACAGTATTCGTGAAAAAACACAAAAGAATTCATACAAGAAATAATAAAAGAATTCAGAAAATTAGCAGAATATAAAATTAATATTTAGAAAGCAGTTGTTTACACATATAAACAATATCTGGTTAGAAGATTAAAAAAACCTCATTCACAATATTAGAAATAAAGTAAAATATTTAGGAGTAATGTTATTAAGAAAGGTACAAAACCTATATAAAAAAAAGCTTTAAAACTATGGAAAGACACAGAAATAAACTTGAACAAATGCAGTGATGTTCCTTGTTAATTGGTTTGGAAGAGTCAAGATCATGAAGAGTCAAACCTTCCAATCTTGCATGGAAATTTTCTATATGAGGTTTTCACAGTTGAATTCTTACACACCTTTTGCCCAAGGTGTGTAAGAATTCTGAATCATTTATCCTTAGCAACTACAGATTTTGTGTTTTTCATGCTAATCATTCTGGCAGGTATGTAGGAATCACAGTGGTTTTAATTGGCATTTTCTTGATTACTGCAGAAGTTAGTGGCCCTTTGAATATCCACTCTTTTTATTTTTAAGATTTTATTTATTTATTCATGAGAGACCCAGAGAGAGAGGCAGAGACACAGGCAGAGGGAGAAGCAGGCTCCCTGTGGGGAGCCCGATGTGGGACTCGATCTCAGGACTCTGGGGTCACACCCTGAGCCGAAGGCGGCGCTAAACCACTGAGCCACCCAGGTGCCCCTTAAGTAGCCTCTTTTATGAAAAGTCTGCCCAAATCTTTAGACCATGGACCCTTTTTCTTATTCATTTAAAGAAGTTCTTTACATATTACGGATACGAGACTCTGTGAAATATATAAATTGCATGTTTTCTCTGGCCCTATAGCCTGGCATTTTACTTTATTAGTGGTGTGCCTGATGTCCGGAGCTCTCCACCCAACAGTGTCCAGTTTGTAAGGTGTTCCGTGGTGACCAGCAGGCTTGTGTACTGTTCAAGCCATGTTTACTCCAAAGTACGAAGAGGTACTGCTGTCTTCTAAGAAATGTATTATCTTACCTTTCACTTTGAGACCTGAAACTAACCTGCAATTATTTTGTATATGGGTAAAGTAGGGTTCTTGATTCATTTCTATTTTAATTCTGAATCTTCAATTTTTGGAGAATCTGTTGGTTCATTTTTACACCCAAGCCATTAATGAATGTGTTCTATTTGAGAGAGTGTTGTAAAAAATGCTGTTTTCTCAATATTTAATTATTACATTCTAGTAATTCTTGATTGTTTATATTTGTTTCACTAATTTGAAAGACCATCTTTGGTTATATATGGAATGTATTTTAGAGATAACAACTTTGGGGTGTAAATATTTTTATTTCAGCAGTTCCTGGTTACTTCAGAACCCATCATGCAGTGAGTCACTAGTATTCTATGTCCTTATGGGGTCATTAATGAAACGCCCAAAAGAATTCAAGGGGAAAAAAAGAGTCCACTCTCAGCTTTAAGACCTCCAAATAGATTTCTTGAAACTCCTAGCACGATCTCAAAAAGCAAGGCTTTGCATTTACACACACACACAAAAAAACTCCGTTGGTTTTCAACTTTGTAAATCCTGAGTAATAAAGTATATGCCATCACCAAGAGTTAAGAAAGAAAATTGATTTAAAAAACACACACAGAGGGATCCCTGGGTGGCGCAGCAGTTTGGCGCCTGCCTTTGGCCCGGGGCGCGATCCTGGAGACCCGGGATCGAATCCCACGTCGGGCTCCCGGTGCATGGAGCCTGCTTCTCCCTCTGCCTGCGTCTCTGCCTCTCTCTCTCTCCTCTCTGTGCATTCTCATAAATGAATAAATAAAATCTTAAAAAAAAAACACATACACACAGATTATCCTTACTCAGGGATTGTATGAAGTTTTGACAGTTATGAAAAGTTGTCATTGAGCTGAAGCAGCAAAACAATTAGGTCTCTTAGCAAAACAATATGGGTCTCTTCCAGCTTGCCAGTGTTTGACAAAGTCTAGGCATAACAGAATATTCTGTATATTTGGTTAAAATGGTAGTAAAGGGGATCAGTACCGTGCTTCTGGGCCTCCGGAGCTAGTAGCCTCACAGTTGCGTCCCATAATGCAATGGTGTGGAGTCCATAAGTAGGACAAGAGACTAACATGTTTGGCCCCAGGAGGACCCAAGAGAGTAACCATCGCTCCCAAATCCCTATTTTTCACAGATGCCGGAGTATCCAGGGAGAACGCGGCGTGCATCTCGAAGGGGACTGATGATCTCAGAGGAGCCCAGTGTTTCGAACAAAGAGCCTGAGAAGAACTTATGATTAGGTGACGGGTATTCAACAGACATAGAAGAAAAAAGGCCGAATTCCAGGAGGGGGCTCCGTTCCATCTACAGGCCAAGGGGACAGGGAGAGGCCTTGGCAGAAAGCAGCCCTGCCGGGCGCGGGCCCCAGGCTTCTGGCCTCCAGACCTGCAAGAAAATACGTTTGTGCTGTTTAAGCCACGCAGGCTGCGGCACTGCTGGGGTCGCGCAGGCAAACTAGGCGCTTCTCGGCCGCTGGGTTTAGTTAGGTCCCTTTGGGATTTAAATACTAGAATTGAGAGAGAGTAAAGAATTGCAGAACTCTAGCCTTCAATGTCATTAAAATGTTAAAAGAAATTAGTGACTGACTTTACTTGGAAACCGCGAAGTTAATTTTCTACTTTTAGGAAGAAACAAGGTTCGTGCTGCTTGTTGGGCCTTTTCTCTCCGGACGCCACATCTGCCCTTTCCTATACTTTCCAAGCCGGGAATCCGAACGGGACGTGTTGTAGCAGCCAGGCCGCCTCGGCCAGACCCCCAGCGCCGACGTGCGGCGGCCGCGGGACGGGGCGGCGGCGGCTGGTTTCCGGGAGCTGCGGGTGCGGACGGGAGACGGTGGAGGTGCCCGCGGCGCGGCTGGCGGGTCGGCGGCTTCGGCGGGGCGAGGCGGGGCGCAGCTGGCCGGTCGGTGGCTTCGGCAGGGCGAGGCGAGGCGAGGCGAGGCGAGGCGGGGAGGGGCGGGGCGAGGCGGGGCGCAGCTGGCCGGTTGGCGGCTTCGGCAGGGCGAGGCGAGGCGAGGCGGGGAGGGGCGGGGCGAGACGGGGAGGGGCGGGGCGAGGCGGGGCGCAGCTGGCCGGTCGGTGGCTTCGGCAGGGCGAGGCGAGGCGAGGCGAGGCGAGGCGGGGCGGGGCGAGGCGAGGCGGGGCGGGGCGAGGCGGGGCGAGGCGGGGCGAGGCGGGGCGCAGCTGGCGGGTCGGCGGCTTCGGTGGGGCGAGGCGGGGCGCAGCTGGCCGGTCCGTGGCTTCGGCAGGGCGAGGCAAGGCGGGGAGGGGCGAGGCGAGGCGGGGCGGGGAGGGGCGGGGCGAGGCGGGGCGCAGCTAGCGGGTCGGCGGCTTCGGCGGGGCGAGGGGGGGCGCAGCTGGCGGATCCGTGGCTTCGGCAGGGCGAGGCGAGGCGAGGCGAGGCGGGGAGGGGCGGGGCGGGGCGAGGCGGGGCGCGGCTGGCCGGTCGGCGGCTTCGGCGGGGCGAAGTGGGGCTGGCCTGTCGGCGGCTTCGGCAGGGCGAGGCGAGGCGAGGCGAGGCGGGGCGGGGCGAGGCGAGGCGGGGAGGGGCTGGCCGGTCGGCGGCTTCCGCGAGGCGAGGTGAGGCGTGGGGCGGCTCGTGGATCGGCGGCTTCGGCTTCGGCTTCGGCTTCGGCTTCGGCTTCGGCTTCGGCGGGGTGGGGCGGGGCGGGGTGGGGCAGGGCGCGGCTGGCGGGTCGGTGGCTTCGGCGGGGCGAGGCGTGGCGCAGCTGGCGAGTCGGCGGCTTCGGCGGGGCGAGGCGAGGCGGGGAGGGGCGAGGCGGGGCGCGGCTGGCGGGGCGGCGGCTTCGGCGGGGCGGGGCGGGGCGGGGCGCGGCACCTCGGCTGGGCCGCACGCGCATCACCCCGGCCGGCGGCCCCCTGCGCTCCGGGCGCGCCGCGGCGTCGGCCTCCAGGGCGCTCTGCCCCTCCTCGCGCCAGCCGCCCTCCTCCTCTCTTTCGCGGTGCTTTGCAGCATCTCTTCCCTCCCTCCCCCACGCAGATGCTTTGCTTCGCCTCCTTGGGCTGACTGGGCCTTCACGGCCGGCGCCCGGCGAGCTCGAGTGGGGTCGGGAGCACAGGCCGGCCACCAGCGCGAGTGGGTGACACGGGGCAGGCTCACACGGCGGCACCGTGACAAGCCATAAAGAACAAAACAACAGCAAACACACTAGGGGAGAAAGACCTTAGTGTTGAGTAAAGAAAATCACAGAAAGTTGCCGTTTTTATGAAGCTGATGCTATTTATACACAGCTGTCACAATAGCTTTTCACGTCGTGCCAGACATTCCTTAGAGCCATATACATACATGGGGAGAAAAGGACAGGAAAATAAGCATTGAATTTAGAGTATTGCTTACTTCTGTGTGGTAGGCAAAGGGAATCATGAAGGAACACAGAGGTAACTTTGAAGGTACTTGTAATACTCTAATTCTTAAGCTGGATGACATATTCTTGAGTGTCGATTCTGTTTTCTTGTGTGGGCACGTGTGGGTACACGCTATTTTTTGTTTTGGAAATACTACATAACAAAAGTAATTTTTAGAAAGGAAGGCATTTCTTGTCCATTCAAGTTTGGAGCCAGAAAAAAAAATACCCGTTACATGTGTGAATTATAATATATATATGTTTATATATAAATATATATGTATATATGTCTTCTGGACTTTTAATTGCTTTGCTTGGTTATCCATTCACTAGCCAGTACCTTGCTGTTTTAATACCATAAACTTATAATGTTTTAATAGCTAATATTGACAGGTCATCATTTTTGACATTGGATATGCCATCCATAATATACTTATAATATTGACTTTCATCATTATGGACAGCTTCTCTTTTATTCTAATTAGTGAAATGTTAATTTCTTAATACATTTTTTATTTTTTATTTTTGTTTTTTAAAATTATTTACTTATTTATTCATGATAGACACAGAGAGAGAGAGAGGGGCAGAGACACAGGCAGACGGAGAAGCAGGCTCCCTGCAAGGAGCCCCATGCAGGACTCAATCCCAGAACCCCCGGATCACGCACTGGGCCAAAGGCAGGTGCCAAACCACTGAGTCACCCAGGGATCCCCTTAATACATTTTTTAAATGACCATGTTTTTGTCTTTTAAAATGGGCTCTATTCTTAGAAGTTTTAAGTATAATAAAATTAGAGATAATTTTTAAAATGTACGTATAGTCATAGACAATGTAGACATTATTGGCAAATACATGAATAAAATTGGGGAAGTAAAATATTTTATACATAAAGAAAGATAATCTTACTGAGGTATGGAGTAGAAAGAGAATGCAATTTGTTAGTAGTATTATAGTGATTCACTTTTCTTCATTAAATTTAAAGTAAATAGAATTTAAAATCTTGAATTGTTTTATGATTGATTTCAAATGGTAATGCAAATGAAAGTATGTCTGTGCTTCAAGGGTCAGAATGATCATGAATTTAAAGGAATAGGATCCCATTTTAGCCTGTCACTTAGAAAAAGAACACTTCCATGTTTTAAATTGGGCAGTTTGGAAAGTCACATTTTTCTTTCTGTTAAGTAAGGTTCAATGTGGTTTATTTCTTCAGCAAGGTGCTGAGGTAAGGAAATGGCTCACTGGCCCCCTTCATATACAAGCAGATCCAGGCAAATGAAAAATGTGTTATTTAAGTCACTTAAGGTTTCTCTGTATGTAAAATGATAATGTTAATCATAATTATTATTACAGTAGCATTAGACTAAGGATTTAACAACCTGGCCTGTTTAAAGCCTTTGATGCTCACTTAGTTACTATATTATTTAAATCACAGTTATGTGAAAGTCTTTCTCTTGCTCACCAGAAGTCACTTTCCCCTGAACTCACCACCACTTAATGGTTTCAGAAAAACATGGTGGACATTTTTTTTTGTCATAAAATGAAAGTAATTGTATCTGTAAATCATTGGATATAAGACATTTGTTATAGCCTCATTTCTGAGTAAAGTAAGTGGAAAGAAGAGAAAGAAGGATGCACAGAATTAAAATCAGCATGCTCTTCACTGCTTCATATTTTACTTTTCTCAGTGGAAAAATAAGCATCATCCTACAGTTAAAGAAATATTAGAGGCACAAATACAGTAGGGCAGGAAATTATGAATTTTCTCCTATTTGTGGAAACTGATAGTTTAAGTCTGTCCAAAACAAACCTCACTATTTAGGAAAGAAATTCTATCAATGCATTTATTTGAAAGGTATTTTTATAAGATCTGAAAGAATCTGTGGGTTATTTTGGAAAATGTTCCCCCATTTTTAGGGATACTGATTTCCTTGTGGCTAAGCAGCTGCATATGACCTTGGACAAAGCAGAAGTCTTGGAATGCCTTCATGCCGTCTGCATGGACCTGTCCTCTCCAGTTACTGCACAAAGGAATAGTTTAATTCCACTTGGGATATAGGTATGTTTGAGTTTCAGGAAATAATAGAGTACTGTTGATTAGTTGTGAACTAGAACAAATAAGCCACAAGAGGGCATATTTTTCTTGGTTTCATCACCCTTGTATAAATAAGGCTTGCCTTGATTAGGTATCACAGGAGTCCCTCCCCTCCCCCATTTTCTTAGAAGAAATACATTATTTCTAAGGTATGCTCTGAGGGTGGAGTGGTGGTGGCTTGGGTGGCGGTGGCTTTGCTTTAAGAAAAGCAAACGCAAAGACGATTTTTTTTCTTATATGATATATAAGAAAGGTGTTTATTTTTCCTTAAAATCCTTCCTTGGGGATTGTTTGTTGATCTAAGAACACTGTTAAAAAAGAAAAAAACAAAGAGTCAGTTATTTGACTATAAACTCCTCCATCCTGCACTGGCTATATGGACTCCTATACCAGGTTCAGAAAGGCTTTCTAACCTCCAGCAAATGTTCCTAGTCAAGGAGGTTTTCTTTTCTGAGGTCTCAGGACTTGGGCCAAAGGGGTTGGGTTGTGTTTTTATTTTTATTTTGAAGTGCATTCCTGCTGAATTTAATTATTCACCACACCCCAAACCAGCTAAGTAAATATAACCTTAAGATTCTGGCTTGGAAAGGTTTTGCAAAATAGCTGATCTTCTTCTTCTTCTTCTTCTTCTTCTTCTTCTTCTTCTTCTTCTTCTTCTTCTTCTTTTTCCTTCTTCTTCCTCTTCCTCTTCCTCTTCCTCTTCCTCAAGTAAAGTCTCTACAGCAGGGTGCTGTATCGCAAAGGGCGTAGAACAGGAATTAGAAGGCGCTGGATGATTACTCCACCTTTTGGCCTTGGTTCTCCTGTGTATAACATGAGGGGTAGGTCTCTGAGGCCTCTCCTAACTCTGAATGTTTATGATTATTTGTGATGTTAAAAGAGTTTAAAACTCAAAGACGTTAAGCAAAGTTCTGATAGTTTTACATTCTGATTAACTGTAAACTATCTTCTGTCTTAAAGATGAAAAACAGAGATACATTTACTTCTGAGAGTTCTATGTATGTGTAATTAATACTGAAATAAAGATGAAAAGTGTGTTCTTTTCCATCACTACGTATGATCTAATGATCTTAACATGTAACTACCTAATGATCCAGTGATGAGTGGATTGCCATGATCAAATGAAACAAAAGGAAAAAAAAATCTGAAGTTTATAAAGGGAAAACACCTGATAGAGAAGGAGGTGGGTGAGCTACTTTGAACTCATGCCATCACTTGTTCCAATTAGACACAAACTAATATACATTCCAGTTTTCTCTAATGAGCATAACAACGTTTATCTGTTAGTACTGATATGTTAGTATGTGGGAAAACATTCATAAAGTAATATATATTTATCATAAGGCGGAGAGGTTTAATCTATGACCAAGGTATGACACGTTTTATAGATGTGATCACTAAATGCTTGAGTTTTATCTCCATTTTCCTTAACTCTGTACATAGAACTTCACAGGTTTTTTTATCGATCCTTTTTTTTCCTTAAAATTCTTTCTTTTTTTGTGAATACATGACAGTACAGAGAGAACTAAGACTAGATTTTTGTTGGAACAGAATGGCAAGCTACTACCTTCTGCTGAAAGTGCAGCCAAATCCTCTGAGATCCTGCTACATTTAAATCCTGGACCCAGTAATTATCTTTCTCCTGTCTTCTTAGCAAAGGTAGCTATATGTGGAGTTGGAGAAGCCTAGAATATACCTATTCTACTCTTAGCCATTCCTGCTACCTTCCTTTATGGTTCCCAATATAGATTGATGATTCTTGAAACTGTACAATTAGAACTTTGTCCTGAAAGTGGCTTCATGAAGTACTAACATGGAATCCTATGAGAAATAGTGTTATTTCACATAATCTAACACATATCTGCTACCATACAGTAATAATGACTTACTCAGCTTCCATAAATAGAGATGGGTGAGATGTAGTATAGCACAGAGTAAGAGGCTGGGCTCTCAAAACAAATGTACTTATTCAAAAATGTGTCTAAGCACCTGGAAACTGGAAAGTAGTCCCTCTTTCCTGTCCCTTCCACCCTCAGAATGAAACAGGCATAGAACAGCAATTCGGTGGTTCTAACTGATGATATACACATCTCGTTCAGTATAATTAAGGATCACTTGTTGAATCTTGAATAGTCACACTGGGAGATATGCTAAGCTGTATGATACACCTTACATTTTAACAAAACCTAATGTAAAGAAGATTTTTCCCACTAGGCGTTATTGCAAGGATTTAGATAGGTTATTATTAGCCCAACAGGACAGATTACAAACTGCTTTCCACGGCAGTGAGTCTCAGACTCTTAGAAAGTGTTGTAGAACCATTCTGATGCGATCCTGTATCTTAGTGAAAGTTCAGTAGTAGATGCAGTAACTGGTTATCATCAACGACCCACTGTTTTCAGTACCTAATTTAACCACCAAAGTATTGGTTGAACACCTACCATATTCAAGACACTTTGGAGAACTACCCTGGGGATTACAAAGCCGTGGACACAGCTGAGGCCTTGCGTCACAACTTTGCACAGTTGATTGTGCTGCTGCGCGCTGTGCGCTCAGAGCAATGAAAAGAATCCAGTTCCCAGATGTTGTCTTCTCATGGCACATTCCCGATGCCCTAGTAAATGTAGCCTAAATTTTAAGTCACTGTATTCCAAACTAAGCCAGTTAACACAAATTCAGAGGCATTGTTTTAGGGGCTTGGGAAAGGAAGACAACATGCAAGCCCAGATGAGGACCCACACATAACTAATTATGACATAACATGAAAAGGACTTACAATAGTAGTGAAATCAAAGTGCTTTGGGAAAACAGGAAGGAATGATGAATTCTGTAGGGGCTTTGTGGAAAAGGTGGAAATAGTAGCAAAGGGAGATGCTGTTTGGCTTGAGTGTATTAAGACAGGATTTTGACAGGAGGAAAAAAGGGGAAATCCAGTTAACTGTAATTCTAGTTAAGTACAGTATTCTGGCCAATAAACTGACAAAATTATTAGACAATAAGTAGAGAGTTTTTAAAAGTAAAAAACTACTTATCATGAGTCAACTATGTGCAAAGCCCTATAAGCTATGCTGTGGAAGACAAAAGAGGTATTTTGTCCTTACAATGAGGTTGCAATTTGGATCAAGGGGCAATGGCATAAACAAATAAAATGATATAAAACATACAAGAAAAGGCAATGAACACACCAAGGGCATGGTCAATTACAAAACGAGTGGTATAACATTAAATAGGAAGGTTTCAAAAAAACTTGCTATAGGTCAGAATAGTCTGTAGGGACTTAAATTCTCCTGTATCTAAAGAGGAAAATTATGGGGTTGGTTGGTGGAAAGTGAAAACTAAGGTTACAGAAATGGGGCAGCATGAGACACAGGAAAGAACCTTGGTCAGAGTTAGGAAACTTGAATCCCTCCTGAGCCTGTCTCTGCCACTAACCATCTGCAACTTGCAATGACTCATTTAGCTTCTGTGGCCCTCGGATCCCTGCTGCAGATGCTGAATGAAGAGTCTCCTCCCGCCTTCCAATTCTTCCATTGTCGTTACTGACTGCTCCTACCCTCAAACTAAAACACCACTTGTCATTTGCCAAAGGCGCTCTGGGACCTTCCAAGCTGTGCTCTTAAATCAAGCTGACAAATGCAGAATCCGGTGGTGGCTTTTTTTCCTATGGCTCTACCCCCAAGTCAGCTTTCTGTATGGGACTAATAAGTGCAAGGTGTGCAACTCCAAGCCTAGGCTTCCAATCGCAGGCGGCTCTACCAGGCAGCTAATGCGGCCCAAGCTTCAGGACTCATCACTTGCCCTTTCCATGACCCCGGGGGCAGCCTGACCCTAGATAAATTCGCACGGTTGTTTTCGTGGCATCTGTAGAAATTAAGCTATTTCTGCATTGTTTTCCTTAAAGAGGATCACACCTCCAATTTGTGTAAGTTCCAGGTTCCAGGAAGGTGGACTCGTCCCTGGTCCCCGTGCACTTGGGTTTCCTCCTGCACCCAGGTGTGCACGAGTCTGTGAGGGGAAGCGGGGAGAGATGGCCAATGTCAGGTAAAGCGGCAAGGAGACTTCCATCTGGGGGTGTTTTGTCGTTTTCCGTTTACCCCGTACCTCCCCCCGCGTCCGCCAGCCCCCGGGGAGGCTGGTCCCCCCGCTGCCCCCGACGCCTGCTCCAGCAAGGCCCCGGCCCGGGTCTCGAGGCCCGGCCTCCGCGCGGCGCTCGGCCGGCGGCTCCCGTGGGGCGTCCTCCCCGTGCTCGCGAAGGGCCCGAGCCCGAGCCCGAGCCCGGCGGCCGCACTCGGAGCGCGCGACGCCGCCGACGGACAACCTGCGCGGCCCGCGGCCCGAGCCCGCTGAGCGGCTGCGCGGGCGGGCCGGGGCCGGGGCCGGGGGCGGGGGCGGGGAGGAGGCGCGCGGCGGGGGCAGCCCCGGGTCCTGTGCGCCGGCGAGAGCGCCCGGCGCCCCAGCTGCTGCGGTCGCACCACGAACTTAAAAGCCGCCCTCCGGCCCGGAGCGTGCCTTTCCCCGCCGCGCTCGCCTCCGCGGAGCTCCGGCTGCCGCCTGGCTCCGCGCCCGGCCCGGCCCGCTCCGGGGCCGCAGCGCCCCCTGCCTCCCGCCCGGCCCGAGCGGCCGCAGCCCCGCGCCCCGCGCTCCGCGCCCGCAGCCCCGCGCCCCTGCCCGGCTTCGCGAGCGGACGGCCGGCCCCGGCGGGCGGAGAAGAGCCCGCGGCAGGTAAGGCTGCCTCTGGCCACCTGCCCCCGGAGGGCGGGCGCCGGGACCGCCGAGTCCAGCGGGGCGACTGGGGCTGGGGCGGCCGCGAGCCCCGCGGAGGAGGGCGGCCCGGGGCGGACGAGCCCAGCGCGCGGCGGGCAGGCAGGCTGGCGGGCGGGCAGGCAGGCTGGCGGGCGGGCGGGCGCCGACGCGGAGGGCGCGCCCCGGAGCACGGACGGCCTGGGCACCCCGCGCTGGGGCCGGCAGCCCACCTGCCCACGTCCCCCCATCCCCGCAGCCCGGCCCGCAGCCCACCTGCCCACCTGCTCCCCTCCCCATCTCCCCATCTCCCCCCTCCCCATCTCCCCCCTCCCCCTCCCCTCCCCGCCGCCGCCGCCGCCGCCGCCGCCCGCGCCTCCTCCGCCGGAGCCTCCTGCGGCCACGACTCAGCAAAGTTTTCCTCCTGAGTCTCCCGGCAGCTTCCCCGGGCTCCTCGCTTCCCCACGGCGGCAGGTTCACGGCCGGCCCGGCGGCGGGGACCCTGGGCGAGGACCCGCGGACTGTGGCCGGGGGGGGGGGGCTCCGCCCGCTGCGAGCGCGTCCTGCGGGCCCGGGGGTCGCGGGGGGGGGGGCGTCCGCGGGCCCCGACGGCCGCTCGTCCTGCGCGGGAGAGGCCGGGACTTGCCCCGCCGGGCACCACCCCCCGCCCCCGGGCGGCCGGCGGCTCCCCGCCGGGCTGCCCTTGCCCGGGGACTCGGCTTCCGCCGCTCCCTGCCGGCGCGCAGGGCCCTGAGCGGAGGACACGCGCGCTGCGGCCCCGAGCTGGAAGCCGGGGGTTCGGAGCGGCCCGGCCCGGTGACCGGCGTCCGACCCCGGCCGGCCACCCTTTCGCCCTCTACCCCCGAGCGAGGCGCCCCCCCACCGCGGTCGGAGGCCCGGGCCCCTGCAGCCCCGAGTGTCGCCGCGGCTCCCCCGGGGGGCGGGGACGGGGGCGGGGGCGAGACCCCCTCCGGGGCCCGGGCGGCTGCCGCGTGGCCCAGGCGCGCGCTCAGGGCCGGGATCCGCGCGTGGAGGGGGGCGGGGCCGGAGCCGGTCCCCAACGCCCGACGCCCCGGCTCGCCCTGCCCCAGGCCGCACGTCGGGGCTGCGCGGGGCTGAGCCGGGGCTGCGCGGGGCGCAAGGGTGGTGGGCTGCGCGGGGCTGCAGGGGGCTGCGCGGGGCTGCGGCCGGGGGGCTGCGCGGGGGTTGAGCCGGGGCTGCGTGGGGATGCGGGCGGGGGGCTGCGCGGGGGCTGCGCGGGGCGCGGGGGTGGGGGGGCTGTGCAGGGCTGCAGGAGGCTGCGCGGGGCCTGCGCGGGGCGCGGGGGGGGGCGGCTGCGCGGGGCTGCGCGGGGGCTTTGGGGTGCGCCATGCCGGGCGGCGGGGGAACTAGAGAGGGCCGCGGCCGGGGGAAGAGAAGGTCCGGGAAACGCGGGCAGGGGGTGGGGGAGAGAACAGGGCCCCGGGTAGCGGCGACAGCGACTGGGCACCAAGGCACTGACGGCGTCTAACCTGCGGGCGGCCCATTTGCGAGATGGAAGATCGGTGGCAGGGAAGGGGCGTGTGTGCAACGCTGTACCGCGTCCTAGGTGCTTTATGCATGGTCACCGTTAGCACTCCAAGGAGTACTCCACAACATGTCATTATTCTCCTTATTGTTTTAGATGAATAACTCAGAGACGCAGAGAGTTAGGAGTGGGTGGTGTCCCACTTTGGCTTTTGCAGTCCTGACAAATCATCATGCTGAAAAATGGAACGGCCGGTGGGGCACCTGGGTGGCAAAGAGGTTGAGCATCTGCCTTTGGCTCAGGTTATGATTCCAGCGTTCTCCAATCGAGTCCCGCATGGGGCCCTCTGCCTGTGTCTCTGCCTCTCTGTGTCTCTCATGAATAAATAAATAAATAAATAAATAAATAAATAAATAAATAAATAAATAAAATCTTTAATAAATTGAATTGATGGTTAGGAGAGTAGGTAAAGCAGTTATTCTCATTGTAGAAATAATAATGAGGGACGCCTGGGAGGCTCAGCAGTTGACCATCTGCCTTCGGCTCAGGGTGTGACCCCCGGGGTCAAGGGATCGAGTCCCACATCGGGTTCCCTGCGAGGAGCCTGCTTCTCCCTCTGCCTGTGTCTCTGCCTATCTGTCTCTTGTGAATAAATAAAATCTTAAAAAAAAGAAGAATAGTGAGATATAAAGGTGTTAATTGATATGCCCAAATATAAACTGGTAAGGGGCAGAGCAGAGGCTGGAACTGTCTTACCTCACTGTGGTTCCCTCTTCAGGGACTTCAGGAGGATTTTTGTGAGCCCACTTACAGGGAGGACCTTTCTGAGATCACTTTGATATTGCATCTGTACATTATAATTTACCAGAGAAGAGCATCCAAGACTTTAAAATGGAATCCATGATTGAGGATTGGTACAGGCCACATCAAGTCTCTAGGCCCAGAATCATATACATGGGATATTAATAGTCTATATTTATACAGGTCATACTGTACTTTATAGGGATTTTTACTGGCTTTAATAATGTCTGTTAAGGAAAATTTTTAAAAAAATATTTTGTCAAATAGTAACCCAATGGCTGTATTGAAAAAATTTCCTGAGGTTGGTGGAATTCTCCTTAGCCTATCTATTGCCTTCGTGACCTGAAAACTTCATGTTTTGACACCACTGGTTCACATTTGTCAAAGTCTATTGCCCATCCATTTAGAAGAAGTAATGATGTGATTCCTTTTACCTTCCCACTGACTCTCTGAGAGGAGGAGATCGAGGAAAAGTATATGGCAGTACAAGATGTTTTGGAATTATCAGGAAACCGTAATCAATGCCAGCAGAAACTAAGGGTAAAAGGTAGAGAAATAATTATGTGGATTTTATTTTGCCTTCTTGCAGAATTGCCTTTAGAGGTAAATCTTAATGAGTTTGCTTTATATTTTTGCATGGAAAAATGCACAACGATAAATTGAATTTTTAATTTCTGCATCTGTGTAGGGCTGGTAAGGGTGGGAGTGAGAATTATTTTCTGTGGGTAGGAAAGTCAGAGGAAGCACATGTACCGTTTCCAATGACAGGCTAATAGATCAACCATAGGTTTGAACTTGAGTCATGGAGCTAAATTACTCTCATATCATTTATTTTCTAAAAGTAGGAAATACACTGTTTGGGGTTGGGGTTAAACTAAGGCAGGAAGTTTCAGGGTACCTCATTTTTATTCTTCACACTGTGTTCTCGTTCCATTACCTGGGCATTTGTTAACCATAAAGAGGTTTATCACAGACCCTGAAGATGTCTTCTGGAATTGGCAAGGATCTCTGTGGACCAGTGGTGTTTGTATACTGTTTGTACAGAGTTACTGGATTAAGTCATCCCCATTTTTATTAAGTATTTCAGTTTCAAGAGAAAAACATTTCAGTTGGTGCTGGTTTAATAAATATTTATTTGTCTTCAGATTGCTCATTACAGCTTTGTTATTTTGAGAAAAACAAATGTGAACTTTACTGTTCTGTCTGGGAAGTATAATGGTGTATTGACATGTTCTTTGGGAAGCATTCTTGCCCATTAACAAATGATTTATTTAATGAATAAGAGTAACCATGGCTCTATTTTGAAAGTTTACTCTTTCCATAAATACCTGGAGCTATACAGATTACTCCAGTAAAATAGTATTTCAACACTCAGTAACATCTTCCTTGAAAGAAAAAAGAAATATCCACATTTGTGAAATAAATAGTAATAGCAATAATAATGATTGACCATGGGCAAAGCTTGTTAATCACATTTCTTCCTCCCACAAAATGGGCTAAAAAATACTCCACTAATCCAGGAAACCTTGGCCAAGATCCTTTAATTTTTATATCATTTTTATAATGGTTTCTATTTACATAGGTCATACTGTACCTTATAGGAATTATTGGTGGCTTTAATAATATCTGTAAAGGAAAAATTAAAAAAAAAGAATTGTATTTTGTCAAATAGTAACCCCATAACTGAGAAACTTTCCTGAGGTCGGTGGAGTTCTCCTTAGGCTATCTCTTGCCTTCGTGACCTGAACACTTACTTCATGTTTTGACATCATGCCTTTCAAGCTAATTCTTTGAGTTTCCAATAATTTGTTTTCTTCTTTACTTTTGTTGTTTATGATTCTTGACTAGATCATAAGAACCTTGAAGGAAGGAATTGGTCTTTAACTTTTTATACCTTTAGGTTAGTACCATGCTAAACATATTCTAGATGCTTAACATATACCAAAGTCTAATTCATTAACTAAACAATACAGTGAATATGAGTCACCTTATTGTCTATAAAAGGTCAGATTGAAGATCATTGGTATTATTCCTTACTTTTTCTGAGATTTTTAGAAAGGACAGTTTTCTCTTATAGTTGAGTTTTACCCTTTCATAGAAAAAGTGGTGAGATGTTGAGTGTTTTGTAATGCATAACATCCAGCACTGCTGTAATGATCATATGGAATAGCTACTTAAGAATATTTAGTAAAGTGTTGAATGCTACAAAAAGTTAGTTTCATTTTCAAATTTCTTGTGTTTTTTAGAAGGATCCAGTTAACGCATGAGAATCTCCATTCTCCTTAACTTTAAGTATCTAAATAATAATAAGAAAGAGGATATAGCTAAGGTAAAATTCACTACAAACAGGAACTGCACTGATAAACAGCTGCAATGCCTTTGAAATGATTTTGAAATTTAATAATAATGAGATATACCTAAATGATTAGACTATTTTAAATTATTAAAAACAGAATAATAGGTACTTGAAGCTGGAATATGTAATGAAGTATACAATTCATATAAGTATGAATATAAGTATACTATTCATATAAGAATTTTAATTACCTTTAACCTATCTTCATTAGTATTTTTATTTCCATGTTAATAATATTTAAATGATTTCTAATAGTTGTAGACCAGGGCATCTTTAACAAATTGATTAATCTGGTGAATTTAGACACTTTGTTCATTTTTTTTTTTAAAGATTTTATTTATTTATTCATGATAGACACACAGAGAGAAAGAGAGAGGCAGAGACACAGGCAGAAGGAGAAGCAGGCTCCATGCAGGGAGCCAGACGTGGGGCTCGATCCCAGGTCTCCAGGATCAGGCCCTGGGCTGAAGGTGGCGCTAAACCGCTGAGCCACCCAGGAATCCCCACTTTGCTCATTCTTTTGCAAAGTTCAAAAAGCTACAAGTATTACCCTTCTATAGAAATGTATAAAATAAACCGAGACTTAAGTGACCAAGGGTTCCTAGAAGAGTCCACATCTATCTGAATTTATCATATTTTTAGAGATGTGGTGTCTTTCTCAGAAATTAGGAATAATTTACCTTATGTTCTGTTTTTCTTCTGTGAGTCACTTAACATTATAACTTCAACATTTTATATTTTTAAAACTGATGGTTAATAGTGTTTTCTATTAGTGGGTTTTACTAGCAAGTCACAGGGAAAAAATGGAAACATTTGCTATATTTTTCTAATTAAATAGAATTAAGCATTATTAAATGGTACTATTACTACTAAGAACACAGTCAATAAAATAAACAAAAATGTCTACATTACTGAGAGTCCTAAAAAGAAATACAGTATTCTTGCTTTCATGGAAAATAAGTTAAATGATGTAGGAATATGAAGGTGACAGTGTTAATCTACCATCTGTTAGATATCTGATTTATTTTTCCTATATATATTATGCATTTTACTAGGTCTCCTTTTCAGTTATCCTTTGTTTATCTTAGACAGCTTTTAAAGATTTTGGTGTCATATTTGGTTCAGTAATGAGCCTGCATAACCTAATTACTGAGTTTTAAATATCAGTAGTTGCAAACATACTACATTAGTGAAATTAGACTAATAAAATTGCTCAGTAGAGATCTTGTCTACAGTTGCCTTAGTGAAGAAGTAGTATAATCCATACATTTACTTTTTTTTTAAAGGATTTTATTTATTTATTTATTCATGAGAGACCTAGAGAGAGAGGCAGAGACACAGGCAGAGGGAGAAGCAGGCTCCCTTCAGGGAGCCCAATGTGGGATTCGATCCCAGGACCTGGGATCATGCATGACCCACGCCAAAGGCAGATGCTCAACCACTGAGCCACCCAGGCATCCTACTCCATATATTTATTATCAGCATGTATGACCCACTTAAAAATAAAGTCCAAAGTGCCCTCTTGAGTTGCTTAGTTTCAGGGAGCCTTTTTTCACATACTGTGTTGATAGTTGAACCCATGCCTGATGATATCATAATCTTGAATTGTATTTAAATAGTCTGATTTTCTTTGATAGAATGTATGAAATCAGTGAAAATCATACTCCCACTTTTTTGTTTTTTTTTTTATCCTTATCGTAAAGACCAGTCTGTGCCACATGAAATTCAGGTGTTCTTGGGTTTCGGTATTTATTATCGTTGCTTTTGGACAAATGTTTGCACCTAATATCTGAATTTATTGTTCTCTGAAAGAGAGAAGTGTTTTCTAAAATGAATACCAGGGGATCCCTGGATGGCTCAGTGGTTTAGTGCCTGCCTTCGGCCCAGGGCGTGATCCTGGAGGCCCAGGATCGAGTCCGTCATCGGGCTCCCTGCATGGAGCCCGCTTCTCTCTCTGCCTCTCTCTCTCTCTGCCTCTCATGAATAAATAAATAAAATCTTTAAAGAAAAATAAAATGAATACCATTCTTCTTTGGAGACACTTGGAATTTTGAAATATAATACTTCATCTCAAAGATGGATATTTGGAGCTCTTAGAATTCTCAGTTTACTTGTAATGCTAAATATTGGGTCAGGAGAAATTAATACTAATTTGAGTTTTCTTGTTGAAATTGGACACATGGTTTTTTGGAGATCATTTATTTTTATAGTAATTATTTGCATCACAGTTATAGCTCCTGATCATTACTGAAAAACTAGAAAATATAGATAAGCATAGAGAAGTTTTAGTGAAACTTTTTTCATAAACCTACAAATGTTAATTCTTAGCTTAAATATGAAATTTATTGATTTATTTATTGAACATGAAATTTATTTGAAAAATAAATGCTATATGTGACACTTAGTGCCTAGGTCTTGTTTTCCATTCTCTAATAAAAGGAATTCTTGGGGGAAATGACTGATTCAAGAACTGGGGTAGGAAATCTATATCCTAAGCCTAGAGCTTCTTGTAGTGCCAAAAAATAGAGAAGTGCTTAACACACACATACACACACCACCACCATCACCACCACCACCACCACCACCACATGCACGCAATCATAGGATATGTCAGAGAGACAGAGGAGACAACTGAAAGAGCTCCCAGTGGCCAAAGCTGAAGTAGTTTGAGCAAAAAATAAAAAAAAGAATAAAGGAAGGAAGGAAGGAAGGAAGGAAGGAAGGAAGGAAGGAAGGAAGGAAGGAAGGAAGGAAGGAAAAAGAAAGAAAGAAAGAAAGAAAAGAAAAGAAAGAAAGAAAGAAAGAAAGAAAGAAAGAAAGAAAGAAAGAAAGAAGAGAAAGAAGAGAAAGAAAAAGAAAGAAAAAGAAAGTTGTGTAAAGTATAACTCGAAATAGAAAATAAATATCCATGTTAATATAAATAAATGATTGAATACATTATAAATGGAGAAGAGACAAATCTTTCATGCAGAATTTTGAATGATTAATGTAAATACTCTGTTCTCAAAGAAGGGGAGCATAACTCCCTACTTCTGAAATGTATGCAGAGAATGGTCTCTTCCTCCAAACAGTACAGTATGGAAAGGAGGGAATTTTTTTTTTTTTTTTTTTTTTTAGGGGGTAAGCAAGCCTGACAAACGCTCTCTTAGCCAGGTGATCAAGGTCAGCCTCAGTCATAAAGCATGTTGATGGTGAGTACTCTTGATATGGCGGGATAAAAGGGAAACTTGTAATCTCTGTCCTGAAAACCCATAACCCCAACACAACCATGAGAAAAGCACCAGACAACTCCAACAGGGGGCCAGTCTACAATATAACTGATTGGTGCTCCTCAAAGCAGTGAAGATCATCGAAACCAAAGAAATTATGAGAAGCTGTCACAGGCAGGAGGAAGAAAGCCAAAGGGACAGGGACTAAATGTAATATGGTATCCTGGATGGGATCCATGAAAAGAAAAAGAACATTACGTAAACATTAAGGAAGTCAGAATGAACTACGGACTTTAGTCATGTAATATATCAGTATTGCTTCATTAATTATAACAAATGTCCATAAGATGTAAAAATAATAGGGGGAACCATCATAGGATGTGGGTTTAGGGAGACTCTGTGCTGTCTTCTCAATGTTTTTGTAAGTGTAAACTGTTTTAAAAATTATATTGGAAAAAAATTATGTTTGAAAGCATATAGAGTAAGCATGGTGAGAAACGGTTGAAGACGGGAACCGTTCTCTGCCAGCTAGGCTGATGTCATTCCGTTAAATGCTTAGTGTCGTTGCCCAGGTCAGGATAGGACTGTTCTGACATATTTTTGATGCTAAATATTATAGATCTTACTGAAGTAAACACATAATTGGAATTAGTTGTTCTTCTCATACTTACTTTTTTGAAAGAAAATGTGGTTTTTGGATTACTAAACAACATCCAGATTACCGTTATTATAGGTTTCCATGCAAAGAAAGCTGTGTATTTGTCATGTCCTATGAATCAATCTTAAATATTAAAAGAGAGGGCAAATTTTTTTCTACTTCTGTCCTCACTGTTTTATTGATATTGACAAGATCCATCACCCGTGCCGGATGTCTTCAGTTCTAGATGATGCTTATGCTTCCAAAATTCTTGCCAGAATCATGCAAAGACTATTCTTTTTATCCCTCGTTGAATCTCAAGGATCTCTGCTGCAAAAAAAAAAAAAAAAAAGGATCTCTGCTGCATTAAGTATGTTAAATATTAGTCCCTATCAATCCTATATATGTAATACACGTATCATTACTACTTTGAAAATTCTAAATATATTTAGGAGGCCTCTTTGTTCCAAGAAAGCTCCCAGAGGCTGAGACTCCCCTGCATCCGAGCCAGTGTAGAGTAGGGAGGATGCACAAGCTACTGTTTCCCTTTACGAGTCTGTGGGTTTTCACCGTGTGTGTTTCTCATGTTTCCCTCTCTATAAATCACATGTTATTTCTTCTCTTCCCTGTGTTCCAGATTGTTTCATATTTTTTAAAAATCCGAGTTTTACTCTCTTGGAGTAAGCTCTTCTTACAGTTGGACATGCCATACTACCTTTCTCATCTAAGCTTTTATACTGGCATCTAATTTTTTTTTTAAGATTTTATTTATTTATTCATGAGACACACACACACACGGGGGGGGGGGCAGAGACACAGGCCGAGGGAGAAGCAGGCCCCATGCAGAGAGCCCGATGTAGGACTCGATCCCGGGTCTCCAGGATCAGGCCCTGGGCCGAAGGTGGTGCTAAACCGCTGAGCCACCCGGGCTGCCCTGGTATCTAATTTTTGAGTGTTAACCTCGTATTTATAATTATCTAACAATTACCTGGCTCTGTGCTTCATAGTTAACTATAGTTCCTGCTGAATTTGTGTTCTACTGTGGCAATTGTTGAAAAGTTTAGCTATGCTTTTTTTTTTTTTTTTTCTGTTTTTAGTTTGTATGAGTCATAGCATAAAAAATACATTTGAAGAACTTGTTCAGGAAAAGTCATGGAAACCAATCCCAGAATATGTGACCAAAGGCCCTCTTTTTTGGGTATGACCCCGCTGAATTTCCTGAAGTAAAGAAAGTATCTGAGAAAGACCCAGATCAATATGACTAATAGGTTCCGGGTTCTCACTAGAATCTTAGATTCAGGGTGTTCATTTTTGTTACACAAAAGAATACATTTTTTAAAAAAGAGAGATCCTGCTGATGGTAATTTAACCCAGTCAGAAAGAGGAATAGAGAAATCTAATACTCTGACCCAAATCTCAAAATGCGTGCCAGAGACTATCCTGTCACCTCCTTTTTTACTTCGGATCCATGTCATTGATGGCTTTTCAAGTCATTGATGGCTTGTGAATTATCAGTAGAGTACATTTTTAAAAGTCTTTGTAAATGAAAATAATCACCTAAAATCTTACCAATTTTGAAATTTGACTCTGTCAGATGACAAAATCCATACGTGGTGCAATTGTATACTTACTAGTTCAATCATTGACGTGCATACGGATTCAGAATCCACTCTGTTGGCCCCACTTGCGTCGGTCTCGTAGTTTCATGTATTTCCCTTATTGTAATTGAATTAGTGTGTCACAGGTTGCTCTCCTGGCTGGACGGTAGGCAGTTAAAGCCAGACAATTCTGTCTGCAGAGGTATCTGTGTGATGAAATCACGTAAGATGTTATTTATAATATTAAAATGGGAAGTTAATACAAATCAACTTTTGAAGTTAAGACTTTTATCACCTGTAAAGTAGCTGTTCAAAAGCATTTGTGCTGGATACACAGATGAGAGAATAACATTTCACTTCACAGAGCCGTGGGGATTGTTGTCTTAAACTGCACTGTGATGAGGTTTGGCAGAGAATGTTCATTGTTCAGGTTTTAAAAAGGGCAAGTTTTTGGCAGGAGTAGCTTGCATAGAAAAGAAATGCTCTGCGTACACATGTGCACTTAATAAACCCTTCAGAGAGCTTGGGCTGAGATGTTATGGATTCCTCACTCCACCCTACCCCCCGTCTCTGGATGTTGACTGTTTAGGAACCTTGTGCTGTGTTACTATCATATAGGCCTTTTCAGATTCCAAGAAACGGTACTTTGGGCTCACATTTCAAACATTTTTAGAATATAGTGAGTAGTCATTTCATATCCTGTGCACTTTCACTTGAAATTTATTAAAAATAACAATTGCATTCAGATCTACTTTTCCCTAATATTTATCAGTCACACAACCATCATCTCTGTGATAGCCAGCAATCATCCTTTCTATATATTTGTGACCTTTGGTTATTTCTGATAATCAGAAATGATGGTGTAGAATTTCCTTTTCTTCCTTTAATTTATTGCTTACAAGCCATGTTGAAAATGTTGTGCTTTAAGTAGATAATGTATCAGGACAAGCAAAACTGAAAAGTCTTGTAAATTCCCCAAATCAATAAGCAGGCCAAGCCAGCATCAACCTCATGGGCCTGTGTTCTCTGTACTCCTTCCTCATGGGGCTTTGCACTTATTTCTCCTTCCACTTGAAACGATTTTGCCTTTTACTGCCACCACTTCTCCGGGCCCCTTGCTGTTGCCCATTTTCCCTGCACCTTCACATGTGTCCCCTAAGTCTTGCCTGAAAAAGTGCTTTACGCTCAAATTCCACCTTATTCCATCCTTAAGATCTTTTCCAGTTCCCAGTAACTATCACCCTCTCTCTTCTAGGATCACAAGACTAAGTTTCTCAAGGATAAGGATCGAATGGTTGTTTCTGAGACATCATATGTTTCAGGTTCCCACGGCATATCACCAAGTCTTGTGTATGACAAGTGTACCATCTCTAATACTTGAATTGAAATTATTCCATTCAGAGGGCGCCTGGGTGGCTCAGCGGTTGAGCACCTGCCCTGGGCCCAGGGTGTGATCCTGGGGTCCCCGGATCTAGTCCCATGTTGGGCTCCCTGCGTGGAGCCTGCTTCTCCCTCTGCCTGTGTCCCTGCCTCTCTCTCTGCCTCTCATGAATAAATAAATTTAAGAAAAAAAGAAAGAAGTTATTCCATTTGGAATCTTTTGCCTCTGTTTTTTCCTGCTCACTGCTCTAGATATGTAATTCATCATAAAATTCCTTTCACGTGTACATTCTTTCATCACAAAGGTTATTTCACATGTATCCATGTTACTTTTGAGTCTTCCTACGTCTCCATCCCATTCCATCTTCTGCAAAGTATTTGTCCAGCGCTTGTACTGGGCACTGTGAGAGTCGCTGATGAAAGACAGATGGAAACCATGGCTCCCCTGGAGTGGACAGTTATAAAAGAATTCATTATCATTATGGGTCAAATCAAATCTCTTTAGGATCTTAAATACAATAAACAAAAGGGTCCTATTCATACTGTTGGTCTAGAGCCTTTTGAAAAATTATGTCCTCTTCTTCCTTAACTTCTGCTGTTCTCTCTGTGGCGCTTACGCCCCAAGTGTCATCTCCAGCCCCAGGTTCTCTCTTGGGTCCCAGTTATTGCACCACACCGCTTCAGCGCCTGTGGGTTGGCCTTCATTGCTCAATATTCCACTTGTAAAGGAGGTTTCTCTGGTAGCTGAAAGTTTCAGAGCCTTTGATCAGTGTAACTTTAAACTGAGGCTTTAGAGTGTGGGAGCGAATGTGGTGCAATAGTGGCGACTGTGCCCCGTGAGAGAGACGGGTGGGCTCGGGCCTCGGTACTGCACCTCCTGCACCTGTTGCCCGGCTTTCATCTGGGGGGTGATGGAAGGGCTGGCCTCGTAGGGGCATTGCGAGGATTAAATGAGTTAATCTAGGAACATCAAATGCTGCATGGCACATTTATCTGCGAGCATTCCCTCTCCTTTACCCTTGTTCTGATTCTGCGAATTGCACATCAGGGCAGATTCTCACGCTATCTACAAACTCTTCCTAGTTCCTTCTTGTTTTTTATCTGCTGAATTCTATTCATTTCATTTAAAAACCCACCCTTTGGTGACCTCACTGTTTTGTTCCTGGATAGTAGAGTGACCTTTTAGGACTGAACTGCTGCCACTTCCTTATTTTGCACAGAGGTGCATCTAAAGAGACATACAGTTGGCCCTTGAACACCATGGGTTTGAACTAAACAGGTCCGCTTAGATACACATATCTTTTCGATAAGTTTATCAGAACATTTTTCAGAAATTTACAATTTGAGAAAGTTCACATAGCATAGAATAATTGAAAAATTAAGAAGTGATGTCGTGAATGCATAAAATATATGGGGATGCTAGTTTACCATTTACCACAAAATATACACAGATCTATTATAAAAAGTTAAAATTTATCAATTTATCATGGTGCCATTCACACTCGAGAGAAATGTAAACAAACTTGAAGATGCAGTATTAAATCATAACTGCATAAAATTAACTGTAATATGTGCTGTACTACTGAAAGAATTTTGTAGCCACATCCTGTTGCTGTTGCAGTGATCTCAAGTGTTGGGAGTATCCACTAAAAACTTGATGTGACACTAACCATCTCCATGTGAACAGTTGGTCTCTTCAGTAAATTTCATATCATAGCAAAAAGTGACCTCTTGTGGTTCTCGCATACTTTTCATGGTGTTTAGTCTGATACCGTAAACCTACAATAAAACCATGGAAACCATATGAAATTTAGTGATGCTGGAAGTACCCTCAGGAAGCAAAGAAAAGTCATGATGTTACAAGACAAAGTTGAAATGCTTGATATGTACCATAAATTGAGGTCTGCAGCTGCAGTTGCCCGCCATTTCAAGATAAATGAATCCCGTGTAAGGACTACTGTAGAAAAAAAGAAAAGGAAGTTAATGAATCCATCATTGCAGCTATATCAGCAGGTTCAAAAAAACTTTCCACTTTTTGAAGAACAGCTTTTTAAACTATTACTGAAAATGTAACCCCCCCCTCAAAAAAAAGAAAAGAAAATACAGCTTTTTGTGGGTGAAGTGTTGCTATAAGAAAGGCATACCTATAGACTCGAATATGATTTGAGAAAAAGTGAAGTCATTATACGACAACTTAAAGCAAAAAGAAGGTGAAGGATCTAAAGCTGGAAAATGTAATGCCACAGAGGATTTCATAATTTTAGAAAGAGGTTGGGCTTAAAAAATGTCGAGGCAAGAGGAGAAGCAGCTTCTGCTGACCAAGAGGAGGCAGATGAGTTCCCAGACACCACTACAAAAATTGAGAACAGATATCCACCTGAACAGGTTTTTAATGGAGATGAAAGAGTTTATTCCAGGAAAAAGTGCCACAAAGGACATTTGTTAGTAGGGAAAAGAAGTGAGCACCAGGATTTAAGGCAAGAAAAGATAAACTAACTCTACTGTTTTGTGCAAATGCAGTTGGAATTATGATCAAGACTGTCCTTTTCTGTAAAGTTGCTCACCCCTGAGCCTTCAAGGGGAAAAGATAAACATCAGGTGCCAGGCTTTGTTTGTATAACAACAAGTCCTGGACAACTGAGAACCTTTCTCTGGATTAGTTCTATCCATGCTTTGCCCCTGAAATCAGGAAGGACCTTGTCAGTAAGGGACTGCTTTTGAAAGTTCTTTTGATAGCCACCCAGCACCCCATGAACTTAACACCAAAGGCATCAAAGTGACCTCCTTGCCCCCAACCAAATGTCCCTAATTCAGCCTCTAGATCAGAGGATCTTTAGAACTTTAAGGCTCATTACACATGGTACTCTAATGAAAAGATTGTCTACATTATGGAAGGAAACCCTTGATAGAGAACATCACGAAAGTCTGGAAGGATTATACCATTGAAGATGTCATCCTTATAGAAAAAAAAAGCTGTGAGAGGCATTAAGCCTGAAACAATAAATCCCTGCTGGAGAAAACTGTCCAGATGTTGTGCATGACTTCAGAGGATTTATGACCAAGTCAATCAAGGAAATCATGAGAGAGATTGTGGATATGGGAAAAAAAAAGTGGGAGGTGAAGGGCTTTGAGATATGTATGGATCTTGGAGAAACTAAAGATCTAATAGACACCATACCAGAGGAATTAACAGAAGACAACTTGATGAAGATGAGTACCTTTGTAGCAGTGCCGGACAGATGAGGACAAAGACGTAGAAGAAGCAATGCAGAGAGCAAGTTGACATTACACAATCCGGCAGAAGAGGTCCAGTCATCCAAAACTGCTTTGGACTTCTGTTACAGCATGGACTCTTCTATGATAGGGGCGCTGAAATTAAAGCAAATAGCAGAAGAAAGGTTGATGTTGTGTAGAAATTTTTTTTTTACAGAAATGAAAAAGCAAAAAAAAAAAAAAAAAATCAGACATTACAGTGTATTTCCATGGCATCACACCAGGTCAGCCGGCCTTTCTTGCCTCCCCTTCCACCTCCTCTATCTCTTCCACATCTGCCAGCCCTAGGACAGCAAGACCAACCGTCCCTCTTCGTCCTCCTTTTCAGCCTACACAGAATAAGGATCATAAGAATGAAAATGTTTTGATGATCCACTTCCACTTAATGAACAGCAAGTAATCATCATGCCACATGGTTAATAAGCCTGTTGTGTATGTGTGTGACTCTATTTGTTGAAAATCTAGTAACTATATGACAAGAATCGTATGAGACATTTCTATGTAACCATCATCATCATAGTCATCCTGTAGATCATTGTGTATGTAAGGTGAGTGATATTTAATATAAAATTAATAATGTGTTGTCTTACTGTCCTATAACATTGCTTTCAAAGAGTTCTATTACCAGACAGTATGCCTCTCTCTCTGGTAAATGGAGTAACTGTGTGTTCACCAGTCATCACAGGAAAGTGGTTTAAAAAATATAACAATGTTTCCAATACTGTATTATGAATGTATACTGGATGCCATAAAAATTTATGACCACTCATTCGTGTATAGGCTAGGCTACCATGAAACAATTATATTGATTACACTAGGCTACCATAAAGCAATCATATACCTGCTTCTTCATTATCAGCACATGACCTGTTATACCGGTAAATAAATATGAATTTCTTTTTCACGTTACCTTTTCGTTTTTGATATCTGATGTTAGTAATACTATAACATCTACAGTGTTTTGTACCATATAAGACAATATTGATGTAGGCACTGATGGTTCATCTTATAAAGAGAGGATATAACTTATAGTAAGTATAGTATAAATACAGTATAGGTAAGTATAGTATAGAACTGTCTTAAGTGTATTCTCTCTTCTGATTTTCCTGACCGTATTTCCTGTCCTCTAGCTTACTTATTGTAAGAATACAGTATATAATACATATGTATGCTATTAGCAGGTAAATTTTTGAACAGTCAAAAGTTACACAAGGGTTTTCAACTGTGTGGAAATCAGCATCCCAGTGCCTGCATTGTTCAAGGGTCGCCTGTAGTTGGGTAGAACATTGCAACAGGCCGTGATACAAGGATTGGAAGAATCCAGGGCAAAGGGACCCATCAATACGAGTTTTGTCACAGAAGACAGCCTCTAGTTATAGAGGCTAAATAGCAAGTAATAAAATCCTTATGCACCCCATCTAAATTTCCAGACTTATTTCTTAGCATCCCACCTTTCTTATGCAGCTGTCTACTGCTGATTTGTAATATTTCATATATCCTTGCTGTGCTCCATCACCAAGTAAGCAATATGGATTTGTTCAACAGCTTTTCTTCCCCTCCTTCCTTTCTCTTACCCAATGCATAGGTATTTCTTTAGCACCACCCCCCCATATGGGCCTGCTGCCAACTTCATCCCTTTGCTTGCTTCCACTACTTTATCACTGTATATCTCCTAATGAAGTATTATTGCTCTTGAAACTTTTCATTGAATGCTCTTACTATGCCACAGTTTCAGAATATTCTATTTTAGTCCCCTTTGTAGAGAGTGAAGGAAAACAAAGTGACCAAATTCACTGTCTGCCACTAGAGGGGCTGGGAATTGGCCCACCACGTTCTCCTTAATTTCAGTCTGATGCCCAGGGACTAGACCTTTTCCAGACCACACATACCAGTGTTGAACTTGCCCTACTTGAGCTATCTAACTACTAAGAGAGCCCTGGATCTCTACTCCCTAAATTTTGGGCTTGAGGGGTCTTGCAGAAATCTGCAGTACAGCACTTAGGGATGAAGCTCACTAAGAGAAGCTAAACCCTTATCTCTCAAGGAGGAAGTTTAGGAATTGCTGGGAGATAAATAAGTAACTCCCGCATCTCAGGGATGTAAGCAATCTAACATGCAAAGAACATCTTTGTTTCATGTTGCTTCATCTCCTTGGCAGTTCACTGGAATATAACTAAAAGAAGCAGCAAGTATGTTAATCAATGATAGTTTCCAGAAATTGAACTTAGAGGTCACTTGAGCTTCTGCACAAGTGGAAGTGAAACTGAATAATGTTTTATGGGAAAATACTTTTCTAATGCCTGTCTTGGTACTGTTTCAGATTAGTCTGTTCATTGAATTGCCACTTTGCATAGGAATCTTCATTGATATGTAATAATAATTTATAAATTGTGTATCATATTAATTATATATCTTGTTATCAATAGTGATTTATAAAACCAGATTCTATTTTATAGGAAATAAAATGTTTTAGAGATGGGATAAATAGGATTTATTTGAAATAATTTCTAAATATTTTCTAAATAATCATAAAGCCGATCACTTTCTCTCAATATATCACTCTGTATATATACCTTTAGAATGTGGCATTTAGGGTAATTTTGTTAGAGCAAATCAAGAGAAGGAACAATTTTAAAGATAGAATCAAGAGTCAGTTTAGCTGTTTTATTTTTATGACTTTACTCTTATTCCTATTGTTTTTTAATTATTTAATTATTTTAGTGAATGAATATTTACAAATATGGTTTCTGTCTTGATGAAATTTTAAGTAAAGGTGATAATTTATATTACTTTTCCATGTATTTTTCTGGGGCAAGAAGGGTTTGTTTTTCAGATGATTACTTTTAGGGGCTATTTGTAGAGACCAGCCAGGCTAGTAGTGGGTTTTTCAGGGAGTTCCAGGATAACTAGAAAGAGAGGGATCTGGGTCAAGATCATGGTTCTTTTTCCAGATCTGTAGCCCAGGTCTGGAGACAGGTAGGGAAGATGGAATACCCTTGGGCTACTGTGAGGGTCGTTATTTTGGGGCCCCTATGATTCCTGGACGGTATCTGCTCCTTCTTCAGCTTGATCATTTCCCCTGTCTCTTCCTCCCACTAATTGCACTTTACGTACAGTCTGTCTTTTCTTTCTACAGACTCTTCTCACTGATCCATTCACTTTCTTCATTTCAGTTATTACTTAAATGGGAAGGACACATAAATTACTAACCCTGAACTCCCCCCTGGTCTTGGTCACTCTGCTAGTGCTTTTTCCAGTAGGTTTCAGTCTAGGGCTATTGATCATCTACTTGGCAAGCAGTTTAAACTAATTATGTTGTCACCGTGTACTTTTTTCTATCGTGGTTATGATTTTATTCACACAAGTATTTACACTATATTGTGGCAGAAAAGGAGTGCACTTTGAAGTCACAACTTATCATCTGGGAAAATTTGGTAAATTGTTTAACTAGGTCAATTTTGGTCTACTCACACTGAAGTGGAGTAAATGGCAGCCCTGCATTCGAAATACATGTGAGTATTAAATGAGAAAATGCAGATAAAGAACCTCTCCCAGTACCTGACACAATTGTTATTTAAAAGAAACAGCACTAATAGTTTCATTTCTTCTCACCAATATACAGTAAGCTATTCTATTGGTTGCAAAAACCTTGAAAGGCTAGGGTACAGACCGGATTTTATTGCATAGGTAATTGGGAGCTATAAAAGTTTTTGAACCATGTAATAACCAAGGCTTCATGTTTTAGGAAGATAGTCCTAGGAATAGTTTTCAAGGAGACCAATTAAGAGACTCTTCACAGATCTAATAAGGACTAGACAGTGGTGATGAAAATAGAAAGTAAAGGTACCAGAGAAATCTGAGACTATTATATTGGACTTTTTGTAATTTGTGTATTTTGTTTGTTATTTGTGTATTTCATGATTTTGTCCTATTGTATATTCAGAGCATTTTATTACAACGAGAACTTTGCACTCAGCCTAAGAACTGTTTTATATTTTTCTGAGGACCTATATGTGTTAACCTTCAGATTTTCTCATTGATACTACACTTTTTGAAATGAATGTATATTGTTTCCAGAATTCACAGGAACAAATAATATCTCCCTACATAGAAGGTCTAAGGTCCGACTTGATTCCAGCAGGATATAGAATACCTAATTAATTTTTTCCTGCTAAAGGAAGTTGAATATTTTAGGTTATTGAAATAATCTTTACACATTATTTTATTTATTTTTTGAGAGAGAGAACACATGTGAGCCAAAGTACGGGGGCGGGGGGTGGGTGGGTGGGGTGGTGGGAGGGAAAAAGAGAATCTTAAGCAGGCTCCATGCCCAGTGCAGCCTAACGCAGGGCTGCATCTTAGGACCCTGAGATCATGACCTGAGCCAGATTGAGTTGGATGCTTCACAGACTGAGCCACCCAAGCACCCCACTGAAATAATCTTTAGATACAGAAGATGAAGAGCTCGTGTAGAGAGCAACTTTAAAGCAGCTATCATGAAATCAAGAATAGAAGCCTATGACAACCTTACCTAAATAGTTTGTGAAATGAAATAGTAAATCCTTATTTTGTTATCATATATGTTTACCATTTGGTATCCACTGTTGATCATGCTGTTCATTCTGAATGGAGTTCCTTCATTTTGTCTTTGTGTTTTGTTTTATTTTTAAATTTCTCAGTATCATGTCCATTTTTCAAAACTAATTCAAGCTCACCTTCTTTACCAGGGTAACAATTCACGAAACATAACTAAGTTCAGTAACTTATTTTTACTGTCACACAGATTCACATTGTATAATAAATTATTTTGATTTAATATTAATTTATATGGGTACATTTTATATGCCTCACCAACTAGCAGCTCCTCAGGGTAGAGACTTTGTCCACATCTTTGTGGACAAGCAAAGCTTGATAACTTAGCAATCAATCTTTGTTGATTTGTCACTGCAAATGAAAAAAAAAATCAAAGTAGAATCATGAGAGCCCAAAATAAGATCCCAAGTCATAGGTTGCATCAGCAAAATAGTATTTTGTTTCAATAATGGAATTCCATACTTTAGCTCTTCTTTTTCAGTTTTAGTTAGAAAGTCAAGAAGTCTTAGGTTGATTGTCCTTCTTTCAATCAAATAATCTAAAATAAGTCTCACAAAATAGCAGTAGTTATTTAATTTAAAAAATGTCAGGTGCTAGGATGAGGTTTTTATAGCCTTACATATACTATTAAGTTAATAAACTAGGAAAATATGCCACCTTACTATCAGTTCATTCTGGCTTTAGATTACCTGCATTCAGAATAACAGTTAACAATAAAAAATACTATGTAAAGTAACAGAGAGCCTGCTAGTGTTCAGAAAATAGTATTCCTAAAATTCTGTATTACAGTCTAAATATATAGAATATATAGAATCTACATATCCAGTACAGAAGTTTTCAGTTTCTCCAACATGATATATTTTGTTAAAACTTATTTAACCAAACTAGTATAGTTTTAATTCCAGCCTTGGAAATAATCAGGTAAACCAGATAAATGGCCAGATAAATGGTTAATCTCAGAATGTTTACTTGGAAATCTATTAAAAATAAATAATAAAATTTTTTTGTCTCATTGAGTCATGATATTTCAGAACTTAAAAAAAATTAAACAAAACCTGAGAGGGCTCCTGGGTGTCTCAGTCAGTCAAACATCTACCTTCGGCTCAGAGGGCGACTCAGAGGTGACTCCCAGTGGGAGTCAGCTTATCCCCCACCCTCTGCCCTTCCCCAGCTCACGTGCATGCATGCACTTTCTCTCTCTCAAGCAAATAAAATCTTAAAAAATAAACTGAGAGAATGTCTACTGCAGTTTCTTAATTTTACAGGGAAGATTGAGGATGAAATCATGTGAGTTCCCTCTCCCCTTCCTCTTTACTTGCTGTTCTTCCTTCCTGTTCTCACTCCTTTCTTTTCTTCTTTAAACATAAAAGAACAACGTCGGTATTCTAAGATCAGTGTTGAATGTTTGGGGAAGAACAGCCCTCAGCTTGAGAAATTCATATTCCATGTCTGTAGAGTAGTCGTGTGTTTGGAGGCATACAACTGTGTAGTTACAAAGCCGAGATTATAATTGAAGTCTCTTCACTCCTATCAGAGAAAGCATCCTCCTTCTTACATGTGTTGACAGATAATGGAGAAAGGACATACCACGTGTTCTACCAGAATTGTTGATAAATAGACCTGGGCGATGATTAGTAGCCACATAATCATGACCATTTCCAAAAGAACAAATTATTTTTTGTCTGGTAACCAAAGACTCTTATTCTGCTTATGATCTCCAAAGCAAGAGAGCTGCCGTGGATCTAGTCTCTATCTAGCTACTTTTCATTATTAAAAAATAAAGGAGTATAGTACATGTATAGTATACATACATATGTGTATATGGTGTCTAACTGTACTCATCCTCCACCCCAAAATGCTACGTAATGGATAGATTATGCGGGCAGACATACATCCTTTTCCACATGTATTAAGTAAGAAGCTCTGGTATGCAATACTGTCAAACTATTCAACTATAGTGTAGACTTTAATCCAGAATAAATATCCTCATCAAAAACATTCATATTAACACTATGCAGTACAGTGATGGGTTTGTTGTTAATGGCTCTTTATTTGTGGGAGGTATAGACATCTGAAGTGTTGTCACTGTCCATTTATCATCTTTGTGTGAACAAAGATAACATTTTTAACAATACCATACTTTCTTGATGTGGTCACCTTTAATAATAGAAACCAAAAGCAACATTTCCCAATGTATTCATCATAATTCTACCAGGAAGCAGATGTGCAGTCTTATTTTTCTCTTAATCATGTATTTATTTATTGCATTACATCTTTCAGTTGTGGATATTTTCCTGTAGAGGGAAATTCCAACCTTCCTGGAATAATAATTCCCCAAGTTTTATATGTTTTTTTTTAAGCCGATGAAGTGAATAGATATGAAAATACATTCTCCCTTCTTATATGTATTGGTCTTTTGATTGTAGCTCTATGTAGGTAGAGCTTGATTGCTTATAACTCTTGCTGAGGATATTTCTGTGATGGCATAAAAACAAACCTAGGGAATTTTTAGGGGAAACAATCATATCCCTACTAAAATATAAACAAATGGATCTCCAACAATAGTATCAGCTTCATAGAAAAGTTTACTACTGGGGCCTGGCTGGCCCAGTCTGTTAGGCACGTGCCTTCGGCTCAGGTCATAGTCCTGGGGTCCTGGGATCCAGCCCCACCTAGGGCTCCCTGCTCAGCCAGGAGCCTGCTCCTCCCTCTCCCTCTACTGCTCCCCTACTCATGCTTACTCTTCTGTGTGTATGTACTTTCTATAATAAATAAAATCTTAAAAAAAGTCTGCTATCATCTAAATGTGAAAACTTACATTAATTTAAACTCTTATTATTCTAGCTCTTTTATTTCTTTTATTCAAGTCGACTGAATTTTTTTGTGTGTCCTTTAGAGCATCTCTACCTTTGACTGTCCTCCATATTTCCAGAGACTCTTGGTCCTATTTGTCCGTGTATCCAGCCTAGATCTCTACATCAGGCATTTTAAACAAAACAAAATCAGCCTATTGTAACATCTCTTATGCTGCTGCTTTGATGTAGTTGATGTAGTTTCCTGCACAGTGACACAGAATTTGGTTAGTGCTCCATGATCTCCACAGTGGTTTATACCTGCCTGTATCAGGTGAGGGGCAGCAGGGAACTGCCTACGTGACTGTCTGCCCGGGTCTCAGAGAAGCATTGACTAGGGGCCTGCGGGCGATGGGAGACTGAGCTCAGCAGGCCTGGCTCTCTAGTCACCATCATTACTGTTTTCAGCATGTGCTGTTTTCGGTACTGACCGATGCCAAGAATAATTGGCTTTTGCCACATGCATAAAGCTGTTGCTGTTTATGTGTGTCCTGTTCTTATTGTTTCTCTTACCCACTGAGGTCTCGCTCTCCGACATACTTCTGGTTCACCAGCCACCCTCGGTAGATATTTCTCTCGGGCCAATTCATATGTGTTGATTTCAGGACATTTTCTCATCCAACTTTTGAAAATTTGGTGATTTCTACTCAACGTTCACAGCACCTGTGCACCATTATTCAAACAATGGTATAATCAGTTGCTTTGGTCATAATCTGTTATATCCTCTTGTATAAAACCTCATTCTCCTGTTTTCTTATCTACAGATCATTCTGGCCTTCTACATATTTAATACAAATGTGTAAAATTAACCAGGGGTTTTTAATATTTTGTGTTCTTTACTGAACTTCTTAACCTCTTTTCTTTATTTCTATTACCACCATCCAATGAATAGCCTGAATTTTGCACAATAGTCATCTCTAATCCAATGCAGAACATATGTTTTGGGCTTAGTCGACATGGGTTCCTGTTCTGACTCTGCCACTTTATTGGCTTATAGCTTTTGGATGCCTTATTATATCTCTCTTAGTGTCCACATCTATAAAATGGGATAATAAGAATATTTAATAGATTACTGTGGGGATTAAATAAACCAGTGAGCTAGCTCACAGTGTAGGATAGTGTCTGTTCCCTGTGTAAATGTTAGCTGCTATTATTATCACTTTCCTCTGCTCTCTGTTTCCACTTAGTTCATCAAGTTTTCTTAAAATTTCCCTCCTTTCCATTCTCACTGCCAACACCATGATTCAAACCTTCATGATCTTTTGCCTGAATTATTTTAATAGTCTCCTAACTCATATTCCTTTTCTCATTTAATCATAAGCCCTAACAAATTTAGGATGTTGCATTCCAAACCTTTATCTAGGTTAGGAACAATATATTTGACAGGATCAAGGTCTTATGGAAAAATATAAAATTTAAGCAAAACTAAAACATTAAGTATTATATGTATATGTATATATATGTGTGTGTGTGTGTGTGTGTGTGTGTGTATGGGTATGTCTGTGTGTAGGTGTATGCAATGTTGTATTAGATAAAAGCAAAAGCATCCTCATTCTAACCAACTTAGATACTCATGGTTATTAAATCTGTTTGGTGCTATTTTCTTGGCACCTTTTCCTGTTGATTAAAAATTCCTGAAGCAAATATGCTTGGGTATGTATTTATATAATTTTATGTTATGGAAAACATAAGAACTTGTGAACCAGTTTGTATCATTTTTTTTTAAGAACTTGTGAACCAGTTTGTATTTTTCCTTGATGTATATCCATATATCTCTATATATCTCTATTTTTTTCTACCACATATTCTCTTCAGGATTTGCAATTCCTACACACATTTGTTCCTATTTTATATGAGAGGGATCAGGAACAGTTAAGCCTCTTCCTTTGTCAAAAGAAAATGACCTGAAGTGGACTTAAAATGTTGTGAGTTTTTAGATGTTGATGTACATATGCATCAGGTTACTGAAAATCCACAAGTAATGAAACCATTCTGGGTAAGACATGATTTTCTCCTGCCAGTGTGATCCCCTCATTATCAACCATGCTCAGATGCCACTGCTGTCATCCCATTCTTGCCCTAAGTGATAGCAGAATCCAGTCTAAATGCTTTCGGCTGTAATCTCACTGTGCAGCTTAGATCATGCTGATCTTAGCCACATAAAACTATGATATAACCTCTCTATGTCATATCTTATGTGTCTCTTGAAATTTTACTCTAAAATTCCAGCTTAAATGACCTCCCTACTATGAAATTTTTATTGATTCCGCTCCATTTCCCTCCCATCTCAATCAGGATATGATTTTTAACTATTTCACTTATACTTTATTTCTTTTATAGCACTTACATTTTGCTTAAAATTCAGCTGTTTGTATACATTTTTAAATTACATTGTTATCTTTTTGAGTAAAGGACTAGATTTTATTGGCCAGCTATAAAAGAAATACAATAGGGTTGAATGTTATATAGTTTCTATATTCTAAAGTAGTATATAAAATGTATTATACAGAGTTTATGTGCCACATCAGGGGCTGACATTCAGTCTCTCAACAGCATGAAACACTGAAAGTTTCCCTCTGCATTGGATCAAGTCGCTGTTTTTTCACTTCAGAACAGATGAAGTAATTGGCTAATGTTTAGAGGCTATGTGTTGAATGAAAAAAAAATCCATGGATCTTTAAACATGAAAATCAAATACAGCTTGGCTAGATGCTCAGACTATGAGAAATGAAAATGACTAAGGGCATTTTATTTTTTTTCTTGAATTTATCTTTTAAAAGCTAAATGGCTCAAAAAGTCTATATTCTTGGTTTTCATGAAATATGGTTGCCCATATTCATAAGGGTTTAGATAGATGGATGGATAGATAGATAGATAGATAGATAGATAGATAGATAGAGGTTAGGGTAAAAATATACTAGTTTTGGTTATATTAAACTTGAACATTTCTGTCAAAGGAGATATGGAGTGAAAACACAGCCTAGGAATTGGAGAAAATAATTACAAATCACATATCTGAAAAGGGTTAATATTCAGAATATATAAAGGACTTCTATAACTCAATAACAACCATAGACAATATAACATGATTGAAAGAAAGGGCAAGAAGCTCGAATAGACATTCTCTTATCTCCACAGAAAAGAAATGGTTAACAAGCACATGTAAAGATGCTTAACATCACTGATCATTAGAGAAATTCAAATCAAAACTTCAATAAGATGTCACTTCACACACTCATTAGGATGGCTGCAATCCAAACAACAACAATAAAAATAGCAAGTGTTGGTGAGGATGTGGAGAAACTGGAACCTTGTGCATTGTTGATAGAAATGTAAAATGATTCATGAAGCATCTTAGGATAACCGTATGGAGTTTCCATAAAAAATTTTGAAAATATAATTACAACATAATCCAGGAATCCCACTTCTGGGTATATGTCCAGAAGACTTGAAAACAGGATATCAAAGAGATATTTGCACGTCCATGTTCATTGCAGCATTATTTATAATAGTCAAGAGGTGGAAACAACCCGATTGTACATCAATGAATAAATGGCCAAACCAAATGTGGTATCATGTATATATAGTGAAAGACTATTCAGCCTTTATAAATAGGGACATCCTGCTACATACTATAACATGGATGAAGCTTGAGGACATTATGCTAAAGTAAAATAATCTAGTCACAAAAAGATAAATTTTGTATGGTTCCACTTAAATAAGGTATCTGAAGTAATCAAACTGAAAGAAATACAAAGTGGAATGATGGTTTCCAGGACTTGGAAGAGGGTTTAAATGGGGACTTGTTCAATGGGTATATAGAGGTTCAGTTGGATAGGATGAAAAATTTCTGGAGCTTCTTGCACAACAAGTGAATATGCATTTGATACTGAATTATATACCTAAAAATGGCTAAGATGTAAATTTCACGTTACATTTGTTTTACCAAAATTAAAAATTATTTTTTTAAATACTGGTTTAAATAACTACTTAAAATCTAAGATAATTGGCATTATGTGATGTAGTGGCTTAGTTCAAGTTATCATTCAAAAAAATCTTTGATATGGAAACATTATTAACGGAGCAGACTTCTCCTTGGATAGACCTGTACTGGTAATCCATACTGTACTACTGAAAGACTACATGGCCTAAATGAAGTACTAGTTTAACTGCTCTGAGTATCAATTTTATCACAACCTATTTTGGGTTAAAAATAATGTCTATCTGTAGGAGCTTGAAATGAAATATGTTGGGTTTAGCACATAATGAGCATTTTACAAAGTTGGTTATTATTGTTATTGATTGTTCCATTTTAAAAATAAATATTAAGACTTCTTTGTTGGAACAGGCATCTATGACTTAATTCAATTTATATTTGGAAGATAGGAATTACTTTTCGTTAGTATTTTTGAAAGGGCATTCCAACACGAAATGCTTGATTATTTACTTGAATCAGAATTGAAACACTTGGCTAGTTGAAGACCATTCTGAGAATGAGGAGAAGGGCACCTCTGGATGATTGAAGCTGGATTTCTGAATTGATTCTTTCAGAAATAAGGGGCTGCTTTGCCCTTTTTCCATGAATTCACATTTTTCATAGTAAGTTGCCTTGGATCAGATAAACTGTAAGTAACATCTCTCATTTTTTCTTATTACGTTAAAAAAGAGCAGCCTTAATCTTTCTCAGTCTCTTTGTATCCTTTCTGTTGGACACTTGATTCTTTCTTATTTACCATTTAGACTTTCAGTCTTTATAGCCTTTATTACTGTTGTTTTTTTTAAATTCTATTTCTTACTTTTCAACTATTACAAATACTCATGATTTTTTAAAATTTAGTTTTATTTTACTGTTTGCTCTCTCATGAGCACTGTGTTCTTCACAAGAATTGTCTTACTGAGTTATTACTCTACTACGTGGTGAGTGATACTATTTTCTACTTTTCACAGGTGAGGGGAGGTGAGGCACAGAGTTTAAATAACTTGTAGTTCCCTCCGACTAACAGGTGAAGACGGGATATGGACCCAGGCAGTTTATTTCCTGAGTTGAGGCTCTCAAATACGCAAATACTAAAGTTCTTGGAGAGGCACTTTCAGGGCCTGTCTTTTAATTTCTTCTTTGTTCACTCTATATTTTAATGTTTGCACATTTCTTTTGGGAGTTTCCCCCTTCCCTTCAAATGTAAATTACCATTTAGAATATACTGCTTTTCCCTCTCCTCTCCCTCACTTTTCATACCACATCCCTGTCCTTTCCAGGCCATTAGCTCACCGCTGGGGATGTCCCCAGCCTCTAAACCTCTGCCCTGTGACATTCCACAGTCGAATCAGTTCCTTTACTTCTGTCTTCCAAGGAATCTGAACATTTTAAATGTTATTTTCCTTTCAGTCAGTTCCAAGATGATGTTTGCCTCTAAGTGTATTTCCTCTCGGCTACTGGAACCTTCTGTTCTGCAGATTGCTCCTTGGTGCATTTGGAGAGAAGTTGCCAAGTTTCTTTTTTGTGCATCTGCTTGTTTTTCAGTTCCTGGAAACTTGACAGAGCTTCCACTATTTTTCCACATTCTTCTTCCGTAAGTTTTGCCTCACCCTCCTAATACACCTCTGCCACATTGTTTTCACTCCACCCCAGTTCACGTCAGATTATCTTGTTGTTCCAAATGTTTAAATGTACCTGAACCTTCCACTGTCATTTCCAAGAGTAGTATTTTAATCAACTATGAAATGCCGTTCTGTAAAACAAATGGCTACATATTCTGGAAACTTAAGCCACTAAGTTTTGTTCTTATTTTTTACCTCATCTACTTCATCTGCTTCTTTCATTCCTTTTTTTTTTTTTTTTTACAGTAATACTTTTAGGGAAATTGCTCTAGTGACTCCCCAGAAACTCATGATGATGTGGCTTTACACAATAATTGCTGTTGTGAGAACTCTAAATGTTTATTGGTGCTGTGTTTGAGGACATGAATCCCATCAGAAATAGAGTGCAGTGGAAGGATCACAGGACATGGAGTCAGAAGAGGCCCGTCTCTGTTGTTGTTGGTTCCTCTTGTCAACCTGACTTTGGCTTCTCAGTAACTTCTCTGATTCTCAGCTTAGCATTTGTAAACTGGAGTTTTAATAATAATACCTAACTTTGAAGGTGAAGTTTAGATGAGATAAGAAGCACACATGTGTATTAAAAATTGGAAATTGCTACCCAGCAGGTACAGATGATTGATTCTTAAAGTGCAGAGATGGAAGTTTGTCAAGTGCATAAAAATTTTTAATGAAAACAAACGGAGGACGCCCTGGGTGGCTCAGGGGTTAAGTGTATGACTTCAGCTCAGGGCGTGACCCCGGGGTCCCGGGATCGAGTCCCACGTCGGGCTCCCTGCATGGAGCCTGCTTCTCCCTCTGCCTGTGTCTCTGCCTCTCTCTCTGTGTGTCTCTCATGAATAAATAAAAAATAAAATCTTAAAAAAATAAACAAATGGAAAATATGACTAGATCAGTATAAGAATTTGACTTGATTCAGTTCTATTGAACATCAGGAGTTTTCTTAAAATGGTGAAATCTGTACCTTGGGCTTTATTTAATAAAAGAAGATTTCTAGGTACCACTGTGAATATTGGAGTGTGAAGTGGTGGGTGGGTACCATACTCGTTTTGCTGACCTGGAGAACATAATCCAAAAATAATACCTGTGTGGGTAGTTCACAGTTTCTTCCTGTGATGGGATGGGTATTCCAGTATGATTCACAGGGAAGACACAGATGGCCGCCACGGACATGCAGCAACATGTGTTATTATGGATGAAGCTCCACCTGGGAATTCTTTGCTTCCTTCTGTGGGGAGCCATCTCACTCCCACAAGGGTGGTGATTTCAAGGTTTTATATCTACCCACATGTCTAATTATATAAGTGATTCATTTACGGTTTAATCTTTAAAAAGACTGTATTGCAAACCAACATTTAGAATCACTGGAAGCAATATTGAAAGGACTTAACCCATTTTATTCCTTTCTGGAAACTGCTGAACTACTTTACATTTCAAGTCATTAATGAATATGAACACACTGTGGAAGATAAAGCTAAATTTTTGAGTCCTTTTGAGACTCGAGCTTGAATTGTTAGTATGCTTCTAACATTTCTTTGTTCTGTTGATTGTGTTTTCTAGAATCCTGGCAACATCTGTGGTCAGGTTGCTTGTATCTTACACATACAGACTGATACAAGCTCTTTCCCAGGACAGTGCCTTGTTCATTATCAGACAAACAGATTTATCCCTTGCATGTTTATACTTCCCTTCCTAATCTGAAGGCTGCTTTTTTTTTCTTATCGCAGTTGTTCTCCATGAACCACTCCTCCTGGTACTGGCTAAGTAATAATGTTTTTCCTCCAGATTATTCATATCTTTTATCTGTAGATAGCTTCTCTGCCCATCAACTTGTTGCTCAGCCAAACTTAGTGCTTGTTTAGTACTTTAAGCTTGCATCAAAAATTCTTTTCCTCTGCATCTTAATCATTTTTCCATCATGTCTCTGAACTCCTTCCAACTTCTCTGCACCTTTTGGATAATGAGGTGCCTGAGTCTGAGCACCAGGTGCAGCCCCACCAGTCCTGTCTAGGAGGGTCCCATTGCCTCCAGTGCTGCTAGAATGCCTTCTGATTCCCCGAGGTACTCATTAGAGAGACCGTGCCTGTCTCTACAGGCAGAGTCAGCACGCTTCATCTCCCCCATTCTCCTTGCAACTCCCTTCTGGCTCATCCTTTTTCCAGGGTGAAATCTCAATTTCTCTCTTTCATTTTTTTGCTCTTTAGCTCTCACTATATAATTCTTTAGCTCTCTGTTGTTCTTATTGTTTTTATTTTACTCATCCTGCTGGACTCATGGTCTAATTTGTGTGTTTATTTCCCTCCTTCTCTCTTTTTCTTGATCTAACCTAACATCTTCCCAGTTCCACAATTTCATACTTGGTGCTAATAGCAGTCTCTGCCACTGCTTATCTCTTAACCATATCAACTTCCTTTACTCCTCCATGGCAAAGAATACACTTACTCCTTCACATTTATCTAATGTCTTACCTTTTTTCATTTCTGTTGTTGCCTTGTTTGTTTTGGGGGATCAGATTGATCAGTGGTTTGGGATTCTGTTAAGCATTAAACTTGAAAACTTAATTTTATCACAGTGGTTCAGGGAGTAGAGCTATAAATTATTTTCAATACTAGTCTTTGCAACTTAATAAAATGGCATTCAGCTCAGGTTTTTATCCATAAATTATATATTTTGGGGAAAGATATGATAGGTGTGATATCTCTGGAATAGTTTACACTGTAAATTATGGTTTGTGTTTCTTAAACACTGGTTAGTCTTTCTTTCTCTCTTTCTTCCTTTACTCCATTTGTTCCTGCCTTTTTTCCTTCTTCCCTCCAGTCACATGATCATTACTGACATCCTGCCGTCTGCAGGCTGGTGTGAGGGATGGAACGCAGCCCCTGAATTCTAGATTCTGCTCTAACCGTGATTACTGTGTAGCTACATCAGATCGCTCACACTCTGTCACTTATGTCCTCATACATAACAAGAATTGGGTTCAAAAATATGATGGCTGAGAATAAGGTATTTTATTCACAGCTTATAGGAATAGTGAGAGATAAATCCCCAAGAAGTTTTGGATCATTGAGGAGGATGTTGAAAACTTGAAAAGCTGTGCATCAAACAGTGAAAGTCTTCTCATTGCCTGCCCGATCAAATTTGTCAAAACACCTTCAGAGCATGAGTATGATTTGTATATGAATGGAGAAGTGAAGTGAGGGAGGTGGAAAGCGAGCTAGCAAATGTTGTAATAGTCCAGGAACTAGACAGAGAATAGAGTCCATAAAGATTGGAGCATGGAGGAAATTTGAGTGTGGTGCCGTGAGTTTGGGAGCTAACTTTAAAATGAGTAGCTGGTCCAAATTGCTTGTATTGAGTTTTACCACTTGGGGTGTTTTCATGGTTAATCTAGACTCTGAACCCCCTTCTGCACCCTGCTGGTGTGGAATATTTGGAGATGGCCATCTGGAAACTGATCGGGACAGTCCCCTCAGTTGATTTATATACTTATAACTGGTTAAGAAGATTTTGAGGTCAAAGAGCAGTCACTGTCCAAATAAGGTAGCTTTAGGGACTAGTGTGAGTACGAATAGAAGGGATAGCCAGAGGGGGTTAATGGAGACCAGGATCCCTCAGGAAATATCCAGTGGCTGCCGCGGGGGAGTGTTGCATTAGAAATAAGTAGAAATAAGCAGATATCCGGGGCGCCGGGGTGGCCCAGTCAGCTAAATGCTGGCTTCAGCTCAGGTCATGATCTCAGGGTCCTGGGATGGAGCCACAGCTCAGGCTTCCCTGCTCAGCAGAGCATCTGCCCCTCCCCCTGCTCATTCTCTCTGTCAGAAATAAATATCTAAAATAAAGCATTCATATCTGAAAAGATGGTATACCTCAAGGTCAAGTTTCTCCTCATTCTCAGACTGCTCCTTAGATAGACCTGTACTGATAATCCATACTGTACTACTGAAAGACTATATGGTATATTAATTATGCACAAAGTTTGGGGCAAGGATCAAAAGGTGGAGGGAAGACACAAAAACTATACCAACTTGCTGACTTGTTCATAGAAGCATCTTCTTTAGGAACTTAGTCTCACTTGGGGAAATAAAATTTTTCTGTTAATATTTTGAAATCATTCATCCTTCATTCAAGTCATTTTCACTTAAACTACATCAGTATTTTAACATCAACATTGTTACCTTGCTTGACATTAACATTATTTACTGTCATATCTTTAGTAGTGACTTTATATATACCTTTAAGGAAATAAGAATAAATCTTTTCTTTCTTTAAGGATTTTATTTATTTATTCATGACAGAGAGAGAGAGAGAGAGAGAGAGAGAGAGAGGCAGAGACACAGTCAGAGGGAGAAGCAGACTCCCTGCGGGGAGCCCAATGCAGGACTTGATCCCAGATCCCGTGATCAGGATCTAAGCCAAAGGCAGGTGCTCAACCACTGAGCCATCCAGGCATCCCAAGAATCCATCTTTATTCTTATAAAGGAACAGAATCAAAACTTGTATTTTTTTTAACTGAATAAAAGGGTACATTTGTGTTAGGGATAGTGAGATTTTCTATATGTTAACCTGGCATTTATTCCTAAAGCAGGTCTGGTTCTCTGCACAGTGACTTACTGTGTTTATCTTTATAAAGAGTAAACTATTATGCAAACTCACTTGCATTTGGGAACTGTGGTGCTAAGTGTTAGCAGCATCACTATTCCAAACAAAATGTGTTAGAATCATTACTTTATGTGATAGGTTTCCTGTGGGAATTTCCATGAACGGTTTGAGTTCATGAATGGCTGTTGAGTTTAATAAGATATTCATGTAGTGTAACTTTTTTTTAAAGATTTTATTTATTTATTTATTTATTTATTTATTTATTTATTTAATTTTTTAAATTGGAGTTCAATTTGCCAACATATAGCATAACACCCAGTGCTCATCTGCCAAGTGTCCCCCTCAGTGCCTGTCACCCAGTCACCCCAACCCTCCGCCCACCTCCCCTTCCACCACCCCTTGTTCATTTCCCAGAGTTAGGAGTCTCTCATGGTTTGTCACCCTCACTGATATTTTCACTCATTTTCTCTCCTTTCCCTTTATTCTCTTTCATTAATTTTTATATTCCCCAAATGAATGAGACTATATAATGTTTGTCCTTTTCCGATTGACTTACTTCACTCAGCATCATACCCTCCAGGTCCCTCCACATCGAAGCAAATACTGGGTATTTGTCCTTTCCAATGGCTGAGGAATATCCCACTGTATACATAGACCACAGCTTCTCTATCCCTCATCTTTCAATGGACACTGAGGCTCCTCCCACAGTTTGGCTATTGTGGACATTGCTGCTATAAACATCGGGGTCCAGATGTCCCGGCATTTCACTGCACCTGTATCTTTGGGGTAAATCCCCAGCAGTGCAATTGCTGGGTCAGAGGGCAGCTCTATTTTTAACTCTTTGAGGAACCTCCACACAGTTTTCCAGAGTGGCTGCACAGTTTACATTCCCACCAACAGTGCAGACGGTTCCCCTTTCTCCGCATCCTCTCCAACACTTGTTGTTTCCTGCCTTGTTAATTTTCTCCATTCTCACTGTGTGAGGTGGGATCTCATTGTGGTTTGGATTTGTATTTTCCTGATGGCCTGTGATGCGGAGCATTTTCTCATGTGCTTGTTGGCCATGTCTAGGTCTTCCTCTGTGACGTTTCTGTTCATGTGTTTTGCCCATTTCATGATTGGATTGTTTGTTTCTTGGCTTAATAAGTTCTTTATAGATCTTGGATACTAGCTCTTTATCTGATCTGTCATTTGCAAATATCTTCTCCCATTCTCTAGGTTGTCTTTTAGTTTTGCTGACTGTTTCTTTTGCTGTGCAGAAGCTTCTTGATTTTATTTATTTATTCATGAGAGACACTGAGAGAGGCAGAGACATATGCAAAAGGAGAAGAAAGCCCCCTGTGGGGGCCCCGTATGGGACCCAATCCCAAGACCCCAGGATCCGGACCTGAACCAAAGGCAGACACTCAACTGACTGACCCGGGTGTCCCTGTAACTTTTTTTTTTTTAACTATCTCTTATGCTAGTGATTTTCTTGGGTTACATGTTGGTCTTTTTTTTTTTTTTTTTTTGGTCTTTTTTAATAAAGAAATGTCAATTGCTTAACTTTCGGCTTGCTATCTTTTTATACATATTCTTTATACTAAATGGATATGGATGACATATAGGCAGTAACTTTCGGGGGGGATGTAAACAATACAAGGGGATGGGGTTTGATTCTAAATTGGTAAGTATCTTAAAATTAGAATGTCATCAAGATCCTAAGTCTTAAAGAAGGTTTGTTTTTCTCAAGAGGCAATTTTGGAACTTTACCTTCTTAAAAATACCCTTATTCCTTCATTCAATCTAGCTCTAGCATTCTATGAAATGCATGAAAATTGAAGGCTTTTTTATTGTTGTGCCCAAGATTGCAAATCCGAGAAACCACCAAGGAGCCGACACCGATGCAAACACAGGAGGGTTTATTTACAAGCTCGAGCTTGGGTCCAAGTGTGCCCGACACAGCGGAGCAGGGACTTGGACCCCAGGTGGGTTTCAGCTTAGTTTTAAGGACTCCTCTAGGGGACCTCCAGAAGGGGTGGAGCAATTCCTCAAGTTCTGTTTACATTTTGATATGGGGCCTTCAAGGGCATTGAGCTCTGTCCTTATTCTAATAGGGGCTTCCTGCCACTGGCTTGGGCTCTGTTCTCATTCTAATAGGGGCTTCCTGCCCTTGGCTTGGGCTCTGTTCTTATTCTAATAGGGGGCTTCCTGCCCTTGGCTTGGGCTCTGTTTTTATTCTAATATGGGGCTTTCTAGGACATTTAGCTGTAAGCTGTTTTATTCCTGTAACTGAAGTAAGGTAAAGTTCAGCTCTTGTTCACAGGGGCCTGGGATGGCTGTACTTGTGCTAACGCTGAACTTAAAGTGGAATGGCCTTAATTTTCTTGGCCCCCACAATCTTAATTATTTATCTTATGGCATAACATGAAATAGAAGTATATTAATACCTTATTTTGTCTGTGTGTAGCATTTCTAAGCATATATATATATATATATATATATATATATATATTTTCTAAGCTATCAGCAATAGATGATGAAAACAACTGAACTTGAGAAGAAAGATTAAAATAACTGAACAAATCCAGATAAATTTGGACTTAAAAGCACATCAGGTAAAATAAAGGGAACTGCATAAATGTGATAAGTCATATTGTTCACTCATTATTTTCAACAGCTCAACATGAAATTGTTCATTAAGGCGCCTTCATTTTTTAATGAGAAATCAAGGACTGTTCATTGTCCTATGATAGGTTTGAAGATCAGCCCAGTAATTATTAGGCTCTTTATTAATTTGCATTCTATTAAAGATCTAACCTGCATTAGAAATAAGTAGAAATAAGCAGATATCCGGGGCGCTGGGGTGGCCCAGTTGGCTAAGTGCTGCCTTCAGCTCAGGTCATGATCTCAGAGTCCTGGAATGGAGCCACCGCTCAGGCCTCCCTCCTCAGCGGGGCATCTGCCCCTCCCCCTGCTCATTCTCTCTGTCAGAAATAAATATCTAAAATAAAGCATTCATATCTGATATACCTCAAAGGTAAACAAGCTATAATTATTTTATTATACTCTTTCAAATAATAGTTGTTTCACAGTCACTAATTATACAAATGAATCATTCACGAGATGTCCTAATTAATATCATCAATAAGGGCTGCTCACCAGTTTGCCCATAACTAAAGATTAGTGTATTCTTGCATGTTACTCCCTTGTTGAAAATACATTAAGTTTCAGTTAGACTAAATGTTATTAGGGGTTTAGTATGTATCCATGGAAAAAAAAATAACTAATTGACCCATTAGGGAGATTAAAACTAAAAACGCAGCCTCATAAGCACTAAGCTCTAATGGACAAGTTAACCAGCCGCCTAGTGATGTAGTCACAGTAAGAAGCATAGTTTGTTAATTATCATTATTTCTTAGAAATGTATTTTTTAAATTATAAAACAAAATAAAAGTATTTATATCATGCTAGAGTGTTTAGTGGTGAAGTATACCGATAATATCTTCATCTCACTTTGAAAAACATTTAAAAAATCAGATAGATTGGCAGGATGGATAGATACGCATTAAAGCGAGTAAAGAAAAATGTTGCTTATAGAATCCAGGTGTCAGGATATAGATGTCTGTTGTACACTTTTTATGTATATTTGACAATTTTTATAACTAAAAAAAATTTGCAGAATAAAAAGGGATATTACATTATTTTAAAGCAATCAATGTGATAAAACATAAAGGGAGATGCCAATAAGAACATAATTCCTTATGAGTAGAAAGACAAACTGCCATATTTTAAAATGAGATGTGTATTTTTAAGTACATCTAAACCTTAGTTAAATTCCCTTTAGGTCATGCTTTTTTTTTTTTTTTTTTTTTTTTTTTTTTTTTTGAAAAGAAGTTTTACCTTTTCTGTAGATTATGTGTTCAAACCTAATTATTTTTTATGGTTGTCTATTATTTAGAGCTAACCTAAAGTTATCACCTTCTGTTGTATTTTCATCAATGGGCTTATTCAGTTTTAATGGTTCTCTCTGGTCCATTTACAAAGTGCACTTTATGCCTCCTTTCTAGTTCCCTATAAACAAGGAAACAGTCTACTGCGGTATTTCAAGTCACTGCTACAGCGACCATTACTTCATTTGCAGTAAAAAGTACGAATAAACTGAGCAAGTGCACTTCGTCCCTGGCCATTTCCAAAGTGTTAATAAGTAAAAGTCTGGCCAGCCTTGCGGGAGAGGGAGCCCCAGGCCCCTCACATGGGGATACCTGTGAGGTTGGATGGGCTATCAGGAGTGGACCTCGCTGCCCTGCCCCCCTGCCTTCAGGTCTGTTCCACCTTTCTAAAATGAAGTATTCAAGGTGTCTCATTAAGTGGCCAATGTCACCAGCCGCTATTGCTTTAGTTCATGTATGTCCTAGACAGTCCTAAGAAAACGGGGCACAGGGAGAGAAAACGGGCCTTAGAAGCTTAGAAATGCTTTGAGATCGATAACGTCTGAGCATCTGTGGGTTCAGCGGGGGGGGGGGGGGGGTTGCAGCTTAGAGCCCGCGGCAGGGAGGAGCAATAGGCACTGTGGGCTGGACGGAGGTGATGCCCGCAGGGGAGCCCCCCCCCCCCCCCCCCCCCCGGGCGGAGGTGATGCCCGCAGAGGAGGCCCCCATAGGCGAGGTGATGCCCGCAGAGGAGGCCCCCATAGGCGAGGTGATGCCCGCAGGGGAGGCCCCCATGGGCGGAGGTGATGCCCGCAGAGGAGGCCCCCATGGGCGAGGTGATGCCTGCAGGGGAGGCCCCCCCCGGGCGTAGGTGATGCCGGCAGAGGAGACGGTCCCACATGCTGGCTTACCCGGGAGCTAGTCTTCGGGGACCTGTGTGGGTACCGCCTGCCATACTCCATGGAAATGATCAGTTCAGAAGGACCTTGGATTACAGATGGTGTTTGGTCTCTGCCATCTAACTTTACTGCTGTTTTTCACTGAGACAAATACAGGGTAAACTCCCGAGGATGCCTTGGGTCCGAGCCACGCGCTCGGTGCTAGGCTCGGGGTACCCACGACAGCTCCCTCCCTCCCCGGGACCAGCAGCCCTGGCTTTCCCGGCTCTGCTCCTGCTCCGTCTGCACGACTGCAGGCGACTTTGCTTTGCGCGAGAACCAGAGCGAAAGACTGACCAGGCCAGGCCTTTCTCCTATTTATTAGTTTCAGAGAAAAATACAATCGGCTGTATGGGCTACAAGCCACTGGTGGTGTTCTCATGGTGATCGTTTTGGTGTTTGTTTTCTAAACCACATTTTTTTTTTATGGAGATTATTTTGATAATGAGATTATCAATACATATTTGAAGGCATCGCAGTGCTGTCTAGGGTAATCAGTGCCCTTCCGTTATTAAATTGTTTCTTTTTTTTTTTTTTTATTAAATTGTTTCTAATTATATGCTGGTAGCGTTGTGTAGTTTTGCTGTTTCTCAACAGTTCCACTGTTTTCAACAGTTCCTAATTTTCTTTCACTATAAGATACAATTAACCTTTTAAGCACTTACTCTGCAGGAGGTAATTTTCATCCTTGCCAACTTGTCATCTCCACAAACCCAACATAGGCTTATGTTGTCCTCTTAGTATAGACTATTCCTTTTTGGTCAAGAACAGCTTGTCTTTGGCTGCCAAATCATTTATTTTTTTTTATCTGATCAACTTTATTTGCATATATTGATACTCTTTTTACTTGCTTATGGATAAGAGTGATCCTTTCGTTTTCTTTTTAAAGATTTATTTATTTATTTATTTATTTATTTATTTATTTATGAGAGAGAGAGAGAGAGAGAGAGAGAGGGGGGCAGAGACACAGGAGGAGGGAGAAGCAGGCTCCATGCTGGGAGCCTGACGTGGGACTTGATCCCAGGACTCCAGGATCACACCCTGGGCCAAAGGCAGGCGCTAAACCGCTGAGCCACCTAGGGATCCCCAAGAGTGATCCTTTTGTATACAGCTTTGACTTAACCAAAAAATCAGTAGGAAGTCAATTCAGTTGTTACTTATTTGCACATTTCAGCAGAATTTGTCCAACAGATAGTTGAAATGATCAAAACCTGAGATCAAAAAGCACTCTGGATAAGCAAATATTTTTCTACAAGGAAGTATAGGTGCACAATAAAACATAAAAACAAAGCAAAGAAGGGATTAAATGATAATGATGACAAGTGGTTAATTAATCAGAGGGAAACAGAAAATTGTACAGTGATGATATTTTTCTATATTTTGTTATCAGGACATAGCATACATATGATAATGAACATTTGATATAATTAGAAGTAAAGAAAAGCACTCAGGGCATCATATTTATAAGGGGTTTTCTTTTCAAATGGTTTTGTGGTATTTTTCATTATTTTGACCAAAGTAAGTTCAGAAACTTTTCATTCTTTTTGGGGGAGGACCTAAAATCTGTAAATTTATAATATGAATTAAAATTATTTAACATTCTTTAGGAAAAGTCTAAGATAAAAACTTAAGATGCACTAGAACCTTCAATTCAATACAGTAAATTGAATATAGAATATTAATGCAAAAAGCATTATGCGATATGCTTTGAGAAGGTAGAATAGTATCCAGACCAACTCCAATAACTGAATTAAAAATTGCATGCCTGTATGATCATCACATATACACACAAATCCACCATGAAGCTCAATTTTAAATGATATTGAGATATCATCTTATCTGATTATTGACTTTTGATGAGGAACTATATGCTTTTTGGAACTGATTTTGAAAAGAATCTATTATAACGTTCATTAAGAACATCACACTGTTTTTGTGTGTTGGCTTCATTTTGTTTTGTTTTGTTTTGTTTTAACTGGGGATTGGAAAGGAGTTCCAGGAATTTTTAATATATACATAAACATAGGAAAGTTTACCTGGTTTTATTGAAGATTTCCAAAATAAGGAAAAGAGACAGACTCCACAGGACCAAAAGAAGGAGTGAGAAAGTCAATAAACTTCATAGATGACAATTTCTTTCCTCTACTCAATTTTTACACAGGATTTCTGTGGCAATTTCTTTTTTATGTAGCTTTACTTGCCTTTGGTCTCAGGAATATCAGATCATCTCTCTAACTCCATAGGTGTGTGTGTGTGTGTGTGTGTGTGTGTGTATTTCTTTGTTGCAGGTAACCGTGCTATTTAAACATTTATATTGCTTAGCATTTGAAGAAAGCTTCAAATATTAAACTTGTATGTTATGACTGGTTTAGATTATTTTTAAAACCTTAGGAACATTTTTTGAAATGTTACTTTGTTTATACCACCTTCACAATGAAAGGAATTCACAGGAAACACAAAATAACATCATTACTGCAGAGGAAAGTCAGTGTGAAGAAAGTCAGCTTTGGACTCTTTCCAGAAGGGATTAATTGTGGTGCTACAATGAGGACATTGTTAGACCAGGCTTCTCCCTACCTAGTGAACTCAGACATAAACTCAGAAAACAGCAATATAGGAAAAGTTCCAATGACCATAATCTTCTGGCTATAAATCTAGCAAAAGCTGGAAAGTGTGGAATAGAGTGAAGGAGCTATCACAGCGGAGCTTGAAGATTTAAGTGGTGAACTGATTAGTCTATTGCATGCACAACTCCTTCTTCAGGCGTGATTTGGTGGGTGATCCTATTTGCTGTGATACTTTTTTTTTTTTTTAAGATTTCTTTCTTTCTTTCTTTCTTTCTTTCTTTCTTTCTTTCTTTCTTTCTTTCTTTCTTTCTCTCTCTTTCTCTTTCTTTCTTTCTTTCTTTCTTTCTTTCTTTCTTTCTTTCTTTCTTTCTTTCTTTCTTTCTTTCTTTCTTTCTTTCTTTCGCAGGGAGAGAAAGAGGGAGAGAGTGAGCATGCACGAGAGCACAGGCAGGGGGAGCCTAGGCAGAGGGAGAGAAGGAAGAGACTTCCTGGGGACCGGGGGGTGGGGGTGGGGGTGGGTGGGGGGGGTGGACACAAGGCCTGGGGTCACGACCTGAGACAAGGGCAGATGCTTAACTGACTGAGCCACCCAAGCGCCCGGGTACATTTTTTTAAAAAATTTTTTAGAAAAGCACTTACAAGTTTCCAGAGTGTTTCAGTTCATGATATGTTAGCAGCTCAATGATATTTTTAAGGCACCACCAGGCCACAAACAAAAACCAAGAATTCTGTTCATTAGTTGCAGCCAAATAACTTACTAGTTAAGGCCAAACAAGTTAGTACGTTATTTATGTCCTGTTCAACTACACTGAAAGAAAGAATATAATCAATATTTTCATTGCATTCATGAACAAGCACAGTTACTTCCTGAGTGTGTGTGTGTGCGTGCGTTGGCGCGCGCACCTGGTTCTGGGCAGCTGGGCCCCCTGGACACGGCGCCGCCTCCTCACCTGCTCGACCGGCGGCCCGCAGCCGCTTACGTTTTGTCCGCGCCTCCTGGGGGCTCGGGATCCAGGCTGGGATGTCCCCTCCCGGCCACCCAGTGAGCGGCGCCAGGTCGCAGCCTGACACGTGCAGGTGCGGGTCCGCCCTGAGGTGGCCGCCTGCCCCACGGCGCCCAGGTGTGCGGGGGGGGGGGGGGGGTGGGGGGGTGGGGGGGGGGTCGGGGGGCTGTAGGGCCGCGGCTGCCCTGCGCGTACCTGCCCCACGGCGCCCAGGTGTGCGGGGGTGTCAGGGGGGCTGTAGGGCCGCGGCTGCCCGGCCTGCACCTCAGGACTCCCTCCCACCTCTGGGCGCGGGGACCAGTCCTTGCCCCGGATCCTAAAATGCAGAAGTCAGGAAGCCTCAGGCACAGAGGGTGGAAAGTAGCGTAAAGCAACTAAAAGCATCTGGTGCCGCGTCCCCTCACCCCGGGCTCCCACCTCCGTAGCCTGCTGGCCCCCCGCCCCGGATGCCCGACGACCCTCACATCACGGCCCGGGCCACCTCTTCCCTGTGCATTTTTAAGAAAATAATGTTATCAGTGTCTCTTCGGCCATTTACAGTTTTGATGTGGCAATTTAAGAGTTGGGCTGTTTTTCAGCATTTCTGATGACACTTTTCACTCAGAAGCACTACTTTTTTTCTCTTTGACAATCCATATGAGCATTTTACTGAGAGTTTCCATGTTCTCACGTGTGTGTCTTAACTACACAGAAACCCTGGTGTGCTCTGGGTCAGAGGATCTGAACTAATTTTCCATTTTATCTCATTTTTGCATTTCAGTAACCCAGTTAACTATATAAACATTGTTTCCTTTTAAAAACAAATATCTTACAGAAATGTGTATTTGCCCTCAGCGAGGAACTCTCGGTGGATCTTATCTGGGTCGTTAGAATAAATCGCATATGAGAACTTTTAAACTACATACTTGTTTCCTTCATAATCAACCGTGAAAGTAATTAATGAGTGTCCGAACCTGAAGGCTCAGACAGAAAACTAAGTCAATTTATAATGAAATGAATCCTGAGAGGTAGAAATCAATTTTTAATTGAAAAGAGAAAAATAGAAAATGTAATAGCATAGAGCTCTTACCTCAGGCAGGGCAAGGCTAATGTTGATACTTGTTCCTTGTCACCGAAATTCTTATGACTTTGAAATCAAAGTTTAACTTTTTCCCACCTGTTCATTTCAATGCTAATTTCCTACCACACACTTTGTCAACAAAGTTTCCAAGCCTTTAAAGAATAGATCATCATCTTTTGCTGTGGTAACAAATTAGCAGCAGGGCTCTAGTAGCAGGTGTCATGCGCTTAATTTTTATTCACTGGTTGAAATCATTTACCCTCTACTATGTAATAGGTGTCTGCGGAAGTGAAAACCAGAACTAGCGCTCAGCAGGTTTGTCTGGGACCTTCCGAATTCTCTCAGCAAAGAAAGAGTCCTAAGAATCTAGTGGGAGACAGCAGGGAGTGGGTCATATGGATGAAAGCTTTCTGAAGGTAATGGGAAGGACACGTCACCTATGTTATATGTCCAGGACTGATTCTGATTATTTCAGATCCAACTACATGGGCAGAAAGCAATAAATCGGCTGATACTGTGATGTGCAGTATCTAGGCAAGCAAAACGTTAGGAGAAAGAAATAAAACATGTAAAAATAAGGTACTGGAAGAAAAAGAATTTGATTTTTTCCATTTCTTGAAATCCTATCCCCTAAATGTCAGAAATAGAAGCACATGCTTTCTGTGTATACAAGTGTGTACCTATATGAGTAGCCGTAGTTTGCCTCTCAGTTGATTGTGGTATTACACGCTTTCAGTGATTGGTATTGAATGGCTTTCTGGCTAGGTAGCTGTAACAGGTCTGTAGTTAGAGACGTATTTACAGGTAGCTAGAAACAAGGATGATTGAAAGCCCAGCGCCCATGGGCAGTTCATGTTAACACTGTGATTGGCAGCACGGCGACCCCCTTCCCTGGACGGAGGCACGTTCTCCTGGGTGGCTTACTTCACCCAGTTGGTATGCCAACACGTCTTCTTTTGGCCTTTTCATTCCTGAGGCTCTTCTCTTGAGCTGTCCATGTTAAATTTGCTGCTCCTCTGAGCGCCCGCGCAGATTAGCAGCGTCCTTTTATAGACTTCCGAAGTGGGCTGCTGTGTTGCCCAAAGCACCTGGAGATTTCGCTGTGCATTTCTCCACCTATCTACAGTGGTAAATACATGAGAAGCCCACTCCTCCATTTTTTCTATCTATGGTATCTGCCACTAAACTGGGTTTTTTATTTTGAAAATATGACTGCTTTTTTTTTTAAATCAATACCATGACATGCCATCTTAAAGGCCTAATTAAGTAAAGGATTTAAAATAGTATAACATGGGAAAGGGTATGTTGTATGTGTATATAACAAAACTATGGAATACTGTATAAATATAAGGTAGATGGAATTATCCTTTTATACCAAGTGCTCTTTCTTTATGCCTATGTGTTTTGAATCTCTCACAGTTTTGTGTTTGAGTCATCAAAAATAACTTCTCTGCAAACGCATTACCATTTCCTCCCAACATAGGGCCTTCTCCCTAACAGATTTGCTTGTTTGGGTAGTTATTAAACACACTCTATTATCTCTATTATCTTGTTCAGTGAGGAGCTTGACTCCTGATAATGTCCTGTTCCTTTTATGGAAGTTCTTTTCTATGAGTTGTATTTTCAGTACTCCCATGTTTTCCAGCAAGTTACCTTTTGAAAAATTTAGCAAATTGTCTTGAAGTAGACTTGCTCTTGACTTTACTTGTCTTAATTAAGGGAGTGATATCTTAGCACTTGGCATTTGTAGGGAAAGTCTTTTCAATTTGTGGGTATGGTTCAAGAAAGAAATATTCAAGAAAAAAAGATATATAAGATGGTTTATATTTATTTTGAGAAACCATCACTCAGCCAGAAGAGAAAAGGTTATTACATTCACATCATGTTGCTTGTCTGGGAATCTTTCTAGTGAGAAAACAAAAGGAGCCATAAAATTAAAGAAAACATTGACAGGATTTTCAGACACTAAGCTATGCCATCCCTCTTTCCTTTCTTATGAAGAACCTCTTTCTGGGATCTCTGAAACCAAACAAATACCAAAAGCCTTTACTCTTCTTTCTAAAATGTGTCTGCTCTCTGAGATCCATGTGAATGCAAATTGAGGAAAATGTATTACCATGAAGAAGGATTACATAAAATTAGGACCACCGTGAGACACTTAGAGTCCTTATTTCCCTAATGTGGTCTCTGTCTTTTATAAATAAATTATTACATCTTCAGAAAGTTTTTATTATGGAGTTTTAAATAAGGTTGTAATTTCTTTTTTTTTTTTTAAAGATTTTATTTATTCATGAGAAACGGAAAGAGAAACAGAGACATAGGCAGAGGGAGAAGCAGACTCCTCACAAGGAGCCCGATGTAGGACTTGATCCCAGGACCCTGGGATCATGACCTGAGCTGAAGGCAGATGCCCAATGGCTGAGCCCCCCAGGCGTCCCAAATAAGGTTTTAATTTCATGTCCAGAAAAATAAATTTTGATTACTAAAATAATAAAATTCATATAGAATTAACTCTAGCTGATACTGAAATTGTAGATAAAGCTAAGCACTTTCCCAATGTTTTACTAGACATTTTTGGTTCAAGAATCAGTTATGTTGGTAAAGAAATGACATCTCAACTTTTAAGTAAGCAATCAAATAATTCAAAAACTGGGGGAGAAATACCTTGCAAACTGTCTGTTTTTAGTGATGTTGTCTATCATTGTTTAGAAATTCTTACACGGTCAGACCAGTTCAAATGCATAGCCAATCTCCATGTAATTCACAGAAACACATTCTTTCTCTTTCTTTTCTGTTTTTGGAGGGTAGGGTGGTTGTTAAATTTAAATAGTGCATTAATGCATTAAAGCTCCGTTTAACACATTAAACATTTTGTAACTCTGTGCAATTTGTAACTCTTTTCCTATTCTCCTTCTTTGGGTGCAAAGTGCATTGCACACATCATAAATTAATACTGAGAAATCCAAATTTACTCCAATAGGGTCTCTCAGTGACGACTTTATAAACTGGGTCCTTGTTTATTCTGTGTGTGGCCACTTTGGTTATTAGGAGGGGTTACATTGACCAGTTTTTCCCAGATTTATGAGACTTGGCAAAAACCTTGAGAAAACAGAGCCCAACTTCTCTCTATAGAAAACATTATTAATACTAAATAAACATTAATTTAGGTAAACTGGTACTACTTAGCCCAACAGGAGTACACTCTTATTTAGATTTCCCTCTGATGGGTGAAAGAGTTCGTGGCGGAAATTGCTTTGTACAGACCACAAAGAAGGTGCATGTAAGTAATAGTTCAGACTGTGTCCTTACAAACCTTCATGCTCATTCACTAAGGCCGGTGCCGCTCTGTCAGGGAGGCATGCACCGTGTCCTTCTCCCAGTGGAGAGAGATCAAGAGAACACTCAATCTTTTAAAAATTAGCGCAATATCCCCCATAGCGCAGTGATTAATTTTCTCTGGATTCCAACAAAAGCTTTGAGAATAGGCACACTGTGCAGTTAGTTAACACATGGTTTTCAAATAACTTCTTAACTCATGATAACACTGAAATTTATGGAGAGGTTAAAGCATTTTTAGAAAGATAACTTGAACCTATGTCTCATTAACAAGTTAATGTCATGAAAAGAGAAAAGGGAGATGATTTGTGTCCTAGATTGAAAATGATAGAGACACAACAACTATTTACAGTGTGTCTCTCACGTGCACCTGGATCTTAAGTTGGGCAAACCAGTTAAAGAACACTTTGGGGGCAATCGTGAAAATTTTAATGTGGAATGGCTATTAAATGGAGTAAATGGTTACTGACAGGCAAAATGAAGATAAATTAACTTCTAAGAAGGTTACAAAAGAGTATTTGATATCATCTCACAGTGATAAAGTGTATCTGTGCACATGCACAGAAAAATACAGAAAGATAAAATTTTAACAGCGACAATCTCTGAGTGGAATGTGAATAGGGCTGAGAAGTTTTTACGTTCTTTTTGCTTCTCTATGGTTGAATTGTGTAGAATGCAAAGATATCACTTTTGTAATAACTATAATCTATTATTAATGAAATAGCAGTATAATTTACCTTGAATTTTACACCAAGATATTGTGCATTGTGAGAGAATGTAAAGAACCCTTTGACTTTAGTCCGTGCAGGGAGCTTTGTTTTGTGCTGTGAAGTTCCAGAGATTGTTTTAATGATATAAAATTGGTTTTTCTTGACAGTAAACTAGTTGGTACAAAGAACAACAATCAGACTTTGCTAAAGTACCAAGTCTCTGTCTCTACAGCAAGAAATAGATTAAAGCAATTATTTTTCTTGTTTTGAGAATTCTGAATATATTTTGAATTTTATCATTTTTATGTAAAAAAAGCCAAAAAATTGCTCTAATTAAAAGTGTTTTCAAACCCCACTCCCTCCTATCCCTAGTCACATTATACATTCATTCATTTAACACTAGGCATTCACCCAAGGAAAATTTCTTGAAACTTGGATTCTATAGGTTTGGCCCTTAATAAGGACTCTTCAGTAATCAGAAACTGTTAACAATGTGTTTGTGTCTTGCAGGTTTTAGACCACTGATTATATACAATAAGTGATAGATGATAAAGTCAGGAAATAAGAAATAAGAATTTAGCTGTAAGAGGACAGTTGGATGAAATCGTGTGCTGATATTTGAAGTGGCCTCATGCAGAAGACTGTCTCCAGTGTTTTTTGACCATACCTGATCTCACGCACATTAGAACCTTAGTTCATTTCCACTGATGCTACGGGTTTACTTTAGCCCTTTATATAACACATGGCATTATAAATGCCATTTAATTTAATTAGTTCTCAGATTCAGACAATGTATAAGTCTTGGAAGAATTACAAGTTCCAGAAGTCACTCATTACTCATCTCAAGATTGATTGAATATGAGTAGGCCGATTATATTTTCACTCTAAATTGGATATTTCAAAAGGAGACAACTCTTGGCTATGTTCTGCAAAAACTTGTTTTGCATTTGTCTTTTCAATCATCATGTCTGAGATATTATGGCTTGTAACCATGTCATGAAAATACATTTGGACATCTTAACCATTCATCTGGTATACACAGAGAGAAGCGATACCAGGTAACAGAGAGAGTTCAGAGGCAGTTTCTTTTCACTTTAAAAAAGCATCATTCTCTTTCCAATTAAAGTGGAGGAAATGAGACTTTGCCCTACCCTTACATGCCCAGGAAGTGCAGTGCTCCAAATGAGAATTCAGGCTTTGTTGGTGCTCTCTTTAGAAGAGGGGAAATGTTTGAAATGTTCGTAGTAAGCCTACATGATGTCACTTAAATAAGGTATCCTATTTACACGGCAACTTCCCCATTCCACCTTTTTATCGCTTCTGTTTTTCTCCATAGCGCTTACCACGTTCTGATACATATGTCATTTCCTTTTTTTTTTCTGTCCTTTCTTTAGAATGCAAACTGTTTGAATAGAGACTTTTTTTCTGTGTTCACTCGGTATTTGCGATGCCTGGAAAGGTGCTTGACACTTAGAAGGTGCTCAATAAATGCTTCCTTGACTGAATAATTAAATAATAGTCTTTCACAGTAGTGGCTCAATTATTATTTTAAATCAGATAAAATAGAATATTTTTTCTCTGTAGGTATTATATTTGTAAAATTGTGTCATCTTTTTTCCCTTTTCCAGTTTTTTTTTTAAAGATTTATTTACTTGTTTATTTATTTGAGAGAGAGAGAGAGAGAGAGAGACTGTGAGCAGTGGTGGGGGAGGGGAGGCTCCCTGCTGAGCACGGAGGCCAGCTCCTGCCCCATCTCAAGGCCTGAGATCAAGACCTGGCCCGAAATCCAGAGCCGGCCGCTTTACCAACCCGACCGAACCTCGCATGCACCCCTCAAGTTTTTATTTGAAGTCAGTTAGTGAACATGTATGGTGTAATTGGTTTCAGGCATAGTAATAGTCTGTCTTCTCTTATAAATCATGCCTCATAAACTTAAATTTGCCAATAGGTTAGTAAATGTCCTTCACATACATACATTTACAATTCATGGGACACTCACTCACAGTAGCCTGTAGTAGCATGTTAACTGCTCGATAATTAGTTACAGCATGCACCACATTTATTTAATTTTACTTATTTTCATCCTTCTTACTTTTTCTGCTGTGTTGATAGTTTACAGAGTTTTGATTTTCACAGGGAGAAAAAGGTGATGATGAGTGTTTTTGTTACTATTATTGTGTGGTGACAGTGATGCTTTATGGTGTAAAAGCACTATAAATTATAGTCTTTATCATTTGTCTCATTTTTTGGGAAACAATGTCAAACTTAGTCTAGCCACAAAAAGGGGATAATTGTATAGTATTTTATGAATTCTAATACAGGTATTTTTTCCCATTTTAACAATTCTGAAAACAGGATGTATCATACAGTCAATGGCGCATCATGGTTGGGCAACATTTTTGTCTTGGTGAGACCGAACACAATGATGTATATCCTAAGAGTGGCTTAGGTTGCATTAAGTAAGTGAGAGTAAATAATATTAATTTGCTTCCTTACATATGCTTTTGCAATGTATTAAGGGCATTATTCTTTAGATTCTTTGTGAGAAAGGTGGAAATGCTGTCTTCTTACACTGATTTCAGGTTGCTGTAAGCCTTAAATTTAAGGCATTTGCTGATGCAAAATGATACTTCTCTTGTTAAAAGCATATAAAAATAGCTATCTGTTTGAACGGCAGCTGATTTTTTAGTTACTGCACAACTCTTAATACCATTTATATCAATGGTCAATTTCCAGATCTTACTTTTTGACACGTTAGTAACATTTGACACACAGGTTCTCATAATCACATCACCTTCCTTTAAACAGCTCCCACAGATCCAGACTGCCCACACACCTTTGGCTTTTCTACTCCATCACTATCAACTTTTTCCCAGGCTTGGTGGCCAATTCTGACTCATCTCCCTGCACTTTGCCCAAAAGAGCATGTCCAGGATCAGTGCACGCCTCTGTTCTTTCCTCTTCCTGCATGCCTGCCCTTGACAGCTCCCCTCGCATTAATGCCCTCTACCCACCGATGACTCCTGAAGGTCTACTTCTGTCCCTGACTGCTCCCCTACCTGCTGACTTTAATTCAGCTGCCTTCTAGGTGTTTAACATCTCCAAAACCCAAATTTTGATCTTCTAGGGAACCTCCTCTTGAGCATTGCTCCCTCACGTCCCATATCCAGGCTCTTGATGAATGGTGTTGGCTCCAACTTTAGAGCACATGCAGAATCTGACCACTGCTTTACCACATCCACAGCTAAGACTCTGGGTATTTCATTCACTGAATTTTAACCTTCTCCAGATCGTTGCTTCAATTTAGCTTTTCACTGAGACCTTCTATAAGCATTTCCTTATAATTGCAGACCCGAAACAGTGGCATTCCCTGTGCTTTATTCTTTCACATTTTTTTTTCTGTAGCACTTGTCATAATCTATGCAATATGTCTTTTTTTTTCAATATGTCTTTTAACTACTATCTGCCTCCTTGTACTCATCCTTAATAGAAAGAAAGCTCCACTGGGAGTGGAAACTTCACTATTGGTTTTTGTGTTTTATCCCCAAAACCTATAAGAATCTCTGTCACACTGTAAATGCTTTATAAATCATAGCTGAATAAATTTAAAACTTCAGCATTACCACCATCGAAAATACTCCTTACTGCTCCTCTTTGCTTCCTTCCAGCAAAATATATTATTTAGTGTGTGTTTCAGACTTATGGTTCATAGAGCACCTATTTTAGTTAGCTGTGCATCTAAAGTTTATGACAACTCTTTATTAAACACAATTTTTGGATTATCTTTATTCATACTATAGTTTAACAGATTTTCCCCAAGGATGAATTATAATATAGCAAGCTATTGTATATTATGTTGACAATGCTTTTGCATTGTCTAAATAAACCCTTCCTGACTTCCCCTTCCTTATGTGTAACCAAATAAATTATAATGCAAAGCATTATCTGGATTCAGTGTGATAATGTTACCACTGCGTTGCTATTTATGGTAATATCAGGATAAGATGCTTAAGACAATAGTACAAGTGACAAATACTGTGAACAATATAATCCATTTTAAAATCTAGTTCTGATCAGTAATAATTTCTCAGATTGACAAAAATAATAAATCTGATGTTAGGTATTATGGCTGACTTTTTAAGAAATAAAAATTCAATTATTAAGATTAAAAATTTTATTTTTTTTTTCTTTCCAACATTTCTTAATGTCTTCTAACAAAGAAATATACCTGTTGGAACATAGGATTTTCCAGTGCTTCTAATAATTAGCCCAGCTATATTACTAAACTCTATTGTACATTTCACTTATAAGTTTAGGCTAAAACTTGTAATCATATCAAACAAGTAAATGTATTATCATTGCCACAAATAAGTTTATTATAAATTTTTAACATTCTTCTTTATATTAACATGTTGCTTTCAACCAAAGCCTGACTAGCTACTTAGAGATGCCCCTTTGTTTTCTTCATTACAAATGTCCAGCCATTTCAAATATGATTAGAGATTATACTGACATTAATAATTTAAAAAATTAATTACTATATTCCAACTTTGCATCCTGTAGCCCCCCTTTTATTTGCATCCTGTAACCAAAAGAATAGGTATCTTGTTACACCAATGTCATATTGTTGTAGCTTCAAGTTTAAAACACTGGCATAATAAAATGTTTTCATTCTTTTTTTTCTTTAAGATTATTTATTTATTTATTCATGAGAGACAGAGAGAGAGAGAGGCAGAGACACAGGCAGAGGGAGGAGCAGGCTCCACACAGGGAGCCCGATGTGGGACTTGATCCCGGGTCTCAAGGGTCAGGCCCTGGGCTGAAGGCAGAAGCTCAACTGCTGAACCACCCAGGTGTCCCCAGTGTTTTCATTTTTTAAAGCTTTGCAGTAAAGCAGTTTATTTGAAAAGCAGTTTTTAATTTTATGAATGCTTATTGAAACATCATTGGGCTTTGTTTCTGTCTTGGAATTCTTGATTGATTGTATCTGTGATATACTTTGTTTTTCTTGAGTAAATCTGAAATTTTTAAATCACTCAAACATTTTGACAAAATCATATTCAACACTTCACTTAGTAAATATGATGAATATGGGGGAAGAATCTATATATAAGGCAAACACTCTTGTTACCAATAAACTTTTCTTTCTATCTGTGTGGCTTTTTAATTTGGGAAAATGGGAGACGCTCCAACATGACCAGACCTGCCATGCTGGGGTTTTAGGTTTAGAAGAGACCCTAGCATTCCAAGGGTTCCAGTTTCCTTATTTTAAGGAAAAGAGCAGTAAAGCAAAGGACAGTAAAGCTTAGAGAGGTCTGTCTTAGTCTGCTTGGGCTGCTCCACAGCATACCACCAACTGGGTAGTTTATAAACAACAGAGACTAACAGCTCACAGTTCTGGAGGCTGGAAGTCCACCGTGAAGGCTCCAGCACGGTTGCCTTTTCCCGAGAGCCTTCTTCCCAGCTTACAGTTGGCACTTCTCCCTGTGTCCTTCCTTGCTACAAGGGGCTGCGGATCTCTCTAGAGCCTCCTTTTTAAAGGCACTGAGCCATTCATGAGGGTTCTGTCCTCATGACTCAGGTACCTTCCTAAACCCCATGTCCTAATACCATCACTTGTGGGCATTTAGGATTTCAACATATGAATTTGGCGGGGAGACACAAACATCTAGAACATAGCAAGGTCTCATTAATTACCTAAGGACAGAAGACTTGCTGGTGGGAGAACTGGCCTCAAATTAATGTCAGGAACCCATGATGAAACTGCTTTCTTCAGACTGATAGTCAAAGGTTTGTTTTCAGTTAAAGACTATTGTATCATTACAAAAAGATGTTTGTCAGTTATGGTTGCTGTTAAAAAGAATGAAAAATTCTAAGAGGCTGAAAATGAGGTTTCTTGGGTCCCTTTGTGTGAGGACTCTTCTGATTACGCTAAATATGTTTTGAAGTAGAGGTGTTCCGAGAATGGGTGTTACTGTCTAGTCTGGTATCAGTTTCCCATAGATTTCAATGTTGAATGCTTAGAAGTCAACTTACGTATTTACTAAATATTCTTTATATATTACATAAGTATTCTAACATGATGTTATGTGTATAAATAAACACAAAATGAAAGGTATTGTAACTATGGTGGTATTTATGTACAGGAGATTTAGTTATAGAGCATCCTATATTTTTATGAGCATAAGTAACATTTTCTGAGGTTAACTTATAAAATAATTCCATAGTGTACTTTTTACTGATTAAGGGTGGGCTGCATTTATCATGTTTACAAGTGGCACATACACTGTTATCCATAAAATGAAGTCATGAGTTCTATTTTCCCATTCTTTCTTTCTTAACTTCTAATCAATTCCATGTCAATTACCATTTCAGACTTTTGATCCATATTTATTAACAGCTTATTAACCAGTGTTTCAGCAGTAGCATTGTTTTTGTGGTTGCTGTTAGAGAACATGTCTGTGAAATTCCATAGCAAAAATGAATAAAGAAAGAAGTGAGAGCATCTCTAAGCTCAAAGAAAGACACAAACCTAGAACACTCTTGAGGAAGTACCGTTGAACTATGTTGGGCTGAGAAGCATGAAATTCTACAAAGACTGAAGAGAATCTAATCTACTGATTCTTGTCTTCTGATCACATGATAGAAATATTAAAACTTCACTTGCTAATAATTTTAGGGCAAATATTCTACGTTTATGTTGTTTTAAAATAATTTTATTATGAAATGTATTATAAGTAATAGAAGGTACAAAACCTATCAGAGATTTTATATCTGTAGGTTTTAAACCGTTCTTAAAAGTCTTACAAAAAGACTCCCAAATACAGTGCTTAAGCGAGACAGTAATGTGTTTCTCTGTTATACAGCAGGACAGATAAAGGGTGAGTCAGTGGCTCTGTTTTGCCCCCAGATTTTTTTCTGTCTTCTTGCCCTGAGTTCCTCAGAGGGTTGCCCTCAGCTGCGGTGTTACCACAGCCAGCTTACAAGCACCTGGTCCATGTTCTAGCTGGTTTGAACAGGGCGTGAAAGGGAGTGGAGGTAAGCAATTTATTTTAAAGAAATGTCAAGGGCATTATACACATCACTTTGAATTAGTGAGTCTTTACTGACCCTATCTCACCAGCTCTGAGAAAGGATGCAAAACGTGACCTCCACCACGTGCCTTGCTCAAATTCGGGGCTGGTACCTTTGCATTCCTGACGTGAAATAGAACTCTATGCTGAGAACAGTCCCCAGGTCCTGCTCATACCCATATGCCCACTCCTGTCCTAAGATAGAGATTATTTTTAAAAAATACCAACAGATTGTTTTTGAAAGAAAATACCATTTGTAAACTTAAAAGCTAACTTGTATCTTTTGGTATGGTTTCATCATAGGTTTTCAGTCAATCCACCCCTTGCTAAGAACTGCACAAGTTACTATGTGTATATACATGTAAGTCATAACCATGACTTTGGATATATTATCTGAAATGCAGTTATTTTAGGCTGAATTATAAAACCATTGGAAGATTTTTGGAAAACCAATTTACATGAGAGTTTGTTTTAAAGTCAAATCATCTTATGTATGGCTAAACATCTTAAAGAAATGGATATCGTCAGACCTAAAGTGAAGAATGGCATAGCCATCCCCAGGTCCTGTGGACCTGTGTGCTATCTCCTCATTCACACCTCAGTGCTTTCTTTTCTCAGTAAAGCAAAATCTATCTCTGTCTCTAATTCCTTACAATAATTACTGTATTTTGTCAGTTTCTCTATCACAAATTTACATGTGATTTCTAGGTTTTTTAAAGGATATCTTTTCTCTTCGAAAATTTATAGAGGCTTCTATCCCCAAAATTAATTTAGAGTTTAATAGGCCAGGAGAGAAGATATTTTTGTTCTGTTTTCCTTTATAAATTGGTTCATGCCTTATCTACCTAATACCATTTATTAGGCTTCTACTTGGAGCCTCATCATGTTCTAAGGGCTATTTGAGGTAGATTAAAGCATATATACATTTTCTGTGTTTAAGCATCTTTCAGCATTTTTGGAGAGAGAAGAGATGTGCACAATTCAAACCATATACAAGATAATTTGACTGCGAGTTAGTGTGGTAGAGAAAAATGTAGTATAGTGATCCTGATAGGGAGTGAATGTTGTGACCTGGAATTCATCCAGGAATGCTTTTTGGATGAGATTGGATCTGAGAAGCCAGGCCATCATGCACACGGAGAAGGAAATGAACATGACTTGGATGGCATGTACTGGTTGACCATCTTGCCTGGAACAGAGGGAGTGCACATCGAGGAACAGAGATTTATGTAAAGAAGGAACTGGCATGCCAAACCATGGGGTTCATATTTTAGATTAGAGATGGCATTTTGAAAGCAGACATTTAAGAAAACAAATCTGGAAACATCAGGCACTGCCTAGATTGGAGGCTACAGGCAGAGTCCGGAATACCAATTGTAGTAACTCAGGCATACAGTCATCATAATCCAGGCTCTGTTAGTGGCCTCAAAACTGGAGTGGAAAAATTAATCCTAGAGATGAAATAACAAGTACATTATGAAATGGCATCACTGACACAGATGGCAACTTTGTTTGGTAATTAAATAGCAAATGTAACAGATCTTTCCTCACCTTCCTCTCTTAGAGTGTGTGTGTGTGTGTGTGTGTGTGTGTGTGTGTATTCTTGTCTATTCAATAAAGAAGAAATTAGATCTAAAAGCAGGTTTTCTGAAATTAAGCTTAAAAAAGTTAACCCCTTTAAAGAAGCTGTGAGGTCTGTGTATATTGCCCGTTAACCATTTTTGAAATATTAGTATGCACTTCACGAGAACTATGTAATAGCCATGTTAGATCAGTGACCTGTCAGCATGTTAACTTTACATAAAAGGAGTCTCTGAGTGGCTGATTAAAATCCTAAAGACGAGATGTTCTGTGTGAGATAAAGCCAGACTTTAGTCAGGTCTGTAGGCTCTTAACTCAGTGCTCTTGGTGCTATAACATGATTCATCCTTGCTCATGGTCTTTGCATCCTTTGTAAATTAGTAACTAGAGAAGCTGGGATATATTTTAAAAGTCAGAATATAATGGTTGAATTTGTGTGACAAAAATCTGCAAGTAGCAAAGTACTGGAATTGTCTTCTAGTTGATGTCAATTTATTTTTTAGCAGCAATAAGGCATGATTTGCCTTCTGATGGTAATGATTTTACCTTTTTTTATTGTGTTTGAAGCAAATCAGTATTATAGGCAAATGTAGAACTTACTTGCTCTACACTTGAAATACCATTTATAGATTGTGACAGTTTTTCCCAAGGTGTATGGATTTACAAATCTGCGTTAGATCGATGTTACATATGCTTGTTTTAGATGAATCACATGCAGTATTGGAACAATCAAACCTGTATGGCTACTTAATACTAATGCTTATCACAGTCCATGGCAGCGCTTTCTGAGTACACAAGGTAACTTGAAAAGAAAACCCTTGATTTTATTAGTAATGTAAGACACGGTCTTACTGAAGAGAGGTCTGAAAAACTGAAATTTTGAAGTGCAAAAAATAGGAAGATATCTCTTCTCCTTGTTTTATGACCAAGAATTCTTTGCCGTTCTTTGACATTCCAAAAGACACATGCATGTGGTATTGTAATTGGAGTTCGCATTCTTTCTTGCCTAAGACAGCAATGATCTTTACTTCTCTACTTTTTTCTCTAAGTGGTTTGCATATTTTACCACTTAGACACTACTCTCCCACCCTCTTTTAATTTGGATGTGCATTTATTTGAGTAAGACTTGTGCTGTGACTGTTCTAGGAATGTGCAAATTGTAAAGGCAGGATGAATACTTGGCAGATAATTCTTTTTTTTTTTCTTTAAAAAAAAAAGGTCTGATTTATTGATTTGAGAGAAAGCAGGAGCGAGAGAAAGTGTGAGCTGAGGTGATGGGCAGAAGGGGAGGGAGAAGCTGCTGCCCTGCTGGGTTCTGACCTGAGCCTAAGGCAGGCAGACACGATCTGAGCCACCCAGGGGCCCTTGGTGGGGAATTCTTAATATGTGTTTCATTTCTACCTATGTTCACTTTTATACTTTGTCTTCTGCATAAAGCTCAATAGCTGACAGAAAGATAGAAACAGAAAGTATAAAGGAGATCGTGAAGAATCACATTAAAATATCATTTTCTTATTATGAAAGTTTCTCCACTGAGACCATGGGGTTGGAGGAAGGGGGTGAAACTTAGAATTTTCTAAATAGTTAGCGAGCATTTGCTTACTTCCAAATCTTAAGTATCAACGTGTTCACTGACAGACCCACTCAACTGGGGCAATGGAGCTATCTTAATCTGTAATAGAGAATAATCTTGCTAATGGCTAATGTTTGCTTTACACCTACTTAATATGTATTATTTCACATTGACTAGCATAACAAGGTGACATCATTTCCTAAATTTCAAAGAAAATCTTGTTCACAAAGTGGTAAAACTGGAATTCATACCTAAGCTTACCTGACTACAAATTTCAAATTCTTCACCTTTCATGGCTTCTTTCTACATACAGGGGTTTTCCATAACATTCTCAAGGGAGGTTAAAGAAAACTCAGATTCTGAAAACTCTTGAAAAAAAGATACACAGAAATACCAAGAATGTTTCTGACTCACTCAGTCATCCCTCTTATTTTTTTCCTTTTCTTTTTCTTTTGTTTTTAATTTTTTATATGAATCTTTGTAGCAGCTATGGGGTCATTCTGATTTGGTCCAAAGTTCCCATAGGATGCTAGGACTCTTGAGGCTGCACAGATTTTTTGAGTCTTCATGATATCCACACAGGAATGATACACAGAGATTTGAGCTGCTTATTACCATATGTCAGAGAAGTGGGCTGATAAAGCAAAGAGGAGACTGACTGCTTCTTTCATTTCTTAAACAAACATATGCAGCTCTCCTACCTTCTGTGAGGCAACGTGCTAGGCTTTGGTGATAGAGTGGTGAATGTGATTGATGTCCTTGCCTTCATGTGGCTGAAAACAGTACAAGTGTCCCTAGATGGAAACTAGGCTTGTTCTGGAAAGTACAGATATGGATCTTGTGAGATGTACAGAATGGCTTAAATATTATTTGGAAAGGTCTTTAAATTGTGATTTTATTCTGCTGTAACAGTTCAGTGTTTTGACTAACCTGAAAAGTACAGCAGTTATAATTAAAGCTCTTAACAATATCCAAATAAGCTTTCAAAAGTAACTTTATATTGGCTTACTGTCAAAACTGTTTATAAATATTAATCGCACTTCTAAGACTTCCTCCATAGACTTTGTCTGCAAACGTATCTGGTAACTTCAAGTTAATTGTTCTCAAACAAAAATATTTCTTTTTTACTTTGCCTTTATTTTTATTTTCTAACAATTTCCATATCCTATAAAGCAATTCAATGTGTTCTTTTGGTTGGAGTTTCATTTTGGCAGTGCATATGGCCCAACAAATTGGAAGTTTAGAGAAAATAATGTATTTTTATTACTTTAATAGGGATTTTATCTGATTATGCATTGAAAAAATTTACATTGTGGAATGAAGGTTAGGAACATTTATGCCAAGTTACACAAACACATTTGCAAGCATGATAGGAGTGCATGGGAGTTTCCAGGCTTCCTTTTAAGTTTTATATTCATTAATATCTTTGGAAAAATACTTGCTATCACAGTCCATGCAAAAATGGAAGAGCTTTGTGCTAGCATTTTTTGAGAGCTAGCGAGGTGCCAGACAAGGTGCTAAGTGCTTTCCTTGCATTATCTCATTTTATTCTAGCAATAATTATATTTAATAAGAACTGAGATTCTGGCCATATAGATGAGGAAAATTGACTTAAAGAAATTAAGTGAATTCTCTTAGGGTGTAAAGCTGATAAATAGCAAAACAGGGATTTGCAACCTGAACCATCGCACAACCAAGACCTGATTTCTTAGTCTGTGTTACCTCTGGGAGACTCAAGAATTTTATAACAGTTGCTATAACATGTGGTAAAAATAAATGAGTTTAATTATTGAGGATTTTGAGTGATTACCTAAAGTGAATTCTGCATTTAAAAATCGAGAGTATAGTGCTAGTTTCATTTTTTTAGTGAAACTTCAGGGGTCATGTAGATAAAATGTTTTTTCTAGGTGAGAAATGTGTAAAAAATAAAAATGGGGAAAAGTCCATCTGTAGCTGTGTGATAAATGCAGGAATTCCTTGTTTATCCTAAATGAAACAGAAAGATTTGGGATGGCCATTTAAATCCAGTTCTTCAAATACACCAGAGGGTGTAAAGATGGAATTAAGCACAGCTCAGAAATGGATAAATGTTGTGTGTCAATTATATCTCAATAAGAAGAAGAAGAAGAAGAAGAAGAAGAAGAAGAAGAAGAAGAAGAAGAAGAAGAAGAAGAAGGAGAAAAGAAGTTGATAATGGTTAATAGGGAACTAGATAAGGATGGTAGTGAGGGTGGAAGGGGAAACTGGATAGTCAAATATTCAGAATAGTCTTTAAAAGAGCAATTATGTAATAATTAATTAATTAAAAAGGCAAAATATGCTTACATGAGAAAGACCAGAGAGTGTTTATAAATATGGGGCTGGCTGCCTGATAAAGAAATTTATCAGTCTCACTTTATAAGGAAGCACCCAGTTCATTCCTATTTTTTTTTTTTTTTAAGATTTATTATTTTAGAAGGGGCGGGGGGAGAGAGCACACTTTAGCGGGGGCGGGGGGGGAGGGGTGGGCAGAAAGAGGAGGGAAGTGAGTCCTCAAGCAGACTCCCCACTGAGTGTGGAACCTAAGGCAGGGCTTGATCCCAGACCCTGAGATCATGACCTGGGCCAAAATAAAGAGCCAGCTGTTTAACCAACAGAGCCACCCAGGCACCCGACACCCAGTCCATTCTTTACGTAGGCACACTGCTCACTACTGGGCACTTGCATGTTACTTTTCGAAAGCAAATGAGCCCAAGAACTATTCCCTTATATTTATTAAGATAATTCAGGTATGAGGGATTAATTTAGCTTTATTACCCATGGCCCTTTTAAAAGGTTCGCACTGTCCTTCCACATTGCATATCTAGTATATCTAACATTGTTTCCGAATCAGTTACTGAATCATACTTTAAAGGATATTATCTTCTGGGTGCAAGGGTAGCTCAGTGGGTTAAAGGGCTGACCCTTAGTTTCAGCTTAGGTCATGATCTTAGGGTCGTGAGATCAATTCCTGTGTCGGGCAAAAAGTACAATATCTTCATATGAAGGTATAAATACAGAAAGTTTAAAACCTGTATTAATTATAAAACAATATTTAATCACTTTACAGTAATGCTATTTGGTTTTACACAATACATTGTCATTTATTTGTATTTTTATCAATTTTTAATTAACATGAATTGAAATATGCACCTTGAGGACAGTAGAACTCATGTTATAAAAACATTGAATACTTGTGCAAATATATATGGAAACAGTTATTGAATATGCAAGAAATTTTTTAATATGTGCTTTTAATGTTCCATCTTAGAGCTAGCAGATATATTAAGCTGTTCTAGGAGGTGCAATAACTCTGAAGTTGTGGGACAGACAACATCAAATCCTTGGTATGCTATAAATAACAGCAATTTTGAAAACTATTATAAACAATACTTGGCATGTTTACAGATTTGGAATAATTTAAAATGTAAAGTAAGGGTTTTTTTTTTTTTTTTTCTTTTTAATTTACCTAAACCTAATCAAATATCAACATAACAACTCATTTTGCTCTGCTTTCAGCCAAGATTTATTGCTTCGCTATTTTCTGGGTTATTATAAACTAAAAATTATATTTTAACTCCTGTTACATATTACACAAAATTTTTCTATGTTATGGTATATAATCATAGGGTGTTAATAGAATCAACCATGTTTTGTAAGCTGATATGAATTTCAAAATCACTTTATAATAAAGTAACAATTTTAATGTAAATAAGAAATACTTATAAAAACTGGTCTTGGATAAAATATAGCTACATTTAAATGTGGTTATTTATTGATACAGGAAAATTATTTAAGTTAACTATTTAAAATAATCCTATATATAGGTCAAGGATGTCATAACTTACCAAATATATGAAGTATGTAAACTTCTTCAGTGGCATCATAGTAAATAAATTGTTTAAAGAATGTGAAAAACAAAGAACTAAATTCATGAAAGATCTTTATGACCATTTTAAAAATAAAAGCTAGTGGTTGGAATGGAAAATAGTACACCAAGTAAAATATAAATTTTTAAATTTAATTTAAAATTACTGTTTTATTGGATATTTATCTATTTTCCCTTTCTTGATAAATTGCATGGTTTAATTTAAATGAGTAGAACTGGAAGCACTAGAGATACAGTATCTTATCCCTCATAACAAGATTCAAACTATCACTGATAGCCTCCTCTTAAACCATTGAAATGGAGTTTATTTACTGGCATGTTCATTTGTCTCTTTTGATGATCTCTTTTAATTATTTTCTTCTTTTATCTTCATATTCTTGGAGGTTATGTATTATTTTCCTAAGACATCTTTATTTTACAGATTTTTAAAACATAAATTTTTAAACATACACTCAGATCATTATTAAATGCTTTTAAAGCCATCATTTGTATTTGTACTTAAAAAGAATTTTAGTAGAGATGCCTGGGTGGCTCAGTGGTTGAGCATCTGCCTTTGGCTCAGGGTGTGATCCCGGAGTCCTGGGATCGAGTTCTGCATCAGGCTCCCTGCATGGAGCCTGCTTCTCCCTCTGCCTGTGTCTCTGCCTCTGTGTGTGTGTGTGTCTCTCATAAATAAATAAAATCTTAAAAAAAAGAATTTTAGTAGAAAAGACACATTGAATATAATGATTTTTAAAAGTCTAATACTCATTGATCACTTACACCTGTACTGGGCATTGTATAGTGCTTTCTTTACAGAATGAATGGTTTTTTAATCCTTACAACAAATGAGTTAAATACTCTTATTATTTACTATTTCAGATATAATAAGTGAGACACAATAAGGATAAGTAATTTTATTGATAAACAGGAGGCCTATGGCAGACCTGGGCTTTGTGCCTGAGTGCTTAATCACCTCTTTTCTATTTCTGATATGACCCTCAGGAGTTATAGTTGTAACTGGGACCATTTACATTTAGAAATGTAAATAAAAGAAATTTAACAATGCAACCATCTAAGTGTAGAAAAATGGAAATTATAATGTCAGTTTGTTTATAAAAGTTATAATTGTATTTCAAAAATTATTTTTAGAATTTTAATAGTAGAACTAAACCACAGGTGAGAATATTGACTAGGTCAGGGTTTGGGGAATTCTTGAATTCTGGTAGTAGCTGGTAAGGAATCTGTGACAAATTTTGCAGACTTCTATTATGCATAACCTTCCAGAGACCTAGCCGTTTTCTGGACTAGCCCTCCTACAATGAGCATACAAACTTCTTTCGCAATTGTCACTTAAGAGAGACACAATTAGAAATGCAAATAGTGAAAAAAATAACTCTTGTATAAACTTAGTTTCCAATGCCACTGAAGTAAAAAGATGAAAAGTACCTTTATCATCATCATATTCAAACAAGTTTAACAGGAAAGAAAATGGAAAATTTTAAGGTTAATCTGTGTTAGTTTTCCATTCAGAACTACAAAACAGATAAATTGTGCCTAATATTCTTTCAATTTTCTATTCTATATTTTCTTACCCAGAAAAAAAAAAAAAAGAAAAAAAATGCTTCTGCCCTCTCCTGTTCTGTTCTTGCATTTAATGTCCCACACTTAGGGTTACTATTATTACCCAGTAAATGCTACTTTTACTACTCTAGATTACATAGACTAGCCCCTGACCTGCACATCAGCAAGAGACGAAAAAAAGAGCTAAATTCATTAAAATTTAAAATCCAGTTTCTAGATCTCATGCCTTTCAAGTGTTCATGTGTGGCTCGTGGTGCCATATTGGACAAGATACAGAGCATTGCCTTCATTGAGAATGTTCTAATGGACATTGCTAAGTAAAGACTGGGGGCTTGCCAACAGTCACAGCTCCTAGGCTGAGAGCCCTTCTCCATCTCCAGACACCTTCCCTAGACAATGTGGACCCCAGGATAGGCTCTCTTCCCTGCCCTGCCATCCACCTTGCAAATTCCTAGAGGAGCTGTGTGTGTGGTAACTTGACCTGTATCTGATCCTGCCTGAGGATCAGATCAGGAGCCACTGACGTACTGTCTTTTTGCCTCAGTTTCCTCATCTATCAAGCTCAAAACAGTTGAGTAAAAATAAAAATACAGAGATTGGAACAATTGCATATGAAGCATTTTAAACCAAGATGAAACCCATTAACATATGTCATCATCACTAAAAATGTAAACAATAATCATTAAAAAACTACTGCTGCCAAAAGTGCTGGAAATGTTTTTATTTGTTGAAAGGCTGCCTTGTTGTTTGTGTAGTCTTCAGTTGTGTTGAATTCAATGTGCTAAAAATAAGTAAAACAACATTGATTACATTAAAATTATTTTATTTATTTTTTGTTCCAAGTTCTTATTTAAATTATAGTTAGTTAACATATAGTGTAATATTAGTTTCAGGGATAGAATTTAATGATTCATCACTTGTGTATAATATCCAATGTTCATCACCATAAGTACCTTCCTTAATACCCATCACCCATTTAGCCCAGTTAAGTCATGAAATTTCAAGTATCATGAAATTCAAATCTAATATGCAGACTGGGTTACTGAAGTCTGCATATGACACTAAGTTTCCTTTCACACACTGCCTATTTTTATTCCCGGGTAGTGTTGTTTATGAAGTGAATTACTTAAACTCTCCTCCCTATGCGGATGGAATGAATGCCTCATGGTGCTAGAAAAGTTTATTTCCCTAAGGTGTTTCATTAAATAGTGATTAAACAAGTAGTGCTAATGTGTTTAGTACATCGTTTTTCCTTGAAAAAAAAAAAAGACTATACAGGAATCATTTAACTTATTTTAAGTATTTTGATCTTAAAAGTACATGCATTACTGGAGAATTTATGTGACTATGAAATTCAAGGTCACGCTTTTCTTGCCATAAGCATTTTTTGCTTAAAAAGTTTGTCATTAAATATTGGAATTACTGGTAGATTTGATTGGATTTCTTGGTCTGTTCATTTAAAAATGTGAGGAGTTTTACAGAGCATCCTTATATTTATTCTATATTAAATGTGTTAAAACATGACTTAATTTATTTGTAAATATTTAGTTTCCAATAGTTACAACCTTAAGATTCTAAATTAACTATAGTGTGAATCCATGTTTTAATTTAGACTTACTGTAGGAAATTACTTAAATACTATTTGATATACATAATGGTTTTGTATAAAGCTGATATAATTTTTATAGATTGGCAACTATAGCCTCTGTATCTTGTTTCTGAGGACATGATGAATTTCCTGCTTCACAGTCTTAGAAAGTATGCATTAAGTAATAAAAAACTCTATATTTCCTCCTTTTAACATAACTAATTATTTCAATAAATATATATATATATTTTATAAATTTTTATTTATTTATGATAGTCACAAAGAGAGAGAGAGAGAGAGGCAGAGACACAGGCAGAGGGATAAGCAGGCTCCATGCACCGGGAGCCCAACGTGGGATTCGATCCCGGGTCTCCAGGATCGTGCCCTGGGCCAAAGGCAGGCGCCAAACTGCTGCGCCACCCAGGGATCCCTCAATAAATATTTTTAATTGGAAAATATAACACATATGACAATTGTAAAGATCAGGACCACCTTGCAGGTCAGGAAATAAAGAATTCTTAACTCCACACATTTGTCCATCATTCTTATGCTGATTCCATGCTCTTCTCTTTATGCATCTATGCATTGCTTCAACATAGGTATAAGCGCTGCTGAAGCAAACACCATGGTAATATTTTTTGATATAATAAAATACCTATGTTGCTTTGACAGAAAAGTTTCCAAATGCATGGTTATTTCTGTTGACACAGAGGCCACTGGGACACTACATTAGTTAGTATATAGAATATTTTATATATTTTATCATTAAAGAGCCAGTTTAAGACTTAAATCCACTTACTGCTCACATTAGCGAAAATATTAGATAAATATTATAAAGTCTGGGAAAGTATTGGACATACAGCTCAATGTCTACATTAATAACTAGATGTGTATTTCAGGAAAGGAAGTTAACATTTTTGGATCTTTACCAAAATTTCTCTCAGTTTTGATAATAATGACATTCCTTAAAGATAAAAGCAATAAAATAAACTTGAAGATCCTCTCAATAATAAACACACGGCTAATTCTTATTTTATTATTTCAAAAGAATACAATTGTTTTGCCATCTTAATTGCATTAATTCCTACTCTGCTTTATTTAACATTCTATTTTAAGAAAGAGAAAGAGAAAGAAAGAAAGAAAGAAAGAAAGAAAGAAAGAAAGAAAGAAAGAAAGAAAGAAAGGAAAAGAAAGAGAGAGAGAAAGAAGGAAAGGAAAGAAAGAAAAAAAAGAAAAAGGAAAGAAAGGAAGGAAGGAAGGAAGAAGAAAAGAAAGAAAGAAGAAAGAAAGAAAGAAAGAAAGAAAGAAAGAAAGAAAGAAAAAGAAAGAGAGAGAGAGAGAAAGAAAGAAAGAAAGAAAGAAAGAAAGAAAGAAAGAAAGAAAGAAAGAAAGAAAGAAAGAAAGAAAAAAAAGAAGGAAAGAAAGACGAATGATAACAACTTTTGATGCCTGGGTGGTTCAGATGGTAAAGCATCTGCCTTTGGCTCAAGTCATGATCCCAGAGTCCTGGAATCAAGCCCCGCATGGGGCTCCTTGCTCATCAGGGAGTCTGCTTCTCCCTCTACCCCTCCCCCCTGCTCGTGTGCTCTCTTTCTCTCTTTCTCTCTCATTCTCAAATAAATAAATAAAATCTTTTAAAAAATGTAAAAAATAATTTTAAAAAACTCTTTTTTTGAGCTGTGAGAGTCAAATATCAGAATATTTGAGGTGGAGATTGTTAAATTTAAAAAATCAGTTAAAATAATTATACATTTATGCTTTGAAAATAAAAGGCAGACATTGAAATTTGCAAAGTATTCTATAATTTCTATAAATATTTCTGTAGAATATCTATAAATATTCTGTAATCCTCAAAATGCATATCAGAATTCCAAAAGGTGAGAAATAAAATGACCTTGATCATGAGAGGGTGCACTGATTAAAACACTGTGGAGTATGAGAATTTGAAAAGCAAAATCTTAAATCTTTGAATTGTGGATTAATAAATTTAAGGAGAGATCAACTAAGGTTATGCTGCTGGTGTTTTTTCTGATCCTACAAGATAATAACTGTGTTTCTTTAAGTAGCAAAATGATATGAAATTTAGGATAAGGAAGATGGTAAAGTCACTTATAGCAGTATTTTATTATTTTTTGGTAAATGTGTTAATTATTTGAGTGATTTGGACCTTGGAGACACTTGATGTCTTTAGGACCTCTTTACAAGCATTGTGTTATTGTTACTGTTATTTTCGGGAAAAAGTACAACCCAGGATAGTAATTCTAACAGTTTACACTTGTATGTTCTGAAATCTATTTTCTACTGAACTGGATTCATTTGGACTGAGATCCTAAATAATTTGATCTGGCCATAAGTACAAGGCTATAAGACACAATAACCCAAGTAACATGTAACAATGGTGCTTTTGTTGAGCTGGTACTTATAGGATATACTATCAGTGTATTTTAGAAATGTAGACATTGTGGTTAAACCGCTGCAAAATAAAAATGTAACTGCTGTAATGTACCTCTACTTACAAAGAGTTCAGCTCAACTTTACTTTACAGCCAATTACTGATGATGTTTAGTTTGGCATATAGTGAAATATCACATAAGGATGTTAGGAAGTAAATTAACATTTAATTAAATGTTAAGTCTGTTCTTCATGGGCTCTGAAAAATCAGATAGTCTCTCAGACTCCATGGGAATATATTAATTGTTGAGGAATTCATGACGTCTGAAACATTAAAGTCCATTAATGGACAGTTAAAAGTTTTCAATGAAAACTTCCTGCTGCATAAATTCTACTCACTGATGATTGCGCTGTACACTTGAGCAGTGACTGCACACTCCTGACTGTGCTAAAGTAGCAGGGTATTAGATATATTAGAAAATATACAAAGAAAATTTTAGAAAGAATTAGATAAAATACATGTATATAAAAGTTTTAGCACTCCAAGCTCCAAGCACTCCAATGTATGGATTTCACACATACCACTTGTGTTCTACTTTGTTATCACTGTACTTGATCCATGGAATATGATAGCCCTCTGCAAACAAAAAGCTCTGTGTTTGCCTGTATGGTCTCCTTGACGCTCAAGTTTCTTCTATAATTTCTGTTTGGTATCTTGTCCATATCCTTACCATGAAGTCAAGGATTATTTTCCTCAAAACACACACACACACACACACCTGAGAAAAAATCCTAAATCTAAATGTCCAAGGTTTTTTATATGTCAAGACCTGGACCTTTTAATTCTTGTCCTATGCATAGAATATATTTTTTTCACCATAATTATACCTTATCTTAATGACTTTTGAATAGATGAATATAAAGAAATAAGGCAAATCAGTGAAGTTAACATATAAAATTTTATATCCCTTGCTCCTCAAATAATATTTTTGATGAGTTACTGTCCATCCAATAAGTTTTGGTCTCTTTGTATTCCTTTGGGAAGTGGCGCAAGGCCTTCTTGAATGTTAGATTATGCATTTGGATCTCTGATTTAGTGGAACAGTGTGTAAAAATCTCTCATAATCAGAACACTCTCTATTGGCTCCACATCTGAAGATCCCCAAGAGTGCTGTTTGTTCCAGTGAACATCTGGAATAGATTACATTCAGTTAATTGGCTCCAGGTCGAGCTTGTTACAGACAGTAGCACGCAGTATAACCTATACAATTCACTAAATCCACCTACTTTAGGTTAAATCACACCTACTTCTCTCTGTAATTCCTCCCAGATGCAGGACACAACACACACGCACACACACATACACACACACATCCACATTTACTGAAAGGAAGATGGCCAAATATCAATAGATTAGTGGAGAGGTTGTTGGTTATACATTTAACCCATAAATTGCCTCAATTAAAAGATTAACTATTGAATTCAGAGGATTGTTGGGAAGAAAAACAATGAATCAGGAAAGCAGATTATAGAGAATGACTGTTTTATAGTAGAAAAATATTTAAAGTTAAAAAGAAAGTTCCAGCAGTTTCAGGATTTTTGTTTTATTTTGTCTCTCATCCTTAACATATGTAACAGCACTTGCATGCACTTATTGGAATGTCACATAGCAAGGAAAACAGCACTTTGATTTTTAACTTATTTAACAGTATTAATGAGTTGGGTTACAAGGAACAGTATGACTACTGTTCATTGAAAACCAAAACATCAATCTTCTTAACTTATAGTGTTGGAGGCACAGGGCATGTCTTAGCGATTAATGATCAGTTGGAGGAGTAGATATCTCAATATATAACCAAGGGCCATTAACCCCAACTGGTCATTAATTCCCAAGAGAGGTCCTGTACTGAGGTCATTATTGCTAATAAAATGCACACATGGAAAGTTCCCTCTCTTTTGCCTGTGTACCTAAACATACATTCACATTACATGGATTGTTGCATGTCATGAAGAAAAAGGTAGGATTTCATGGGTCCAGAAGCTCAAAAAAACTAAGCCTAATGAGAAGTTTAATACCCTTAAACTCCATATTCAATTTGCCTTTCATTTTGCAGGGGAGGGGGAGTGAGAGGAAGGTAGGTGGAGGAATACTTGTCTGTAGGGGAAGGCTACGATCTATAATCAGATACCTACATGCTGCCAACGTGTAGATCTAGGGGAAAATGAAAGAACAGGCCAATGGGGTTAGAGAGTCGCTCATGAATTTGGATGGAATCAGCACAAACGATCTAATATCAAAGGCGGTGTGAAGCAAGAGCCGGTCAAGTAATAATGTATTAGGTCCCAGAGCAGGCAGGAGGCACATTTAGCCGTTAGGTCAAGTTCATCTTTGGTGTCCTCTCTCCCGTCTCTGGATTATGCTACCGTATCCCTCCCTTCTCCTCATAGCAATCTAAGCAAGTTCTGGCTTTTCAAGAACCCTTAATGAGTTTTCACTGTCTTCCGAAACTCTCTTTTTGCTTTCCATTCTCCTCTCATTGTCCTCCATCAAAACTATCTTTGTCTTGCTTAGATTTATATGACACTTCTTTGAGCTATCTTCCATAACATCCCATAAATATCTTGATTTTATAAATAATGTAATGTGCTTTAATTATTGTATATAATCAATCACTTCTTTCAGAAAAGAGTCTTACCTTTTTCCTCATCTTAATAAATGGTTGAGGACTAGCTCTGATTTAATGATTGTTATATATATATTCTTATACATATGTTCTTATTTGTATAAAAGTAGTAAGTTTTTCAGGAGCACCTATAAGTCAAAGATTATATCTATTTTTTTTTACTGGTATAAGTGACAAATTGAGAGGTTGCAAGATTCATTTCTTAAGAGATTAACTTAAAGTTCATGTAATTTAAAACTAATCCTGGTAAATTTTTCTGTGGACCAGCTACAGTGATGGGTGGCAGTAACAAACATTTTGTCCTACTAGCTGTAAAATAATACAGTTATTTATTTTTTTAAGAATTTGTTTTTTTAAAAGATTTATTTATTTATTCATGAGAGACACAAAGAGAGTGAAGCAGAGGCACAGAGGCACAGGCAGAGGGAGAAGCGGCCTCCATGCAGGGACCCCGATGTGGGACTCGATCCCGAGACCCTGAGCTGAAGGCAGACACTCAACTGCTAAGTCACCTCGGCATCCCAGGAATTTATTTTTTAAATATTATTTAAAGAAGGACTTTATTAGTGTTTTATTTTATGTATTAAAGAAATTTTAAAAACTAAAATTTTCATAAAGTGCTACTGATCTTTTTGGTCAGAATGACATTCCTGTTTTCTTTCAAATTATATCTAATAATACCTCTCAAGGAATGTCAGGTAGGTGTGAATAAAATAGGTAATAGGTGACATATTTATTACAATACGCTTTTTTTAAAAGATTTATTTATTTATTTGAGAGAGAGAGTGCGCGTGCATGAGTCGGGGAAGGGGCAGAGGGAGAAGAGAGTCTCCAAGCAGACTCCCCTCTGAGTGTGGAGCCCAACGTGGGCCTCAATCCCAGGACCCAGAGATCATGACCTGAGCCAAAATCAAGAGTCAGACACCTGACCGAGTGAGCCACCCAGGTGCTACACTTAAATGAGTATCTAAATTACTTTGATTATTCACATACGCAGTAATTTTCTCAATCAGAGATTTAAATATGCACAGATCACACACAAGACAGAAGACTTAGGTAATTACAGTAAATTGTAATATAAAAATGTATTTTAAAATATATAAATATATATAAATAGAATTTATGAAGCGTTCGTATTCAACATTTCATGAAGAAACAACATAAATTTTGTAGTCGGTCCTTAAAATGTTTGTCATATATAACAATAAATCAATACATCCCTAAATTTTATATTATTTCACTTTCCCAGGTGGATCTTAACTTCTGAGATTCAAGGTAACTAGATCCTTGATGTGCAAAGGCACTTACTAAAGAGTTGATCTTTCATAAGACAGTTCACTCATATTAGAACTTATCTTAAAACTAAGCCATATAAATGTAGAATATTTTGATATTAAGTAACTGGAAAATTTATTAAAGTATAAGACTTTTTTATTATGGCTACAGCTATTACCAAGGAACTACAGAAATTATTGGGACAGAAGTTAAAGCAGGTACTACATCTGGAGTCTTTCCTGGATGTAAGCATAGTAAAATCCTATCTGTAACTTTGTGCAGAAAGAAAAGAAGTTGAAGACAGTAAGAGTTGAAGATCATATGATTTTACCATATTGAAAAGCACCCAAAGACTTAGTTTAAGAAGCCAGCTATAGCTAAAGTCCTGACCACATGTTTTTACCCACTTATCTGCCATATGACCTTGGGAGAACCACTTAAGCTCATTTGTGAAGTGTGGTAAATAATTACCCACCCTTTATGCCTTGCTGGTAGTAGCATTATTAAAAGATTACTGAGACATATTAAAATTTTAAGTTTTTTTTGAAAAATAATTGATTCCAATTGTGTAGTGCCAAACTGGAAGTGGTTAGCAGTCCTGCGCCTTCAGGAGCCCGGGGAAAGACTTGTGTGAAGAAAGTGCTGAAGCAAAGAAGGAACTGGTTGTAGCCTAAGGCCTCATCAGTTGTTTGCGATTGGTTATCCCTAATATTTTTGTTTTGTGACTTTGAGGCATTTATACACCTAGATTTCCATTTGCTTAAGCTGGCCACCACTTCATCAGAGCCACCTGAGTCTAAAGGTCTCCTTGTTTAAGTTAATTTAACAGCACTGAGTCCTTTCATTTATGGAAAGTACTTCAAAACAAAAAGCGCTTTAAAACATTGAATATAAATATTTGATGACTCTTATTTATAATAATTATTATCAAGCTTGTTTGAACTATGTGTTCAATTTATTCCATGTCTTAAGAAGGACAATTGGGGCACCTAGTTGACTCCAGGTCCTGAGACTGAGCCCTGTGTTGGGCTCCCCGCTTCAGCAGGGAGCCTGCTTGTCCCTCTGCCCTCCCCTGCTCTTGATCTCTTACCCTCTTAAATAAATAAATAAATAAATAAATAAATAAATAAATAAATAAATAAATAAATAAAATCTTAAACAAAAAAAGATAACCAAGAGCTTATTTATGGCAACCTGGTTCATAACAACTTCCTCTCTTTTATAAACCCTTTTATATTATGGTTTTTCTATTCAGTACTGCCCTGTGTGGACTAGTATATAGGGTACAGGTAAGATTGTATTATCCCAGGCCTAAAACTTGTAGTGGTGGCCCAGACCTAATCATTCCTATTTTTTCCAATTTTAATTAGACCTTTTTTTTAATTTTTATTTTTTAAATATTTTATTTATTTATTTATTTGAGAGAAAGTGTGCACATGCAATGCACATGAGCATGAGCAAGAGGGGAGAAGGGGGAGGGGAAAGCCAGTGGAAGAGGGAGAAGCAGACTCCTCACTGAGGACTCCGCTGGGATCATTGCCTGAGCCAAAGGAAGATGCTTAACCACCTGAGCCCCCCAGGCACCCTTAAGTGGACTTTTAAAACACCCTTATATCAGAAACAAGAGATGAACTCCCTGAAAATAATAGCTTTTATCTGTTTTTGTTTGGGGATGATATGAGGAAGGAATGGCTTCTACTAGTATTTTTTTAAAAGGATTTTATTTATTCATGAGAGGCAGGACACAGGCAGAGGGAGAAGCAGGCTCCCTGCAGGGAGCCCAATGTGGGACTCGATCCCAGGACCCCGGGGTCATGACCTGAGTCTAAGGCAGCTGCTCAACCGCTGAGCCACCCAGGCATCCTGTTCTACTAGTATTCTTGCCTGAGTACTCTCAAGTCAGAAAGAGTTGGTTCCTTCTGCATTTGTGTGAAAACAAACTTTAATAGAGGAAGAAATGCTAATTATCATAAAGAATTGAAATTCATTATGTCTTCATCTCTGCCATCTCTGCATCTGAGTAAAGGCAGACCTGAATTTTGTTATTCAATTCTGATTTCTTTCCCTTGTAACAGTTCGCATGATCAAATCAAGAGGGAAGGAGCAATTACTTTTTAAAATCTACATACATTCAGAAAATTATAATGTAGTAAGTCTAGGAAAATCTAAAAACTGCTATATTAATAGCTATTTTCTTATTTTTTAGATTAACACTGTTTGAAAGAAGACATTGTTTTCAACATGAGTGCTAATAAAAATGAGAGACCGAAGTCCAGAAGCCACAATTTTCACCTTTTTCATGCCTTGATGATGCTAAGCATGACCATGCTGTTTCTTCCAGTCATTGGAACTTCTAAGCAAAATATTCCACGACTCAAGCTGACTTACAAAGGTAAGTGTGTAAATGTTTTCCAGATTGTCTTTTTGATTACTGTATTTCTTTTATTTAGAAAGGCATACTGACTTCAGTGACATGTTTATGGTATTGGCATCAGTTAATAAAAATATTATTATAGTACACAAAGCCCAATTATTTCTTATTTTTGTGAGGAGAATGGTGCCAGAGGTGTTCATGCACACTTTTCAGCTTATTATTTACAACTATCAACTACTGGTTAACATAATTAGGAGACTTTGGTCTGTAGGTTATAATCAGTTTTATACTAAAACAAGTCAAATCCCTAAAAATGGAAAAACATTAATTTCACATGGCTCATACTAATTAGTTTATCCCTCGTTAGAGGCACTTTATTTTTAAACACAGCAAGATATCTTAAAAAAAAGATAAACCACTGAGATAACCTTTAAGATCTCAAACATATATATTTATATTTTAGAAAGGCCATGTGAAAAGCTAGAAATATAGAAATAAAAACTAAGAAATGACATCTGCTAATTGTTTTAAATGTTTAAATTAACATAAAAGCAAGGTTTATATGAGTTATATTTAGTCATGTATATGTTTATGTCATGTATATTTAGTTTGTTTATGTTTGTGTAGATACACAGACAGATACTTGCACAGAGAGAGAGAGAGCGTGTGCTAAGTTTTATGCTTAAAGATTTATTTCTTTTCTTTTCTTGGCCTCTTTAATACTTCAAGTAATGAGAGGAATGTAGGAGACTTATACTCCTTTATTCTGAACTTGGGAGGAAAAAATTATGCCTGCAGTTTTAATATCCTCTGATCTTTAAGACAACTTATTTTCTGAACTCAAATGAAATATCAAAAATAAAACCTAACTTGACATAGAGTGGAGGTGGAAGTGGATTTAGCATTGTACTCATTACACATTTCATATGTTGGCATTTGTTTGGAATTTATATCTCATGAATTAAAGAGTTAGGGAAACATATTATTTTTGAGTTCTTATATTTTTCTAGGATTTTTTAAGCAGGTTTAAAAAACCCCAGAATATTGCCTCTGTGTTTGAGTGGAGGATTAACTGGAAAGAGATATGAAGAAAAACCTTCTGGAATTATGGAAGAGTTCTCTATCCTAATAAGAGATGTGATGACCCAAGTATATGAATTTTTCACGACCCATCATATGCACAAATCAGATTTGTTCATTTGCCTGTATTTAAAATTCACCTTAAGGAAAGGAACAGAAAACAAATATTAAACTCCAAACAAGAGAGAGAAAGAGAGAGAGAGAGAGAGAGAGAGAGAGAAAGAGAGAAAGTTTGAAAATAAAGAAGTTGAAGGGAAAAAAAAGGAAACATTATCTGGTTCCTATGATACAGTAAATAACACTAGAACATTGCATTGATATGTGTGAACAATGCAAAATAAATCAGACTTGCAAAGAAACTTTAATAGTTGACAGTTACTGATGATTCATTATGAGCAAGACATTAAGGACTGTGTGTTGTCATGCCATCCTCACCACCACCTGGATGGTGTGGATTATTATCATCCTCTTCCTATGTGTGAGGATGCTGAGGTACCAGGAAACTGAGAAATTTGCCAAGGTCTCAGCTTGGGTCATGCCTCGTGTCCGGAGTCAGTTTCATGCAGCATGGAGCCAGGGCCCTGATCCTGCTTCATAAGGTCCTGGTCATTAGCAGTTTGTCACTGACACACTTACCAACCAGAGTGAATGTTAACATTTACAGAAGCACCATGCTCGTATTTGGCTGACTATATGATTTTTAGTTGTCAAAATTAACAGAGTTAAGAGTTGAAGAATTCCGCATGTTCTATTTAAGATCTCTGGGTGACCAAAAGAGACCTATAGCCTTGTGAGATGTTGTGTCTTTTGATAAATGTATGGATACAAATAGATTGTCATAGTGATCATTTGACTTCATAATCACAATTTCATACAAGTGATTGTAAAATATTAAGTCAAATGTGGTAAACTGATCATTTGAAAATAACAAATCAATCTGGACAAATAGAAAAACATTATTAATTAATTCCACCTAGCTACTACTAATTATTTTATCTAGTTAGAGGGTTTTTTGTTTTTCAGGGTTTTTTTTTTTTTTTTGTATGAATGTTTTTGAACTTGGAATCAACCCTGTGAGTTCAAAATCTTGTTTTATTTATTTCTATATAGCCTGTCACTCTCTCAACACCTAGTGCTTATATAAAAGAACTGGTCTAAGTGTTGGATTAAAGGCAATAAGAACTACTCTTTTGATGGTTCTTATATTAAGTATACTTTCCAAGTATCGTATTTTTCACATTTTTATCTACATTTAGGTAATTTACATGTCAAAGTCTGGTAAGCAGTAGCAAAGATTGAATGCAGGATAGGAATTACAGAAATCTCCCAAATTACCCTCAAAAAATACACACACACACACACACACACACACCTATTAGGTCCCCATAGCTACTATTAGCCATTCATGTCCAGATTGTATGCTAACATTACAGTAGTCATCTTCCCAGGAGAAGTAGTCATAACCCTTATAGAACATTCCTTCTTTCACTTCAAAGAATATGGCATCTTCTCTTCGGAAATCATCAGTTCAACACTATAAAGTCTACATTTCTCATCCACTTCCAAACATGGGAAGTTTCCCTGAACACCTTTTCTATACCATATCTGAAAGTTTTGGAAGAAAATAGTTCAAACCCTAATATTTTTAAGTGGGCTATTCCAGAATAAATAGTTATGACATAAAAATTCCTGCTAATTTGGGGTTATGGTAACAAAAACTGCCTCTATACCACATTCCTACTTCTGAGATAATGATCATAACTCTCCCTTGGCATTGTCTTTCTCTTCTGATTCTGACTAATGAATTGAGATCATCTAGTACCACCCATTGCTTAGACAGCTTTGGGAGGGTCAAAAAGTTTGAGCTGTGGGCATTAAAACATTGCCAGAATGTAAGGTTAGAAAAATCAGCTAAAGTGAAAAATTAATTTTATTTTCAAAAATAATTTTTATAGTCACCGACTTAGCATTATTTTCTTTGCTTTCCATGGTTCATACTTCCTTCGATGCTGACCAGAGATGCAGCCAGTATCAGTAGAGTTAGCTACTTTGAACAGCTGCAAGATTATTTTGAAGGATTTCTTAAAGGCCTAGAGAAAATATAATAATAACCATTTTATCCAAAGAATGCTGTTTGATAAAGACTTAGCTTTGAACTTCTGAATCCACAGGAGCTTGTTTAGTTCTATTGTTTTGTAAAGAGATTTCCCTTCAGTTGCATATTTTGAATTCTTGCACATGTATGCATACTAAATGTTTCTTGACTAACAAATAAAGAACTTCAGGGATCAAGATGTTCTGTAATTCTGGATTTCATGTTATAAGGTTATTACATATATTTTACCCTACAAGGTGGGCTTCTCACAGTGATGTGTACAGGTTATACTGCAGATGTAGTAAAATAACTTTTGAGAGATGACCTCCTTTAAGTCCCCAATAGTGTAAACATTCTCTATTTCACAATCATCATGAGGGAATTCATATGCGTTAAGGTTATTTATATCCAAGAATCACTAGTATCTGCAAAGTTATTTGTTTGGAAAACCAGAAAATGATGTAGGTAAGATAGATATAGAGGAAATGGACAAAAACTTTGGAACAGGAAAAGAAAAATGAAAGTTAGCTAATAAAGTCCCATTTCTTACGATAGATTGTAGGGCTTTTCTCATACTTTTTTTTTTTTTTTTTTGCATAGTCTCTTTGGCATTTCTTTTTCCTTTCCTAATTTTAGATTTTAGTACTAACATGTGAATGACTATATATATATAGTAATATGTGTATGTATATGTATGTGTATGTGTATTACGCCTATGTATATGTATGATACATGTATATGCATATAGCTCATACATATAGTCTCTTTTTTACTGCATCCTTTTGAACCCAGCATAACGAGAATTCAGCAATCATTCCATTTGAATACTTTCCCCCTAAAACTCTTGCTGTCTCAAAGAATCATAGTAAACATACAAAACACCAGCTAGCCAACACTGAAGTCCCACATGTTAGAGATGAGGAAGGAAACTAACCCACTTAATAGTTAGCATGTATTCACCCATTCTACAAATATGTGTGGAGCAACCACTATGTTCATTGGGTCAGAGAAAGGTCTGTTCCCTTTGAATTTCTTTTCCAGATAAGAAGACAAAGAACAGGTAAACAAATAAATGAATATTATCTCAAATAGTGGGAAGTGCTATGATAAATATAAAACAATGAAAAAAAACAGAGGATCATAGGAGAAGAGAGGAAAAAATAAAACAAGATGAGATCAGAGAGGGAGACAAACCCTAAGAGACTCCTTTTTTTTTTTTTCTTAAGATTTTATTTATTTATTCATGAGAGACACAGAGAGAGAGAGAGAGACAGAGGGAGAGAGAGAGAGAGGCAGAGACACAGGCAGAGGGAGAAGCAGGCTCCATGCAGGGAGCCCGACGTGGGACTCGATCCCAAGTCCCCAGGATCAGGCCCTGGGCCAAAGGCGGCGCTAAACGGCTGATCCACCGGGGCTGCCCCCTAAGAGACTCTTAATCATAGGAAACAAACTGAGGGTCACTGGAGGGGAGAGGATGGGAGGATGGGGAGATGGGGTAACTGGGTGATGGATATTCAGGAGGGTATAATATAATGAGCATGGGTATTGTAGAAGAGTGACGAATCAGTGAACTCTACCTCTGAAACTAATAATACATTGTATGTTAATTAATTGAATTTAAACAAAAAATTTTTTTAAAGAATATAAAACAGGAGAATAACAGGCTCCAATGACCCTACTTGGACTCTATTGTATCTGTTTTAGGATACCCTGAAAACCACTGGTTTTGTACCTGTGTTTTAGGAAAATCTGAGACTCAGAGCCTGAAGGCCTTGTCCCCAAACAAGCAGCTTATATTAAGTGTCAGAATGGAGTTGTGTGTTTTTATTCCAAGGCCCATGCTTTTGCCACCTGGTGTCCTTGAGGGAAACATTACATATCCAGGAATGTAGATATCAAGATACAGAAAATATATATAAGGTTTCACCATTACTTTTTTGGCAATGTGTTCTTCTCAATAACTATCAAAGAACTACTTTTTGATTCTCCAAAACTTGTATGTATTTTCATACACAAGAAAAATTTGAAATCACCTTTACAATTTTTTCTTCTATTGTATAATTAAAACAATGCATTTGATAGAATGGTTCTTTGTTTTGTTGAAATCTTCTGAGAAATGAGTGGACTAATCTGTGTATTTTTCTTTATAAGTTGCTTTATTTAATTGTGAAATGCAGCATGTGTCTCAAGAAGAGATTGATGCTTATTTGACTCATGTGATTTGTTTGATTTGACTAGTCTAACATTAGTTCTATGATCTTGATTCAGTATGATCTAACAGTGAAGAAAGCCAAACTGCTTAGGTCTTCTTTTTTTTTTTAAGATTTTAATTATTTATTCATGAGAGACACAGAGAGAGATAGAGAGAGAGGCAGAGGGAGAGGCAGGCTCCCTGCAGGGAGCCCGACGTGGGACTGGATCCCGATCCCAGGTCCCCAGGATCATGCCCTGGGCTGAAGGCGACGCTAAACCGCTGAGCTACCCAGGGATCCCCTAAACTGCTTAGGTCTTAACGGTTCCTACTAGTTGTGAGATATTTGGATATTTATTTTCTCTGCTGCCGTTTTCTTATTCATAACACAGTAAATGTAACAATAAATATAAATTAATTTAGTTTTAATTTATTAATCTACCGATTTATTTAATGTATTTCCAGTCAGGATGTTAAGCACCTCAGTGTCTGGCATAGGAAGCATTTAATAAATGCCATCAATTATTATTTTTTGTGAAATGTTGTTATCTTGCTCCGTGTGAATGGCTGCAGTCCAAAGGTTTCCCTTTGGAAACAACTTTGAAAATTATTTTGTAGCTTCCTCTTGTTTACAGCACATATCAAAATTGCTTCCAGCTACTCCCAAAGCATTTTCTACCAAAGTTAGTTTCCTTCGGTTAAGAACCACCCACAGATTGTGAATTTATTAAGGGTACTTTCCAGTGTTTTTACTGTTGTGGTCTTCTAGTGGTTAATAAGCCCTTACAGTGAAAAAAGAACATTGTTGGCCTTGATAAGAGTGGTGTCTTTGATTGGTAGGTAGCCCTCAGAGTGGGTTAAAATGAATCATAAAATCACTCAGGGGTTCAAACCACATGATGCAATCTAAAGTGGGCATTTTTATTGTGAAATTCATGGGAAAAGAAGCTGGCTTGCTCTGACTACCTCCCCCTAAAGTACTTAGTGAAGAAGCATTATCAACGTTATAGTAAGAATTCTTATGTAATATATGTATTTTTCTATAAAGCAAATCTTTGATGATTTAATTTTGGTTAATGTGCCATATTTGAATGGAGTCACTTGTTTTCCCAAATGTATTTTCTCTAAACTGAGGCTGTTCAGTTGGGCTCCTGTACTTTTAAGAGTTCAAGGATAATCTTATTAGTATGTGATGTTTAACTGTCAACAGTTAGTAACAATAGTTTCTGAGTGCCCACTATGTTTCTGGCCTTGTTCTGGTAACAAGGGGATATATCACCAGATAGAAGAGACAAAAATTCCTGTCATCATGTAGTTTGTATGCCGATATGAAAAGAAAGACCATACATAAGTACATTGCATAGCAAAGTAGAAGATGAAAAGTGCTATAAAGGGACACCTGGGTGGCTCAGCAGTTGAGCATCTGCCTTTGGCTCAGGGCGTGATCCTGAGGTCAAGGGATCGAGTCCCGCATTGGGCTCCCTGTGAGGAACCTGCTTCTCCCTCTGCCTATGTCTCTGCTTCTCTCTCTGTGTCAATAGATAAATAAAATCTTTAAAAAGAAAAGAAGGAAAAGTGCTATAGAGAAAAATGAATCAGGAAACTTAGCTAGAGAATGGTGGGAGTGTGATAGTCAAGTATGGTGGTAAGGAAAGAACTCACTGAGAGAGTGATGTTTTCACAAATACTTTAAGAAATTGCTGTTGCAAATCATGCAGATACTTGGAAAAGCAATATTTTTTGGCAAAAGGAACATCCAGTGCAAAGGTCATGAGGTGATAATGTGTCTGCCACCTTTAAGGATCCTAAGGAAGACAATATGGCTGAAAAACAGTTGAATGGGGGAAAGAAGATTGGTTAAATCATGAGTTAATAGTAGGGGGATTAAAAAAGTTTAGATCCTTCCTTGCTGTCATTGTTAAAATATTGGCTTTGAGTGTTACTGAAATCCTACTGGAGAATTTTGGCATGGGGGTGACATAACCTGACTCTCACTGTTATAGTATCATTCTGGTTTCTGTGTTATAAAAATACTGAAAGATAGAACATAGGGAAATAGACATATTTTGAGAATGCAGATGAGAAATGACCGTCTGTAGGCCAGACTAGTTGCAGTGGAGGTAGGAGGAGAGGATGATAAGTAGGTAGAGCCAATAGGACTTTTTGATGATTGGATATGAAATGAAAGAGAAGTCAAATCTGACTTCATCTTTTTTTTTTCTTTTTTTTAATTGAAGGATGGAAGTACCATTGGTTGGGATGGTGAAGATTGTGAAAGAAGTAGATTTTGGGGAGAAAATCAAGTGGACATATTTGTTTGAGAAAATAAAACTAGTAGATGTCTTCTAAGTGAAACGCCAGGAAGGCACTTGAGTACATAATTTATGGGAGATGTCATTGAAGATATAATTTGGCAGTTAGCCTATAGAAATTTTTAAATCCATGATACTCCATGAGATAACTAAAGGATGTAGAAGAATTTGAAGGATTGAGTTCTGAAATTCTCTCAAGTGAGGAAAGCAGAGAAAAGAGGAATAAGCATCAAAGTGAGCTGAAAAGAAGTGCCCAGAAAAATCATGTAGGAGAAAAATCAGTAGTTATAATACACAGGAAGTCAATGAAGAAAGTAAAGGAAAAGGGATTATCAGCAGTATCCTATTCAGCTAATGTGTCTTCAAAGATAACAAGTAAAAATTAACATTGAATTCAACAACAAATGTTCATTGTTGACCTTGATAAAGGCAGTGTCTTTGAGTGTGGGACTCATGGCACAATTAGGATGGATACATAAGAGCATGGGCTCAGGGACTGTAGACAATTATAGATAATTCTTTCAAGGATTTTTTCTGTAATGGAGACATAGGAAGTAGTAACTGGAAGGAAAATAAAATCAAGTGATTTGGGTTTTTTTTTCATGAACTAAATAACACCATATTTATATGTCAATTGAAATCATCTAGGGGAGAATAACAATGATTCAGAAGAGATGTGAGATAATCCATACCTTACTGAAGAAAATATTGATGAAACTCCATTCTTTTCTCTGAAAACAGGTTACTTTTATGTTTTTTATTTTATTTTATTTTTTTATATTTTATTTTATTTTATTATTATTTTTATTTTATCTTATAACTTATAACCTGTATCACTATATCAAACTGAATACCTTCCTCCTTAAACATAGTTTTCTGTTTGACCTCTCTTTTCATCTACACAATAGGTGACATTGACAATAACCCAGATAATAGTATATTATGCAAAATAAGCCACTTTCATTAACATATGTTCCAAAAGTATCCTGGGGCACCTGGGTAGCTCACTCAGTTAAGCATCAGATCCTCTATCTCAGCATTGTGAGTTCAAGTCTCACACTGTGCTCCATGCTGGACATGGAGCTTACTTTAAAATGTGTTCAGTTTGATATAGTGATACAGGTTATAAGTTTAGAAAATTGATACATAAAGATTTGGAAAGAAAACTCCAGAAAGGTGAAATGATAACCTCAAAGTTCCATAAGAGATAATTAAAAACAAAACAAAACAAAACAAAACAAAACAAAACAACTGATCCATGTCTCCTGCTTTTCAGTTCAATGGTATTTATACTAAAATTTGCCTACATCCAAGCCTATTAATTAACAATAATTAAAATCTATAACATTGTATTTGAGTACTGTTGTAAACATTATTGATCTGTGGAGGTTCACAAGGTGATGGAAGTTACACAATAATGTAAAATATGACTTATGATTTAATATTACCATAGAAGTATCGCACAAAAAATCATTCTTGGAATTGAGAAGATATATAATAATTGCTGAGATCTGCAAAGGTCAGCAGTGCCCTCCTGGCAGGGTAAAAGAGAGTTACTTCATGAGACACTCTGGCTGTGTCATTATGCATAAACATGGAAGGGACTTTAGGATGGTAGTTGCTTAAGTAAAAGGTATTTTTTTTCTGGGATTAAGCCCAGTCAACTCCTTTTCAGTTGAAAAAGTTCCTTTTAAACAGATCTTCTACGTGGTTGGCTTACTATACTATAAATTACTGAGGAGATAAAAGTTTGTATATGCGACTACTTGTTTTAGGACTTCACCCACCTAAAATTTGGCTCCAATTCTTTGAGTTTTACTAAAGGAATTTTTAGAATGAGATTCTTTCAGTACATGTGTGAAAATATAAATTTAAGGCCCTTTTAAAAATGGATGTCTTTTTTTCACAGAAAATTTGACAAATGCCTCCCTACTTCTTAAGAACTAGGAATATATATTTTGCATTTTTGTAAGAGTCCTTGAAACATGCTGATTTAATCCTATTAATTAAAAAAGAGGCATAAATTAGAACTAAGTGCTTTTAATGTCCAAAGAAAGATACTCATAAAGAAGTTTATTTGACTGAAGCCACAGTGAGCCAGACACAGTCTAGAAAATAAGATAAACATTTCAGTAATCCCAAAGGAATGATGAAGTGGAAGAAGCATTAGAACTTGTCTGTGGGGACATTCTGTAAAAATATAAGTAGAGTTGTTTTGAAAAAGAATCTTGTTTTTCTAAGTAATGCTAAATCTTCTAATATAAAATATAGTTGTAATGGTTGATGAGTCTTAAAGTCCAAAGACCTAGATTTTAGCTCTTTCTCTGGCATGTAGCCTCCACGCACCATTAGAACTATGATTTGATCTTTCTGAGTCTATAGGTTTTCTCATCAGGAAAATAGTGATAATCCTCTGGTTCTCCTTGAGGATCAAATTAAATAAAGGAGGGAAAGCTTCTTGAATGTTCCAAAGCACAAAATGAATATTATGACAGATTTTGAACTGAGTCCAAACGATATATTATTGAATTAGTTGACGTAAAAATGGTAGATCTTTACAAATACAGTTATATTTAGGCAACTTTGGTAGAATTTCTGCTGCTGCAGGTAATAGGAAATTTACTTGAAAGTTAAGAATAAATCATTATTTGTCATCTTTGCCTCTTCCTTTCAGGTTAATGCATATTAAATATATGTATTTCTCTTTTTTGTAAGAGAAAACTGAGGGGGGATAGTTCATATAGCATTGGTTTAAACTAAGCAGATCATTTATCATTTATTTAGCAATTAAGTTGATTATAATTTAATTAGCTTAATTTAGATTACGTTATGGATGTGCAGATTTGACTAATGTAGATTGTAAAGGAAAAAAAAATAACCTGGCCACTTTACATAAATTAACATATGACGTGACATGTTGTAAGTGTTTGAGAGAAACTCTAGTGTGGAGAAGGAAGAGTCCAGCCCTTCTCTTCAGTGCCGTGGGCCACATTATACTTTAGCTATCCTACTCCAACTTTGGCTTAAGGATCTGTAGCAGCAGTATAATTTGGGAGCTTGTTAGATATGGCATAATCTCAGCACCTACCCTCTTCTAAATGAGATACAAGAAGCCCAGCTAATTTGAAAGCATGTTAAATCCTGAGAAACATTGTTCTAGAGTGGTCTGTTTCAGACCTTCTCTTTCCCCACCCCAACCCCTCACCCTGACCCCCAAGCATTTGGAGATAGCAACAGGAACCTGTAACAGGAACCTTTAATGACTGCAAAGCATTGGAGCCACAGTTGGGTCTCCTTTTTTTTTTAAGATTTTATTTATTTTATTCATGAGAGACAGACAGAGAGAGAGAGAGAGAGAGAGGAGCAGAGACACAGGCAGAAGGAGAAGCAGGCTCCACTCAGCCCGGTGTGGGACTGGATCCCAGGTCTCCAGGATCACGCCCTGGGTTGAAGGCAGACGCTCAACCACTGAGCCACCTAGGCGCCCCCACAATTGGGTCTCCTAATGGCACACTAACCTCTCTAAATTATCAATAAGCCTGTAATAAATTCTGATTTAGATGGAAGGTAGGTAAACCAACACACAGAAGAATCACTAGGTTGAAAATCGTAGTTAAATGTTTATTAGACTTCCTGTGTGCAAGAAGTGGTGATGAATTACAGCATTGATTTAGACACTATTCTTATCTGAAAGGGCTTACAGTTTTTTTAAGGGACAAAATAATTGCAAACCTATTAATGCCATAGGAATAGGACATTTTTTAAGTGAATGCCATTGAAGAAGTTTGAAGAAGGTTGGGTAAGAAACGGGACTTTGGACAAAACCTAGACTTTATTGAATGAGGTATATATATTGGCATAGGGGGATTTTGGTCATGAAATTGACCTAACTTAATTGTGATTTAGGAGGAAAAGCAGAAGAGACAGCATCATGTAGTAGAGATTGGTGAAGGAGGGCACAGAACACAACTGTTTATGTGTCAGTTATAGTAGTTTAGAGAAGGAATAATAGGGATCTTGGCTTGGCTGACAATAGGAATAAATATTTGAGGAGGAAGAATAGAAAATTTGCATGATTGAATCTGTAAGACTTTAAATTTAGCTGGATGTTGCTGTGAGGGGAGTGAAATACACTAAGAAGTACCAGTTATTTAAATACAAGAAAAAAGAATAAGGGACCAAGGAAGGGAAACTAAACATGATCCTGCCATTTTGAGCCTGAGAACTACATCATGTCATGTCAGTAAGCCATTAGAATCAGTAAGATCTGTTGATTAGGGAAAAACTGCAACATCAAGCAGACTATTGGAAATTCTGAACTGTGATTTGAGAGAGCACAGTTTTAGGTGTCTGCCTCAAAGTCATCAGCAGAGTTCTAGTGATTTGTGAGACAGAAATAATTATAGGAAACTATAAATGGAAAACATTATTTCATTGCTTATGCCCTATGAACACTGCCTGAAATTCAGAACATTATTCTATCATTGTAGTTTTAGTCTCCCCCTTGGAAGTCTGTGTGCATATTTTAATGTGGATTCTCTGCACACGTCTACCAGGAATATCTTCCTTGAGACTGAGTAGAGGACCTTTTCTGGAGAAAGCCTAGAGAATAGTTCTATGGGTAATTGACATCTGTTCAGAATGAAAAACCAAACTAAAATTTTCTTGAATCAATGGAAATTAAATTTTAGACCAGATGTCACACTGAGTGCCCAGCATAATAAATGAAAAACAAAAACAAAATCCAAGACATATTTAGTCCAATTATTTTAAACTTCATAATAGCAAGAGTGAAGAGGTGATTCAGATAACTTTCAGAAACAATAAAAGACAGATTCAAAGGCTGGGGATATGATGACACGAGGCTTCTCAATCATGACTTTGAAGGCTGGAGGAGCATATTAACATGCTTCAGGTCACTGAGGGTGAATGCTATTCACCCCGGAATTCTGTAGTTAGCCCCCCTGTTAATAAGGGTAAATTAAAGGCATTTTTACACATTGAAAATTTCACAAATTTAAGTCTCAGTCATCCTTTCCTAGGAAGCTTCTGGAGATGTGCTCCCCAAAATTAAGAAAGTAAGTCAAGGAAGAAGACACAGGATCTAGGAAAGATGGATCCATCATTGGAGAGAGGTAGAGGGAGTTTGAGAAAGCTGTTCCAGTTTGTAGGGAGAAGACGGGCCCAGGAGAGACGTCGCCAGGAGAAACCCAAAACACAGTTTGACAGAATGTCATCTGAGAATCTTAGGGAAGCACTTTTCAGAAAGTGTGGAAAGATTTGATCACAATTTTAAAACTAAGCAAATGTCACAACTGGGATATTATTAATAAAAGCAACAGTTTTTTTCAAGAAATAAAGTATAGTCAGAAAACTACTTTTCAGGGCAGCCCCAGTGGCGCAGTGGTTTAGCGCCGCCTGCAGCCCAGGGCGTGATCCTGGAGACCCTGGATCGAGTCCCACGTCAGGCTCTCTGTATGATGCCTGCTTCTCCCTCTGCCTGTGTCTCTGCCTCTCTCTCTGTCTCTATGAATAAATAAATAAAATCTTTAAAAAAAAAAAAAGAAAAGAAAACTACTTTTCAGAGTAGGGAGGAATATTTACATTGCAATAATAATGTGATGATGATGATGATGATGATACTGCTCACTGAATACAACTTTCATAAAAGGGGTACTATGTTAGGAGCTTGGTTGGAGGGAAAGAGCTGACATCCAAAAGCTAAAATTCTCAACTTCTGTAAATGGGAATTCAATGAAAATGTCTGGAAATAATGTTTTAAAAGATAGTAGTATAGTCTTAGAAATATAAAAAGAGATAAGAAGTTAACTACTAAATGTGTTTTTATAAGGACTAGATTGGAGGTGGACACAGATGGAGGAGGAGACAGATGGCCATTATGTATGCCTCTTAATGTTACTTTTTGGTATGCATACGCTTAATTTTGATGAATATAAGTAATTTTAAAAAGTAATGTTATAAAATATTGTCCTTTTTGAAAGTTATTCTCATAACTTTTCTATGTACATTCATTTATCATGATCTTAGCTTGAGGAATTATTTTTTCCTATTGTATTTGTCTTGCTATTTAGAATCCATAGTATTCTATGGATTTTAAGGTATGACTTTCTGAGATTTGTAAAAATTAAATTTACATACTTGATTGAAAACAAATGTATATTCATTTGTGACATGGTGTCTTGATTTTAAAACATTCAAATTTGAAAAGGGAGAAATATTCAAGACCTTGAAGGGAGTTAAGAAAATAATTGTCAGAGTAGAATCAATCTTGCCGGAATTATGCTGTCAACTACTTCTGAGGAAGTTTATTCTATTATGACGTTGTTTTTCTGGAAATGTACTAGGTACTTTTAATGTCAGCCTTTTTTTTTTTTATAGGTCAATGGGAAACAATATCATAGCAAAGTATTTGAGAATTTAAAAGGACTAATTCAAAGTAAGAATTTAAAAGCACTCATAATCATAAATTACGAATCTCACATGTGATGGATTATAGAAAGCATCTGCTATTGAAAGCTAGCCAAATAAGAATAAACCTGTGATTTAAAAGCATGGATGTAGATGGAAATGTGACAGTGTAAAATTGCCACACTCTACTGCACATCCTGTCCTGGCAAGAACAAAGCTCTGATGATATAATAGGCTTTATTTGCTTCTAATTTATGTTTCCTTACATGGTACCGTCTAATTTGTTACTGACATAGATAATGTTCTAAGACCTAATGAGCAGAATGATCTTCTACATTCCATTGCAGAAGAGCAAATGAAAATCTGATTTTCTTTTTTCCTGATTTAGAAGGAAGAAAACAAGACTGGACTTCTCACCTAGGAAAGTATAAATATAATATAATACACACTTAGTTTGAACTCATCTTTTCTAAGGATTTTAGGTTTGAATATTGTTTTTTTCTTTATATATTTGATATCATTTGAGCACTTAGCTATGGAGACTGAGTGTACATAAATAGAGAGTAATTTGTATTTTTGATAGGTAGAAGTGAGCTATCTTGCTAACCAAAATCTTTTCCTATGATCTCAAGCCTCAGAAAACCGATGAAAGTCAAGTGGGGCCAATTTAAGACAAGTTAAATTTCCAAAGCTTGATTCCAAAACAGAATCCATGCCTTTCCATGGACCAAAAGCTGAGGAAGCAAATAAAAGTTCACAGAGAGCCAAAGGAACTCAGTGAGCCACAACATTAGGGACTAATTTTCGTGTTGGAATGAATAGCTTGCTCCTTTTACTCAATTCCTGACTCAAACTGAGAAGGGGGCGGGGGAGTTGGTAGCCAAAAGTTTTCTGGCAACTATGGGAAGAAGGAATTCCATAGCAGGATTCTTTAGATACTAACAGCATGAAAGTCCTGGGGAGTCAGATCATCAAGGGAAGAAAGCTGAATTTACGGGGAAGACAGGAATAAAAACTCCTTTACTCCTTTACTTAGTCAGCTTTGCAAAGAACACACAGGAGAGGTGACCGTATTTCAAGAAACTTAGAACAGCCTTACTTAATACAATGGTGATTTCCTTTGAGGAAAAACAGAAGTGGCTGCGGCAAGGATTTGTGCTGAACATCTTGAGATGGTAGGGAAAAGCAGTTGGGTTTTGATCTGGGTCCATTTTGGGTTGGAAGCTTTCTCTGCTGAGGAATTGTATTCCTTAGATTGGAGTCAATTGAATATTGATTTTCCTCAAAGGTGATTTTCTTTTTACTCCTATGAAGTTCTGCCTTTAATAACTTTATCTTCTTTAAAATAAAAGCTGTTAAGTGTTCTTTGTCAAAGGATGTGGGAAGCCATTTTTTTTTGGCTACGTAGTCCTCTTGTCATCTCCACCTAGTTCAGGATTTCTGGCAATAAATGTGATTTCAAGGGTATGAGAAATTGTTCACTTAACAGTCAAACATTGAGGAAGTCTGTGTTGCTTAATCTTAAATTTATTAGATTCAACGTGACTAACCACTCCCTTCCTTTCTGGGGTGAAGAGGAAGAGTTTTAGACCATCAGGTCAAATGTTCATCGGCCTGAATGAACAATTGTATTAAGGGACACTAAACAGGAGATACAAAGAATTCTTTTCAGAACAAATGTTTATTTCAAATAAGCGCAGGGATTGTGGGATCTGTAGCCTTTCCCTCATGTGGAGGGGCATCTGGCTGTGAGTGAGGAGTTTCATTCATGCTGAGCTTCACCATTAAGAGGGAATCGGTTTTGTGAACCCCCCTTAACCGTTCTGGGCCTCACTAAATTGGTAACTTGTGAGTCCAATAGAATTATAGAATTTCCTTTTAGTTGGAATTTCTTTATGCTCTATTTCTGTTCTTCCCAAAGCTTAAGAGTAATCTGCTCCAAGGAACATAGCAATGCCCAGGTATAGTAGGTGAATGAGTTTATTTGATACCTCCTTAATGTTAACAAAGTTAGGCATAATGTTCTAATGCCATAGAACTTGGGTATTGGAAGGAGTTTAGAGACCATTCCATGTCTCCACCCATACAAAATGAGGAGAGAACTGAAGTAACATTATTTGCCTTGCTAAAAGATGCAGTGGGAATTTCTTTCCATTTAACTATTAAATATATTTAACAGTCTATGACTTTAAGTATTGTTGTCCTCTGTCACAAGCATATTTTCATTTTTGTTGTGAATGAGCATTTCCTTTGCATTAGTCTATAAGATTCATGAGAGTGGAACTTGTTATAAGAGTCTTTGCAACACATGCAAAGTATCTGGTGGTTTTAGGTGAGTCAGTTGTTTGCCTTCAAAGTCAAGTTTTTGGAGTACCTGGATGACGCAGTCAGTTAAGCATCTGCCTTCAGCTCACGTCATGATTTCAAGGTCCTAGGATTGAGCTCTGTATCTGGCTCTGTGCTCAGTGGGAAGTCTGCTTCTCCCCCTCTTTCTGCCCCTCTCCACCCGCCCCCCACCCTGGCTCATTGGTTGTCTCAAATAAATAAATAAAATCTTAAAAAAAACCCCACAAAATCAAGTTTTATAAAGGTAGTGACTCACTTTTTTTGTGCTAGAATGAGAAATTATGCTAAGTATGGTTACTAACTACATGTAGGAAATATATAATTTCTCCGTGACTTTTGAAGAGGTTATCAGGAGATGGTTGATGAAAATTCTGGACCTACCCTTCAGAAAAAAATGCACATATACATACAAACATATGAAAAATCATATTATTTGTAGGGTTTTTGATCCCCAGAACCATCCTGTTACTCTGAAGTGGTTTATTGATCATGGAGCATGAACATCTTTTCTATGTCATTATTCAATTAAAATGCATTATGGTAATGATTTCTATTTTTAAACTAATGGTATAAATGAATAATCCTTGTTCCATTTATTTCAGAAATAATTAGCTTGTAGCTTTTTCAAAAGAATATTGCTAGAACAGGAGTGGGAACTTGGGGGCCTGGGACATTGAGTGACACTACAAGCTGAGAACAGGGTGATAGGACAATGAATTGCTAAAAGAACAGTTACAAGGAGTGATTGTGGTGATTAGGTCAAAAGTTTAGGTAGATAGAACAAAGAGTGCATTTAGGACCTAGAAGTAAATGCTATTGTCATCTGAACAGAGGTGAGGCTGGCTAAGTATGTACAGGCAGGACTCCTCTCAATGGCATGTGTGAAGCAACATGCTCGCCCCACCATCCAAGACGGACAGAACAGAGTTTCTGTTCAAGGAGATTATAAACTATGGACAGTCTTAAAAATTACATGTCTGAGAGTTGCCAGTTTAGGAGAAGAAAAAAATAAAGCTCTGAAATGTGTTGCCAAAGTTTTAGTCTTTAACTTTCATGAGTTTTCAGCCTGCAGAGACAGCATCCATTTCTGGTTCCAGAAATCCTGGGAGTATGTTAGCTTTAGGTGTGAAGATGCAGGTTCTGGACTTAATTACCACCCCCCACTTCCCACCCCCATTTTTTTTTTTTTTCCTTTTTTTTTCCTAGGCTTTAGTTGATGATCCTGTGGAAACAAAAATGACTTTGCTTGGTTTGGCAGAAATGCAAGAAAGATAAGCTGCTTGGGGAAGAGGGAACCTGTTCCAATCCCTGTCCCAAGGTCTTTTCAAAATGTATGCGTCAGCCTGAGAAATTTTCATATGTAATGCCTAAGTCTAATTATTTAGTTTGGCTACAAAGGATTGGCAAAGCATGCTTTAATCGTTTTGATGCTAACATTGTCACAAGGCAACATTAAATCATTGTGAAATGATAATACTTTACGTGAGTCACTAATTTCGCAGCTGTTTTTCCTTGTCAAGTTTGAAACTAAACCCAACAGAATCGGTAATGGTAAAAGAAAATAAGGCAAATGACTACCTCAACTTTATTTTCTTGGCCATACCCGTAGAAACAACAAATGAGATGCAAGATTCTTAAACATCTTGCTCCCCTCATTGGCATTGCCGTAACTCAGGGACTTGTCATCTTTTAGAAACTTCTGGTTAGTCTCCTTGCTCCCACTTTTCCAGTTCTCATCCATCCTGAACACTGTAGCCAGACCTATTTTCCAACACTCATTAAAGTCTTTGTCACTGTTCTGCGTGACATATAGCTCAATAGGCTTCCAGTTACCTGGATGATAACCAAACTCCCCATTTTGGGCTCTGATTATTTGGAGGCTGCCTTTTCCAGCCTCTCATGGTCTGTGTGTTCTAGCATACTGAATATACGTCAAGCCACAAACATTTAATAAGTACATAATTTGTCTCCCAGACACTGAGCTAGTGTGGGGATTCAAAGATAGGTTAGATATAGTCTTTGTGCTGAAGGGGCTCACAGGGCAGGAGACATGTTAAAAATATAGTGTGTGAGGGCGCCTGGCTGGCTCAGTCAGGTAAGCGTCTGCCTTGGGTTCACGTCATGGGTCCTGGGATCGGCCCCACATCAGGCTCCCTGCTCAGCGGGAAGTCTGCTCTCCTTCTCTCTCTGCCCCTCCCCCTGGTCATTTCTTTCTCTCTCCAATAAATAAATAAATAACATATTTAATTTTTTTTAAAATGCAGTGTGTGTGACATGTGATGATACGCCTTTGTATATCCCTGTGTTCTGCCTTGAATAAACTTTTCTTTTTTTTTTTTTAACTTTTCTTTGTATCTTTCTGTAGAACTTCCATTTGCCCTTCAACACTGTTGTCAATTATCATCTGCCTTTATAAGATGATGAACAATTACTTAAAAGATTTCTTCTGTGTATACTTGTATTATAATTTATTTTACTTATATTGTATTTTGTATACATATCTACTTATGTATTGATCTGTGAGCCCCTTGAAGCACAAAGGGCTTAGTCATGACCACACCCTTAATTACATGCTCAATATCTAACATGTAATAGATTCTTACAAATATTTGTGGACTAAATAGCCTTTTTTTTTTTTTTTTTAAAGTAGGCTCCATGCCCAGTATGGAGCCCACTGTGGGGCTTGAACTCATGATCCTGAGATCAAGACCTGAGCTGAGATCAAGAGTCAGATGCTTAACCGACTCACCTAGCCAGGTGCCCTTGAATAGCTTTATAATATTAGTCCAATATAAAAAAAAAAAAACACAAAGAAGTTCTTATCTTCACAAGTCAAGTTTAATGGAAGACAAGATCATATTCTTCTTTGATAGAACTTACCTGACCCAAACTAGAATTTAATAATCATACTTAAAGTAACAGTTAATATTTATTGAACTTTTCCTATCTTCAAGATATTGTTTTAAGAACCCTATATAAATTATCTCCTTTAATCATCCTAATGATTATATGAGTTGGGAAATATAATGACTTCCTTTTTATGGATTTTGTAGAAAGTTTAAAAAATACATCATCATCATTGTAATAGCTGATAGTTGTATAGCACTTACTGGTGCCAGGTGCCATTCTAATGCTGATCATAAATTAAGTCCTTTATTCCTCACACCTCCATGATTTATTAATAGTTCATAGTATTATCTCCATTTTATAGAGGAGAAAACTGAGGTACTGAGAAATTAAGTTTCTTTTCCTAGATCACAGCCAGATTTGTGGGGCTACAATATGACCCCAGTGGTCTGGACACATCTCTTACACTCTTACTTTTAGGCTACGCCATGTTTCATTTCGTTAACACTGCAAATGGATGGTTCATAAAGTTGATTATTATCTATGGGTACTTGAAATAATAAGAATTTATATCATTTAGCCTACTTTTCTCTGTTAATTGGGTCAAGATATACTCTCGGATATTCCCTTACATGCTTTCCATTTTGCCCATTTTATTCTTTCTTGAACAAGGGAGAATCTCATGGAACCTAAACTGAATAAAGGTTTGTGTGATATATTTTCTTTGGTTAAGGCTTTAGATCATATCTGCCTTCTCTATTCACTCAGTTCCACTTTTCTTCCTTTAGTTCTATTTTACAGTTGATATGGAATGTTTATCGGATATTAGTCCTACCAAAGCAGGCTTACTGTATTCGGAGATGCGAAAAAGTATTATTCCATATGTCTGTGATCTGAAAAATTGTTAAAGTTACATTTAGCTTAATGGAAAACAATTAGTGTAGACTCAGACTTTTATCCAGTGTACATAAAGCATGATTCATAAACATTAACAAGACCACGCTCACTTGAGAATTCAGATAGTATCATATCTTCTTCGGCACACAGCCTTTGCTTTGTCAAAACGAAGAACAAAATCCGTCTTGCTGAATAAGGGAAATACTATAAAACCATTGTAAATTAGGGAAAATAGTGAGAGGAATTCTCAAAAATATGAAATAATAATAAAGCTGACAGCTGATGTATGGAATATATAGGCTTTAAATTTCAAAGACTCAAATATCCATTTTATCGAGGTTGAAAACTGCCATGATACATTTTAGAAGTATCTTGATACCTATTCCTGAGACACTGTCCGTTTATATTTTCTCATCAATTAATAATGGCTTACTTGAAAATAATGGTTTAGTTTTAAAGTCCAGTAATATCTAATGGACTTTAATAAGTAATGAGTGATACTCTTACTTAGTATTTAATATTAAATGGTTATAGAAAATGAGAGGGTATGACAAATATTTAAGGCAAAAATCTCTTTAAAAGATTTGGGTTTCTGTAAACTCAGACCTAAATTTAAATAGGAGTCTGTCTATATCACAACTATAAATGAAAAAAAGAATTTAGGATATACAGACAAGTGTTAAAGAGAAATGGAAACTGAAACTGAGGTTATATTATGTGCTTTACCACCTGTGATATTGTGACTTTCGGGCATGTGGCCTCACTTTGGAGGAATTAAATACTTTCATTTATAAAATCATGAATTTGTATTAATTGATTTTCAAGGTCCCTTTCTGCTTTACAGTTTTGATCCCAATATTAATTCAGGATCATATATCTTTCAGAATCCATTTTCTTGGATTTGGCTTCTTTTTTTACTTCCTGAATACATGAAATAGGAACAGTATAATCCTCCAAACACAGTCATGAGTCTTAACATTATCAAAAGTAGGAGGTGAAGAAATGCTCTGAGGTTTCTTACATATTTAGTTTGATGCTTACTTTGCATATATTAATTGATTTAACCAGTTTGAAATAATTGATGCTTTAATCTATAAAGATGACCAGAGTTGTGAAATATTTTGCATTTACTTGCTTTGATACTCATTTTAATATCTTGCATTTTTTCATATGTAAGATCAATATTCTATCAATAAAATACAAATGTCATAAATCATATTGATTTCTAAATGAGTGTGTGCTTAAAAGTGTATTGTTTACTTATATCTAAATTGGAGCATTCATGCTGTATATATTCATTTACAAAGCACGCAAATGTACGTTTTTTGTTTTTTTTTTTTTGTAAATGTACGTTTTGAGGCAAGTAAATATTTTGCTAATTAATTGTTTCTTTCTTTCTATTCCTCTTTTACATTCCCATAGACTTGCTGCTTTCAAATAGCTGCATTCCCTTTTTGGGTTCATCAGAAGGGCTAGATTTCCAAACCATTCTGTTGGATGAGGAGAGGGGCAGGCTGCTTGTAGGAGCCAAGGACCACATCTTCCTGCTCAGCCTGGTTGACTTAAACAAAAATTTTAAGAAGGTGAGTTATTTATGTATAGTTGACTGAATATGCGTTTATCTTCATTCATGTCTTTCTCCTCTTTTAAGTGACTCTGTCAAATGCACTTCATTCATGTCTTTCTCCTCTTTTAAGTGACTCATGTCAAATGTCATTGACATGTTCAAAAAGAACATATTAAAAGAACACCCAGCTTCAGATACATGTTGTGGATCTTTGTGGATTTAAGTACATATACATGTTCTCTGTTAAGAGTGAATGAGCATAATAATAAAGCCTTTGAAAATGTGAATGAAAGGGATCATACAAGAGAAATGCAATATTTTAGATTGAAAAGCTGGCAAATATAACATTTATGTCTATAGCAATTAATGTAAAATTACGTTTTTATTAACTTTCAATTAACAAATAACCATACGTTAAAAAACATTTTTTAAAGATTTTTAATTTATTTGCGAGAGAGAGCACAAGCCAGGGGAGGGGCAGAGGGAGAGGGAGGAGCAGACTCCCCACTGAGCGGGGAGCCTGATGCGGGGCTGGATCCCACGACCCTGAGATCATGACCCTAGTTGAAGGCAGATGCTTAACTGACTGAGCCACCCTGGCACCCCCAAATAACCATACTCTAAAATGACAGTTTGATTATGGTGGTATTTTAACACCACAGTTTTTTCACACTCTTAACTGAATAGTTTTCTCTTATGGCCCAATCACACTCAGAGGATGAAGATTAATAATACCCTCAACTATGGGCTCATGAAGAACAATCTACCACTAAAAGAAAATATCTGCTAGTCGTTAAAAAAACAAAAGGCAGCTGCTGCTATGCTTTACATTTTCAGTTAGCCACGTGATACCCAAAGGGAAGTGCCACACTTTAGGCCTTATAAATTATGATCAGCTGGTACTTTAGCAAGTACCAATATCTATGCAAGGCAAAATGGATATTAGGACTGGAAGGGATTGAATGACTGACGAGAAGACATAATACATGACCCATTTTACATCTACAAGACATTTTTTTTTATTTTTTTTTTTATAAGACATTTTAGATTGTTTTTGCCTTCTCTCCTTTTTCAGAAGTATTGCAAAAAAAAAAAAAAATACTAGGAGCCATTACAAGATTTCGGGTCAATAGTCTCCAATATTGAATTAATAGAGAATTCTTTCCATTCCCAAAGAGCTGTTCATAAGTCGTCATAGGACTTTGAATCTTCAAATAGCTTTCATCTACAATAACTACTTTAACTTAAGCTCTAATTTTGAAATACTTTTTATAACTAAATAGTCATTGCTCAGTTATTTGAGTTATTAAGACTAAAGGCTTTTGTCTACATAAGCAAAATATTTATCTACATATTTGATAATATTCTTAATTAATGCCTGCATCAGAAACAATGTTTTTTGCCTTTTAATAACTTAAATTTAAGTAGTTTTTCTGTCATTTTTGAGGCCCACCAAAAGAAAAGGAGATATCTCTTATGAGTGCTCAGACTTGATAAAGAAATAGTCTTTGAGTGCAAATGTATATGCATGTATTAGATATTACTAGAATAAAGAGTAAGGGTAAAATATTGCCAGTAGTTGTTTTTGACTTGCCATAATCCAAATACACTTACAAACTCATAAGATTATCTTATTAAAAATATTATTCTGTAGTTTAATATTGTTTACAATAAGTAAAATAAACAGTGAATTATATGCTAGAATTTGAAAAGCTTACCTTCACTATGCCATTATAGTTTCATTCTATTTGTCTTTAAGGGTATATGGTTTCCTTAGAAATTTTTTAATAAGTATTTGTATCAGAGAGCCTATTGATGGTATGAACTAATGTCTCAATTTTAGCAGGAGATAACTCCTTTTATGAAAACCACCAAAGAAAATCTTAGTCAGCTTCACAGTTTTACTTTAAGAGCTGCTACATAGCTAACAAAGCATTTTTCCAAATATGTCTGTTTTAGTATAATAGCAAAAAGCAATTCATACTTTTAAGGGAATTTGTTCTTGTGCTATTCTCTGCCTTCAGGGATTAGAAGAAGAAGTTCATTTATCTGAAATGAGTGTATTAGATCATTGCTTAAAATAAATTCTGATAACATAACTTCCTTATGTGACTATTTTAAGCAAATCTCTCTTTGGCTGCATTCCATCCTTGAAATGTGCTAATATTTAATAAAATAAATACTTATGAAATATTGATTTCCCTTATGATATTATTGAAATAAATGGTTATTTGGATACATTGTAAAATTAGGGTCTGTGCTAGAGATTTTCTGCCTAACTGATATTCTTTTGTCTTTATAAGATGTATAATTCATAAAGAGGTTATATAAAGGAAATAATTTACGTTTATGTAGGTATCCACATTTAAAATTTGTATGAATCATTCTCGTGCTAAAAGGTACTTCACAGTAGCAAGTTTAAGTGTCAAGATGTAGTGCTTTAGCAGTGTTTAGACCTACGTGGTTTGCATTGGCTCTGTGCCCCTCGGCAAAAATCCAAACTTCTCTGTGGAAGAAACCACACATGTTGGGACTCTGTGGGTCTGAAGGATGTCCTTTGTACTCTGTAGACTTAAAGCAATCTACAACACATAATTGAGTTAGGAGTGACTGACTGGTTGGGATATTTTCCTCTGGCAAATTAAAAACAAGATCTGTAGAAAGTATTCAGTTGAAGTGCCAAAATTTAGGATATATGTTTGCTTATAAGTTTTTGTACAAACAAGGATGTGCCTATTGAAAAATAGCTATCATTACTTCATATTTGCCACAGGCCTTCAATGTGGAGTCACTAAACAACCTTTACAAAACGAATTCAGTAACAAATATTTGCAAATATCCTTTGTCTTATCTTTGTTCAAACTAGATTTTGAGTCTTCCACAATGAGTGGTACGGGTATATGCTTAATAAGCTCTGATAAGTAAGTGACTGTAGAGGAAGAAAGTAAAAATTAGACCCTTCAGAGTATTTCTACTCTCTGGAAAGCAAAAAATATGCCAAGTGGTTTGTTTTTTTGGTTTTGGGGTTTTGTTTTTTGTTTTTTGTTTTTTTGTTTGTTTATTTTAGATACAAGAGATTCTGATCTTTTCTTGAAGGAAAGGACTATTTCGTTTCTATAGGGATTTAACAGATTTAAGGGCAAGTGTAAGCACATATGGAGATGTGATATCTCTCACTTTGAGTAGGCTTTTCCGCCACTGGTTCATAAGGCCTCTCTTTTCAGCTAGGGAATACTCTGTGGGTCCCTCTGTGGAATAGGTTTAGGATAGATATACACACTGATGGGACAAAATGGAATAATCAGAACAAGCCTAACATGATCCCATTCCAAGGGAAGAACGTAGATCTGGAACCATTTTTACTATTGTGCTGTAGGTTGATTTCCCCCAGAAGCCAACCAGGAGAAGGAGATTAGTTTATGAGGTATTTGTTAGGGAGTGTTCTTGGGATCAACACGTGTGAGAGGGCCACTGGGGAAGTAGTATTAGATAAAGAAAGTACTGAGCTATAATGCAGACCTAGCAAAGCCTCAGCTGACAGGCCAAAGTGATAAGGTGGCAGCCATTTCAATATTTCCCTGTAGTGTAAATGATAATACCATTATTCAACTGAGTTTATCTTATAAAAGGGAATCTCCATTTTCTCCCTATCTAATCCATTTACCATGACTATCAGTGTTATCTCTTAAACAAATAAAAATCTGACTGTATTTCTCCTCTGCTCATATACTTTTGGAGTTCTTGATTTCCAATGTAGTTGAGTGAACTCCAGATTACTGTTGACTTCTAAAGCTCTCCCTGTTTCCAGTCTTATTTTTATCCACTGTTCATTATTCCCTCATTTGCACTTTATTTTCTGCTTCCCTCCCTTCCTCTTTCATTTTTTTTTTACTCAATCTGCTCCGTTAGTTCCTTTCAAAATAAATTCCTTTCAAGTTTTGTGCCTTTGCTAAAAAGCTTCCTGAGATTGCCATTCACTCCTTTGCTCATTTCACTCTTCTGAATTCTCAAAGGCAGTTACCTAATTTTGCCCTCTTATATAGCCTTTTACTCCCCCAGATTCCATGTTATCTTAAGGGACATAACAATTCTTTGTGTTTATTAGAGCATTATATACATTATCAGTCTCAGTTGTCCTGCTTGATAGAATTATCATTATTCATTGGTATAAATAAATATATCCCCCATCCAAATTATAGCCTCTTTGAATGGGGAGTTGGCTATTTTCCATGCATTTCTGATCCTCCTTTAGCACACAGTACAGTCTTGCACATAAAAGACACTACAGAATATGTTTCTTCGATTTTTTTTTGAATTGGGGATTTTGTTCTTTTTCTCTCTTGATTGTGAGATCAATGTATTATGCTTATCAATTTATCATGCTGTCCACATAGAATAAAAGACATCTGAAAATTAAGAAAATTTATCATATTATATAATAAGAATAATGTCCAGGGTGGCTACTGAGATGGGATATCATCTGCTTAATGATACTACCAGGGACCCAGTTATTTCGGTCTCTTCTACCTGCCATTCTTTGTTGGCGTTATCCTTAGGTTGGTAGCAAGATGGCTATGACAATTTCAGGGGTCACATTCAGAAAAGAAAATGTAAAGGGATAAAAGATTATCACTTATTATGTCTCCTTCTTAGGAGCAAGAAACCTTTCGAGAATCCTTTCTAAAATCTCATTAGCCAGAAATATGTCAATTGTAGTGTTTGAACTCAAAATAGGGGTGCTGAGACCATGATTTGCTTACATCAATCAATTACCTTAGGCGGAAGAAATGTTCAGGAATCAATCACATTGGGGATCCCTGGGTGGCGCAGCGGTTTGGCGCCTGCCTTTGGCCCAGGGCGTGATCCTGGAGACCCAGGATCGAATCCCACGTCGGGCTCCCGGTGCATGGAGCCTGTTTCTCCCTCTGCCTATGTCTCTGCCTCTCTCTCTCTCTCTCTGTGTGACTATCATAAATTAAAAAAAAAAAAAAAAAAAGGAATCAATCACATTGATCACTACACTTACCGAGAGGAAGTAGAAAGCAAATTCTCTGGGGAAAAAAATTATTTAAAGGACTCAATTTTTTTTTTCATTAACTTAGGCTACCTGAGGCAAACATAATCATTTCCCCAGCCAATCAACAAGAAGAATGTATGTTGACTATTTGGAGAGAACTATTAAGATTAGCTAGTTCTACAAGGAACTACTCTGGGAGGATTTATTTTTCTTTTAGGAGATAGGCTTGAAAAGTATTCATTACAAGTAAACATCCTTGAGGTCATTTATTTTTCTCCACCCTACATGGTAAAAATTGAAAAATCAGCTGACCTTTACTTCTCTTGCTTATGTAAGAGTTCATTTGCCTCTACAAAAGTTCTCTGTAGTCTCTCTAATGTATGTGAGCTTTATGAACTCTGGGCTGCTGCAGATCTCATCAAATTTTCTGATACTCTGTAAGTTTTCTTCCTTCAATATTCTAACCATTGGAGGGATGACATTGTTCAGAGACAGTAAGATTACAATTGAATTCAAAGAGTTAAAGACTGCATTATTATTCTGTAGTACAGTAGCTAGCATTATCCACTAAATATTTAATGTACAGAGAATGTATTTTTTAAATCAAATAGCTAATATCACTTAAGCATCATTGAATATGTATCTTAGCAGAATTATACCCAAAATAGTGCTCCATTGATTGGATTTTTTCCATCTCTGGGGTTGAAACCAATTATATGCATTTGTAGAATTAAAACTTGGGAGGGTTTTTTTTTTAAAGATTTTTTATTTATTTATTTATTTATTTATTTATTTATTTATTTATTTATTTATTTGAGGTGGTGGGGGGAGGACAGAGGGAGAGAGAAATCCAAGTAGACTCTGCACTAAGGTCAGAGTCCAAAGTGGGTCTTGACCCCACAACTCTGAGATCAGACCTGAGTTGAAACCAAAAGCCAAGCACTTAACTGACTGTACCACTCAGGTACCCCGAGATACTTTTTAGTGACTAACTTGGTATATATATTTTTTCTTTTCTACATTAGTCAGCATTTTTTTCCATTTTTTTCATTAAAAAATCAGTTGAGTGTCTACTTTTGTCACATGTGCATGGGATTTGAACTAGTTCAAGATGGATGGGTAAATCTGGATTGTTGTTAACTGGTTAATTAAAAATAATTTGTATTTGGAACTTGCAGTTTATTGTTTCCTTGTTAAGTTAGGATGGAGGAAAAACATGTTTGAGAAATCAAGTAAAGTTGTTCTCCCTTCCATGTGTATATTTTTCACAGTTCAAGTTAAAGAAACTACGTTTCCCTGGCCTAGACCTTAACATCCTGCCCATTCTCTAGAGTCAGAGGAAGTAAATGAAAAAATAATTTTAATAGTCAGGAAAGATGGTCAATGGCAGATAGACATTTACATTCATTTATCATTATTAGTGATGCATCCGAAACCTGTTCATGAGATAATAGTAATGAGTTTTTGACATTTGTATTATATGACTTAAGGGCCTACGGTTTCTAAACAAATGATTCTAAACTAGATGGCATCACTACACTTTGACTATAAATGAACATTCTCCACCTCAACCAGGCTTAAGTAGTCCTAGCAATAATCCATATAAAATCTAGAGCCTCCTCTATGTAAACTGCAGGAGTTATATATACAAACTGAAAGTCTCTCTCTTTCTCTCTCCTTTCTCTGTCTCTTTCTCATTTTTTTTTAATGGAGTCATAGTTAACAGTATATATATAAATATCCAGTACTCTGTTTGATTATGTTAGTTAATTGGACTTCTGAGTTAATGAGTTGTTGGGATCCTTCCATCTGAAAATGTAACTCACTTTGGAAGCAGTTCAAACCATGAATGGGTGGAGTGAGTCTCTAAACCAGGATGTAAGCAAACAGATCACAAAGGGGATGATTTATTAAACTAAGTTCTGCTTTTGTATTCATATTATTTAAGGATTTGTTTCTTGGTTTCCTTTGTTTTTTTCTTCTCTCTCTTTTTCAAGTGGGCTATAGAAGCAGTCAAGTAGATCAATGAGAAATAAACTTACTCTGAGACTACAGTTATTATTTATTTTACCTACTAACCTAACAGTGACTGGTGTGTCAACTCACGGAGTGTAATAATAAACAACTGTATTTTACCTCCCACCAGTCCTTTCAGTCTGCTCTGTGGAACTCCTTTCTCTGGACCTGTTGAGTAACTCCAACAGGCAACCATGGTTTTCAAGGTCACTCTTAGAATAGGCAGTTGTTGTGTAGCAGTTAAAAGGTCCAGGTCTGATGTAATAAAACTTTCACGCTCTGTTCCTTCTATCTGTCCCCATTTGGTCATGCCATGTGAAGGAAGGCTCCTGGGCAGGGAGGTGTTCAGAGACTTCTCTTTGTCCCTACCTAGCACTCCTCCTCTTCCTTAAGCCTGTGAAACAGAGTTTACTACGTCTCTATTCAAATCAGGAGAAGGGAGGAGGAGAGGGGTTTGGACAAGTGTCTACTTTACTGTCATTGTCAGAGGGACCTCACTTCTCTACTTTCTGGCCTTGTCAGATGTTTAAAGATGGCTCTTCTTTCAAAGGCATCTTAGTGAGTTTTTTTTTTGTTTTGTTTTGTTTTGTTTTTTATTTTTTGTTTTTTGTTTTTGGGTGGGGGGCGGATTTCCTCTTTCTGGAGTTCTTTCCTTTGCAGTTCTCTGGATAAGGTGACTACATCTCTTCTCTGACTGGTATGTTTTAATTTTTAATCCTGAGAAGGATTGCAGTTTGACCTAAAGTAGCCTCATGTCATCCCACTTTTGAGTGAGCATGGCTCCCATCTCTTCCATGGAAAACCATCATGTGTCTTTTCCTAGACATATTCTAGAAGTTCAGGCTGATATTAGTGGAGCCACTGAGTTTGGTCTCTATTTTCCCTGCAGCTTGTTAGTCTCTCTCTCACCTTTAGACATTAGTCTAGAATGTTCCACTAACTACATGTTCAACAGCAAGTGCTTCTTGAGGTCCCGTAAAAGCTCCTTTTCTGGCACCTACTCCTCATTTTGGGGGTTGTAGGACACATACTAGAACTGTCTCAGATGAAATATTCTTCTCTAGAGAAAGGAAAAAACTTTCTAATTTCCAGTTTCCATGTATTTATAGCTGATCGTGGGTAAAATCATCCATAGGATTCTTGGCCACCTACAATGAAATTTTTTGCTTCTTAACCTACCATCTCATTTTTGAATTTTTGCTCAGCTAAAACGTCTCTTTTAACATTTTGCCTTACTACTTACTACTTAAAATGAGCCCTCAAAGGGATGTTGTTTTACCTCCAAATTTAACGGACCTCCTCATTATATTCCTCATTATATATATTCCTGAAGCATACAAATTAGAACCATAGAGGCAACCAAATGAAAAATATTAATATTATTATTGGTATCATTTACCTTTTAACTATTAATAGCCTCAAACAAAACATATATGGTTTTACATCTTGTTTCACATGCTTTTCCATAGATTTCTGCTGGAATCTGACTCTATTTTTTCAGTTATCTTTGAAATTAATCTTCAAATAGTTTACTTTCATTTTGAGATAATATTTAATCAACTTTGTTCCTTTTTAATTAATTAAAAAATCATTTCTCTTGAAACTCATATGTGTCAAAATTAAATATTGTATATAAAATGTTTAGGGGTGCCTCGGTGGCTCATTCCATTGAACATCTGCCTTTGGCTTAGGTCATGATCCCAAGGTCCTGAGATCGAGCCCTGCTTTGGGTTCTCTGCTCTCTGGGAGCCTGCTTCTCCCTTTCCTTCTGCCCAGCCCCCATACCCTCTCGAGTAAATAAAAATCTTTTCTAAAAATATTAGAAAATGTTCGAAGAATTGCTATGTTAGCTAAGTTTTTTTTTAATATTTTTAATTTATTTATTCATGAGAAACACAGAGAGAGAGAGAGAGAGGCAGAGACACAGGCAGAGGGAGAAGCAGGCTCCATGCAGGGAGCCTGACATGGGATTGGATCCCGGGTCTCCAGGATCACACCCTGGGCCAAAGGCAGGAGCTAAACCACTGAGCCACCCAGGGATCCCTAGCTAAGATCTTTTAATAAGCCCCACCAAGAACCTAATTAGTTAATCTTGTAGTGTTAAGGAAGTTTTTCTATTTAAAGTAATTCATGTTCATTTCTAATATAAAAAATACTAAAAATGTTTCTAGGTGAGGGAGGACGTTTTCCTATGGATTTCGAAATGAGAAAGCATTGTACGAGGGCAATTATGTAGCCTACCTAAGATAATTCCATATTTTTGTGAAAAAATTTGACATAACTTCATTTTGCCTTGCACATGGTCCCCACATTTTCTTCAGAACTTGACTTGACTCTGTTGGTTATTTAACCACAAAATAATCAAAATTATTTAAAAGGAAATATTGTATAAACATCCATATGAAATACTTAAGCTAGAACTCAGATACTTTAAGAGGATTAGGGTGTTTTTTTTCTCTTTTTAGCAGAATGTTAGTAAAGTAATTCCATGTTTATAATTGTGATTGTTATTTTTCTTCCACCTAACAATCATAATGCCATTTTTGGATTATTTTTCTTCTTATTTAACATGAACTCAGTATGTGATGATGAAAATTAGGTTACTTGAAGGTCATCAAACTGTGCCCCTATTTTTAAGCACTTATTTTAAGAAAATAACCAAGCTAAATGACTTTGTAATTTTAAATACAATAATTTTTGGTGGAATATTTAAACACCATTCTCTGTGTAGCATGCATGAAAAGCGCTTTGTTATTTTTCTTTCCATAAGGAAGTCTAAAACAAGAGAGTTTTCATGCCCGAGGATCCTGTACTTGCTTGCTTTATACTGAGTACAAGCAGAAATGCTTTTATAAGTCCAAATGACCTTCTGACTCCAGTCCCATTAACTCACATCATGGCTGAATAAGACAATCCCCCCTAATGCTTTGCCCTGTAAATCTATTATTTAGGGTGAAAGTCTCTGAATCAATACTTCTCACTTAAAATCAAGACATTGAAAAAAGAAAATTGCCACCTTTTTTAATACTTAGTATTAAGAAAATATGAACATTGGAAACCAGGTGGACATCCCAATAAATTACCTTTTGTTACACGGCACCCTGCTTATTTTCAGGGTGATTAATCTGTTTCCCAGTGCCTGCGGAGCACATGCCGTCCAGTGACCCAGCGGTGAAACAATCGCCTCGTTCAGGGATGTGCTGGCTTGCCAGCTCGGGTGCTGATGTGCGGGGCCCATTGGTCACTGTGCCACGCTGGCAGGGTGCTGTCACATGGCTCAGCCTCCTGCCGGAACGCTGACAAGAACTCCTCCTCTGTCTCTGCTTTTAAGGGAAACTCCGCAGATCACTTTTCAGTAAGTACTGAGGGCTTCCTGGGCGTGTGACACTGTGCCAGCCACTACAGAGGCAGGACGCAAAGCAGCACTCCTCGTCCCTCGAGGTCAGTAGTCACGAAATTTCAAGGAGTCATATATTTGAGGCATATGCTTAGGAAGACAATGAAGACTGTGACCTGGGTTTCGTACAGAATTATATTGTCTGTCCACAAGCATAATTGCACTCAAATTCACGTGTGACTGCACCACAAATTCAAAATTACCCTTTGTGGATTTCTTAAAATTTCTTTTAGGTAGCAGGATACTCTAGTGTTCCTCTCCCTTCCATGCAGTATGTGATTCCTGAGCTCCTGCCATGTCTCCAGCGGCCTTCCAAGGCCGGGCGTCCGGTGGAGAATAAAACTGGTTGGGTCTCTGTCCTCATGGTGCCTCTGGTTTCTAAAGGGAGTGTTTGTTGGAGAAGAAAAAAGGAAACAAATAGGAGAATATCACTTAAATGTAGTGAAAAACTATGGTGATGATCCTGGGGGTCAGGGGGGAATGACTTTATTCATTCATTCACTCATCCATTCCTTCCTTCCTTCCTTCCTTCATTCATTCATTTTAGTTTCTATTTAAATTCCAGTTAGTTAACATAGAGCGTAATATTAGTTTCGGTTGTAGATATGCTAACTCAACACTTGCATGCAACACCTGGTGCTCATCACAGCAAGCATCCTATTCCTCAGTCCCTATCCCCTATTTCACCCGTCCTCCTACCCACCTCCCCTCTGGTAACCAGCAATTTGTTCTCTTTAGTTGTTTGTTTCTTGGTTTGCCTCTCTCTCTTTTTTCCTCGTATGCTTGTTTGTTTTGTTTCTTAAATTCCACATATGAGTAGAATCATATGTTATTTGTCTCTGATGGGCTTCTTTTGCTTAGCATGATACTCTCTAGCTGCATCTACATCGCTACAAATGGCAAGTGGAGTAGCTGGTCTTCAGAGAAGGATTTTTCTGAGGAAGTGATATTAAAATGGACTTATATAAGAAAGGATCATCCAGAGGAGGACAGATATATTCCAAGGAGAACTGATTCATTCTGAGGAGAGTGTTCAGGTGACATTTGAAAGCACAGCATTAGCTGCTCATGAGCAGTGAAGTAGGGACTCGAATTTAGTATTCTAATTCCATTGCATTTCATTGATCTTTATAACCAGAAAAGGGTTCCAAACTAAATTTACTTGCAAGAGGAAAGTGGCAGACGGATATGATAAACACAAGTGTATCAGCATTCAGAGAAATTAGGTGGAAGAAGCTAACTGTGAAAGAAGCTTTGAGCTGAGTCCTGAGAAGGAAAAGGGAGAGACAATCCTCGCCCAAGACTTAATGAAGGAAGCAACATGGGCAAGTCATACCCAAACTTAAGAGTCAAAACAACCCATCTATAGCAACTTCGCCCCCCGCCAGTTTCAATCATGCAAGCTCTACTTAGGCTGCTGTTGTCCTTATTTTTCATTGAGCTCAGATCTCCTACCTCCCTCTGTTCCTGGAACCCAGAGCAGTCTTTACTCCTTTAACCCTTTACCATTGGCATGTAGACCAACATTTTCCCAACTTTTTTTTACAACCATTCACAAACTTGAATACTGTTCTTTGATAGAGACGCCCATCTGCATTTTTAGGGCTCTGAATTTTTATCCTTAGTTAAATTTTATGAACAAGTTGTAAGTTTCCCTTCTGTGTATTCTGTTCAGTTCTGGCCTCTCTGAATTAGGCCAAGGGACATTTGACTGACCTTGCACTGGCTAACTTGAGTCAATTAAATTGCTTCTCCGAAGATGTAACAAAGAACAGATATAATTAGAATTTCCTTAAGATGTCATTATAGGCCTTATCATTATTTGAATGTTTCTGTAACTTGCCTAAGATTAAATAATTAAAAATAAATTGCCTGACATTTCACCTTACTAAGTGATAACTGTTAATGAGTTACATAAGTTATGAATGAAACAATAATTGTTAGAGACATTGCAGTATTTACTTTTGAGTTGTTTGTATTCAAAGGGAAGTGAAAATGCTTCAAAGAACAAACAAAGAAACAACATTTTGGATTTGGGATAGAGATAAGCAAATAAAATCAGTATAAGATAATCAGATCAGGGATCCCTGGGTGGCGCAGCGGTTTGACGCCTGCCTTTGGCCCAGGGCGCGATCCTGGAGACCCGGGATCGAATCCCACGTCGGGCTCCCGGTGCATGGAGCCTGCTTCTCCGTCTGCCTGTGTCTCTGCTTCTCTCTCTCTCTCTCTCTCTCTCTCTCTGTGACTATCATAAATAAATAAAAATTAAAAAAAAAAGATAATCAGATCATAGGTTGTATTTTAAAATGCATATACAGCTCCCATTATACTTTCATAAGGAAATCAGTATTATATCTCTTTTAAAATATGTTTAAAATAAAACTATAATAGCTGAGCATATATGTACAGTGACACTGAGGACAATATTCATTTTTTAGAGTGATCTCTTATGATACTGGGAATCTATACTCTGAAAGAAAAAAATACATATACATGTATATATTTTTATTCTCTTTTTTAAAAAACAATATGAATGGGCACCTGGATAGCTCAGTCAGTTAAGTGTCTGACTTTGGCTCAGGTCATGATCTTGGGGTCCTGAGATTGAATTCCACGTTGAGCTCCCCGCTGAGCAGGGAGTCAGCTTGACCCTCCGTTCCTCCCCCAGCTCATGTCTCTCACCCTTGATCTCTCTCTCAAATAAATAAATAAAATCTTTAAAAAAGTAGTAATAAGGATTGAATTTATGTGCCATCTTTGCAAAGGTACCATGCTAATCTTTTGTGTATCATTCCATTTAGTAAATCTGCTGCCAAAGTGAGCACTACATATATATTTTTTTAGATGTTAATATTTGATCCTCCCAGGTGTAATTTACACAAATGAATCCTTTGGAAATGTTCTGTTTCAACTGTGAAATATTATGGAAGCAACATAATTATAGTAGTTGAATCAGTAAATTATAGGACATGGAGACTGACTTATCAGATGCACTTGTTTTGAAACCTCAACCAATAAATTGTCACTTCCAAGTGGAGAAATTTTATAAATTTACTCGTTTCTCAGAGTAGTTTTCTGTCATTAACTTGATCAACAAGATTAGCACTCAAAATTAATTTTCAACCCCAAATTATTTAGTAGTGTTTCAATTAGTAATTACGCCCTGAATAATTATGTTGAGAGAAATTCTCGGGTTCATCAGGATCCACAGAGAACATATATTTGATTTCTGATGTCTGTCCTCCATACGGGTAGAGAGAGCAGCTCTAAGCTTTGTACATATTTGAGATCCTTTGTACTAAGCACCAAGGTTCCAAAGACTACTTCCCACCAAAATGATACCTTACAGCCTGGTTTCGGTATGTCATACAGTGTTAGTTAAGAACTAGTGTCCCATGGGACTATTTCAGGACACTTAATATGGCAATTATGCAAGTAGCATCTCTGCCTCTGGTGTGTCTTTTTTTGATAAGTGAAAGAAAAATATCACAGTAACTTTCCAAGGGAGTCGTACAGCCGCATCAACTTTAGGAGTGTGTGTCTTGTTGTCCTGCTCATGCAGCTTTTAAGAGAGCGTGACACTGCACGTACCACAGTCTGAAGTGCAAGAAAACGTGTGACATTCTATTGCCAATAAATTCAGAAGTAATGAGAATGTTAATGCACTGCTTCAAATCTGCTCACATTACCTAATGACCAAAATGGATTTTGTGGACATTGTATTTCTAAGTGTAGTGACTAGGCTGAAATATTCTGAGGATCTCAGGTACTTCTTGGGCTTTCGGGTAGACTATGCTGAAACTTGGGAATATTTATGAAATATGTTGTTCTATAATCAGTCAGAGTTAATATCTCTCTCTAGATGTATCTCTGTGTGCATCTGTCTCTCTCTCTATCCACCTACAAACACACACACGTATGCTACATGCACATATATGCACCCATGTGCACACACCCTGTGCACACACCCACATATATGCACACAAGTACGCACACACTCTACGCATGACATGTGTGACACCCACACATATGTCACCCACATGCATACCCTGCACACGTACACACATATATGCACTGGTGTGCACACCCTGCACATGTACCCACATATATGCACACATGCGTGCACACAATTTGACTGGAAAAACATGGAAATGATGGAAGACTTTTATATAGATACAGAGATTTGATATATATGTCAAATATGCCACTTCAGAAGATTATTGAAGAACAAAAATATTACTTGAATATATATCTGCCAACCCCATGCAAGTACATGGGTTTTGTTGGTGTTGTTTTTACTTATTGCTTTGCTTTATTATATTTTTAGATTGAATTAAGTGAAATTTTGCTTCTTTAAATTCTTTACCAACATAGAATTAAAAGGAATATTTTTAGAAGGCCCTTTATTCTAATGACTAGGTGGTAAGTAAAAGAAAATCCCACTATAACTCATGATTAAAATGATAGCTTTTAAATATTGGCACAACTACAAAGATTCTTTTTTCCCCCTTTTAAGTAAATGTTTTGAGTCTGGAAGATAATCAGATATCTCCTAGGTTGTTGTTATTAAGGTAATTCTATTTGTGATTCCTAAATTCTTGACAGCATTGTGTCAAAATAAGCCAATATATAATTTTAATGAATCTTTATTTTTAAGGCTTATGTTATCTTAAGAAGTAAAATTATCTTTGTGATACTATCTTAGAATTACTGTGCAAAAATAATGATTAAAGGATAATTTCTGTTTTTAACGGGTCTAGACATTATGGGATTGAAGGTAAATGGTGAAAAGTGAGATAACATTTTGGGAACAAATACCTGCTATAAACAGAGATTAGAAGATTTATTAAAATTGGTTTCTGGAGCTCAACAAATTCTCAGTGCTTGGGTATCTTTGTAGAACATTTACCCACTAATCAAAAACCTGATTCTCTGATGCTTATAATTTTAGTTTTATTGCTTCGTTAACTAGGATGACACATTTCAATTTTCAATTATGTGACTTACAATCAATTCAATTTACAATTATATGACTTATAATTAATAGCTGAAAATGTACAACAAACCATTAAAACATCTTTTAGAGATTTGTATTCCTTTGCAAAGAGAAGGAAGGAATCTGTAATTACTATTTTAGTGTTAAGTCCTTAAGAAAAAATTAGAGTCGAGACTGTTCGGAGCAAGTAATTGAAAACAATGGCTCAAAAGTTGGGCCCTGTATCTTGGTGGGCCCCTCGCGGGCCTTTAGTGCTCCCGGGGTGCGGTGGCTGGATCCTCGGAGCTCTCTGCTCACCTGTGTCTCCTGGAGAAATGCAGTTACCTTCTCTGTTGCAGAACTATCTTCCTGACTCACTGCCACACCTCGCCCGGCAGACCAAGGGCCCTTTGTAATTATGTGTGTAATAAACAAATAATTAAAGAACAATACGTATTCTGTGCTAACTTTGGAACTTTCATTTAGATTTCAAAGAAGACATAAGGATTGCTTCCCTGACTCCCTCTTTAAATAACACCGTCCTTCTGAAGCCTCAACAAATGTATTCATAATCAGTTTTAGAAACATTTATCTCATGATTCACTTTAAGTCATCACCCAATAGGCTGGTTGGGTGAAAACATCCTTTGATAATCCTTCTCCTCTTTAAATCTTATTTACTTAATGTAGAAGAATTCCGTATTTTCCTTTTCTTTTTTTTTTTAAATAGAATTTATACCAATAAGATATTTAGATCAGAACAGATATCTATAGCTATTTTTCTAAATTTATTTCTGAAATGGATTTCAGAAATAAAATGAAATTAAATTTACCATCATGAAAAACAGAATGGTGTCTGATGTATTGAAAAGACTCAAAGAAATATTAATCTAGACTAGAAACCAAATAAAACAAGCTAAAGGTTAAACCCATTGACAGATCATGGATATGTATTCTGCATACCCCTTATTTTCAGTCCAAGGATACAAAGTTGTCCTTTGTAAAATCACTATAATATTCAGAATCAGCAAGTATAGAGTTATAGTTTTGTAAGATGAAAGAATTCTGAAAATTGGTTGCACAAAGTGAATATATTTGACAATATCGAACTGTAAATATGACTAAGATGATAAATTTTGTTATGTCCATTTTACCACAATTAAAAATAAAAAATAAAAATGAATCATCTAGGAAAAAAATGTCTTAAGAGAAGGTGCCTTGAGCTCATGAGCCCAAATCAGAAGCAAAGCTACCATGAAATCAAGATGATATTTTTATGAGAGAAAAAGAACACTGGCTTCAGTGTTTTTGCTACTAGTGGTTAAAAATAAGCAAACAAACAAACGATTAAAAAACAACTGGAAGAAACTAAAATTTCTTGCCAGCTATGGTGTTCTGTGTTTATTCTTCATTCATTCATTTATTTAGGGCCGCATGATTTTGGGTTGATGATTGACTATTGTTGATCAGCCTATGCATGGCCCATTTTGATTAATTTATTTATTAATCTGTATTACTCAGTTGTTTTAAATTATGCATTCAAATACCTGAAAAGGCATCATCCAGAACAGAAACTAAGATCTGGTAAATGGCTGCTTCTTACTACAATTTAAGCCTTCTATTTTTTTTTTAAGATTTTATTAATTTATTCATGAGGGAGACACACACAGAGAGGCAGAGACACAGGCAGAGGGAGAAGCAGGCTCCATGCAGGGAGCCCAACGTGGGACTCCGTCCCGGAACCCTGGGGTCACGCCCTGAGCCCAAGGCAGATGCTCAACCACTGAGCCACCTAAGTCTTTTTTTCCAGTCTGGGGCACCCATGGTTCTGAATCCTGTATTCATCAGTCTTGTTCGGCTTTTTGCTCCTTTATTCCATCTGCACATATACCTTTAAAGTGCCTCTTTTATTTTAGCTGTTTTTAACATTATTCTGAAGGGATCATTCTGTTTGTAGTTTTGGAAACTATACTTTTTACCTAATAACTAACTGCTAAGATCCAGCTACACAATTTTTTATTGCTGTGGTCCCTTCATATTTTATGGCTGGCTAATTTTCAAAATTGTGTGAAAATATAATTGCCATTTAAACCATGTTTTAATAAGTAGCGTCTTTAGTCCTTTACTGTGAACCACATCACCTGAGTCTGCTCTGGCTGTGCCACCCTGCCTAGGCACACCTTTGGATTATAATTTGCAGCCTATTAAAGTGTGCTCTAAATGAATAACATTGCTTCATTTAAAAATCTCAGTAATTTTATCAAATTTGTCTAGTAAGGGAATGTGAGTGGTATTCTCTATTCTTCTTTACCCAGAAACATGAAACTCTAAAATTTTGTAACTTCTAAGTCATTTGAGATTTCCAGGTTTAACAAGTCTCTTCCAGTGCATTCCCTCAGGATATTTCCCTTTTTCCTCACCTATTAAGGCATTTTTCTGCTAACATTGGTGAGAAACATCAAAGTTTGTCAGGAACTCTTGGAACATATATTATGAGCAACTCCAAGTTTGCTCTTCCTGTTCTTCTTGCCTGTAGCTTAGTAGAGAGCATTTCTCCCTTTAAGCTAATGGAGTAAAGTAGCTGTTTGAACCTTATTTTGCAAAACCTTCTTGACAGAAGTGCTAAACTTTGTTAAAAACAAAAGAAAACCTGTGTGATAAATTCCAGACAGTTAAAGCATGAGTAAAAGCTACCACCCGAGGGATTTGCTGCCTTTATCCTTAATCATTTGCCCAAATAATAATTATTATGTGGTGATTGAGACCCCCGTACTTCAGACCGACTTTGCATCATATTTTGGCTTTGCTGGTGACTGTGTTCGGGGCCCTTGACATGTTACTTAATGGCCGTATGAATGAGTTTTCTGATGTGAGAATGGAGAGAGTTAGTATAGCCATCTCACTGGGTCATTGTGAGATTCAAATAAGATAATACATAAAAAATGTTTAAGCGACAGATGCATCTGAGCTCCATACATGTTAAATTTGCCAGCAAATCCACACTGATCTTTGACTCGGAGTGTTAACTTATGCTTGTAACAAAGTGCTTTGTCACACACTTCCCTGCACACGTTTATATATGCTCCAGCACTCTGAGTAAGCACAGAAAAACAGCGTAAATAGAATCTCTTACTTAAGCAAATGCTCTTCTGACATTCTGTTGACATCACAATAAGAATTTGTGGCCTTCTCAACATAATTTATCTCTTATTAAATACATTTAAAAAGAAACTAGATCAAAATATACAAATGGATGGTTCTATAGCTTTTTCTTAGAAACCTTTTTAGGGTGACTTTGGAAAATATTTAAATCTCAAAATTCTTACAACATGCTTTGAACTTGATTTGATATCCACTCTTCAATTTCATGCACTCATTTTCCTAATTAGAATGGTAGAGTGTTTTAGATATTCAGATTCTGACACACTGAAATGTTTTACAGATTTATTGGCCTGCTGCAAAGGAAAGAGTGGAATTATGCAAATTAGCTGGGAAAGATGCCAATGTAAGTATGAGACTTTAAAAATATCTTTGTTAAACTGGTACTGATATGATAGTCAATATTGGTTTTTATTGAATTAACAGCATTGGTGTATTATTTTTAAGGCTGCATTAACATTCTGTGTCAAGATCAAGAAAATATAAAATATTTCTATCTTGCCAAAAGGAATGCCATTATTCTCAGAAATTTAGAAATACTAGACTTTCTAAACTGTTAATTCTGGAGATTCTTATTTTCTTCACACAAATGTCAGAAAAACACTTGAAATATCAAAAAATAAGTCATCAGAAAAATACTTATAGTATTGCATATTTTTCACTTATATGCCCGTATTTTGCAAATGCACAAAAAATCATGAGTAGTTCAGCATCACAAACATACAATTGGTGTTTAAGTTAATTTGGATTAAAATTAAACTTACAGCATTTAGAAGAAAAATTTCAAGTGTTGCATTATAGAGACACTAAGAACGATGGGGTGAAGATGAATGACATCACATTCTGGAATAAGAACTAGAAATAATTTACTCTAAAATTCACTTAAGCGTAATTATATGAAATAAGTTATAAAGGTTAAATAATGGGGCTCTAATATAAACTGCTGGTTTAAGCTGCCGTAAGAGCCAGAGAAAACCCTTAGCAACACGCGACCCACTTAGTTGCCCTGGAGGCTCCGTCTGAATTGCTCTCGCGTGGTCCCCCTTGTCCTGGCTCCCCGCCCCCCAGCCTGCCTGCTGCCTGCTTTATCCCCCGTGGGGATGGAAGAGCGCTGCGGCCCTCTCTGCCTCTCCTACCCCTCCCGGGGCTCTGACTCAGGCCAGATGCCCTGCGTCCTGCCCTGACTTCTTGCACTGTGGTGATAGGGAAAATTGCTTTTTTTTTTTTTTCTTTTTGGCAAAATAAATCACTTCCTGAATGTATCTGAAGATGAAAAGAGGTTCTAAACTTTCCAAAACCATGGATATCTTGAGGCTTTTTTTGCAACATTCTGTAATGTTGCCGTAAACACTGTAACCCAGGGGGGATTAAGCCAGCAATGCCTTCATATTTAATAACAACAAATAAGTGTGTGTTATGGGAAAGCATAATTAGATGCAAAAATTCTCACTTTATCAATGTGATAAAAATAAAGCAACGTGACACATGATGCCTGACATATTTGAGAGGAAGTTTAGAAAACTAAGAATTTGAAACAGCTAGTTTGTTCACCCATTTGTTCAGGTATTTGTTTATTTCACAAATATTTATTAAGAGCCTCAATGTGTACATACGCAGGTGTCTGAAAGGATGCCGTATCTGCTGTCATAGAGCTTTTAATACATAGTGACGACACTACAAAACAAAGTGATCAAAGCAAAAGGAAAGAAGGAAACTTGATTATGCCCGATTTTGTATTCATTCAATGTTAAATGTTATCAGGTACATTTATGTTAACAGAAATATAGTGGGGGTATTAGCATCAAAGGCAGCAGGAGACCGTTTTTACAGTCATTCTACCTGAAATGAAGAGGATCAAACTATTCTAAAAGATATCCTTCTTCCTCCGTGTCCCTCATCTCTTCACCTGTTCAGGACCCAAGGGAGCAGGTGCTCAGGTCTGCACATCCTCCATGTTTGCTTGTAGTTGTGGGGGCGGGCAGACTGTGCTGGTTCTGAGAGCTTTCAAAATTATTTTAATAACAGTACAAACATGCTATAAACAGCATGAACACTTTAATATTTTGTGTTTTGCCAGTATTAACTGTTTCAAAAGGAGGCAAGTAGGAAAAGGTGGCTTAAATTTCCTCCACTAAACTAATGTCAGTGTTCCCATGGAGAAGATGAGGGGAAAACACCCGAGGTCAAACAATCAGTGAAGGTTTTAATCGTGACAGTGTTCTCCTTTCCGTATGTTCACTAATTCTAGTTATATAGTAACTCATTGGCCCTATTATTAAGTTAAAGCAAGAGGTGGTAAACTTTTCTAGAGGTGGTATTCTAGAGCATGCAGGAAGGACCCAGTGCTCGGAACGTACTCTTGCCATTCATTTGTGTTTGGGAGCTACTTGTCACCTCGAACCTTTAAGCACACCTACTGCCAGCCCAGGATTAGAGATAGGGGGAGTTTTTCTCTTCTTACTGCAGTCTGTAAAGTTTGATGTTGAATCATGTAGGGATAATACAATTCTTTGTCTCCTTTTTAATCTGCCATTTAAAAATATTATATTTTGGAATTATTAAGAATGGGGAAAAAAAAAAGAATGGGTAACACTTTTATAGCACTTACTGAGTTCCAGGAACTGCTTCCAATACTTTATAATCTCATTTAATCCTTGTAACAATATTATATGCTAGATTTTATGATTATGCCTCATTTTGTAGATGAGAAGACTGAGGCCAGAAAAATTAAATGGCTTGTCCAATATCATCACATATCTAGTAAACAGTGAAGACAGCAATTGAGTCCAGAAGTCTTGTTCCATAATCAGTGCTCTCACACAACACTGTGATCTATACATAAAGATCTGAACCCTACATATAAGGACTGAAAACCTTATCCAAAAAGTGTACCCCTCAAATCACTTCTCTCTAGAATATCCACATAACAGAGATCCTCAGTTTACAGCACTGCATAGATTTTAGCCAACAGAAAACTGAGACAAATGTGTGGTTTTATTGACCTCTTTTATTACCTTTGGCATTACCCTCATTCCTCCCTTCTCTCTAGTAATTTTTACCTACTTCCCAAGAGTGTTTTTAGGATTAACAAGTGTTTGGAAAGACTGTCCCTTTACACAGAGGTACTATATAACTGAAAAATAGTGAATTATTTACCATAATGAAAGTTAGCTAATTGGAGTGGGGAGGGAGTGGAAGACGAGGAAACAAAAGAGAACTATTCCCCTTCCTTGACCACAGTTTCCAGTTGAGTCCAAAGAAAGGAAATAGTGCCAGGAAGCTATTTCATAGTATTTTGTTTCTGCTAAGAATATTATTCAAAAGAAAGTCACTAAAGAAATGTCTGTATCCTGACTATAAAGAGTGGAGTCAACAGCTCAGTCCAGGCGAAAGAGCGGACAGGATGTGGGCAGCTTGGGTTGTGTTTGTCATCTTAACCCCGGAGGCACACAACCTTGTCAATGGAGACATGACGTAGAGTCAAAGCATCTTCCATCGCCCAAGTTCTATGATTACATTCTTTCTTTCTTCTTTTTTAAAGAATGTCTAAAAGTGAAACAAAGTACTCATTGTAGAAAGTTTTCAAATTGCATGGAAGTCATCTGTAAATATCTCCTCCCCCATGAACATTACCCAGAGATAGCTGGTGTCATTTTGATGTTTATTCTTCTATCTTATCTATTTACTATTTTTCAGAATGAAATCATTGTATACATAGTCGCTTAAAACATTTTTTTTTCATTTTGCAAACTGCCATGAGCATTTTCCCATGTCATTAAATTCCTTTTTATAACACTACTTTTAATAGCTACACTGCATTCCTTTATATATTATTTCATCAATCCTCTATTGTTAGAAGTTTGGTATATATCCAGTTTTTAGCTATTAGAAGTGATGCTTCACATGAAAAATCTTATATGTAAATACTGTGAACATCTTTGTTAAGTAGAATTACTGGTCAAAGGATATAATTTTTTTAGGCTATAAATTTTTTTATTCACATTGCAAAATTAACTCATCCAAAAGTTTATGCCTTTTGTGCTTTAACCAGCAGTGCGTGTTCACGAGAGGCTATAGGCTGCTATACTCTTGCTGATAATAGTGGGTACAACATATGGTTAATAGTTAATGCTAATATGTAAATGAAAAATAATTGTATTTAATCTTTGCCAAAAAATTATTTCTGTTATTTTTGCCTGAAATTCTTTCATTACTATAAATGCTAAATTTTTAAAAGTATTTTTATAAGATTTTATTTATTTATTCATGAGAGACACAGAGAGAGGCAGAGACACGGGCAGAGGGAGAAGCAGGCTCCCCACAGGGAGCCCAATGTGGGATTCGATCCCAGGACCCCAGGATCATGCCCTGAGCCGAAGGCAGACGCTCCACCCCTGAGCCACCCAGGAGCCCCAATACTAAATATTTTATATAGTTGTAAGATTACAGCTTATTTTTTGGAATGTCATATTCCTATCGTTTGTTCATTTTTAAATTTTAGTGTTTGCCTTTTCTTTATTGGTTATTTATAGATTATCAAGATATATATGTTATTATATCATATTATTATACATATTTTCAAGAAATATCTGTATAAAATGTATTACTTTGTGATCAACTTATACAAAAAATATTTCCCAGTTATTCTATTGATATATACACTTTTAAATATTTAAATATTATATTTTAATCTATAATATTAATATATTAAATATAATAATATTATAATATTATAATAGTATTATATTAAATAGGCATACCTCTTTTTTTTCTTAAAATATTTTCCTCTGTCTTGCCACTACAACTAGTTTTTGTTCTGTAGAAATTTCTTCTTTATATCTTCAATTTTTAAGAGAGAGAGATGTGATATGTGGATTTTCATGTATTTATTTTGAAGTGTGGACAACTTATTATATTTTCAGGGAGTGCAAGACCTAAGCAGATACTTGTGTAGACTGGATTTTTGTAAGATTTATTTTTATCTTAGAGAGAGAGAGAGGCCTGTGGGCAGGGGAGGGGCTGAGGGAGAGGGAGAGAGAATCTTCCAGCAGGCTCCCCACTGAGCACTGGGCCGGTGAAGCTGGGTTTGGTCCCAGGACCCTGAGCTCGTGCCCTGGGCCAGAATCAAGAGTGGGCCGCTTACCTGAGCCACCCGGACACCCCTGTGGACTGGATTCCATTCTGAGGTCTGTTAGACAAACCCAACGTGTAGCATGGTGGCAAGTCTGTGGTGATGACTAAAAGTGTTTGATGATCACTATATTCTGCAAAATATACCAAAACTAAAAATAAACTAGATACTTAAATCATGAGTGTCTCCTCGGATATAACCTGAATAAATTGAAATCAGCAATTATAAGTTAGTTATGAGAAATACATATAAAACTGTATTAGCTTTAATTGCACTATATATAAGTCTAGAGAATTAAAATTACCATATTTCTGTTTTGTTTTGTTTTTTTTTCACATATCTAGGAAGAAACTAAAATTCCAAAGGTTAATAAATAATGCCAATATATATTAGCGTTTTCTTCCAAGTATTAATTCAGTCTTATATTTGTCTTATTTATTTAATTATGTAAGTGTATAAATGTATATGTGAGGCAAAATATTTGAATTTTGGAGGACACGAGTGCTCAGTTCACAACAATTACGCTCTAAATTCTATGACTATTTGTGAAAACTGAGCTGTGTCAGGAGCGGGCGTAGGAGGCAGCGGGGCTGGGGCGGACTGCCCGCGCCCCGCCCTTGTCCCGCCCTCCTCCCGCCCGCGCCCCGCCCTCCTCCCGCCCGCGCCCCGCCCTCCTCCCGCCCTCCTCCCCCCCGCGCCCCGCCCTCCTCCCACCCGCGCTCCGCCCTCCTCCCGCCCGCGCCCCGCCCTCCTCCCACCCGCGCCCCGCCCTCCTCCCGCCCTCGTCCCGCCCTCCTCCCACCCGCGCTCCGCCCTCCTCCCGCCCGCGCCCCGCCCTCCTCCCACCCGCGCCCCGCCCTCCTCCCGCCCGCGCCCCGCCCTCCTCCCGCCCGCACCCCGCCCTCCTCCCGCCCTCGCCCCGCCCTCCTCCCGCCCTCCTCCCGACCTCCTCCCGCCCAGCGCCCCGCCCGCGTCCTGCAGCTGCCGCCTGGCCCGGCCTCACCCTCCTAGAACAACAGCCTGGTGGGGGGAGGGGGAGCAAGAAACGCGGAAGTCCCTTCAGTGAGCACGAGTGAGTAAAATAAAGGCTGGAGAATACCAAAACCTCTCTTTCTAGTGACGAAGCTGTCACTGCAGTTTACCTAGTGGGCCATGGACATTTTTAAACTCCCCCGGCTTTCGTCCTGCTGCTGCGCGCTGCTCGTGGGGCCAGCGGGAGCGCGGCCCGCGTGGGCTCCTCTATCCTCCGAGTTGGCCTCCGTGATGTGAGAGAATCGGAAGCGATCCCTGCGGAGCCCTTTGTGCAAACAGAACATCATTCTCTCTATCAGACACCTTGACGGAAAGGTGGAAAGGTGACATAATGCGATTTTGTTAAACAAGACTATTTGCCAGATAACTGTCCTAGTGAATTTAAAGTCTTCCTTTCCTAAGAGACTCCATAGAGTGAATGCTTGAGAACATGTACAAAACGTGGAAATATCCAGGGTAAGAGGGATGCCCCTCGTGTGACTCACACACCTCCGGTGTGCCCCCCCATCCTACAGCCCAAGCAGCCCTAGCCTGTCCCCGTTAAAGGTGCCAGGTCTGCCTCCCTGAGAAGGAAGCAGGAAGCACCCTCGAGTTGTGCAGCGCCCCGAGGGACTGATAATCCCGTCCTTTCATACAGCCTAGAGGGAAGCGGAGAGCAGAAGATTCCTTGAGTTCGTTGTAATATTCTTCCGTGGTAGAATGCACGCATTTCAGGGATCGGGATCTGTGAATTCTTGACACACAAAATTGCCAGACTGGCTGGCCAAGGGAGGTCCTAGAGACTAGGAACCCTGGACCACACATATGCAGACGTAGCTTTGCTTTCTAAAATCTGAAGAGCCCCTGGGATATTGATATTTTAGATCAAAATCAGGGCAGAAAATAATTATTAATGTTCTATTATTTAACTTAATCCTGTTAAGTTGTTGCCTGCCTTCTGGTAGCTGTATTTAATTCTAAAAACCACCCTGCCAGTTAGGGCTCTGTTTTTCTGTCTTTGGGGTTCTTTTTTAATATATTCCTTCCTAAGAACCCTACCAGCAAGGGTGACCCATTAGGTAACATCTGACTGGAGAGGAACCCATGGCCATTCGGGTAGGGAAGAACTAGACTTTCTGTGAATCCTAGTAATTTCATAGGTTTATACCTTTCTTGGTGAACATTTCCCCATCTCCTAGAGAGAGTCAATCTAGAATAAAATCTTCCAGTCCAGTGTTTTCTCAGAGGTTGTGGGGTCCAGGAACCATGAAGCCATGGTTAACATTGTTCCAATAATTATGTAAAGATAAGGAATTACTTATGGGAGGTAAATAAAAAATAGTAACAGGAATGACTACTCTGAAAAATTGAGTCACTACTTATAAGTAACTAGGGGAGAAATAATATATGTTATAATAATAATAATAATGCAAAGAAATATTTTTAGAACTAAGTATATGCAAAGCAAGCAAAAATATAAAAATCCCTTCAAGAATTTGACTTGGTGTTAAAAAATATATGGCAAGAACAAACAAGAGATTCTTCAAACAAACAATAAATCAAATTTAAGTTGAATCTTAAAGGCTCTGAAACATTGAAAATAGGAATAAAGTGGAAGCCATTCCATCCAAGAAGAATGGACTACATATATGGTCATACACGAGTGTGTTCTTGTTTTATTCGTGTAGCTGAGACAGTTGGTGTTGTGGGCAGTAGGATCTATATGGAACAGACAATGTGGGAACATCAGAACATGACAGGGTTTGTTCTTGGGTAAGTCCTGCAAGAAAGTATGAATATCAGCATCCTCTAGGTCCCGCCGAATACCTGTAGGGATGTGCATTCCAGCACTCTGACTCATTCAACACCCGTAAAACTTCAAAAAGGCTTCAGTCACTCAAGTCACAGTTTCTAGATTGTTGTGCTTCCTTTGCTAAGTCAGATGTTTAAGCATGTCTCATAAAACTTTTTCATTTTTGATGTTATTCTTGATGATTTATTTACTCGGGAAACAGGTGGTATGAATGATAATCTTTCAAAAACATGAGTTTCGTGCTAATGCTTTTATTTGTTTATGTCCAATAGACAGAATGTGCAAATTTCATCCGTGTACTTCAGCCGTATAACAAAACTCACATTTATGTGTGTGGAACTGGAGCATTTCATCCAATATGTGGTTATATTGATCTTGGAGTCTACAAGGAGGTAATATAATGAAATAGCATGAAAACAATTGGTCCTAATACCTTGTCACTTAATGTTTTTGACATAACACAGGAAGATATGAATATAAAGTTTGAATCACATAGTTTCTGAAGCGTGTAAGATTCATGTTCCCAACCACCTTCTAGATTGCCATTTTGATTATGCACTTTATCTACCCAATAAAAAGTTTTTTTTTTTATCAGAAGTTTTTTTATGAGATGATCAAAATTAAAAGTGTAGTTTTTATGGGTTCTGGGTATGTCTTCATTTTCTTTTGAGTTGCCCTTGTAATTAGAGCTATATAGTAAGTTGCTCCTAGTAAAAATCCACATCTCATAAGACCTTGCAGTGGAAGTGGAATTGTATCTTATAATTTCGATTGTCCTGTCTTGCAAATTTGACCTATTATATGTGGTTACAGCGGTGCACACTTAGAACAGAGAATTTTAATTATTTTCTTAAAATTATACAGATAGCCATAATATCTAGCCATTTCTGCTGGGCCAAATTGCCATAATAAATAAATTATGCAAATAAATATGTGCTAAATTAAGAGTGATATATTCTAGCTATCAATGAGCATTTTAATAATGAAAAACATGCAGATTTCAGTAATTTTTAAAAATAGATTTCAGTAATTTAATTAATAACTAATACATTAAAGTGCCTTTTTTTTTTTTTTGAACATTGTATTTATTTATTCATGAGAGAGAGACAGAAGCAGAGACACAGGCAGAGGGAGAAGCAGGCTCCATGCAGGGAGCCTGATGTGGGACTTGATCCTAGGACCATGGGGTCACGCCCCGGGCCAAAGGCGGCACTCAACCGCTGAGCCGCCCTGGTGTCCCTAAGTGCCTTCTTTGTATCTCTGTCAGGCACTTTACATGGATTGTCTCTTTGAAATTTCACCACTCTTAAGTGAACTTATTACCTTTATAACTCCCAACTTACAAGTTAGTAAAAATTGAGTCTCGGTGGAATTAAATAACATGCCTAAAATCTTACCCAGCTAATAAGTGGTCTGGCAAAGAATTGAACCAAAGCAGTCTGTCTCTAGAGCAAGCAGGCCCAAGTGAGCTTTAGCTGCACACTGTAAATTGTTTCTTTGTATGGGTTTGATGAGTTGTACTGTCATCCTCATGTTTATGTATATACTACTTGTGAATAACCACACATATTTGCAGGATAATTGGCTGTGTGTTTGAAAGTAAAGTCTGGGCTTATGGAACAGGTTTCTTTACATTGATTTAACTGATTCATGCAGAGGTCAAACCCACAGCTGTGGCTGGATTAATTTTACTCTCTAACCAACTTGTCTAACCAGCCCATTCTCAACTGTTTGAAAATAAAGCAACCCTCCTAGGTCAATCTCTGAACCACTAGGAGACTTGGCAACTTGAATCCATCATTCTTAGCTGCTGGTGTAATGTCCTCTTGCCTACCTTTGATGCAGGGTAATGTATAGCAGTAGCTCCTGGCATAGGGTGTAATTATAGGAGATCGCCTCACAGCTTGGATGTGTTTTGAGTCCCGAGGCTAGAAGCCAAAGTCACAGCTTGCTGAGGGGCGCAGATAGTGTTCCTTAACTCCTAAAAGTCACAAGTGCTGAAAGGGAATTTTGATGGAGCTAATTACTTCCTTGGAACTGTCAAGAAGCCTTGGGGCAGTCAGATTTACAAGTTCTGTGAATAGGAGGATATGGGTTAGCTGGGATGTGAGCCTTGTCCTCTCCTTGGTCACGGGTACAGGTGATTGTAGATGGTTGTAGATGATTGTAGATGGTCACGGGTACACGTGATTGTAGATGGCTTGAAGATGGTTAATTTTTTAAGGGAATTGTTAGTCCCAATAATTCATTATTCTTCCTATAGGGAATTTGGAAGTATCTTCCATTTTCAAATAGATAAGGTTGCTCCTGCAGTGGCTGGAGGGACCGGCCTTGTAAGAGCAACTGTGATCTCCTCACCGTGGGAGGTCCCTTCCGGAGGCTACTGGGGAGATGAGGGCGGGGGCGAAAGCTCCAGCGATCCCAGGCTTCTGTCCTTGGCGGGGCGGCGGAGAGCCGTGTTCCTGACGTGAGAATAGTAACGAGTTGGCGAGGGAGATGGTGAGTTTTGTCCATCCTGCGTTTGCACAGTGAGCGGTAGGTCGAGGCCAGCTGCTGGTTGTGCAGCACAATGAGGATGATGACGATGGGAACTGTCTCCGGAGCCACGGGCGCAGCGGGGAGAAGCGGCTTGCAGGGCCCCGGGTGCCGGGCGGCGCGTGCACCTGCGTGGGCGTCTGCGGGTAAATGCACACCTGTGCGGTGCGGCGTGGCGGGGCCTGAGAGCCCCCCAGGTGCCCCGGGAGCCTCCCTCCGCTGCCGCGGACCTCACCCTTAAATAGGGGGGCTATGTTTTGTAAGATTTCTGTATTCCCGAGAGACACAGAGAGGAGCCGAGACCAGGCCGAGGGAGCAGCAGGCGCCCCGCGGGACCCGAGGCGGGACTCGATCCCGCGACCCGGGGTCACCGCCTGGGCCGCAGGCAGGCGCTCAGCGGCCGCGCCCGGCCCCTGGAGGCAGGGGTGGTGTTACCAGTAACTCTGCCTCGGAGCCCTGAGCATTAAATGTTTCCTATCCTGTCTGTCTCTTTACTTCAACAATATATTTGTGTGCAGATTAAATAGGTACATTTTGTTTAATTAATGAGGCTGAAAGAATTTTCTTCTAAAACTGAAGCTGTCTCAGAAGTTAGTGTCCCGCAATTCAGTTCATTTATCTCCCAGAGTCCAGTCAACTATTATTTTTTTACATACTTTCCCTCTTGGTGTCCTTGACTCTGGTTTAAGGAAACTGGCTCTCCTGATAATTCCTTTCTCCAGGAGATTATAAGGGAGACCTTGTCCTAAGCCTTCAAGATATCAGTGTTAGGGGCTTATCTAGAGAATGTAATGAAATGTTGCATCTTAAAAACAGAAGTCTGTATGATTATGAAGGCTTATCTGGTACTTTTCATCAACTGTGACAATCTCCTTTTTTCTTGGACTTGCCTTTTTAGCTTTTTACTATAATTGTCTGTACACTGGGATTCAGTTTACTTTTTCCCATTACAATGTCCCATTATAGGCTTTAGAGTCAACAGTTCTGTTTGACCCATGGAAAATAATGTGCCCTTAATGATGTTTAAGCACACGTGAGAGCCACTGCCTACAGGTGTTTTTTTCCTCATGTATCTCCAGCCCCATTCACAGTTGGGAAGCATGCCCTAAATGGGTTCTCACTGAACCTTTCTCGTGCCAAAGCTTCACTATCACAGCTTGTCATTAGCTGGCCTGTTCTAACGAAACATAGTTGGATTTGATCATGTTACGTGATCACGGTGAGTCTATAAATTGATTTCAACACATTTTTAAATCCCTGAGTTTGAAATTCTGAGATGAGATTGGTTCACAGCAGGAACTTGGGGGACAGCCTGGAGATTTCAATTTTAGCATATGTGCTGCCGAAGCCAGCACGACAGCCTGGAGAGTTCAAGCTACTGCTTTGCCTCTTCCTAACCCCTTCTGTCCTCAATATTCCACCTGCAAAGCTGGAATTCTTTTTTAATTTTTATTTACTTATTCATGAGAGACACAGAGAGAGAGGCAGAGACACAGGTGGAGAGAGAAGCAGGCCCCATGCAGGGAGTCCGATGTGGGACTCGATCCGGGGTCCCCAGGATCACACCCTGGGCTGAAGGCAGCGCTAAACCGCTGAGCCGCTGAGCCACCCCACCCCGGGCTGCCCAAAGCTGGAATTCTTAAAGTAGCTACATCTTTAGGCTTGTGGGGAAGATTCACTGAGACAGTGGAGGCAAATTTCCTGGCCCACAGTTAGTGTCTATTAGCAGCAGGCACTATCCAGGTTAGCATTAAAGTGCATTTACATCAAACTATGAAAGAACCATTGCCAATCATGCTTTTTAAATTGCTACCACTGTTTTTTAGAAAGACTTTATTTGTTTAAGAGAGAGATAGAATGGGAGCAGGGAGGAGGGGTAGAGGGAAAAGCAGACTCCCCACTGGGCAAGGAGTCCGATGAGGGACTAGATCCCAGGACCCTGTGATCATGACCTGAGCTGAAGGCAGACGCTTAACCGTGTGAGCCATCCAGGTGCCCCGGGGTGGTCATTACTGTTGGTTCTGTTCAGAAGAAACAAATCTGAAATGACAACATAAAGCAACAAACAATCTCATTTCCTCTGTCCCTTTTGCTTCATTGCTTACTTTCTAGATAAGTAGCACCGAATGTTCCTTTCTTATTACGCATGTGTTCTGATATAACTTGGTAGATACACCATCTAGAGAAAATGTCTGAAATGTTGGATTTCTCTTAGTGCACATGCAGGGTGAGTCATCAGCATTTCTGCTGGATGGTAGTGTTGTCATTGTTATGAAACACTCAGACTCATGGGGCCATATTCATTATACATTCATATTTTTCTTGGAAAGTTCAACTTAAGATGTTATTTTTTCCTGAATATTAAAAGTCTGCCAATGTCATTCTGTCTGTGGCCACTATTATAAAAATAGATATTCCAGCCAAAATAACTATGTGGTTTTAATGTGTACAGTGTTTTCATAATAGTGAAAATACTACACAGGGTTGTTGTTTTTTTTTTCTCCCCCACATGTATCAACAGCTCCGTAAATGAACTGCATGTCTTAGGATGCTTTTATGGTCTCTAAAATCACAAAATGTCACAAGACATATTTTGGTGTACTTGCAGATATGTGAGTAAATAAGCCACAATAGTAATGAAGTATAATTATTATAGTAAATTCATTTTTCTCTCTCTCTCTTTTAGTAATCTTTATACCCGATGTGGGATTTAACTCACAAATCTGAGATCAACGGTCACATGTTCAAACAACTGAGCTAGCCAGGCACTCCATAAATTCATTTCTTAGATGAGAAAATTAGCTTATTAGGCTCAATTAATTTGTTACTAGGCTAAAGAAATATGTGTGCTTGATGGTGATTTTTATAATGGGAGTGGTCCAGATTTAGTGAATTGAAGGCTATATCACTACTTCCGATTGAAAAATTCATTCAATTTTATCATTATGACTTTGGGCAAGCACAGACCAAAGCATGGGAATTGAGCCTTGCCAGAAATAATATTTGCTAAAGAGTTAAGGAGCATAGCATGATGCATATGCTATATGCTCAATCAGTTTTTGTTGAATTAATGAGTTAGAATTTAGTTCTTATCTCCTATCTTCTTGCTGATTCTGCTATTTAAAAAAAATCTCACTTGTGTTAATATTTCTCATAATAGGAAGTAATATTCAAACTGGACACACATAATTTGGAGTCTGGCAGACTGAAATGTCCTTTTGATCCTCAGCAGCCTTTTGCTTCGATAATGACAGGTAAGATCAACAGCAGGCAGTTCTTGCTTTTAGGTGATTTTCTGAAAAGGTATGTGTAGATTAAACCACATTTTCTTATTGAGTTAAAGATTATGTTGGATATTCTTTCACTGGCTATTTGATTATAGTATTTCAGTGCCAAATACCTATATTTAGCATCCTATCCTCAGGGGAGGCCTGAGCAATCCTTCATTTCTACACATTTTTTAAAATGTATATTTACTTATTTGAGAAAAAGAGAGAGGGAGAGAGAACACAAGGAGGAGGAAGGGCAGAGGGAGAGAGATAAGCAGACTCCTTGCTGAGCAGGGAACCCAATGTGGGGCTCCATCCCAGGACCTCAAGATCATGTCCTGAGCCCAATGAAGCCACTTAACCCACTGAGCCACCCACGTGCCCCTCCACACAGTTTTTAAATGAGCTTCTGGTTGAATTCTTTTTAATGCAAATGACACATAATATTTGTTCTATAATTTTATATTTAGATGTCTCAGATTTTCTTATACCAAGCTATGTCCCTATTTGGCTTACTATAGAAGTTAAATTTAGCAATTCCTTAAACATAATAAGTTACAGGCAGGCACTTGATGGGATGAGCACTGGGTGTTATACTATTTGTTGGCAAGTTGAATTTAAATAAAATATTTTTAAAGAAACATAGTTACAAAATATGCTGAATATTTGAGTGGAAGGATTAATAATAAGATGTAGTAGATACATTAATAAAACAAATGATAGAATACAGATAATAGAATGTTGTAACACCCTTTCCCTCAATTTCACATTAACCTGATTGTATTAATGGAAATGTGAAATTTTTGCTGGCACATTCAGTCTCCTCTTGCTTTGTCTACATCTTAAATTCGCTTGTGAGGTGACTATCCTGTTTAAAGAAGGCAGTGCTGTGTGGTCTGCAGTCTGTTCTGAGGAATGTCGGCATGACCTCTGAATTTTAACCATAATGAGGACACCTTTTGTCTTGGTTTGGTTCATGCCTTTACTCTCTTTTTATTTAACTTGTCTATCAATGTTGAATAGACGATAAGGGTGAAGCACCATGACATTTTAATTTTTACTTAGTGAGAACTAGTGATCTTCCTTTGAAGTGAAAGCGTGTGTGTTTTTGTGTGTTTTGAAAATTGTATGACTGATGTTCAGTCATTATCCTCAGAGAGTGGGATAGATGATTTGGGATCCTGATCTGTCAAGTGGGGTTGACATACCCGTAATAAAAACAATGGATTGTAGGCATCGGTGACCCCTCTTACAAATCCCTAAGTGATTTAAATACAAAAAAGACAGTTTTAAAGTCTGGATATACAGATGCAATTTTTAGGTTGAAACACACCGTTTTTTTTGACAATATGTTCAAATATCCACAGTTTTTATGTTTCAGATGAATGGTTTGTTTCCTTTACTCTTACCAAGTAGTTGGTATTTTTGATACCAACTTTATTGATATTGTTATTTTTTTCTTCCATTTTTAAAAATTTGCCCCACACATGAAATATTGTCCTTTACCATGTATTTTAGGGACTTGCTTTAAGAGATGGAAGTGATATCCTATCTACATTTACTTTACCTAACTGGATTTCTCTCTCCTGGGTTTTGTTTTGTTTCCTTTGGAAATTGACTCTTGTCATTATTTATATTGCTTGATTCAAATAGTTCAGTAAAAGGTTATTTAGGTGGACGTAATCAAAGGATTTAGGAAGCATCTCAATCACTTAGAGAAATTCAGAATTTTAAAGATAATGTTTCTGAGGAAAATTGGATTTTAGTGATAAAACAGTGTCTCGTTCTTATACTTAGCCATTTAAAAATCTAAATGCTTTGTAGAGATTAGCCTTTTTTAAAAATTTTGATCTACTAGGTGTACTCAACATTGTTGACTATAAAGATTTCTTAAAATGGAAGCTTAGCTTTCAAAGGGAAAATATATTCTTCTGTAGGGACAGCATTCTTGTCTTTCCCCCTCTAAGTGCCGAGTAGCAATAGGGAACACAGACGCCTTCCTCCTTCACTCCCCCAATCCTTTTTTCTTCTTCTTCCCCCATCTCTTCCTTCCTTCTTCCTCCCCTGTTCTTTCTCTTCTGCTCCCCCACCAACACACACACGCACACACACACACACAAACTTCTCTCTTTCTGGTAAAACATGGATATGCATTTTACATAAATAACAGGACAAGGAAGTTCGGTATGCAGTAATAGCCACATCTTTCCCTTTTCAGGAATTCCTGTTTATCAGAACCATTAGAGATGTGATTAGCTACAAGGAATGCAACATGTTATAATTACCAAGAATGACTTCAGTGCTGAAAGCTCCCTTTCAGCAGAGGTTAGGCAGAGAAAAGTTGTGGTCATTGAGGTTGTGTCGGTTAAGTAAATACTCATTACACAATCCATTCCTCATTACAGCATTTACTTTTTAGTATTTTTTTTTTTGTGCTGCTACAGAGACTAACTCCCAATTGTGATGTATCCTTGAATTATTTATGGGGAGAGGGAAAAGGAGGAAGAGCTTATTCATAAGAGAAGCTGATGCACGTGCAGTTATTAATTCAGAAGATTGGCCATTTTTATCTTCAGCTATGTAGCATCAGCGCACCAAAGCTCATTGAGTTATCTTGTCTTCGACTCTACAAATTTTTCAAAATTTGAATGTAAAACTTAGGAAACATTATCTTCTCGTGTTAAGCAATAAATATCTTTGGTATCATGCAATCAGATTAGTATATTGCAAATAGGATCTGCTGCTGCACTCTTAAAAGTCCTGTGTGTTCTCTCTCCCCCTCAGATGAGTACCTCTACTCTGGAACAGCTTCTGATTTCCTTGGCAAAGACACGGCGTTCACACGTTCCCTTGGGCCTACTCACGACCATCATTACATCAGAACTGACATTTCAGAGCACTACTGGCTCAATGGTTAGTGATTTTCTCACTTTTCTTTTTTTTTTTTTTTTTTTTTTTGCCTTTGCTTTCGGGTAGATAAGAGACTCATTATTACTCACTCAAATGTGTTTTGGAATAAGTGGTTTAGCTTCACATTATAAAATACATTTGATATAACTCCCCACTAAGTTAGATAAATCTCCAGAAACTGTTGTGTATATAATAATAATAGCTGACATTTATTGAAGTGTGCTAGTGTCTTGACACTGTTCCATGCTCTGATTGAGTTTTTAAATGTTCACAGTGACATCTGAAATATGCATTATTATTAATGTACCTTTTAAAGATGAGTAGAAAGGTAGAGTGAAGTTGAGTAATTTGGTCAAGTCCTTACAACTTGTCAGTTGGAGAGTCTGGGGTTCAAGTTGGCAGTCTTTCTCCTGCAGTCTGTTTTTTTAATGACTAAGCCACATACTGTCTGTGAGCCTAATACAAAGGGGTTAGTTAGATGGTAGTGCTAACTTCTTTATTTAAAGATAATTTATACTTGGGTTGGCATGTCCCTCTAAAATGTCAAGCATGTTAATATTGACGTTAGTTTATCTGATTACTTTTTTGTTTGGAGGTCATGCAGTATTCTGAGTTTAAAAAAAATCCACCAATGAATTAATTGATTAGTTAACTAATTTACGTTTGTTTATGCACTCCTGCCGTACAGCAGGTTGGGTTTTATCATGATCGTCTAAACTTTTCTAATTATCATAGGACTTTATTATCCAGCATGGCAGGAATAGGCTAACGCGGCCTTTGATGCAGACAAACAAATTTCTCATTCCCACCATAAATACTGGGTTTCAGTGGAGGCGGCCTGGGTAGGCAGTTGCTGGGGGCTATCTCTCTATCTCTCAGTATCATTTAAGCAGTGACAATGTAAACAAAAGGGGAAAACACTTTAAAACATTTCTTTAGTCAGAACCTCCAGATCCATTTGTTTACCCAACAGTGGGATCTCTGTGGACCAAAAGAGCCCTATTAATAGGGAAAACAAATTTGGAAGATATCTCAATGTGATTTCTCATTAATTTCTCTACATTCAGACAGGGCAAGACTATCTTTCTTGAGCAGTGATGTTTTTGTGGACATACTTGGTTTGAGAGTGTGACTCTATGGATTTTACCAAATAGAAAAACTTACCTGTTTAGGTAACAAGATATGCTATGACTTTAAAATTAACTATAGATTGTATTTCTTAATCTTCAAATGGCAAATAACATCATTTTGCCACTCTTTTCAGAGATAATTCTATTTATTTCATAACAGTGATATGTCCATAAAGAAGTGTGGAGCATTGCTAAATTAATAAATGTAGGAAATCTTCATTCAACTATTATTTGACTAATGGGCTTTTCTTAGTGCTGTGTGAAGGGAATTACAAAGTAGGAAAGCTTGAGTTGGTTTAACATTTAATAACAACTTTTGAGGACCCTTGGCATACTGAATGCTGTTCTGTTCCTGGACTTGGACCCTGGGAGGGTTACTGACCTCATAGATGATGACTGCATGAAGCATTAGAAGAGAGAGAGAGATGGGGCTGGAAAGTTGTAAATATTATCCTGACATCACAAGGAAGTTAGCTGCTATGGTTTAGTTTTTTTTTTTTTTTTTAGATATAATGGACACATAACATTATATTGGTCTCAAGTGTACAATATAATGATTTGATATTTGTATTGCAAAATGATAATATTGCGAAATGATCTCTACAATAAGTCTATTAACATCTGTCACCATACATAGATGGAAATTTTTTGTGTGTGCCTAAGATCTACTCTTTTAGTGACTTTCAAATATGCAATATGGTATATTAACTACAGTCACCATGCTGTACATTACTTCCCCAAGACTTACATTTTAACTGGTGAAGTTTGTGCTTTTTCACTCCCTTCATCCATGCCCTGATGTTAATCAGGGAACTGGATCTTTGTTTTTTATAAAGGTAACTGACAGTAGCATGAAGAGAAGACTAAGAATGAGGATAGAAAAAGTAGCCATAGCAAGGATACAGGAAAAAGGTGGGACCAGAAGATAGGTCTTGACAGTGGAGACAGTTGTGAGAAAATACAGCAATAAATACTTGAAATAGAAGATACTTGTTTGGGAGGAGAAGAATCCAACGATATGAGAATGGAATTCAAGAGAAGATTTTAGATACTGAGAAAACTTTGCAGTTAAAGAAGTCAGTAGAAAGGAAGAAAGCAGACAAGATACACAGAAGAGAAGTCTCAATGGATAGAATGCAGTCGAATGACTAGGAATCAGGAACTAACATTTATGGCTCATTCATGGAAGAATGTTTAGTGATTGATGCCAGGAGACCATAGACCCTGGTTTGTTCTGGACACTTCCAGCCTGCCTCTAATGTTCTATGACTCTTTAAAGTGTCCGAGTTTAGACAAAAATCACAGCTCTGTTTCTGTGGAATTTAATTACCGAGGTTTAAGTCCTGAGTATCACTTATTTGTGACCCTGGTCAAACCTTTCTGTGCATCTACATTCTTTGTCAAAAGTTCATCATAATGATAGTGCTTAGTCACAGGGTGTTCTGAGGATTAACTTAGATCGTATAGGGAAGGTCATATTGGGAAGTCTGATGGAAGACAATTTTAAGAGCAGTTCAGTGTCAATGCTGTCATCACCCTCATTGTCATTATTCTTAAAGGTAAGAAAGGCGGGAGGTGGTCCTAAAACCCTGAAGGCCTTGTGGTTGACTGACATCCATTTAGCATTTGTAACCATTGACCCCTTTTAATTTCTCTCTCTGTACATTTCATAATTCTGTGAGCTCAGCCACTCTCAGATTTCCAACTGTTTCCTGTGTTCGTGTTTTTTGAAACTGTATTTCCAAACCTCTTTCTGCCACTCAGAGCCTTTAAAAATATTTATTTGGTGTCTTACATTTTCATCCCAGATTTTTAAAAAAATCGATTGTTCTATAATGTGAATACAGGTATCGAAGCCTCTGCCCTGATAGTGCCACTAATGTGTTTTGATTTTTTTTTACATGTTCCTTAAGTTGCAATCCTTTGCTTGAGTTTCTTTAAATATATGCAGATACAGATATAGATATAGATATGTGAAAGACTAATTGGATCTAAAATCTAAAATCCTGTGAGTCTAACTTAAAATTATCTTAGTTTCCCTCTCTAACCTAGCCTTCAATGCCAGTTTCCTGACTTCTATCTTAACTTTCTGAACGTTATCCACCCAGTTACCTTGAAGTTATCTTTGATTCCTTCCTCTCCACACCCCCTTTATCTTATCTATCACCAGGAGCCTTTACTTCCGTCAAAATATCTATTGGCCTTGTTGTTGCCATGGCCACCACCTTTCCACGGGTCTTCATCACTTGGCATCTGGGTTCTTGCCACTATGTTATTGTTCGTTAATTCATTTTCTTACTGCTAATTTCTTCTACTTCAAACTTCTTTTATATAGCAGCCATGCTGGACACTACTTTAGGCACTTTTAAGGTATTGTTCTATTTACTGAGAGAGTTACTATTCCCATGTTACAGTTGGGGATCGCTTAGAAACCAGATGTATCGTTCATAGCTAGTAGATGGGAGATTAAAACTCAGGATGTCTTTCTTGCTCTAGACACTTTTTCTTTTTATCATGTAGTTCATGATCAAATTCTGCACTTTAGAGTGTACATCCCTGCCTTGGGAGGCCCACTTACGGGGTCCGTGCCTACCTGCCGCGTCGTCGTGCGAGCGCAACCGGAGGTCCCGAGGGGGAGGTGCCGCCCCGCGGTCCCAGGTGGGAGGCCCCTCCAGGTGGCACCCACGGGAGTGGAGGTGTGGCTTCCCTGGCTGACCCCGCGCCAGGCCCCCGGGCCCTCCGACGGATTCGCGCCCCGGACCCGCAACGTTGACTGAGACCCCGGGAGCGGAGGGTCGGCCGTGCAGTCTGCAGGGGGCCCGGGCCTCCCACCGCCACGGGGTTTGCTTCCCTGTTCACGCAGCAAGTGCGTGACGCTCCGGCAGCAGCTTCCTAAAGGTGTCGCCAGGTAGAAGGAACTGACACACGTTCGGGATTGCAGACGATGGAGTCAGCGTCCGTGTCAGATCATTTCTCCTGTGTTGTAACATCGTTGTGTGCTTTATTCCTGGTTAGACAGTTTGAGAGTTGTTTTCCTGTTAAATTTTGTCCTCTATGCTTTCACATCTAGTTTAAAATCCTACTTTTTAGCTGTTTGGGAATAAACTCTTGTAGATTATTACATTCAGATAAAGTGAAACACAAGAATAAAATTACATTTGCAATTGAGTATGTTTAAATAATTAACCTTTTAAGAAATATGATCCTATGTGAATCTTACATAAGTCAAAAGAATCCTTTATGTTTGTGTATTTGTCATATTTTGTTCTCTGCCCTGCAGAGATTAACCAGGAGCTATCCTCTTCACTTGCCAGTCCAGGGATCCTTGTCAGAATTTCTCTAGGACTTTGTCTAATCCAGTTTCAGTAACCTTAAGAAGTAGGTATCCTGACTCCTTCTTTGAGATACTAATCCATCTACTAAATACCTCACCAGGAGCATGAAAAATTGCAAAGATGCAATGTTATAGGCAGTTCTAGATGAAGCCTTGATGGTTCCACACTTCTCTTTTTCACTTTCCTTTATCAACTTAATCTTAGAACAATCAAGAAATACAAATCAGAGTGGTTACTCAAATACAGTTGAGTTGTTGTGAGAATTTTAAGATAAAGTTTAGAAGTATGACCATTTGGAAAATGAAAACAAACAAAGATGCCTCAAATGCATATGTTTTTGTTTTCTTTCCTGGAGTGGAAAAGAACTTTTGTTTTAAATTTTTATTTTTAACATATGGAGGCAGTTTTCATTTGAAATTTTTATTGGACAGTTCTGTTGTCTCCAAATTCTCCTTCCACCAAAAAGGGTAACTTTTTAAAAAGTGGTAGCAAGAAGATACTAGAAGGATGGGATCCCTGGGTGGCTCAGCGGTTGAGCGTCTGTCTGCCTTTGACTCAGGGCATGATCCTGGAGTTCTGGGATCAATTCCCACATCAGGTTCCCTGAATGGAGCCTGCTTCTCCCTCTGCTTGTGTCTCTGCCTCTTCTCTGTGTTTCTCATGAATAAATGAATCAAATCTTAAAAAAAAAAAAAAAGATACTAGAAGGAGTAAAGGAAACTAAGGCAGTCACTACTTGTTAACTCATCTGTGTGCAAAGAGCTTTATAGGGAGAAACGAAAGTGATGCGTATTGCAGGCTCCATGGGTTGGTACTAATGCTAATAGCTCATTTGTGAAAATGCATGATTTCAAACTCCGTCACTATTAGAGCATGTCTTTTATATGCCAAAGGGGGAAAAATGTGCTCTTATAATAAAGCCCAGGTGTCTATTGGTATCATTTTAAATTATTTAATGTAGCAACTGTGCACGTCATACGCTGATGAAATGATAACTATTTTTACTCAAACTTGGCAGCAGCTCAGGAAAGAGTTTCTATATTAAAATACTAGCATCAATATTCTTCTAAGACAGGACCTCAATTGAATCTGTAAGAAAAATATTTTGTATTCTCGAAATGTATTTATTTTTAACTCATGTGTATTCTTATTATTTAAATCACACAGTAGAGTATTATTTGATACTAACTCATTTTTCAGGATTATGTTTCTTCATATAATAAACATTTGGCTTAAAAACTCCATCATTCAGTTTTTTACAGTACTCCAAAATGGTTGTCTTATGGTACTTAAAAGAGAACCAACACTTAAAAGAGAATCCGATAAAATCATTGGTCACTGAATAAAGTGATTGTTCATCTGTGAACATCTAGGATCTCTTGATCATCTGTGTGATATATTGGTTGAAAGGTAAAAGAAATATACATTGGGAAAATATCTACTCTGCTTCCCCCACTGATGATAAAGCACCTGGAGTGTTAGACTAGTGTCATAGTCTACCTTTGACCATTTCACATGGTGATACCTGCACTTGGATAAGGTTTCCAATATCCAAAGTAGGTTTTTCTGTGTATTTCTGCAGTAGAAGAATATGAATTGTCATATATTTTTGGACTATTTGCAGACTGTTTATATTCTAATTTGTTGTAGAATTGATTTTTTTGTTGAACTCTAAGCAAGTGAAGACCTAACAATTGGCTCCTCTAACCACTTTGCCCATCTGAGTATCTGAGGAAAGCTTTATAAGCAACTCTGTTTCACACTGGAATTACTTTTACCTGTAATGATTTTCTGTTTCACATTACTAAATTCTTATTTCCTCTCTAGATACTATGTAAATTCTGTACCACAATGTTGTTTTTTTAAATTGTAAATTCAATCACTAAAGTGATAAGATACAAATGTTACAGGGTGACATGCTTCATGTTGAACTTTTATTTGAATTATATTTGAGTGCTATGATAAATTCTACTTGTGTGAATCCCCATTTTAAGTTCAAATATTTACTAAGATAAAACAAGCCAATCGTATTTCTATAATTTATGTGTATTTTCAGTTTATCCCTTTTGTGTCCTGCTCCTACACGGTGTTGGGGGGGGGGGGCAGCAGGAGACAGAGAATCCTTAAGCAGACTCCCTGCTGAGCGTAGAGCTCACTGTGAGGCTTGATACCAGGACCTTGAGATCATGACTTGAGCCAAAACCAAGAGTCAGACACTTGACAGACTGAGCCTCCCAGGAGCTGCAAAACTCTACATGGTTTTCTAAAATTTATTTATTTATTTTTATGTAACCTAGGACTATATCAAAGTGAGATTATCAAGAGCATAAGAATCCATTGGAGTTCTAAACTTCAGGGAAAGAACAGGGAAATAATAAAGAACAAAAGAGAGAAAGTTCATGCACATAATTCCCTCTCACTTTCTTAAAGTTTCCCATTTATGTGGAGAAGAGATTGGATAGGAGACCCCAGTTGACCAAGCGTAGCTGACATGATACACACTGAACTACCCATCACTTGGAATCAAACATTAACTTTTGTTTATTGAAGAGAGCTATTATGAAGTTTTGTTTACTGGGCTGTTGACCTACTGCTCTACATTAGCAGGGGGATGATTTTCAGGATTCCTGGGGTACATGACAAATAAGGCAATGTTGATCTTTTTCACCTACCACTTACTCTCTGTTTTGTTTGTTGTGCTGATAGTTGTGGGTTGAAACTTTTTTGTCTTCTCTTGCTTCCTGCTTCACTTCCTAAAGAGTGCTCTGGGGGGCTTCCTTCCAGGCATATTATATTTTCTACTTAATTGAGATCCTTCCTTCCTCAATAACCACTCTCTTTGTTTATCTTAATCAAAGGAACTATTTCTGAATTAGTATCACCTCATTATAGATCTGTTACCTGGTTCATTCACAATTCTATAAAACCAAGACTTAAAAATGCCCAATACTTTTTAAACAAAGGATTAGTAACACAAATTGGCTTCTCATTGGTGCAATGCCAAGGGGCTAGTTGAGTTGCTAATATTTTTTTCACTTGTCATGTATTATGGACATATTTCCATGCTAATACATTTAGAACTGTGTATTTTATTTTTATCAGCTACCTGTTATCCAAACAAGTGTGTGGATGTGCTAAATTTTCTATCATTCTCTTGTTTGTGTTCATAATAATGATTATCATCCTCAAGATTTATTTAATAATATAATATTTATTGAACCCTTATTATGTATCAAGCACTATCATATAGCAAGAGTTTTACATATATTCATTCATTTGGTTATTGTATCAGTTATCCTACTAGGTGTATGTGTGGTAGCCTCATATCAGGCATGAAAAAATTGAGGCATAGAGAAGACAAAAAATTCATATAAGGCCACCCTTGTAGTAAATGGGAGAGATAGGATTTAAGAAACAGTGACTACGGGATGCCTAGGTGGCTCAGCGGTTGAGTGCCTGCCTTTGGCTTAGGGCGTGATCCCGGGGTTCTGGGATCAAGTCCCATGTCCGGCTCCCTGCATGGAGCCTGATTCTCCCTCTGCCTGTGTCTCTGCCTCTCTCTCTGTCTCTCACGAATAAATAAATAAAATCTTTAAAAAAAAACAATAACTCCATCAAATAAAAGGAAAATATAAAGTCATAGATTCTCCTGATATGAAAGGAATTTCTAAGTAACTTAGTTGGGTTGTAACAATCGTGAATATCAGCCAGTCATGTTGTCACCCATTCTCTGGAGTACCTGGAGTTCCGAGAGAACTTGTTCCAGACCTCTGTGTGCTAATACATATTTTTACATTGTGTCATGTTTATTTGTTATATGTCTCATTTCCCACATTCCATTCTTTTGTTTTGTTTTGTTTTGTTTTGTTTATTCTGCTGTTATTTTCCATTCAAAGACACTAGCGCTATTTTGGCTGAACTGTTTCAGTATTTTAATTTGTAGCTTTTTTCTTTCAAACAGGAGCAAAATTCATTGGAACTTTCCCTATACCAGACACTTATAATCCAGATGATGATAAAATATATTTCTTCTTTCGGGAATCATCTCAGGAAGGCACCACTTCTGACAAGACCATCCTTTCTCGAGTTGGAAGAGTTTGTAAGGCAAGATATATTTATGTTACTTAAGGCATGTATGTATATGTATGAACAATTAATTGTGTGATGTTGAAGAAGAAGTTAACGTCCATCATTCATAAGTAGGATGAATTCATACTATCTACATGAATAATTTTTCGGATCCAAAAGTGAAAAGAAAAAAGAAGATTCAAAATTTTCCAGTATTATAGGGATTTTTTTTTTTTCCCAGTGTGAACTGTTACTCAGGTTTGACTTACATCTCTGGCAGCTTGCTCCTTATGTTGACAGGTTATCCCTTTGCCACTTTTCACTATTCCCAGTAAGATCACTGCATTTTCCTGGTCAATGGAATTTAAAATGCTTTTATGCATTAAATTTGATTTTGAAATTGAAAGTAACATAATCACTGTAGTACTTTGAACACTAACAGAATCAGATCTGATATTTTATGAAAACACGTCACACATGTAAAATTATGTATCTGTATAGGGATCAAATAAGTTGAAAATATGGTTATAGTAATACTACAGTAAATATTTCCTAGAGCATTTATCTAGGTTAGGTTTTTGAGAATAAATGAGATAAGGAGGGGGAAAAACAAATAAACCGAAATGCAAAACATTTAAAGAACACTGAAGTTCATTTTTTAAGATTGCCATTTTATGTAAGTTATAGGAAAGCAATTCTATGAAACACTTCCATTTTTTTCCATTCAGGTTCTAATTTGAGTGAATATAGGCTTTATAGAATAATAATGCTACTGGAATCACACTTTTGATTTCAATATATTATTTTTTTAGTTGGTTTTATCTTCCTTGAAATAACTTTTCTTAAATAGCCAGACACCTTCCACATAAACTCTTGTTATTCAGAAGAAGAGCTGTTAAGTTAATAAATACTCTCAATAGGAAGCTTTTTTTTGGTCTTGTACAAACTTTTCATTTTCTTCCATTTGAGCCTATCACTTTTTTGTCTCAGTCTGTACCCTCAGGCTTTTGAACACTTCCAGGGACAGAAATACAAACCATCACAGCACTTAAAAGTGCTAATGAAAACATGGCTTTTGAATGAGGCCAGCTTGTGAGCACACATCATTCTTTACCTAGTTAGTGTCCTAGCCAGTGATGCTGTCTCCCACTGATCCCTTCACCCCCAGGGGACAGAATTCTCTAAAAAGCATCCTCATTCTTTCAGAGTCCAAGAATTCACAGTAATTTCTCTTGAAGCCTCTTGCCTAGAGATGAATGGCTATTGCTTGGAGTAGCTGTAGTGTGTTAGTGTACTGAAGCATGCTTTATAACAACAGCATCCCCACCCTGAAAACCTGGGCCGTGCATTGACATCATTTATATAAATCTGCTACATTATATATGTCATAAAAGATTTACAAGTCACTTTCAGATGAACATACATAACAAGTGAGGTTTTGTGAATGAGTTCAATACTTATTTCTTACTAGGTCTAAAGCATTTGATAGAAAATCATTCATTACAAAATGCTATTTTTACCCCATTATTATATATACTGAAAGCTAAGTTAAAGATGGAAAAATATATTAAAGAAAAATTTAGATGCCCTGTTTATAAACTTATGTACTCAAAATATGATATAAACTCCAATTATCAGCCCTGGGATATCTTAATTATGAACAATCTTCTATAGAATTGAAAAGGCTGAGAGAATTGTAGGACAGGAATCTTCCCACCACAAAAAAACTCTAAGGCCACACAGCAAGATTTTGTCATGCCATTGTGTTTGGATAAAAAGCTAACAAATTGTGAGATCAAATAAGGACATGTGATGGATGAATTTCCTTAAAAAAAAAAAAAAAAAAAAAGAAGGGAGGTCCCTCTTACATCTCTTCACCCAGGCACTGTTTCCAGTTAGTACCATCTTCAGAATTTCCTGCTACACATATGACCCATTGGTCAAATGTTTGCAATATTTGGTTCTGCATGCATCTTTCAAAGTTTTTAATTGCAGCATGTCTTGCCAGTTTTTAACTTTTCTTAATAATTTAGGATTAAAGTGTGGCAAAAAGTGAGCATTTGTAAGTGGAGATTGCACTGACAAGATTAAAAATGACTTGAAGTCTTTTAAAAACTATGTCAGAATGGTAACAAGTTTAACTAAAGAAAACAACTGTTGAGCATCATCATTGTTGCTGTTATATATTATCTTCACATAGAAATGTTCTTCTGACATTATTCAGAACATATTATTTCTCTCCGTTGGTTCATTTTTTCTTTACCCCCATGGGGCTATTACAATATTGTTTTTCTGTTTTTAAGAAATAATAAATGTATGTCTATGCTATGAAACAAAATTTAGTTCAATAGATAGAAGCAAAGATCCAAGGAGTCAGAGGTCATATTAGAGAGAATTAAGAGTGAACTGTCTATACTTTACTGAGTTTACAAATTCTTTTAGTAATGTGGGAGTCCTTTATACTGTCTTTTCCACCAGGATATTCCTACAGCTCATTTACTTAGAAATGTTCTGGTTTTGTTGTTTTTATTTGTTTCCATTTGTAACTGATGACTTTGGGCCCCTAAATTGTTTATACTTTAGTAGCTGAAGAGGGAGGAAGCTCTTAAATTGTTAACAACTTTCAATTTATTTATTGTTATTTTATTTTATTGACCTGTCCAAGATAATATTATTAGACTGAGTAGCGTATAGTAATTGATAAAAAGAAGGTTTTGGAAATAGGCAAATTATACAAAACTTAGCAAAGAATTGTTTATAGAATAAGGGTGAGTCTTTCCAATTCTATAACCCACTCTTTCATTATTATATCATTTCATTATTTTGACAATAACAAAATATGAGTTCTGTACAAAATGCAATACACTAGACATTGGTAGATAAGTGAAACACTGTCCCCGTTCTTTGAAACCTCATAGTACAGTGAAGGAAATGGAAATAGAAACAGATAATCACAGTATAATGTGACAGAGGTTGGAGCAGAGAACACTGTGTATTTGGTGAAGCTCAAACATTGAATCCTACAGAGGGAGGAGGACTAAATCAAGGAAAGGAAAGGATAGGGCTTTCCGGCAGCATGTGACAGGGTATATTTGGTTTACAGAAGGATGAAATCTCCTAAGTAGAACTCAAGGGGGGTATATGAGCAGCAATGTCATTGGAGATTGGAGTGGTAAATTGGAAGAAAAGAAGTCTTGTTTCCATATGAAGGTGTTTCAACTTTATCTTGTAGGCAACGAGAAGTTATAAATGTTTAGTAGAAGAGAAGTGACTTGATGGGTAGATATACTTAGCAATAAATTGAGGAACGCATCTGGATTAAGAAATATCTGGGACTAGGGACCTGTTAGGTGGTTCCACAAAGACGATAGGAATGAGTAGAACTGTGAATGCATAGAATCTAGATGTAGATGTCTAATAAGTCCGTAATTTATTGCTAGTGTCTTATTAATTGCTTAGTGTCGACTATCTGTCCAATTGAACTTTACATGATGATGGGACTATTGCATATGCACAGGCTCCCACACAGTAGCCGTGTGGCTGTATTAACATTCGATTAGCGTGACCGAAGACTGATTTTTAATGTTATTTAATTTTAACCAATTTTACTTGATTTTTAGATTGATTGATTGATTTATGTGAGACAGAGAAAGAGAGAGGACAGGAACAGTGGGGAGGGGCAGAGGGAGAGGGGGAAGCAGACTCCCCATGGAGCAGGGAGACGGATACCGAATTCAGTGTGGGGCTGGGTCCCGGGACCCGAGATCACGACCTGAGCCCAAGGCAGCCCTTGGTAGCAACCGAGCTACCCAGGAGCCCCTAAATAAGTCTGACTTAAATAGCATCGTATGTATTGTTAACTAACGAATTAAAATAAAAACTTAAAATAATAAAAATAAATAAGTGATATCCCATGGCCGTTGGCTACAGTATAAATATAGACTATCAGAGTGTTCACTTACTTAACAACCCTGTGCACAACTCTATGCTAAGTAAACAGTAGTTTTATAAAAGATAAAAAGTGATACTTGTATCTAATGAGTTTGCAGCCTAGTAAATAACATATGCCTTGGCCAAGAAAACACAGATTAATGTATGATCGGAAAGTATGTTAAGTGCTAAAATTGGGAAAAACATCACAGGGTGTGGTTAGGAAAAATGGGTGGGTTTTAGGTTGGCTGTGAAAGATCTGTTGAGAAAGTAACTTTTGAACAGATACTGAAAATAATCAAGGAGTTGCAGGGCAAAGCTGACAGAGATAGAGAAGAATATTCCAGGCAGAAGGAAAAGCACGTGTGAAACCTCAGAGGTGGGAAAAAACATTTAAGAAGTCAAAAGAGCTTGTCTGTGACAGAAGCATAATGAATACATGGAAAATTAGGATAGTGATTGCTTCCCCTTTAAAATATCATAAAATTTCAAGTCTTAGGAAGTCTTATCTTCCCCGTTTGTATCTAGGACTGATATTGCAAGTATGGACCTCATGATGCATCTGAAAGGCTGTTGGATCCTGGATGCATTTTAATTCTTACTGCTGCCCCCGAGGCTTTGATACTTGCCTATAGACAAGGACCTCTATATTCTTGGTCGTTGTGATTTCCAGAAGATAAGCAGGGATGAGGAACATTCAAAAAGAGAAATCTTCTGACATTTGAGATAAAAAACACCAAAACCAGTGTATGGGCAGAGATTTTCTACTTGGATATGTTAAAGTTGATCTGGCTCTGGGATGTGCTTTCCAAATAGTCAGTGGAAAATAGGAACCTGAGGCTCAGTAGTGTCTGGAATCATGACTTTGGAAATCACCAATATACTGATAGTTCTTGAAGTCATGGAAGTGTGTGAAGTTCCCCAGGGAAATACGTAGTACAAGATCAAAGAGCAAGGACCCAATCCTGAGGGACAATGATTTTTAAGAAAAAAACAGTGGACTGTTAAGGCAATTGAGAAAAAAATAGCTTGATAGTTAGGTGGGGAATTGGATGACAGTGGTGTCACAAGTCAAGGGCAAAAGTTGTTTCAAGAAGACAGCAGTTGGGCAGCTCGGGTGGCTCAGCGGTTTAGCGCCACCTTGGGCCCAGGGCATGATCCTGGAGTCCTGGGATCAAGTCCCACGTCGGGCTCCCTGCATGGAGCCTGCTTCTCCCTCTGCCTGTGTCTCTGCCTCTCTCTGTCTCTGTGTGTCTCTCATGAATAAATAAATAAAAAATCTTAAAAAAAAAAAAAAAAGGAAGAAGAAGACAGCACTTGTCAGTAAGGTCACACACCCAAAGGAAGTCAGATAAGAATGTGATTACAAATCAGGAAGTAGATTTGGCAGTAAGGATATCGTCAATACCTTTAGTGTGAGTGGTTGGATATTCAATGTGAAAGCAGACCTAGGCTTCCACCTCTAGGTGTAGACGCCTTCCTAGCTCTGCTCCTTAACTTAGGAAATGGGGGCACCTGTCTCTTCCATGACTGCGTTACCAAACAAATGAAAGACTTAAATGAGATCGTATGCATTGGGATATGGCAGATCCTGAGGAAGGTACTGGAAAACCAGAGTGACGTAGGTCTCTATTTTCAAGCAGTCAATAATGCAGAAGATTGATGTGTGAATAAGTAAGTTCCTTGTCATACTACAGAGAGTTAAATATCAAAAATCATGTGCACACAGGCACACGCACGCACACATCACGCATACACATTCACACTTTCGGGACCAGGGCAACTAGCTGCTGGGAGTGGAAGGGTGGTGTGTGCATGTTAGGGACAGGTGCTGGTTAGAGACAGGTCAGTTACTAGGGGTTAGTGGGAAGACTGCAAACTTAATTAGCGTCAGTGTCTGAAATTGTTCTTATTTTGCCTTCATTTTTTAGCAATATTTGCACTTGGAGGGTGGATCTTCTTGCTGGACGTAGTCAAAAGAATTTGGAGATATGTCGACAATTTGAACTATGAAATTTTTAGACAAGAGGCATGGACAGGGAAACACCCTAAAAACAGTAAAGAAGCCGAATTAGGGTATCATTTCTTAGAAAAATATTGATCAAGGACAGAGAATAAGTACCTTCATCTAAGGAATCTCTTTCCAACTCAGCATGTCCATCTTTGTATGTGTGAGAACTCATTTACTGACGATTTATTTCTCAGGGGTGTCCCCACCTGCCAGGCAAAGTTCTTACTCTGTTTTCGCATCTTTATCACACGAGGCTGAGCCTAGATGGTCTCTAAAGACCCGCCTGGCTTTGTGATTCTTGATCCTGTCGTAGGGTCAATATTCTCAAGCGCCCAATGGTGCCCCTGCCACTCCGGTCCGCTCCCGCCAGCAGTGGGTCCCACGGGTCTCTGCGGCAAGGTGCATGCCACCTAAAAGGACAGGTGAAACCGCCCTGAACACTGCTTCTCTGGGGGGGTGGTCGTCACTGCCCGTGTGAGTCCCTGAATTCAAGTTCCAGGTGGAAATGCCAGTCACCCCAGGGGGGCCTGCTTGCAACTTTTCGCCTGAGGCTGTTTCGCGTTACTCTTGGATTCTCTTCACCGTTGGAAGCACCGTGGGCAGCTTGCTTAGAGGTGCAAGCCACTCTGGGTGCCAGCCTAGGCTAGGCCAGCTCTCCCCTCTGCTCTGCAGGATTCCCACTGTCCAGCCAGGAATTCAGTCTGGATGGTCCTTCCCAGCACTTGCCTGGGGGGCTAATTAATAGACCTTTGCTTCAATTCCACTTGCATTGTCCACGTTGATATATGGTCCTATTTGGACAATTGCTGCCTTTGAAGATTTGTGTTTTTAGGCCGATGACACATTCTGTGTGTATTGATCTCTGCCGGGTTGTGGGATTTTTTTTTATTTTTTTTTGCTTACTTTTAACGTGTCACTTACAACCTAAATGAGAGATTTAGAGCTCTGAGCTACAGATGTGCTTTTGCTTCACTTCCATCTGTTTTCCTGTCAGAAATTCCTAGGCAAGAATTTATACTGTTGCCTGTGGCTTTCTTTTTTTCTTTCTTTCTTTTTTTTTTTTTTTTTTTAATTTACCAAGCTCTGATCTAACCTGAAAAACAAAACAAAACAAAAAACTGCTTACCGTGCCTAGATTTACCTAATTTTAACTGTTAAATTCTTAGAAATATACTGAAATTTTTAGTAGAGTGTATCATCAGGTCCAGCATGTCTAATAATCTTTACAGGCTTTTGGAGTAGTTCGAAAAACATGTTTTCCACTTTGATTCTCCAGTGGCAAATTGAAAACAATCATCGCTAAACGCTAGAGTCCTTTCCAGAAAAAAAATAAAAAAAACATATATAGGTTACCTTGAAAGCTTCTTCAGAATGGATGCCTTAAAATTATCATGCTTATTAATACCTGCCATACACGTTTTTTTGGTCTGTTTTGTTCTCCTCTTCCTTTGTCTGAGACGTTTGAGTTTGTATAGTTTTGTTTCTTTTACCACTGAGAGATTCAAGATTATTTGTAGGTGAAGTAGAAGACTCTTGATTTTGCTTTTATTTCTTAGTGGTCATGACTTTATTATTATCATTATTATTATTTTGCATATCAATGAAACAGCTAACAAGATGAAAAGTAGTTACAGCACATTGAGAGGGAAGATCCGGGCTGAAAAGGAAAACACAATGATACGGTCCTGTCATTTGATTCAGTCCATGTAAATTCACTAACATTAGTTTATTTAATGTATTAAAAATGTCCCCATTTCAGCTCTGCTGTCAGTATAATAATACTGTCCTTTAGTGTATATGGCACGCTTTCCTTGTAAGGCTCTTGGAACCATTTATTCCAGATTCTACTTTTTTGTTTCTGTCTCATCACCCACCATTATAGTTTCCAGCTTCTAAACAGGCCATTCTGTGTTTGGATTACCCTTATCATTTTTATTTACTTATACAGCCCCATACAGACCATCTGGATTGAGGCTTACAAAAATTCTAAAATAAGTCTCTAGAAATAAGTGCATGAAGTTTGAGGGAGCACAGGGGGAGTACAGTGGGCAGCTGCTCTGAAATGTCAGCTGCTGTGGTCCCATCTCCAGTGTTTCTTGGTGTAACAGGTCTTCAGGCGATTAGGAGCCACATCCCAGCAGGACACTGTTTAGACCCCACAAAGGACAGCTGTTATCACAAATGACAGATCAGATAAAGAATATGAATGATGTATTGAAATACAGCAGACCTTACATTGAAAACACAAAAGTATCAAATTGCTCTAATCTTATTGAATGCATAAAAAAGGATCAATAGGAAGCCTGTGTGTTTACCTCAATTGGGGCAGTTTCAGTTATGGAAGAAATATGTTCATTGATTTACAATATTGTAGTACTTAGATTACACTTCAAAAGAAGTAGATGTTATTGATTCATTAATTAATCTCTGACATTAAATGTCATTAATGGCTGGAACTGGGGAGAAGTGTGCATAAAAGATGTATAGATGAGGGTTTTCAAAGCGTTTTGGGAATTCCATTCTCTTGACTGCACAAAGATGCAGAAAAGCATTAGGCAAAAGAACTGATTTTAAGCAAAGAAGAATTTGTGAACCAGTCTGACTCCAGCATCAAATCTTTCTTTCTTTTTTTCTTTTTTATAAGTGCTTAAGATGGGTCATTCTTCAGTATTTGTTGATCAGAAAAGCCTGGTGTCTTTCAACTTAAACTCATTAGTATGGTTACAGATGTCTGAATGCTAACCCATATTATAATGGAATACAACATGTCCACAGAAGGGTCGGTGATTTCATTGATTTATAAAGTCTTTAGGCGCGAAGAGCATTGGAGCTGAAAGTCAATTCTTATATTTTCCAAGAACTTCTTTTTCCTGAGATTCAGGTGAAAAGGACCATATTTATAAAGAGAGATCCTAAGAGATCCTCAAAGAGGATGATGTTTACAGATAACATTGTGTTTAGCAGATGAACCCAGCATAGTGACCCAAAGGTCAAAAGACATACTCAATGAAAGTTCATGTGTGACAGTTTGTAGCTACTCTATGTGTCTATGTAAGATTTATAAGACCTTGAATCTGCTGGGACAGTAGAAGCAAAATGGAATCACCATTAACCTGCTTTCTGACTCATCTACCCATTAGTAGCCTACAAGTAGCGATCATAGTATTTTATACTATGCAGCCGTCACTCAATCACCCAACTCAGAGAGAGTTTATTTTAAAGCTGCTGAAAGGTTGTAAATTGTTCTTTGTTTCATCTTTCATCTTTTCTGTTTTTAAAATTAAGAAATGTCACAAACATGTAAAAAGCCACAGAGAATAAGAAAATAGTCACCCTCTGTGCTCACCACCCAGATGGAACCCATGTGGTCTGGCTGGTTTACATTTAATTTCTTTGTTACTTTCATCTCTATTTCTGTGTAGAGACTGTCAAGGCTTTTGGCAATCTGACCACAAAGAAGCTGTGATGGAGTAGAGGCACAGAAGTGGCCGGTGACTCTCAGCTGCTGATTCTGACATCTCAATAGTAAATCTATTGTGTTAGTGAGATAGTTGCGTTCTTTAGAACTTCACAAAAATAAGCAAGGAGGTGACAATTTAGTACAAAAGTGGTTACCTCCCTTTTAGCCCTCTTCTGGGCTTAAAGTTCTCAGGGGATTTTGTGGCTTTCCAAACAAATCCAGGGGCTGAGAGCTGGTCAGCAGTCAGCCAACTGACCCTTGCCTACAGGAGAAATACAACTCCTTGTGAATTGAACTTTGCCATTCCAGGTCATGCTCTTGGATGTCTGTAAGAGTTACTATCCAGTCATTAAGTGCTTATAATCCACTCCTGAGAATGTGTATCCCAGAAATTATACTTGTTTCCCTGCTGACAGCAGGTGGCTTTCATCTTTGACCTGGACCTTTTTTTTTTTTTTTTTTGCTTGTTTTTTATCTTCTTTATTCCTTGAGGCCAGAGAAGGCTGCTAGATGGATAGGCAGGAACATTTAAAGATTCTTTTGTTCAAAGGATTCCAATTTCCATTTGTCAGGTTAAATATGTGTGTGTGTACAGCCTACAGTATGAGACTACAGTATGCAGGCTACAGTATGAGACTCTTTCCCATCCAACAAATTTGAACCTAGAATCATTAGAATTTTGTCATAGTTTGTCTTAAATAGGATGATAACTGCAAATAGAAAGAGGGTGCTGTTTGAAAATGGACATTTATTGTTACTTTTTATCTCACAAAATGTTTAAAAGAGAATGCCATTGCTAATTTTTATGATGAAGTAGTGATGTATACACCTGTTAAAGGAATGTTGTAAAGCACATATTATGTATCTGTTTATTCATTTAACAAAATAATTCAAGCAACTACTCTGCTAGGGGTAAGGCAGTGAACCAAACATAGTCCCTGGCGTTAAATTAATGGTAGCTGATAAATTCTCTTGTGTATATTGAATCAACACTTTTTAGTATTTCTTGCTGACTCAAAATATGCAAATATGGGCAATGAAAAATTTTAAATATTATACATGTGTGTGAAGAATGCACTAAAATTTAAATATATTAACTAGAACTTGGCTTAGTACAGGTAGGGCTCTGCTAAAATAAAAATATTTTATATTTTTATAAAAAACATGTGAATTTAAAAAGATATAAATCAAAGTTCATGAGAAAGATGGGGAGGTATCTTACTTTTTATTTTTAAATTTATTTAAAAATCTTTCTTTCTGAGTGACTCTAGGTAACATATTTCTCCCTGAAATCCTACTAAACATTAACACAGAATTTACCATTACTAGAAGGAAGCATTAGTGTTTTTGCCTATTCATATTAACATCTGGATTTATATTTATTAAATGATCTGAGGATGTGAGCAGTAAAAATAAAGGTCATGTCTAGATAAATCTGTCTTCACAGCTGCAGCCATCATTAATCATCCAATAGCTGGCTGAAATATTGGTTATTTTTATTATTGAGCAATTATACTGCAAGAGTGGAAACACCATTTACAAAACCTAAATTCAACAGCAATTACAGACATGTTTGTTTTTAGAGGGTTATTGTGTGAAATCTATTATGTATTCATTTTCTTCCACTTCTTTGTAGTAATTCTTTGTACTACATAGCATATTATTAAATGACATATAAATGCTTTGGTCTGGTATTAAAGGCTTCCTGGATTGCACCCCGATTTCCTTTTATAACATTTTCCTCCCCTGTTTTCATTTTATCCCAGTCTTCATCTAAACCAAATTTGTCCTGGGTCTCCATACATGTTCTGAAGTGCTCCACCTATTGTCCTTTCTCTCTAATTTCTAGCACCTAGAATATTTCCTGAATATTCCAATCTATGAATGTCTGAATTCACCTCTCATTTTTAAAAATAACATTGAACCTACCTCCACAGCAATGCCTGTCCTCTTTTTTTCCACTACAAAGGCATTTCAAAGGAAACTTAAATTTTTTGGCATTTATCTATACTTTCTAAGGATATTTATCATTTTTATCTTGTATTTTTAGTTACTCACTAATAACCAAACATGTATTATTAAACACCTGATAAGCAGGGCATTAGTAACATGTACAGTAGGTGTTGGATGAAAAGAGTAGGGAGTGTGGTTTCTGGAAAGAATGAATAATTATGAGAAAATCAACTAAATGTTCCTTTGCTATGTATTATCACCATGTGTCAGCAATTCTAAACAGTATCAGTGTCAAAATACTATTACCAGAAAGGTCTTTTGTTGGTCCAGTTTCCAAACAATTGCTGTACTTATCGTTGAGTTTATATTATGTATCTGCCAACACACATGAACTCAGTTACACGTGTTCCAAGACTAAGTGCACATCGATTTGGATCATTTAAAATTTAAAACAGAGAGAGACGTAGTGCAAACTGTGAGGTGCAATTTTTTTGTTCAAGTGCAAACTTTAGTTCATACGTGAAATATTGAATTTAAATGTCCTGAATTTCTTTTTTTCCCCTTTTACATTGTTATAAACCTGAAGAACACATCAAAAAAATAAAAATTATTACTTATTTATACAGAGTTATTACTGACAAGTATTCTGGTGTTTAGCAGAGGGGAAATAAAGTGCGGTTCATGGAGCACCTGGGTGGCTCAGTTGGTTAAGCCTCCAACTTTGGTTTTTGACTCAGGTCATGATCTCGGCGTCCTGGGATCGAGCCCCGAGTCAGGCTCCATGCTTAGGGAGGAGTCTGCTGGAGATTCTTTCTCTCCCTCTGTCCCTCCCCCCAGTACTTTCTCTCTCTCTCAAATAAATAAAACAAAATAAAATGAGATTCATTCACTCTGGGTGCCCTGGGATACCCCTGGTGTTAGGTGCTAAGGCTAAGGCTGGCTGCAGCCTGTGGTCTCAGGGACTTCATTGTCTTCTGAGCTCCCCCACAAATCTATAGCTTTCTGAAATTTGCTCTGTTACTAAAATTATATCATCTGGAATTTGGATTTCCACATCACCCAAGATAATACTCAAAGGGCTCTCTGTCTTCCATCCCCTTCCTTTTCTTCCCCCCACTTTCTTGAAGAAGAGCAAGTAATTCTATGACTTTGAATTCTCCTGTTTGGAGTAGTCATTTGTATACTTTTCTGTAATTTCATTTAATTTTCAGAGATTAAAGAAGCACAGGAAATACAGTTCCTAAATATTCAGAGTTAGTATTTGATAGTGAACTTTTTATTAATCTTATAAAACATAGATTGCATGAAGGATAAAAATGTTTATATAATTTACATTTAGATGTAAATACATTAAAGGAAATAGTGACTCTAAAAGTAATTTTTGAAAGTTTAATTTAAGTACTTCCTGTATTTATGCCATGAAACAGTGTCATCTTACTTATTGTAAACATAGCACATCAAGTCCAGTCAGATAACAAATTGTATTAATTTAATGTTCATAGAAACGTATTAAGTTAAAAATAAGACACAGATCTTTTTATGCTGAATTATTGAATTTATTTTACTGAATTGATTAAAGTGCTTATGTTTGGTAAGTGTCTAAAGAACATTTTAATGAAATATTTCAGAGTCAAAGTATAGAAAAACATCAATTAGCATTTAAAACAAGATTGGTTTATATGTATGTTTGCATTGCCTTATTGCTTAATTGGTAAGGCACTAATTTTGGAAAAAAAGACTTTTTAAGTCTATAGGAAGGCATATTTCTAAAGGCTGTATATCATGATCTTCATCATGTGTATAATATACAGGTCAGGGCTGGTATTTATGGAACACATGTTGTCTGGCCCTGTGCTAGGCACTGTACACAGATTTTTCCATTAAATCATCAAAATAACCAATTTCAAGGCATTAGCTATATTTTTTCAATGAGGAAACAGAGACTTGGAGAGTTAAATAACCCTTTCTTGGCCATGGGGCAAAAATATGCAGAGGTGAGATTTGACTGCAGGCCTCATTCATGTACACTGTCGCCCCACTCACCTCTGCTCATTCAGTATAGCCCTGTTGTATACACCGTTCATCCAACCATGAGGAAAGCATGCAGTGTTAAGGAGCCTTTTCCTGTATTGGAAAGTTCAAGGCCCTGAATCTGGGCTCCCTGACTTTGTAAACAATGATGTTAACTCTGTATCTTTATTATTTTCCTTTTTTCAGAATGATGTTGGAGGACAGCGCAGCCTGATAAACAAATGGACGACTTTCCTTAAAGCCAGATTGATTTGCTCAATTCCTGGAAATGATGGAGCCGATACTCATTTTGATGAGCTTCGTAAGTTACAGGCTCCTTTTTTTTTTTTTTTGTCTTAAAAATGACTTACTGATGAATACATTAGGCCTTTATTTTCGCCCCCAGCATAGCAGAGGACAGCTTGCGGGAGTGTTATTACTGAATTTACACACACACGAAGAACACGGGTGTGCTCTGGGTCTCGGGGCATATTGTCCTGAAGCAATTCCCCTCTTTGTCAGCCTCCTCAAAATTAGGAGGAAACAAGGCTGCAGCAGGAGACAGAGCTGCTGGCAGTGCCTCTGCAGAACCGCCCCTCCTGTGGCCTTCACCTGCGAAGCAGCCGCTCGCAGGCAGCAAGGACTTGTCCTTATTCTGCGGTGCCCTCTGCTGGAGAGCACGGGACTGGGGAACCGGCCCCTCTGACTTGGTGGGAAAAAGAATGCTCGAGCAAGTGTCAGAAGGGTTATTCTCTTTCATATCCCCTCTTTACTGCTCCCAAAGTTAATTCTAGGAGGTTTTTTTCAGTGATATATGAAGTTAGCATCATCAAATCTTATTTTTGGGCTATTTTTGCCTTGCAATGTGAAAATGATTTTACCATTGAAGGATTTTGCCATATGGTATTTAAAGTATATTATATGTTGAAGTCTATTATATGTTCAGTTTTGACGGTGGATCCCCGACGTTACAGGTAAGCGTGCTCACATCTCCAACGACCTTACAGTGGATGTTATTTACACCTACCCTGGTGTCGGTAGTGCTCAGGTAGTAACAAGATACTGAACAAATAATTACAGATGTCATTCTGCACAATAACGTGGGTAGCTATTTTTATATTGCTAGCAAGTAGGTAATTGAATTATTAGTAAGTTGGCACAGTTACAGGACAAGACTTTTTTTTACATTGGAGGGTTAAAACAATGTATGTTTCTAATTTCTATTCTGTAAGAAATCACATACCTCTGACTGGAAATAGTCATGGAGATTAGCAAGCAAATAATCCCATCTGCAGGGGATGGGAGTAAACACCCAGGAAGTGAGACACCCAGTGCAGTGGCACATAGCTAGAGAGAAAATCAGTCTTTAGCCCATAATTTCTGATGTCATAATAGAATGACTCTCACTGTTATGTCAATTTTACATATTGTTAGAGTCTCAGAAATACTGTATTCTTATAGAAAAGGCAAATATGTAATACTGAAATATAAAAATATAACGATTTTTTTTCCATTAATAGAGGATATTTACTTGCTTCCCACAAGAGATGAAAGAAATCCTGTAGTATATGGAGTCTTTACCACAACCAGGTATGTTTAAAAAAATGCTTGTAATTCTTCTATACAATTGTAATGTACATGTAAAGAAATAGTTATGTGTTTCTTTGTCCCTTCTTTTTGTGTGAAAAAAACACATTTTCATTTTATTTTTTCACTTAGTGTTTCCTAGAAATCTTTTAATATCAATACATAAAATGTCTCTTGTTCTTTTTATAGCAGCAGAGTAGTCCCATATCAATTACCATAATTTATTTATTCAGCTTCCTATACATAAACATCTCCATTGTTTCCAGGGCTTTGGTGGTGTGCATAATGCTTCAGTGCCTAAACTAGTACGTATGGCTGTTCTCTGCGTGAGTTAGAACCAAAGCTGTTCTCTTAGTATCCACTCTTGTATTTTTGTCCTCTTCCGATATAATACTGTCCCGTACTTGTCACTGAGACTCTGTGATTTCCTTAAAAGTCGTCCTAGCATCCACGAAGCTTTCTCAAAGATTATATGGACCTTACATAATTTTATTTAATATTAATTTCATTTAATTTGTAACTTACATTTGAACATGGGACACTTTTATTCTGTTACATATTACTGCCTGCAATACCTTTTTTGAACTATTTTTTTACTTCTGCAGCTCTGCAATCTCTGTGGTTTATGTTGATACTAGTATTGGAAGAATTGGCAATATTGGTATTGGTATAAGAGAAATGGGCTTACTGCCTCCTTTTGAATAAATTATTAAAACAGTTTGTAGGCAATTTATAAGTCTTTTCTGTGGCATTGCTTTCATTCAGTTCACCTCACACCTTATACCAATTGTGTCAGTTCAGAAGATAACAGAAAACAAAATGTTATTTGGATAAAGAATGTGAATATTTACTTATATTTTTTAAAGACTATTTATTTATTCATAAGAAAGAGGCAGAGACACAGGCAGAGGGAGAAGCAGGCTCCACGCAGGGAGCCCGATGTGGGACTCGATCCCGGGACCCCAGGATCATGCCCTGGGCTGAAGGGAGATGATCAACTGCTGAGCCACCCAGGTGACCCAGAGAATGTGAATATTTAAAATGAAAATAAGGAAGATAGCCTAAGAATGCTGCTCTTTGGATTCCATTTTTCTGCTAATTTATATCTGAGCTAAAAAGATGCAGGAAGAACAAGTGCCTGTAGTTACTCAAGTTAAGTATCTCAGCGCTAGTCCTCTTGGCATCTTTCCATCCTCAAAACTGTCTTTGAAGTCACTGTGTGTTCCGCACACAAGGCATAGACATGTGCCAGGGAAATATAGCCCCAAGATAGTTATCTTTTTTCTCCTACCAAGTTTTCTGCCCACCCAGAGTGCGAAGTTACAAGTCAACTCTTTGTTCTGGGTGTACTTTATTATTCTATTTTTAATGCCGCCCCGAGGACCGAGATAATGTTGGGAAGCAGTGCCACATCCATTGTCCAATAAAAAGATTAAGTACAATCTGCAACAAGAGCAACACCATAGAGCATGATGCATTATTTCTTTAAAATATCCTAGCCAGAGGATGTGATTTTTATGGGGGCATTACCTCCCTTCTTAGCAGCTAGTTTCCTTCCAGCTGCCTGTTTGCCATCAGCTCCCACTGTTTCCCGTTAATATCATTCCAAGAATATTAATGATTGAGTTACTCGTGCTAGAGAATCCTTGGCTCACTTGGGTAGTGCTGGGATGATATGTTTCTTAGATTGTAAAGGATGATCTCGGTTTTATGAACAGGAATCCCTGAAAGTTTCAGATGCAGAGAAAATGTCTTTTATTTTCCAGAAATTAAAAAAAAAAAAGAAACATCTGATGACAGTGTTAACAGTTTTCACCACTAATTTGCAAAAATTCGTGGAATTCCCATGGAGCTTTTCCACTTCTTAATTATGTGTTCTCCACTCCTGTGTGATTAAGATTATTTTTAAGTAGCAAATAAGTTGCATACATCAAGAAATTCAGAAATTCAGGAAGAAGCACAAAATAGCTTTAACATTTTTTTAAATTAGTAAAAGTTGTATGAGGAAGTTATTAATAGCCAATATTTATGGACATTCACTCACTTTAAGAAAACATAAATGAGATATTTATTACTTATGTGTCTAAAGTGTTCCTCTATAAAAAATAGGTAATGTAACTTCTTTATTTTATAAGGTTTAGAAGGCATTACACTGTAAGATCTTCAAATAAAATTCAAAAGCATATATATAAATGAGATACTCTTTTTTGCATGTTTCCTTCTGTCCTCCAGTTTTTCTAGGTGATTCCTAGGTATCCATCAGATGTCCCTGTAGATGCCACCTACTGTCTGAAAGCTTAACAGGCAGCCGTGTATGGGGACCCGTCTATGTGCTTGCTTCGTTTACTATAATTATCTGCAATGTAACTGCTATCACACTCTTGTCAGGATTACTTGGTTATAAGCTCTTTAAGGACAGCCACACGTTTTGTCTGCAGCACTTATTAAATGGAATGTGCTGCTTAAGCTTGTCCACAGACGGTTTATCTTCTCAATAAACGTCCAGTGCCTGATGTACAGGGAGTGATTAGATCATGTTGCTGGTTTTCAGCTCCATCTTCAGAGGCTCGGCGGTTTGTGTGTACAGCATGGCTGACATCAGAGCAGTTTTCAATGGTCCTTATGCTCACAAGGAAAGTGCAGACCATCGCTGGGTGCAGTACGACGGGAGAATTCCTTATCCCCGACCTGGCACAGTATGTATCCAATTTGATAATCACATTATTTTCTTAAGCCCATATCCTCTTCCTAATTCTAACAAACGATGCTATTCACCACAGCAACATGTACTGTGGTTTTAAAAATGCCTATTACCCATTCACAGTGATGTATTAGCACTTCCATCCTTCACTGGAACTTAATGTTTTTCTTCTTTCGAATAAGAGCTTTAAGTAGTAAAGGAAACAATGGATTATATCCTAAGGAGCAGACTATGCTGATCCCATGTGCTTATCCTCAGTGAGTCTACATAATAATCAAGATGATTTAACATCTAGAATGACAAATATTCCAAGTTAAATGAAAATGTCAAATAAGTATTTATTTCCCACATACAGCTCTCTATATAGAGTCTTCAGGTCCTCATTTCCACTTTTAAAAGACCACATCAATTACAATGGTTTATTTATTTCTTTATTATGTTGCATCTGTTAAAAAAAGACTTTACACTGTATAATCTGTATTTGCACTATAAATGGAAAGTTTTTGTTTTGTTTGTTGTTGATGTGATTAAAACAGTTTAAGTTGTTTAAATCTTTAGGACTAGCTGATCAATCTGATAAAAAGAGATAAATGCCTTTTTTTCACTCAAGATTCAGTATGAATATTTCTACCAGGAGGTCTAAAATAATTATCAAAATAAGTAAGTCAAAAATATTGACTTAATCCATCCAATTCTCCTAAATTTTGTCTCTTCATATGTTTGTTCTTAAACAGGACACAGTTGGTAGCCAGGCTTTCTGAATTCTCTTTTCATCTTCTGGTTACATAACCTAATTAAACTTGGGAAACACACTTTACAACTATGTCTATTTTCCCTTTCATAATTCTCCAATAGAAATATGTTTCAAATATGCTTTCTGGACTAATTATAAGGTGATCTCACTTTTGTGGAAAAAATATCTTGCAAATAATATGATTTTTTAAAAGTCATTTATTTAAATTCAATTTAATTAACATAGAATGTATTATTGGTTTTAGAGGTAGAATTTGGTGATTCATTAGTGCGTATAACACCCAGCGCTCATTACATCACGTGCCCTCCTTCATGCCCATCACCCAGTTACCCCATCCCTCACTCCTTCCCCTCCAGTGACCCTCAGTTTGTTTCCCAGAGTTAAGAGCCTTTTATGGTTTGCCTCCCTCTCTGTTTTCATCATATTTTATTTTCCCTCCCTTCCCCTATATTCATCTGTTTCGTTTCTTAAATTCCACGTATAAGTGAGATCATAAGGTATTTGTCTTTCTCTGACTGACTTATTTCGCTTAGCATAATACCCTCTAGTTCCATCCACGTCATTGCAAATGGCAAGATTTCATTCTTCTTGAAGGGTGAGTAATAATCTATTGAAGATACATACTACATCTTCTTTGTAGGATTCACTTTTTCATTTTCTTTGAACATCAAAGTGTACTCACTTGTATTATTTATTTCTTCAACAGTAATGTAAGGTGTAGGTTAGGGTATGCAGGTAAAGGTTCTACAAATCTTAACTTCATAATGATTCTAAGAAACAAGAGCTATTGATGTTGGTTCCATTTTACAGATGAGCAATCTCAGGCACAGATAGGTGTAGTAACTTGCACAAGGTCACAAAGCTAATGAGTGGTATACCTGAATTTTAAATCCAGATACTCTGGCAGCAGAGTCCAAGCTCTTAGTCTTTGTACTATGATATATTAATATTTTTATGTTAAATTATATTTATTTTCATCTTCGATAGAATATCTTTTACTGAATATATATTCTATATACATGTATACTGAACTGTAGTGTATGTATATATATATGAATATATGTATGTATATATATAATGAATATATGTAGAATTTCAACTTATATTATACATATCCGGGGCTTTTTTGAGGAGGACAGTTAAAATTCGCAGGGAACTCTAGCTGAAGAAATTTCACCATACTAGAACTATAGGGTTAAGTATCATGGACTATCATGTTCTGAGCTGTTTCTATAAGTTTGTTTTTTAAAAAAATACTATGACTATTCAGGCCATTAAATTTTTTTTCAGTTATCTGGATGTTACTGGAGAATTTAGGACTAAAATCATCTACATTTTAATTGCAAAATATCAGTTTTTTAGAAGGGAGGAGGAGCGGAGGGGGAGGAAGAGAGAATTTTAAGCAGGCTCCACGCCCAGCATGGCTGATGTGGGGCTCGATCTCATGACCCTGAGATCACAACCTGAGCCAAAATCAAGAGTCAGACCCTTAACCAACTGAGCCACACGGGTGCCCCTACAGAAAATAATTTACATACATATATATAGTATCTGATTCTTATAATACTAAAGAATTAAAATTAACAATGAAAAGGATCACATGCCAATGCATCCAGATTACATATTTTTTCAGGTGACAGTGTAGGTTAGAAATGCTGCTGAGGGGGTTGTTGTCACCACTTCACTGCTCCTGCCTGAAGAGCCATGAAAATGCCATACAAGGCTTAAAGACGAATCACAGGTCACAGGATTCTCCTCATGAGAACACAGCCACTGCTCTGAAAGCTGAACAGGTGACCTCCCCTCAACCCCATAGTAATGCATAAAAGTCAGTGAGGAGAGTTCTTCATCAATGAGGAAAGAAGCAGCTCATCACACTAAACATACCAGTTTTTGCTTTATTTCTTTCTTTTTAACAACTTAGAAATGGAAAAATATTATCCGGTGTAAGAAAGTGCCATTTATCAGAGTTCTTCCTTTATCTTTTCCAAACATCAGTAATTCTCATGAAATTCCTAAGCTTTATTAAATGTGTAAACACATTCACATCTGTAGCAAAGCATTGAGAATTACGCCTTGTGACTAGAGACCGTCCCCAACTGATAAAGGTTTGAGTTCTGATTTTTTTTTTTTTACTTTATGAGGGTGTGAAGGAAATGCATATTCAGTAGAAACCACACTTAGAATTTTGAATTTGGGTTTTTCCATGGGCTACTCATATGCAGCACGAGAGTCTGGGGAAGCTGGTGGGGGGGCAATGAGCTGCAGCTCCCCATCGGCCGCACCATCACAAGGGTAAACAACCCATGCACTTAAAAACATTCCATTTTTCAGTTTAGTACAGTATTCAGTACGTTACATGAGATACTCAACGCTTTATTATAAAATAGGCTTTGTGCTGGAAGAGCGTGCCCAGTTGCAGAGCACGGTGAGGGTCCTGAGCCAGGCTGGGCAGCTAGGCTACGCTGCCATTTGGCCAGGTTACATGTAGTAAAGGCACTTTTGACCTAACGATATTTATGACTTACAATGGGTTTATTGGGAAGTCCCCCCACTGCAAGTCTAGGAAGATCTGTAAACTTTTACTCATAGCCCAAACTCGAGCCCATATTGGTAATGGAAACAGCAAGACACTCCAGAAAGTCTCCAGCAGAACAGTACTGTCTTTGATTGGGAAGATGGTGTCCTTTCCATAGAACTAGACACATGAAAACGACTATCCTCGTTACTGTCAGAATCGGTTTATTTTGTTTTACTATTTTGTTTAAAAGCGAGGTTCTTTCTTGGTCTGCAGTGTAAGAGTGGGATTAAATTTAACGCTGCTTGAGGGATCCCTTGGTGGCTCAGCAGTTTAGCACCTGCCTAGGGTGTGATCCTGGGGTCCTGTGATCGAGTCCCACGTCGGGCTCCCTGCAAGGAGCCTGCTTCTCCCTCTGCCTGTGTCTCTGCCTCTCTCTCTGTGTCTCTCATGAATAAATAAGTAATATCTTTAAAGAAAAATTAATGCTGCTTGACTCCAAATTACATGCCATTAACCTCCAGAATCTACCTTCATTACCACCTCCCCTTCCACTACCCTTTGTTTATATCCCTGAGTTAGGAGTCGCTCATGGTTTGTCTCCCTCTATAACTTTTCCCGCTCAGTTCCCCTCCTTTCCCCTATAATCCCTTTCACTATTTCTTATATTCTCCATATGAGTGACACCATATGATGATTGTCCTCCGATTGATTTACTTCACTCAGCATAATACCCTCCAGGTCCATCCACATCAAAGCAAATGGTGGGGATTCGTCCTTTCTAATGGCTGAGGAATATCCCATTGTTTATATAAACCACATCTTCTCTATCTATTCATCTGTCAATGGGCACCAAGGCTCCTCCCCCAGTTTGGCTATTGTAGACATTGCTGCTGTGAACATTGGGGGGCAGGTGTCCTGGCATTTCACTGCATCTGTATCTTTGGGGTAAATCCCCAGCAGTGCAATTGCTGGGTCATAGGGTAGCTCTATTTTTAACTCTTGGAGGACCCTCCACACAGTTTTCCAGAGTGGCTGCACCAGGTCACATTCCCACTAGCAGTGCAGAGGGTTCCCCTTTCTCCACATCCTCTCCAACATTTGTGGTTTCCTGTCTTGTTAATTTTCCCCATTCTCACTGGTGTGAGGTGGTATCTCATTGTGGGTTTGATTTGTATTTCCCTGATGTCCAGTGATGCAGAGCATTTTCTCATGTGTTTGTTGGCCATGTCTATGTCTTCCTCCGTGAAATGTCTGTTCATGTCTTTTGCCCATTTCATGACTGGATTGTTTGTTTCTTGGGTGTTGAGTTTAATAAGTTCTTTATAGATCTTGGATCCTAGCCCTTTAACTGATGTTTCATTTGCAAATATCTTCTCCCATTCTGTAGATTGTCTTTCAGTTTTGTTGACTGTTTCTTTTGCTGTGCAGAAGCCTTTTATCTTGATTAAGTTCCAGTAGTTCATTTTTGCTTTTGTTTCTTTTGCCTTCATGGATGTATCTTGCAAGAAGTTGCTGTGGCCAAGTTCAAACAGGGTGTTGCCCATGTTCTCCTCTAGGATTTTTATGGGTTCTTGTCTCACATTTAGATCTTTCATCCATTTTGAGTTTATCTTTGTGTATGGTGTAAGACAGTGGTCTAGTTTCATTCTTCTGCACGTGGCTGTGGAATTTTCCCAGCACCATTTATTGAAGACACTGTCCTTTTTCCAGTGGATAGTCTTTCCTGCTTTGTCGAATATTAGTTGACCATAGAGTTGAGGGTCCACTTCTGATTCTCTATTCTGTTCCATTGATCTATGTGTCTGTTTTTGTGCCAAGACCACACTGTCTTGATGATCACAGCTTTGTAGTACAACCTGAAATCCAGCATTGTGATGCCCCTGGCTCTGGTTTTCTTTTTCAACATTCCCTTGGCTATTCAGGGTCTTTTCTGATTCCACACAAAAGATTATTTGTCCCAACTCTCTGAAGAAAGTCCATGGTATTTTGATAGGGATTGTATTGAATGTGTAAATTGCCCTGGGTAACATTGACATTTTCACAATATTAATTCATCTAATCCATGAGCATGGAATATTTTTCCATCTCTCTGTGTCTTCCTCAATTGCTTTCAGAAGTGTTCTGTAGTTTTTAGGGTATAGATCCTTTACCTCTTTGGTTAGGTTTATTTCTAGGTATCTCATGCTTTTGGATGCAATTGAAAATGGGATTGACTCCTTAATTTCTCTTTCTTCAGTCTCATTGTTAGTGTATAGAAATGCCTTCTGGGCATTGGTTTTGTATCCTACCACACTGCCGAATTGCTGTATGAGTTCTAGCAATCTTGGGGTGGAGGCTTTTGGGTTTTCTATGTACCGTGTCATGTCATCTGCGAAGAGGGAGAGTTTGACTTCTTTGCCAACTCGAATGCCTTTTATTTCTTTTTGTTGCCTGATTGCTGAGGTAAGGACTTCCAGTATATGTTGAATATCAGTGGTGAGAATGGACATCCCTGTCGTGTTCCTGATCTTAGGGGAAAGGCTTCCAGTGTTTCCCCATTAAGAATGGTATTTGCTGTGGGCTTTTTGTAGATGGCTTTTAAGATGCTGAGGAATGTTCCCTCTATCCCTACACTCTGAAGAGTTTTGATCAGGAATGGATGCTGTATTTTGTCAGATGCTTTCTCTGCATCTATTGAGAGGACCATATGTTTCTCGTTTTTTCTCTTGTTGATATGATCTATCACATTGATTGCTTTACGAGTGTTGAACCAGCCTTGCATCCCAGGGATAAATCCCACTTGGTCATGGTGAACAATCTTCTTAAAGTACTGTTGGATCCTATTGGCTAGTATCTTGGTGAGAATTTTTGCATCTGTTTCATCAGGGATATTGGTCTATAATTCTCCTTTTTTGGTGGAGTCTTTGTCCAGTTTTGGAATTAAGGTGATGCTGGCCTCATAGAACGAGTTTGGAAGTATTCTGTCCCTCTCTATCTTTCGGAACAGCTTTAGTAGAATAGGTATTGTTTCTTCTTTAAATGTTTTGGGGTTTTTTGTTTGTTTGTTTGTTTGTTTTTACTGAAGTAAAAATTTTACTGGGTAACCTCACAATGCCAGACTGGTTGACATATGGCTCCACTTTCCACTATAGGCCACTGTAGGGTTGAGGCAGGGGTTGGACAGGCCTTTTAAGACAGCTCCCAGACCACGTGGAACAGGGTGGGCAGCTCAAGTGGTATCTCTGTTGATGCAGGGTAGTTTGAGGGGTAGGGACTGGCTCCAGGATCCCAACGTTCTGGGAAGAAGCTGCAGGTTCTGGACCACATTCCTCAACTGGGCCTGAATATTCTCCATCTCAGCCAGGTAGCGCTCCAGACTTCGCAGCTGGTGATCCTCACTGTTTGGAGGGCCACTTTCTTTAAATGTTTGATAGAATTCCCCTGGGAAGCCATCTAGCCCTGGACTTTTGTGTCTTAAGAGGGGTTTGATGACTGCTTCAATTTCCTCCCTGATTCTGGCCTGTTCAGTTTTTCTATTTCTTCCTGTTCCAGTTTTCATAGTTTGTGAGTTTCCAGAAATGCATCCATTTCTTCTAGATTGCCTAATTTGTTGGCATACAGCTGCTCATAATATGTTTTTAAAATTGTATTTCCTTGGTATTGGTTGTGATCTCTCCTCTTTCAGTTGTGATTCATTAATTTGAGTCTTTTCTTTTTTCTTTTTAATAAGGCTGGCTAAGGGTTTATCTATCTTACTAATTGTTTCAAAGAACCAACTCCTGGATTTGTTGATCTGCTCTACAGTTCTTCTGGTCTCTATTTCATTGAGTTCTGCTCGAATCTTTATTATCTCTCTCCTGTTTGGTGTAGGTTTTGTTTGCTGTTCTTTCTTCAGTTCCTTTAGGTGCAAGGTTAGCTTGTATATTTGAATTTTTTCCAATTTTTTGAGGGAGGCTTGTATTGTGATGTATTTCCCTCTTAGGACTGCTTTTGCTGTATCCCAAAGATTTTGAATGGTTGTATCTTCATTTTTATTAGTGTCTGTGAAGTTCTTTCATGTTTGAATTTTTTCCAAATTTCTTCTTGTGATTGAGTTCTAATTTCAAAGCATTGTGGTCTGAAAATACGCAGGGGACAATCCCAGTCTTTTGGTATTGGTTGAGACCTGATTTCTGACCCAGGATGTGGTCTGTTCTGGAGAAAGTTCCATGTGCACTTGAGAAGACTGTGTATTCAGTTGTGTTCAGATGCAAAGTGTTGTAAATATCTGTGAAAACCATCTGGTCCAGTGTATCATTTAGGCCCTTGTTTCTTTGGTGATGTTGTGCTTAGAATATCTGTCATTTGCAGAAAGCGCCGTGTTGAAGTCTCCCAGTACTAGTGTATTATTATCTAAGTATGTCTTTATGTTGGTTATTAATTGATTGATATACTTGGCAGTTCCCACAGTAGGGGCATAAATATTCGTGATTGTTAGGTCTTCTTGTTGGATAGACCCTTTAAGTATGATACAGTGTCCCTCTTAATCTCTTACTACAGTCTTTGGAATAAACTTTAATTTATCTGATATAAGGATTGCTACCCCTGCTTTCTTTTGAGGACCATTTGAATGGTAAATGGTTCTTCAACCTTTCATTTTCAGGCTGGAGGTGTCCTTAGGTCTAAAATGAGTCTCTTGTAGACAGCATATAGATGGGTCTTGCTTTTTTTGTCCAGTCCGATACCCTGTATCTTTTGATGGGATCATAGCCAATTCACATTCAGAGTAACTACTAAAAGATATGAATTTAGTGTCATCATAATACCTATTCAGTCCTTGTTTTTGTGGATTATTTCTTTGGGCTTCCTCTTTCTTTTACAGGGTCCCCCTCAATATTTCTTGCAGAGCTGGTTTGGTGGTCACATATTCTTTCAGTTTCTGCCTGTCCTGGAAGCTGTTGTCTTGTCCCTCACTGCGTTAAGAATTTTTTCTTTAGGGCAGTCTGGTGGCTTAGCAGTTCAGTGCTGCCTTCAGCCCAGAGTGTGATCCTGGAGACTTTGGGATCAAGTCCCATAGCAGTCTCCTTGCATGGAGCCTGCTTCTTCCTTTGCCTGTGTCTCTGCCTCTACTCTCTCTGTGTGTCTCTCATGAATAAATAAATAAAATCTTAGAAAAAAAGAATTTTCTCTTTATCTTTAAAATTTGCAAGTTTCACTATTAAATGTTGAAGTGTTGAATGGTTTTTATTGATTTGGGGGGGGTCCTCTCTGTCTCTTGGATCTGAATGCCAGTTCCCTTCCCCAGATTAGGGAAGTTCTCAGCTATGATTTGTTCAAATATGCCTTGTGGTCTCTCTCTCTCTCTCTCTTTCCCTCTCTCCCTCTCAGCCTCTTCAGGAATCCCAATTATACATAGGTTCTTCCTTCTCAGTCTATCATTTATTTCCTGAAGCCTTTCCTCGTGGTCTCTTAATTGTTTTTTCTCTTTTTTCCTCAGCCTCCTTCCTTACCATCAAGTTGTCTTCTGTGTCACTCACTCTCTCTTCCACCCCATTAACCCTCATTGTTAGGACCTCCAGTGTGGATTGCATCTCATTTAATCTCTTTTTAATTTTGACCTGATTAGATGTCAATTCTGAAGTAACAAAGTCTCTAGAACCTTTTATGCTTTTTTCCAGAGCAACCAGTAGCTTTATAATTGTGCTTCTGAATTGAATTTCTGACATTGTATTAAATCCATTCTGTAACTCTGTGGTGGAGTGTACCGTTTTTGCTTCATTCTTTTTTGGTGAATTCTGGTGATGCCCCCCCCCCCCCGCTGGGCTCAGGGGGAGCTGTGTACCCCGTGAGGCCCCTATCCCCCACCAGGTGCCGGGCTCGGTGGGGGGGCTGTGTACCCCGAGGCCCCTGCACCTGTCACCTGTCCCCTGCCCCGGGGTCCCGGGGTTGGAGGCGGGTGGCGTCTGAGGTCGGGCCCACCCCAGCAGGCTGCTTGGAAACTCGGCGTCAGGAAGATATTTTGTTTTTTAAGGTTGTATTTATTTATATGGGAGATTGAGAAATAGGGAGGGGGGAGGGAGGGGTGGTGCAGAGGCTGTGGAGGGAGGGTGGAGGCCCCCACTGAGCCAGAAACCTGGGTGCTGGGTCCCCGACGAGCCCGTGACCTGGCCTGAGGGTCATGGCTGAGCCACCCAGGTGCCCCCAGGAAGATTTCTGAAGGTGGAAGGTTTCAATTAGAAAAAGTCTACTTGGGGGGATCCCTGGGTGGCTGAGCAGTTTAGTGCCTGCCTTTCTTTGGTCCAGGCCGTGGTCCTAGGATCTGGGATCGAGTCCCACATTGGGCTCCCGGCATAGAGCCTGCTTCTCCCTCTGCCTGTGTCTCTGCCTGTCTCTCTCTATATATCATGAATAAATAAATAAAATCTTAAAAAAAAAAAAGAAAAAGAAAAGGTCTACTTGGTAGTTGTAGTGTCTGTGGATGAGGAATGTCCTCATTTGTGCCCAAGTGGTAAAGGTTAGCAGGTGCTCACTAGGGAGCCAGGTTCAGATTGTAAGCCATTGTTCCCATATCAAAAAGGTGAGAAGAAAGTGCTTTTAAAAATTTTTATGCTGGTAGAAGCACTCAATGCGAGGTCTATACTTTTAACAGATTTTTAGGTGCACAGGACAGTATGGCCTGCAGACGACGCTGAGCAGCAGGCCACTGGAACGTGTTCTGTTCCAGAAACTGGGTACCTGTTACCAGTGACCTCCCAGTGTGCACTCCCCTGCACAGGCAACCGCAGGGTCGTCCTTTGCTTTTAGGAATTTGGCCGTGTTCGTAAGCAGAGGTATGCACTTCTATTTACCTCCTGGACTAACTTACTTCACTTGGCATAATGGGCTCTAGGTTCTTCTATGCTGGCACCTACTGAAGGGCCTCCTTCCTTTTTAAGATTGAGTAATATTCCTTCCTATGTATCTATTACATTTTTTAGCCTGTTCATCAGTTGACAGACATCTAGACTGTTTCCACCTTAAGTGTTAAGGTTCCTCAAAATATGAAAAATAGAACTAGCATAGGATCTGGCAATATCACTCCTGGGTATTTATCCAAAAGAATTGAAATCAGGGTCTTGAAAAAAGATTAGCATTCCCATGTTCATTGCTATACTTTTGACAGTAGCCAAAACGGGGAAAGAACTTGTTTTTGAAGTTCAAATATTTAAGAAATGTCCATTTCACTATTCTCAAATCATTTTGCCACAGTTTTTGACAATTTCTAAACTTCTCATTTTATAAAAATCACTTCATTTTTTAAATTCCATTTTCCCCTACTTACTGCTTTTACTATTAAATGTTTTGACTTTATTCCTTTTTCTTAAAAAATATTTATTTATTTATTCATGAGAGACAGAGAGAGAGAGAAAGAGGCAGAGACACAGGCAGAGGGCTGTGTCTCCATGCAGGGAGCCCGACGTGGGACTTGATCCCAAGACTCCAGTATCACACCCCAGGCTGAAGGTGGCACTAAACCACTGAGCCACCCAGTACTCCCCTTAATTTTACTTTCAAAGATCAAAATGTACACATGAATTTCCCAGCTAAGTCTCCATTTTTTGGTAGGGAGCAAAAAGAGGTTGTTACAGGCACTCTTTCAATTCCATAATTTGATTTGACTATGGGTGCATTTAAGTGACATGAAATATCAAATCTAAGCTAACCTCCTTGTTCCTATTTATTGGCCCTCATATCTTGTAAAAAGTTGACTAAGAATTGTTAGAATTCCAGTAATCCCTGAATAAACATCTCCCCTCTTCAATTCTATTTTAAGAATTTAGATCTTTAAAGAAATTTGACATCTTTTTTATGTGTGTTAATCAATTAGCTATTTGATTTAACCAACCCACTACGAAACGTTAACATTAACATTGTTTTAACTTTAAGTGATTTTTCAACTACCAGCACCAAATGTAAGATAATGAAATCTCTTCCTTTCTATAATATTTTGAATCCTTGTCTAAATAAGTAACCCCATCGTGTACAGCTCCTCATACAGGCTTTCCTCCAGAGTAAATCAAAGGTAAAGGCTAAACATTCCCCCCTTCTATGAGATAAAATCTCCTAAACTATGGATGTAGGTATGGATATGTTTAACAGTCCTTATTTATTTCCACCAAATTATTAAACTTTCTAACACTGTAAAAGACATCAAAAAGTCACAAAATTCTTTTGATTCCAGGTTGACTGGAAACTTTGTCTTACTAAATATGCTGCCATGGACTAGTTCTGGGTCCTGGCATAGCCACCTGTGCTAAGAAGACCATTTTTACATTACTGTGTCAAAGCATCACTGCCTTGACTGAGATTGATTTGTGATTTTGCTTCAAAAAAGCAAATCCCAGAGGAATAGTATCATAGAATAATAATACGTAATGTTAATAGCTTGATGTATATAGCAGACTGGCTGTATGCAGTGGCACTTCACCTAGAACTAGACTGAATGTTTTGACATTCCGACTTTTGCCTTGGCCTAAGTTCTCAAGAGAAGGGGCTTGTATAACCATGGAACCCACAAGTTCCAAAACTCTATGGGCGCCCTATCTTCTTTCTCTTTCTGATCTACTGAAACTGTCTGCTGGAGCACTGACATATTCCTGTAATATATTTTTTCATATAGCTGAAGATTCTAGAATTGTATGTCTTCATTAATCTAAATCACCTCTGAATTGTAATGTAAGCTGGCCCAATTAAGTAAGGATTTTCTTCTTGTAGAAAAAGAAATGTTTTAAGGCTAACTTCAAATATAATATGCAAAAAGAAAAATACATAATTCAAAAATAATATCCTGTATGACCTTATACCTCAGAATGGCTACAATCGACAACACAAGAAACAATAAATGTTGGCGAGGATGTGGAGAAAAAGGAACCTTCATGCAGCGTTGGTGGGATTGCAAACTGGTGCTGCCACTGTGGAAAAAAGTTTGGAGGTGCCTCCAAAAATAAAAAATAGAACTACCTTATGTTCCAGTAATCACACTACTGCATATCTACCCCCCAAAACACAAAAATGCTAATTCAAAGGTATACACGGAACTCCTATGTTTATGGCAGCATTATTCACAAGAGCCAGATTTTGGAAGCAGCCCGACAGATGAGTGGATAAAGCAGATATGTGTGCCTATATCTCTCCACACATACATACAAACAGTGGAATATTGTTTGGCCATAGTAAAGAATGGGATCTTTGCATCTGCAGCAGCCAGGATGGAGCCAGAGAGTATGACGCTAGCAGAGTGAGTGAGTCAGAGAAAGACATACCAAGTGATTTCGCTCATCCGTGGAATTTGAGAAACAAAGCAAAAGAAGAAAAGAAAAAGGATAGAGACAAAAAAAAAAAAAAACAAAAACAAAAAACAGACTTAAGTGTAGAGAACGAGCCGATGGTTACCGGAGGGTGCGCAGGGAGGCGGTGAGGCGGGTGGAGGAGCTGAGGCGCTCGCCTCCCACTGAGCACCGCGACCTGTGTAGAATCCTTGAATCACTATATTCACACCTGGAACCAATGTAACACTGCACGTTAACTCCCCTGGAAGTCGTACAAAAAGCCTTAATGAAGAAATAGTGCCGTAAGCCGCCTTTGGACGCGTGCAGTGTTGCTGCCATGGCCCTCGCGAGGGGCCTGACGAGTCACGGAGGCCTCCCTCAGCGCCTCCCGCTGCTTCCCCGCACCTGCCCACAGGTGGACACCGGGTGGTTGGTGGCTTTCAGGAAGGCTTTCCTAACTCATTAAAAGTCTGCGGAAACTTTGGGGAAGTCTCGTTTTGTGCACCACTAGCTCATCGAGGCCTCAATTATTTTAAATTCACAGTTTTATTTTCTCCCCAGCATCTGTTCCCTGCGTGGCTTTCTTCTCATTGGATAATGAACGGTTTACTTTCACCACCCCTAAACTACGACAGATATCTTTAATTCTGTCTCTTCAGGGTTTTGATTCCAGAAGGGAGAAGCAGAGGCAGGTGTATCTGGGCCTCCTGACCCTATGTGCCCAACCTGCCTACGCCTCAGGGCCCGCAGGGCGTGTGACATCATTGTCAGTTCCCATGAACTGCTCGCAGGCTGTTTCTGTGAAACGGTGAGAGGCAGCTCATTTCTAACATTTTTCAATTAATTTTTTCAGCTGGCTTTCAGCTTTTTTTTTCCCACGGAGCCAACGTTTTATTTTAAAATGAAGTTCTCCAAATCCCAAGCCACTTACTTGGTTCAGTAGTGTTTTCCTTTTTTTCCTATAGAAATTCCTCTAAAAGAAAGGAACCTTTAAAAAAGAGAAAGTGCTATAGCTTTTGTTAAATATCTCAGAAGATTAAATTCAGCTGAAAACTATTTAATTTAGAAAGTAAATGATCCAAAATTGTTGATTTAATGTTGTCTTTTCATTACTGCCCGACTATGGTAGACAGAACCCAACCTTCATGCAAGCTGGGAGCTCACTACTACAGTTTTAGATCCCAAGGTTAAAATTCATTTGCTGATTCTAGATACAATTTTGAATGGAGATTTGCGACTGAGAAAGTCATTGTTCAAATGCTAGAAGACATACTGTTCTATTAGACACTGAACAATAAAGAAGAAGCTTGAGGTTTGTTTTTTTTTTAATCTTTTAAACGTAGCAGAATATTCAAGGTTCCAATATAACAGCAGTAAGGCTGTTTTTTAATTGCAAAAAAACAGAGAGAGAGATGAACGTACCTCTCTATTTGCACCCCTGGCCTTTCTGCCTCTGACGTTGACTATAGGATCTCCCCTCGTCCATGTTATAAGCTCAGGTGAGTCAGCAGGGGGATGGCACCTGCGGAATCACATTTTTTATTTTTTTAATAAATGAAAGTCAGACTTCCTTTACATCTGTAGCTTATCTTTCTCAGCTTGCTAAAACTGAAAGCCTGGTTCAGTCCTCCCAGTGCCATGCCTTTCTTCCCTTGTGTTAGTCAACCCTCTGATTTGTTTAAAAGGAAAATGCAACCTGTAGAGAACTTTTAACAGCCGTCTGGTGCCTTGCCAAGGGGCAAAGTTCTCTCCTTGGATAAAACCCATTTTTCTCCTCTTACGCATCACTTGCCACTGCACTCCTGAAGGCCCTGGACCAGCAGGCAGGTGGGCCGAGCAGGACACGGTCCCAGCGCCCAGCCCAGGGAGATGAGCGCTGAGCCAGGGCGGCCTGCTGGAGGTCTACCCCTTGCCTCTCACCGAGAGCCTGGAAGGTCCCTTTTCTGGAATACTCTACTGTTGCTCTTGTTTCCAGCAAGATACATTTTCAAATGTTGGGATAGCCCTTTCTTTCCTTCTCAAAGTTGAAACTATCTTGAGTTTTTCAGTAAGGAGGTGGAAATACAGATAAGTTCCCAGATTTCTTTCACAGGAACTGAAGTGTTGGAAATCAGGCAAATGTTAAGGAAGCTGGACGCACAAATAAATGATCCTCTACCGTATAGTTATATACGTTATAGTCAGATGGGCTGTGTTACTAGGTAGAAATTAAGAGGATATACACATACACAAAAATTCATGAGATCTTTGATACCTCGATAGATGGCTTCGATGGGAACGTTTCCTAGAGTTTTCTGCAGGAAACTAATTGATATGATCATTTACTTCAGATGGACCATTTTCCCACACTTTCTTTTTTAAAGATTGTATTTATTTAAAATTTTATTTATTTATGCATGAGAGACACAGAGAGAGGGAGAGAGAGGCAGAGACCCAGGCAGAGGGAAAAGCAGGCTCTGTGCACAAAGCCCGACGTGGGACTCGATCCAGGGTCTCTGGGATCATGACCTGAGCCAAAGGCAGACGCTCACCCGCTGAGCCCCCCAGGCACCCTTATCTGTTTATTTATTCATTCATTTATTTACTTCTAGTGAGCAGGAGTGGGGGTGGGGAGCAGAGTGCAGGGAGAGCACGAACCTCGAGCAGACTCCTCACCAAGTGCAGAGCCAGTCGCAAGGCTCAATCTCTCAACCCTGAGATCATGACCTGAGCCGAAGTTGAGAGGCGGAAGCTCAACTGACCAAGCCACCCAGCTGCCCCTTTCCACACTTTCTCTGTCTCTCTCCTTTTTTTAATGGGATTTTTCTTTCCTCTTACTCTCCTACCTGCTTGAGTTGCTTGGCATCGCCAGTTTTTCTTAGATCTGTGTGCTGCACAGCTGTACGATATCAAAGGAAGAAGTCCACTGTTTTTAATGTGCTAAAATAACAATATTTAGCTCGAACTATACTATCTTAGCCCTCAGGGAGCAACTCTACCAAATCATTTTCATTTGTGAAAGCAGAGTGGAGACGCAGACCTCAGAGATCACACGCAGCAACCTAAAGGATAAAGACCTTATCCAAACAGTGGCAGCATGCCAGATGGAAACGCTGCCATAGGAAAAAATACATTTCCAAAGATCATTTTATAATAGTCAATAGAAACCAGGTTTCCCTTCTCTTCTTTTCTTCTTCTATTACCCTTAAACCTTTTTGTCAGAGGTGAGCAAGCCCAAAAATTGTCACGTTTGCTTCTTTTCTAAATCATTCATGCCTTCATTCATCTATACTTTTCTCATATTAACATTTTTTTCTAAGATTTGTTTTTTATTTATTCATGAGAGACACAGAGAGAGAGAGAGAGAGAGAGAGAGAGGCAGAGACCCAGGCAGAGGGAGAAGCAGGCTCCATGCAGGGAGCCTGATGAAGGACGTGATCCCAGGACCCCAGGATCATGCCCTGGGCCGAAGGCAGATGCTCTACCCCTAAGCCCCCCAGGGGTCCCTCATGTTAACATTTTTAATTGTTTGAAACTTTGATATCAAAAACTGTGGCTTGAATGTCATGAAATTTCTCTTGAAAATTTGGCTACTTGCATAACTACAGTTAAAGTAAAAAAAAAATGTTTTCTTAAATTGGAGGGCTGTTTCAAAAATGTAATGCAAGAAAAATCATGCTTTTGCTTTGATTTTAATGATAGACCCACCAGATTGTACCTCAGGCAGTGTAAGCCTTGAACCCACTCCGAGTCGCCTTGACAGAGCCTCAGACGTGCAGCCTGTAATTGGGCGAGAGCTTTGTATCACTTGAGCTCCGCATCCTTCTGAGTTGTAGCTTAATCTATTTAATACAAGGTTCCTTCCATTATACAGTTGACAGATTCCACTTGGCCGGAGGCTAAATGCTGGAACAAGAACTAAAGGCACTTAGATCTTTAGACCAGCTTCCAGTTAAGAATATACTAAGTAATCACCAAATGGCTACTATTCTGCACCTCTTTGGTGCAGACCTGGGACAAATGAACAGATATCAGGAAAAGATTAGTTTTTTAAAAAAACAGACATGTAAGATTTCTGTAAAAGATATATTCTCATATTACAAAAGGAACATCATTAACAATTTTTTAGTACGACTTGTTTGATATTTCTTGTAATTCAGTGACCCATTATAATTTTCTTCCTATAAAATTGGAGGTCAGGTCATATGTTGTCACTAACTCCAGTATCTTTAATTCCCCAAGAATGATCCCCTTGAGTTTAAGGACCAGAGAAGTAGTTTGAAGGCTTGACTGGACTCTAATCAGTGCCTGATGTAAATAGCTCAGTTCAGTAGAGATTATGTTTCCAACTTGTCTAAATATGAAAATAGGGAAAAAGCACTTTCTTACAGACTTTCCTTAATGTCACTCATTTTCTTCTCTATGCCTGCAACATAGAGCCAAAGTTTTCCATTCCAACAGAATGTATTAGGCCATGAAAAATTCAAATGGGATAACAGAAGTTATCCGAATTAACTTTCTGAATTGCAGTATTTTGAAATAATGAAATAGATTTGGTATGTGGAAGGGTAAATATTTGCTGAAAAAAGTCAAATTAGAAAAGAATTCTCTTTGTATGCATGTTTTTTTGGATAAATTCATTCATTTGGTGCTAGTTTGAACTTTTGCATTTGAGCACCAGGGGGCAGGATATGCTAACTGTTGAATCAGCGAACACAAAAGTGCAGAAGAGGCAACTTCAGACAGAAGTGAAAATTCTCTGAATGGTTTCTCCACAGATCCTTTAGGGAAGGAGCTGTTGAATTGTTCACAGCATAATTTTCACACCAGTTATTTAAAAAATCGACTAATTATAGCGGAAAACTATTAAATCTCTCTTATAAGTAATTTTTATGATGTGGTGATTTGTCCCATTTAATTTTTAATAATCATGAGCTTAATTTAAAACTGCAATCATAAATGAATTGAAATAAATTGAAAATAATGGTTTCTCATATATCCCCTTGTTTACAGATCACTCTCTTCGTAATTATTTCAACTCAAATCTCATAGATCTTCATAGAGAACAGTATTTTTTTTTTTTTAAGATTCTATTTATTTATTCATGAGACAAGTACAGGGAGAAAGGAGCAGGTTCCATGCAGGGAGCTTGATGTGGGACTCGATCCCGAGTCCCCAGGATCACGCCCTGAGCCGAAGGCAGATATTCAACCACTGAGCCACCCAGGCATGCCCAAGAACAGTAATCTTGATAAGAAAGAAATCATTGTGGAAACGTTAGAAAATACAGAAAAATATATGTAATTTAGGATTTTTTTGAGAGGTTTTGAGAATCCTGAATAAACAAAATACTGTTTTACTAGTTTCTCTCTGATAACCTTTAGCCATTTCACCTGCCGATGAGGAAAGACGGTAGTCTTTTGAGAACCGAAGTTAATTCAAGAAGAGAACAGTTCCAAAGACAACAGCAAGATCTAGCATGGGGGTTTTATATTCAGCTTTCTGAAGTCAGACTTTTTGGAAGAAAAGACAACTGGCTTGGGATTGAAATTATACATTTTCACTTGTGCTAGGGAAGCTGAAAAGAGTATTTCAAAAGCAAAATCCCAATTGGGCATAGATAAAGGACTTAAAACTTATGTAATTTTTAAATTGAGGTATAATTGACATACTGGTTTCAGATGTGCTAAGAGATGATTTGATATTTGCATCTTTTGAAAAAAAAAACAGTAAGTCTAGTTAACATACATCACTTACATAGTCACACAATTTTTCTTATGAGAATTTTTAAGATGTATCCTCTTAGCAACTTCCAAATACGCAGTATAGTGTTGCTAACTCTAGTGACCATGGCATCCACCAAATCCCCTGACATGATTGCTTTATAACTGGAAATTTCTACCTTTTGGTCCCTGTCACCCATTTTGCCAATCCTTCCACTCCCTGCCTCTGGTAACCACCAGTCTGTTCTTTGTAGCTATGAGTTTGGTGTTTTGTTTTTAAGATGCCACATATAGGTGAGGTCATACAGTATTTGCCTTTCTCTATCTGACTTATTTCATTTAACATAATGCTCTCTGGGTCCATGCATGTTGTCTCCAATGACGAAATTCCGTTCTTTTTCATAGCTGAATAATACCCCATCTTAATAATCAAAATATTTTTGAGAGAGAAAACTGTTTATAGATATATTCAAGGTAAACAGCATTTATTTACAAGTACATGTATATTGATCCCATTGACCTTTCCTTTTATATTATCAATAATAAGTCCTAAACACTTTATTATAAGTAAGTATAAATTCCTCAGGTGCATGAACAATATCTTTACTCCTCTCCTCATTTCTTTTCAGTGTCCAAGCAAAACCTATGACCCACTGATTAAATCTACCCGAGATTTTCCAGATGACGTCATCAGTTTCATAAAGCGGCACCCTGTGATGTTTAAACCAATATACCCAGTTGCGGGAGGGCCAACATTCAAACGGATCAATGTGGACTACAGACTGACCCAGATCGTGGTGGATCATGTTGTTGCAGAAGATGGCCAGTACGACGTGATGTTCCTTGGAACAGGTATGCTAGAGCCAGATTATGCTTTCTTTCCAAAGAATTTTTCACTATTAGACAAACAAAACAAAAACTTCAAAAAGATTACTGGTCAAAATCAAACTGAGTGATTATTAGCTAATATCTAGTCAGTATTTCTTAACATTGCAGAACACATGCTTTGAAGTGACAGTTGTCAATATCCCCAGCCTCCCTTAGAGTTATTTGAGATTTCAGGATATATTTGTATGTCAGACAATATATATGTAGATGCTATAATATGCCTGCTTCGGTAGGTGCTCAACACATATTTGTTGGTTGACTGTGGACTAACTAAAATTAAACAAGTTTGGTTAAGCAATGTTTATTTTTGAACTTCACATTTTCCTCTCTCTGGGGAGATATTTGATAAGCCACCTCAAAGGATCCCTTCACCTAATTTTGAGAATGGCTGACTAAGTTGATTTAAGATGGCTTTTCAAAAAGTTACACAATAGTTTGTAAAGATCTTTAAGCAGAAACTTGTTGGAAATTATCTCTCCTGTCTCTGAATTTTGTGGATTAAGTATCACTTTCATTATTAGAGCCCATTTTATTTGTTTTTGTCTCTCAACTCAATAATTATAAAATGATTAAAAATATTTTTCCAGAAAAAGAAGTACTGCTTATTTAGTATGTCTCAAAAAAAAAAAAAAAAAAGAAAAAGAAGAAAATTCTCTAAGAATATAATGTGAATTCTAATGGCAGTAAAGGTAACATGCACCATTTAGACAGAAGTACTCCATCCTGGATAATATTACATGATTTAATGAATCAGGCATTGCATAAAGAAATAGAAATTAATGGGTTTTCAAGAAATGGATATTTTTACTGAAATAGATTTTCAGAACTACAGAACAGTCTTATTTTTTAAAATACACTGGCTTTACAAAGTAGGGTTTCTTACGGAGCCTGTGTGACAGGCTCAGGGCTTTCAGGATCACCAGTTGTCAAGCCTGATTATGTAGCAGATGGCAACGCCAAGACCCAGGAAAGTAAGTGATGCTCTCAAGACTATGGAGATTGCTACTGACACGACAAAACTCGAAATAATTAGTATTTCATAAATTTAAGGAGTTTGCCACTTAATTTGCAGTCCCCACCTAGAGCGTTCCTAGGCCAACATTTCCAGCGTTATAAATGCCACTCAGCCACTAGGTGGTACTACCTGACTTTCACTGAGAAAACTGTAGCCGACTAAGATGGATTGACTTTCAATTATGACATTTGGAAAATGTATATTCAATATTTTTCAAAGATCCTAGAATCATTTAAAAACAGAGTTAAATAATTCAGACTATTTTTTGCAAATAGGATCATTACCATACATGTGAATATTCTTCAACCACAGTGGCAGCATGTATTTTGTATAAGTTAATTTCCAAATGAGATTTTTTTTCTTTTTTCTAAAACCTTCTTTTGATTAACTTACTGCAATAGCATGCCACCTTGTAAACTGCAATACAGGATCCTCCATTTAAGGCATCTTTACTAAATGTCAATTTTTGGTGTGTAGTCTTTCAAATTTTGGTTAATCTTTTAAAGTAAACTAAAATAATTTTAAACAAAACTTCAGTTTCTAGCCAATTAGGAATGTTTCTGTAAATAAATGTTTGATGAGTGTGCTACAGTTTCCCCATATGGATGGCTTCAGTGATTTCTCTTCCATTTGTTAACATGATTTTAAATTGTATATATCTTACCTTTCATGGTAAGTTGGATATAAGAACTGCATAAATATTTCTTACATTGAGAGAAAAAAAAGTTATTTTAGCATATTTTTACCTTTCAATTAAGTTACAGAAAGGTTATTTCACTTTAGTTATAATTTTTACCAATATTTAAGTGAGACATATATTCCTTTTGCTAGGAATATACTTCAAGTGCATTCTTTTAAAATTTTCTTTATAAATATGTGTTTTATGGGCTAAAAACTACCATGCTTTGGAAGGAGGGAATCATATCACTTAAGCTTCACTTCTTGGATTTTTATTTATCTGACTTCTTGAAACATGAGGGGAACAATGTGAAGGTTGCTAGGCATATACTTACAGCCAAACACTGAAGCAGAAACAGCAGGATCATAGGTGATGTATTTTTTCAGACATTGGGACAGTCCTCAAAGTGGTCAGCATTTCAAAGGAGAAGTGGAATATGGAAGAAGTAGTACTGGAGGAGTTGCAGATATTCAAGGTAAGACAGTCCAGAGCTCCAGAAGCCATGGTGAAACTTAGTAGCCTCCGGTACCCAGGACAGTGTGTTTCTTCTGAACAGGTCTGTGCATCTCACTCCCTTATTTTCCTTTTCCTTAGCAATGGAAAAAAAGTTTTAAAAGCAACTGGTAATGGGACCCCCATTTCTCTGTAGAATGCCACTAAATTCAGGGCTCCTGGGATTCCCCTCATTACTTTATTCTCCAAGCATGTGGTCAGACAAATCGCCACAGTAGATGAAAGCCTGGGGTCTCTTTGACTATCCAGATGCTTTTCTACTTTATAAATTTTATTTTTCAACTTTTCCTCAATTGAATTTGGGAAAACTGGAAGACTGTATAAATCACATGTCCCTGCTTTTCTGTAAGGAATTTTTTTTTTAAGGTTTCATGAGAGTAAGTCTTCATTCTTTATGTATGCTACATTCCCCTAAAGAGTTAGTAGATTTAAAATAATAGTTTTCCGGATTTGGGGAATGTCTTTGACTTTTAACAATACATTTGAATTGTGGCGTTCTTTGTAGATGCTCAGTGAAGTTTATTTTAAAAGTGTTTTCTGAGAATAACATTGGAAGTAAAATTATATCTCTGAGAGGGGCTTTTAAAAAATATGTTGTTTATAACGTTTTTGTTGAGATAATTCATTAAAATGGGCTGTTTCTCTGTGAATATCCATTGCCTCAAAATGGAGCAGAGCCCTCCAGTGTGAGGAGCTCAAGGTAATTAACATGCTAAGTCCCACAGGATCCTTTACATTGTGATGATAATAGTGGTCAAGGAGTTAACTAGAACAAGATCCGCTATCTGGCATCTACCAAAAACAAAGTCTTGTGTGGTTCCTGAGGGAAAAGCCATGTCAAATAGAAGTGTGAACCCAGAAGCCAAAAATAAACCCCTACAATACATAGGTCGCATTAGAATAAGTTTTACTTGTTGGCTGTTAGTGGTCAAGAGCAATTGTTTGGATTCCAGTGTTAAGATTAGACCATGACCCTCTTTCCTTCATTAAAAAAACAAAAACAAAAAAACCCCAGGGCTATTGGATAAAACTTTCTCATTTTAACATTTTTCTTTCATTTTTTATGCATTAAAAAAAAAAAACCCTTTGGATACCTGCTTCTGTTTACTGGTATGTAAATAGCAGCTGGTAAGAAATGAATGAGTAGTAAATAGGTAGATGATAAGTAGATGAAAAAATTTTCAAGCATTCCATCCTTTGGTAGCTTTTGTGTTCATGTTTCTAATTTTATATTGCATGCACAAACTATTTATAGTTTCTACAAATAAAGCTAGCCCTAGTTCATATCACAAAATCATGTGCATCAGTAGCTTGCAGTGTTGCATAAAGAATATGCTCACCCATAACTTTTCAGAACTCTGCTACTTGAGCAAGTTTTTGAACTACTGATCTAAGTAAGAACAGAACGAGGTAATAAATAATTATGGAGATGTTCTTGTCAACGCTAGTTTGAATTATATGGAAGCAGTTAAGATAAGCAGATTTAGAAGGAGAAGCCTTGTGGGTAACTGGGGGAGATTTTCAAGGCAGAGTATTTCCTCATACATTTAGGTAATTTTTTGTAATAATACACTTTAAAATAACTACTTTGATAATTTCTACTAAAGTAGAATTACAACACATTGGAAGGAAATTGCAAACATTAAGATCCTTTTCCCCACTATGTAACAGGCCCTTGAAGTTTACTGCAGTGATCTTTGGTACATGACAAAACAACATATTAGCTACTATAAAAAACTGTTAATAATTGTCTTTATTAACATTTGACTTTTATTTTCAGCACTCATCAATCATCTTGAACATGGAATTGTCTCTGAAGCAGGTACTTTCTAATTTTTGTGTAAAAATTAACTACAAAAGCAACAGATTGCTTGAATTCAAGTTCATTTTGGGGAAAATCTATCAAAATTGGAAGTTAAATTATAAGTGATGTACAAAGCTCTAGATTATCTGTGTTTTCTATGAACTGATTAGAGGCCATTGTTGCAGTCTTGCCTTAGGAGATGTAGAATCAAATATCATGAATTGAATGATGTATTCCCCCCTTCCCTGGGCTCCTGAAAACTGCGTTCACTTTCTGTGTCTCATGAAGATGTGTTTCTATCAAGGCCATAAGAAATCAATGTAGAACACCAGCCCTAATCACTAAAAGTATTTTTTTAATCAAGGAGTCTAGGAGTTAGACCATGGACTGTGGTGGCGAAGAGCCCAACAGCAACCTCCAGCCTTCCACTTAGTATCTGACTCCTGGAATCAATTTCCGTAACAGTGAAGTTAGAGAAATAAAATCTGCCTCCTAATAAATGGATGCTGCATGCAAAATTCTAGACAGAGAGTTGGTGCATTGTAAGTGTGAAGTAAGTAGTAGCTAATAATAACAACAATAATGGTATTAGATTCCACAGAGTTTAGATATGATACTCCAAATCCCGATTGATTCAAGAAGTTCAGACTTGCATTAGGATACGAAAGTTCTGGGACAATATGTTTAATATGTTAGGTACTGCTAACGTTGTCTTAATCTACTATGCCATAGAAATGATACAGAGATTATTAGGGAAAAGATCTAAGTAGAATTCTTCTTTGGTTTTTTCCATTAATTTGTTTCCTCAACATTTAGTTCTTGGAGGCCTACTACTGTCCTTGGAGACAGAAATGAATGAATGGCATAGCCCTTAATTTGCAGAAACTCACAGCGGAGCCAGGAGATGAAGGGGCATGCTAAGAGTGCGGAGCAATAATGGAAGCACGTACTGGGAGCTAGTCTGAGGGAGCCAAGTGGAGTGGGTGAAGACAGCAAAAAGAAGAGACATGTACCTGAACTATGAAGGATGGTTCAGTTAACCAGATAAATTGAAAGAGGGAGATGAGGAAGCCTATGCCAAGGGGAAGAGGAGAACATCTGGAAAGGTGGGAAGAGTGAGAGCCCATGGCTTATTCTAACAAGTTTGTGGACAATTAGAGCAAAGGGCATTTGTGTATGCAAGACACAGGAGGCTAGAAATGAATCTGGGATTTTAAGACAGAGCCAAATTAGATGCATCCTTTTTATGTAAGGACAATGAAAACCTTTAAAGATTTTCCGCAGGAATATGTTGTGATAAGATTTTCCTCTTAGGAAGATCCGTCTAGTGTGGCAGGAGGATGGACTGAGTCCTGGGGTTGAGCTGGGAGTTGCCAGAAAACAAGGCTGAAGCCAGTGGGAATCTTAGGACACTTAGACCTAATTGGGACAGAAATGATAAGGACCAAGACTAAGGCGGTGACAATGGCAGAACCAGTGAGAAGGAAGAAGGGGAGGTGGAGAGTTGGATGTAAGGGAATGGGAAGGAGACGGTGGCTGACTGAGGGAGAACTGCCCCCTTTGTGTCCCGGGGGGACTGGGGAGCTGCCTCTCAGCGAGGCAGGGGAGCAGGGCTAGATTTAGAGCAATCAGGACGTCCACTTTAGGATGGCCACTGACTTTGTACACCAAGAAAGGTGAAGAAATGAGGATAGAGAAGAGGGAACACCTAACATTGAATGCAAAGAAAGGAATCATCAAAGTGGATCAGAGCCTCGGGCAGAACTGAAGAAGGAGAATGAGGAAAAGTGAAGAGTTTCAAGGAGGGTTCGTTCTTGGTGTCAAACCCTACGGGGAATTGAAGTAAAACAAGTGTTCAGCAGGATGCATTGCGCTCAGCAGCCAGGAAGTCCTAATGACATTTTAATGGGCCAGAGAGGGAGAAGACTGATCTGTACGGGCCCAGGATATGCATGTTGTTTGTGTCAATATTTCTTTGTCAGATCTCCCTCCTTTGTTCAATGTTTGATATGGTCCAGTAGCATTTACCCGGAGTTCCCCGAAGGCACAGACTCTGGCTTCTCCAGCTGCATCACCCCTCTTCCGCCTCCTCCAACATATTCCCTCGAGGAAATGCAGCTAGAGAGCAAGGCATCACCCTCAGGACTTCTTTTCAGGATGGGACTGTGTGTGCCAAGTGTCGTAGTATCCTGAAACCTTCCCTTAGAGATGTGGCATCTTCCAAGCCTCCTTAATACTTTCTTCACAAGTGATCCCCAATATTTTCTCTCCCTCCTTTAACCCGTTTTTAAAAAGATTTTATTTATTTATTCATGAGAGACACACAGAGAGGCAGAGACACAGGCAGAGGGAGAAGCAGGCTCCCTGTGGGGAGCCCGATGTGGGAGTGGACCCAGGACCCCAGGGTCACAACGTGAGCCAAAGACAGAGGCTCAACCACTGAGGCACCCAGGCATCCCATCTTATAACCCATTTTCCTTCAGGGGTCAGTAAATATTTCATTAGCAAATGAAATGGTTCAAACCACAAGAAAGTCGGGTAAATCCCTGTTCAGTCATCTCTCGTGTAAGAAGCCGCAGCAGAGGGGGCCCATCCACGTTGCCTATAGCGTCTGTGCTTAATATAATCTACTAACACAGATTTTCCACCATTGGGAAAGAATTTGACATCTTAATTCCTCAGTCTAACAGCTGGTTCTTGACCTTCTTAAATTACTGCCAAGGTTATTCTAGCCCTAGAATGCTGCCCATTTCAGCGTCAACATCATCAAACCACCGTCCTGCCAGGAGTGGAAGTGCCTGACTTATCTTACTCTGTGTTCTGTTTCTACACAAGTGCTCATGTGCTGGACTAGGGACACCCGAGGAGGCAGATTTAGGGCTGTGGTGTGGTTTTCAAGAAAGGGAAGTTCCTAAGACTAGTCTGAAAGATGCTTCCAATTCATTTGTTTTGCCTGATTTGTAGCAACAATTGTACATTGGCTCCCGAGATGGATTGGTTCAGCTCTCCTTGCACAGATGCGACACTTATGGGAAAGCCTGTGCAGACTGTTGTCTGGCCAGAGACCCCTACTGTGCCTGGGACGGAAATGCATGCTCTAGGTACGCACCCACTTCAAAGAGGTAAGAGGCACGTCGAGCTCAGGGGAAGCCGGCTTTTCTACACAGTGAATATGTCACATGAATACCTGTCTTCTGGTTTAAAGAGAAAATATATAGCAAACGTAGTCTGTGGCAAGAATATTAAAATTAGATGTTGTTTAACACTTCTGCATGAAACTCAGTGTTGAAGGAAGATATAATAGTGTTCTGATATTCTGAAATGTGGAACTTTAAAAGTGCTGAGAAATTGTGTATATTCTTTTCCTTGATCTACGTTAAACACCATTAAAGGTCTTTCTTGACCACGTTCCCCTTGCTTACATTCCTCCCTTCTTCCCTTATTTTAAAATATGTATATACTTAGCCTTACTGTTTTGCAAATAATATACAAGTATGTGTGTTTGTAGAAGTGTGGATTACACACAGCTCACAGCACATCTCAGTGACTTGGTACGATTTTATTTTTACTACAATAACTCTAACTTGGTCAGCTTCTGCCAACATTGCCCTGCTGTTTGTTGTTCATTGCTTTATGTTCATTGCTCTTAAAAATCATGCTATTTCGAGCCAATGATACCCAGCTAGAAATTTATTCTAGGCACATATGGACACAAGCACCACAAAGTCATTTAAGCACTGATCGTTTCAGTACTGTTTGCAAGAGCAAAATTATTAGAAAGAACCTGAATGCCATCAACATGACTGATGCTGGCTAAATATATTATGATAATAATTTTTTAAATGTATTCTATAGTATTGTTCAAAGTGTATTTTTCCTCTAGGTAAAATATCAGCAAATTGTATATGGGATTTGTTTTTAATCTTTAGGTCTAAATTAACAAAATTCAATGATAACAAATGAGTTACACTAGAGCATACACACTTGTTTCTTGTTTGACAAATCAGTCAAACTTCAAATTCCAGGAGTCACAGATTGAATATATAATACCACAGAAGATACTGCTTAGAACTGGGAGACATTTTATATTCCTTGAAATGTCTGCATTAGCTGTGAACGGAGAGATACCATTATTACAAGTCGAAAGTAAAAAACATCAATATTTTGTTACAGTTTTTGGCTTGGGATATACTTATCAGAGTGAGTCCTTGGGGAATATATTTTTTTTTCTAGAAGCTAAAAAACAAGAGTGCTCATTAGTTGGTAATGAACCTTCAGTTTGATGAATTGACCCTGTTTCTTAAGAAGCCAAGATTTAGAAACATTCTTGACCTTATGTGCCTTATACCATCATAATTTTTCTTCTTATATTTCCCAAGACTGTATCTCTGATCTTACAGACATGCCGCTGTGATATTTTCCCTTACCTTAACATAACGTGCATGTGAGCCAAAAATGTGTATGATAGATGAAACTTGTACGGGGTTATCACCTGGTCAGCAATGCCCTTAAGGAACACCCTGGATATTGCAGAGTTTACTGTGACTTTATAGTTGCCGACGCAGCAACATATGATAGCCAAAGCCAATGAAAATACGCTGCAAGAGTTTTAAGACTACTTTAACTTTGATGTAGCAGTTTCTTCTTTTTTTATGCAATAGCTACTATTTTCTCTAAAGGAAAATCTGTGACAATAATGCCCAACAGAATTATTTATTATGATCATTGCCTCTACTCTCGGAAGAACAGTGTGAACAACCTGTCAGCAGATAAGAGTTCCTTCGAGCCATTTATATCATGTCAAACCTGTACTCCCATTTGAGGTGACAATATTTAATTTATTGCTTAATCAAATCTATGTAATATGCATCTTCATATGGTAAGGAATTGGGCATTTGTGTTTACTTTCCTACCCACAAAGTAAAGCTCTTTCATATCTTATTACTTTCCCATTGACTGATTGAAAAAAAAGAGGAGAGGGAGAGTTGTCCCCATTGGATGTATCTCAAACCTGAATTATATTTACAGTCAACCTGTTGACTGTTGAATAATTTATCAAGAGTCAGAGGAGTTGAGTAAAATTCAACTCAACTTATTTCCAAAGCAGGATTCACTCTGTTAGGACTCTTTTGCTAGTAGTGTTTGAATTGATGTTAGAGTGATGGGAATATTGTTTAGCATTTAAGCTGAGCAGTAAGACAAACATAGTTCTGCTTCCGCCACTGTTATTAGTGTTAGATGCAGACCTTATATATTCCGGCTATCATGCTCAACCTTCTATGCCATTTAATCTCTTTTCCATAGGCGAGCTAGACGGCAAGATGTGAAATATGGAGACCCAATCACGCAGTGCTGGGACATAGAAGACAGTAAGTACAGGCTTCATATGCTTTTCTCCCATTTAAAATTTTAAGCCTACTCTTTGTGTGTCTTTTTATTATATGACTTGAAATATCTATTATATAGGAAGCTCTTATTTTATATAATGCTTATGTTCTGAAAAAGCAACAGGAGATTTTATAAATTGACCCCCCATCTACATGCCTAAGTGAATAATCCTTTGTTATATCATTATTTGTTTCATATGTCTTTTAAAATTCCTGTCCTTTTTTGGGTACTTTTTACTGCCTTATCCATCCTTGTAAAGTTTAAAAACCACTAATAAAGATAAAACAGGATATAGTCCAAAACATATGGACATTTAGGGTAAAGTTGGAGACCCTCCTAGAAAAGTCTAAAGAGACTGTAGGTACTTGTTATGCTTTATTTGAATTCATGTTATCAATTCATGGTTTCATTCAATCAATAAATGTTTATGAGGTGACTTCCATGTGTATGTAATTGTCCTGAGTACATTCTGGGACAAAGAAACTCCTTAGAGAGCTTGGGATCCTTTGGGGAGATGTCATAAGGCACAATTAGTGATATGGGAGTTTAACAAAGAGAGCGATCACCAGAGGCTCTATTGTGCAGAGAAAATTTCATGAAAGATCTTGAGAGCCTGAGTATGAACGGGACAGAGTGGAGAATAGAGAGGATTCTGTTGAGAGAGTTGGATCACAGAGAAAGAACAATCTATGAGAGTATATATCCAGAGTATTAGTCCAAAACTTTGGTTACTTTCCACTCCCAAGCTCTCCCTTCATATAGAAAATATACACACATGCACACGCACACCCACACAGTTGGAGGAAGGAAACTGCCCTGCCTTCATCACGTTGGTAGGGACCACCTCAGCTGTGAATAGACAACCCAAGTTTCATAGTTAACAGGAGGCCCGGAAGTTTTACAGGTTAAAAACAAAACAATTATTTATAATTCATAATTCCATTCTTCTGAAAAATAAGCTCTGGTCCAATAGTATGTTGGACTTCCTATTCTAAGGCCTGGGTGACTCCCTGTCGTGTCCAGTGTGTCGCTCATGACGTCTCCAGTCGTGACCATGTGCTGCTGTGGATATGGTTTTCATTCGAGCACGTGAGCTTGGTCAGGAACCATTACAGGTATTGAGGATACACCGTGAGGAAGAAAGAGAACAGCCCACGCATCCGTGGAACTTTTGTTCAGGCAGTGTTAGGGAAGAAGCAGGCAGTACACTTAAAAACAAGTGAGATAGATTCTATGTCAGATAGTGGTAAGTGTTGTAAAGAAAGTGACAGAAGGGCAGCCCCGGTGGTGCAGGGGTTTAGCGCCGCCTGCGGCCTAGGGCATGATCCTGGAGACCCTGGATCGAGTCCCACGTCAGGCTCTCTGTATGATGCCTGCTTCTCCCTCTGCCTGTGTCTCTGCCTCTCTCTCTCTGTCTCTATGAATAAATAAAAAAATCTTTAAAAAAAAAAAAAAAAGAAAGTGACATAAAACACAGTTCCTGCTGAGGGTGGAGATGGTGTCTCACCGTATCCTGTTCCTGCCACCACCCACCACGCCCACTTTTTGCTCGTCGTCATCCTCACTGCCCCCAATCCATTTTTTATCAAGGTGCCCAGAATTTCCTCCTTGCCAGATCCAATGGCCAGTTTTCAGCTCTCATGATTTACTTAATGTCTAACTCCCTCCTCCTCAAAACACATTCTTCGTTTGACTTCCACGCAGTGACGTGCTAGAGCCAATTCTTCGGGTCCCATGAGAGCTGATTGCTTATTATTTAGGAATTTTGTGAGCTGCTTTTGAACCATCTGTGGCTCGATTTCAGCCATAGGTGGAGTTTTTACCCCAGGAAAATGGGCAAGCTCTACGTATCAGGGCTTTTTGTTTTTGAAGAGATGGTGTCTCAGCACCGTTGGGCTTCATGGCCCACACATCCTTCTGGTTTTCCTCTTACTTTATAGGCTGCTCCTTCCAAATGTTCTCAAACTTTCCTTTTCATCCCGTCATCTAAACATAAAATCTCTGCCTCTTCGCTGCCTAACATCATCAATGCCAATATGATTAGAGGCAATTGGCTCCTAAATTCTGAATCCAGTCCTAAACCTGCTCCTGTGGGCCAGACTTGTATGACTTGTGTGCCCACACAAGAGCTCCTCTTAGATGCCTAGTAAGCATCCCAAATTATATCTGAGAAAGAATTTGTGCTCTCTCCTAAACTCCATTGTTCTACAGGCTTTCCCATATTAATACATAGCACGCCCATTTACCCAACTGCTTAGGGGGGAGAAAAAAGCAGCTAGGCATCATCTTTTTATTTTCCTCCTTCTTTCACATCCTAGTACCAACCTCCCAATAAGTCCTGATGGCTCTATGGCCACAACTGCTCCTACTTCTTATTACCTCCATATACGCCCTCTCAACCAGCACCACCATCCCCGTTCCGGAGCTGTTTATCTGGTTCTCCTGCTTCCAGACTTGCCCCTGGCCCATCTCTATCCACTTGGTACCCAGGGTAACCTTTCAAAAAGTTCAACCAGATTACACCATTCCCTTTGCTCAGAATCTTTTGCTAGCTTCTTAGAACAATTAGGAAAAAAATCCATAGCATCTACCGTGGCCTACAGACTCTACTTGATCTAGTCCCGATGCGTGCTCTGACCCTCTCTCACGTCGCTGTAACCTGGCTCGCTCACTGGCTTCCTCTTGTTCTAAAGCCCCAGGCTGGTTCCTGCTGCAGGTAGGCTTGCATTTAGTACCTAAAGAACTCTTCCCTTCAAGTGTCCATGTAGCTCCATCTTCACATTATTTAAATGTATCTTTAAAATGTTAATTTCTGGGGACGCCTGGGGGGCTCAGCAGTTGAGCATCTGCCTTGGCCCAGGGCGTGACCCCAGGGTCCTGGGATCGAGTACCAGGTCCGGCTCCCTGCAAGGAGCCTGCTTCTGTCTCTGCCTATGTCTCCGCCTCTGTCTAGGTCTCTCATGAATAAATAAGTAAAATATTTAAAAATAAAATAAAATATTAATTTCTGGGGCACCAGGGTGCCACAGTCTGTTGGGTGTCTGCCTTCTGCTCTGGTCATGATCCCCGGGTCCTGGGATGGAGCCCCAGGCCTGCTTTTCCCCCTCCCTCTGCCTCTTCCTCAGTTTGTGCGCTCACTCACTCTCAAATAAATAAACAAAATCTTTTTTCAAAAGTAATTTCTCAAAGACACCTTTTCTGACCATCCTCACTGAAATACATTTCTCCTCATTTTACCTCTCATTCTCTAATCTGCCTTAGTTTTACATGTAGTGCATAACACTGCCAAATACTATATTCTTTACTTAATTCATTCACTTGATGACTTTGTCTCTGTCTCTGGAATGTACATTGTATTGTAGGCACAGAATAATGTTTGCGGAATGCGTGGCTAAAGAGGAGGATACTTAGCTTCTAGCTGCCCTGTAGGGGAAAGAAATTTTAAAGTAGATGAAGCAGCAACAATAAAAATCAGAAAAAGACCTCACATAGGTTGGGCTAAGTTTGTGAGTGTTTGTTTTTCCTGTAGATTATAAGGAATTATTTCATATTTCTAAGAAAAATCATTTAAAAAAAATAGAAGGAATTGACACTTGTATAGAAGCCAGAGACTGAGAATCAACTATAGGAATTAAAGTAGCAATTATGAGGGTATTTACAAACTAAAGTATTTGTAATCTGAAGGAATTGTTTTATTAAGTTATAATTTGACATATAACATTATATTGGTTTCAAGTACACAACAATAATGATTTAATATTTGCATACATGGGAAACAATCACCACAATAGGTCTGGTTAGCATCCATCACCACATATGGTTACAAAACATTGTTTTCTCAACATGAGAACTTCTCTTGGCAACGTTCAGATACCAGGACTCATTTATTTTATAGCAAAAGTTTATATCTTTTGATCCCCTTCACACACTTCACCCACCTTCCACCTCCCACCTCTGGCATCCACCAATCTGTTCTCTGTATTTATGAGCTCTTTCTTTTCCTTTTTAAAGATACCACATATAAGTGAGATCATGTGGTATTTGCCTCTCTGACTTACTTGACTTAGCATAATGTCCTGAAGACCCATCCATGTTGTCACAAATGGCAAGATTTTCTTCTTTTTTATGACTGAGAAATACTCCATTGTGTAGCTATATGCCATATCTTCTTTATCCATTCATCCTTTGATGGACACCCACTGTTGTTTTCATATCTTGGCTATTGTAAATAATGCTGGAATGTACATGGGGTGATATATCATTCTGAGTTAGTGTTTTTATTTTAATTTTTTTCAAGTAAATACCCAGAAGTGGAATTGCCAGATCATATGTTAGTTACATTTATAATTTTTTTAGAAACTTCTGTACTGTTTTCCATAGTGGGTACAATAATTTACACTCCCATCAACAGTGCACAAGTGTTTCCTTTTCTCCACATCCTCACTAACACTTGTTATTTCTTGTCTTTCAGACAATAGCCATTCTGACAGATATGAGGTGATATGTCACTGTGGTTTTGATTTGCATTTCCCTGATGATGAATGATGTTGAGCGTCTTTTCATGTACCTGTTGGCCATCTATTCTGTTTTCTTTGGAAGAATGTTTCTTAGGTTCTTATGATCATTTTAAAATTGGATAATTTGGGGAGTTTAGTTATTGAGTTGTATGAGTTGCTTATATATTTTAGATATTAAGCCCTTATCAGATATATAATTTGCAAATATTTTCTCCTACTTGGTAAGTTGATATTTCATTTTGTTGATGACGTTCTTTGCTGTACAAAAGCTTTTTGGCTTGATATAGTCCAACTTGTTTATTTTTGTGTTACTTGCTCCCTGGCATGAAATTTAAAAAATCATCAGTAAGATCAATGTCAAGGAGCTTACTGCCTATGTTTTCTTCTAAGAATTTTGTGGTTTCAAGTCTCACATTTAGGACTTTAATCTATTTTGAGTTAATTTCTGTGTCTGGTGTTAAGACAGTGGTCTAGTTTCATTTTTTGACACGTGGTTGTCAGTTTTCCCAACACCATTTATGGAAGAGACCATCCTTTCCCTCTTGTATATTATCAACTCATGAGTTGTAAAATAATGTAGTACCTGCACGTGGGTTTATTCCTGAGCTCTCCATTCTGTTCTATTGATCTGTGTCTATTTTTATGCCAAATCATCCTGTTTTAATTACTATAGTTTTGTAATATGGTTTGAAATTGGGAGCATGATGCCTCCAGTTTTGTTGTCCTTTCTTAAAGATTGCTTTGGCTATTCAGAGATTTTTTATGGTTCCATACAAATTTTAAGATTGTTTACTTTTCTGTGAAAATTTTCATTGGAATTTTGACTGTGATGGCATTGATCGCTTTGAGTAGTGTGGACATTTGACAATGTGAACTCTTAATCCATGAGCAAGGGGATATCTTTCCATTTACTTGTGCCTTATTACACTTCTTTCATTAATACCTTATAGTTCTTCGTGTCCAGGTGCTTCACCTCCTTAGTTAAATTAATTCCTAAGTATTCTCTTAAAAAAATTCCCAAGTATTCATTCTTGTTGATGCAATTATAAATGAGATTGTTTAAAATAGAAATTTTTTAAAAGTCAGAAATAAAACAGAGATTACTGGTAACAACAATAAATTCATTTCCTGTCAAACTGACATATTGATGACTTTGTGTCAAAGGGTCATTGTTTTTCCTGATTTTAAAAAGGATTTCGTACAATCAGCTGTTTCATTTTTCCAGTTGCCTTCGCTAATTTATCTTTTCCTAACTCGACCAGTTCTTTGGTTGAATCAGTCTAATTAAGTTTCTCCCCAGCCCTTGCCCCATCACCTGACAATCAGCCTGCAACCTCCTGGCTTTGTTCATGAACTTCTTTTGCTTAGGAAAATGGCATCCGTTGCTATGAAATGATGCCTGTCTTTCTCTTCCATGATTGGCACTGGTGATCTTTCTGTGCATTAGGAATTTATTAACTGTGAAAACCATAGATATAATCAATGGAATTGCAGGGGTAGTGGATATATTACAAGTTTCAAATGGAATCCACACATTTTGAAGGTTAGATGAGGTTAATTCATAATGGTGTCAGCACGCTGGACTTAATCATTGTTGGTAAAGTACAAACAAGTTCAAAAGAAGTTTCTTCAAAGGAAAGTCTAACTATTGAATAAATGTGCATTCATGCCATTTGCTGATAATTTTGTGTGCTTATATTTAGGATTCACAGAGGTCCCTTACGCCTTACCCTTAGTTTATGCCTAAAATGCTAAGTAGGCCCATCTGCAGAATTGAGACATCTGAATATATGATGAAAAAGTGCATGTTTGAGCCAGACTGAGCAGCCGTCATTTTTTATTTGATCAAATTTGAGCTACAGATCTAAGATCACACATGGGACACAGCCTTTGGCTACTCTGGATGGAATGTATTTCAGATGGTGCAGTTGATTTACAAGAATAAGGTGTCTGAAACACTGTTGCTTTAGCATCCCATTAACTATCTTATAGCAAATGCATGTTGGGCTTAAGTATCCCTCTTTTTAAATTCTATACAAATTAAAAAGTGTAAAGCATTAAAAGACACTATGGTTTTATTCAGTCTCGCTCAGATAAAGAGATTCAATGTTTAGAGTTAGGTCTTAAGAATTCTTTTTTTAAAAAAACAGTTGCAAATATTCATGAAAGAGGGAAAATTGCAATGCAGGGATAGAGTTTTAAAAATCAATCTATTAGATAATATTTGACTCTTAGGTAACAATATTATCACATGAATTTCCTTTCTCTTTAATAAGGTGTACGAATCTTTCTCCCATAGCATCTGTTCTAAATCAGTCTATTTTCCCATTGCTTTTAAAATAAGGTCAAGGTTAATCTCCTATTCCATGTTTGCTTTCCAGGCATTAGTCATGAAACTGCTGATGAAAAGGTGATTTTTGGCATTGAATTTAATTCAACCTTTCTGGAATGTATACCTAAATCCCAACAAGCATCTATTAAGTGGTATATCCAGCGGTCAGGAGATGAGCATCGAGAGGAGGTAAGTTATAGTCATCAGAGAATGATCACCTTGAAGAAAACAGTGTAAAAGTTAAATCAAATTTTGGCTGCAAGAGATATTCAATGTTTAGTGCCATACAGTGTTCTTACCGCTATTTGATAAAAAGGGAAATAACAATTTATACTCACTAACATGACATTTAATGCATTTGAGATAAGAATAGGACAACTTAATGCAGATATATTTTTAAAAAGATTTTCTTTATTTGACAGAGAGCGGGGGGGGGGTGGCGGCAGGGGGGAACAAACGGGGAGAGTGGCAGAGAAGAGGGAGCCTGAAACAGGACTTGACCCCAGGACCCTGGGATCATGATCTGAGCCAAGTATTCATTGAGGTAGACGCCTAACCGACTGAGCCACCAGGTGCCCTAATACAGATACATTAATAAAGTATACTTAAAAGCAGATTTGATTTTTATAAGAAATTTACATATTTTTTTTCAAATTTTCATTCTCATAGATTGTCTATATTTTAGAACAATTCCCTGATCCAAAATAAGAACATAATATATTCCCGTAGAGTAGGATAAGAACTAAATTTTAACTCATATTGTGTTTAATTTATAAAGTGAAAGTTTGAATATATATAACAATAGAAAATCAACCTTAATTATATCATATAAAACAAATTGGATAACTATCTGGACATGTACCATTCACTCTTATGTATTAAAATTAAATCAACAGAGAGAGAAGTAACATGGCTATTCTCTTCATCTTTTGACTTTTTCTGTTTCATTCTTTCTAGGACATACATAGAGGTTAAAGCAATCACAGAAATTTTGTGAGGTAGATAGGTTATATATGTTATTGAATTTAATAAGACAACTTCAGGTAGCCTGAGAAATCCTGTACTATTATTTGAGTGCTGTGAAACAAAGGGTAATTAGCAGAGTTTTTATTTTTCTCTTTCAGTGCCTAAGAGAAACCAGTGACACAGTAGAGAGTTCTAATATTCTCAGTATTAAACAGAACACTGTAGTGAGTAATGGAATGAACTCGGCATTCAGAATTAGATGTTCAATTACATTACAGTCCTGTCCTTTGGTCCTGTCTCTCTCTATGCAGACAAGAGAAAAATGATGACTATTTGGAAAAACCTGGGTGCTACTGCCAACTAGGTGTATCATAAGCTCTAAGGTCAAAATTTTGTGGAGTGAACAATCATATGTTATATCCTTACAAAACTATTTTAAACTTTACCTTTCAGCCTGACTTAGTGTAATGTTTCATAACCATTCTTCAAATAATAAAACACTAACTGTGCATGTGAAAAAAAAAAAACTAACATCATTGAGCCCATATAGGCCAGAATTTTCTAATGTGAACAAAATAAACACAAAAGTTACTATGAAAATAAAATGAGAAAATACAGATGGGAATGTGAATCTCAAAGCAGAGGATTATTCACAAGTGTAAAATACATATATAAAATTGAAGACACTCTATCAGGAAGATGTGTGAAATATAAAATAGCACTGATCACATGTTCAGTTTGACTGCTAAGGATTTATGAGCAGATTGTCACTACTCTTAACACTTAGTTTCTCTGTCATATAAATAGGCAGACCAAATGCTCTAAGATACAGCCTCCTTGATAAGTCTATAAACATTTAAGGGGCACCTGGGTGGCTCAGCCGGTTAAGCATCTGCCTTTGGCTCAGGTCATGATCTCTGGGTCCTGGGATTGAGCTTCACTTCGGTTTCCTGCTCAGCAGGGAGTCTGCTACTCCCTCTGCTCTGCTCCCTCTGCTCTTCCTCCTCCCTTCATTCACACTCACTCTCTCTCTTCTCTTGAATAAATAAATAAAATATTTTTAAAAATAAAATAATATATGTAATCAGTCAGACATTAATATAAAATAGTGTTTCTTAACCACAGACGATTTTGCTGCTCCAGTGTCCACATTTGGCAATATCAAGAGACGTTCTTGGTTGTCATGGCTGGATGGGGGGAGTGGAGGATGCTATTGGCATCTCGTGGTTAGAGACCAGGGATGATGCTAAACTTTCTTTAATTCTTTAATTCACAGTCCCTCACAATAAAGAATTCTCTGCCCCCAAATCTCAGTAGTTCTGAAGTTGAGAAGCTTTACAATAGAAGAACCAAATTTTAGCGTAAGAAATTGACATAAACATATGTTCCACCAATACAGTAGGAGTATCTTTTTCTTCATCTGAAATCTCCGAGAACGTTTTAATTGAAATGTTGACTCTTTACATAGTTAATACCAAGGAGATTCTCAAATGTTTGTCATGTCAGATTTCTTCAATAAAACTTGATTCTTGATCATTCCTGACATCCATAAATTCTAAGATTATAGCATATCCATATTTATACTAAATGTTTACTTTAAGGGCCCAACTTTTCCCAACATATGTTAAAGTATTATCTGACCTGGAAGTGGTTATGTAACTTTGAAACATAAAGCATTAACTTTTCATCAAAGAAATATTGGAGTAATGGTTTCTGAATTTTTTCAACATGTAGGTTTTTAGTTACATTACAGTATTTTACTTATAAATGTCCCAAACTTGTATTTTAATTTTACAGTCAATAAATTTTGATAATCTCTCATCAGCTAAATATAATTCTTTGATAATTACGTTTCTTCCATGGCAAATTTAATCTGACTTCTAAAAAAATATGGTACTCTGCTTGGGGTAATCACCTAGTTGTAGATACATACATTTGCCTATTCATGTTTGCATTCACATCTTTCATCTTCCAGAGAAGGCAATGCATTACTTTAATGTACCTTTTAAGAATGTATCACAGAGTCATGGTGGTACCATGCTCCATGAATTTTAATAGAGCAGAAATAGCATATTTTACTTCAAAATATCTTAGCTGTAGTATTCCAGCTGGTATTTTCATCTACCTTTGTAATTAGGGAGTTACCACACTGTCCAGGGTGTGCAATCCTGCTGCCTGGGCTAAGGAAAAGGAGCAAGATCCAGACTAGATCTGAAACACTTTTCCCAGCAGGCTGCCTTCTGCTTCTTACCAAGAAGGTCACAGTTTGGAATCTTCCCCCCACTGAACGAAGGCCTATGGGAGGGCCTAGCATTTCCCATGGCACAGCGGCTGTCACCAGCCTATTCTCGGCCAGGAGGAGAACATTTCCTCACTGAGCCGTTTCACAGTTGGGTGCCGTGGGGAGGTCGTGAGTCAGTTATCTGCTGACTTCCTTATAAAGCTATTCTTGAAATTGATGATGTTTTTGCTGTAAGTAACGAGTTAATCGGCAGTCCCTGGGCTTCTGTTGAACTTTTGGGGTCAGAATGACTAGAAGAGGTAGTACCTTATGCCATTTGTGGTAGTATTTGTGTGTGTGTGTGTGTGTGTGTGTGTGTGTGTCTTTTAAAATACATTTTAAAAATATCTTCAAATATTTGTGTTTTTCTCCTTGTAGGTCCTTGTTTTATTGTTATTCTTTGTCTTAGAAAAGCCATACAAATGGTTTTGAAAATAGAGTGACACATAAAGAATTACAAAGACTCTAATGATGTCAATTCCAGCTTTTTTTTTCCACTGATGATTACACTGTGGGCATTTTTCCTTATGATGCAATTATAATACTGTATTTTTCCTGTCCCTTATACCTGCTACCCTGATGCCATAGTCATTCATGATTATTCCATGTTATTTAAATAGCACGTTTCCTCTTTAAAAAAGTAGTCAACTTTCTAATATCTAAATCTTCCTCTGCCTTCCTAAATGCTTTTTTTTAAAGATTTTATTTATTCATGACACACACACACACACACACACACACACAGAAACACAGGCAGAGGGAGAAGCAGGCCCCATTCAGGGAGCCTGACGTCGGACTCAATCCCAGGTCTCCAGGATCATGAAGGTCGCGCTAAACCACCGAGCCCCCGGGGCTGCCCATAAATGCTTTCTTAGGACAGATCTTTTGAGGTAAAATAACTGCGTGAAAGGCTTTCATTATTTTTATGGCTTTTGATAAGCAACGGTATGTTGCTAATTTCTCATCAAAATCACCGTATCAGTACTTTTTCTGAACTCCTGAGGCAAAATTGTGTATTACAGTTTAAGAACATAATTACAAGTTTGATATGAAAAATGTCATATTATGTGAACATGTTATATAAATATCTATTTTTTAAAGATTTATCTATTTGAGAGAGAGAGCAGCATGAGGGGAAGGGCGGAAAGAGAGAGAGAGAGTCTTTTTTTCCTTAATTTTATTTAAATTCAGTGAATTAACATATAATGTATTATTGGTTTCAGAAGTAGAGGTCAGTGATTCATCAGTCTTAGGTCACATTCAGTGCTCATCACATCCCGTGAGCTTCTTCATGCCCGTCACCCAGTTACCCCCTCCCCCCTCCAGGGACCCTCAGTTTGTTTCCTATGATTAAGAGTCTCTTATGATTTGGGGAGAGAGAGTGTCTTAAGCAGACTCCTAGCTGCATGTGGGGCCCAACACAGGGCTCAATCTCACAACTCTGAGATCACGACCTGAGCTGACATAAGAGTTGGATGCTTAACCAATTGTGCCACCCAGAAGCCCCTGTAAATATGTATTTCTTGAAAAATGAATGGATGTGAATTTACCTTGTTATGTTTCCTAACTCTTGGTTTCAGTTATATTTGGTGAAGTGCTTTACACATCATTTGCTTGGTTTACATTGAAGTATTCATTTAAAAATGATTTTCAGGGACGCCTGGGTGACTGTTGGTTGAGCGTCTGCCTTTTGCTCAGGTCAGGATCCCAGGGTCCTGGGTTCAAGCCCCGCACCAAGCTCCCTGCTCAGCGGGGAGCCTACTTCTCCCTCTCCCTTTTCCCCTCCCCCTGCTCGTGCTCGCTCTCTCTCTTTCTCTCTCTCTCATTCTCTTTCTTCAAATAAATAAAATCTTGAAAAAAATAAATGATTTTCACAAGACTTTTATATATTTTATAAAAATATATAAATATATATATTTTATAAAAATATATATATATTTTATATATTATATAAAAGTTAACATGTTAACATTCTAATTTCATACATATTAGAAGTAACTTGTTATGTTTTACATCTCTAAATTTTTGTGTGTTCCTCACAAAAAGTCTTACATTTTATTTAGACAAATCTATGGAATTATATCTCTATGATTTCTCACTTATTATGCTTAGAAACTCCTTCCCCAATGAAACAGCAAATATATATTTTTCTAGTTATTTTATGATGTTTTTACTACCCTCGCAGTTTACATTTTCTATTTCCTTGAAGATACCAAATTAATCTAGGGGTTAAAAATGTATACATTAAATTTTTCTTTTCTTTTAAGTAATGAGTCAGTTGCCTCTGCCCTATTTTTAAATAAGTCTTCCTTCTGTGTTTGTTGGAGAAGGGACATATTCTTGAAGGCCTAGTCACTTCCAAGACACATGCAATGCTTTAGCTATGAGAGAACTGACAGGTGAATTATCTGCAGAGGAATTACCATTAGGCTGCTATTATCAGAGAGCAGAGTCCCTGACCTTTACCTGCTGCTTAGGACCTAAACGTCCTTTGTCCCTCTCCACGGTTCTCTTCTCATTTTAAATGAACTGCCCTCCACTGAAGATCTACATTTAATAATGCCAAATATATTACCCTTGTTCACATTAGGCAAATGACTAGTTGACCCCAGTTCAAGCATGGTTTTGATTTAGCTGAGTGGTTTTTACTTATCACTTTTAGAGTGGAGAACATTCCATGGGTTTAAATCAGTGGCCACAGATTACATTATCTCTTTGTAAAGGAGCTGACTTTTCTAAATGGGCTGTACTGACATCTCACTGTCGAGATCCAGTGTGCATAATGCATCCTATTGCAGCACGGAATAGAGCAACACAGAGAATGGGAATGTCAAGTAGGCAAATGTTAATCAGCCGCTTAATTTCTGCGGCACAGGTTCCTGTCTCTAGGTCGCAGAAAATTGGAGAAACATACATCAATCCCAAACTGTATTTTATTAAAGGTACGATTTCTAATCCAGGCCTACTTTTGAAGATTCAGAAAGAAAAAAAGCACTTCAGTGATCTCATCAACATTAGATAAATCCAGAAAGAAATTTATTGCAGCAAGTTTTATGTCTGTAGCTCAAAAAACAAAGAAAAATTCAGCGTTCCACAAGGAAAGGAAAAAGGCAGGATGGCATTGGAGTAAGGAGGTGCCAGGTGTTTATGAAACTCTGAGTCCTGTAGTGACGGACAGGCCTGGAAAGGAGGGAAGGGGAGCCAGACTTCAGAGTAAAACGGATAAACAGGATACAAAAAGAGAGCAGCAAAGATAATGATGAAGTGTTACATAATGTGTGCGAAATCGAAGTCCTGATTTCTTCCTGTGAGGAGATTAAAGAGAACAATAAAAAGTAGTGAGTCAGAGCTGTGACCAGCTCTAAAAGCCACATAAAGTGCGGCTTGAGCATCAGCAAGAATCCCAGTGATGAAAAGGAGATGTAGAGATGGCCTGGAACTAACTCACCAACTTTGATTGTCACGCTAATAACCAGGGGCCATTTTCTATTGAAAGAATTAAAAAATAAAGGCTTCTGAACCTCACCTCTCCGGCTTGCCAGCAACCCGGCAGTAGTCTATGACATTGCCAATAATACTTCACACTTTAACCTTCAGAGAGCTTTACTTTTAACCCCCCAGATACACCATATGCTATGTCACCAACTTGATAAATGGAAGACCTGTAGGGGAAGATAAATGAGTCATCATACGATGTAGAGTCTGCAGAGATGGACCAGGTCCTGGCTACGGGGCCAGAGTTTTGTGATCCAAGATTTATTTAAAATTTAAAGAATAATTCCTACAATAAAACTATTTAAAGGAAAAGGTATATGTAGTGTGTTAAGTTTGGGTTTAATATTTCTGTTGAAGATTAGCCCTTGAGAATCCTACCAATTCAAGTTCACATTTATTTTAGGCACGAGACTCCCCAAATTTCTGAGAATGTTAGGTGAATTCAACGTTAGTTTTTATTACACCAGCGTTTTAAAATGCCTGGGCCTTCAGAACAACTCCATTCAAAAAAAACAAAACAAAACAAAACAAAAAAACAAAACGAGTAGCACACGCCCAAATCACCAAATGGAGAAAGTTAAGGGAAGCAAACAAACAAACAAAACCCTGGTGAAGTGGATTCGGTGTAGAACGAAGGCAAGCTGGAGACCATTCAGCCTCATTAACCAGGGATCTGGGCTGTGACCTGCCTTTGGCCTCTAGTGGTACCCCGCCAGCTGCACTTCTCTGGCACAGAGGGTGGTTGGCTATGGACTTGTTAGTTAACTGGGCTGGTAGCCAGAGATGTTTCTTTTCCTTTTTCTCATATTTCCAGGATCGGAGGGATTTTTTTCTACATATTTTTCACATAAAGATGCAGAGTAGAGTCCACCCACTGTGAATAAATTTAATTTAGCTGCCTCTATGCCTCCTTGATTTCCATCAACGAAAAGTCTACAATACAGGGGCAGATGTGTAAACTGGGAAATCTTCCAGACCTCTTTGTTGTTGTTGTTGTTATTCTACTTAATGCCGAGACGCTCAGCAATATTCCACATTAAACAGGGCTCTAGTGTCGGTAAACATGCCTCCAGTTTCATTGAAGGTAGGTTTGCTCTTCACACCAGATTGCGGGCCAGGCAAGCTTAAATGTTTGAATTGTCTTTCAGTACGATTGCTTCAAAGGGTCAAGAGCATCACATTTCAGGAGGGGTTCTTTTTGTTCCCTGAGTTTTCTCACACTTGAAATCACATTACTCTGTTATAGTATACCGAGGTATGGCAAATATTTCCACAAATGACCAATTTGTTGGAAATTTTAAATTTGTTCCAATTTAAAGTATCACATAGACCCGCAGTATCAAAATTCAATCCATAGTAAAAAGGGAAATTCAGCTTTAAATGTTGCTAACCTTCTGACTGTGGTGCTACTCAGTTACAGCTCTAGCGTCCAAGAAGCTGTACCCATGCTTTTCCATTACACTTTTAACAAGTCACCACTTACAGTCTCCATATGAATTCTGCTCACTTATTGGGTGACATCCAGAAAGCAGAGCACGTTCCTTTTGAAATCATTGTTCTATTTCCACATGACAAGGACTAGTGTGCCCTAAGAGCTTTTTCTACACGATGGCTGTCGATGTTCATTTGTAGCTCTGAGATTTAAGTATCAACTGGTGTTCTTAATATGCCACTTGGTATCTGAAATCTCTGTAAAGATGGTCAGTTGATAGTTTCCAGTTTTACTTCATTGGTTTTTATAGCTTTTCATTCCTATCTGTAGACTGGGAGAAAAACTAACTATATTCCAAGGGTTTGGTTAGGTAATCATGAGAAGCAAACATGCATCTTTGAGGGCTGTTACTTCAGTGGAGTTTTTCTTACTGTCTTCAGCTATGGCTGATAATATTATGCTTGATGACAGAGATGGAAAGGTATCTCTTACGTTCATTGAAGTAAAACTATGTGGCCTCTGTTCATTTGCTCCTGGCCCTCTCTGTTTTTCATTTATTACCTACCTTTTTCCAATTCTGCAGTTGAAACCTGATGAAAGGATCATCAAAACAGAATATGGGCTACTGATTCGAAGTTTGCAGAAGAAGGACTCTGGGATGTATCACTGCAAAGCACAGGAGCACACCTTTATCCACACCATAGTGAGGCTGACTTTGAATGTCATTGAGAACGAACAGATGGAAAATACCCAGAGGGCAGAGCACGAGGAGGGGCAGGTCAAGGATCTGTTGGCTGAGTCACGCTTGAGATACAAAGACTACATCCAAATCCTTAGCAGCCCAAACTTCAGCCTGGACCAGTACTGCGAGCAGATGTGGCACAGGGAGAAGCGAAGACAGCGGAACAAGGGCGGCCCAAAGTGGAAGCACATGCAGGAAATGAAGAAGAAACGAAATCGAAGACATCACAGAAACCTGGATGAGCTCCCTAGAGCTGTGGACACGTAGTTGTCTATTTAATTTAAAGAAAAGAATTCTTTACCTGCAAACGTACCGTCTTCTGTTTTGTACACCCCGTATACAAACTCGTAGGCGCTTTCCCTGGAGCTTTGCTAAGGCAAGGGACACAGGAACAGAATCCAAATGAGACTGCCTGCAGGGAACCTGCTGTAGTGCGGGCGAATCGTTCATCTGAACCCGTGTTCCAAGAACGAAACATGTCCCTTCCAAGTATCAGAATTATCCTCAAAATAGGGGCTTTACATTTACTTGGGTAAACGTTCAATGTGCTGAGTTTTTGAATCGATTATGTCATGTAAGTAATTGAGCTAAGCAAGCAACCAGTTTGACATTGTAATAAGGTGTTTCATTTTCCTCGTACGACCATTAAGCGTGGGGTGACCGTGCTGGGTATGTGTTCTTAGGAACAGATACACCATTCTCCTCTAGAACTGGCGACCTTGTGGCAGGGATTGGAGGGCAGACGCAGATTCCTACAGCTCGTGCCGGCACCAGGAACCTTCCCAGCGAGCCGGTCATTCCTGGCACACGGTTTAGGAACGTGGAGAGGTGCGTTGTGTCAGACACGGGGGTGACCTTCCCTGTACTGCAGCGTGATTCACTGAAGGACGTACATGCTCCTCCCGCGATTTCTTATGACTTGTCAAGAGTAGCAGGTTCAGAGAGAGAGAAGTTGGTGTTCCGTTATTGTTTTTAGAATATATGCTGAGCTTCACGGGGATGAAACGCTTCATAAATATTTTAATAGCACATGAGAAAACATCTTAATAAGGGAAACACTATGATGTATACTGTGTCCTAACGGGAAGGCATGCAGATGGGATTTGTTGAGAGAAAGAAAGACAGCCATAAATTCTGGCTTTGAGGAAAACTCATATCCCCGTAAAAAGGAAGAACAATCACAAATAAAGTGGGCAAAATGTAATGTAGCTTTATTCACTAGGGTATAAGTAGGTGCCAATTTGTAATCCATCTGTTGAAAAAATTCTACCTTATTCTGCTAGTGAAAGTCTGAGGAAAAGTAAATTTTCTAAAAGATCATGGGAAGAATGAACACAAATTTATTTACAACCAATGGGATTTCAGGAGTACTTCTTTTTTTTCTAAAATTTCATTATACTCTGTAAATTATTTCCATTTACTGCCTTTATTCTCTCCTGAATATTGGATTTTATTTGAGTGAATACAAAATAACAATATATACATATAGAGAAAGATAGAATTAGGTAGACAGTGATGGGGAGTGGGGATATGTATTTGTTGAACAATAGAACAAATGCAAAAATGTTGACAACGGAAAGAGTTAAATTAACTCTTTGACATCTTTTCTTCACACAATCTGTTTGCATTTCTGAGATTGTATGCTGTAATTCAAGTAGCCTCGTTTAAGTAATTTAATAATAAATAAGCCTAATGCATGTAAAGAAACTGAACTCACAGCATTAACATAAACATTTTTCATATTCTGTTAGCACTTTTGAATGTTTCCAATTTAACTTTCCCTCTCTGCGTACGTATGCTGTTTCCTGCCTGTTGGAGCAGAACTCACCTTTCCTTCTTGGAACACAAAACCCTTTGCCTTCTTCTGTTTTGCCTCTTCACGCCCTTTTTAGTGTGAAATGAAAAATTAGTCACTTCCTCACATGGAAGGCAGCCTTTCAGAAAACTGAATAGCAGACATTGCTCGTCTCTCATGGATTCTGCATGTCTTGAAAGAAGAGCCTGTGAGAACCTGTGTGGTTAGAGGAGTTTCAGCATCAGGTCTGACTGCCTCTGTGTTCCCAGCATTCGCTCGTAGGTTCATTCTCTTCGCCTGGCTTACCTGTCTCAAAGTAGCCACATGGCTGGAGCAGGTTAGGTACCCCTTTTGAAATGATACCCGTAAATATTTGTAGGTGTTTCACTCTACAGAAAACTAAGGCTCTTTTTTTTTTCTTCTTCTTCTAAAAATGAACCAGAAACAATCACTCTTAAAAAGTGATGCATAAGATTAGCTCTAGGGTAGAATCAGGCTGCCATTTAAATATCACAAGGAGAGTGTTTCTAACTATTGATTTCCTGGGTTTAAATGTTCCAGGAACTCATGGTAAGCTCAAAAGAAGTAAATGGGAGCATGATTTATTTTTAAGATTTCCTAATATTTGTATATCAGACAGTAATGATCATAGTAGAGGTGACTTTTGGAAAATTTCATGAAGCTCAAATGTTAGGATTGACTTGTGTAATAAATTTGGTTTTCATCACAATATGAGTGTTTAAGCCATTTTTTAATTACTCCTTTCTATTCTTAATTACTTAGATAAAATTTAGGCAACCTCTTTTACTTTACAGCTAATATTTTGGCTGCTTTGGATCTAAAACATTAATTTATGATAATTGCTTAAAATATATTTGAAATATTGAGTAAATATTCAGTAAAACAAAATGCCATATAATAAAAAACATATGGGCAAAGATTTTTGTGTATTTATAAAGATAGAGGACATCTAAGCTACATTTAATTTTTTAACCTTTTAATTGCCATAGAACACTTAGCAGGACAGTATGAATATATTAAGTCTAGAAATGAGACACAATATATATACTTCCTCACCCCTGAAGGCTTTACCAAATTATCCTTGAAATAATTAAAAATAAAATTACAGTTAATAGCTTCAAGTATGTTTGTTAAGGAATTAGCTATCAATGGAGAGGTCTTATACAATGTCTGCCTAGTCTTGGTTTTGTATTTTCCTCCCGTTTTAAATACATAGGTCTTTAACTTGCATATTCTCGCTTGCATTTCATTCCAGCTATTCATGCTGCTAAATGAAATCCTGCCTTTCTGCATACATTTACATTCAATTTATTGGGAATTTTAAGAGTTTCCTTAGAACTGAAGAGTCTAAGTAATTTATGTAGAACTTTTTTTTCCTCCAAAAAAGCTCAAAACACTACATTTATATTACCTACTTTCAGAATACACAGTCTGAAAACCAACCAAATTACTTAAGAGATGGAAAAAATAGTCATAGAGAAATTCAGAAATTTGCAAAAGCTACAAGAGTAGAAGAATTGCAATCTTCACCAAATCTCATCAATCTGTTGGCTACTGATGCTCATTTAGAATATGCTGCTTACAAAACGGTCTTACTCTTGAACTCTGTCTTTGGTCTGTATTTCAGTTCTTTTATGCTATTAAGTTTCGTTCCTGCTGAATTGTATAGACTCAATTAAAAAATAAGTTTACAGTGGCCAGTGCCTGTTTTTCAACATTATCAAAATTAAACTTTCAAAGACAATTTTGTATTATCCAGATGTCCACAAAATATTAAGTTGAACAATATCATTAGTTACACACTGATATTTTAAACTTAAATATAAGCTATATATACATATATCATAAATACAAATGAAAATTAAAACCTAAATGGCTTCTCTTTAGAATGTTACATTTGTCTTAGCATGTTGGAAAATTGATTAGCCTTATTGGGAATGGACAGTTAAAGGGGAAAAAAGAGATATTTGAAATGTTTTTATAGAAATATATTTTTCTCACAGGAAATGACCAAAATATTTAAATAACTTAGCTTACATCTGAGGTTAAAATATAAGATCTAAAATTCCAACATTCTAAATATTGACAGCGCAAAGACAGGAACATGCACATGACTTATACCTCTCATTTAAATATTTGTAGTGTAAAGTATTTATGGTAAGTTTGAGATAGATGATTTTTTGGAAAGGGCAACAATCTATCAGTTAATCATTTAATTTAATTCTGGTATTGTAAGTGGTTACCAATCAATTTCGAATTACAGTTTTGGTATTTTAAAAGAAATGTAGTCTTGTAATCTAAAATAATTGAATATTGTCAAATGTATATTTTGGTTGTATTATAATAAAACGCAAACATTGGTGTTCTATGGTTATAAACAGAATGTTGGTTTTGTGCAAGTTTTTTTTTCAAACCCTAAACATGGTAACTGGATTTTATACACGGAATTGCACTAAATCAAATACCTAAAAAAATATTTCCTGATAACATTCAGTAAATATATTTTGCATTTTAAGTTTGCAGTAAATTCTCTTATGAAAGAAAGGAATATATGTTTTTCCCCAACCAATACAATTATATAGTTGCACTTTACTGTGATCTAAATTTAGACGTTGGCAGACTGACATAAACATTACTACCACAAGTAACTACTTTTAAGATTTCCAGTGATCACCAAATAAGTGAAATTTGAAAATACTCATCTGTATCTTTAGCCAAATGAGTATAACTTATTAAAGGAGTTAGCTGAGGTTTTGTTTTTGCTTTAGAAAGACATTTCTTTTAGAGAAAATTATATTTCTTGCCAATTCAGTACATTTGTGAAAGATATATTTCTAATAGGTAACATATAATACCTCCCCAAACATGGTTATCAAATAGCTCATAGAGATATTATACAGAAAAATGTCAGGTTTTGTGGTGTTCTGACAATCTTTAAACATGAGAGTACAGTAAATGTAGAATAAAAGAAAAACATAATTTTATATAGGGCACTCTTAGTAGGACCTTAGTAGGGTCATGTCCAAGTCGTTACTGTAAATAAGGCATAACACAAGATTGAAAATGAAGAAAATTCCAATTGTATTAGTTAGAAAAGTGCATGAGGCATTCTCAAGACAAAAGAAACAAGAGTTTAACATTTGAGAAATAAAAGTATCTATAACCACACAAGTTGTTACCTGCATTAGCAGTGTTTCTAGCCCTGGAAAGTCTTGTCTGGGAAGATGAAGCTGCAAATAACTTCATTGTTTCTTTCAGAAGTTCATATACTTGTCTTTTGTGTGTGTATTGGTACAAACACTCCTCTTGGAGAGTGACCTGATATTCCCAATGAAGTTTAAAATGCACATACACCAAGAACCATCTTTTCACAATTAAGTGCATACCCTTGAGAACCTTCTCCACATGTGCAATAATAGACATTTTCAAAAATAGTTATTGTAGGATTAATTATACTAGAAAAAAAGAGAACAATATGTATGTTCTACACAAGGAGAATGGATAAATTGAAGTACAGTTGATAAATGGATACAGAAGTTTAAATTAAAAAGAGATCTGTGTTCATCAACATAGAAAAATTTCAGAAACAATGTCAAATGAGTAAAATCAAGAAGTGTAGGAATGCAAACAGAATTATATTGGGTATATCAAGTTTAAAGAAGTAAATGATACTGCTTAAGGATGCATACATTCATATGTAAGTAGTAAACATATAAAAAAATCATTTCAGAAAAAGTTAGGAACCAAATTCAAAAACATTTGAGCTACCATTGTTTTAATAATGTTTTATTTTCTTAAAAACATATCTAAACCCAGTGTTACATTTCTATTACACACATTCGTAGGAACTAGTATATTTAAATGTTAATAGTTGACAAAGTTGGGCATTGGATTGCAATTTAAATATATCACTCCCAATACAGTTCAATGTGCTTGAAATATTTCACAATAAAAAGTAAATTAAGGTTCTAAATCTCACAGAACGAATTACTCAAGAGTCAATTTGAAAGAGAGAGGGAAAGAGAAACTAGCATATCGGAACACTAGATACTCAGCCATCATAATAGATGCAGCCTTCCAGGCTTACATTATGGACTTTCTTGGACACCCTGATTATTTTTAAAAAACGTGACAGCTAGGACCTTGGTTGGCCTCAGGGACCCTGGGATAATGTCTAGTTTTCAAAGCCACACCTTATTGTTATGGAAATGCCTAAGGCAACTGGGATATCCAACTATGTGCTTAATATGCCAAAAAGACTCCAAACAGCTGAGTTGGCCTTTCTTGCATTGAACACTGTTCAAGGTTGATATTTAAAATATAGAGTTTCTTCTTTCTGGCTTACGTATCAAAATTATAAACCGGCTTAGGCTCTTTAGGTAACTGGAGAAGGAAGAGAAATATTTATAACTTGCAAATGTCTTTAAATGATCCCATAGATCATGATTTTCTGTAGGAAAGATTTTATATCAATATAATTTGCCCTTTTAATTTACTATGGATGTTTTCTTTATGTGTAGAGATAGGCCAAAATGTAGCCCAACATTTTACCCTTTACGAATTCTCAATTTTATTGGGGCCTGTTAGTGAGGGGCTAGTATATTTAAATATGTATTGCAAGAGTGTATGAGGGCATATTCAGGGAGTATTCGCTTAGACTACCTAAACCTGGATAAGGAGAGCATGAAACCAATTGACAGGATGGGAGGTTATCATTTAGAATCAGGAAAAGGATTATTTAATGGGCCATATTCCTCTAAGCTTTGAATATATTGAAACAAGTACGATGGGACAGTTATCTTTCAATTACTGAATTGTGTTCTAATTGTAGCCCTCTCATACAGGTCATCTTTACTATTGAAAAACAAACAGAATCCCCTGTTGTGGTTTTGTGTGGTTGATGTGGTTAGTCTGAACACACATCTGGAAGCAGCCTTGGGTGTCAGTGGCCACAAGCAAAGTGAACGATGAGGATCACCTAACTTCCTCCTGTGTGCCAATCACGGGAAGCTGGACAGGACGCCAAGGGCCTGATTATGAGGAATTTTAGGGTTCAGAATGGCTAGGGAGTTAAGCCTGTAGGCAGAGGGGGACATCTTGGTATTTTTAAGCAGAGAGATGACAGAATGAAATTCTCATCAAATTTTCATATAAGAAATAAACACAGAGTGAAAAAATGACCTCTCGATTTCCATGTTTTGCAACTGGGTGGATGAAAGTTTAAAAAAAAAAAGAAGGAAATGGGTAGCCAGGGTGGCTCAGTGGTTTAGCACCGCCTTCAGCCCAGGGTGTGATCCTGGAGATCGAGTCCCACGTCGGGCTCCCTGCATGGAGCCCGCTTCTCCCTCTGCCTGTGTCTCTGCCTCTCTCTCTCATGAATAAATAAATAAAACCTTTAAAAAAATAAAAAGTAAAAAAAATAAAAAATAAAAAAAAAAGAAGGAAAGAAAAAAGAAAGGAGGTCCAGAGAGGTCCGTCATGGGCAGTCCCTCTCCGTGGGCGCGGGGACGCCCGTCAAGGTGACCCGTGCCACGCCCTCGCCGAGCCGGCAGGTGCCCCGGGGCCCAGGCTGCAGCGCGAGCCCCCTCGCTGCGACTCCCTGTCTCCCCCCGCCCCGCCGCCCGCCCCGTCGCCCAAGAGGCCTCGGAGGCCGCCGTCGGGGGCTCGGGGGCCGCCAGAGCCACAGCTTTTATCACGGTGCGTTGCTATGTTTGCTCTATTTTATTATCGCGTTAATGTCTTGTGCCCACTACGTAAACTAGACTCTCTCCTCTATACTATAGGAAAGAAGCCCCTAGCGCCTGGGGCTCAGCACTGCGCTTGCAGGTGGCCGCAGGTGGCTCCAGGTGGCCACAAGTGGGCCCAGGGCCCCTAGCACCTGGGGCTCAGCACTGTGCTTGCAGGTGGCTGCAGGTGGCCAGAGGTGGGCTGGGGGCCCCTAGCACACGGGGCCTCAGCACTGCGCTTGCAGGTGGCTGCAGGTGGCTGCAGGTGGCCGCAAGTGGGCCCAGGGCCCCTAGCGCCAGGGGCTCAGCACTGTGCTTGCAGGTGGCCGCAGGCGGCCGGGTGGGCCTGGGGGCCCGCGTCTGGGGTGGGGGGTGTAGCTGCGAAGCTGCGGCCGGGGCTCGCGGTGTCGGCATCACACACGGGGTCGAGACGGCTCGAAGGACGCCCGTGGGCAGCCTGACACCCAGCCTGGTGCTCAGGCCGCCGACTGCGGGCTGCGGGCGCAAGGCGGGATCCGTGCGTCCTGACCTAGGGACTCATGCACTTCTCTGTACCTTAGTGAGGTATTTCCCAAGTACTAAAAAGCTTACAAAGTTATGAATTTTCCTTATTTCTTCCACAGAAGCCAAACTGCCTGAGAACTACCTCTCTACAGTTAGCCGCGGTTAGTGACTGAAAACGACTTAAACAAGTGTTGTGGAACAACAAGAGTTTCCCTCAAAATTATTGTGATTCTTTAAGGAACTATTAAGAAAAAAAAATTCCACCAAATGGAAGCATTTTTAGAAATTCCTACACCATGTGCTTCCTTTTAAATCAAATTGGTAAATTGATGAAGGTCTATTTTCATTTTGAATGTTCTCTGTTTTAAACAACAGTTACAAACTCATGTCGTTGGGGCTTTTCTTTGATTCAGGTGGACTCAATGCCACAAAGTACATGATTTAAACTGATAGAGAGAAGGTCCATGTAATCTGTAATGGATGATTTGTTTAAGCACAAGGACTTTGAAGAAATCTTTAAAGAAAACTTGAAAGATTTAAGTTCATAGCATAGTCAAAAATATAGATTTCTAAAAAAGTAAGAATATAGATTTCTCTGACAGATATTCTTTGGTAAATGATATTTTATTTTTGCCATAGTTTTGTCCTGTTTGTTTTACACGTAAGAGCATGTAAGTGTTAAACGAAATCTTCTACTAGACCTTTAGAGTCAAGGGCTAAATAAAAGCAAACCAAAATTTTAACATTGTTCTTTGTCCATTTTCTACCCTGAAAATGTGATTGGATTAGATCTATTGGTTACATTTGATCTCTTACACAGCAAAGGAAATTTCGGTCACTTAGGTACTATTAAGATGCGTTATATAGCAGCGATGTCCACTGTGGCCCAACTGTGGGAGGAGCCGCGGTGCCCACCGACAGGTGATGGATAGAGGATGTGGGCTCTGTATACAGCGGGGTGTCCTCAGCCCTCAGAAAGGACCAATCCCCACCATTTGCTTGGACGTGGAGGGAACTGGAGGGTGTGATGCTGAGTGAAGTAAGTCAATCGGAGAAGGACAATCATATGGTCTCATTCATCTGGGGAATATAAAAAATAGTGAAAGAGAATAGAGGGGAAAGGAGAGAAAATGAGTGGGAAATATCAGAAAGGGAGACAGCACATAAGAGACTCCTCACTCTGGGAAACGAACTAGGGGTGGTGGAAGGGGAGGTGGGCGGGGGGTGTGGGTGACTAGGTGATGGGCACTGAGGGGGGCACTTGGCGGGATGAGCACTGGGCGTTATGCTATATGTTGGCAAATTGAACTCCAATTAAAAAAATAAAAATAAATTTAAAAAGATGCGTTATATATTTTAAAAGCAAAATACTGGGCAGCCCGATGGCTCAGCGGTTTAGCACCTGCCTTCAGCCCAGGGTGTGATCCTGGAGTCCCAGGATCGAGTCCCACGTGGAGCTCCCTGCATGGAGCCTGCTTCTCCCTCTGCCTGTGCCTCTACTCCCCCTCCCCACCGTGTCTCTCACGAATAAAATAAAATCTTTTTAAAAAATAAAAAAAAAAAAAAAAACGAAATAGTGACATATAGGAGTTTTGATTTTAATTTGAACCCAGAATGATGTATGTAATTCGCAGAAGAAATCAAGCTTTCAAGTCCCCATGCCTGAAAAACAAACATTCCTAGCTGTAGCCACATTTAGAACTATTTGCTAAAAAAAAACAAAAAACAAAAAAAAAAAAAAAACAAAAAAAACCAAACTACATTCCCCTCTTTTGGACACAATGTAAATTAAAGCTATTTGTAAATGTATGTATCCAACAGGTTTTTACATATCAGGTATACAAATGATCTAAGTAACAAAAATATAGAAGTACTTATTTCTGGGAATGTAGGGAATTGTTTGAGACTTCCACGATACAGCTGTGTATCTGAGGAACCTACAAAGGAGCTCCGCGCCACACACATTGAGACAAGTGTCCTTTGTTTTCCGCTTTATCTTCCCAAGAGAGCGACCAACATGGAGAAGTGGTTTGCGGGTCTCTTGCCAAGCTGGCAACCTGGATCGGGTTCCAGTTCATTCCTCTTTAGTGTCAATGTGATGGTGTGAGGGGACCAAAAGGAAGATAGAAGTTGTCCTCTTCTTGTCTTACTGGAGCGAGGGAGGAGTATAGGTAAGCGGAAGGAATCCGTAGCAGTGAAGTAGTAGGACTGTGTGTCTTGAGTTAAAGACAACCTCTATAGAAATTTAGAAAAAGAAAAACTGGGCTCAATTCCAAATTTACCATGGGCAAGCCGGTGAGAGAGGGTCGCTGGGGAGAATATTCCTAAGAGGACACCTCAGAGGTAAGAGGGGAAAAAGGCTGAACCGACCTAGCAGGACTCTGGGGGAGGGCGGGCCGGGGTCACCGAATGACACGAGGGGGGGTGCAGGATGAGGACGCGCTGGGGTCCCAGCGGCGGTCACATGCGCAAGGTGGTGGGAGAGTCTCGATGAACGGACTCGACCGGATTCTTAGGAAACCCGGCGTTGCGGGGCCTGCAGGATGGACACTGAAGCCCGAGGTCAGAGTGTGGTCGGGAAGAGGGCCAAGAGGCTTGTCAGTCCGACGTCCCGGGGTTCAGGGCGGGTAGGGACGGGGGATGGAGAGCAGGTGTGTGGCCCCAAGTCCCGGTCGAGGCTGGGAGGCCGAGGGAGAGCCACGGGCCGCTGCCGGGCTCGGCGAGGGCGCGGGCGGCCTGGAGGCGAGGGCGGAGCGCAGACGGCGGCCCTGCCCGCCCCGCGACCGCCCCGCGACGGCCGGTGCTCAGCCGCGGACTCCGCCGGCCCGAGCCTCCTCGCCGAGGTTTCCGGGGCGGGGGCTGCCTGGGGCGGCCCCGGCGGCTGCCCTCGCGGGGCGATCCTTCCGCCTCCTTCCCCGTGGGCGCCGCTGCGGAGCTGGGCCCGCGCCCTGGCACCGCAGCGCAGCGCAGCGCAGGTTTCGCACCTGCGGACTTCAGATCCCGGGTCTCGCTGTCGGCTTGCTGCTGTGTTCATTTTTAGTGAAATACACTTACGTGGGCTTTCCCAAGGTATTGGCCACAATTTGAAAGGTAGCTTCTTGGGGAAAATGTGATTTGAGTTTCAGACTTTGGAACACAACAAAACTGGGAGTTACTACGCCAGCAATTATTGTGCATATCCAGCGCGCGGGCTGCCTCGCAGACGTGGCCTCGCTTAATGCCCGCGGCTGCACTTAGACTTAGGAATTATTATCCACAGTTTTCAGAAGAAGCTGAGACTGGGCAGAGAATAAATGTGTGACCTAATGTCCAGACAGATGTTATAAAGCCAACAAGTGGCAGAACCAAGAGTCACATCCTGGCTGTTTGATTCTGAATTCCAAGTGGTTAATAACAGCAATCCTGACTCTTGGCCCGCTTGTAAATTAGAAATGTCTCTAATGAGTGTTCTCCTTACTGCTGTACGGAGGTTTAGTTTTGTTTCTGTTTATTAATAGCTAATCATTATGGAAGTTAATATTTACGTAATGCAACCTGTATGCAATTCTTTTAATGACCTAATAAAGTAAATGCTAATTTAATCTATATTTCCTAATGAAAAGATGCGGAATTCCAGAGATTAAATGAACTTTCCAGCGATATTTTATTTCACTCATACTAACATAGACATACTTTGTGCCAGTTCTAAATGCTCTAGAAATATTAATTCATTTAATTCCCACAGCTTCCTGTGAAACCAGTACTGTTTTCATCCAGACTTTACAAATGAGGAAACTGAGTCACCATGAGAATAAATTACTTGCACGAGGCCACATGCAGGCAGACACTGTGTTTGAACCCAAGTTGGTTGGCTCTGAATCGTTCTGTGTTGCAGCTGCAAATTGATAAAAGCAAGCACTGATTCTCAAGGGTAGCCCATAAACCCTGTTCTAGAAGCAGCCATATGTTACATTATCACAGTCAAGAAATTATACTTAGGATGACTCTTAGATGACAATAATAGAACATTTATAGTAATTTTCCAAGTTGCCATGTAAGAATTATTAACCATTTGTTCTCTTTCGCCTGAGGTGATGTCTCATTCTTACGATTTTCCAAACTAATATATTCCTGTAGAGTTAGAAAACACAATCATGGAGTTAGAAGATGGTGTGGAATGAACTGGGTGGTAGTTGTGGCACCAAGTTCAATTATGTACTTTAATAAAATCAGTCAATAGCATTCTAGTTATTCATTCACATTCATAAAATTGAAGACCTCCCTTTTAGAGATATTTAGTTGCTTTTGTGTTTTCGCATTAGCCTGTCGGCTAAAAAAAATGTGGTTTCCAGAGTATCAAATAAATCTCAAATCAAGGCTCTTTGCTGAATCTGAAAGGGTCTGTTGGTCAGAAGTTACCGCTCTTCTGCGTAGAAGTAAAGAGTGATGCTGTCTGTACAACGTAATGACCTATGGTTCCATTTACAAGGCATGTTAGACAGAAAGCCGCTTCTGGAGGCTCAGAGGACTCAATTCCATTTTTTCTTTTTGGTGCAGATTGCTTTCTCTCCAGAGAGGCGAGTCTGTGATTGGGACATTTGTCAGGTAACACTACCAGGAGACGCAGCTGTGCTTCACTCCAGAACCGCATCTGCGTGTTCTATGCTGACCAAGGTACAGGACTGATTGCACACAGAAGAGTAGATTCCAATAGGAAGTTTCAGGCAGTTACTAGCATGGGTATTTATAAAAGCAGTGAACTACAGAGAACGCCTGTCTTAAGACTTTGACTAGGAGCAGAAATAGAAAAAAATAAAAATAAAAGGTAAAGGGAGTAGGGATTAGTGATATTCCAATTTATAAATGTCTGGTGAGTAGAAGCCTGGCATCACTCCACCAATATTCTTATCTCAAATTGTGTCCTATTAAATTTTTATTTTAGATATATTTATTATATGAACACATTGTAGATTAATATATACTATATAACCATCCAATATTATAAGAAAGTGGAGCAACACAGGTTTATTAAACTGTATCTTTTCTTCACTCTCAGACCTCTTTGTGGAAATTTCCATGTCATTGTTGAAGTGCAGAGATCCCTAAACCAATAGGATCAGACATATTCCATTAGAACAATAATCTCTTTATAAACAGGGTCTAAATTCTTCAGATGTGTGTGTGTGTGTGTGTGTGTGTGTGTGTGTGTGCCTGTGTAGACAACTTTTACTCATCATTCAGACTTTTTCTGTTTTGAAGATCTCTGAGGTAAGAAATTAATCTGGCTGGGCAAAAGAAGCAAGAAGTGCATGGGAAAGTGTGTTGTTGTTGTTTATAAAGATCTCAGTATGCTAGGAGTTTGACAGAGATTTATTTCTTGCTCTTTCTGGAATCATCTCCCATATGATTTCTATCATTTCTTTTCGCCTAGGAGAACTTTTACAATACACTTCCTGGCTGTGTCTCCACAATTTAGCCTGTCAGAAATGTTCAACCATATACTCATTTGACCTAACACATACCTCTCCTGGGTAGATTTGAACCCATGCACTGAGGAATGGGTATCAAGTACATGTGTAGTTGTGCATTATAACCATTAGTAGACACACACAGTGTGTCCACATCTAATAGATGTTAAGAGATTGTGATCCATCGAGAATTAAGAGAAGCAAAGTGAAGAAGTGAAGGCTGGTGAAAAGAGCAATGAGAGTGGGATAAGACTAAAAGGAAGGTTGAATCAGTAACCCCAACAGTAGTAGAGCTTACAGTAGAAAATTGACATGAGAACTGAGTGAAAGTCTTGAAAGAAAGCAAAGAAAGGCCGAAAAGGTGGCACTCAATTTCTGAGATTGATTTGGAAGTGATAGAAAAACATCTGAAGCTGGGATTTTCGACAGGGAGAATTATATGAACTGCGGTGGAGTTGTGGTCAGCAAAGGTTTTTGCTCCAGGGGAAGAAGTAATCCTCAGCTGGAGGGACCCAGTAAGAACAGGGATGAAAGCCACTATGTAAAGAAAAGGCTGGTATTTCTTACATCCAGGGGACAGCGGCTGGGGGATTACGTTGAAGGCAAGAAAGCATGAAGGACAGAGCTAAAGCCGTTGGGTGAGTGGAGACCTCATTCCTCCCCCTTCATCACCGAAGATCGAGACTCTCTGTTTTAAGGTAACCAAAGTGAAACATCCCTAGGAAATCTTCCTAGCACTGATCTTTTTTTTTTTTTTTTCAAAATAACATAAGTTCTGGTAAAGAGTCTACTCTTTCCCAGGTATAGTTGACAGTCGTCTTGACACCTTAATACACTGCATTACAAACTCTCCTCTGACCAAAGAACCATTGCTTCTACTCATCTGCCATGATGTTCAGCATCTCTACTTTTAGAAATGTAGGTTTTGTATTTTCTAAGTATGAGGCCATTTATCTCCTTTAAAAAAAATAAAATGAAAATATATTTATCTTTTATTTCTCAAAGGAAAAAACTTGACCAGGTCCAAATTTCTTCCACCTCCCTCTTATCTCTATTACACCTGCACCTTTTCTTAGGCCTTTAACTGTACCTTAGTATTCAAGGTAACCTGTCCACTTGTACTCTTGGGTCTCATCCATTTCTGTCTTCACCAAGGACTCATTACATCAGTTCTTCTTCTTTTCCCTATTTTCAACATCACTTCTTCCTCAGTTTTATTCTCTGGTCATATCTCTTCCAATCTCTTCTTGTATAGTCGTGCTTAAAGGTAAAGTTACTACAATTTCTGCATCTATTTCTTCTCCTTCCCCATATTTCCCAAATCACCAAGAACTGGCGTTTTGCTAAGATAACCAGTGACCCAAAGGTGACCATACTTTTTACTCTTCTCTTATTTGATCTACCACCTCCGGCACTGATAACTGACATCAAATTAATTTCATCTTTGCTACTTTACATGAGTCTCTCTTGGTTCTTGCTTCTACTATGCCATTCTTCTTAAAGTCTTTTCCAGCTTCTTATCTTGTGTAGTTCTTAAATTATTACATACCTCAGGGAAGACTCTCATTTATCTGAAGCCATATCACTTCGGTTCACATCCATGCTCTATAATTTGAGAACTGTTTGACTTGAGGAAGGTTATGTATCCTTTCTGTGGCCCACCTGTAAATTGAGGATAACACCAATATCATGACATAATGCAATGTAAGGATTCACTGTGACTATAATTTTCCATGGGCAATTTATTTTATGCTTTCAGCTCTACCTGCCATTTCTACTCTTAAGATTCCCAAATAGGCATCTGTACTAAGACTCTTCTCCTAAACTCTTATGCTAAAATTTCTGTTAGCTGTCACTTTCAGGATTTACCATTCATCTCAAAGCAACAGAAGCATATCTGAACATGTGACCTCGTATTGTTTGTTTTGGCAGATGGCAACATCCAAAATTTTCCCTCTCTCCATTTTGGTCCCAAATCTGACATCAGCTGTCGTTCATTTATTTTGGTTAATTCTTTTTTTTAAAGATTTTATTCATTTATTCATGAAAGACACACAGAGGGATCCCTGGGTGGCGCAGCGGTTTAGCGCCTGCCTTTGGCCCGGGGCGCGATCCTGGAGACCCAGGATCGAATCCCACGTCGGACTCCCGGTGCATGGAGCCTGCTTCTCCCTCTGCCTATGTCTCTGCCTCTCTCTCTCTCTGTGACTATCATAAATAATAAATAAAAAAAAAAAAAGAAAAGAAAGACAGAGAGAGAGAGAGAGAGAGAGAGAGGCAGAGACACAGGCTGAGGGAGAAGCAGACTCCCCGCAGGGAGCCCAGTGTGGGACTCGACCCCGGGTCTCCAGGATCACGCCCTGGGCTGAAGGCAGACACTCAACCGCTGAGCCACCCAAGAGCCCCATGGGTAATTTTTTTGAGGGCTGTTATTCTGTTTTTTCATACTGTCTACGGGGTCTTGAACAATTCTTAACACAAAGTCAGTAACTCAAATATTCGTTGAATGAATAACATGTAAATGTATGTAAACAGGGATTAGAATGTATGGCAGCATTATTTATTACAGTACGAGTATAATTTCTGAAGAAATAGAATAAATTAGGTGAATTTCAATGCACAGAAAGAAGAAAAAGAGTATTAGAGGCTAGAGCTGGTTAGGGCACTTCCCCTCTGGATTTCTGTGTCCTATGAAGGGGCCTTACCTAAGTGAAAGAGAAGTGGCAGGGTAGGAAGTAGCTTGAGTCAAGAGTCCCTGGTCAAGGGGAGCTTGAAAATAAATAAATCAAGAAAGAAGGGTTACATGGGAGGTTACCGAAGCAGACCTTACCTTCCTTCGATCTAGTGAAGAGTTCTAGTTTCCCTTCTCTGTCTCACATGTCCTGTGTACAAATATGTTGACAAACCTTTCTATGCCTAGGATGGTTTTAGCACAGACAGTCTTACCTACTGGGAAACCTCTTAGTCCTAAGCAAACCAGGATGCTTGGTCACGCTGTGTACAAACTGCTATATCCTGAAGCATACTATCATTTGCAAATTAAGAGTGTTAATTTAGTGTTCATCTATTGTTCACTAAAACTATAACAAACTCCGATTACTTGGAAGATCCTGATCCTGTTCAGTTCTTGAGGACACAAAGATGAGTTTGATATTGCCTTTCTCCTCAAAGAGCTCTGTGTCATGTCTCAAATAGCTTATACTTCACATTATTTTTATAAATATGTATAGAGTCAGGATGGAAATTCACAACATTAGGAATTTCTGATATAGATTATTTTTTTATTAAAGACCTTATTTTTTAGAGGAGTTGAGGGCTTACAATAAAATGCAGAGGAAGGCACAGAGGCCTCCCAGGTACTCTCTGCCCTTACACGTGCACAGCCTCTCCTGTTACCAACATCACTCATCAGAAGGGTGCGTTTTTCATCAACGATGAATCTACATCACAATCACCCAAAGTCCATAGCTTTCCTTAGGGTTCACTCTTGGTTACATACATTCTATGGGTTTTGACAAATGTATACCAATCGGCGTATTCCATAGAGCATTTTCTCTGCCCTGAAATCTCCTGTGTTCTGCTTCTTCTCTTCTCTCCACCACCCACTACCCCCAGCAACCACTGATATTTTCACTGTCTCCGTAGTTTTGCCTTTTCCAGAATGCCATCTAGTTGGACTCAGGCTATAGCCTTCTTAGATTGGCTTTTTTCACTTAATAACATACACTTAAGTTTCTTCCATGTATGTCATGGCTTGATAGTCACTTTCTTTTCAGTGCTGAATAATATCCCATTGTCTGGATGTACCAGAGTTTACTTATCTGTCACCCACTGAAGGACATCTTGCTTGCTTTCACATTTTGGCAGTTATCTACAAAGCTGCTATAAACATCTGTGTGCAGATTTTTGTGTGGCTATGAGTTTTCAGCTCCTTTGGGTAAATACCAAGAAGAGCATTTGTTGGATCATATGATAAAAATAAATTTAGTTTTGTAAGAAACCACTAAACTGTCTTCCAAAGTGGCTGTACCATTCTGCATTCCCACCAGTAATGAGTGAGAGTTCCTGTTTCCCCATATCTCCACCAGTATTTGGTGTTGTCTGTGTTCCAGATTTTGGCCATTCTAATAGGTGTGTAGTAGTATCTTTTTGTTGGATTCTTTATAGGGCTGAAAACCAAAGTCTGATTCCAGAGAAAGGGAATCTTAAAGGCTAGGGCTATTTTAAAATTGTCCTTAGATGGGAGAGTTAAAAAAAACTTGAAGAAAGAAAGGTCTTGACAATGTAGAGAGGAAAACACATGCTGAGGACCAATGTACCTGGAGACGGAAGAAAAAAGCATCAGTTTCCTTGTATACTGCATGGTATCAGGTTTTTCAAGGACCCAGAAACCCATACCTCTGAGTTACAAGAAAGAAAAAGAAGTAGGTTCCTTTCATGTACAGGTAAACTTCCATTGGAATTTGATATATTTTTTTCTAGAATAAGTGTTTATGATAATAGAATCAAAAATTCTTTTTTTTTAAGACAAACCATGAGGGACTCCTGACTCTGGGAAACAAAAGGCTGCAGAAGGGGAGGTGGGTGGGGGGATGGGGTGACTGGGTGACAGGCACTGAAGAGGGCACTTGAGGTGGTGAGCACTTGGGTGTCGTATTATATGTTGGCAAATTAAACTTAAATTAAAAATTATTTTTTATAATAAATAGTCATAAATACATTCACTGTGAAAATATGATGACAATGTACAAGATGGGTAAATTAAACCAAATTTTATCTTGGTTTAAAAATAACAGCTCTTAGTAATGGCAATAATCAGATTTTATTATCTAAGTTATCTTCAGTTTGGTAAAAGTATTCTTATTGTTCAGTTTACCACATAGCTTATTAAGACCTCCAGAGGATTCTGTAAGTCCTTCACATAAAAACATTATTATTTTCCCCCTTGACTCAATCCTTAAAAGTTACATTTCCACCCTAATCTTATTTACTGAGCTAAGTGCTCCTATAATAGGCTTTATCACTGATACCTTTTTCTAATAAAATAGTAATGTTCTGTATTTATTGAAATGTTTAACTTGATTAATAACAAAACTGCATATTTATAGGAGAGGCCTCAATCAATTCTTTATTAAGCATATGCAGTAGATACATAAACATTAGATTCAGATTGAATTTGCAGTTACAGCAATGAAGGGAAACATGATAGGCCAACTTGAACTACTTGACTATATTTTGCTATAGTAAAAGATTTAAACAAAATCATCCAACTTATATTGATTCCTATCAGTCTTATATCATTTGATTTATACCAAAGGCATACATATGTATTTGGCAAGATAGTTAAGTATAAACAAAGAATAAAACACAGCAGCTTCGACAGTTTAGGATTATACACTGGACTACGAATTCAGTAGACAATAAAACAAGTCTTTAATATATTCTAAAATAATAAAGAGACAATACAATTTTATACAAAGATGTAGGTTTAATGATCATCTAGTAGCGGTATGTACACATATTTGAAGTGTGCAATGTAGCAGGAAAGAAGCCTGGAAACCAGAGTCTTGGATACTATTCTGGGAATTGACACTAACAGATTATGGACACATCACTTTGATTTTCTCTGCCAGATTTCTTTTGTGAAAATGATAAAGTTGGTATAGATGTGTTTCCCAAATAGTGCTTTTTGAACTATTTTAATAGGTACGTTGTTAAAAAAAAAAAAGGAGTTGATTGATCACATATATTTGGGAAATACTTTTTTTTAAATTTGCCATGCATATTTGCAAATGAAAGACTCTAAATAAATTAAAGCTGCAATTTACTTTTTTGGGGAGACCAATGTGTTTAACAAGGCTAACTGAACTTGGATCCCATTTTTTAAGTCAGTTTTACGCACAGTTAGAAGCCACTTTCCAAAGTCTTTCTCATTTTTTAAAGTCCATACATAATTGTATCTCAGAAAGCATTTAAATAACATGGCAGCTAAAAAGAAATCAGTCTTTATCAATTTCATCTAAACTAGTGAGCAGTGGCAGAAATAAAGATGTTAAAGTATTCCACTTTTACTAGACACTGATGGATGCAGAAAGTATGGACTTATTTCACTTGTAAAATACATTTTTTTGAGCACAACATTTTTGAGCCTTCATTCCTTTGCTCTGCATTCATTGCAGTCAAGGGTCAGTGATAAGGATTTTCTGGGTGAGAGGAGGAAGACAGTCTGAAGAATAATATCAGATTAATTTCTACTGATGAAATCATTCCTTATGAGCAGGTCTGTAAACTGGCTAAATGGTCATCTCTTAGCTAGTCTACATAGCTGGGCTGTACGTACAGCAGGAGGCAGCCTGAGACCTCCTCTACTGAAGGGTACTGGGAACATCTTTAAGTCTATTTACTACACCATCTGTTTCCCTCTCATTTGGAAAGGGAAAAGTCTGAGTTTTGGGTTGATAAAATTTTGCAGAAATTACAACCATTTGCATGTTAAAAAATTATACATATTATGGAAAATATACCTTTTTGCTTTCAGTCTTTAGAAATCACATACATTTCTCCATATAAGAGTGAAATGGCTACTACCCAAACCAACTGCCCTTCCCTCCCTGCTGTCCCATGGAAATTACCAACAGGATACACATGTAAGGAAAAGCTACATCATTGCAGAAAACTAAAGTCTATTATTGAAGACTCCTAGAAATTTGAGTCTTTGTTATATCTAGACAGCTGGGATAAGTTTAAAGAATAGCATGGAAAAAAACACTTGGGATTTCCCCTCATATTATTGCATTTTGGAGGTAAACGGGATACAAGCCCAGTAATATCTCTTAGACAAAATGAAAACCACAAGGTGGAAGTTAAAGTGCATGGGATCGTTGATCTAACAATGAGATACTTGGGGGCTATCCTATGAATTGTGTAGCCAAACCTGGGCAGAGTGCAGATACCTATAACACACATTTATGCCATAGGACAGCTTCATAGGACTAGATCTGCATGGTGTATACAGTAATCAGTGACAGGTTGGAAGTTAAATACAATTTGTTGAATAAAAGGACAATAAAACACAGAATGGATATACAGCTGCGTCTTGAATAACGCAGGTTTGAATTGTGTGGGTTTGAACTATATGTGAATTTTTTACAGTAATCCTGTAAGTGTATTTTCTCTCCCTTATGATTTTCTTAGTAAAATGTTCTTTTCTCTAGCTTACTTTATTTTAAGGGTACAATACGAGATATGTGTTAATTGACTTTGTTATCATTAAGACCTTCTTCCAGTTAATAAATAGTAGGCTGTTGGTAGTTAAGTTTTGGGGGAGTCATAAGTTATTCTTGGATTTTCAACTATGCAAGGGGTCAGTGTCCCTAACTTCTGTGTTCTTTAAGCATCAACTAAATTTTGTGAAGAGAACCCACCCAGGGGGTGGGTGAGTAGGAGGTGAATCTAGCCTGCATATCTAGTGCCAAGATGTAGGTCTTACTAAGTGGGATATACATCCACCTAGATGAAGGGAAACAATTTTACCCCAAAAAAGTTTCATCTGTCCAGAGACACAAAAGTCAGAATAAGCTAGTATGAGGCCTAAGAAAAATATATTGAAAGTGAAGTTTTCATAGATCATATTGATGCTTCCTATGCAATGATCCACGGCATGTGCAGTACCAGAAACTCAACTGCATACCCCTTCAGCATCCCTTAAGATATGGGGTGGCCTGGAATCCCAGGGGTCAGTCTTTTCCAGCTCAAGAAACCACATCTGTTTATCCCTGCTTGCTAAACATTTTGGAGGCCTACTGTGCCATGAAAAAGGTATGGAAGCACTTGGCTTGAACAATCCACTTAGCAGACTACTACTTATCATTTTCCAATGGGCATGATCAGTTCTGGAGAACAGCTGAACACAGGAGCTAAGGGCCTGCCTGTATCCTACGTTTCTCTACAGTACAATATCTTTAGCAACAGCCTACCAATTTTAGTCTCTGTCCTATTAACATGCAGTTCTTTAGAACCCCTAGCATCTTAAGCCATAGGATCACAAATTTTCAGGGGTCTTCATCATTATTAGCTCGAGACTTAATAATAATAATAATAATTAATAATAATAGTAATAACAAATAATTAGTTAATTAAATGCACTGTTTGAGTGAATATGTGTTATGAGAATGTGCTAAGATAAAGATTAACACTAAAAAAAAAGTGCATGAGTGAAGTAGGTCTCAAAAGTATATAGCTCAGCTCAGTTCTCTGTGTCTTGAGTATCTCTAGTAAGATTCTTACTGCATAGTCAGTGTGGTCAAGTTGAAAATAGTCAATTTTTCTGCTGGGGCCATTGCAAATGTCAACCAACCATTTACATTTTTAATAGCTCCTCATCTTTTTCTCTTACTCTGTAGGTCCTTTACTGAGACCCGACATTTTCAGATTTTTTTTCTATCTTTCTGGCAAATCCAACCATCCTACTCTCAATTTTTACTTTAATTATTTTCTTTAATTATTTTAATTATTTTCTTCTATTATAATTTCTAAATAGAGTATTTCCTATTGGAGTTTCAGGTTTAAATCTTTATAGGGGGGAGAGAAGAAAATAAAACAAACAAAATCAGTATTGAACAATACTAAACAAAAAGCTGGTAGGGACTTCATAGCTACTTCCGTGGTCATCACAATTACCCTTCCTCTTTGTTTCCTTCAGAAACTCTGTTTTCTAGCAAATTTCTCATTTTAGCCCTGATATATACCCTGTGCTCTTCATTAAAGTCTTCTGAATATTCTTATCCTCTATCTTTTCCCCCTCTCCTCTTCAGCAATTGCACTGGTACTGACCCTGAACTCCTTATTTAGCAGCCTTCATCCTGAATCCTTAAAGGGATCATCTTCCTTGAATCAGAATTAAGACACGTGGCTTAACAACATTTCTACAATTGTGATGGCGAACCAGTTCATGGCAGCAAACAGGAGAAACACTGTGGGTAACTTCAGCAAAAAGGGAATGAATAAATTGAAAAGACATTGGGGAGCTTGTAGGATTGATAAAGCTCAATAAATTGCCTAGAAGTAGGAGAAAGGCTACCTGCCCCCACTTAAATTTTCACAGATGGTGCAGAGGTCTGCTATGCCTTATTTTGGGATTTTTTTTTTTGAGATAGAAGTTACATTCAGATTTTTTATAAGCAAATCCTAGATATAAATTCATTATTTCACTGTTGTTCTCTTCTTACTAATCTACTCTCTCTCTCTGTTCTGCTCCATTTTGTGGGTTATTATTGCTTGGTTTTCCAATTTATTGTAATATACCCAGCATAGTGCTTGACACTTAACAGATGTTCAATTAATGCAACTCTCACTTTTTCTTATAGTTTTCATGGGAATACATCTTTTCCCCAGGTTTTCTCCCCCTTGTCTGTTCTACCAAAATCTCCCCCTTGTCTGGTCTACCAAAATACTTTTATTTTCCCTCCACACTTCACTCTGTATATAATCTGGGCTGACATTATTCACAATTATGAGCTTCATCATATTTGTCATTTAAAGACAATGTCAACTTTGGCTGCCCTACAAAATACAAATGGCCCAGTGACTATATATCAAAACAAATGTTAGGCCAATTGTTCAGAAAAGCTATCAAATCCATAATTCTGTTTTCTGAATGTGGTGTTATTCCAATATTTACTCCTGAAGTGAGAAGCCCCCACTAATTAAACCCAATGTCTTTTCCTCCCACACATCTCTATACTGATACCCTTGTCCAAATTCTATATTAGGAAAGAAGACAGAGGGCAAAGGTAAAAGCCTGTTTCTAAGTTTTCAAACTTTTCCTCTGAATTCCCTTGAGAACTAGGGCTCAAAATTATATAGATGCTGTTCCCCTGAAGATAAAAGGAGGTACTGTTACTCCACATGGTGAATAAATCATAGTAGATCTAAGACACAGAATAAGATGAGCATTAGCAAGAGACCAGAGAGCAAGTTTGGATAATAAGGATTAGCCAATTGCTCCCTGATGTCAGACCAAGATCCAGTAGAAATAATCATTCTGGCATCTGACAGGGGGAGTCAAAGGTCAGGATTTAATGTCACCATACTCTGATTTCCTAACTTCATTGAGCAGGTGCTTAATAAAGCATGATTATTTGTTATGTTTAAAGAGTTCAGAGCAAAGTAAGATGGAGAGTGATTACCAGCTCTGCTGAGAACACTGTAACCTTTTTGTTAATGACAATTACGTTGAGGTCGTTAGTTTGTCAGAGTTTATTTCTTTCCCTCGAAGCATGGAATGCAAAAATATTATATTACATGAAACTACCAATGTCACTGATGAGTCTCCAGTGATTATAAAGAAGAAGAAAGAATTTAAGGCCCCGAATGACTGGTGGTTAGATAAAGATGTGTCTTACTGAGGCTTCTAAGCACAAAGGTTATGTAAAGCTGGCAGAAATTTTCACACAACCACCATAAATTATTTGTAGAAAGGAGAGAAAGAGCAAGCGTGAGTGAGAGAGAGATCTTTTCACAGCAAGTGTAATTAATGCGGACTGTAAGGTTTCAGTTAGAACGTCCGTAAACATAATGAACATAACATCAGGAGTTTAAAACGTGGCTTTGTAGGCCCATTTCCTTCTCCCTCTCTCTCACTTTCTTTTTGTTCTTAGAAGTCATTTAAGTCAACAAATTTAGCGTTTAAACTAGAAAGGGCAGAGGTTCAGGAATCAAAACAACTGCATGGGTTTGAATCCCGGGTTCCCCACTTAATGAGGCAACCTTGTTGGGCATATTTCTTAACCTCTTTGTGTCTCTGTTACTTTGAGATAATAGTACACAGTTATGAGAATTAACAGCGACGATCTCTGTAAAAGAAATACTTGTTGAAAGCTTAACCAACACTCAAGCGCACTCATCGCCATGCCTCCTGGTATTGATGCCCTGGTTTATTTCCCTTTCACCTTGACTCTGTGACTCACTTTAAACAGCAGCATGTAGGAGAAATGACACTGTACAAGTCTCAGATCTAAGCCTTAAGAAGGCCTGGAAGTTTCTATCTTTGAGTCTTTGGAAGCCCTGAACCACCATGCACTAAGTGGCTACTGTGTTAGGGAGACCACGTGGAGAGACCACATGGAGAGAGCACTGATGGAGGGACAGGGCCTGAGAGCACCTGGAGGAGACAGAGGACTCGCCATCCCAGGATCCCAGCTCAGCCCAGCCTTTTAGCTCTTCCAGCCAGGGAGCCAGACCTGTGACATGGCCACAACTGATGTTCTAGCCTTAGTGGCTCTCTAGTGTCATCAGCGTGAGAGACATAAAGCAAGACCAGAAAATGACTACGAGGTCAACTCAAAGAATTATGAGATATAATAAATTATTGTTATGTTAAAGCAGTAATTTGGGGGAAAATAGTTACTTATGTAGTAGAGAAAAGAAAGAAGCAATAAGGAAAATGTGGAGCTGTTCTCTTCAGTATGGTAGCCACTAGCCACAAGTAGTTATTTACACTTGAAACGTGGTAGTATGCTGGACAAACTGAGTTTTAAATTTTATGTACTCTGACTCATCTAAATCTAAATTTACATTTGCTAAAACAATATAAAATAGTTGTTCATTGTTTTTGTAGGCAGACATTCCACTTTAACTGTTTGTGTTGTCTACAGTATTGTTATCGGATTGTAGAGTTGTCGGGCACCTGTGTCTTTAACATACTAAACATAAAAATACTACCAGAAAACATGCTACCAGAAAAAGATTGTAATATATGTTAATTTTTATATCAGTGACTTATTGAAATGATAATGTTTGGATATATTGGGCTACATAAAATGAAATGTATTATTAATACTGATTTCACCTATTTCCTTGTACTTTTTGAAATTTGACTTTTAGAAAAATTAAAATTACATGTGTTTGCATTGTATTTCTATCCAATGGAACTGTTAAAAATATTAAATGTAGAATTGCTTCTAGAGCAGACTTTGTTTTTTATTTTATTTTATTTATATTTTATTATTTTAATTTTTTAAGATTTTATTTATTTATGAGAGACACAGAGAGAGAGAGAGAGAGAGGCAGAGACACAGGCAGAGGGAGAAGCAGGATCCAGGCAGGGAGCCCGATGTGGGACTCGATCCTGGGACTCCAGGAACACACCCTGGACCAAAGGCAGGCGCCAAACCGTTGAGCCACCCAGGGATCCCCCAGACTTCGTATTTTAGAACAGTTTTTTAGAATAGTTTTAGATCCCATATATCCCACGCCCAATTTCCACTATTAACATTTATATTAGGATGGTTCATTTATTACAATGAATGACTAATAGTGATATATTGTCATTAACTAGACTCCATTCTTTTTTTTAAATTTTTTTAAAAATTTATTTATGATAGGCACACAGTGATAGAGAGAGGGGCAGAGACACAGGCAGAGGGAGAAGCAGGCTCCATGCACCAGGAGCCCGACGTGGGATTCGATCCTGGATCTCCAGGATTGCGCCTTGGGCCAAAGGCAGGCGCTAAACCGCTGCGCCACCCAGCGATCCCGACTCCATTCTTTATTAAGATTATCTTAGTTATATAATGTCCTTTATAGTCTAGCATCCTATCTGGGATACCATATTTCATTTACTTGTTGTACCTTCTTAGACTCTTCTTGGTTGTCACTGTTTCTCAAACATTCTTTGTTTTTGTTTTATCTTTTTTAATGATCTTTTATTTATGACAGAGAGAGAGAGAGGCAGAAGGAGGAGAAGCAAGCTCCATGCAAGGAGCCCAATGTGGGACTCAATCAGGGGACTCCAGGATCATGCCCTGAGCCAAAGGCAGATGCTCAACTGCTGAGCCACCCAGGCATCCCCCATTCTATTTTTGATGATTATAGTGATCATCCATTTAATGGTGGCCCTTAAAATATATTTCCATGTCCCAATCCCCAATGCCTGTGAATGTGACTTTCTTTGGAAATAGGTTTTTTTATATGTAATTAATATGTAATTAATTTAAGGGTCTTCAAATGAGATTGTCTTTGATTATGGGGGTGAGCTTTCAATCCTGAGAACTTAATGATATGGTTTCAAAACACAGAGCACATACGTATGCTGCATGACATCTCTTCAGACCTAAAATATCTGGAGTTGTCCTTTTACAAGCATCAATCTATCTTACACTCTGCAGCCAGGGAAGAAAATGATAAATGTCCTTTTCCAATTGGATACGTATCCAATGATAAGTGACAAATAAAGGAGAAGAAATGTGATCACAGAGGTGGGAATGATGCATCTACAAGCACAAGAATGGCAACAAGCACTAGAAACTTGAAGACTCAAGAATCGATCTCTCCCAGAACCTCTGCAAGGAGCACAGCCCTACCAACACATTTGGAAAACAATGACGTCGGAACTTTTGGTAATACTGGTCGGGTATTTTATCCATTGCTTCCTATTGGAATTTGCCTGGTATTTTTTCTCATAGTTAGACTGAGGATATGCATTCTTGGAAGGAAGATCTCAGAAATTAAGAGCCGTTTTCTCCTATCGCATCAAATGTACATGCTCTCAATATGATTTACCACTGTTGATGTTGACGTTGATCCTCTGGGTCCGAAAGTGTTTCTCTACTATGAAGTTACTCTCCCCACCCCCTTTGGTCATACTGTAACCTTTGGGAGGAATTTTGACAATTCTAACTAAAACTTATAATCAACTGGAAAGGAGGAAATAGCCAGGAAAGCTTCTGAGAGAGAACATAGACACTGGTGACTACTGGTCAAGGAGAAAAACAGATCAATAGCAATAACAGTGCAGAACTGATAGGGCCATGTGAGAAAATGAGGTGGGAGTTTGACTCCTCTGAGATAAGAAGAAATAAACACAGGAGAGTTACAGAAACAAAAAATAGTGACTAAGTAATGCAAAGGAAAGTTAAAGACCTCATAGATAAAGGCCTTTTCTTAAGAAAGTAAAATTCAATTCAATTAAACAAATGTTGAGACTTAGGGTATACCAGACACTGAACTTGGACCCTTAAGAATCCAAATTTAGCAAGATTTAGTTTCTGTCTTAAGATATTTACCATTTGAAAATGAAGGAGATCATATGAATAAGGTATAAAAATAAATATAGCAATGTAGGGATATTTTTAAAGGGCAATAGAAAAGTAGCATTCACATCCATCTAAAACTCAGGAAGGTTTCCAAAGATCAGCTGGTATTTGAGAGAAAAACCACTAAACCACAAAAACTGACATGGTAGCATGACCTAAAAATAATTGTCAAAATAGTTCTCAACTTTGCAGGTTCTGAAATGCTATTTGTCACTGACCCAGAATTGATTAGACTTGGGGATGGAATTCAAGCCAAGAAAAATCATAAAAATATAAACCAGAATGAAAAGTATTAATTATTTTGGTAACTAAAACTATCAGACAAGCTCCATGTGGAGAAATTATATGAAAAATTTAAGTGATAAAAGATTGTTTGATGACCTTGAATGGGAGAGCAGGGTATTAGTTATTTACATGGATTCTGTGTGTAAAGGCATTAACCTGGCAAGCTTCAGATCCATGGTCTATAAAAAATGAGAAGAGAAATAGCTCCTATATCAAAGGATCAAATGAAGTGAGTCATAGTTAGTACAGTGTCTGGAACATAATAAACTCCCAGGAATTATTGGCATTACTATGACCACTATTATTTGTTTAGTCATCGTGTGCCTTCCCCATCCTGGTTTCTTTCAATATGGCACCAAGTTCATATTCACTTAGGCTCCTCTAGTAGCTAACAAAGTGTCACCAAGAAAAGATGAAATATGTGAGCTTATTCTGTGTAAGTATAGAAGAGTTGATTGCATCAAGGAGCAAGAGGCCGATAGAAACAATGTGCTTCAAAGCAATTCGGTCTTTTGAAAAAAAATAAAAAATGAAGATATTTATCCATTCAAAATGTCTCATTAGAAGCCATTTTGATGCTTATGAGTGTACACATTTTAAAAATGTAAACATGACAAGGCTACAAATCCCCTTTGCAGCAGTACTGTGTCCTGTTCTTGATTAAATGGGAAGAATTAAAGACAAGCATGAGGGAGTGGGGGTGGAGGGGTTGGGGTTTGGAGACTTGGTTGCTATTTATAAGTAAAAAATGGAAGAGAAGGTGTCATAAACTGAAACTAGGGAGGTCCAATACTGGCTAAGTCACCAGGCTGTCTCTGAGGACTGAGTTAAGCCCCTTAACAACTTCTCTGTTTTATTTTCTCCATCTGTTTTACCAGGCTATTGGGAGGATTATTTAGTTAATGTTGAAGACCATATTTATCAATTCTACAAAATGTCTGCTATTTAATGATGAGAGAACACTAAACGACGCTGTGGGAGTATCACAGCGGCTAGCAACAGCATTATTGTCAGCTGAGTCCTTCAGAGACCCCCAGGACAAAATATGATATGCGGTTCTCAAGCATTTGGAATTGTGTTTCAATAATTATTTCTCCTTCTTACTCCCCGAGTCAACTGGGTTTTCTACTTTGTGGGCTTGACAAGCAATTTGTTTTTTATGATGGTAGAATTTTTGAGTGGTCTCAACATTATCCCGAAAGTGAGTTCTTTAAACAGACATTACGGTGACACAGAGCACTACAAAGCCATCGCCTTTTTTCTACGTATCTATGAATGTCAATGCTTCACTGCAACTCCTATCAAAGAGCTTTTCTCCTTTTCTTTGGTGATAGAAAGTCTCATTTTTAGTAACTTGATCCTAAACTACAGACTAGGAAGCCCTCAATGCACCACATTTAAATACAGTCTCTCTGTAGGGTGTATAATATAGAGAACTCTGAATAGGAAATAAGAATGTACGTGGACTGCTTCAAGAGGAAAGGATTTCCTTTGTGGATCAGCATCTATAAACAGTCTGCATTTGAACAATTCCATAATAGAGAACATTCTGAGCCAGCTTGAGCATACTTTTGATTTCTAGCTACAGACTATCCTCTCGGTATCTCGTAATGAATATGCGACCAAAGTACCCACCTGCTTACCTCAAAAGAGGACCGCGGGGAAGAAAGTTTTCCCATACTCTCTTAATCAGCACACAATATGTCAGTCTTATGATAAGGCCTAGTAAATAAGGAGAAACCTCCAGATGAGGTAAATCAGTCCTTTCAGGTCAGTAGGGTACCATTTGCTAAATTAGCTCTGTTTCTTCCTACCACAAGAGATTGATATTACTTCACATATGTGGGCTAGTAATGCTCACCACGCATCAAACTCTTCTGAATTGCTCGAAGGATCATGCCCAGTTAGAATAAGAGTGAAAATATTATTAATGGATAATTTAGACTTTAGGCCTGAGGCTAGATTCATGCTGTTACTCCGTCAGGATACTGGCACTTTCCCTCCTTTAATTTATGTTTGCACAACAGTGACATTAGCTAAGCTCCAATATCCTTCCAGAAATCTGGCCTGAATCCCTCTTTGTGTGGGTTTAATTTGCACCCTTCTCAGTATTTTTCTGTATTATACTTGCTTTCATACCAGGTTGAATGGAATTTCAGACACGATTGAAAGGAGTTCCATTTTCATAATTCAAAATTAATCATGCCCCAGCAACATGAATGTAGCTCTCTAGGTGGTAATCCTGAAATTAATGTTCTCCCTTGAAAATGAAAACACTCATTTATGATCTTTACTGGAGGTTATCATGTCTACAGAGTGCGTGTTTGGCGTGACTTTAGACCATGGTTCCAGTAATTTCTACTGTGCTGCATGTTAATCATGTTAATGCAGGGACTCAATTTCATGTTCCAATCCTAAACAGACCTGGAGTCCCAGTGCTTTTTAATGTGGAGGAAGGTGGTGGTGAGATGTCCGGGAAGGGTCATTTCCTAAGGAAGTTTCATAGAAGGTGGAGGCTAAAAGACAGATTCAGTGACCTGACTGCTTAATATCTCTTATCTTCTGTCCCCTCTGAGCTAGTGAAGAGGCTTTTAGTAGATTAACGCTTATTTGAATTGACAATCACTTCTGGAAAAATTAGGAAACTCTGCCTATGTGTTTCAATATCAATTTCACATTTCAGCATCCTCCATTCCTGCTGCCTTCTCCAATCAACCAGTTCTCCTTCCTCCCCACCTCCTTAGTCCCACCGTGCAGATCCTGCCTCCTGCCCAACCCCCCAAACCGGCCATGGATCTTAGCACAAAACTCAGCTGTGGATCATCACTCACATGTCAGTAGTTGTTTGAATGGACTGGAGGTTGAATAAAAAAATTAACATTCACTTGAATGATTGTGTGTGAGGAGGCAGTTTTCTAGGCAACATTCACATTTTAATAGCATCCCTTAATAATTTGAAGTCAAGGTATTAGTAGGTGAGTTATGAAGTGGCTGTCTCACTCCCATTTCCAAGTAAACCAGTCCCATTTGTGACTTTGCATCTGATAACCTCATTCTGCCCCTGTAGCCTTGCTCAGTTGGGTGGGGGATAGACATCCACGGTGTGGCGAAGCAAATTAGCTCTTTGGGGAATCAGGAGCACCTGGGTGGTATAGTCAGCATCAAACTCTTGGTTTCAGCTCAGGTCATGATCTCAGGGTTGTGGGCTCAAGCCCCACGTTGGCCTCTGCCCTGGGCACAAAATCTGCTTCAGACTCCCTCTCCCTTCTTTGCCCCTCTCACCCCCAAAAATAAATAAATAAATTTTAAACAAATAAATAAACAAAAACCCTTAAGAATCAAAGAGGGAATTAATTAGCTTGAGGAGCAAAACTAAAAAAAAAAAAAAAAAAAAAAAAAAAAAGGCCAAGGGGAATCCTGTGCTAAAGGCAGCATTTCTCGATGTCCTTCTGCGAGTGAATGAATAAAGGGAAGTCAGTCTGTAAAAAAGCAAAAGAAAATAAAGCAAGTATATTGAAGAAGACAAAGAGGAGAGTTTCTTTTGTGAACCTCAGAAGTAGAACATGCTCTTGATTACTTCTGAGGCCTGGCATTCATCTTGTGTGTGGGTTTTACGAGATGCTTGTGAAGTTCTCTTTCTCTTTCTGCCACAGAGCCAGTTTTCTCCTAGAGTTCTTCTGTACTTTCTTTTCCTTTCCCCTTCGTTCCATTTCTCAACCTCTCCACCTTTCTCTTTTTCTCTCCGTCTTTCAAGCTTGTTGTCCTCCTCCCTCTCACTCATCCTTTGGCAGTCACTGTCTCGAGTTCTCCCTGTCTCTGTTTCTTACTTTCCGTCTCTGTCTAAACTTGAATTACTCTAGATTTATTTTCCTTGCAATTAGGTAGGATGATGAAGTGTTTAAGCACCGTGGTAGCACCAGTGGGCATCCAAGTTTATTTATAAGTGGATATTGCATTTGGGGGGATTTCCTCTGTGTCCCTTAAATTGTATCCGCTTTACCTGAGTGCGTGTAAGAATAGCATTGGCTGTAATGCTCTCTAAAACACTGGCTATTAAAGGCTTTGCTGGCTTTATTTGAAAAATAGTGTGAACTGTTAGCAAAGCTATGATCTATTTTCAGACATGAGAATGGAAAGTGTGAGGTCTGAGAAGCCTGAAAGGACTGCTGGGAAATCACTGCTATACTGTTTAATGGTATACCGATGGGGGGTGCCAGTCCCTGAACAACACTCTCTTGACATTTCCAACTCTCCAGGAATTCTCACAATGGCCCTTCTGACACCATGGAGTAGAAGGGAGATGTCTGTATAGAAATTTGGAACCAAATCTTTGAGGAGTTCACTGAATAGAAAGGAATGCAGGCTCTTCCAACCATTTTTAAGGCCTGAGGACAATAATGGAGAAAAGGACCCTCACCTTCTGTATGGAGCTATCGTTTCACATGTGGTCATTTTAATGAGACTCAGTTATCACCTGACTGAAAAAGTAATCGTCCTAAATGACCTAAGAATATTCCCTTTTCTTTACCCCAAGTAAGTACTCTGTTACGTTGTTCCTCTTGGGTTATACGCTATCTCAAAAATATTCATTACTTGAGTTTGTAAGGTTACATTTCCATGTTAGACCATAATAAAGCCAACCTCATGCTCCCACCAACCAGTTTAAGAAACGGAACACTCAGACGTAACAGAGGCCTCTTTCATACCCTTGGTATAAGCTCTACTCTTTCCTTTCAATTCATTCTCTTCTCCTCCCTCCCTTACGCTCTGCCCATTTCTTCCCTAGGACACCAGACAAGGAAAAATACAAGTAAAGTGAGGATTAATCCTTGCCTCATCCTGATCTAATGATTTGCAGTGTTTCACCATTAAATAATGTTCAAGTTTTTCATTGATGTTTTAAAGCAGAATGGAAAAGTTCTCTTATATTGCCTTTTGTCAGGAGTGGAGATTGAATTTTGACCAATGTTTTTTTTTCTATATCTGTTGAATGACCATATAATTTTTCTTTATTCTGTATCAGACACTGACTATAAACTCTAGCTTCTAACCTGTAATTCTCATGGGAAGGAATCTGCTCAATCTAGTGTTAGGAATGAATGTGGGCCCAGCCAACTACACCCCAGGGGAGGAGACAGGTTAGGTCCATGTAGACCATTGCCCATTCAGTAGACACTGTGGCTAAAGACCCAGTAATCAAGGATGTGGCATGTCCAAAGCATATGTGGGGTAATGGTGATGAGAAGATAATTGTTAAATACCTCTTATATGCCTTCTTTGTTGGTATCTTACCTTTATTTATTTGATAGTTCCTCCTCCATCTAAAGGCAGTTGTTCAGTTAATAAAAGATGAATGCAAAATGTCATCAGCATTCATTAAACGCTTACAAAAAGACACCAAAAAAAGAAAATCTCAAAAATAGAATCAATAAGTTATCAAAAAGCCATTCTTTTAAAAGTACTTTTTAAAATTTCTTTCTGTATATTTTACTATTGAAAGAGTCTATAAGATTCTTCTTGCTAGAGAAGGCTAAACTTTTAAACTAATTCATATTTAATACACTCAGGATCCTTAAGAGATTGGTGATTTTTTTACATATTTTGGCACAATGTGATATTGACATTAATTGACAGTTATTCTACTAAATAAATCAGTATCTTTTAAAGGTATTCAGTGACAATGTAATAAACTTGAATGCATCTGCACCTGGATGATAAATACATTATTGATATACAGCACATGAAGGGGGTCATGCAGGTTTTGGCAGTGTGGAAAAAAAAGGAATAGTGAAAAGAATTATTGGAAGTCAATGATTTGACCTACTATGTATGCTGGAGGGATTGGGGAGAGTTCCTATCAGTCAGCCTCTGCTAAAATAAAGCCATCTGTCAATTACCAATCCAAATGCTAAGACTTTTAACTTAATGGAGTAACTTACTGGGAACTTTGCTTTAACTGTCAATATTTGAATTGTTATTAGCCTCATTCATTTTAGTTTAGAAAGAAACTTTCTAATAAGACTGCTTAATAGAAAGATGGGAGGTGCGAATTTATGCGATCTTCTGTGTATGATTCCCCTGCTTCTTGGTATAAGAAAGTAATATTTTGGCCAAATTTTTACTAAACAAACCTATATATCTTTTTTATGTCCAGAAATTGGAAATACAAATGGACAGTGGCCACATCAGACTCTGATCCATAATCTGAACAACTAGCAGGAAAGGCAAACCACAGTCTCAACCAGCTCAGAAAGGCCTTGGTGGATGGGACAGTCAATGGTTGGACTGCCAGCCAACATCCCTAATTTTTGCCCATGCTCCCAACTTAGGACCAACTAGTGAATGTCAAATGGGCTCCTCCAATCAACCTCACAGGACACTCTACTTCTAGTTAACCTCCCTCTAGCTTGCTCATGCTAACAATCTTCAATTAAAGTTTATATGAAGCCCTCCACCACCACCACCACCACCCCCGGCATTTTTCCCCCCTGCAGTAAAGCTTCCCACTCTCATGACTGCCTTTGAGTCTTTGCCAAACCCAAGAGGTGGCGGCTGACTCTCTTGTTATAGCAAGCTCTGAATAAATAGCCTCTGTTTGTTCTCATTTGGTGGTCTTATTTGCTGGTCTTCACTTATTTCCACAACATAGTTTTCTGTATCAAGGTACATTAAGTATTCACTTTAAAAATAGCAGAACAGTGCCTTCTAATTTTAGAAATACATAAAATATTCTATGATATCTTTGAAAAGATATCTAAGTATATTGGTAGGCTGCTTGCATCCATTATCTATCTTCAGTGACACTCCTTCCAATAAGCCTCCATCAATGAAGAGAATGGTGACTATTAGTGGAGAAGACGGTATCTCAACGCATTTCTGAAAGACAGGCAAGTTACCTGGTAGTTACTGTGGAGGCCACAGCCTGGTATCCAGCACAAAGGCAGCATATTTTCTCTAGGAAGAATCGCAAAGAGGCTGAGCAAGGAGTTTTAAAACCAGATAACTTTTTTCCTAGAGAAATTAAATCAATTTTTTCTGAGAGAACTAGAGGATCTAATGCCCCAAAATAGAGATCCTAGAGATGCTATATTCTGGATTTTCAAATTCTCACTAGCACATAATCAGCTTTCCGTCCTCCTTCTCTAAAATGTCACTAATCAAGGAGCTGCATCTAAACATAGAGTTTCTAACTGGCATAGCCAAATGGGGCGCTCGGCTTCTAAGCCAGATGTCACAGGTCTAGGTAAGAGCCGAGTTGCCATCACCACACATAGAAGAAGGTGGTGAAATCGCGAAGCTTCTATTTGCAAGGCATCAGAATGCTGTGGCGGGAAAGCAGGCCTCTGTGGCTAACCCCACGGATGGGCCTGGCGCTCACACAGGAGCCAACAGAGGCAGCTGCTTCCTTTGGTGTTTAGTGATGTCGAGGACGGACTTGGGACACAGGTTTGACCCAAACGAAGGGCCTCTACAGGCGCAAGAGGAGCCCAGCAGGGTTTTAGCAGCTGCACAGAGAGGAGGTGACTAACGGCCGCGTGGAGGGCCCCAGCGGGAGGCTGAGTGTGTGGAGTGTGCCCAGGCGTGAGCAACCTTCCGGCAAGGGGCTGAAAGTACAAGAAGTAAAAGGTAAAGGCCCTAGAGGGTATGGAGGGTGGACAGTGTGCGCCTGGAGTCGGTTTTCTCCTTGGGGCTCTTTCCGATCTGGGGTCACGGGAGTGGCTGCGGGCGCTGCCCCTGGGCTGGCATCTGGCGAGCGCGGCTCTCCCGTGGTTCGAGGTTCGGCCGGTCGCGTTGCTGACTGCGGGAGGCTCGGCGCGGGCCCAGGAGGCCACGGAGCCAGCGGCTGGCGCGGCTCGGCCCCGCAGGCTTCCGACCGCACGTGCGCTCAGAGACCCAAGGGCCTCGCGTGGGGCAGGGCGGGGTGGTGCTGTCGGGTCTGCGTCGTCCACCTCCGCGTGTGGGCGTCGGCGCGTTCAGCCGAGCTGCAGAGCGGTGCGAGCTTCGGCGTGGGGCGGCAGCCCACCTGCTTGGCGGCGCCGGATCCAGCCGAGCCTGCAGGCGTCCTCGCTGGGTCAGCGGCTCCTCCGCGGAGCCCTGCACCTGGGGTCAGGGCGCGCTGCCCCTCACGCTGCCCAGCCGGCAGGGCCTGGGGGTCGAGGGACCCGCCGCCGCCGGGCCTTCCGGAGACGCCTGGGTAGGGGGGAGGCTGGGCCTGGGCCGGGCCGGGGTCTCTCCGCCGGCTGGAGCCCCGTCAGAAGGCCGCGCGGCCCGATGCTCCGAAGTGAGTGTGGACGGCGCTCACCGGGTCGGAGGGACAGCCCTGCGGGCTCAGCCCGGAGGCCGGGGGCCACGGGGGGCGGCGGGCTTCGGCCCGGGCGGACCCCATCGGGCCTCCCCAGGCCTGAGGTTGATGGGCGGACCCCCCCCATCGGATCTCCCCAGGCCTGGAGTTGATGGGCGGACCCCCCCCCATCGCGGTCTCCCCAGGCCTGGAGTTGATGGGCGGACCCCCCCCATCGCGGTCTCCCGAGGCCTGAGATTGATGGGCGGACCCCCCCCCCCCCCATCGTGGTCCCCGGAGGCCTGAGCAAGACTCTCACTGGGTTTCCGTGTTCGGAGACCCCCCCCCCGGGTTTCGGGGCATCCCTGTGAGTGGCGTCCGCATCCTGGGGCGCGGCAGGTGCTCGCCGACTCCGAAGGGGGGCGGGGGGGTTACGGCCTGAGCCCCCGGCGGGAGGCCCGCCTCCCAGGGCGCCCCCGCGCCCCTGCCAACGGCGCCCTAAATCCTCCTCCTTCCTCAAACATCTTGGGGCCATTTTTCAGAGGGACCGTGATTCGGGGAGGGGAACGCGCGTGGGGCTTCCTGGGGCCCGGGCCCGTCCCAACGACGGCAGAGCCTCGCGGCCCAGGCGGGGGGGCCCTGCCCGCGGGGCGCCCGGGTCCCGGGGTGCAGCTGTGCAGGAGGCAGAGTGCGGAGCAGGGGCGCAGCGCTCGGGCGGGGGCGGTGCCCTGGGCGCGGCTGCGGGGGGAGATGCCGGCTCCCCATGGGGGGGAGATGCCACGGCACCCCCACGGCACATGCTGCCTGAGCCTGGCATTTTGAAGTTTTACTTAAATTTAATTGTTACTTTATTCTCTTTAAATGTTCATATTGTTCCTTCCCGTGTTTTTCTGTGTCCATATCATAATTTATAATATTTTTAAATAACTCAAAGGAGAGGAACCGAATTATCCTTTGATTTTGCTGATTAGAAGGCTAATACAGAAATGGTTTAAAAGCATCTTTTTAACAATTCCTAAAGTAAAAACTGGGGACACCAATCTTCAGCCCATAATGGAAGCCTCCCTCTTTGGAAAACGTGGGAGTAACTTACACCTTGTTGGTTTTAAAATTCCCTAGACTTATGCAAATTCTCGTCATTTCTCCATGTTTCTGTTGACATTCACACTGTGGCATGGCAGCAAAAAGGCCTTTAGAGACCTACAATAGGTGTATCATATTAGTGCTGGGGACCGAAGAAGCGACTCGGCCTCCCTGCCCTGGTTTAGGGAGGTTGGGGACATGGCAGAGAAAGGTGACCTGACTGAGGTGGCTGATATTTAGAACCAGGATTCACAGCCACTACATCCCGGTGCTCTACGAACATACTTTCCAAATATTTTATGAGGTCCTAAATCTTAGACTGAAAGGTTTGTCTAGTTTTATTTTTCTGAAAATCTCCAAAAACCTAATATATCAGGGAAGACAGAAATAAAATCAGAATAGGCTCATTTTGTTGTGTATCAATACTCACTACTAAATATAAAAATCTGAAACTATGTAATTTCTAAATTTTTCCTTAGTGTAGTTTTTGATTCCAGAGAAGGGGAAAGAAAAGTAGGGGAAATTTTAAGACAGGAATTAAAAATCCCCATTGTTGGATGTCAAAAGAGGGGGCAAGGTATGTGCTTGAGTCCGAGACAGCAAGTGAGCACCGACCATCGTGTGAGCCCCTGGTCCAAATAAGTGAGAGAGAACCTAACCAATAACAAGGTCTAATAATAACCAAGCATACAAATGTGTTAAGCAGACTATGTGGCAACATGTATAAAAGTGATTAATACTTTATAATTTGCTTGCATTTAGGCAAATTTTTTCTGGAAGGCTACAGAGGAATTGCTCATGAGTTATTTCTTGACGGAGCCAATTGGTTGGGAATAGGGAAAGGATAAAGAATTTCCAATATCTATTTCTTTTTATAGTCTTCAATTTTGAACCATTTACATAGGTTGTTTACTCTAATTTTAAATATTTTGGAATGAAGGTAGAGCTCCAAATTTAAAAGAAAAATGACAAAAATGAATAATATTTAATAATACTGTATGTTTGTTAAGCACATACACTTGCCAGGCATTTTTATATGCATCACTTCACTCAATCCTTAACGTTACTCCCATTTCCCTGATTTTGGGAAACTGAAGTTTGATGAGGTTTTGTTTTTAAGTTTTCCATAGGTTTGGCCCTGTGTGGAAGAGAGCTAGAACACTAAGCATTTATTTGCCTTCAGTATGAGACTAAACAATGAATTAAGTTAATTAATTATCCAGATAAACATTGTTATACCAATTAGTCTTGTAATTTCCCCATGTTTCTTGGTGAGTATGAATATATATATATATATATATATATATATATATATATATGTATTTTTTTTTTTTTTTTTTTCTCCTAGAGCCATAAAGCTACCCACAGCCGTGGACCCAGAGTCCCCCCATCCTTGGTGTCTACCACTGCAAATGATCTTGGGAGCAGAAGACTGGATGGCAGCACATGGAGACCCATGTGGCAAGCATTTTCCTCACTGACTATTGAGATTGAGTGTAAGTTTAAGATCACCTTTTTCAAAATCTTTATATTTTAGTAGTTAGTAGATTAGCCCAGTATCACACTTTGCCCACAGAGATGCCCATACAATCTACACACTATTCTAACGTTTTATCTTTGTAAGAGTAGCAAACCAACAAACTATGTGAGATCAAACTGGACTCAAACTAGTGCTATATTTCTAGAATCCTGCTTTGTGTTTTGTTGAGTGTGCAAAGGAAGAACAACAAATAACTGCTCATTAAAGGTTGTAATTAATTCCTAAAATATCAAAGTGCACCCTATCTTCACACATGTCATATGTTTATGACTCTGACTGCTTCATATTTTTGTGCTAGATATTAGGTAAATTTATCTTGATTATTTCATGCAACTTTGGAAAGAAGCTTTCACTGATGAGTGGTTTTCTTTTCTTTTCTTTTCTTTTCTTTTCTTTTCTTTTCTTTTTTTGCCATTTTAATTTCCTGATCCTCAACCTATACTGTAGGCTATTTACTAAGTATTTTAATTTAAAAACAAGATTTCCTGAATTGACACTCTCTTTGCATGTTCAGATCAGATTTGCCTCAATAACAGCATTTATCCTACTTTAAAAGAAGTTCAGAGATAGGACTCGTCAACAAAGTGCTATGTACTAGCGTAAGTGCATTCCTTTGCGGTATGAACTCAATAAACTGAATTCTATAAATTGTTTTTAGTGACTTATCAGCATGAATCAAGAGCAATTCAATTTAGCATTATGCATTTCACATGTCAGTAATGTTAGTACAATAACTATAGTATTCTAATACTGGATTTCATTCCTAGAGGTACTTTTATTTTAAAAGGAAACTATAATTTTCAAGAGCAAAATCAAATGTCTCTGACACTGAATTTGAAACCCTATATTTTGAGGGATGATGATATAACATATTTAACCAATTCTCTATGTTGCTAGATTTATTTATTTTTAATTTTTTCCTAGAAAAGTAACAATTGGCTTTAGAATTCCACTCTGATGCCTCTCACTTCACTAAAAACCCATTCCACCTGAAAATAATCTAGCATAAGGTCACACCTCACAAAATCCAATGGCAATGGAAACATTTAAGTATCTCTTTGGCAGGAAGGAAATGCTATCTTTAATGTACTTCTCTATATATTGTGTCAACCTCGTAGTTAAATTATACTATGGGCTCAAACCAAGCCCTACTCACAGTCTCACCTCTTATCCCTTTATTAACCTTTCGGTTTTTACGATCTGTTAGGCATAGATAAACATCTGCTCAACAGACCTCAAAATCATACCTAGCCACCTATTTCAAAGGCTACCAGTAAAAATACCTAGAGTGTATAAACAGCACCTAGCTTCATGTTGAGACGAATGTATTTTCTATGCACCACAATCCTCCTGACCCTGTTTTCAGCAGCTCACATGGTGGACACCTGTGGCTAGTGGGTTCTGGATTTGGGTGAGGCATAACATCTCAAGTTCAAAGTATGTTGCATTAGTTAACAGGAGGAGGGTGCAAATTAACCATGGGAATGTATAACAAAACATTTAAAAAATTCACTTGTACCCAGATGTAAATTTAATTTGGATTAAATTTGCTGGAGCCAGGTGATATTAGAGGAATCTCAAAATTGTTAAAAAGCAATATAAAGTGTTTAAAAATACCCTTAGTTTGTCTCATATATTTCAAGGTCTTATGTAAAAGGAGCTTACCAGCACAAGCTGGACATGCTATCATTTATATATTTTTTAATTAAAATTTTCCAGTTTTTTTTCTTAAAGACTCAACCTCAACACTTTTAATTTATGTTAAAAAGAAGTAATGCACTTGATAATCTGGGTTGAAGACAACAGCGGTAACAGAAGTTCACACTTAACTAGAAGGAATCTGCAAATAGTGCATAGAAATAAAAGAGCTATAGCTAAAAGTCTTTTTTTTTACTATGGCAAGCTTACTGGATTTAGAAACAGTTACAAGCACAAATATAATGTTCATCATATGATTAATGAGTCCTTATTATATAATAGAGAAAATGATATTTAAACCATAAAGCTCAATTGAGTTTTACTTAAAGAAAATATGAACCAAGAGCTAGCTATAAGCTACGGTTGGGATTGTGTTGTAGTCGGGAAAAATGTAGTATCTGTTAACCTTTGGCAACCTCATAAGAGGTATAAAAATCCCCACTAGGGAATAATTTTGAATAGGGACAAGGAAAATGTAAATATAAGTGGCACTGTCCATTGTTACTATAAATATGTTCTTTTGTTGAATTCTTAATAGGTTTTTCTTCAGGCAGTATTCTTTGTAGGCCATGAAGCTTAGAAATCAGAAAAAATAAAAATTTCATGAAATGCCATTAATTCTAATACAGGAGTTCTATGCTATCTTGCATAATAAATAATAGAAATTTGATCTGAAAATGCTATGTTAGTTATTGATACACAAATAGCTCTTTCTATTTCCTCTTTATTTTTTTTCTCCTGGAGGAAGAATTCCATTAGAGAAATCTACTAAAGTAGATTTATTGTCAGGAGCTGACTCCATGATATATGCCTTAGTTTTCAAGTGTCTGAAGAATCTCAGCAGATTTTGAGTATGGCTGCAGTAACCAGAAAAGTATTTGTTCGAATGAGGACATTATAAACAATTTTTAGTATTTATAATCTCCAGTGACTTTTTGCGTTCAATCTAATTTTCATGATTCAAGAGAAATCAAGAAGTTGCTTAACTATATTTTTGGATGCCTCTGAAATCTGGTCATGAGCAATTTAACACCCATCACATTATGTATATTTACAGTAAAATTAACATAGGATTTGTAGCTAAAGATAATCTACTTATTGCCCACATGTATCCAAAGAGTAGATGATCTCCATTACATTGAATGTCACATGTCTTTGGCAGATTAAATTTTATTTCATTGTTTTTATGGTGATACTAATGCGGATAGTAGCATGGTAAATGTTTTTTAAATAAGATGGAAGCAAAAGATATATAAGCTACTGTACATTCTCACTGGCTCCTGCATGTTTCTCTAAAAACAAAAACAAAATATGTCACTTCTATTCCCGTGTGTGTGTGTGTATGTGTGTGTCACTACCTGTCATTGTATATGTCCCATCATCTATTGTTCTGCTCCATCAGAGGTAAGACATGGACACGTGTGGACCCCGATTGCAGGATTCTCTGGGGCTTGACCAGGGCCCGCGGCGCTACGACCACAGCCTCCGCAGGTCGGAGGCGGCAGGGGCCGTGCGGGGCGCCCGGGGCGGCGGGTGCGGGGCGCTCGGGGCCAGCCGGGTGGTGCGGGTGCTCAGGCGCCGACACCGCCGCGGTCCGCCTGCAGGCCTCGCCCGCCGCTCCTCGACGCCGGGGTGCGTTGGCCTCCAGCCATCAGCCGAGCAGCGCTTGTGATTCAGAGCCGAGCAGCTCCTGCGTCGCTCACACAACGTCGCAATGATGACTTTCCGCCAGGTTTATGGATGGAGAGAGGGACGACCTGTGGGTCCCGGGGGGGCGGGGGTCCTGGTGCCGAGAGCGAGCGGGGCGGGGAGTCGTGCAGCATCGGCAGCGGGGCGGGTGCTCTAGGGCTCGGCCTCCCCTGGGCCCGGGTCCCCCCAAGTCAGGCCTGGGCAGCGGAGCGGGTGCTCTAGGGCTCGGCCGCCCCCCCGGGCCCGGATCCCTCCCAGGTCAGCCCTGGGCAGTGGGGCGGGTGCTCTAGGGCTCGGTCGCCTCAGGCCCGGATCCCCCCCAGGTCAGCCCTGGGCAGCGGGGCGGGTGCTCTAGGGCTCGGCCGCCCCGCCCCCCCCCCCGGGCCCGGATCCCCCCAGGTCAGCCCTGGGCAGCGGGGCGGGTGCTCTAGGGCTTGGCCGCCCCCCACCCCCGGGCCCGGATCCCCCCAGGTCAGCCCTGGGCAGCGGGGCGGGAACAGGTGCACAGGTGTCGGTCCCCGGGACCAGCGGGGGGCGCACTGGAGCCGCAGGGACACCGGGAAAGCCCCCTCCGCCTGCAGGACCGTCAGGCCGCCCCGATGTGCTAAGCATCCCGTAGGAAGGGGTGTCAGCTGCTCCCCAGAGTAGCCCCGCGGGGTTTTATAAATGCACAGTCACACCTTAAGCGCCCTGCCCCCCACCCCCGGCCAAGCGGGGCCACGGGTGCGCACGGGGCTTCCCCTGGGAACCGCTGGCTGCCCCGCTGGCTGGGGGCTGGTGCCTCTGTGTCTCGCAGGCCTCACCTGAAGTCTGGGGCTCTGTCCCCGCAGAGTCCCCCGTCCCACACGCCGCCGGCGCTCGGGGCCCCTCAGGTTTGCTGTTGCAGACATCCTGATACTACGACGCTACATCTGTAATTGCGTTGAATATATGCACAGAATCTACCATTCAAACCATTTGCAGGTGTGGCTCCAGCGACATTAAATGCATGGACACTCCTGCGCGACCATTACCACCATCCGGTTCTGGAACTTTTCAACATCCCGGATTGAGACTCTGCGCCCGTCAAGCCACCGCCGCGTTCCTGCTTCGGCTCAGCCCCGGGAAGGCGCCCTTCTACTTTCTGTCGCTAGAACCTGACCCTTTGGGCCCCCCTGCAGGTGCGTGCACACTGCGTGTCCTGCGGGCCTACTCAGCGTGCTGGCTCTGAGGTGCGTCCGTGTTGCCACATACATCAGAATTTCATTCCTTTTTGACACTGAATTATCTTCCACCGTATGTATAACCACATTTTGTGTATCCATTCGTCTGTCCATGGAAATTTGGGTTATTCCCACTATTTGGCCATTCTGGGAATAACACTGCTGTGAACACTGGTAGGCAGATGTCCGCGCAAATCCCTGCCCCCGATGGCCTGGCTCTGGACCCCAACGTCAAATCCTCTCCTGAGGATGGTGGGTTTCACGTTGTGAGGAATAGCAGGTGTCTCCTCGGGGGTCAGGCGGTGCGATAGTCCCACCAGCAGCACAGGCTTCCAGGTCTCCACAGCCTGGCAGCACTCTCTACTCTCTGACTTTTGATAACAGCCATATGACAGCCCGGAGCTGTATATCCTTGTGGCTTTGATTCGCATTTCCCTAATGATGGGTAAGAAGTATCTTTTCATATACTTTTTGGTTTTCTGGTATTTTAAGTTCATGCTTCCATATCTAACTTTAGAATAGTTCTACACTAGGGCATTTTAATGTGTGCTATGCAGACAAAGCGGTGGATTTAGCCATTGAACTGATGACCGAGAGAACACGTTCCTGGTTCTTAAACTGAAATTCACTCCTAACAAACCCCAGGAATCTTTTCAGGCATGAAGTGCTATCCTAACATTACTGAGATCAACACCTTGAAGAATGTATAACCATTAAAAAAAGAAAAGAAAAGAAAACGCTATCCTAGGTTGGAAAACTGGGGATTCATCATATGCAAAGCCAAAGTTTTATAAGAATGTTTCCTATAGTAGGGGAGTTAAAACTAGCATATTTTGAGCCCACTGAGAATAACTCCAGGTAAATTGCCAGACACCTTGGTCTTGGATTCCCTAGCTTCCAAAATTGTGAGAAATAATTTTTTGTTGTTTAAGCCACCCAGTCTATGTTATTTTGTTATGGCAGCTTGAGCCAACACAAACCTCCTTGTATGAGCATGGTTTCAAGCATAAAAAAATATCTAATGGAATATATGATTATTTATCTTTAAAATATGTCAGTGTTATGCTATAGGAAGATGATTCGTGACTTTCCAGTATCTGTCTTGAATTAATGCTGGTATTTCTCCTCAATCACAAACATAACAGTAGGGAACATTCTCACTTCTTTCTAGTGTTCTAGGAAGGCAGCTGTATTTTTGCCTTATAGCATGATCTTCACCATTTTGTAGCATAATGAAATAACTGTATACTAAAATAAAATATTTTACTTAAGTACAAATTTTTAGATTCAAACATATTGTTCATATTATATATTATTATCATACAGAAATAAAATATTTTGGGCCATTCAATTTGCTTTGACTTTCTAAACAACCTGAAAAATAAATTTCATAATTTAATGTGTTTAATTCTATTTTTTTTTAAATTTTTTATGATAGGCACACAGTGAGAGAGAGAGAGAGGCAGAGACACAGGCAGAGGGAGAAGTAGGCTCTATGCACCGGGAGCCCGACGTGGGATTCGATCCCGGGTTTCCAGGGTCGCGCCCTGGGCCAAAGGCAGGCGCTAAACTGCTGCGCCACCCAGGGATCCCTGTTTAATTCTAAATTCATAGACAAATTCAGTATATAAACTTAACTAATATGTTAAATTCTTACTTTATCTCTCTATGTACTCATACAGATAGGGAGAGAATATGAATTTTATGCAAATCAGGAAGAAAACAAAAATAACTTCTTTAAAAGGAGAGAGGGTGTTTTTGTTTCTATTTTCTATTTCAAAATTCAAACTAGTGGAAGATTCGTAATTATAGACTATAAACATTGTTAACAAATCCAACTGACAAATGTGAGACCACACAGCTAGAAAAGATAGTTTGTTCCAAGAGTTATCATAGTTGTCACTTATTGTTTCATTGGCATGTACACAGTGTCAGTTTGGTCAAGGCTCTATTGATAACCACAGGGAGAAAAATGACATCAATAGTTTGGGCAGACACAAACACTTACAAATTGATTACAAAATATCTTTCCAATCATTTTTAAGGAAAATCTTGCAGATGGTGTGTTTTCAATTCCAGGACCAATAGAACAGTTTAACAGGGGCTGTGTAGGTATAATCCAATGAGAAAAAAATTTGTGCGGATCTGATGAAGTATTACAGGCAGCAGATTTATCTCTCAATATGTTTCAAAAAAACTTAAAATATTTCAAAGCATATGACTTCAGAAGACAAAAATATATTAAAAACTAAGAAACTATAAAACTATAAACATTTTATCTTTTGTTGATATATTTCCTCACAAATCAAAGATTTCCAAGTCTTTTAACTATAGCATGGGATTTTAGCACAAAATTTCAGTGACCTTTATTGTAGCTCAGTTACTTGAGATTTAAATATATTCTAGGGTAGAATGATAAAATAATGTATAACTGGCTTCTCAGTAGTAACAAGTATGTGTAGAAAGTACTCTCATTTTGCTCATTACTGATATCTGTGCTCTACTTAGTAAAATCAGACCCAAATGTAACATCCTTCTTTGGGGCAAAAGGACCTTATGCTTGGCACTTTATTCCTAACGTAGAAATTCATGTCCACTTTGCCTGATGAAGCATTTGAGAAAGGAAGCTTAAAGTTACCCAAATAAGTACCTTTTTTCTTTTCCTTTCTTTTTTAAAAATGTCAATCATCCACTCATATGAGTTGTATGTGTGAGCACAGAATATAATATTTGTTTATATTAAAAAATATTTCCATCCACCTCCCTCCTAGAGGGGCCAACTGTCAGACCCTCCTCCCTTGGCCCAGGCTGCCCACCCTAGAAACTGAGAAAAGGATATTTGGACAAAGAAACAAAAAACAAAAAACAAAAAAACAAATAAGAGTTTAAACAAGATTTCATGGACTTTAATTCCCACAGTATTTAGCAAGCTTTGAATTTAATCAACATTATAAAACAGTTTATGTAAATGTCTTAGTCACTGAGAAAGGAGGGATAAGATTTAATTTAAGGTATAGAGAATCAATTTAGTTGAATACAGTTTGAGAAAGACTGGACTTTATTCAAATCAATTTTCTCCGGGCTAAAATAAAAACACCCTTTCTCTTATGGACTATTATACAAAATTCTTTGACTTTTATATGATTTGTGAGAGTATTTTTGACTTCAGCAGATACAAAAACAATATCATTTGAATCTATTTAGTGAAACAAAAAAAGCTATAGAAATTCTAGAAGAAAAAAGGTATTGATATACAAATTAGTTTGTAAGAAAACATCAAAAGGACAATTAATTCATTCTGTTGAATACATTGTTTTTAAGTCTCTACAATAATTAATAAATTAAACTGCTTCTAAAAGGAATTATAAATGAAATTTAACTTTTTATTCGGAAGTCACATAAAATATTTGAGTCTTGCTAGCAAACCCAAGTTAATTCTGGAAGTAGACTATTTAATACTCTTGTGTATTGCAATGTCAACATCTCTTTACATTATAATATCTTCAGATATCAAAAGGCTATTAGATGCTGAATTCTTTTATCTCTCTCAGTAATACGATTTTACTTAGACTTTCCATTTAGTAAATAACATTTTTTTTATATTCTTATTTAAAATTTTTTTTTCTGATTTTATTTATTCATTCATGAGAGACACAGAGAGAGAGAGAGAGGCAGAGACACAGGCAGAAGGAGAAGCAGGCTCCATGCAGGGAGCCCGACACGGGACTCGATCCCAGGACCCCAGGATCATGCCCTGGGCTGAAGGCAGATGCTTAACTGCTGAGCCACCCAGGGATCCCATATTCTTACTTTAGATTGGAGTGAAAGTTATAGCAATGTGACAGGATTAAACAGAGACTTCCACATAAATAAAATTTTATTTGTAGCATTTGAAAGTACCTTCTTCCTTCCTATTTACATGATGGTAGAAAGGGAAAAGATAGTATGTATATATACACATATGTATTTTATACAAATATATACATAATATAATATGTAATATATTTTAACATATAAATAATATATATTATATATGCATATATGTATAATCTTTATGCAATCACTTTACTGGTCAACTCCGGAAAACGTAAAGCTTTTAATTAAAATGTTTGGACACTGCCTGAATAGTTGTTTATTCACTCATTTCTTCATAAAACATTTTAGGATCTTCCTATGTGCTAAGCAATGTGATGATAATTAGAGGTTCACAGCCATCTTCCAGTTTTTCTTTTGGAATAGAGGTATGTATGTATGTATGTATGTATTTAAATTCTTCATATAGGAAAGAAATGACCTCTTTATGATGTGTTGCAAGTAACTTTTTGCCCTTAGTTTATCATAGGCATTCATTTAGGTATGTCTTTGATTCACATATACTTGAATTAATGAGTATTTGACTTCTATCTCATTGAATTCATCAATCATATTTACCAATTGTGGATTCTGAATTTTAGTCATAGGGGAGATGTATCTTTGAGAACTTGAATAAATAGTATATCTAAAAAAGTTAATGTAAAATCTTAGATACATCATTTTATGAGTCTCTAAGGAAGATGACCATTTATGTCATAAAAGCAAAATAAAACAAACCAGAAACAGTTACAAGGTTTTGAATTTCTTTTTCTTTCCTTTTTTTTTTTTTTTTTAAAAGAATTTCATTTATTTACTTGAGAGAGAGCGAGAGCAAGAGAGATCACAGAGGGAGAGGAAGAGGGAGAAGCAGACTCACTGCTGAACAGGGAGCCAGCCCCATGTGGGGCTTGATCCCAGGACTTTGAGATCAGGACCTGAGCTGAAGTCGGCCTTTAACCGAGCCAGCCACCCAGGTGTCTCTGTTTTGAATTTGTATTACCCATAGAAATGAAGAAAAGAAAAAAATAAGAAAAGGGAAACATGAAATTATCAAATGATTAGGTTTTTGCTTTGTTTTTCACCAGAAGCATCAATGTTTTATAGAAATTTAAGGCCAGGAGTGTTTCTCAATTTCTAAGCATAGGCAACTTCAAAAAGTGAGAAGACTAATCTTTAACTGTCGATTGTAAGAAGACTAGGTTTTTATGAATAAGGAGAGTGTGTCGCCCAGTCACTTACTTTCATGGAATATATAGAAAACCGTTTCCTGATGTGCCACAGTAAAGCGGCCTCCAGCTCGAGCCTGCTACAGTAGCCACAGCTTCGCCCACATCGCATCTAGCTTCATCAGGCGTCCAGGTGCAAGCATTCTTCACAGTATACAGCAGTTGACAAGCTGAAGATAACCAGAACTTTCGTAGAAGTCAAAAATGTGGTTTCCAGCCAAGACACGAAGAGCAATGTCCACGTGAGCGACAACCCGAGACACCACGGGTGGGGAGTTAAAGTGAACCATCACCACTCGAGTGCTTCACAGTGACAGCAAACACCGGCTTTCTGTTAGTGGTGTGTGCGGGTGTGTGTACACGCACTTGTGCAGAGCGCGGGGGGAGCTAATGTGCTTCCATAGGGAGAAATATATCATTTTTATCTAAAGTCTTGCTTTAGATAAAATGTGCACACAAGTGAGCACATTTTTGTTCCTGACAGTAGTTTGCTCTGCTCTATTCAGCCCACATTCCTACTGTTCATTAGGAAGCCATAAATAGTTCAGTTTGTATAAAGAATAACACAAAGTTATTTTACTTCAAACATCTTTGAGAAGTATTTACTTTAATTGTCTCCCTAGGCTTGTGTAGGGTTGAAAGTGCTTGAGTGTCCAGCGCTAACATAGAAGATTCGGTGCCAGTTATGCCATTAAGACATTCAAAACCCTGTGTTGTGATGGAGTGGGCAGTGAGAGCCTGGGGAACTTGGAAAAATCATTTTGGTAAGCAAACATTTACAATTTTAAATGGAGAAACTAAAGGTTGTTTAATGTCAAGAACTATAAGAGCATCTGAGCAAGATCAGGCGTATTATTATCGAATTCCACCCTAATTCATATTATTAAACTCTTCAGATCACTTTAATCTTATAAATCATTAAATCAGTTCCAGCCCATCCCTGACTCCCTCTCCAAATATTTCTAAACACACTTATTGCTCCCTATCTGCCATTTGCATGCTTTTGAGAAATGTAATGCCAGTTCTTCTTGGATCCAGTATGTCTATGTTGTTGATATTTAGGAGAAAAGATGAAAAGTAAGGAGAAAAATATCTGTGTAACATATCCTTTGATATTCTGATAATTTCCCATGTATGAAAAAAAATCACATGCTCAGGCATTTAAGAGCTAAAGTACAGTATTATAGGTAGGCTTGAAATTCAGATATATCAGGACTTCATCTTAACCCGATCAAACATCATACCAATTCAGAATACCCTTAGAAAATTGGGAGTATTTCTTCCAAATAAAAATGGAATAAACACATTTTACATACAAAGCAGTACCTATAATTACATTACTGGCCTCCTAGATTTAGATGTGAGCTCTGCTGCATAGCCCTTGAATTTTTATGAAAACATACCATTGGACGATTACTGAAAAAAATGGTACTTTTATTAAATATTAAATTTAATACATTTAATGAATACATATTTAATAAGTGCATATTTAAACTGTCCTTTTGTATCAAATCAGTAGATGTTACATTTAAGAAAATACATTATATCTTTTTTACTTATTTTTATAATCATTTTAAATAATTTTAAAATGAAAACAATTACAGTAAAATAAATTGAGAGTTGATTTTATCTGACCACAAATCAATAAGCCAAAAGTTTAGCTATGTTACTTTCTCTTTTTCTGACAGTTTTGTGATAATCTATTAGGATGATAATGTAAGTCAAAATGTGTTTTACATATTTACACATTTTTTTTTAAGATTTTATTCATCCATTCATGAGAGACACAGAGAGAGAGAGAGGCAGAGACACAGACAGAGGGGGAAGCAGGCTCCATGCACCGGGAGCCCGATGTGGGATTCGATCCCGGGTCTCCAGGATCGCGCTCTGGGCCAAAGGCAGGCGCCAAACTGCTGCGCCACCCAGGGATCCCTGGTTTAAATAGACACATTTCCCATAGAAACTAAGGAGGATATATGTGTTCAGTTTCTAGGCAAGAGAAGAGAGAACTGGGGCTAAATTGGGAGAATCCTTTTAAATATGACTTGACAACTGCCACTGTATGACTATACAGTGACTCGATCAAATAGGCTGAGGGCAGTTCTTTGAGGTAATATCTCCAATTGTGGACTCATTACCCTGTAACTAAAGTGAGCCTCTCCTCATCCAGTAATACCTGTTGTTCCTAGGGTAGGGTGAAGAATAAGCACTAGAAACTATTGTAACTATATTCAATTCTATAATCTCTTTGTCAAAGACATCACAGCTCAAGAAGATATTTTTTGGCCATTCTGTCTACTGAATGGAGAGACTAAATGGTTCACTATAAAGCTTTCATTTATCTGAAGCACCTGAATTATCACTGTGACTCTTATTTTTTTTTTAAAGATTTTGCTTGAAATACACTGTGTGTTAGATGTAAAAGATAGTTTTGTTGAGTGAGAATATTATTTCTGCCTAAAAGGAAAACTACATATATTTTTTAGAAGATCAAGGTGTACCCATGGGAAATACTTTGAAGGCAGGAAAGCAATAGTTAACCTTTTCTCTGTTTTGGCCACAAAAAGGCATTTCCCCAGCATTAGCAACTTACTTAGCTGCAAAGTCTTACTATAAGAAAAAAGGTGGCCAAAATCTCATGGTTTAAATGGATATGGTTCTTAGGGACAAACAAACTCCAGAAATTACCAGATATTAATATCTCAAATTCTTATTCTACAGTAGCTATTGGTATATGAGAAATGTAAGGGCATGTGGTCACCCACTGGCCCTCTGAATGGACTTTTACTTTCTCTTAAGCTGGGTACTAAAACCCATACACCACTGCAGGATCTGTTGTTCTAGCAACATACAGAGACTTGGATGACTAACTCTCTACGCTAGCTTTTATGGGACTATAGCTGGTAGATAGAGTCTTGGTATTGACAGAATTTCCAATCGAATAGAGGAGAATGTTATATTTTAAGTAAATAAAGTGCTACCAAACTATAGAGTCAATAATAATTTATTTTGGGATCCCTGGGTGGCGCAGCGGTTTAGCGCCTGCCTTTGGCCTGGGGCGCGATCCTGGGGACTGGGATCAAGTCCCGTGTCGGGCTTCCTGCATGGAGCCTGCTTCTCCCTCTGCCTGTGTCTCTGCCTCTCTCTCTCTCTCTGTGTGACTATCATGAATAAATAAATAAATAATAATAATAATAATATATTTTAATTAGGATTGAAGAAAACTTCACAGAAATAGTGACATTTGAGGTGACCTTGGAGAATCAAGAAGATTTGAAAGATGATAGTGGGTAGTAAATAGAAAACTTTCTGAGAAGAGGAAAAAACACTAGAAAAATCCATAAGGTGCAGCAGAATTTGAAATTGTAGCAGAGCTTTGTTGTGACTTTTTTGTGATACCACAATTTATCTTTATTCATAAAAATTAAAAATTTTATAGTCTGCCACTTAATAAAGTAATACTCTAGTGTAAGAATTAAGATAGTTTGGGTTTAAAATAAATTTCACATATCTGTTATTATCATTAGGTCATCCTTTGTTTTATAAAAAGATTGGAAAAATTGAATGCTCAAAATTTAGTGTTAGGATAATAGACAAGAGTTAGCTTTTATTTAAAAGATTTTGTTTATTTATTCATGAGCGACACAGAGAGAGGCGGAGAGACACAGGCAGAGGGAAAAGCAGGCTCCCTGCGGGAACCCCGATGTGGGACTCAATCCCAGGACCCCACGATCACGACCTGAGCCAAAGGTAGATGCTCAATCACTGAGCCATCCAGGTGCCCCAAGAGTTAGCTTTTTTCCTACTATATTTGATATTTATTATAAGTCTTACAGAATTTTATTTAATATCAAATTTCTACTTTTCTATAATGTTTCTTTTATATTATCAGGAGAAGCAAATTGACAAATAATCATGGCATACAAGAAAAAAATATATAATTAGCTTCTAAAACTCAGAGTTTCAATCCCATATGCTAAAGAGTGGGGATCCCTGGGTGGCGCAGCGGTTTGGTGCCTGCCTTTGGCCCAGGGCGCGATCCTGGAGACCCGGGATCGAATCCCACATCAGGCTCCCGGTGCATGGAGCCTGCTTCTCCCTCTGCCTGTGTCTCTGCCTCTCTCTCTCTCTCTGTGACTATCATAAATAAATAAAAAAAAAATTAAAGAGTGGTAATTATCCAAGTCTGATTTTGAAACTATTTGATAACAAATAGCTTATATTTATATTTTGTGAGAGAAAAACCAGTTTGGCCTGTTTTTTTGGCCTGATTCACATTTACTCCTTGGTGGATGAGATCATTGAAAGTGGGTGATAATTTACTGATGGACGCTAGGTAAGGCCATGTGTGAAATGCTAATGCCTATACTCACTGGTGTCAACAAATTGTGAAGAATGTGTGTAAGAGCCACGGGAATGATTGAGAGGCTGAGCATTCAATTCTTGATAAAATACCACAAGAGAATATGGAGAGATTGAGTAAACGACATAACTGCCTATATGAATATCAAAAACAATGCTGGTAAGGAAGTGAAATTATTTAGCTAGCCTAGCCTGAGAGCAAATTATTAGAAATGATAAATCACACATGATCTGATAAAGCATTTTTGTCTTAATTTTTATATAGCCTGTTAAAAGGAACCCTGTTTAGAGCCTGTTTAAAAGTATTAGCACACTTGCTATGTCTATGCACGTGATAGAGTTGGAAATGACAAGTATTTGGTCATTCTACACCCTTAGTTCCTTGTTGACGATTTTGAGAGTCATGCTAATATTTCTGGACACTTAATGTTTCTGGAGCTTCAAAAAGGAGCCATCATCAATTTGAAAGAAGCAATGTGGTTGGTTGAAAGTTTAGTGCATGTGCATGGCATGGGTTATTTTACTTGGTCTCTCAAATATGTACATGTTGTTCTTAATATCTTTTCTTGTGTACATGACATTATTCGGATACCAATCCTGATTAATACAATTTAATTTCCTGTGATTAACGTTTATTTCAGGTGGGAGTTTTCTTAAGGGCAAGCTAATGTGTAAATTTAATAATACTCAGAATCATTGTCAATTTTTGGTACCTGATTTTGCAAACTCATCCACATTTTGGACACACTTGCTTTTTTCTCTCTGATAATAAACATAACTACCATAGAATGATCACAGATAATTTCCCTCAAAGCATTATAATGTTAGGGTCATTAAAAATAGTTCCTTAAAAAAACAAAGTGATATTTGAACATTCTTCTACCTTTGTTTTTTAAGTTGCATCATAAAACAAATGAGTGGGGATGGGAAACAGAATCACAATCTAGACACTTTTTAGTAATTTATTGATGAAGAACTTCACTGACAGTTTATTGACTTGGACTTGATGAGTTGTTTTGTCATGTGTGCAGTCCAGGGTTCTATGTCTGATATGCACAGGAGATACATAGTGAGAGTAGATTAAGTTAGGTAGTAGAAGGAAGAGATAAAGTGAAAAATAAGAAATGAAATAAAAACATGAGTACAGGTAAAACAGAGTAAAAGAGAAGGGGAGATGTTTAAGTCAGCTATTTTTTTCTCTATTCATTATTCATATGGAAGCTTGATCTTCTAGATCAGAATTTTAGCATTGTAACATTTTTATACCTTTAAGGCAACGTCTAATCCACCTTCTTAATTTTAGGCACTACAAGAACAATGGGATAGAATTTTTATCAAATATCCCAAACTTCCTGGTTTTAAAATAGGAAGGGTAAATAATCTTAACCAGGGGCCCCTGATCTTCTTGAGGGTAATTTATATAAGATAGGTTATTACCATACATGGAACTGTTTCCCTTGATGTCTTTCAAGTACAAGTTGCCTAACAGTGCCTCAAAGCTTCTTCTAAGATTTTGTGACGATTTAGGAATTTCTAAAGTGGAATGGAAAGAAAACAAATAAAAATAAATAGAAAACATTTACTTAGACTCAAAGTATATACACATTCCATAGAGTATTTTTAACACATATACATATAATCAATAAATTGCCGCTCTTCCTAATTTAATTTAATCTCAGATCATAAGAAAGTGATATTAGAAGTGACTAGCTCTGATTTAGGTGTGGTTTATTAGGTTTATTTAAAAACTTTTTTTTTTTGCATTTTATATAATATACTATTTTTTTCCACTTTAAGAAACAGTTCAAAGGCTTTCATCGTGAAGTTCATAACCCCAAATGCTCAATAAATATGTAAAGAAAACTAGCTAATGCTAAGTAGTAAAGTTCTTCTAGTTATAAAACCAGCAGTTTTGGCCTCCAAGCTATCAAATGTATTTTAGGTATTTAAAATCTATCAAATTATTTATGTCTGCAAAATAAGAATGATTGAAAAGAAAGGAAAGAAAGCATCTTTGGAAGAGCCTGGAAAGAGCCTTTATGATTAGGAGACTAGGAAAATAAAATCTTATAATGTACACCAGAGATATTTTTAATCTGTGTTAGAATATATTGTGGTCTAAGATTGGTTCCATTTGAGAAATAAATTTGCTGTATAAAAATTTGTAAAACATCCTGTTTATTTTGCACTTAAAATTTCACATGTCGCCAGCTAACATGACTTTAACTTCTGTTAACACATAAGTTCTAGTAGACTTTTTTTGAGTTTTCTAATATATGGGCTGTCAGTTTTGCCTCTATTCTTTTCTCTAGTTTTTAAGGTGAATTTTATAACTAGATCAAGAAAATATACAGGCTAAAATTCTCAGCTCAAATTCCAAAGACTTTTCAGCTTCTGATGAAATTGAAGTAGATTGTATAAAGAGAAAAGAGAGTTGAAATGTATGTGGCAAAATGAGAAATTTGGTTGTTCTCCAACTTTAGAGATCTCCTGGCTGATATTCTTTTGGAGTAGCTCAGGTGATATGAGTAGCTAAGATTTTTGGAACCATGTAAACTACTTACCTGTATGAAAAGTTACTTTGTAGGGACATCTGGTGGCTCAGAGGTGGAGCGTCTGCCTTGGGCTCACATCATGATTCCAGGGTCCCGGAATTAAAGTTAAAATATGTTTTCTAATTCCATTTTGCTGATCCAAAGAAAAATCACTTACTTATCTCAGATTCAGTTCCATTTTAGAAAAATAAGATAATTGGGCCACCTGGGTGGCTCACTGGTTGAGTGTCTACTTCTGGCTCATGGCGTGATCCCTGGGTCCTGGGATCGAGTCCCATATCGGCTCCCTGCAGGGAGCCTGCTTCTCCCTCTGCCTATGTCTCCGCCTCTCTGTGTGTGTGTCTCATGAATAAATAAAGTCTTAAAAAAAAAAAAAAGGAAAGGAAAGCAAAAGAAAGGATATGTGCTTAAGACCCTAAGGTCTTTTGAACAGCAGATATTTTCTAAGGGGCAGCCCCGTTGATCTTAATGAAGGACCTACTTGCCTCATTTGGGACTTGATCTTTGCTGATCTCTTACTTGGAGAATATTTTGCTGAGGATAAGGATTTTTATTTTTGAACTTAGCAATTCCTGGTTCCTGTCTATATCTGTCTACATCTAGATCTAAATTATGTTAAACTGGGACTACTTTTCCCTTAGTGAATCTTTCTCTTTCATATGATGAATGTCTAGAAGAAGTAAGGTACAACTTTCAAAATGCAGTGTTGACATCTCCTTAATTATCCACAAGAGCATTAAGATCTTTTTCTGTCTTTCACATTCCCACAGATAAATTTCTGCAACACTTCCGTTAGCATATACCAGGTGTCTTTTCTTCACGGTCCCTCAGGCCCTCATCAACAGTCTCCTTGAGTCCCTGTCAGTTTATAATAACCATTTTTTCAATGTCCTTCCAGCTTCTGGCCATGGTCTGGTATGAAAGCAAATGTCACATACTTTATTCTATTTTTTTCATGCAACTACCCCACATCTAGGAACCAAATTCTGTTCCAGTTATTTATTGCTGCATAATGAAGTACTCCAACATCTAATAGCATACAATGACAACCATTAAATTTTGATAAAAATTCTGTGGGTTAGGAATTCAAGCAGGCTACAGCAGGGATCTCATCTGTTGGGCCTTCTCTAGAGACGGGCAACGGCTGGAGATGGCTAGGACAGTTTAACTAGGGCCATAAGTTTGCAGTTGTTTTTTTTTTTTCCTCCCTCTTTGAGATCTACTGGAGTTGAAATATCCAAGATGATTCCTTTACTCACATGCCTGACAGCTGGGCTGGGATGGCTATTTTTCCATATGGTCTTTTTACCTGACTAGCCTGAGTATTCTCATAACATGGTAGTCCAGGTTTGTTAGTTTTTTTTTTTACATGGCTATTATGATAAGTGAACATGTCAAGAGTCCGGTATAAGAATTTTGGGACTTCAAGGCTGGCCTTGAATTCCCACATCATTGGTAATCAGGCCCTATCTGATCATAGGGTCAGATCAGATTCACTGTTGGAGGACACTCCACGAGGATGTGAGTATCAGGAAGCATGGCTCACAAGGAGGCTACCTGGAGACTTAGTTACCACAATGCCCATTGCCCAGGTAAACTATGTGGCCAGAGGCCAAGCAGACCACAGAAATTATAAGGGCATTTCTGGGAAGCTAGAATTTAAAATTAGGATAGAATCCATGAATTTAATTTACTCCCACCACTGCACAGTTTTCATATTCTCTCCTTCAGATTACAACATACCAACATTCATTCTATTGGACTTGTGTGAATTCTTAATGATCTCTGGCAAATCTATATACATTTTGTAGATATCAAGCTAAGAAATGTTTGATTTTTTTTCCATATGAGGCTGTCTTACAAGTTTTTCTGATTGTTGTTACAAAAGTTAATGATTTGTAACATTACAAGAATTTTAATTCAATCCCAAGATTTAAATATGATAATTTCTCCCTTCCTTCAGTTTTTTATACCATGTTGTTCCATGGATAACATGTATGATTAAAACTGAATCAGTTTGAAGTATATTTGAAAATTCTAGCCTATTTAAAATTTTGTATTGCTAGCCTCAAGCTTTAAAAACATTGGCTTTTTCTCTTTGTTAAGTCTGAAAAACTGTCATCGACCAAAACATATTTTGGGAATTCTAAAGAGATAAATGCTTTCTGTACGTTAAGACTTCAGCTTTGGAAAGAGTAGAATCACATGGGACAAATTGTGTGGGATATTGATACTCTGTTAGTAGAATAGAGACTCAAAATACTCTTTGAGTATGTCATTATCAGCTGAGACATTCTGGGCACAGCATGGAACACATACTGTGACTAACGATCCCAAGGATAAGAAGTGTGGAACAGTGCATAAAATGGTATTTGAATACATAAACCTTATGTCGCCCATCAAATTTGAGCAGGAATATTGTGTCTAGGAACATGAAACAGACCACCCGTTTATAGGGTCAGGGAACCGGAAAAGAAAAGATAAGATAATGAATTAAGAGGGAAAAAAGGAGGCAAAACACAAAGCACAGATGGCAAATGAAGGATGAGATAAGGGGAAAAGAGGGTGGCAGTGATGCTCCAGTTACATGGTTTTGTTTTTCACATTTTTAAGTGAGTAAACTAGGATAGATTATTTTAATAGTCTGGTCATAGTTTGTTTTCCTTTCCTTTTTCCCGTCTGTGTACATCAGCTCAAATTATTTCCATATTGGGATAAATGGCACTGATATAGACACAGGTGGGGGGAAATGGTTCTTTGCTAGTGTTTCTATAATTCAAAACAGAAACAATCCTTCTCCATCCACCTTCTCCTTTTCTTCTTTGGGTTCTTTAATATCTTCTTCCAGGTTTCTCCAGATTGTTGCAGCTACAGCTGCAAAACACACACTGAAGAGAGCACATCCATTGGGAGAAAGAGAGAAGTAGAGAATCATCATGTGATCTGGTTGTGAATCCTTTTTATTTTGATGGAGACAAAGCTCTTTGTTTCCTGTTTCTCTTCCTTCCCCCATCTTTCCTTCCTCCCTTGTTTCCTTCCTCCCTTGTTTCCTTCCTCCTTTGTTTCCTTCCTTCCTTGCTTCCTTGCTTCCTCCCTTGCTCACTTACTTGCTTTCTTCTTTTTATTGGTCAGTTCATTTTTTCTTTTTCTTTTTTAAAGATTTTATTTATCTTAGAGAGAATAAAAGATAAAGAGGGAGCCAGAGAAGGGGGAGGGGCAGAGATGGAGGGAGGGAGAGAATCCCAAGCAGACTCCACACCGAGCGCAGCGCCCGACGTGGGGCTCAGTCTCACAACCCTGCGGTCGTGACTTGGGCCGAAACCCCGACTCCTCTCCATTTTCATTCTTGCCTACACAGGAGCACACTTCTGGGGGCACGAGGAAACACCAGCAGGCCTCATGAATGATGAATGTTTTCACAGAGAGAGGGGAACAGAGGTTACATTTAACAAGTGAAAATAATCCTGATAATTGTTTTATAAGTTTCATATCCATTAGGATCGAAGCTTAAAATCGAGTCCTGTGACCTGTCTATTCCTAGGTTAGAGCAGAAGGTGTGATTAAGAGAATTTCCCTTCAATCCTCTGTTTGACAGAGTCAGTGGTCAGGACCACACAGAGCAGCTTAAGTTGTTGGAAGTAAACTTTTAGAAGGGAAGTGATTAAACTGCTTTCCTGCAAATATGAATTTTTGGAACTATTTCCTGAAAGAGATCTACACTCTACAGGGTCCCTCTAATAAGACCACAGCTGGCAACCTGGGTGTTTTGCCCCAGGCGGCGTGCCAGAGAGGCCCTGCAAGGTACCAGGAGACAAATGAGCCCCCTGGAGCCTGTCACCCCACGGGGCTACCCGCCCTGCCTGGGACCGCCTTACGGTCGCTCACTGCAGCTGTCAGGCTGCGCCTTTGCTCCTCACGGCTCCTCTCAAAACAATATCCATCCAAAGGTGTCAATTAGGTTGTACAGGTGGCAGCAGCGCCACTTTTATGAAGAGTTGTTTTTAAATATATGGGAAGAATATTGATAACGCCCATTTAAATATTTATGAAGGCAAAAACATGACCCATGTCCTGGAGGAAGATAAAACTGCTCACAAAATCAGAAAGCCCCGGACAGAACAAAAGTACCTCGAAGGTGTTAAAAAATTATTTCCTTACCAAAAAAAATATTAAGGTCTGAGAAAAAACCTAGGGGAAGAATAATCAATATGAAGGATAGAATAATAAAAAACGTGAGCAGCTCTTTTAAAATTGTCATTATGCAGATTCCATAAAATGTGCGTAATATTTTGAATCTCCTTGCTCTTTGGATCTAGAGAACTTATAAAAACATAGACAAGTATGTTATGTAAAATAGAATTAGGAGAATCCGATGTTAAAGATGCTCATATTTCTTCAGGTGGCTGACCAAGAGAGACCATATTATGTCTGAAAGAGGTGTTTTAAAGATTAAAAAGAGCCTTTTGTTACTATAACATTTGTGCATATTTATTGTAGAAAGAGAAAAATAAGCAAAAGTAAAAAAAAAAAACTCTATTATGATCACACAGATATTTTCACTTTTAAAACCTTGTTTATATCCTCAATGAATTTTCTGTATATTTCATGTTGATTTAGATTTCCGTATGTCTACACATAACGTGTACGCGTAAAACGGGCTGAGGCTGCCGAGCTATTGGGTGGCCTTGCAGGTGCGGAGGCGGGTCGCGGTGGCGCGTGTCCGTGGGCGTGTCTGTGGGCGTGTCCGTGGGCGTGTCCCCCCGGGCTGCTTCGGCCCAGCATCGCCCAGACTCTCGCTGGGGTGTGGCTTGGCTTGGCCCGACGGGGTGCAATGCAGGCTCCTTCGCTGCGTTTATTTGTCGTGGCCCTTAGGGCCCTTCCAACCTGGAAGAGTCTCACGGTTCTGTTTCGTTTTCGTTTCAAAGGCTCGTCAAGGAGTCCGGGCCGGTGCCGGGCGAGCCGTGCGCAGGGCCTGGCGCCCCCGCAGCTCGGGACCCGCCCGCTGCCCCCCCCCGACTCCGCCGCGGCCGCGCCACCCCGAGGGCAGCGGCCTGGTCACCCGCCCGGGGCTCCCCGACCGATCCCCGCCGGCGGCCCCGGCCCCGGCCCCGACCCGCGGGCGTCCCGACCCCGACCTCGACCCCAACCCCGACCCCAGCCCTGACCCCGCCCCCGCCCCGCCCCCGGCCCCGCCCCCGCCCCGCCCCCGGCCCCGCCCCCGCCCCGACCACGGCCCCGACCCCGACCGCGACCCAGCCCTAACCCCGGCCCCGACCCCGGCCCCGACCTCGCCCCGACCCCGGCTCTGACCTCGACCCCCGCCCCCCCCAGACCCCGACCTCAGCCCTGACCTCGACCCCGACCTCGCCCCGACCCGGCTCTGACCTCGACCCCGACCCCGGCCCGTGGGCGCACCGACCCGACCCGACCCCCACCCCCCTGAACGCTGGTCCCAGGCGCCGAGTGCCCTCGGCCTCCTGACCTTGCTGACGCTGCTCTCTGCATCTTTCTGGTTTTAATGTAATCAGACTTATCCATCTGTTTTTAATGGTTTCTGGATCTCACTTCTATACCGAGGCTTTCCCTACCCCCAAAATCAATAACTTTATAGTACAAAAAATTTGAAAGTATTTAGATCTTCATCCCATTCGTAGTTTTTGCCAGTGTCTGATACGAGGCACAAGTCTAATCTGGTCTTTTTTTTGCAGGTTGTACCTGTTTGGATGCCATTTATTAAAAAGTCTATCTTTAGCTTAGTGATCTGAAAGGCTGCCTTTAACATATACTAAATTTCCAAAATGTGTGTGGTTATATTTCTGGCTTTCATGTTTTATGTCTTTTCATATGTCAATATTATTAATTTTTGAGACCTTATGTATGATACAGTGTATTACCTGGTAAGGCTAGTCCTATCTCATTTCTTTTAAAGACTTCGTCCTGCTGTTTCTACTTAAATATTTTTTCCATATGAACATCAGAATCTATTTGTTTACTTCCACAAAAATACCTGTTTGTATTTTGTAGTTTATTTTGAATTCATAAATTATTAAAGATAATTGATATCTATAAGACTTTGATTCCTTGTATCAAACAGCATGACAAATCTTTACATCCAAGTCTACTTTTGTGCCCTTCAAGAGCATGTTAGAGTTTTTTTACATAAGAATCATTCCTTTTAAAAGGACTAATGTCTGTTATATGTTTTATTACTCCCAAACCTGTAATTTGGAAAGCGTGTCCATATATATAACCTGACATTAATACTTCCTCCTCTTTCTGATGGGCTAGCATACCTTTACAAAATGTCTTACTTTCTTCATTTCCTGCTGTCTCTTTTCTTTTTCAAGTGTGCTTTGTCCAAACAGATCATTGCCATTTGCTTTTAATTTATTATATGTTTGAAGCAAGACTTTCCATCATTACCTGTGTTAACTTTCCCCTATGTGTCTTCTTTTTCGAAAGACATCTTTATTTTTTAAAAACTTTTTAGAGACATCTTTACTTTAAAGTGAAGCTGAGCCATGTTTTAAGTCATATAAACTCCACTTTGCTTTTTTTAAGATACAGACTTGCCAGGTTAACTTGAGAATTTAATACCTTAAGATATAAATTGATTTTGTTCTGAAACAAAAACGTCTGCACATTTTTAAGCCCACAAATAATACTTTTAAAAATTGTTAAGTATGCAGTGGAAAATAAAATAAACTATGCTCACATCTTGTGTCGGTTGTTATTAGAGAATCTGGTGCTATTACTAAAAATTATAAATGTATTATAAAGTAAAAATATGGACATTTTAGTAAAAATTAAATTCTATTGTTTTTTTAGGAAAACAGTACAAATATTGAAATTATCTTTAATGTTTTCAGTTTTGATCCTTTTTAGTTGATCTGGGAAAATAAATACTGTTCCAGAGGCAAGTCATAGATAGAACTAACTCTTGACAGTTAAAGTAATTCATGAATGTCTATATTTCCTAGTTTTCTGTAAGAGTGTATATGGTAGAACATTTCTGAGTTCTGGAGAACTAAGCTATTCTAAAAGGATTGTTTAAAAATCTAAATAAACCAATACCAAATGGAACATAGTGTAGTAAAAGAAATTAGGCAAAAAGAAAGACATTTTAAAAAATAAAAATAAATTTTAAAATTGTGACTTAAATAGTGAAATAATCTAGTTGTCAAATACAGAAAGAATAAAAATATATGATTTAACTGAGAGCAACTATAAAAACTAAGCCACCAATTATAGCAGAAAGCACATTAAAACTAATATGAAAAATTTAAAGTAATTAGTGGACAAAGAAAAACTGGTACTCATAGCAAATACTTTTAGCAATATGAGATCTCATTTTTCAGATAAAGGAACGAAGTCTTAGAAAGGTGAAGGTCACTTGCTCAGAAAATCCATCTTCTTATTTGAAAATAAGTATCGAAATTTTCTGAAAACAAGTCTAAAATAATTTTTACTAAAACATACTTCATGATTTAAATGTATTACATGTGAATAATGCTAAATGTCCTGAAATAATGCTAAATTTATGCACAAGTAACTAATGATATACTAGTTTATTGAAGGGAAAAATTATATTTAGTACTTCTAAAGTAAGCTTAATTTCTTTACTTAAGCTAAACATGATTAATATAATATTGTTTTCAACTTTTTTTTTTTTATTAAAATTGAGATTTGAGAAAGGGTCACCTTACAAATTCATTCCATTGTAATGAATAAGGAAAATTAACAGTACTGAAGGGATCATATAAATGAATATGATGTTCTAAACAGGAGATGGAATAAATGTATAGAAACATTAATTTGTATTTTCCTAGGGGAGAGAAAGGAGCATACATGTTCAAGTGTTCAGTATATGAAGACATGATATTTAATATGCTTTGGCAATATACTGTTAGCCCAGGTAGTATTTTTTATCTACAAAATAACTTTTTTTGTGAAAAAGTCCATTATATTGACTTTTTAAGACTTTACTAATATGTAACCATCATAGAAGTAAAACTAGGAAATACAAAATAAAAAAAGTAAATGGCTCATAATCTACTCAGAGATCATTAGTTTTTTACATTATTGTGCTCATCTTTTTAGACAGAGACATAGACGTTTTTGTCCTCTAAATAGATTCCTTTCATAAATACTGTTTTGTAGCTGTGTTTTAAACTTCTTTTCATGTATTATTTCATCTGTGCTGTAATTTCTATTTCTGGACCATTTAGATTTTTTTCATGGTTTCACATTATAAATATTGACATGAACACCCTATAGCTAAATCTGTATCAACTGTCCTATAACTATAGTTTCCAAAGTTGCTAATATCTATCAGCTTCGTAGTATTGCTCTTGTTTGTGGTTTCAGGTGAAACTTCACTGCCTAATGTGGCAGGATTTGGCATCCCTGGCATGCTCAACTGGGACGCTTTGGATACTTCCATTAATCACTAAATATATTAACGTGTTGAGTACTATGTGTAATGAGAGGCATCATATATTGAATGCTTAATGGCATCTATGTGAGGGAGGCATAAAAAACTAGAGGTTACACGTGAGGTTTGTTTTACTCAACAAGACTAAGAGGGCTTACCAGATCTTTCCCATGCAGACTTCTGGAGAAAAATTAAGGAAACTTTCTAACTGATCTTCAAATGCTCTTTCTTATGTTGTAGACAAGTTCATGGAAAGGAAATATTCAAAGCCACAGGTCAGTTTTCTACCACATTAACCAAGGTACTAGGTTTTTAAAGTAGTAGGTTAGCAATAAAGCTCCTTCCCAAATGGGCAATGGAGACTAAAACAGTCAATGAGTGGGGAGACAGTTGTGTGCATCTGTGATGTACTGAAGTTAAGACTTTTGATCTTTTTTTGGCTTCCGTGACTTACTAACACATCCTTGTTATCTCATTATTGTTATTTCAGCTATTTTATGCATCAGAAACTAAAATCATATGCTGATTATGAGTTGGTTTAAAAGATTTAGATCTAAAAACAAATTAAAAATACATGAAAACTTGAATAAAAAAATAATTCCAGGATCTTCAGATCATGAAAATAAGATCATTTATACTGGAATAAGCTGAATTCTATCACACTGCAGGGAGTTCTTAACGTCTTTGATGAATGAGAACTGTGTATTTTAGGTCATCTGACATGATTTTAGAAATCCTTGAATTGACTTATAATGAGGAATTGGTTTAAACAATTGGAAATACAATCTTCATCACAGGTTCCAACTTCCTACAGCTTTGAATAATGAAAAATGCTCTTGTTATTGATTAGTATGAGGGTTTGTTAATATTAGGGAAAGAAAAAGGTATAATTGGATTCACTTTAAAAAGAAAATTGCTGAGAGAGGGGAGGTATGTAGATTGTAATTGCTCTAATTCTAAAGAAATCTAAATTCTTCCAAATGCTTAGTAAAATGAAAGGTGGCTTCAATTTAATGTGGAAAAATCCTATTATAACTATGTCTATTAAAACATAATAGACATATGGAAATGGCTTGCGAGTCAACTGATCTTCTATATGTAATACATTTATGGTATTCTTGTAAAATGCCAACATCAAAAGTAGTCATCTACTATGTTACTTGGGACTCTTTTACATATAGACATTATCATTTAGGATTGCAATTTATTCAGAGTGGCTTATATTAGAATTAATTTTGATACTCAAATAAGCTTTCCTCCACCTACCTTTCTGTTGGCCACAGGGATTGTCCTGTGCTATTTCAGCTGAGTTAGTTAACTTTTAAAGAACAGAAGATTTTCTTTGTTTAACTTATTTCATAGGGCTTCAGTGCTTTACCTACACCCTTTTAAGGAATGCTGAGACTCGTGGAGATTTCATGTACAATTATGCAGTGTGATTAAGTCTCACTAAATTAGAATGAGTTCAATTTCCAAAATCTAGTTGAAGGGATGTGGAAACAACATTACATTTTTAAACTGGTCTGTTTAGTCCTTAAAGATACAGGGCTATCACTGCTCTAAGACTATGAGTCTGAGAAATTATTTTTAAAAATTATTTTAAAAAATAATTATGAGAAAATGCAAAGGTAAAATACATTTTTAAATGACAATTTGACATACTGGAGTAATTATGGAACGATAATTAGACTTACTATCCTCTAAGAACCCATGACATCAAATAAGCATTTGTGAATATTTCATAAAAATATTTAAGCAAAAGGCCCTTAAGACACCACTATGTGGTTTACATGTGAAAACATGTTACCACATGAAAAATTTCACTCTAAAGTTTCCACCCAAAACTGAAGGGCTATGCATTGAGGCAACAGCACAGGCTATGCCGTCAAGGTCAGTGATGATGAGCAGCCTGGGTCCTCTTCCGTATTGAAACCATAACCAAACCTCCCAACTTTCAGATGCAGGGAAGAATGCTCCACTCAGTGGGGCCAGGAGAAACTAAAAACATAAAGAAAAGAAAGAAGGGGAAAAGGATGTTCTTCACATAGAAGAGTTATGAAAATGTGTGTTTATTATCTGGATAACATTTTCACTGATGTTATTTGGAGAAACAAAATTACAGCATAAAGTATATATAGTAAATACATCAGTGTGTGATAGGTTGACTTAGTTCAATTAATCCACCTTTGCTCCGAGACCTGGCATGTTACTGAAATTCACTGTCCTAAGTTACATGAAACCTGTATTCTCTCTCCACTTCTCCTCTGTAAACAGGTTTTGGGAGTCTCGCCTGCAGCAGCCTCTTACCTGAGCTGCTCTTTTGACCTCAAATTCTTCGCAAGGCAACTAGACTCTCAGGTCATTTATCTTTCCATTTATCACTCTCTGGCTCAAAAATCTTTTAATGGCCTCCCATCACCCTTACATCAGTGTTGCCAGATAAAATATAGGATAGGTGCTACACAGCAAGGAGGAATATTGTATTATTGCAGTACTTGTATGAGATGAGATATTTTATAATAAAAGTTATTTGTTGTTTACCTGAAATTCCAATCTGCATATATACTTGTAATATATCTGTATCTGACAGATTCACTAAATCTGTCACTCTAATCTAACCGGTAAAGCAAATCCTTTTTACTGGACTACAAACCTTGCTCTGAGGCCGGCCTGCCTTGGCTGCCGTCATCACTAGTCTCTACCACACTCTTCTCTACTCCTTGTTTTACAAACTGCAGGGTGACCCCTTGGCAGATCCGGAGATCAACTTATGGTCTCTATTTGTATTAAAAAAGAGAGAGAAAAAAAGAAAGTACAGTTCTCCCCCCCTTACTGGTAGTTTCGATTTTCGCAGTTTTGGTTACCTGTGGTTTCAGTTACCAGAGGTCACGCAGCACCCAGAAGCAGAGGATCCTTCCTCTGTCACACTGTCGTCAGTCTACATCACCGTGACTATGTCGCTCACCTCACCTTATCTCATCACATAGGCATTTTATTACCTGATATCATCACAAGAAGGGTGAGTACAGTACAGTAATATTTTGAGAAGGAAATTTTGAGAAAGATCACATTCACCTAACTTTTATTTCAGTATATTGTTATAATTATCCTATTTTATTTTATTATCATTGTTATTAGTCTCTTACTGTGACTAATTTATAAATAAAATTAAACTTTATAGGTGTGAACATATATGAAAGGCCATAGTATATGTTAGGGCTTAGTACTCTGCAGTTTCAGACATCCATTGGGAGCCTGGGGCATATCCCTGCAGGATGGGGGGGCTGCTGTAATTGAAACAGAGATCAAAGTGTGTAACATGTGGGAAGGAAAACGTTTCATAACATTCAAGTCACATATGTGTCCGTGTGTCTGCGTCTGGATGGGCACTAGAAGACAGTATAAAACCAGTTAGGTACAGTGGGTCAGAGTCAGGTATTTTGAAAGCCACTCCTAGCCACGTTGTCGTCATTCACTCATTTCCTCAAACCTGAGAGTGCAACTGCTTTCCTGCTTCTTGGACTTGCAAGTGCTGTTTTCTCTGCCTGGTATAATTATCTTCACAATACCTTACTCCTTTCATGTATCTGCCTCCTTGTCATCCTTTGGTTCTAAACGGAAATGGCACTTTATAAAGAGGCTTAGCACAGTGGCATCTGCTGGGTATGGAGAGCCTGCTTGGCCTTCCTCTAATGATCTGGGGCTCACAAATATTTTGAATGATAACTCAGTCTCTCTCTCTCTCTCTCTCTCTCTCTCTCTCTCACACACACACACACACACACACACACACACACACACTCAATTTTATCTGAATTTATAATCAAAGAAAAGTCAGTGCTTTTCTGAGTAGGTTCTCTATGACACAATGTCACTTTTTTGAGGTATATTTCAGCATCCCTCTTTTTAAAACACAGTCAGAAATAATGAAATTTAAATAGAGGAATCTGCTTCTTTATTTTGGTTGATCTAATTATTTACATATTTGTTACAGTGTATAAGTACCTGATTATTGGAAAGTGGCCTTCTGTGGCGTGTTCTGTTTTTAATTCACAAGAGGGATTCACATCTCTTAAAATGAAATAATTTGTAGAAATCTGTTTTAAGGATCAGAGAAAAATTCTTCTTGAATATGCTTACGTGGACTAACAGCATTGATTTGATTCTAAGTGATACTTATAAAAGCCTTTGCATAATGTCACTCTTTTCCATTTATACAGACTTCTAAAAAATGAGCATGCTTGTCTTCCAGCTACTAACAACAGATGTGCTTAGCATAAAATATCAGAAGTAGATTTTGCAGACTGTAGCTAAGATCTAGTAAAATTGGAATGAAAATTGGCCTTCGAGGGAGCTGTCTGCTATTTTCTTCTGCAAACCTGTTTCTTATTTTCCTTAGAAGTGAGGGGAAAAGGATGGGCTTGCCGTCCTGCTTCTGCCTAAGCCCTGCCTCTGCTTACCATCTTTTGCAAGAACTTTTACAAGAAAGTTCAAATTGGTCTTTGTGTTAGAGACCTTGAACAAGAGGTTTTTAAAAAGAGTAATCTCTTATGCTACTTTTATCTGAAGTTTTAAAATTCAATTGCCTTTGTCATAGAGTTACCAGCCATTAAGCATCCCTTCTAATTTTTTTTTTCTAAAAATTACTCTGAATTTAAGCAGAAGCAATAGGGGAAACTGAAAAGCATATGAGACTGCTTCTTTTAATTTATGACAAAGAAAGCTATTGCACATGCTTTTTAAAAATATTTATAAGTACTTTTCTAAAATATTCTATAGCACCTCAATTTTCCTTTTAATAGCAATTGTGAGAGGTTTTCAAGTTTTTAAGAGCAATATTTGAATCTACCCTGATGTTCTGGTATATTACATTTGTGTTAATAATTTTGGTAATACACTGGTTATTAACAGCAGCTTACATTTCTATAGAAAATGCAGTTTTCTTTACTTGCTATTACTTCAATTTCTTGTGCAATTTCTTTTTTTTTTTTAAATTTTTATTTATTTATGATAGTCACACAGAGATAGAGAGAGAGAGAGGCAGAGACATAGGCAGAGGGAGAAGCAGGCTCCACGCACCGGGAGCCCGACGTGGGATTCGATCCTGGGTCTCCAGGATCGCGCCCTGGGCCAAAGGCAGGCGCCAAACCGCTGCGCCACCCAGGGATCCCTTCTTGTGCAATTTCTGAAGCAGAAATTTATTCTATTAAATTCTGAAATATTATTTTTCTCAAAGCTTTGTAATATGTTTTGTTTGTGAAATTTTAACAAACTGAATTAAATTCTTAAGCTATTTTTTTAAAAATCTCTCCAAGGCTTGGTATTTTTTTAATAATTTTTTTTGGTTGGCTTTATTGAATTATATGAAACAATAAGCTCTTTATTAAATCTCTTAATCATCAGAAAGCCTTGTGTAGACATTTTGCAAGCAGATAAAAATAATCTTTTCTTATAGAATTACAAGTCTTTATTTCAAGTAGGAATAATGACATTTTGTTTATTTTTCAGATTTATCATACTGTACATATCTGGAAATACTATGCAGCTGAAATACCATGCAAAGAAATTGACCATACCAGTGTGTACCCCATTTTTTTGTGGAACTGATTAGTTTTGTAATACTTGCATGATGACAAACCAAAAGTTTGTTCCGTATTGATGCACAAATGAAATTTATTCTTGATTTGCTACTGCAGAATGCATTTTCAAAACTAGCCACTATTTGAAAAATTGTTTCTGACTTGTGGTTGGCCAGAAGTCTTGATTGCAGAACAACCTCAGTCCTGAATGTAGGGCACTAGGCAGCTGTTATTTTTTTCTGAGAACTTGACAGTTGCAGTAGTTTAAAGCCAAGTCTTGATGCTCCGCTACATTAGTTATCCTTCTCTCCCATGTACAATCGCTGCCATTTTATGATGGTTGAGCATCAAGCTCACTCTTATCCTGGGTGAGTGCACCACTGAAATCACAATAGGGACCAAAAAAGTTTAAGAGCCCAACATTTTTTGGTGATCCTGAATTCACATTTTAATATAAAAATTCTTTTGAAAGGAAAGTAGTGACTAAAGAAACTAAAGAAACTGATATTGAAAGCAAAAATATGTCTGTGTTATGTTTCAGTTTTGAGATTTCATCTGTAAGTTTTATGTCCCCAATACTTGGCCTGTGTTGTGTGTCATGCAACACTTTGAGAGTCTTCTAGATACGATTTTCATCATGTTATGTGGTTTTCTTCATGTTCCCTTTTCTCTGTCTTTTCTTCATGTGCTGTGGAAGTAACCAAGTTCCGTAGTAAGTAGCTGTGGTGATAAATTTGCATGTCAGGACTTCCCTGCGATGTACTGAAATGTGTTCTTCAGCATGTTCAGTTGTACTATTCAAAACACTAGGAATTCCCTAAAGCCTCCAGAAGGGACGTGCACACTGGGATTATTTTAACTCTAATACTTTTGCTTATGCCAGTAATAAGATGAATTGGAATTGTTTTCAAAACATCAGGAAGCATATGCTGATAGCCTCTGTAGGTCAATTGTCATTTCATGCTTATGGTTGAATGGAACAAATTTAAATATATGGGATTTGGCTTGGCTTTACTAGATTTGCAGAGGATACTGTCTGGTTGATGTAACCACGGTGGCCATGAGAATGTGCCTCTCAGATCTCCAGCTGCTTAAGGGAGCTTAAGTGTCCAAGACCCTGGAAACTACCCTCTGAAATTCACATTGCTGCTTGTGCCAATGGGCTTCCCTTATGCTGCTCCCTGTCATGATTGAGCATGGCGGGGGTACTGAGGTGAGGTGAGCATGTCCCTCGGACATGCTGAATAATTTTGGCTTAAGGACTCACAGACTGCCTTTTATTAGAACTACATGACAGTCTGAGATGCCCCACAATAATTCAATCTGTCATTCACTAGAACCTTCTTTCTTTTCCATTCATTTTCCAGCAGCCAGACTTATATTATGGCCTGGTAACTCTGTATTCCCCCCCCCACCTCTTGTGCCTTCTCCTATGAGAGTTCTTTCTTCTTTATTCCGGTTTTGGGGTCTGCTTCTCAGAAGACCCAGGCTCTAATACAGAGTCTTCTCTAAGACTGAGAAGTCTTAAAAAGAATTTTCTCCATGAACATGTAGATCTATTAATTTGCTATTATAATTGAATGCATGCTTGGTACAAAATAACCAAGGAAATCAGAAATAATTTCATAAGCAAACTCAAATAATTTGGTGAGTAGACAGGCTAAAATTATAAACTAAAAGAGGTCTTTTTTATACTTCCATATCTAAAGATATAGTGAGAAAATGTAGAGCTTACCTTCACATCACATAAATTAACAATAGGAATAAAGGAGTTAATGCTTTAAAAGATTTTTTGCAGTGTGATTGGATTAGCATGTAATCCATGTAATTAATATAATCCATTAAATATTAAGTTTATCAATGAGTTCTAATATCAAGATTGTAATGGTATCTTCACATGGTTTTATTTTCGTGCTAGAAATCTAGAGTATCACTAGACTATAGATCCCTCAGTAGTCTAGATCCCCTTGAGGAGAGAGATTATGATTACTTTATTTTGTATTTCAAGTACCAATGAAGGCCAAATTCAGAGAAAGTGCACAATGGCTGTTCTTGCACCTTCTTACTCAAACTATTGTCAAGGCCAGCATTACTGACATTACATGAGAACTTGTTAGAACTTCAGAATTTAGGGTCCCCTACAGACTCTACTGATTCCAAGTCCACACTTCTCAGGATCTCTAGGTGGTTCATGTGCACGTTAAAGTGTGAGATGCCATGATTCAGAAGACTTGTCTATCTAGTGTTCATTCTTTCTACATTCTTCTTCCTAAAATAACTGTAGCTGTAATCAGGTTGTCTTATCTGCCTCACAGCCACTTGATTCAGGGAAAGCTAGCAGCATCTTTAGCATCAGGGGAGAAGCTACATTTATTTAACCTAGTGGTGGTCGGATCCTCTTTACAAATGATTTATCTATAGGCCAAATGGGAAAAATTCTCTGGGGAGAGCACTTCTGGGCAAGGTATTATTTAATTCAAAAAGAGAAAATACCCTTTTCTTTCCTCTGGATTTTGCTGTGTCTTTATGAGACTTATAATACTCTCTTAGCTTCTTTTCTACTTGCCTGATAATGTAGTCAACTGAAAGAAGTTGGGACCATGAAACAAAGAGGGCTCTGACCTATTTTCAGAAACATTTTTCATCAGTGGAAACCAAAACCGTATTGACCTTTTTTCAGTCCAATTACTCGGCCACCTTTTTGAGTATTCGATAAGGGTGGTCCAACTTTCTTCTGGAAACCTGTCTCCCACGGCCTGAGACTCTAGCCTCTGACTCATTTGAATACTTCTTAAAATCAGCCTTCTTTACTGCCTTCCTTACATCTAGGGTGCTACCTGAGGATAGCTTGTATTCAAGACATTTAATAAAAATCAGACAATTATTTCTGGAGAGTTCCCCCCTAAATTCCATTTCCTTTCACCATCACCCCTTGCGTGGGAGATGAAGTTATTCTAATTTGTTCTATAATCAAAGTTGGTATATATTTCACAAAATAGTGATTTATAAGAAATCCATATTTGGCCATTCAATGACCAAAATACACCGCTCATGTATATTTGGTCTTTATCCATAGTTTCCCAAACTTTCGGAATTTCCTGAGTGATAAGAGCAATGGGAGCATTTTTTGGTATAATATTCGGTCTCTTGTGTTTAATTCCTAAAATAGCTTTGGAGCCATAAAGGTAAAATTGATATCTTGCTATTCATAACAAGCCCCTTGCCACCACAACCAGGTTTATGTTAATTAGGTGGCTTTTGGAAAGCACCTAAGGATGGGGGCTGGTCGCCATGGAAACCCAACTGTGAATAAAAGTTCAGAACTTTAGTCTCCCTCCCTGATTTCCAGGGAGAGGAGAGAGGCTAAAGGCTGAATTAATCACCAATGGCCAATGAGTTCATCAATTTTGCTTATTTAATAGAGCCTCCATAAAAGCTCAAAATTGCAGGTTCAGAGAGCTTCTGGGTTGGTGCGCAGGTGGAGATGCAGAGATAGTGGCAAAACTGGAGAGAGCGTGGATGCTCCATGACCTTTCCCCATACCTTGCTGTAAGCATCTCTTCGTCTGGCTGCTCCTGAGCTACATCCTTTCATAATAAGCCAACGAGGTCATTACTAGTAAGTAAAATGTTTCCCTGAGTTCTGTAAGCCTCTCTAGCAAATTAATGGAACCTAAGGAGGAGGCTGTGGGAGCCCATGATTTATAGCCAGCTGGTCAGAAGTACAGGTGACACCTGGACTTGCGACTGGCACTTGAAGTGGGGGGCAGGGGGCAGTCTTGGATGACTGAATGTGGAATCTATGCCAAGTAGATAGTGTCAGAATTGAGTTGAATTCTTAGACACTCCACTGCTGTCAGAGCATTGCTTGGTGGTGTGGGGGGAAAAAATCCTCTTTAACGTATTGGAATTGTGTTCAGGATGCACTTATGTTTTTATAATAGCATATAGCAGTTCTATATTGAGTTGTGCAATCTTTCATCTTTTATCCTAGTACTTTGCAGTTTTTAATCTAGCACGTTTTTAACATGACAGAAATATTCAATTAGTTTCTTTTTTTAAAAATTTTATTTATTTATTCATGAGAGACACAGAGTGAGGCAGAGACACAGGCAGAGGGAGAAGCAGGCTCCCTGTGGGGAGCCCGACCTGGGACTCGACCAACCCGGGGTCACGCCCCAGGCTGAAGGCAGACGCTCAGCTGCTGAGCCACCCAGGCGTCCCGATATTGTTTCAATTAAAGTAAAATCAAGTGATTCTCTTAAGGCAAATGCATATTTCTATGTGCCTTGTTCTGTGTGTAGATATCCTAGCTCTTCCAGTTTGTAGTCTGATTTTTCAGTGTCCAGCGGTTAGATGCAGTGCTTATAGAATAAATATAGGAACAAATAATTCACATCACTCCACGTTTAAAAAGTGTTAATTTTATTACTCTATTTTTTCTCTTTACGTGTTTAATTACTGGATTAGTTGAAGGTGGAGTAGGAAACAAGAATCCAGGGATACATTTACATACATTAAAGACTTATTTAAACATTTGTCCTACAATCTGTTGATGAAGGATTCAAAACTACTACGGAAGAGCAGGAACCGTCATTACCATGTGAATGAGGACTAGAGTCAAGATACTACAAAATTCAGTCTTTATTAATAGGGTTGGGCCTTTAGATGGAAAAATTCCTGCTTTTGATTAAGAACTAATTCAGGGGTTATTCAGAGACAATTATGTAAGACCTGGAGATTTCTCATGTGTATGCTCTCCTGGGATGCAGGTGCTTGAAGCAAAGTCTTGAAAGAAATAATAGAAATATAATTTCCAGATGATATGTTAGAATCATAGAAGACGGAGTTCTATGAAGAAGGAATTAGAGAAAATGTGTAAATTTCTTTACATCTATACTTTAGGACTTTAAAGAAATCCCCCTCCTTTATCCATATAATAAAGAAAGAAAAAGCTGACTCTCCAGTAAGGCAAAAGACATATATTGCAGAACGATTTGCATCTTTAACATAGTCGGTAATGCAATGACACCTAGGAAATCTATCAAGATTTTACAAAAGAAGAAAACGTACTTTCTTGGAAGTCTACAATTATTTGTGGGGTAGTACCATACCGTTTATAGATTTGATCTTGAAGATGTTGTAAACAAGTTCGTAACTTGTCAAAGAGAGACATTGATTGCAAAGGGACAATTTACAATGCTTATTTAATCACAGTATAGGACATGGTGACCTGGTCTTTTGCATTATTAGGACAAATTTTGGTAAGTTCAATAGTATCAAGTTCATCAAGCTGAGAAGGCTGCTTCATGTTGATTAAAATCAGAAGCGACATATATAAGCTACAATGCAAATTTATTATCTTATGACAGAAATATAACTGTCGTAGCACATTTCCTTTAGGAAAGCTGCATGAGGAGACCATTATCAGAAGACTGCTGGTTGACAATAGAATCAGAACTGGTGTCTGAGAGGTGGGAATAAAACAGAGGGGTACTTATAGGATTTGAATATTTCATGCCTACAGGCTAAAATAGGCAGATGTAGCCATTTTCTCAATAGATTCCCTTGCTCATTCCAAAGAGGGGCCAAACTGTTGACTCAGGGCAATCTCTTCCTCATATAATCGTGGAGAGCTGCTGCCAACATCTTCTTTTTTTCCATATACATTTCTCACAAAATCTGGGCACATTTTTTCTTCAGTAATGTTAATTTTTTAATCAATTTGCCATCATATTCTTTTTGCAAGTGATTCTGTCTTCATAAAATGATATCTCTGGCCTATGTATATCATATAGTGTGTGGAAGTTAGAGTTTAACTCCATAAGTAAAATCCTGTTTCTCTTATTACCTACTTCTTGGTCGGCCCATTTCTTGACCTTCCAGGCAATGAATAGCATTAAATTAGATTTATAGAACCACACACAATATTGTCTTCTAATTAAAATCATTTTGCACAGTTACATTACTGTAAACTGTATTTTTACTACCATCATTTTGTAGAACAATGATGATTAATGAGATAACATTTCAAAAATATACCCAGTATCTGTTTCAAATAATGACATTTATATGGAGACATGGAAAATCCGTATATTATTTGAGGCTTGCATAACATTTAAAGTGCTACTACATATGTAACAAGAGTGCTCAGTGACATTTATAAAGTGATTCTGTATGTGGCAGTTATGGGATGGGGTTTATTAAAAATAACTTTTTAGTCTTTAATGAAGGATTAAACAATTATTTTAAAGGAAAGATTTTATATGAATTAAAAATAAATTGTATTGGATTACCTCGTATTTGAATGAGTTGATAGGTAGTTAAGTAACTTTGAAGCACATTTCTGAAGAAAAATAGATCAGGGTAAGAGAGTAAAGAGTAAAAGGTGGTTGGGAAGAAAGACAAGGTGCTGTTTTATTTGTTTTACTTATTTTATTTTTTTATTTTTTAAAGATTTATTTATTCATTTTAGAGAGAGAGCAAGCATGTGCACAAGCAGGGGAGGGGCAGAGGGAGAAGGAGAGAAGCAGACTCTCCACTAAGCATGGAGCCCAATGTGGGGGCCTATCATGGGGCTTGATCTCAGGACTCTGAGATCATGACTGGAGCCCAAATCAAGAGTTCGGGACTTAACCAACTGAATAACCACCCAGGTGCCCTGTAAAGAGCTATTTTTGATAGAATTATGAGGAAAGCCCCAGGATTAAGGCAGGTGTCCTTTGTTCTCCTGGATCATTGACAGCAGTATGTTTCAGATAGAGGTAATTATAAGACTCCAAGACCACCCACACTTGAACTTCTTAACAAAGAGAATTACCTTTAATTTTGGCCATTAGTACATTATTCTACATACTGAAGATCTGAGATTGCAATGCAATCTAAAAATAAGTGACTCAAAATATTGGGAGGAAAAAACCTTTTAGTGCTAAAATTCTAGGGAATGTAGAATCCAGTCTTGTTGTCCTACCCCTTAAAGAGCATGCACGTGACATATCTGGTATTAGTTATGCCAACTCTAAGTGACATATTTGAAGAGAATACCAGCTTGGATGTGGGAAGGTGGTGGTTGTTAAGTAAGGACACTCTTGTGTCCTTATATAGGATTATAAAGCATTAAAAGGACTATAAGCCAGCCCGGGGCTTGGTGTAAATTATTATAATTATTAGGAAATTGTTTTTTTGCTTAAATAATAGAGATGAGTGAGAAAATATAACCAGTTAAGAGAATGAACAAATGACGGTTCACCAACTGCTAATCCTCATTCAAACATGGTTTCTAGGTCTTAAAAATCTGTTATTTCCCACCTTTAGGAGATTTTCTCCTGTGCTACAGCATACGTGAACTCCATAAGCACATACAGCCCGTTAGGAAATGCCAGAGCTGTTGTGCCCAAGGTTGCGAATCCGAGAAACCGCCGAGGAGCCGACACCGATGCAAACACCCGAGGGTTTGTTTTTTTTTTTTTTTAATTTTTATGATAGTCACACAGAGAGAGAGAGAGAGAGGCAGAGACATAGGCAGAGGGAGAAGCAGGCTCCATGCACCGGGATCCCGACGTGGGACTCGATCCCGAGTCTCCAGTATCGCGCCCTGGGCCAAAGGCAGGTGCTAAACTGCTGCGCCACCCAGGGATCCCCACCCGAGGGTTTATTTACAAGCTCAAGCTTGGGTCCAAGTGCACCCGACACAGCGGAGCAGGGACTTGGACCCCGATACTAAGAGGCCTAGCAGTTTTATAGGGGCCAGTGGCCCATGGGATACGCAGAAAGTTGCACAGTCATGTCGGTCCACACGCAGGTGGCCGATTGAATTACACCTTACCCTATAGTATCCACTTGAGCTGGCCTATTACTTTGGTCAGAATCGGCGCCAGTTTTGGGGGACACAAAGCAGGGTTACATTGTTATGAGCCGATTTCCGATTAGGGTGTGCCCAGCGGCCTGACTAGGGTGGGGCAGCGCCTTAAGCAATAAGCAGGTCATGTGAGGATCATAGGGGAGGAGGCGGGTGTAGCACAAAATGGAATCAGTCCTGCTCTGCTTGTCCAGGGGTAGGGGATTTTTGTTCAATTTCCTGGGTCCCACAGAGCAAGCCCCCTCTGACCTCCGGTCTTCTAAAGTTACAGAGATTTAGCCACTCAGGCTTCTGTAGAGCGAAGCGTGGTGGGCAGAGAGGAGTCTGGAGGTACAGGCAGTTGCTGAACTTCAAGTATATCCCAGTGGAGTCTCACTTTTTGTAATACAAATACTAAAATACCCAATTGTTCTTTCCAGCATTTGGCCTAAATTCATGCTCTTCTCTTTGACAGTAGTGCTCCTCCCCCCCACCTGCTGTTTTCTTTCTTGTCTGAGCAGTTCTCAAGTTTTAAGACTCCAGAGTGGAATGAAGTGCTCCAACCATGCTTCCCTTACCTCTGCCCTCACCTAGTTTCCGTAGGGCCCGCATCTTTACTTGACAAAACCACGTATCTCTCTTGGTGTCATTTAACGCCATGTATTAAGACTTAGCTGTTCCTATGTGTCTATTTCCATAGTATAATATACTTTGTTTTAATGCTGTTTTGACTCAGTTTTGGGTCCCGGGAGAGGCGGAGACGGAGGCGGCGGGGGAGGCCTGCGCGCTGCCCCTGGACTGCGACCTCGCGCTGCGGGCCCGGGGGCGGGGGCGGGGGGGGGGGCGGCGAGGGCCCGCGGGGAGGCAGAAGGGCGGGGGGGGGGGGGGGACGACGGCGGGGCGGGGCGGGAGCGGCGGAGGGGGAGGGGGAGGCGGGGGCGGGGGAGGGGGGCCGGGCCCCGGCGGCCTAGTGGACACGCTGGAGGCGGTGCCGCTGAAGCTGGAGACCATGAACGCGCCGGCCTGTGGCGCAGGGTCGGGCAGCTGCGGCTGCGTCACCTGGAGCGCAGGAACCTGCTCATCCCGAGCATCCTGGCTTCTGGGGCGCGCCTTCAGGACCACCCGCAGCTGTCGTCCTTTCTCAACAGCCAGGAGCGGGAGGCCCTCGGCTACCTCTACAGCCTGGCCAGGCTGGGCTACAAGATCAAGTTCTACTTCGGCCGCAACCCCTACTTCCAGAACAAGGTGCTCATCAAGGAGTACGCCGCGGGCCCTCGGGCCAGGTGGTGTCCCTCCCACCCCCGTCCAGGGGCTGCCGGGGCACGATCTGCCGTCCCTGAGCCCGGGGAGCCCGGACAACAGCCGCAGCTTCTTTGGGTGGTTTTCCAACCACAGCTCCATCGAGTCGGACAAGACGGTGGAGATCATCAGCGAGGCGCTGTGGCCCAACCCCCTGCAGTACTACCTTATGAGCGAGGGGCCCGCGCCGAGAAGGGCAGGCCGGGCCCCCGGGCCCCCGAGCCCAACTGACCCTGCCCCAGTGTCCCCACGACCCCCGTCGGACCTGCGCCTCGCCGACCAGGCCGCCCGCCCGCCGTGTCTTCATGGTGGCCTCCGCACACTGGCATCCCCCCCCCCCCCCGGGACTTCAGTTACAAGAATAGGTATAAGCGACCATGTTCTCTCGCCTCCTCGTGGCCCTCGTGGGTCTTCACATCAGTGCTCCGCGTTACAGGGTCTCACCCCTACTGTTCACACGTTCGGCACACCCGCCTCAAGCGTGTGCGGCCTTTTGCCCGCATTGCCTGGACCGTGTGCTGGGCCCTGGCCCTTCCCAGCTGGCTGTAACGTGGACACCAGCCGTCCTCCAGGGGGACCAGCGAGCGCGTCCTCAAGCCCTGCCCCTTCAGGCCGGTGGCCTGCTCAGCTCGGTGCTGGCGCTGGCCGTGCTCATCCGCGGCAGGTGTCGCTGCTGCCGCCACTGCGCAATGCACGCAGGGTCGGCCGTCAGCCCAAACTGATTGTTCCAAAGCCCTGGGTCGCCAGCCCGGTTGCCGCCCCCTCCTGGATCTCTGACTTTGGCCTGTCTGCCCTGCGGGGTCCCCGGCTGCCGGGCGTGGAGGAGGCTGCGCGAGAAGCCGTGTGCCGTGTGTTCTGGACCACGTCTCTCCCTGCCTCCGGGCCCTTCCGATGAACCTTCGTCGAGGTCTGTTCCGTGCCCCATCCCTGTCTGGCCGTTGAGATCTGTCCGGGTCGCTGTCGGCCCCAGTTGGCCTCCGGGTCAACGAGGACCTCGAGAACTGCCCGTGGACCCAGGCCCCTGCCCGTGCGTGAGGCACACACCCACCCTCCCCAGCCTTCCGGGAGCCCGGCCTGCAGACCGGGGGCGGGTGTGTGGACGTGTGCTCGCTGTCATCGTGCTGTGGCTCCAGGTGTGGCCTTGCATCTGCGGAAGATTGAGGCTGTATGCTGCTTATTTTGCCATAAGTAAAATCTTAACCACTTACCCCATTTTTGCCTAATGAGAAAATGTAGCTGTATCGGTCTTCTTCTTCTTCTTCTTTTTTTTTTTTTGTAATGTTTTGCTCTTTATTATGGACGTTTCCAGACATGCACAGAAATGGAGAGGCTATGTCAATTATGAACAACCCGGCATCTTCCTCTCCCCACCTGTATTGATGGAAAGCCCAACACTGTGCCAGCTCAACCTTGACTCCTTTGGGAGATCGGGGAGTCTCGGTGGTGGTGATAGTGGTGGGGTGCACTGTCATGATCACATCAGGTCTGCTGTTTTACTTTGAATGTTAACTAATGAAGTTCTGGAAGTGGGCCTTAGAAATGAACGTCTTCAGGATAAACAGGGAGTCTCAAAAAGAGAGGAAAAGATGCTCCCTTTCAACCCTGTATCCACAAGAGGAGAGAGACCGTTCTGTTGCAGATCTTTCAAAGACTGACACAATACGCTGTTTACTTGAGACCCTTCACCAGGATATCAGTCCTTTTTGCCTGTGAAAGATGGAGGCTTCTGTGGCAGTTAGACATATCATCCGCGTGTCCTGATCTCATAATATAACTGGTCTTGGAAGTATGATTTGGAGATTGTTAGTGTGTTCTGTGAAAATAACCTCCCAAAACAGTTACTGGTTGTCTCACATGGTAATTTGACATCCTGGTAATAATGCAAGTATTCCTTTGTTCCTAAACAGTACAAATAGCTGTAAACTCGCATGCATAATGGAATAATAAAGGTCTGTATCTCTGTTGAAAGAAAAGAGATTAGCTCTGAAGGTATATTCCATATGTAATCAATTGCGTAAGAGGCAAATGAAAAAGTCATAGGTGATTTCATATGGGTAAATGTGAGAGCATCATATGTGACAGAAAGGTAAAGAAGGATTACACCTTCCTCAGGTACAATTTTTCACTATTCCCTCTGTAATGAATAATGGGGGCGAAACTGTAAAGCCTAACTATGGGAAATCTGACACTGAGTGGAAAGAGTATTTTTGGATTTCATTTATTTGCATGTGTGTGTGTGTGTGTGGTGTGCGCGCCCGCATGCAAACACATTCAGTTTGTTATTCATGACATAAGGGGAAAAGTTTGTTGATGGGGTAGCCTAAGAAGAGGTTATGAAAATGTTACATTGCAAAACGGTTAAGTTAGGGAAGAAGATGAAATCAATTGTGGGAACCTGGGTGGGAAGCTCCAATGGAAACGGAGTCAAAAACTTCTAGTTTAGAGACACCTAAGAAAAAGGAGAAATGGATCTCTTCAAAGACTCATACTGATTTTAAGTTAAAGGATTGTTCTTGTAATATATTCTTTTTCCAGGTATTATGTTCACTGATTTCCTAGCATACAGACGATCTGGTGCTGAGTTTCCCGTCTCTTTCTGTATTTTGTGGAGCTCAGGTGTGAAAAACAGGATTTTAGGCCAACTGAATGTGGGTCACTAGGACCTGAAATACTGTGTTATACTGTTATAACACAGTTATACTCTGTGTATAAACTCTAAACTAAACTCTGTTATACTGTGGCCGACTTTTCACTCTTACGATCATAAAGCATTCTCAGAAACAGTAAACTTGCTGAGTTGGATGTGGTTTCAACAAATAAACAATGCAGTCTTCACACATAATTCCCTTACTTAAAACAACCCAGTGATTCTTCACGGTCTTCAAGCGAACTGAAATCATGAGCTTGGTACAAATGCTTTCTGCTCCCCCCCCCACCCCCCATGGGAGGCTCTCCCCCTGGAGCTTCATCTTTGAGCCTCAGGCACAATCTGTATTTCCTTCAAGCCCAAAGCTCTCTTGCATAAGGGCTCCCTACTGCCTGTCCTTTCCCTTCATCTCCACGTTGATGTTCCAAGTCACCCAGTTTCCACACATACACACACACACACACACACACACACACGAAGGGCTAATTATTGCTACCTCAAGTCTCAGGCAAGGTATTTATTTCTTCCCGGAAGCCCCACCTAAATTGCACTTCCAGGAATTTCTCTAATTCGTGCTTTCTCAGCATAGATTATAATCTATTTTAATGCTGTATTTCCTTGTCTGTTAACTTGCTAACCCAAGAGTATCCTCCTTGAGAACACACTCACACTCTGCTTCGTTGTCTTTTTATAACAGGACCTTAACTATGTCTGGCCCAGAAAGAACAGTCAATAAATACTTCTTTCTTATGTGTGAGCTCTAAGCTTTTATTTTTCAAATGGTAACTCAAGGAGAGAGGAACACATTTCTTAGTTCTTGTTTTTAATAGTTTATATGTAGAAGGTTATAGGCAAGTGAGTGATGTTTATACTTAGATATTTAGTAGCCTTTAGAATGCATATAAAACACACCAGTGATTTAAGGAAAATACAATAATTAAGGCAGTGAAAGTTCACTTTTCTGGTACAGGCAAACAAATTCCTCAAGATGATTTTTTTAAACCTCATAGATAACATTAAACTCATTTGTATAATGAGCAGTTAGCTAGTAATCTTTAGAAAATTAGTACCTAGGGGCCCCTGGCTGGCTCATTTGGTTAAGTGCTGACTCTTGGTTTCTGCTCAGGTCTAAGGGTCATGAGACCTGAGCGCAAAGTCTGCTTAAGACTCACTCTCCCTCTGCACCTCCCTGCAGCTCACTCTCTCTCTTTCATAAATAAATAAATCTTTAAAAAAAAAAAAAGAAAATTAGTGTCTAATACAAAATACTTGTTTATTTAAAAAACCTGTTAAGACAAGTTAAAACCTTTATGTGAAATGATTAGAAAATCTTCATACAGGAGTAGAAAGATATAGAATATGTACCTTTGAATGGTAAGCTCTTGGTGGGTTGCATTCGTAGAGAGACTGATGTTTTACAGGAACGAATTTGTTTCAAAGCAGTACTAAGTAATACATCCACTTTTTATTTTTTATTTAAATGCTTTGCACATCATTAAAAAATTGGGGTTTCTATGTCTCAAGGCAAGAGAAATTACTGGGTTCTCCTACGTGGTAATCACGTTTCGAGTGGTGCATTTCCAAGGAGCGTATCTTTTTTTTTTTTCAAAGACAAAAACTCTGTATTCTCTTTGAGCACCATTTACTTTCAACCCTTCAACTGCAATATAAGGTCATTTTGCAGAAAGGCAAATATCAGTCATATATATTTTTTTAAACCAGCTTTTTACCTATTAATCAAATGCAATGAACTAGCCCACTTCTTATCAAGGAAAGAAAACCATAACTTTTAAGACAACAATTAAAACCAATAATTCACATGTTTAGCTATGGGTACTCATGCGCACATAATTTGTGATCGTTACAATGTCACAGTTTCATGTTAGCCGAAAGCAACACCTGTCTTCTCTAACTATTGAAAATGTATAGGATAAAATTCTTTTTTTTTTTTTTTTTTTTTAATTTTTATTTATTTATGATAGTCACAGAGAGAGAGAGAGAGAGAGAGGCAGAGACACAGGCAGAGGGAGAAGCAGGCTCCATGCACCGGGAGCCCGACGTGGGATTCGATCCCGGGTCTCCAGGATCGCGCCCTGGGCCAAAGGCAGGCGCTAAACCGCTGCGCCACCCAGGGATCCCAGGATAAAATTCTTAAGTCGGTTTTTATTGACATATATTGTCTATGGCAAAGATTAATGTTCTTGCCTTTCTGGAGCCTGAGATATAAAACCTCCAAATAATATAAATATCATTTATGATTAAGTTATAATCTTCAAAATAACACACATACATACACACAAAACATACCGTAAGTTTTGGGACAGAGAAGATGTATTACTTTTCCTAATTTATAAAAATTTTCCATTTAATATGTACTTAATACAATTTTAAACTGAAACTAATCACAAGGATTATAGTATTTCTTAATTAAGAGAAGAAATCACATTCTACTCTGTGGATAATTAAGATTCACCAGTAAAATATGTAAATAGGAATTGCTTCTCCTAAGTCGATGGAAAATTTAGAAAAATGCCATCAATAACCCATTATTTGAATTAAATCATTCAGATTTATAGAGAAGTAAAATCGAGAGATAAATTAATTCAGGTTATCTATAAAAGAGTGACATTTCCTTTGTATTTTCTCTTAAATGCTGACAAAATTTAAGTGCTGCTTCCAACCTATTTCTACAGTTTATTCATACATAAAATTGATTCTAATTTGGGTAAGTTCTATTCATTCAATGCTGAAATTCTAGTCCGTAATTCAAAATCGCTTTTAATTTTAAAAATTTAATCTTTTTATTTTGGAGAATTTCAAAAGCAGATTAAAATAGGAAAAACTGCTTAACGAATCCTCAGTTACCTCATTACACACAGTATCCAATGTCATTTCAAATCTATCCCTACCTACGCCTCCTGGTTCATTATTTTGACAAATTCCAGACGTCAATATCATGTTGTTTGAATTCAAAGAAGGATCTGAAAAGTCTTATTTCTCCAAAATAAACCAACAACACCGTTATCATACCCCAAATAAGCATATCAATATTCCTTAAATATCACTAAATATCCAACTAGTTTTCCTGAATTTCTAATTACTTTTGGCAGTTTGCATGAGTCAGAATACAATTATCATCTCTCGTTAAAGATAAGGCCCTAAATGGAGTCACAGTTGGGTCCCCATTACCACACCAAACCTCCGTTAGGGGCGCAGCTCTCAGGGAGGGCGTCCTAACCGGGGAAGCTCGGGCACGCTCGCCGCCCTCCCACTGCTCTTCCCCTTCTTCTCAGGTGAGCCTCGGGGACTCCCCACCTCGGGGAAGAGACGGAGGGTGGCTGGCGGGGGGGGGGGGCGGGGGCGGGTGCTGGCGCCCACGTGGGGAGCGAGCGTGCAGGGAGCACTGGGTGTCCTTCGCGGCTGCACTGCTGTCCTCGAGGTAACCCCCTCCGCGCCCCCCGCGCCCCGAGCCGCAGCGCCGCTGTCCTGCCCCTCCCAGGCGGCAGCGAACCCCGCGCACCGGTCCTCCTGCCGCAGCGTCCCGGGGAGCTCGCAGGCTCCCTTCCCTTTACATTTTCTATCTCGCGTCCGGACGCCTGCAGGACGTGACGGGGTCGGAGCCAGAGTCCAGAGCCGCTCGGGGACAGGCTGGCCCCACGCGCAATTCCTGGTCCCCACGCTGCTCCCTGCGGAGGCCCCACGCCCGCACGCCCGCACACCCCCACGCCCGCACGCCCGCACACCCGCACACCTGCAGACCCGCAGCCCGCACACCCGCACACCCCCACACCCGCACACCCGCACACCTGCACGCCCGCACACCCCCACGCCCGCACACCCCCACGCCCGCACACCCGCACGCCCGCACATCCCCAGCCCCGCACGCCCGCACACCGCACACCCCCACGCCCGCACACTCCCACGCCCGCACACCAGCACATCCGTACGCCCGCACACCTGCACGCCCGCACACCCCCACACCCGCACACCCCCACGCCCGCACACCCGCACACCCGCACACCTGCACGCCCGCACACCCCCACACCCGCACACCCCCACGCCCGCACACTCCCACGCCCGCACACTCCCACGCCCGCACACCAGCACATCCGTACGCCCGCACACCTGCACGCCCGCACACCCCCACACCCGCACACCCCCACGCCCGCACACCCCCACGCCCGCACACTCCCACGCCCGCACACCAGCACATCCGTACGCCCGCACACCTGCACGCCCGCACACCCCCACGCCCGCACACCCCCACGCCCGCACACCCGCACGCCCGCACACCTGCACGCCCGCACACCCCCACACCCGCACACCCCCACGCCCGCACACCCCCACGCCCGCACACCCCCACCCGCACACGCCCGCACACCCGCACGCCCAGAGACCTGGACGCCCGCACACCCGCAGACCCAGAGATCCCACCGCCACACACCCGGAGAGCAGGGCTGCATGGGGCTGGGACGCCGCCGGCTTGGGCCCCGCGGGGATCTGGGGACCGGCTGGGTCTGGCCTAGAGCCCAGGCTGGAAAGGGGGCGGCTTGGGTCGCCTCAGAACCTGGACTGAGCCGAGGAACGGCCGGGTCAGACTCCAGAGCCCTGGTCCAGGGTGAGGCCCCAGGTGAGTAACTATTTTAGGGATGAACAAATAGGTCACATTGAGGAAAGGCAGTGTTTGGCATAGTTTTCCTGGCTTTTATAAAATACAGTAAACGTGAAGTGCAATCCGTTTCTTAGACTTGTGCTCCTCATCCGACTCTTCCTGTAAGGATTAAACGGACCCCTGCTTGAGATCATAGATGCACAAGGGACAGAACAATGAAAATTGAATTCCTGTGTAAAAGTTGGTCTGAGTAACCAAGTGCTCAAGCCACTGGATTATGCGTATCCGTGCGGCAGAGGGTGCATGTCTGGAAGGGATGCAACTGGGTAAGTTGTTAAAACGTAAATATTTTCTTGTATTTAAAGTCCCATAGAATTCCCGGTAGTATTGTCTTGAATTCCCGGTAGTATTCTATTAAAAGGCTTTATTGCTTCCCAAATATTCCTTTTCCATTTTGCATTCAGTTTTCTATTGTTCTTTCTGTATTTGGAAATCCTGTAGTGGTTTTTGTCCCCTTGTTTGTTTTTGTTCGTCTGTTTCTCAGGGGACTCTTAAAAAGGCTTTAACCTGGAAATGATGGAGGTACGAGGGAAGCTCCTGCCAAGTGGAACATTCTGGATGATTTCTTGAACATTTTAAAGTCTTCTAGGTAACAAAAGCTCAGTATTATGAAAAGTAGCTCTTTGGTCGGTTTTCTGGCCAGAAGCTGCCTTGAGCTGGGTGGGGGTGGGGGGGGGGTGCGGAGCTCCTGCCTCGGGCCTGGGGCCTGGGGACGCCTTCGGGAGGGTTGCGCGTTCAAGCGTGAAGCGGGTGGGTGGGCGGTGCCGCGGGGACAGCACTGGTGGGGGGGGGGGTGGCGACCAAGACAAAACAACGACACCACAACAGGGGGACTTCTTTTTCAGGTTTGAGCTCCTTCTCCTTGCTCCTCTGCCCCCGCGTGCCCCGCGTGCCCCCGCGTGCCCCCGCCAGGCCCTAAGACTGGGGCTCTGCGCTCGGATGCTCGGGGTCCGCGGCTCCCCTGGGCCAGCGCGGCGACCCGCGGACACCCTTCCGCTCTGACTTCCCGGACTGCACAGCTGCCCGCAGTGTGGACGGCTTCCCCTGCGGGAGGCTCTTCTCCCCGCGCCCCAGCTCCTGCAGGCGCGATTGCACGTAAACACGGCCGGCTTCCTGATCGCAGCCCTTGTCCTTTCTAGGCACCTCTAGTTGGCTCTCCCATAAGCCACTGACACTCAAAATAGCCGTCGTGCTTCACAATCTTCCCCGTCGATATTTATCTCAATTTAGGTCGCCTTCACTAACATACCCTCAAAACTTGAGCTCCAGCTTCACAATGTCTTTCTCTCACGTGCACCTCTTATCGATCCCAGAGTCATGGTATTTCTCTTGTAGCGGCATTGCCTACGGGGGTTAATCTGGGGACCCGTTTAAGCCCTCATCATTTCATGCCTGTCAATCCCGTTCAGCAACTCCCTAACTTGTGTCCTTGCCTGAAGTCCTGCTTAAATCAAACCTATCATCTATATTGGGGCAGGATTCACTTAAAGTGCAAACTACATGCTGTCAATGGTCTGCTTAAAATAGCCACTGTCATCCCATCACTTACCAGATATAGCTCAAATCATCAAGAAATGCCTATCTGCCTAAACTCATCGTCTAGGATTTTTTGCCTTAAATACGATGCATTTGTTTATGCATTTATTGTTTCCTAGCTCTGTGCCTTTGCAAATGTTTCCCTCTAGTCAAAACACTCATCTACCAGTTTTCTTTTATCCTGCGAGGTTTAACATATGCTTCAATATTCAACTCATGAATTCCCCCAGAACAATCTTCTCATAATCTTCTGTACATTTTTATTATAGTAATCACCACAAAAAATTTGAACTTCTGTGATTACTTCTTTCCACAGCTATAGTGCAACTAATTCAGTAATGGGAGTTATGTTCTTATGCTTTCAAATCCTACAAAAACTTGTGACATAAATAATGTTTCATAGATGCCAGTTGCATTGGACTGAGAAAGGTGTGTTAAAAATTCTGCATTGTCTATGAAATTGGAGCAGATGAATTGATAGAAGGAAACCCATACAAGGAGAATTAAATCAGTGGCACCTAAAGGATGAGAAAGAACTAATAAGTAATATTTGGATGAATTAATTTGTGTCTATAGTTTTCCTTCTACAGCATTACTTAGTACCTGATTGATTCATTATATTTATGTCAGGTGTGTTCAGACTCTGAGTTGGCACAGTTCTTCCATGAAATGCTTAATTTAAAAAAATGATTATTTTGAATATTTACTTTTGCCCTATCTATGTTATACTACCTATCAATATCTGCTGGCTGTGTGAGAGACACCTAAATAATGTTTGTGGGCTTCATATTCCTTAATATATGTTCATAAATATAATATTTGAAATTGAATGTTTCTACATAATATTATTCAATTCAGCCTCAAATTTTATTTATAATATGGACACTTAGTCTATAAGGTCTAAGTATTTAAGTGAATCTAACCCTTAAAATTTAACTTTGATTTATTGCTATAGAAATAGGATTTCCCACCTCAAAGTGAGAGTTTTGCAGTATTTCTGGGACACCGGAAATTTCTAGTAACCCTAAATAAACAAACACTATACAAATTAAGTTTCTTTGACTTATATTATTTTTCTTTTACTTTACTTATATAAACTACATGTAACTCAGTCTTTTAAAAGGCCTATAAGAAGAAAATATGACTATCCTTTTTGCATATGGTGAAGAACTCAAATTTTGGAAGTTTCTTCTCTCTTTGCAACCTTCTTTTTCACCACCTTTTATAGACTAATGTTTTGAAATACTTTATCTTAAGTGGAATATAAGTAGACTGTAGATTGGAATATGGGAAATTAAAATTAAGCTTGTATTTAATTAGGGATAGGTAAAAATATAGGCAACAGAAAATGCTGCCTAAACGGTTTATTTTCAGCATGTGAACTCCAGTTTAAAGTGTTCACTAGCCCCGGAGAGGATAAGGAATCAGATATCCAAAAATAACCTGCAGTGATCTATGCAGTGAATTCACAGACAGCTGTGGATTTACAGGCCTTATTACTTACACTATATTTCCAGTCCAGGTTTTTTAGTTCATATTTTGTATTTCCTGTTCATATTTGCCAGCCTTCTTTCTTTCTCCATATTGCAGCAGGCCAAGTTTAGAGAAAAATTGTTGGTAAGTTGTATTGGAAATATACCTGTACGCAAAGCATTCAAAAACGAGTCCTTGTGGCCTGTACACTGCAGGGCTTTCCCATCTTCCAGCTCTGCATTTGGCATAGCCTAAGTATGGCCTGGACAAGCAACCGTGTGGTAAGGATTGAGAGGGCGCCCAGGTGGCTCTGTCCGGGGAGCTTCCTGCTCTGGGTTTTAGCTCAGGTCATGAGCTCCTGGGTCATAAGACTGAGTGTCTGCTTGAAGACTCTTTCCCTCTGCCCTTCCCCCACTTGTGCACACACACACACGCTCTCTCAAATAAATAAATCTTTTCTAGAATATGAAACATTAGGAATTCTGTGACAAACAAGAAGAACAGATGACTTCAAAGCAAAATTTCTTAACGTTCTCAAAAAATAGAAATTTAAATAAAAAATTTATATATGCAAATTCTACCTGAAAATATATGTGGTTTTTGTTTGAGGGACCTAACAAGACTCAGCTTAAATTTGGAAATTATATTTGGAGATGATATGGATGGCAAAGAAATATATCTGGAAAGTTTGGTAGGTAACAAATGTATACCCTGACTAACAACGTGTTGAATATATAAATAATTGCGTTGTATAAGTTACATATATTATTTCACATTCATCATCATATTTCAAAGGTTTGTCTATAGCTCTCTTCCCACATACTTTTATGGGTTTCAATAAATTTAAGACCGATTTAATTAAGTTTAGATATTTGTCTTTTGTGTTACAGCATTTTATCATATGGTGTTAAACATCAGTTTCTCCCATAAGAGAACTTCCAGTTGAATAAACATACTAGGTCTTCACTGTATCCTTTCAGTCTAATAGTTCATATTGCAAAGAACTCTATTTTTTGAAAAAATAAATGAATATATAAATAACCCAACACAGACTATTTCTAAAGTCAGCTTTAAAAATTATAAAGATGAATAAAACAATAAACAAATGAATAGAAATATTAAGTGCAATATTCATAAGTTTGGAGTATCAGTTTTCACTTTGTCTCAAAGCGTTCAATGTGTGATGCATAATATCCAAAAAATATAGTACAAATGACAAATAGGATTCCAAGTAAAGCTATCAACTGCACTATTTCTGTTAGGTAAAGGTCATGTAATTTTTCCCTGTATATGAAACCAAGGAGCAGTAGAAATGTCATAAATTACAAAATTAAGCAAATTATTTTCTATATATTCCAAACATTAAAAAAAGAAAGCATGAACTCTCAAAGCTAAAACATGCTTGGTTTAATATCTAAAACCAAACTGAGCATATATTATCAGAGGACTATTAAATCACAATATATTGGATTACTCTATTCAGCCTAGCATAAATAGTGCCTTATTAATTGAAGACAAAAATGTCAAGGACTTTGGTTTGAGTTTTATATTACACAATTTGTTATGTTAGAAATAAATTTTTTTTTTATTTTTACTGACATTATGCTCTACTTGAGTTTGTGAAATTTGACGAAGATTTAAATCAGAGAAGTAGGGGATAGTAAACCAGCTCTACCATTTTAATATTATAGATTGATAGATTGATGATAGCTACAGAGAAATTGAAGAGTTACAAAAGTACATAAGCAGCATAGAGATATATAATGGATTTAGTCATTACGGTTAATAAACACATTTCAGAAAGTAATAATCTTTTTCAAATTGATATTACTTATCTAATCTCTTTTGCCTTAAAAAATTAATTTAAAATGTTTCTTTTAGTTCCAAATGCAAAGCTATAATTTTAGCTATAATAAAAAAATCTACATACACACATTCCAAAAATGTACATCTTTAAATGTTACAAACATGTCCAGTGAGTAAGAAGTAAAAAGAATAAATAGAAGTGTTGCCACTATTCCCAAAGTATCTTATCTAATATCTTTGCCTTAAAAACAATTTCTTAATTGCGTACATTGATTTGGACCTAATCATTCTTACTGGCAGTGAGATGAACTAGATAGATGTTCTGTAATTTCAACCTCAGGTTTAATTTTGATATTAAGTACCATGCTGTTTCACAATACTATAAGTCTTTGGTTACATTATGCATTCCTGTGGAAGGTAAATTATTTTAAATATTCATTTAACATGATGGCAAGTTTTAGTTCTAGATCACTGTGTCAGAAAAAACTTGTTATAACACACTTGGGAAGAAATGCACAATATTAATGTCCAGTGTCCACCAATTTAAGGTTAAAATATAAGTATTCAACAAGTTAAATATGTTGAACTATTTAATTACTAATTAAATAAATTCAATTTATCTCATGTTTACCATTTAAGTAAAAGCAAATGGTGGCATTTGAAAAGACTAATGGAAACTATTTTGTCTACATATTAATTTCATTAAATATAAATATATAAATGAAGGTAGTCACATTCATAGGGATAATTTATTGAAGTTTATATAAATTTATTATAAGTAAACACTATCAAAAGGAAAATTTATAAAAGTTTAAAAATATTACCTTATCTAAATATAGAATTCCATATTTTAAATAAAAATGTGTCGAGCCACCTATTATCAGGTGTTGATCATCTGAAGAAAATAATGTCTGCTGAAAATGTTTCATCTGTTAAAAGATTCAGAATATATGGGATAAATTAGCTATTTCTTTAACACCCCTTAAGTCACCATCTATCTTTGTGATACATGTAAGTTCTTAAAATACTTGGCAGTCAAAGAAAAAAATGTAGATTTAGAGATGTGGAATATATACTTTAACACATTTTTCCATCTGGGACAGTTCTAATTTTCACAGAGCAACAAAGTAAGCCAAAGTTTATATGCCACTTGAAGAACCTCCGGATATGAACATCCATGTTGGCATCATATAAACCACCAAATATACATGGGAACATCATTTCTTAATACCTCAAACCATGACAAATTTGTTACTACTATAATTTTGCCTTAATTTCAGAGTATCATTATTTGTTCTTTTAGCTATGTCAGAGTCTGCACCCTGTCAATGGTTCTAGTTAGTTCTCAATTTTAACATTTTAAAAATCTATTTGTTTGATTGTTAAAGGGGACTCTTTGAGTGGAAAGGAAAGACCATAAACAGGAGGAAGAAAAGTAGGAAGCACAAAAGCAGTAAAATTAAGTATATCTATAAAAATCAGCCAAAAGATTCACAAAGTAAAAGGGGGTAAAAAGTATCACACCATATACCTAAAATGTGATCTTAAAAAGAGTTCAAACGTAAGCAACCATTAGCTTAGTACAGACTGCTATATGCATAAGATGTTATCTATAAAATTAATGGTAGCGTTGCCTGGGTGACTCAGTGGTTGAGTGTCTGCCTTTGGCTCAGCGTGTGATCCCAGGGTCCTAGAATCAGGTTCCACATTGGGCTCCCTGTAGGGAGCCTGCCTCTTCCTCTGCCTATGTCTCTGCCTCTCTCTGTCTCTCATGAATAAATGAATAAAATCTTAAAAATAAATAAAATTAATGGTAACCACTGCATAAATAGGTAGTATATATGCAAAAATGAAAGAAAGGAATCCAAGTCTATTGCTGAAGAAAGCCAGCAAACTGAGAGAAGGGAGCAAGAGAAGAAGGGAACAGAGAAGTAAAAACAAACAAACAAAAACAAACATAAAGCAAGAAATAAAATGGCAATAAATACATACCTATTGATAATTACTTTGAATGTAAGTGGACTAAACACTATGAAACTAGAAATTAACTACAAGAAAAAATATAGAAAGAATACAAAACATGGAAGTGTGATACCATGGATCAATGAGTGGGTCAACCAATAAATCAAAGAGGAAATAAAAAAAATACATGGAGACAAATGAAAAATGAAAACACAAGGGTTCAAAATTGTTGGGATGCCACAAAAGCTGCTCTTAAAGGGAAGTTTATAGCAATGTAGGCCTACCTTAAGCGAAAAATTTCAAACAACCTAATCTTACTTCTGAAGGAGCTAGAAAAAGAACAAAGCCCAAAACCGGTACAAGAAAGGAAATGATAAATATTAGAGCAGAGAGAAACAAAATAGAAATGAAAAAGAACAATAGATCAATGACAAAGGAGGCAAGAATATGTAATGGGAAAAGACAGTCTCTTCAACAAATGATGTTGGGAAAATTGGACAGCAGTATGCGAAAGAATGGAACTGGACAGTTTTCTTACACCATATGCAAAAATAAACTCAAAATGAATTAAAAACGTAAATGTGAGGCTGGAAACCATAAAAATCCTAGATGACAGGAAAAGAAGTAATTTCTCTGACTTTGGCCATAGCAGCATTTTTCTGTTTATGTCTCCTGAGGCAAGGGAAACAAAAGCAAAAATAAACTTTTTGGAACTACATCAAAGTAAAAAGCTTCACGGCAAAGGAAACAACCAACAAAACAAAAAGACAATTTACTGATTGGGAGAAGATATTTACAAATGAAGTATCCGATAAGGGATTAGTATGCAAAGTATATAAACTCAACACCAAAAAACCCAAATAATCCAACTAAGGAATTGGCAGATGACATGAACAGACATTACTCCAAAGAAGAACTACAGATGGCCAACAGACACATGAAAAGATGCTTAATCACTCATATTCAGGGAAATGCATATCAGAAGTACGATGAGATACCACCTCATGCCTGTGAGGATGTTAAAATAAAAAACATAACAAGTAAGGTAAGGATTTGGAGAAAAAGCTGTACTGATGCTGGGATCATATACTGGTGTAGCCACTGTGGAAAACAGTATGCAGTTTCCTCAAAATTTAAAAATCGAATTGTCATAAGACCCAGTAATCCTGCTACTGGGTATTCACCCAAAGGAAATGGAAAAGATTGAAAAGATACACACAGCACTATGTTTACTGCAGCATTATTTACAATAGCCAAAGTATGGCAGCAACACACGTGTTCACTGGTAGATGAAGATGTGATGTATGTATCTATATAATGCAATATCACTCATCCATAAAAAAATAGTGAAATTTTGCCATTTTCTACAACATGGATGGATCTAGAGTATAATGCTAAGTGAAATAAATCAGAGAAAAACAAATACCATATGGTTTCATTCATGTGGAATTTAAGAAAAATGAATAAAAAAGATTCAAAAATTGTCAAATATAGAGAATAACTAGTGGTTACCCAAAGGGACATGGGTAGGAGGATGAGTGAAATAGATGAATAGGATTTAGAATTCACTTATTATGATGAGCACCAAGTAATGTATAGAATTTTTGAATCACTATAATGTATACCTGAAACTAATAGAGCATTGTATATTAATCATACTGGAAATTAAAAAAGAAATATTTGTTTTTAGTAGTTTGAAATGTGACAAAGACCAACTTTTGAAGGGAGAGATGAGAGGGAAGAAAGACAGCCATAGCATTTTGGATTAATAATTAACATACGGTCTTGTGATTATAGCAAGTATACCTGACCATATGCAGAGAGGTAGATTTTATATAATAATACAGTAATATAGAATTTTAATATTACCCAATATATGGATACAGAGTCATTGTTAAAGTCTGTATTACTAAATGGTTGGGAGTTTCATCCTTAGTGCTATTCAGTAAAAGTTTAGCCAAGAATAGAAAATAATCCATTTCTTCCATGGCATTGTTTTATCAAATAGACTGATAATAAATTTACCAAATGATAATCATATGTAACCTATCAAGATCTACCTGGTGTCATAAAGTCTGGAAATGTAGGATTTCAGAAGTACACTTAAGTTGTGTTTTACCCTCGAGTGATCTGCCTATCAGACCAATATAAAACATGTGACTGGTTATTTCAGTAAACACCTGTCATCCCCACATCTTATAGAACTTGTGCACACATGAACTTGGAGTGTCGCAAAAGTATGGCAGAAATGTTGGTTTGGGTTCCTTTGAGGGAATACCAGAGTGGATCTAGCTGTGACGATGAAAAAATGTATGCACCAGTGTCATCTAAGGAAAAAGGCAGGCTCAAAATCTCTCTTACAACCCACATATATGGGTGGCACCTGAGTGGCGTGGTTGGTTAAGCATCCCAAGTCTTATTTTCAGTTCAGGTCATGATCTCCAGGTCATGAGATGGGCTCTGCACTGAGCTCCCTCAGAGTGGAGTCACTTGAGATTCTTCCCCCCGACTCTCTCCAATAAATAAATGAAATCTTTAAACACACACACACACACACACACACACACACACACAAACACACACGTACCTGGGTGGCTCAGTCAAGCATCAGACTGATTTTGGCTCAGGTCATCATCTCAGGGTCATGAGATTGAGCCCCATTGGGCTCCACACTCAGCAGGGAGTCTGCTTATCTCCCTCTCCCCCCGTCCCTCCCAACTTTTGTGCTCCCTGTCTCTCTCAAATAAACCTTTAAAAAAATAAAAATCACACATAAATACTCAATGCAAGCAGAACTTAAGTTCATATACCATACTGGCTCCATGAAAAATCTGGTTTTGCATTTTAACTAAGGATGATGAAGATAGATATATCAAAAGTTTTGAGGAAGGACTAGATGTATAAATAAATATCAAATATTTAGAATCATGTTTGGCACATATGAAGTGCTTAATGTTACTTATGCAGTGATGATGATGATTCTGGTGATCACACAATGAGAATGAAGTCTTAGTCTGAGTACTCCAAAGGTAGATACTAAGAACGGCTTGACTGCAAGTAGATTACTGGGAGTGCTCTTGGGAAGCAGTTCAATGGAATAAGGGGAGGTGAGACCTAACAAGAGAAATAAGATGAGAAAGTGTGTCTTATGAACGGGTTGTTACTAATGGCAGCTAGAGCCTATTCCTGCTGGAGACTCTGTAGGAAGCCGTGTGTAACACGTCTTAGAATCCACCGAGGTGTGGAAGCAGGGAGGGAAGGGAAGAGAGCAATCTGGACATTTATTCACTAACATCACAACTCCATTGGCAGAAGGTTGCCTTTGGAAGTGTCCTTAAGGTTTCCTGATGCTGAAGGAGACCCTCGGGTAGAGAAAAGACACAGGTACTTAGGGAAGAAGCTTTCAGCCTCCTGGAAATCATCTATAGCAGCTAATGGTGAACTAATGGGGTCAAGTTGTTAAAAAGCAAAACATCATTGTGGTCAGTCATACAGTCCTCCCAAGTTAAGCTGTAACTATGAAATCCGTGCAATGAGGGCTTAGACAAATTCGTGTAAAATTCAGACCAGATGATAAAGGAAATGTTTTCTGATAGTTCTAGGTTTCACAAAAATGAGAGGGCATTTGCATAATTCTAAATTTTGCATGCATAGATATATTCTGGGTAATAAGTTTACCACTTATTACTTGTTAATTTATAAAGTCTTTCATTATGGAAACTGTTTACCCATTCTCTAGTTCTAGTTAGCATACGATTATCATAAGATTCATTGCTCACATATTCTTATATTCTTCTTTATCTTGTGAGAGCCTCATAAGAGAATATTTCATGACATAAAGTAATCAAAAGAAGACTGAGTTAGTGTTATTTTTCCAAATCAGAATGAAATGCTCAGAGCACTAAGTAGAATTTTGTAATCTCTTCTCTTGGTTGGTTGTGGAATTTTCTGATTTATGAATACATACAGTCCTTTGGATAGATGCATCTCCTATCTGAGGTAGAATTTGATATGCCAGTTTGCACTTTACTAGAAAGAGACTATCTTCTTAAAGGATTGATTCCTTTTATAAATAGCAAAATCACTGCTGCATTTGAGTCAGAATAATGCAAAACTAAGTAATTAGACTCTAGAATAGAGTCATTTTCCCAAATTGAGAGTCAGGAACTTTGAAGGGCATTGGATGTACAGGAAGACATGCCTAAACCCAGATACATGACAAACTTTGCTCATATTCTGAATAAATGAAATATATAGCATAGCTTTATGTCAATATTTTGTGTTAAATAACGTAGAAATTTATTTTAGAACACATCTGAATTCTAGTAATATTTTTATCAAATATTGGTTTACTAAAAATAACCCCTTGGCATATCATGGAATCTTATGAAAAGGCCATAGATTTAGAAATAAACGTCTGAGTTTGAGTTCTCTTTTAATTTTAAATACATAAAGTTATATTAATTTATTTGACTTCTCTGAGTTTATTTCATTTTTAAATAATTTCAATACTTGTAAATGACTGTTATTATATGTGTACATGTATTATTTTGTGTTTATGTGAATAGGATGTTTACATTATTTACAATTATACACACATATATATATGAATTATGTAACATATTGTATACTTTTTGTGACATGATAAGTTTTACATTAAAAATTGCTTAGGCTGTTATGTATAAGAAAAGAGGGAATGACAAAGAATGTAGAGTCAATGAGAAATTGGGAGTGGATGAAAGAAGTACTTGGGAGGAATACCTGGGACTTTAAATCATTGCTATTTTATTTCTTAAATTCTTTAATGGAAAAATGGATGAGTATTTTGTCTTTGCTATGTAAATGCTATGCATGCATGTGTTTTATGGAGATATATTTCAAAAAAATTAAAAAGGAAAAGAGTGCTTGTAAGCTGCCACAACAGAGTTAAGCATTGGGTAGGAGTCACTAGGGGAGCTTCTCCTAGTGCTGCAAATTTCTCTGGGAAATATTTTCTAAATTTGGAGGGTATGTGTTCCTTTTTCCTATTTTTAAGAAAAACATTTAAATTTGCTGATCAGATTGTAGAAAATGCAAGTCCACTTGTTCAATGAATGCTAAACTACTGCTAGTAGTTTGATTAAACCCTTCATATGATTTCTGATTAAGATAGCTTAAGTAATATTTTGCATATGTACCGTTGAAAAAGATTATAAATATTTTCCCTCTTCATGCTCTCATGTAACCATTTTCTAGACTACTTTTTAAAATCTAAACAATAAAAGAAAGTACAGTAAGTTTAATTTTTAATTTATATTTAATGCATATCAAATGACTTATAGTGAAATTTTTTATCTACCTATTACATACTGCAGAAAATCTTACCAACATTGTCCTAGTAAAATAAAATATTCTTATTACTGTATAGTTTTTTACCAGCTTTATGTTTTTAATAACCAACATCATCAAAGTGTCTAACATATATAGACTGTATCAAATCCAGGTCTGGAAGGAAAATAAATTTCTGACTAAAACGATTAGATTTTAACAGGGGCTCATTAACAATATCAAAATTTATCATTACCACATACTTTTGAAGCAAGGGTCACTGACTTTTATTATTTATTTCTAGTCTGTAATAAAATGCTCTGCTTTTGAAGAAGTTATTTTAGAAGAGTGTTTTTTCCCCGTGTGTAATAAACGATAAAAAAATTAAATTAGCTGATCCACCATTATGTGAAACTTCTCAAATTTGGAGATATAAAAGTACATTATAAAAGTAAACTTGAATGTTCATAATTATAGCTAAGAAAAGTGCAGTCACATAAGTTTCACTGTACCAAGAATAAATCTTTCTCTGGATGATGACTTGAAGGAATCCAGGTTTTTTTAACCTCAGAAGAGGCCTATAATATGTTAGTAAACTTATATTCTATGGTGACACACTGCATTGCCATAGATTAACCCAGCATACTTTAGTCTTGAAGGATTTATTACATTCTGGTCTACTGATCTAAAAGCCAGCAAGGGGACAGATGTGCTGGTGGTCAGGCTGTTTAGAAATATTCCACAAGATCACGAAGTAGGGTGGAGCAAATTTTCTTTTTTCAGAACACAAGTCCAGCCCTGAAAAGACATTTTATAATAAAATCATATTATCCTAGACTCTGATCTACATATATAAAAATACCATCTTATAGCCCTTCTCACAGCTCCAGATGGTCCCACTTAAATTCCCTTATGAGCAGCACTGTACCAACCACTGGACATTGAGCTGTCAGTGCTCCCTCAAATCCTGGTTACTTCTTCCTCCACTTTTTTTGTTTCTTCCCATATTCCTCTCTTTCCATCCATTTAAATCTGGATACTTGAGTCATCCTGTGAGCCAAGAAAAATATTTAAGTCTGCAAAAAGCAAAAATAAACACAAAAGTTAGTGTCCTGTTTAGCATATATTTCATTTCATGAACTCATCAATTGTTACTACTTGCCAAGTTTCGATCTAATGTTTGCTTTGTTGGTAAAGTTAGCAGACAGATTTTCTAGCTAAGTCATAGTAAGTTCCCAGTGGCCCCAAATTCAATATAGGCACAAAGAAACTAGGCGGAAGGGAAAGCTTTGAGTAAGGAAAGAAATAATTATAGTTGAGAGAAAGATCATAGGCAGTATGGCCATGCGAGCTGAGATAAGTTTAAACTTTAATTACTAAGGGAAGGCAATGAAACATTTTAAGCAGAGGACTTACACAAATTGATGTATAGTTTTGAAAGATCATTGTGTTCGCAGTGAGAGAATATGTTGTAAGGGCATCAGTAGAAGCTGAGAAATCTTGAGGGAAATATTGCAAGAATCTAGGCAAGAAAGAGTAGTTACTGCAGCATGATGGTGGGAACAGGAGAGATGAAGAAGTCAGTTGATTTGGGATATGTTTTCGAGGTTTATCCTGCAAAATTCAACCATGGATTGCTATGGAAGGAAATGGAAAGAGGATAATAAAAGATGACCACTACTTTTCACTTGAACAGCTGAGTGGTACCATTTACTGAGTGCAGGAGCCAAAATAACAACAGGTTTGAGATTGGCGTGAGGATTAGAGTTGTTTTGGGGAAATTATCAATGGTGAGATGACTTCATCACATTCAATGCTCAATCTTTTTCAGTTTTAAAACAACCTAGAAATCTGTCTCAATTTTTGGCCTGTAATTCCTCTCATATGCTTGCAATTATTACTGCAGTACATTTGTTCTCAATGTGTGGCTCCTAAAACAGCAGTATCAGCATGGGTATCACCTGGGACATGGTGAAAATGAAAATTCTCAGGTCCAACCCTAGATATGATTCTGAATCAGAATAGGCCCAGGAATTTTTGTCTTAAAAAACCCTCTAGGTGATTCTGATGTATGGCAAAGTTTGCAAAATCATTGTTTTGGTAGGATGCTCTAGGGCATCCTGATCTCCCCTTCAGGGCTGAGGCCCTGGTTTTCCCAACTTCTGGTAGAACTGGCAGCAGAGAACTGTGAAGTGAGTCCCTCTCACTGAGGGAAATTGTCTTCAGTGAAAAAGGAACTCAGAGCTACCTGACCCCAACATCACACCTTCTCTACAGAGGCTTCCTATCTCTATGACCTGTAGAAGTAGGGCCTGGTGTAGACCAGTCTTCCTTGCTTCAAGGTGGGGAACTATGAAGAGACATACCATTTTTAGGATTCATGAAAATGTTGCCTACATTCAATCACACTGTGGTTCAGCATCTCCTTTTGTTTAATCCCTGACACCTAACAGGTACTTTTTTCCTATAATAATAATCCTTTTGCATGCAAATATGGGACTTGATTTCTGTTCCTGGGGAATCAGCACTACATAATCACCGGTGACATTCTCTGCCATATATGATAAAACATTCAATATCTGTCTCATTTAGCTGCTATAATATTTTTCTCATATGACTACCATTTGCTCCTTAAAATCACTATTAACTAACATATATATAAACTATATAAAACTATTAACTAAACATGTGTTAATTATATATAACTATATGTATTAACTATGCATAAATATTAATATACATATGTAACTGTACATGTATATTAACTATATGTATATATATTCACTGTACATAACATATATATATTTCCATTCTTTCCTGGATGTTCTTAAGACTTCACCTTGTCAGTGATCTTTCGAGAATTCTTCCCCCCATTCATCCGTTCAATTTTGGTATTACTTTCTTCTTTCTTGTCTTTCCATCTAACTCTTCCTTAAAAAATGTCTTGTACCATATATGTATATCTATTACATATAATATGTAATAGTACATACTATACATTATATATACATACAATCATTATATTATAATCTATATTTAATATATAGATTAATATATATTACATTACCTTGTACATCTAAGAAAACCCTAAAACGTCACATTGTACAACATACAATGTGTACAATTTTTGATTGTCAATCATACCCCAGGAAAGCTGGGGATAAAAAGGCCTTTCATATTCACAGATTCAAAAATGATGGTAAGTTTATACTCCAGAACTCCAGAAGTATATACCCATTCATTTACTAGATGTTTCCAACTGGATGTCCTGACAGTACCTCATAGAGTGGCTTATTCAATTTATATTAAGTTTATCTTATTTGCCAGATATTCAAGTGTGTCAAAAATTCAAAATTGAACATTGTCTACTCCCTCAAACTCTGACTTGGTATGAGCAAGGTCATACAGGGGAAAGAATCAAATCATCTGATCTTGAGTGACAGCTGTTTAGATTTAAAACAAATGACAATGCTAGAATCCTGCGTTGATTAGATTACTAGATTTTAAAATAAGTTAAAAAAAAATTGGCAGCTCTTTCCACTGAAGAGAAGACAGCCAGTAACTCCTGGAAAAATTTCTATGTCATGCAGTAAACCTGTTGTAATTTTCAAAATGGTGGTCCAGGTAGACATATTGAGAAAGTTATCTTTAAGCATAGACTTAAAGGATATAGGGAAATTTGCCATATAGCTCCCTAGTGCAAGAGTCTTCCAATCTGAGAAACCAATTAGTGTAAGAACCCTAAGTGTGCACCTGACATGTATGAGGACCAGTAGGAAGGCACTGTGGCCAGATAAAGTGAACAAGTGATAGAGTAGAGGTTGATGGGGTCATAGAGCTACCATGGGACCAGATCTTGGAAAATATTGTGAGCCACTGTAAAGACTTAGATTTTAGAAAAATTGGGAACTATTAAAAGTTGTGAGTATAGGAGTGGTGTAATTTAATTCCTTTAGAAAGGATTACTCTGGATGTTTCAAAAATAGACTATGGAGTTGACAAGATCAGAGCAAGAACCCAGTTAAGAAATTGATACAGTCATCCATAGGGAAATGGTGACAGTGGAGGAGATGAGAAATAGTGTGTAGATATGTTTTCAATATATTTGCTGATGTCTTAGACTTGGAGCAGGTAGGAATCAAAGATGACTCTAAAGTTGCCTACTTACACACCTGGAAAAATGAACCTACTCTAAGGTAGGAATGATTGTGGGTAGAACAGATTATGGCAATAAGATCCTAGGTGCGCTTGGTTATGTTGTTTGAGATATCTTTTAGGAGGTGTTTGAACAGAAGACTGCAGATGAAAAGAAAGGTATAGAGGTTTTTCCTTTTTGTTTATAAAATGAAATGGGTGTGATTACTGAGAATGGGTTGATATACTAAGATAAATAGATACTGAGCCTACAATGTGTCTATATTAAAAGTCATGAATGAAAAGAAGGATGGAGTCAGTAGATTGAGGGGAAATAGCCAAGGTGAGGTAGGAATAAAGCCAAGAGTTTGGTGACACGCAAGCCAAGTTAAAAAAAAAAATGTTTACTGAGGGTGATGAGAATAATCAGCTGTGTTAAACTGGGCTGCTTTGTGAAATAAGATTACTTTTTCCTTTGCTACATAACCAAATACCATAAAGTTAGCTATGCGATAATTTATTAAAAGTCCATACAGTATTCCAGAATGTTTAAACTGGGTTCTCTATTCCGGATCTCACAAGGGCCATATCAAGGTGTCAGCTGGGTGCTCTTTCATTTGGAAGCTCAACTTGGGAAAAATCTTCCATGAAGATTGGTTCCAACCCTTAACCCAACAGAGGAATCTATTGTTTTGAAAGCTTCTGTTAGATTATATGGCAGAGACAAGCAATCCCAGAATATTAGAGGCCTACAGCAATACTCAGGTTATATTTGACCATAGGTTGGAGGAGGTGTGTGAAGCTCTTCTGTTCTTGTGCCTTCATTTCAGAAACGAAGTTGCGAGATCAGCTTCTCCTTGGGACATAATGTTCTCATAACAGAGGGAAAAAACAACCACCACAAAAGCAAGGATCCAGTAGAAACACCAATCAGTGGTTTTTAGAACCCCTGTTCAAGCCAGACACACGTTAGTTAAGCTCCTGTTTCGTTGACCATCCCACGCAGAGCCCTTCTATTGTATCTGAAAGAATACAGCTGCCGAGAGAACGTAGCACAAGTACCTGCATTTTGTGGAGATGAATAAAGCTCTTCCAGGGAAGGCGAGGACAAATAATGAAGAATGATAACTTTTTACATCCAATTCAAGACTTATATAAGTTACTTAAGTCTCTTTAAATTGCACAATGCGTCCTCGGTGTATCCTGTGCTAAGTAGCTGTTCGGTCCCTCTAGTCATAGGATTTCAGACACCAGGCCAGGCGGCCCAATCGGTCAGAAGCCACTGGTACCTTACAGCTCACAGTGCAAGCGAAGGCCGTGGTAAAGAAAGGAGAGTGTACCACTGCTGGCGAATTTTATTCTTTTCCGCCACGCTTTGGAGTGAATTTTCTCCTTCAGAGCCCTGCCTGCCAGCCTCAGGGCCTGCTGTCCTCCGTCCCCCGTGGGCCGGGACCCGCCTGCTCTCCCCGTGCCCCGCCACAGCTTGCTTCTGCAGTTTGCAAAGCGTTACTTTCTAATATATAAATATTGTGACCGCGTTTCTATCAAGATTTTATTTCACTTGGAAAACTGAACTCGTCATCGGTTAAATTGAACCGGTCTCAGGCGATGGGGCAGGAGAGCTGGTGTGATTTGTGGGTTCTGCACTAGGCGGGCAGAGACAGCCGAGTGAGGGGGGCTTACTCTTCTGCAGCGCTCCTAGTTCGATCTTTTGACTTTTCGATGGAGGAACAGTCTCAGACTTGTTAATGGATAACTATAAATGAGTGAGAAGTTAAAATAAAACAAGGGAAAAAATCATAACTTTTAACCTCTCATATTAAGCATTCTAAGAGCAAAATCAAGTAAACAAGTCAGTTTTGCTTATATTTCGTGAGACATAGTTACAGATTTCACCATATCTCCTTATTTCTTACAAATAAATCTCACACTGATGAAAAGAACACTTTTCTTCTCATTTTTTTTCTTGCCCAGGTGTTAATGAAGTAAAATAAATAATTTGTTAGGCAATTAAACAATATTTCCCCTAGAGGATGATATCTGAACTAACTGGTTAATTTTCTGAATTTTGATTTCTCTTTGTATGTGTAGGTGTGGCCTGACATTTTTGGCCTAGCCAAAAGTTTTTCTGTGGTTAACTTAACATTTTCTGTTAGAAGATCACTTGGGTTCTGTTGGAAAAACTGTTCAGAGAATGAGGATTTATGCTGTCAATCACTTATATGAAAAACAAGAAGTCTATAAATATTTATAATCAAATATTATGGTGTGCTTGAATGAACTTTAAATCCTTTGTTGAAAAGTTCTGGGAAGAAACTATGTTTAAAAAGCTGAAGAAAACGAAATGAAATACTCACATACACCTTAAACTGTGGATTCCGAAATTCCCTTTCGCTGTACCATCAGCTACTAGTTCAAGTCTAACGGGGATTCCATTGGTTGGAGTGACTAAGCCCGGGCTCTACACTAGAGAACGTTGGTGGCTGATTTATCACTACTGCTCTAATCAGAGAGCTGTTTCTTCAGATAAGCTCTCTTGCCTGAAATATCTTCCCTGCTGTGCCACTTCGTTTGATTGAAAAAGCAGCGATCCTTCTTCCATTTTTGTAGTAAAACCAGAAAACTTCCTTTTTGCCCTTCAACAGTCTCTTAAAATATATTTCAATAATTCAGAAGTTTGTAAACTTATAGCAATAGGACATTTTGTCCTTGCAGAAATATGATCTTAGTATGAATTGGAGAATAAAGCCTATTTTTCCAGACTGGTATTTTTGTAGCTCTAGATATTATAGAAATTTGATCTGACTTTTAAGTCACTATTTTACCTTACAGACGGCAATAAAATTCTAATTGCATTCAGAGTTATGCTATTGTATTTCTTAAGAGAATATTTTATGCATGCAACAGAATTATGGTCACCGAAACCGAAGCTCTAAGAGTACAGGTTTTTCATAGTTGGGGCTTTAAAATTTTTGTAGGGTATAATCATTTAATCATATAATTAGACTTTATATTGTGAACAAAATAATCGTGCTCATACTTCCATTGCTAAATGGGAAAATTGTTAAATGCAAATTGAAACTACTTAGAAATATCTAAATAGCTGGAGGAGATTTGTCCTGAGAATGAGTTAGACCTGGGGTAATAAATCTTGCTTATTTTTAAATGTTAAACAGGACCCCCAAAGCACAGTTCAGACTAAGCAACTAAGTTACCTTTGTATGCAGTATGGTGAGGTGCTTCTTTTACTATAAATTCTTTTTTTAACAGGAAAAAAAAGTTTAATGTAAACTAAGCTAAACACAGACAGATGATTTATCTAGCTAATCTTATTCTACAAGTTTCTAGAAAGTTGCTTTAAATATATTATTTTGAATAATTTATTCCTTGTGGATTGAAATTTGTTTTAAGGAGGTGGGTGGCTCAGCGGTTGAGCGCCTGCCTTCGGCCCAGGGCATGATCCTGAGGTCCCGGGATCAAGTCCCACATCAGGCTCTCGGCAGGGAGCATGCTTGTCCCTCTGCCTGTGTCTCTGCCCCTCTCCTTGTATCTCTCATGAATAAATAAATAAAAATTTAAAAAAATAATAAAAGAAATTTGTTTTAAATAATTGTGTCAATCTCATGTAGGGCTGGGAACTGTGGAGAATGGAAGTTGGGTAAAAGTTGAAATTATTTATAGGAGACCTCCTTTAAAATTGCATAGGGTCTGACATAATACCTCCTTCTGATGGAAATACTCAGGCGCAGGCTATATTTAAAGAAAATACAGATTTGGAACAGTTTCTTAGGAAATTAAGGTTTTTATAAGAGATTTCATATTTGATGACTTCCAGCTCTTTATGTTGCGTCACAAATACACACCCGTATGTATGCTTATACACGGCAAAAATCAAAGAGAGTATTGGTTAGATGGCTCCGGTGTCCCTTGGAGATACTCCCATCATCGTGTATATGTTTTGGTTTGTTTGTTTTGTTTTGTTTTTAGCATTTTCTTTCTGGCAGTACAAGAGGACTCATCTTGTGTATTTCCTACCCCACTCCTAGAATTAGTCATTTCTGTAGGTATCTCATGTTTCTTTTATTGGAGAAGGATATTGCAAAACAAAATATGGTTGCCAAGCGTATTCACTGCTGCTGAGCTGGTGTTCCTTCTACACCCTCTCCTATGAGACAGTGAGGAGCTACAGATGTGTATACTAACACGTGCATATACATATACCTGTGAATATTTCCACATGTAGTCATCTGTGTCCATATTAAGCTAAACATGAATTAATACTGAGGTTTCCAATTGTAATCCGTTACCATATGGAACATTCTAGCCTATGCTCCTTATTTATATATAACCTCCCACTCTGGCAGTAAGAAGTCTAGGTCTCATCAAAAGCTATCCATTTACTTTTTTAAAAATCTAGGTTGATAAAAAAGCAAAAACAAAAAACATCCCAGGGTTGCGTGAGTGGCTCATTTGCTGCACTTGGCACAGAGTCTGCTCAAGATTCTCTCCCTTGCCCTTCCTCCTGCTTGCATATTCTCTCTCTCTCTAAAATAATAAATACATAAATAACATCTTAAGAAAAAACCCACTCCATAATTACATAATCGTACTTTTTTTCACACTGAATTTGGAGGATTTCAAAGACATTTTGAGGCTCTATAAAACCTGAATCCTTCATAGACATGTGGTTTTTTTATTCTATATCATTATTCTGACCTCAGATCAATACAGTGTTGTATTATAAGAACTGTATCAGAGGCATATGCATGTGATGCTATATAAGCCTGGGTGCACACACTGATGCCAAAATAGAAAAGGAATAAAAAGGCTTCCTGAAAAGTGATATCCCGAGAGAGTCTTGAATGAGAATGAGGTCCAGCAGCTGAAGGAGATCTTTCTAGGCGGAGTGCAGCATTGTCCTGGACTCAAAGGGAACATGAAATATAGCAGGTTTTAGAGGGTAGGAACAAGCTAACTGTGGCTAACTTTGAAGATGCATGTTGCAAGAGGTAGGATATGAATCTGAATTGATGCTTGCACGATAGATAGATCATGAATGGCCTAATACGCCACGTAAACACATTTTTATTTCACTGAAGTAAATTAGTATTTTCTGGATAATTTAAACTGGCACATAGTGGGACCAGCATTGCCTTTCTAAATGGTTACTTTGGTGTCAGAATGAAGGAAAGCCTGGCAGCATAAAACCTGGACTGCAGGTAGTAAAGTGATAGTTCAGGAGATGATGAGATGATCATGATGATGGTAAGAATAAAAATAATAGTAAGTAGTATGTAGTCCTTAAATGTGCAAGGCCAAGTTCGAGGTGTTTTATATATTATCAACACATGTAATTCTTACAATAATCCTAGGAAGCCCAAACTGTTATTAATATATGCGTTTTTAATTCTCTTAAGAAATCTATGATAGATTTCTCAGTATTTTCCCCATTATTTCCATTTACAGATGATTAGACTTACATGGAGCAAGTTTTTGAACCCAGTCATTTCAATACAAAGCCCCAATACAACCGAAATATTATAATGCCACTCATAACCTGAGGAACCCCCGAAGGATACCTTAAATTTAGGGGAAAAATTAACGATGAAATTACTCTAATCTATTTTGTTAACTTGTCACCACCACTGCTTTTTAACAGAAGCATGTAATAGGAGGCCTGTAGTTTGCAGGTTTCCTCTTACTCCTCACGGCCACCTCCTGGATCCTCAGCATCTCGCTTTACTGTAACAGGTGCTATGCCTAACTTCTTCGCTTACAGTTCTGCTTCTCGGGACAGACAGTGGCTTGTCCTAGAGGAAATTGGCATAGCATAGTCACCTCAGCCATGCCTATAATTGGATATGTTCCTTCTGTCACATGTGTACGTTAATCATTTCCCCAGACTCATGACTTGGGATATGTGGTCAATCACATGCTTCGAAATCTCATCTCATTCCAAAGTAGAGAGACGGTGGCATCCTTGCTCTCCCTCCCCTGCAGTTTTCTTCCTCCTCTTCAGGAGACAGACCCCTCTCTTTAATGTAGTAGCCATTTTCTTCTCCCCTTTTTCTATCCACGATTAGCTAATACCATTTCCCAGCTCTACCTAATTGCTGTGTGTGTGTGTGTGTGTGTGTGTGTGTAACAGTATACAAATTTCTAACCCGTATTAACTGTGGGAAATATGCTTATCAGTTAGAATGCAGTGCCTTTCTTTTCTTTTATTCATAAAGACTCCATTCATCTCCAGAGTTACCTATGTCAGTACATTCTCCCAAATTTCTTTAGTGAGGTTTTCGTAAGATAGTTAGATAGTTTTGTCATACTCTGTGCTCCATCCTAAGATATACCCAGCCTCCTAATTGTTTTTACTTGTATACATTTAGGTTCACTCTTTGTGCTGTAAAGTTCCATTGATTTTGACAAATGCATAATGTCATATATCCACAATGACAGTGCTACGGAGAATAGTTTCACCATCCTAAAAATAATTCCCTTGTTTTTCGCTTTCAAATTATAATAGGCATTTAAGATACAACTATGAATGTTAATTACTTGATAATTATTTTTTGTTGCTAAATAAAAATTTATTTATCCCCTATAAAGATGTATGTAACACAGTTTATTCATTCATCTGTTGAAGGGCATCTTGGCTCTTTCAGTTTTGGGAAATTGTAAATAAGCTGTTAGAAACATTCATGTGCAGATTTTTGTGCCATTTTATTTGTGTACCCAGGAGTGCAATTACAGAATACTAAGATAAGACTATGTCTAACTTTGTAGGAAACAGCCAAACTGTTTTCCAGGGGAGCTATGCCATTTTTCAATCTCACTAGCACTGAATGAGAGTTCCTCTTGCTCCATTTGAAATGATCAGTGTTTTAGATTTTAGCCATTTTAATTGTTGTGTAGAGATACCTCATTTTTGAAAAATTTGAAAATTTGTAATTCCCTGTGACAAATCATATTGATCATCTTTTCATGTACTTATTTGTCATCTTTGTATCTTTTTTTGGTACTCAGAGAGTTGTTTTAGTTGTTAGTATTCTTATTATTGAATTCTTAAAATTTTAGATCCAAGTCCTTTATCAGAAATGTGTCTTTCAAAAATTTTTTCTCAATACGTGGCTTGTTTCTGTGGATTTCATATTTGAAGAAATTGATTTTTCTATAAATTCTCAATTTTTTAATTGAGATGTGTGTTTGAAATGCATGGAACTGAGGTCTTATTCTATTCTGATGTATAGTGTTCCAAAATATAAGCAGTGATACTCATGGCTTGTGCTCTCTTTTTTTTTCCTCTCTCTCTCTTCCTCTTTCAACTCAACAGTTTTCAACCATGTGTGTAAGTGAATATTTATGTGTACTTATGCATTTTACCTGTACTGTGAATGAATTGAGTTGCCCTGATAAAAAACAAAACAAAACAAAACCCAACCAATTTCTTGGTCTTTCTCTTGTGGATATTCAAGAAAAACAAACATATTATAACACCATTAAAGTCCAAAATAAGTAATATATCCTCCATTGCATCAAATTGGAATATAAGCACTAACATGGTACCAGTGATTTTTAACCATCTTACTATCCAGTATGGAAACACTTGTGTATCAGTGTTAGTATATCTTTCTGGCCCAATGTTTCTGTCTGGAAATTATTATTTTTAAAAATATTTTATTTATTTATTCATGAAAGACACACAGAGAGGCAGAGACACAGGCAGAGGGAGAAGCAGGCTCCCTGCAGGAAGCCCGATGTGGGACTCGATACCAGGACCTCGGGATCACTCCCTGAGCCGAAGGCAGATGCTCAAACCCTGAGCCACCCAGGCGTTCCTGGAAATTATTATTGTCTGTTAATTAATTTCAATTATGGCAGTAAAAGAATTATAATCACATTAAATGCTGGTATTTTGATAATTTTCTGAAAAAGAAAAAGAAATGAGTCCAAGATGTTTTTGTACTTCTTGGATTGCATCATTCCTCATTAAAGTTTACTGAAAGAGCTCGTTTGAGGTAGTTTTGATTGTAAATTCCATATGTCAACTTGTAAAGCTTAGTTGCCAAAATATGAAGAATAGAAACAGGAGGGAATGCTTAACGAAGCACAAAACCAGCTAGTCATTGTTGGAAAATCATTGCTGAGTGAAATAGATGTGTAATTATTTTGGTGGGCTGAGAACTTTAGAAAGTGATCTATAATGGATGAATGTAAATTGGTTATAGATAAGTATTATCAATAAAAAAAATGGTTGAAGTGGTTGAAAAAAAAAGATAAGTATATCTAAGGATCTATGTGTATACTTACCATTGTGTAACATTTCTAAGAACTTCTGCATAATGGTTTAATGATTGCTGCCATCTAGAATTGGTAAGAATATAAGCTGCTCTACTGGTAGAGCTACCTTCTCTAAAGAGTGACTGGCTCCTTACAAGGCCCCAGACATAATAATTTATATTAGTTTCTCTTTTTTTTTTAAGATTTTTAAAATTATTCATGAGAGAGACAGAGGGGCAGAGAAATAGGCAGAAGGAGAAGCAGGCTCCCTGTAGGAACTACATGTGCAACTTGATCTCAGGACCCCAGGATCACGCCCTGGGCTGAAGGCAGATGCTCAACCACTAAACAACCCAGGTGCCTCTATATTAGTTTTTCTGTGAGAAAGAGAGTAATAACAAAGGAATGAAAAGATGCACATTTTCAAGTTCTTATCTGGATTTGCTAAAGTGCATATAGAATCTTTGAGAGTAATGTAGAAATCTATATATTACACAGTGGTGTATAAAGAGTATGTTTGCATCTTAACAGTTGCATAATTTTTTTAGACAAGGGATGACTGTTGTAACTTTGGACTTCAAAAAATTATTATTTTAGTAATTATGATTCTGTACTTGATAAGCTTGAAAATTCTTTGTACTTTTCTATTCAAAAAGATAATAATAGCTTTTATTAGTGTAAGATCAAAAAATTCCTATATAAATGAAATATTTTATATCCCTATATCACAAGGATTTATCCTCTAAAAATTTAAGTCGTTTAATTAATATTATAAATCCACATAAATGGAAACTGCAGTATGATGAGGTAGTTCTCACTGTGAGGAACCAAAGCCATTAGAGCAGAATTGAACAGACAGCTAGACAGGACACATGGAAAGGGGACATGATCACCCCTCTTTTAATGGAATCATCCCTCATTAATATTGGAATTAATTGGAGTGATTAAATTAATTTTCTTTAAAGATTTTATTTATTTATTCATGAGAGACACAGAGAGAGAGAGAGAGAGAGAGAGGCAGAGACACAGGCAGAGGGAGAAGCAGGCTCCCTGCAGGGAGCCCAATGTGGGACTCGATCTTGGGTCTCCAGGATCACGCCCTGGGCCAAAGGCAGGCGCTAAACCGCTGAGCCACCCAGGCATCTCAATTGAATTAATTTTATTCTTCTTCACATATTCTAAAATAATCACAAATTTTAGCCTTATTTTTCTATTCAGTGTGTGTTTTAGTGGTTTTAATGCTTCCACCTCTATTTTACCTCTTATTAAACACTACTATTGGGAGTTTATGAGATCTGTGATCACAGTCCTTTGTTGTCACTCAGCATGTGATCTTGCCTTACATACCCTATGAGTCTCAGTTTTCTCATATGTGAAATCATATGACAAAATTGATTTCAATTTTTCTCATGAAAAACATTCTTATTAGGAGTTATGCACATTAAATGAGATAATCCTAAATGAACAGTTAACATGGTGATCAGCAGGTAGGAAGAAACAAGTAAGGGTCGCTCTTACCAGTAGTATTATGAATTGAGATGGTATGTGACTATGTTGTCAGTTTTCACAGAATACCTTCAAATAAGTGAACATTTCTTCTACTTGAACCCCAAATCCAAACTTAAGCAGCTTTCCAGCAAGTAGGAGCCCTGTCCCATTCTCAAAGGATGTAAACATCAATTTGAAGAGCGTTGAACTTCGACTTTTCCAGTCTAATTGTTGAGGTACCTCTGCTGAATAACCGAATGAAGAAACTTAATTGTTTAGAATTTTCACTTTCCTCTTACAAAAATGCTTTAAGAAACATTTGTTTTTTATATGTAGAATTATTCCTACACTGTACTGAATTAAAGAAACTGTCACGTTATTTTTATTAAGTCAAGGAGTTATTGAGTGTCTATGATAAATATTTTGTACTCCACATTGTAAAATGCTCAAATAAAGGTATACAGCAAAGAAATTTTTTTCAATCTATCTATAAAGCCACATAATTTTACAAATTGCAGTAAGTCTCTATCAAAATACTTCTTGGGCTAGTGGTGTAGATTTCTTACTATTAAATCAGAAAAAGACACCTCAGTGTCTGGATGAGGTTACAATATATATTTAAATCATCCCCTTCCATATTTCCTTTTTTCTGGCAAATATTTCTTGGCACAATTTTCTGTGAACTCATTAATATCAACTAACTATACACCAAACCTGCACTTTGCTTATGTGTAATTTAAGTGATTTAATTTTTTAAAGCATAAAAAAATTCTGGTTTTTAGTGGTCCTCACTAATACTTACGTGCAGGCTATGATTTAAAAGGCAAAGGGCAAGGTCAAAACAGTTGCTGAGAATGTGTAAAGCATTGGGGATGTTACAGGCAAGGACATAGCAGAGAACAGCAGAAGGGAACGGTGGCTTTGCTGGGCTCTAGGGCTGCCGTCCAGGTCGGCCGCTATTAGCATCATACATACATACACACGTACGCACATACATATGTGCATGTATATGTATGTGTGCGTGTGCCTGAAATTTCAGTAAGAACTTGGTTCTTCCTCTAAAATTTTGAAAGGAGAAGCAACCCTTTCTAAGATTTTAAAGTTAGAGTCAAGTTCTTATAGAAATGTTACGACTAATTTTTTTATTAACTATTATAGCTCTAACTAGTTCTCTGCTACAACATCTCCTTCTTCCCAAGAAGCTAACAGCCCTGCTAAATCCTCCAATAAACTTAGATAATTTAGCAATAAAGGTCATGGAAGCAAATAAGTGTGTTTACAGAAGGAGTGATTAGGCCATACTATTGGAAAAAATATTTAGAATAAAATCCTTGACATACTCATCAGTATAGTAAATGATAAAGTAAATCACTTCTTTTAGATAGCTTAGAATATTTAGATAATTTCAAAAATGCCAATGGTAACTATAACAAACATCATCTACTTTTATAGTTGACTTCTCTTTTGCTCCAGTGTTTGGAGCTTTATATAATAAAAATACTTTTAGTGCACCTCTGAGCATTAATTTAGAACCATTACTGTATGTGTGTGGTTCTTTCCATTGCACGTTATGAGGACATGTTTAAAGTATCTTATTACTTTCCTTCATGTTTAACAGGAACTATTATTATTTTGTGGCCATAATTTAGAAACTCCATGACAAACTAGTTAGTATTAGTCTGGCAGTTGAAAAGTATTAATTGAAGTTATTAAATGTCAGGTTATTCTTTTACAAAACATAAAGCTATCAATATCATAGTTTTTTATTATTAGAAACACATACCGCTTAAACTATCACTTTTGTATTCTACTTTTAATAAGATGGCAATAATTTATTTTCTTTTTATAATAAATATATAATATTAACTTAATACCAACCTATGCCATGGCACCAAGTTAAGTGATTGTGGGAAAATACTGGATTTATTTGAAAGATAATGAAGTGTAGTGGAAAGAACACAGACTGACTGTCAGTAGACATATCTGTAGGCCAGGATCTGCTCAAACTAGCTGTATAACTGTCGATAAGATATTTGGCATTTTGGGCTCTTAGTTTCCTCAACTATAAAATGAAATTTTAGAAAAATGAATAAATCTCTTTATGTTCTCTACTGCCACCTTTAGTTGGATTACAAAGACAAAAATATACATAAAAAGAAAGAAATTGATAGACATGTCTGTTATGTTATGAAACAGGGGTGTTAGGTAATTGTTTATTTTTTATAAGACAGTATTGCTATTTTTAAAAATCTTATATGTATTTAGGGAAGAATAAAAAAATAGCAGAATGGATGGAAAGCAGAATGGAGCATTTTAGAATATAGAGAGTAGTAAAAGATAAAATAGACTTACAGAAAGGAAATCTGAGAGTATAATCATAAGGAAAAATGAGAAGACTGAACATAAACTGAAAATAAACATCTTTCAATCCTGTATATTTCTCCTTGAGTGAAAAAACACCTCTACTGTCCCACTACCATCACTACTACCATGGATCTGCAATTTCCACTTGCTGTTCTTCTCAGGTGTTATTTTAAATTTTGTGTCAAATATAAATATTTATAAAGTTCTTCCTGACAAAATGTCAGAGTAAAATTTAAATTTAAATTATAAACTATATAGCTTTGAGAATGGCATTAAGATGGCTTCATTAGAAATATTTTAAGCAATGACCACCATCAAAGGAAGAAAATAAATAATGTTTACCAGAATACCATGGACTTCATAATGTATAAGGAAAGCTAAAACAGGATGGATGTAGTGTGAGATTTATTCATTCATTTCAACTAATAATTTTTTGGCACTTAGAGTGTACGAAATGTCACTTGTTAGAGGTAACGCAGGAAAGCATTATCCCCGTGCTGAATGAATTAGTAATTTCTGCTTCACTAAATCAAATCTTGAGTAGAACCACTTTTGAAGAAATTTGAAAATGGACAAAGAATGAACTTCAGAGTTGAGGCATTGCTTCTGCCTCTAGGTAGGCATGTGTGTTTGCATATGCATGAAAAGGAGAGAGAAAAAAAAAAGGAGAGAGAGAGAGAGAGAGAGAGAAATGGGGAAATGGGAGGAGACAGAGAGAGAACCTAATCAGACTTGTCTTGGTGTTGCAAGTTGTTATTGTGTAAAATGACATCCTTTGAAGTGTAGAAGTCATAATCCTATTTAATTTCCTCATTGACTGAAGGGCTGCAAAGTGGGACAAAATAGGTGTCACATTCAGTCTTTAGTGAGGGAGGAAGAAAGTCATCAAACATTAGCTACCCTCTAGGAATGCTAGTGTTGACATGTTTCTGACTTTGGTCAGAATTTGAAAAGGAAGAGAAAAGTGAAATCTAAAAAAGAAGGATGCAAAATCATGTTGGATCTCGATATCATTAAAGAACAAACAGCACATTCCAAATATATTCTACCCACATTAAAAACAAATATATGGGGATAGATACCAAATTGATAATCCTGGTTACTTTAGAAGGTGGAATTAAATATGTATGGGAGATATGTTTTTGTACACATCTCTAAACTATTTTGACTGTTAATAAAACTGTAATGTTTGCATAAAAGGAATAATGCCCTGGAGAAAAGGACCAGTAATAACATACTCTGGCATTGTTCACCCACAGCTTAACAGTGTACAAAAAACAAAAACAAATGTGTGGTTTGGGTTTTTAGCAATAGTTTTCCCTTTCTGGTTTTCTTGTTTGCTTGGTAGTTTGCTGTTGTTGTTAGGACAGTATTACAAGGGGGTGTGGGCAGTGGAACAAGAAGATGCTTTGAAGCAGTTCTTCGCTGAGCTTTCCACTTTTGGCCAGGGGCTAAGTCAACCAACAGACATGACCGTCTTCTGCTTTAAGTCCTAATTACAAGTGCAGGGTTAGGGCAGGCTGTAGGCTGAGAGACAGCACCCTGTGGTTGGTTGGTACCAAAGCACAAAAAATTTTAGTCATTGGCACATTGTTTTTCATAACTATAAGAAATATTTACTTAATGTCTATAGTAGAGCAAGCAATTAACTTAAGGTCCTAGGAAAATAGATTTTAATTTCACGAACACTTGTCTTCAAAGAGCTCACAACTCCCTGGGCAGAGATACTGTCATAAACAACCCACTGTAATACAGTGTGATAGGACTATTATAAAAGTATGTAAAAACATAAGTGATGGTACAGGATCTCTCCATGAAATTACTCAAGAAAGGCTACTTACAGTGAAATTTGAGCTGGATCTTTAAAAATGTTTGCTAGGTGAATTGAAGTTTGCAGAAAGGCATTTGTTACTGGCAGAGAACATTACATCTGACAAACCACAGAGGAATTTATAAAAATGGCAATTATGGAAAGCTGAAAATTCAGTTACTTTTCCAAATTATAGGGGGAAAAGCAGGGAGCAGTTGGATATGTGACTGAGGATGAGATGTGGGAATGAGAACTCTTGAGCCCTGAAAAGGCTTGAGTTTTCTCCAATGGGTCATGGAGAACCATGGAAGCACTTGAACCAAGTATATAACAAACCAAAGATCAGACTTTCCCTCTTTGGCATTGTTCATTTTCCATTTTTAAAGATTGAGGCATGTGGTTCTTTCCAAAAAGAGACAAGTATCCTTTAAAAAGGCATTTTATTAATTAAAATAGAGTCAAATTTTATTTTTGTAAATAGTAACGGAAGAGGAAAAATGAACGTTCAAAGGGAAGGCTAACCATATAATGAAGAATGAGTCCGGCACGCCCGTGGACTGCCATCAAACGAAGCAGCCATTGTTCCTATAATTTTTACTTCTAGACATATTGTCGGGGAGGGGGGAAAGTCAATATATTTTATAAGCAATGTAGATAATAAAATGGGTGGCTATTTAAACAACTTAGAGACCAGTGAACAGTTCTTAAGTCATTTTTCCGAAAAGACTATTTAGTGTTACCGCTTTATTTATAATTATTTCATGAATGGTATATTCCTTTAGGGGATTAGCTCAGAATTTTACAAATATCATGGCACTCAAATGCTGTACTTTGGGTTTTTGTTTGAATTGAGTTGTGTGTGGTCCTACACACAACTGGGATCATTGGCAGCTAATCCTCCTGTCTCCCAGAGAACAGAATTCCCATTGTTGCAGTTCTTCACTGGAAACAGCTGGGCTACCTTTCCTGGGTTAGTTGGCAGGATGGGCAGCTGCAGTCCCCAAATCACACAAATCACCAGTGAAGCTTATTTTGATTGCTAACTTCTGTTACATCAAGATACTTTTAAAAATCTGTTTTTCTCTATGTTGCTGTAGATTCTTTCCATGCACTGCTTCACCCAGCAAAATGTTTGGGCTATGGGTCCTCCATTTCCACTGTAAAGATTCAAGCCTTTCCCAACTCTGGAAAAAATTACCCTCACATTTGTTGCTACATTTTGAATGGGAGAAAATCCTTTATTTCTTCTTTTTAGTTGTATTCATAGTTCCTCCTACAGTAATTGTGGCATTTCAGCGTATATTTCAACACACCCTGAAAGTACGTACTGTGAGTCTGGAGCAGTTTGGGGCATATGGAAATGTGTGCTTCCTTTGCTATGGAGGAAGATTCTCCACGGATGAGCTTTCTTCTGTGAGATGAGAGAATTGCATTTTTAGTATCAGCTTGAGGTAGGAAGGGATGGAGACATAAATAAACTTTAAAAGAAAATAAGTCATACAGAGTGTAATCAATTTTTAGATTGTCTCAAGATATATTTAATATTTTGAGCATAAATTTGTCCAAACTCATCTAATGTACAACACCAAGAATGAACCCTAAGGTATATTATGGACTTTGGGAGACAGTGATGTATCAGTGTATGCTTATTTATGATAAAATGATCATCATTCTGGTGGTGGAGGCTATGCCAGTTTGTGGGCATGAGACATGTGGGAAACCTCGGTACCTTCCTTTCAATTTTGTTGTAAACCTGAAACTGCACCCTCAAAAAAGTCTTTAAAGAATATATTGAACAGAATAAAAATAAAAATCTGTACGATATGGCTAAAATAGTGCTAACAATAGAAGAAGAGAAAAAGTCCCTAACAATTTTACCTCCCAAGAAACTAGAAACTAGAAAAGGAGCAAAATAAACCCAATGCAAGCAGAAGGAAGGAAATAATGAGGAACAGAAATGAATGAAATTGACCCCCCAGCCCGTAATAGAGAAAATCAATAAATCAAAGAGCTGGTTCTTTGAAAAGATTGCTTTAATGGGCAAAACACTGCCAACATGAACATAAGAAAAAGGGAGAAGTCATCATTACTCACCTCTGGAATGAAATAGGGGTATCATTGCAGACACACTACAGATAACAAAGGATAAGTGTATACTCTGAACAACTCTACACACATTAATTGGATAACTCAGATGAAATGAACCAACTCCTCAAAAAGTATAAACTACCACAACTCATCTAATATGAAATGGGTGGTTTCAATAGCCCTATAATTATTGATAAAATTGAAATTTGCATGTAAAAATCACCTGTAAAATAAATCTTCAAACCCAAGTAGTTTCATGAGAGAATTCTACTTAATATTTTAAAAATATACCACTCTGCTCAAAACCCTCCTTGATGTCCCATTTCACTCAGAGTGGAAGCCAATGTTTTTCTATGACTACCAGGGTGTACATGATAAGGTTCCAAATTACTCTGTGAACTCACTCTCCATCACTCCACTCTTTGTTCCCACACATCTGATCATACATCTAATCAAATGCATCTCTTCGTTCCACAAACACGAGCACACCAGGCCCACTCCCCCTACGGCGGTGATGTACTATGCTGCAAGCTCTGGGTGGTATCTATATGAGTCAGCTCGGGCTGTCATAACAAAATATCACAGATAGGGTGGCTTAAGAAACAGAAATTTACTTCTCACAGTTTGGAGGCCAGGAAGTCCACAATCAAGGTGCCAGCTGACTTGGTTCCTGGTGGGAGCTCTCTTCCTGGCTTGCAGGTGAACACCTCCTGACTTTGGCCTCCATTGCAGACAGAGAGCAAGCAAGCTTTCTGTATCTCTTCTTATATAGGCACTGACTTAATGGGACCAGAGCCTCAACTCATAACTGCATGTAATTTCCTCTCAAAGGCCTCACTTCCAAATACCATTACTTTGGGGTCTAGGGCTTCAACATATAAATTTGTGGGGTCACAAAATTTCAGTCCATAATAATACCCATATAATTTATCTCCTTACTTTTAGGTCTTGAATCAAATGTCACCTTTTCAGGCCTTACCATATAACTCTGTAATATCCATTTTAATATTTTCCTCCTATGCTAAACCTTTTCTTTTATACTTGTCACATCATATACATAGAATTGACTTATTTTTCTTTTGTCTGACTCCTTCACTACAGCATAAACTCCAGGTACTAAGATATTTTTAGTGTGTTTTTACTTTTTTCAACACTATCCTTATTGCCTAGTAGAGCCCCTAGCATGTATTAGGCACTCAATAAAATGTTCAATAAATGAACTCCATTAATAATCGTATTTCTGATCTATCATTTCATCAGCCTAATTGTGAAAGTTTGGAAGAATGCATGAAGTTGAAAGTAGTTGAACTTAGATTTAATTATTTTTAAATCTGAGGTTAATTGTTCACAGTGAGTCTGTCTGTTTGTTTTGTTTCATTTTTAGAGAAGGAGAGAGAGAAAAAGAGGGGGGCATAGGGAAAAGAAGAGAGATTATTTTTTTTCCTTTTTTTTAAAGATTTATTATTTGAGAGTGTGTGAGTGAGGGGTGGGACAGACAGAGAGAGAGAGACTCCCTGCTGGGCTCTATCCCAGGACCCTGAGATCATGACATAAGCTGAAGCTGAGTCCAATGCTTAACCAGCTGAGCCACCCAGGTGCCCCAAGAGGGAGTCTTACATTTCTTTTTTTTTCCCCCAAGAGGGAGTCTTAAGCAGGTTCCAGGCCCAGCACAGAGTCCCACACCAGGTTCAATCCTAGATGCTGCAATCATGGCCTGAGTCGAAACCAAGAGTTGGAGGCTTAACCAACTGAGCCACCCAGGTGCCCCAGTTGAATTTAGATTTTAAAAATTAGGGCAGCCCAGGTGGCTCAGCGGTTTATTGCCAGGGCCTGGTCCTGGAGACCCGGGATCGAGTCCCATGTCGGGCTCCCTACAGGGAGCCTGCTTCTCCCTTTGCCTGTGTCTCTGCCTCTCTCTCTGTGTGTCTCTCATGAATAAATAAATAAAATCTTTAAAAAAATTATAAGTTTCTGAAAACTCCTGTGAAATTTTAAAATGTATGAGAGCCTATTTCTACCATACTCTATTGCTTTGACTAGTTTTCTCTCTCAGTTTTTTCCTCTTTATCACTTTAGAGTTTCATTTCCATCTTGTAATACATTTAATTTTTCTTATTTTATTTAATTACCATTTCTACTGTTTTATAGAGTCCTTATAAATTATTTAGTCATCTTAGCACTCGTTAACATTTTAAATCTTTGATTAAGAAATAGACTAGAAATCCATTTTTAATTAAATATTCAATGATATAATTTATGAATATTGTGTTCTCATTAAATTCAAAGTAGGTAAATTATGTTTGACATTTTAAAAACGGTAGAATAGACAAGTATAACTTTAAAATTTTAGAACATTCATAAGTATATCAGATTCTTATATCACCTACCTCTCATTTGCCAGAGCCAACACACACACACAAAAACATAATATTCATTTCCTTGCTGAAAAAATAATTTTAATTTAAGATGATCACTGGAAATGTATACCTGGGCATAGGAAGATCTCTCTATATAATATGTAATTAAACTTACATAAAACATAACTATAATTTTGCTAGACCTGTGTAAATGAAGCCTAGATTAAAATCAATTGAAATAATTGTAGGATGTGTTTATGTTGGGAACAATGAAATCTACCAGTTTAGTGGATTCTTGTATCCTGATTATTCATACATTTACATTCTCTTTAAGCCATGTTTGTGGAGTTTATAGCTGTCAAAATTATCTATAATTTTCTTACTTAGATTCACGTAGTAAAACAATTTGAAAGCTGCCAATTGTGCACATTATTAAACAGCATGCATGTCAAACTCTGATTTTTTATTTTCCTGATTATTTCTACTTTGAGAATTCCATTATAACAGTCCATCAGCAGTCGTTTGGGGTTTATTTTAAACTACATATGGTACCAGCTATAATTAGTATTTGGAAAGGATCATAAAATAGTTCCACAGGGCTTTTTTTCCTTTTTATGAATTTTCTGAATATATTTTACCGATAGCCAAAGAGGCAAATCAATTTTATTGGATTTACCTTTATGTTATTGAGTATTTAGTGTTCACACTCTGAGTACAATAACATATAATCGTTGCATATTGTAATATCATTGTTTCCCTATTTGGAATGATGTACTTACTATATATATATATATATATATATATATATATATATATCACAGCATATAACAGATAAATGTTAACCCCTATTAATTACAAATGTGAATACTGTATAAAGGCTCTGCAGTCTGGTTTCATGGAATCAGAATGCCAAATTTTGTTCACCTGCATTTACAGGGGGCTATTTTTACTCCTATTTCTTGGGTAAACCGTAGGATTTAGGCCTGAGGCAAGCAGCATACATTTCATGGTTTTGACCACAGAGATTAATTTAGGGAAGGGAATATGACTAAAGTGAAAAACAGTATTATCTTCAATACATGGGGGTGGGGGGGTCGGGGGGAGATGTTCTCTTTTTATTGGATATGAATGAGGAGGAATGCAGGTGCACTCCTAGAGTTGCTTGCAGTTATTTTGTGCTCATGTGGTCACACTGAGAACGGCACCCACACAGAGCTAAAAGATCAGAGGCAAGCCTTGGGCACATTTTTTAAGTCCTTGTCATGTTGAACTCAAAGCCATCCCTGGACTATTCAAATGCATAAGATAATCACATTCCTTTATTTGACACCTCTGTTGGTATCATTGTATATTTGCAACCAAAAAATTTATAAGATTATATGCACTGGATTGTACACACTGGATTCACTGGTTCTCAATCCTGACAGTTCATTAAAATCACCTAGGAGGTTTTTAAACAATGGTGATGCTCAATTCCCACTCAATCATATTACACCGGAATTCCTGGGTTGTGTCATGGGCATGAGTGTTTTTTTTTTTTTTTTTAAGATTTTATTTATTTATTCAACAGAGACACAAAGAGACACAACAGAGACAGGCGGAGGGAGAAGCAGGCTCCTTGCGGGGGTCCTGGGATCATGACCCGAGCCAAAGGCAAATGCTCACCAGTGAGCCACCCAGGTGCCCTTGTTTTGTTTTGTTTTGCTTTTGTAGGAGCTCCTCAGGTAAATGTAATGTAACAAGGTTTCAGAACCACTGATTTGGATGGAAACTACGGGTCACTTAATCCAGGAAAAGAGAGGTTAATTGTGAACAATTAACCTCAGATTTATAAGTTATACATAATTATTACATTACTATTTCAGAACTGAGAAGGGATAAAGGAAATGCGAGTCTTACTTTAACAGAAGAGGAGATTAAGATACATCCATTAGGCTCTGTACCTGGTCAAATAACAAGCGTGTAGTCCTTGTGGAGGTGACGGCTCCCAGGACTCCTAGCACGGCTCGGAGGGCCGCACGTGAAGGATCGTCAAGGGCGCGCGTCCCCGCGCTTTTGACTGCGGAACGTCGGGGACTCCCAGCGCCTCCGCCTTCCGTCTGCTGTGACGCCTTCACCTAAGAGGACCTGTAGATTTTGATGAACTTGTTCATGACGTCTGTGACGACGATCAGGGACAGAGGTCCTCACCGCCCCAAGGAGTCCGCGGGCCAGGCGGCGGGTGTGGACGCGGCCCCGAGTGGTGCCTCCGCTCAGCCGCCCGCCCTGCTTCGGCCCCGGAGACCCGAGGGCGGCGGGGCCTGGACCCGGGGCTCGGCGGCTGCGCGAGGACAGCGCCCCGGGGCGGGGGAGGGGGCGGGAGGGGGCAGGAGGGCCCGGGGGGCGGGGGAGGCAGGGGCGGGGGCCCGGAGAGCTCGAGCTCCCAGGCCAAGAGCCGCCTCCTTAGGGTGGGAGCCGAGACCCTGGGCGGGGAGCGTGCAGGCCTGAGCTCGCGCTCCGGACCCGCGGGCTACCTGGCGGGCGGGCTGCTCTGCGGAGGCCGCGGCAGGCCTTGCCCGGACTCCGTTTCTGTTCCGGTAATAAAAGGCATTGATGCTTTGCTTACTTTATCTACCATCCATCTATCTATCTATCTATCTATCTATCTATCTATCTATCTATCTATCTAAACAGCACGAGAGTGTGCGTGCAAGAGCGGGGGGGGGGGGTGGGGAGCACCAGCAGGAGGAGCGGGAGCAGGGAGCGGGAGCACAAGCAGGAGGAGTGGGAGCGGGGGGGAGGAGCACCAGCAGGAGGAGCGGGGCGGGCGCGGGGGCCCCGGCAGGAGCCCCGTGGCCGCCCGCCCAGGGGAGCAGGACCGGCCCCCAGAGCGGCGCCCACTGACCCGGGTGCCGCGGCCGCGCGGGGCAGCCACACGCTTAAAGTACTTGAGGGAGCGTTGGGCTCACATAATCGCTGCAAGATTCCTTTGGAGCACATATTTTATATGGAGGAGAGACACTGAGCTCGGTGTTTTTCTATGGATGCTTCTATATTGAAAAATACAGAAAATATAGAAAAGGCAACTAAAAACAAAGCCTGATGGTTGTACGCTTTTGCACAGAAAAGTACTTACAATTTTGAAAGGCTTTTACTCTAGGATTTTTCACTGATAATTACTCATCAAATACTTTTAGTGTTTTCAGGTTCTTTTTTTTACATGTTTCCAAATATATAACCATTAACTTTTCACAAATCAGTCAGATTCTTAATAATTTAAATGATCTTTTGATACCTTTTTTAGTTCGAATAGTAATTGTTGAGTTTGAGGGATTTAAAAAAAGTATTATATTTATGATGATTATTATAAATAACTTTCATGAAGTTGTAATTTATGGTTTGGAATGCATCCCAAATGTGTTTCATAAGGTGTTGGCTTTGTGATGCATCACTAAGAAAGTGACATTTTTTTAAAGAGTTTTTTTTTTTAAGATTTATTTATTTCTGATAGAGAGAGAGAGGCAGGGACGCAGGAGGAGAGAGAAGCAGGCACCACGCCGGGAGCCCGATGTGGGACTCGGTCCTGGGACCCCAGGATTACGACCTGGGCCGAAGGCAGGCGCCAAGCTGCTGAGCCACCCAGGGGTCCCCAGAAAATGACATTTTTTACTTAGCTTTATATTATTTATTTCTGAGAGAAATAAGTGATTGCACACTTTATACAAAAATCACAAAATGTGGCATTTTGGTGGAAAATATAAGAGGATATGAATTCTGAGAATTAACATAAAAAGTAGTTTATCACATCACTGTCCACATTCCAAAAATAGATGGAGGGCACAGTGAAATGAGTCCTCTCAAACATATTGTTTCCATTTACATATAGCAGTTCTTCAATCCGACAAAAATGAACACTTTGATAGGAACTAACTCAGAGAAATAAAGTCATAGTATTTCAATATCAGATTTTTAAAACCAATTTTCTGAATACCCAAAGGAAATTATATGGAGACACGAGGGGAGAAGTATCTTAGAGGCAGACTTTTTGATAAGGCCCTCTTTCTACCTTTGAGAAGTAAACCTTCCTTAGCAAGACTTGAGGAAGTGTGAATCCTTGCTGGAATACCAGTTATGTGTCTTATGTGTATCTCCCTTACAAAACTTAAAAACACTTTTGCACCTAACTAAAGGATTTGTTGCACTTTGGAAGATTCTAGGCAGTGCTTTTCAATAGAGGAGAAAAATATTTTGATGAAATGCATATAACTAGGATCTAGATGTTTAGCACATAAAAGATTTTTTTTTTTTAAATTTATTCATGTTAGACGTAGAGAGAGAGGGAGAAAGGGAGAGAGAGGCAGAAGCAGGCTCCATGCCGGGAGCCTGACGCAGGACTCAGTCCCGGGTCTCCAGGATCGCACCGTGGGCCAAAGGCAGGTGCTAAACTGCTGAGCCACCCAAGGATCCCCTATCTAGCACATTAAGGAGAAAAATAAAAGCCAATATCAACCATTGCATCTGATTAAATTATTGATCCCTCATCATCCACCGCGCCTCCTAGAGGTCACTGCGGCCCCTGCATCTGGGCGGCCTAACAGAGCGCAGGGTGGAGAAGCCGCCGTTTCAGTTACGTCTGAGGCGGCAACACTGAACACAACAAATTGGTTCTGTCTTAAAGCGAAATTTGAAGGTTTAATATTTGGGAGTACTAGTTCAAGAAAGGTCATGTTTACAGCGTCCTATTCACTGGTGGTTATGTGCTGTGTGGAATAGTCCATATACATTGAGGTCAAGATTTCCATTTTTTCCTGCAAGTAAAGATAGGAGTGAGAAGTCCATTTTCATTATATAAATTCTCTATTTTTTTCCAATATGCGCACTCACATAAAAAACATGTGTTAGACTTCTCCCCTGCTGCCAGCTGAATAAATTTTAGCCACTCACTCACTATACCCGAGTGGAGAATAAGCAGTGAAAGAAAAGCTTATGTTAGAAAATGTAAGTTTTTTTTATTAGCTTTGTGATTTGTCACCAACAACTGTCACTTTTTTGTAAATTAAGAGGATTTTTGCCCTGAGACCAGCATAACTTTTTTTCATATAATTAATTTATATGTCACTGACTGTAAACTGGAGAAATTATTTTCCTATTCTTTGATGAAACAATGTAATAATGGAAATATTTTAGTGTGCAAATACATTAGACGGGCAACTCGAGTTTCCTACATTTCAGCCTCGGAGGGCGATATCCCCTTTGGCTCCCTTCATGTAAATGTCCTGTCTCAAAATTTTGTACCAGCAGATTGGAATTAGATATACCTAATCTAACATCTTTGTTGTTGTTCCATGAAAAGTGTACTTCAATGATAACTTTTTAATATTTAAATATCTGTGCTCTTTTCTTAATACTAATTATATTTCCTGGAAAATACTTTTGCTATTTCATTACTAGAAAAGCAAAAGAATAGGTAAAAAAAAAAAAAAATCTCCATATAAGTTTTCTTAATAGTCAAATAAATTAATCGTCTTGATACTTCTGAACTTCAGTCTTTCTTTCATTCCTCTTTTTTTCTTTTTCATTCTTCCTTTTTTTTAATGTCTGGAAAATATCTGCTATTTTAAGGATTATTCTAAGGCATTGTTTTCTCTCCAAGAGAAAGGCAGAGGGAGAAGCAGGCCCCATGCGGGGAGCCGGAAGTGGGACTCGATCCCGGGGCCCCTGGGTCACGCCCTGGGCTGAAGGCAGGCGCCCAACCGCTGAGCCCCCCGGGCGTCCCTAAAGTGTGTGTTTCTCTGCGTAGGTAAAGGCACCAACACATTTCTTAGGCCCACGATGTGTTTCTCGTGGACTTCTGTTACAGCAAGCTTCATTCTTGTGCTTTTCATGTCTTTTGACCCAAACCTGGAGAGCAGGAAAATATTTAACTATTTCTTTACAGATCCTAGCAAGCAAATAGAAAGTGTTGTTCAAATAATTAACAAATGGAGCTCAAGTAAGTGGAAAAGATTCATCAAGGCAGCTCTTCACCAAACAGGGGGCATGTTGAAATTCCAGGAATCCACTGATGGAGAAGCCTGAAAATGCACTTGTAGCTCCTCATTGAAGCTGTCAGGAAGCGCATATTTGGCACTAACAAAGAGAACAGTTCGTGTTAAAATGCAAAATGTGTTTATTTTACCATTTGCCGCGATGTTTGGTGTAAGTAAGGCTTCGGGGAGCTTAAGCTGCCCCCTTGGAATGTGCCCTCGGGCTTAGCTGCAGGAGCACGGGGCTTCCCGCAGTCCCCAGTGCCTCGTGCCCCTCTGGGAGAGAAGCCCTTGCGGTCGCAGAGCCTTTGGGGGGCACAGACGTCCTTCTCTCGGGTAGCGAGGCTCCAGCTGCTCCAAAACGCCTGCTCCCGGAGTTTCAGTAGAGCACTAAACCGGTGAGTTCCGAACCCGAAATTGGAGTTAACGGGTCATGTTTTAATTAACAGCCCTGAAGACAGAGCTAAATGTTTAGAAAATGTGTCAAAGGCACTAAATAGAAAATTTTATATGTGTCAGTGTTTTAATATACATTTTGCATTTACGTATGTATACATCAGAATACTGAACATGATTTACTGTAATAGATACGTATATATAACATATCATATGTTATTTATTTGTGTGCTAAATGAATTGGCTCTCATAATCGCAGACATGTTCTTCCTGGCTTTTTTTTCCAATTATTAATTTTTTTTCATCCTTCTTCATGACATTCTGTAATATATCAAGATGATGTGATTTAGTTCATTTTAATTTTTTTTTCTAGATGGATTCCTACTGTGCTTTCTCAGCAGCTTCCTTCTGCTTCATTTCCCAAACAATTCTGCAGAATTGGTATGTAGGCAATAAAGTCAATTGGTCTTGAAATGGTTCTAGTAAAGTTCTTTTTTTTTCCCTTTTCCCTAGGATAGAAGATTGATGATGACTACTAAACCTTCCAGGCAAAAGTAAAGACAGGCTTTAGGAAACAAATATCCTATTTCAAGTGCAGTGATCCTTAAAATTCATGAATGGATACTATATGTGTGTGTATGTGTGTGTGTTTGTGTATACACACATACACATATGCATATGTCATATGATCACTTTCTCAGAAATCTTCCAAAGAACAATAATAATAACAACAAAAAGCAAAATAAAAAAAGGAAAAAGATAGCTGAGCAATTTTTAACTGGCTGAGCTGGAACATTATTATTGGAATATTATCAACCACATATACTATGTTTATATTATACCAGTATAGTGTAATTTAATCTCTCCCAAATAATGGAAACTTATATTTTAAAGATATATATTTTGAGGGTATGAGGAATGTTTCCAACATAAAAATAGGGGTCATTATGCATGATTTTAAAAAATAAAACTATGAGTATGTTTTTGGATATGGCTTCATGAACAAATAATCGCATCCTATGTTACTGAATATTGTCTTTATTCAAGTGTATGTAGTATTTGCATTTATTTTTCTCTTTTGTGGCTGATACTTCATTGCTAGAAGTCTGTGCCTTTTTATTCTTTGCCTCATAATTCAGATTCCTAGCACATAATATTGAATTTTATGGATAAAACTAAAGTAAATCATGCACAGCTGTTTCTATTTTAGGTGTTCTAAATGCTTATTCTGGCAGTGGTACTATTGTATAACTCAGTGTTATACAATGTTAGTGAACTGTTGGGTTTCCACAATTCTGGACTAATTATGCAGACTTGTAACCATTTTCAATTTTTAGTCACTTTCTTGAATGTTCTGTGAAGGTGGTTGAAAATTTGCAGATGGTATTACTCAAATCTTGGTTCAAAAACCACAGTGGTATTAATGGTAATATACTCTAAAAGCATTTTAGGTCAAAGGTCAACCAACTACAGGCCATGAGCCAAATCCAGCATAGCCTGTTTTGATATAGTTTCCAAGCCAAGAAAGGTTTTTAATGTTTGTAAATGTTTTTTGAAGAAGAGGAAAAATAATATGACAGAGACTGTAAATGGCTTACAAAGCCTAAAATATTTAGTATCTTGCTCTTTACAGTAAAAATCAGATAACCGGTTTTTGGGTTATCTCACCATACTCATTCACACTTTTATAGTACCTTGTTCATAGTGGCAATTCAACAATATCTATTGAATATGAATGATATTAATTTTACCTTTTTGTTAATTTTTATTTTATAAGATTCTAACATGCAATAAGTAACATTAGTATAAAAGGGCAATTAATAAATATTAAATATTTGTTAATGCCTATAATAAATAAAAAATAAATAATGCCCTGAGCCACCCAGGCATCCCTCTAAGAAGGCTTTGTGAATAAATTACTTAAGTTCTTCAATGTGATCAAGCAAGTTACTAGTTTTATTATGACATAGCTAATATATTTTTGATATTCAAGAAATATTCACTTAAAAAGCTGCAAATAGAAATTCAGAAAAAAATTACAGAGTAAAGAGTATCAAAAGTTGCATGTTTGACTTTAGTGATTTCTAGTTTAAAGAATAGACACATAATGGGGTGCATGGCTGGCTCAGTTGATTGAACGTCCATCTCTTGGTTTCAGCTTGAGTCTTGATTTGGGGGTGGTGATCTTGGGGGCTGGGGTCCTGAATCCTGCCTGTGAGGCTCCATGCTCAGCTGCTCAGTGGGGAGTCTGCCTTCCTGTCCCTCTGATCCTCCCCACTGCTCACACACTCTGTCTCACCCTCAAATAAAATCTGTAAAGAATAGAAGCATAAGATACAACCAATTACTATATTGAAAGATGTTTATTAACAAGGGTCAGGAGAAGTTTGAGAACTTAATTTTATAAAATTCCTTACATACTTTCAGGAAATTTCCTTTTTTATATTTCTGTAACTGAATTTCCTTTATAAGCTGACTCCAATATCTCTTAGCCAAAGTCATCTCCATTTTAATTACCATACTCATTTAATTTCTATTAAAGGCAGCAGCATGAGTTTTTAACTAATTATTAAATAAAACACAAATGCAAAAATCAGAAATTACTCAGATTTCAGTTAAAACTGTTGAAAGGGGGGGTGATTTCTTTTTATTTTTTTAAGATTTTATTTATTTGAGAGAGACAGATAACTAATGAGCAGGAATGGAGGGATGTGCAGAGGGAGGGGGAGAAGCCAACTTCCCACTGAGCTTGATCCCAGAACCCTGGGGATCATGACCTGACCTGAAGGCAGGTACTTAACTGACTGAGCCACCCAGGTGCACCCCCTGCCCCTTTTTAAAGATTTTATTTGTTTATTCATGAGAGACACAGAGAGAGGCAGAGAGACAAGCAGAGGGAGAAGCAGGCTCCCCATGGGAGCCTGATGTGGGACTGGATCCCGGGACCCCGGTGACGACCTGAGCCAAAGGCAGATGCTCAACTACTGAGCCACCCTTCCCCTCCTTTTTTTTAAAAGAAGTGATTTCTTTTTTAACTAAAGTAAATGACACACCAATTTGAACAGACTAAATATAATAAAACAGTTTTTATTTAGGTCCTTCCTACATATTTATTACTTCCTGACATTATTTCCTTTAATATACACAATAATCATAGGAAGCAAGTGCTGTCACTGGGCTCTTTTTACAGATTAAAAGTTGGAAGACCTTATTCAAGGCTGTACACTAACACGTCGGAATTCAAATTTGAATCCCTAATACCAGACAGTAGATTGTATATGTTGAATAATTATGCACCACTTTCCAATTTACCATGGTATCATCCTGGCATATAGAACACAATCTGTAGTTCCAGGCTCTATTTGGAGGTCCAAGAAATGTCCAAGAGAGAGGGAGAGGGAGAGAGAGAGAGAGAGAGAGAGAGAGAGAGAGAGATTTAAGAGAGAAACCATAATTAATTATAAACATTTTTTATATTTATAAAAGTTAAAACACTTCTGTATTGATTATACAGTTTTAAATAATCATAAAATTTTATACATTTTATACATTTCTTAGACAAACAATATATGGTAAGTGATCTAAGGTCAACCATCCTCACATCCTTAAACTCAGCAGAAACCACGTGGCAGGGACATTGCTGGATTTTTCTCACTATGATTATTTTCAGACTTGGGTGCACCCTGGAATCACCTGAGGTGCTTTACAATTACTAGTGCCTGAGTTCCACACCCAGAAGCTTCTATTTAGTTAGTTTTGGGTGAGGCCTGAGTAACCCCTGGGATTTTTGGAAACTCCTCAGGTAACGTATTCGGATCCGTGAGAACAACTTTGCTTAAACTACCTGCCACTGAGGAGGGTCCCCGCTTCTTTCTGTCCTTGCAGAGCAGTTGGTACCTAGAGGTTTGATCTGCCCGAAGAAGTGAGGGCAGAGGCCAAGGATTGATGTGTGACCTTTGCATTTCTTAGGAGTATTTCTCGAAGCGTCACCTGGAACCGGTGAGACGCACAAGTTCTGCTTGCCTTTCAGCCGGGAGTAAACTGTGCTGCAGGTTCATCTCATAATTCATGATTTTAAAGGAATATATATAGTTTATGTGTTCACGGCACCTGCCAGTTCTTACAGACTCAACTTCATGGTAAGATTTGACCCATTTGCTTGATTCACCTGTCCTGTTAGCATAGGGGTCAGATAGGACACACATGTTTGTGTGTGTTTGTACGTGTGTGTGTTAAGGTACAATGTCTTTCAAGTCTGCTTTGGGCTTGCTGCTGTAAATATTTGAAGTATTACGCTTTTATTTTATAGCTGTGTGTGCTGGATTTATATGCAACAAGCAGGCATCTGGTATGATCTGAGTATTTAATCTATAGAGAAATGCATAGATTCAAATCCACCTATAAGCATGTCTATAAATACGGTAAGTGTGTCTCTAACTTATATATGCTTATTTTTATATGTGAATAGATAATATAATGTATGTTATACAAACATATTACATATTGTATTTATTTTTATTGGCAGTGAACAGCATGTGAGAAACTTTATATGGATATGTACGCTCATTCAGTTGGATTTTTAGAGGCAGGATATTTTAAGAGAGTGGGCCTGGAGTTCTCCAGATCCTTGTTCATACGCAGCGTTGCTCATACTCATTAACTGTGATTTCAGCAATTACTTGAGTGCTTCAGTTTTGGCTGTTTTTATTTCAAGTTCATTTCTTCAGGTATGAGACAGAGATGATAGTATCTATTTCACAGGTCTATCAGGAAGCTAATATGTAGGATGATGTATATACAGCCCTACATTCAGTGGGTCTTAGGCGGCACTGAACAAACAGTAGCTATTTCCCTTCCTATTATATGTACAAATATTCATTTATAAAACAGCAAACATTTTTTAAAGAATATGTGCTTTCAACATATTTTGGAAGTTATAAGAAAATAATCTTACATTGCTTTTCTAGTATATTGATATTTCCAACATTTACATTAAAAGTGTTGTGTTGGAAGGTTTCCAGGCTTACAGCACTGCTATGAGATCTAATAAAAGGATCTATATAGTGGGCTATTGTTCATGGTAAATGCAGTAAAACCTTGATAAAATATGACCTGCTACAGCATGAAATTTAGCATAATCCTATTGATTGGTACTTGTTACTAAAAGAACCAGAAGGTTCTTGTTACACTGCTTTATCTATATCTCAGTTGCTTGGCAAAGACCCAAAGAACCATGTTCTAATGAAGTCCATCTTGGAGAGAATAATGGAACAAAAAACAATTCTTCACTTTTATAGAACTCTTAAAGTATTTATGTTAAATAAAGTATAGGCATTGAAAGAGGCATCACATATTTAGGAGGCAGAAGAAATACAGATTACTCTAAAGACAGAAATTTGAAAGTTTTGATCTTGAAAGAATTGAGAATATAACACATCTGATAAGAACTGAATTATTGAAGTTGCGGTTAAAGTAGTCTCTTGTTTCTCAAGACTGTATTTTGTCTATAAAAGGATATAGAAGTTATCTCAATGATTTTATAATTTAAATAAAATGCAAAGATTCTAATGATATAAATCTCTAATTTGTGAATATCTCAAATTATTTTAAAAATTCTTTTGTAGGGGATCCCTGGGTGGCGCAGCGGTTTGGCGCCTGCCTTTGGCCCAGGGCGCGATCCTGGAGACCCGGGATCGAATCCCACGTCAGGCTCCCGGTGCATGGAGCCTGCTTCTCCCTCTGCCTATGTCTCTGCCCCTCTCTCTCTCTCTCTCTCTCTGTGACTATCATAAATAAATAAAAATAAATAAATAAATAAATAAAAATTCTTTTGTATATATTGCAAAGTTATAGAATGTAAACTATTGGAGATTAGATGCTCTGTTTTCTATGATTTACATTCAGATGCTAGCTTAGTGCTTGTCAGAAAGTAGATATTCAGTAAATGGTTTCTGACTAAGTAGAGAGATTAGCATTGTTCATGCTTTGATCCATGACTATGTCTATCATCAACTGCTACTCATGTTGCTTTTATTTGAGGAGTTACTAATTCCTGGTCCTGGTGTTTTCTTCCATTTGGGGGAATTTCCAATGGGATAACCTTCCTGACCTCTCCCACCCTCATTTGTGCCTCACTTGTGTCTTTGAGAGTAGGAACTGGAATTGCTTTGCTCGCCCATTCTTATCACATTTTGGAATCTACCTCTTAGTGTAGAGCAGGGGCTCAGGTCTGCTACTGGCCATGTGGTAAACTTGGAAGTAAAAGCCTGCAGGGTGGGACTTGTGCTTCTGCAGCTCTGCCTTTGGCTCTACGGATGAATCTAATAACAGAGTGTAGATGAGGAAAGCAACACCTAAGCATTGGGATGCTGCACACATAAGCCAAGATGTGTATCTGCTTCTTCAGTAATAAAGCTGGTATTTTTATTTTTTCTCATCTGTTCCTCTTTCTTACTTGTTTCAAAACCTAAGCAGGGAGAAGCGGATGTTGCGGATTGACTTTCTTGAACCTTAACAGCCTTATACACATATAAATTATATTTTGGAAATGTTAGTGACACAAAGGGCTATTATATGGAGGATGGAGGGTAGAAGGCATGCAGGAATTACCACTCACCTGGCCAGAGCTCACATCAGCATACCTGGGAAAACTTGCCACTATGAAGACTAGTGTTTCACACTTGAGAACTCTTAAAGGATGTGGAAATATCAGGGTGCCAGCAGATACTAGTGATGTGATATTCATATAGTGGCTGAACACATCCCAGGATACCCCTAATTACCTATAAATATTCACCAGATTCTTCTTAATAACTGAGAAGTAAATAAAAATATTTCTCTTAAAGATTTTTAAAATTGGTTTATTTATTTGAGAGAGAGAGAGAGAGAGAGAGAGAACACCAGCTGGGGAGGGAGGCAGAGGGAAAGGGAGAAGCAGAGTCCCTGCTGAGTGGGGAGCCTGATGTGGGCTCCATCCCAGGACCCTGAGATCCTGACCTGAGCTGAAGGCAGATGCTTAACTGACTGAGCCACCCAGGTGCACCAGAGGACAATGATATTGCTATCCCTAGTTCCATGGCTGCTGTTCTCGTTTTGTTTCCTGAGTACCGTCACACCATGTACTCTCATACAGTATGATAGGAGCCTATTTTTCTATTTTCTCCAAAGTGGTGCATTTTTCTCAGCCACAGATCTTTCTAAACTTGCTCCTATATTGGAAAAAATATTTTTTCTTCCACATGTAACTGCCATTTGTATACCACTATCACATTAAAATCTGAAATTAAAAAAGAATCCCATGTAGAACATTTTCCTTTGTATTTCATTTTTGGTTAGAAGTTCAACTATTTTTTAAAAAAGATTTTGTTTATTTATTCATGAGACACACAGAGAGGCAGAGACACAGGCAGAGGGAGAAGCAGGCTCCCTGTGGGGAGCCTGACGTGGGACTCCATCCCAGGACCCCGGAGTCACGACCTGAGCTGAAGGCAGATCCTCAACTGCTGAGCCACCCAGGTGCCCCAGAAGCTCAACTTTTTATCTCACATAAATATATTACTTTTGTAGCACTCTATAGTTACGTGACTAGCAGCTTACTCTTCACATCTTCAGAGAACATGAAATAGGGTAGACACAATATCATACCTTTCTGGTTGTTGCCTAAGAAGTGGGTTTTATTATTCAAAGCAAGTGGAGCTCAGTTGTAAAAATTGAATATTTGGTATGGGATTTGTCACCAGAAAATGAAAGTGTGTGTGTGTCTCTCTGTAGCTGTATATAATAATTATAATAAATAAACTATAATAATAAATAATAAACTGTAATACTATATTATAATAATATATAACTATGTGATATATACTATATAACTCTTTTATATTTTTAATATATAAAGTTAAAATTGTCCCTGTAGTTAGAGCCTCCTAAATCAAAATGCAAGTCTCTTGGCCTTTCTCCTGTCTTCCTCCTTCCTGTATGCCTTTATTTCTTTGTGCTTCTGTCTCTCTCCTGATCCACTCCTCTCTACTTCTGCTTAGATTAAATCCCTTAAAACACAGTTGCCTCATTTAAAGTTAAACGTCTTTCAGACCCCTGCATGCCACCAACAATTGTAGAATGAATGAATGAATTGGTTAATTAAGGAAAGCATAGTGGTGAAGTGCAGAGGAGTTAAATTGAAATCCTAGCTCAATCAGTTTAGAGCTGAATGACTAGAGTTAGTTTAATTCTTTCTGATACCAGTTTCCTCTTCTATACTTTGAGGGTAATAAATTTTCTTTTTTTAAAGTTGTGAGGATGAGAAGTAAGGTGATTTTAGTGTTTGGGATGCGTAGGTGCGCAACAAAATATAGCTAGATTGTTAATAAAAGCTTGTACATTATTCATAATTAATAATAAGAATATTAATCATTGATATTAATCATTGATTCATTATTGATAATTTGTAGTTATTATTAATAATTGATATATTATCAAAGTTAAGTCCACATAGAAAAAAGAACTCCAGTGAGTCCTACAGTATTTTAAAGGTTTGGGAGGAGGAGGGAATGAGATACCGTTGTCATGTGGATGGCTTTGTCCAGGCACATGCTTGGGACTCTCCTGAGTTCAACTTTCTTGCATTTTGGGTGGGAACCAGTAATCAGAAAACAGGGATGTGTGGGGCCAGAGGCAATGACCTTCCCAATAGGGCACTGACTTTCATAATAGATATTCCTGACATAAAGTCCCATTTGGACCCTGGCAACCAGTTTATAGGGTATGATATTCTTTTTTTCAGGTGTGGCTTTCCACTGTTTCCTGCAGTGACCATGTAAAGAGCCTCAGAGCATTGGGAGTCTGCTGTCGTGGCAGAGGAGGAGGTAGGCTGCTCCACATTTTAGGTCCATTTGGGACATAGCAGGTTTTCATGGTCTTATTCTGAAAGCGACCAAGACAAACAAATAAGAAGCTTCTGTGCAGAAATTCCTTCTGAGTTTCAAACAAATGATTTACAAATTTTGAAAACAAACCCCTTTACAATTGCAAATGACCTATATTTCAAAAGTTCCAAATGGCTCAGCCTATAATTCATGTCCACTTCAGAGTTTCTGTTCATCTTTATTTCATGAAACATAATCATTTCTCCGTGGACAGCTCTGAGTTGAGATGACTGGGAGCACTGTTACCTACGTATGTTCTCCCATCTGTTTTCCCCGCTCGTCTTTTCCCTCAATGCGCACCTCACCATTATTGCCACAGTTCTCACATCACTGTTGAAGAGCCAACGTTTGAAAAACATAATGCCTTTATTAAAGACCGATCTGTATTTGGCTGTATAGAGAAACAAACCTAAGAGAAACTTTACTGAAACCTGAGTACTGACCCACAACGGGGCTGGCGCTTGAGTCCTGTAACTCGGCACCACCTCTGAGAAGTTAAGATCATGGGGTCCTTTCACCTCGCATCAGGCCTTGGGGGAGACACTGAAATAGAGTAAGTCCATCTCCACCTCCATCCCCTTTTCTTCATGATGGATAATAGTACAGTGTCTTTCTTAAAACATTTTAAGTTTCTGAGATGAAAGATAATAACAGTAAAGAAGAAAGGTATTGCTTTGTGATTAAAATGAAAACAGATAAATTTTTACTGAGTAATGAATGGCTTTATCTCTGGCAGGACTGTAATAGAATGTTTTAGAATGTCTTGGGATTTAGTCTGATATAATAATCTCAGAATCTGAATAGGGATCAAGGACTGTCTTAATTTCAAACCTATTGAAGTTTTCTTAGCACATTCATGGTATGATAAGATAAGAAGTTACAGCCACTTAGGCCTGTTTGAAGTCTATGGAATGTGACTTATTTATAATGTATATAAACAAGTTACATATCCTCACAACAAAGAACCAATTAACTTAAGCAACAATTCAAATACTAAGTACTGATAAAATAATCAGTCTCTTCCTGAATGCAGCATTTAATTTTTAAAGCTACTTCATAAAATTACCTCTCTTATGAAGTATTTCTATTAATCATTTTTTTGATATTGAACTGTTTCACATAAATGTTGAATAAAATAATTGATACCATCTTTTACCAAGCAGCTAAACTGAGCACAAGATAATGTTTTTCATATTTGCCTCAGAAACTTTTTACCCAAATTTCTATTTTGAAAATTTTAAAGCTACAAAGAAATTGAAAAAATATGCAGTGATTAACCCTTATACCTTCCCCTGGATTCACTAATTTTAACATTTCACACCTTTGCTTTATTTCATAATACACATGTACATAATACACACATGCTCGTAATTAGGTCTATATGTACTTTAAGTTAATTTTTTGTGGTGGCATTAGGAAAGGGACACAGTTCCATATGGATATCTACTTACTTTAATACCATTTGTTGGAGAAAAAAATTGTTCACCCAATTGAATTACCTTTACACTTTCATCAAAAACAAACTGGCCACATAGGTGTTGATTCATTTCTGGATTTTCTATTTAGTTTCATTTCTTTATTATTATTTTTTAATATTGATGCCACACTGTCTTGAGTACTCTAGTTTTAGAGTAAATCTTCAAAGGAAATACCAATAGTCCTCTATTCTTTTTCCAAGTTGTTTTGTTGCTCTACATCCTTTTTTTCCCCATATAGGTTTTAGATTTATTTTGTCAGTTTCTTTAAACATCCTTACAGAAATTATGTTTGGAATCATGCAGAATCTATTAAGTCAATTTAGAAAGAATCTATACCCAAATAGTATTTAGTCTTCCAATCCTTGAACAATTATGCATATCTTCAGATATTTAAGCCATCTTTAATTTTCCCTGAAGGGTTTTGTAGTTTTCATAGCATAGATTAGACATCTTTTGTTGTATTTATTGTTGTTTTCATGGATTTAAATTATAATTGTTTTTAAATTTCATTTTCTAATTGTTCATTCTCATATTCTCTTGACATGTTAAATTCATTTATTATTTTTAGTAGCTTTTTGTTGATCACTTAGATTTTACTATGTAAATAATCATATCTTAAAAAATACAGCTTTAACTATTTTTTCCTAATCTTTGTGCTATATATATATTTTTTTTTTTTCCTCTTGCTTTATTGCACCTACTAGGCCTTATTGCAGCTGCTAGGAATCCAGAAAAATGTTAAATATATGTGAGGGGAGTGGAATCTTTACCTTGTTTCAGATGTTAGGCAAAAAGCAGTCAATTATTCACCATGAGTTATAGTAGATGTAGGTCTTTTATAAAGATGCCTTTTATCAAGTTAAGAAAATCCCCTTCTATTCTTATATTTTAAAGGACTTTATCATAAATAGGTGTTTAAGTCTCTCAATATTTTTTGGAATCAACCTACTTGGTCAAGATATATAGATTTCTTTTTTTTTAATTTATTTTTTATTGGTGTTCAATTTACCAACATACAGAATAACCCCCAGTGCCCGTCACCCATTCACTCCCACCCCCTGCCCTCCTCCCCTTCTACCACCCCTAGTTCGTTTCCCAGAGTTAGCAGTCTTTACGTTCTGTCTCCCTTTCTGATATTTCCCACACATTTCTTCTCCCTTCCCTTATATTCCCTTTCACTATTATTTATATTCCCCAAATGAATGAGAACATATAATGTTTGTCCTTCTCCGATTGACTTACTTCACTCAGCATAATACCCTCCAGTTCCATCCACGTTGAAGCAAATGGTGGGTATTTGTCATTTCTAATAGCTGAGTAATATTCCATTGTATACATAAACCACATCTTCTTGATCCACTCATCTTTCGATGGACACCGAGGCTCCTTCCACAGCTTGGCTATCGTGGCCATTGCTGCTATAAACATTGGGGTGCAGGTGTCCCGGCGTTTCATTGCATCTGTATCTTTGGGGTAAATCCCCAACAGTGCAATTGCTGGGTCATAGGGCAGGTATATTTTTAACTGTTTGAGGAACCTCCACACAGTTTTCCAGAGTGGCTGGACCAGTTCACATTCCCACCAACAGTGTAAGAGGGTTCCCTTTTCTCCGCATCCTCTCCAACATTTGTGGTTTGTTTCCTGCCTTGTTAATTTTCCCCATTCTCATTGGTGTGAGGTGGTATCTCATTGTGGTTTTGATTTGTATTTCCCTGATGGCAAGTGATGCAGAGCATTTTCTCATATGCATGTTGGCCATGTCTATGTCTTCCTCTGTGAGATTTCTCTTCATGTCTTTTGTCCATTTCATGATTGGATTGTTTGTTTCTTTGGTGTTGAGTTTAATAAGTTCTTTATAGATCTTGGAAACCAGCCCTTTATCTGATATGTCATTTGCAAAAGGATATATAGATTTCTAGATTCATTTTACTGATACATTTTTACAAAGTTGGTTTTACTCAAAAGGTGTGTGTGTGTTTGTGTGTGTGTGTGTGTGTAGTTGAGTAGTAATTTTTCAGGTGGACAGAGCTTCTATTATTTTTATGTTTGAATTTTTTACTGCATTATGATCAGATTATCTTGTTTTTATTAGTTTTACTTCACAGAATTTTTTGAGTTTTCTAACATATGGCCATTTTAAGAAATATGTCATGTGAAGTGGACAATAAAGTCTATCTTTCATAATTACAAGTTTTTTTTATTGGTTGTGCCATTTAGGACTTCTCTATACTTACTCAACTATTAACTACTTGACCTGAATTGGACTGAAAATGATGTGTTAGATATTTTCAGTGTGCTTCTATTTCTTCCTGTATTTCCTATAGTTTCTGCTTTACAAAAGTATTGGGTAAGTTATTTGATGCATAGATCCTCTTCATTCTGAATCCTAACCTCAGCATTTGAAACCTTTGTTTTTATGCTTAATGCTTTGTGGTGTGAATTGCTTAATCTGTTATGATTTTTATCCATGCTTTTGTTTTATTATGGTTTACAATGAATGAGTTAAGTCTACTCGTATTGACTAGTACAACTCAAGCTTATCATATTACTTCTGTAATTTTGGCTTTTAAATAATTTACATTATTTCTTTTTGTGTGTTTCCCTTGCTCCTTTTAGTGTATATTCTTCTTTAAGTCAAATGATGAGAAGTCAGGGCTGAATGAAACAGAACCCCATCCATTATCCTAAAGGGAGCCGCCCCTTTTGCAAAGGAGATATTGGCCAGCAAATAGTAATGACAACATGGCTGAAGTAAATACTTCCTATGTGCAGAGTGATGTGGGTAAATACAGGGGTCAAACCAATTCTAATTCAGGATGTTGAAACACATATTTATTATCAATCATTAAGCTTTGTATTCCAGGGGCAAATTTTCTAAAGGTGTTAGGGAGGAAAGGATGCTTACGCCCCTTCCTCATTTTCTGTTCTTGGCACAGTTTGAAACCTAAATCTTCCTCTTAGTACTTGACTGTCTGCTCTATCACTTCCCTAGACAGCAATAAATTGGACTTGTCATTGTGCATCTATTAAGGAATTTTTAACAGAATACATTACTGGAATGTATTTTCTTTCTTGTTGCCTCTCGATGTTCAAGATTATAGGAATTTGTTTTATTAACTGAAATATCCATAGTATTTAGAACATTGCTGGCTTGGACATATTTCTTGGTGAGTTAAGAGGAATTTAAAATTTTTTATACTGTGTTCAGTCCTATGCTAGTAAATGTAAGGGAAACGAGAAACAAAAGATCTGATTCAACTCTTCAGACATCTTGTAGAGGACAAAAGAGGCAATGATAAAAAGACAATTGTATTAAGAGTTAAATTAGGTGGTATATAGTCTATTAGTGTCATACAAGTTTAAGGAAAAGACACAGAGTCAGGAAAGTCATGGAGGAGATTGGTCTTAACCTTGACCTTACTGGATAGATAGATTTGCTTATTCAGAGAACGGAAAAAGAACATACACCAACTGAAAGGAAAAAATCAGCAAATTCTTTCAGATGAAAAAAGCACGGATTATTTTTGTGATATGGTAAGTCTCAAAGTGAGTAAAACAAAATGCAATGTAAAAATCACCCATTTGACAGCTTTTCTCAATCTGATGGGAAACTGCATTTACCCAGGTGTAAGGACAAACAAAATTTATAATATATTTTGTAATAATAGATGAATTGATACACTGTTATGACTATCTTGTACTATAAATAGGGTCTTATACTTCATAGTCTAAAGTTTCATATTTAATCCTTTTTGAAGGTTTTATTTATTTATTCATGAGAGACACAGAGAGAGAGAGGCAGAGACACAGGCAGAAGGAGAAGCAGGCTCCATGCAGGGAGCCCTGAGGATCACACCCTGAGCCAAAAGGCAGAAGCTCAACCGCTGAGCCACCCAGGTTTCCCTATCCTTTTGCTTTTATTTTTGACTTATCCATTCTTCCAGTGATAAACACAGATGCTGCCCCCAAACTTTGTGTTAATGCAAACAGTAGCTCAGCAACCATTTTTGTACCAACTGCTATATGGATCTTGTACTAATTTTCCAGAATATGCATTCAAATGTAAGATCACTGAGTCATAGGTCATAACTCTAATTTAATTTCACCAAGAGCTTCTGGAAATAGAGTACTTTCCAGATTGACTCTAAGATTTAAAATCCTACCCATAGTGCACTATTCTCCTCCTGTTTAATCATTGTAACAGTTGTATTATTTACCTTTTTAAATTTTGTTTTCTAATGGATATAAATTTGTATCTCCTTGTTCTAAATAAAAATTTTTGAAGAGATACATAATGTTTACTATAAAGAACTTTATCACATTAAACTATTAATTTTTTATTTGCTACACACCTGCATTACTTTTCCTTAATCACTTTTGCTTGTTTGCATAAAAATATATAATGTAAATGTTTTAGTTATGAAGGCACTGTAGTAAAATTGAAAATATATCAGTAAAGACAAAACTATTTAACTGAGCTAAGAAAAAGCCAATTTGATATATCATTTTTTGTATAAACAGTGACATCTAGAGCTGCCATTAGAATTCCCTAATATGTGACTAAGTTAAAGGTTATCATCTGTTGCAGATTTAATGAATTGCAGTAGAATTACAGCAGATGACCCTTGTAGGTTCTTTAAACTTGATCGATCACAATGTAATTGTCAAGGCTGAATAGCAATTAATTTTCATTAAACTAGGAGGTAATTAATACTTGTTGGGGAAATGGCTATTAAGTTGTGATTTAAGAGATTCAATAGTTTCTCACAATTAAAAACCTTTACTTAATTCACTGATTTCATATAGGCAAGGGAGCTATAAAGCTATCGATCTCTATCCAAGTTGATATAATGACATACAACCAAGAATAAAAATAAGTTTGCATGTTCATGTATTGTGAGCATTTGTGTATGTGATTGGTAACTAAAATGTGGCCTATATAAAAAATATTTTATAGTTAAAAAGAAAAATGAGTTGATACAAATCTTAGATTTGTTTCCATTGCAAGTTAATATATATTTACCACTTTTTAATTTTTAATTTTGTTATTTATTTATTTAATTTTTTAAAAAGATTTTATTTATTTATTCATGAGACACACACACACAGAGGCAGAGACAGAGGCAGAGGGAGAAGCAGACTCCCTGCAGGGAGTCCGGTGAAGGACTCGATCCCAACGCCGGGATCATGACCTGAGCCAAAGACAGATACTCCACCACTGAGCCACTCAGGTGCCCTACCACTTTTTTTAAACTCACTTTTCACTTTTAAAATATGTTAGTACATCTCTGGACTTCTTCAAAATATAATTTAAAAAGAAAATCTTACCTAAATTTTAAAAACTGGCTTAAACATTCATGTACTTAATATTTTCACTATCACTCGTGTATTTAATTAGAAAGAAAAATAGATATACTATCTCCAAATCTATGATCTTCATTGACTAAAGCAGTGGCTTTCAAATTATAGTGAGTGTAAAATACAGAAAAGCTTGCTAAAATGAAACTTGGTGGGCTTCAGCCCTAAGATAATGAGTGTAGGTCAGGATTTAGGACTACATTTTGAATGAGAGTAGTGCCAGGTGATTCTATGGATGTGTTTCTGAATGCATCATTACCCTAGGTTTATTCATTTATACATTTTGTGTAAATAAACGTAGTATTTAAATGTGTTCCGTATAAAATAAGCAAAATAATCTTTTTGTGGTTTGTAAAAATCTTTAAATGCAAAGGGAGTTCATTATTTAATAAATCCCAAATTGTAAATATACCTTAGTTTCATTATATTCTCTTCAAGAGGCCATAAATTGCTTCCTTGTTTCTTCTGTTTGTTATTTAGTGGGCTAGAGGGGCAGGATTCTTTACATTTCATTAGTGAAAGTGAAAGGGTTTGAAGGTTGAGAGGAAAAGTGAGTGAACTTTTTGCCCATCATTTTCCTTTTCCAATATTATGCCTACATTATATATTTTAACTTTATATTTGTAAAATATATTTATGATTTCTACATGATGCCCACTTTAAAAATGAATGAACAGAACATAGATATTTAGTAATTGACATAATTAAAATTTTCATGAGTCACAGGTTTACTTTTGTACAGCAAAGGGGACCATCAACGTAATGGAGTATCGGCCTATAGAATAGGGGAAAATATTTTCAATCACAGGTTAGGTGAGAGGTTAATATCCAAAATATACAGGGTACTCATACAACTCAATAGCAAAATAAACAAACAAATTTAACTGAGAAATGAACAAAGGACCTGAATAAACATTTTTTTCTCCCAAAGAAGACTTAACAAATGGCCAACAGATACTGGGAAAAAGTGTTCAACATCACTAGCCATCAGGCAAATGCAAATCACAACCTCAAGGAGATACCACCTCACACCTGGAAATTATTAACCCTAAAAAAAAATCCTATTTATAACAACATGGATGAACATGGAGGTGTTATGCTAACTGAAATAAACAAGATAGAGAAAGACCAGTACTTCATGGCATCACTTTTATGTGAGATCTAAAAAGAAGAGTCAGCACAGAAACATAGTCAAACACAGTCCTGGGTGGTTGCCCAGGACTGAGGGTGTGGGAAATAGGGAGAGGATGGTAAAAGGATACACATATTTTCAGTTATAAGATAAATAAGGTCTGAATGATGTAGGAAACAAAGGCAAAAGAAAAATTAAATTTCCGGGCAGCCTGGGTGGCTCAGCAGTTTAGCGCTGCCTTCAGCCCAGGGTGTGATCCTGGAGACCCAGGATCGAGTCCCCTGTCGGACTCCCTGCATGGAGCCTGCTTCTCCCTCTGCCCCTCCCTCTCTCTCTCTCTCTCTCTGCTTCTCATGAATAAATAAATAAAATCTTAAAAAAAAAGATTAAAAAAATTAAATTTCCTTACTACTTACAGCCTATTGTCAAGTTCTTAAAACAGGCAGAGTGACCTTCCTCTAGGAACTCAGCTGCATTGATGTCACTTTGCTAAGGGCAAAGGCAAGCTTAGCCTCCCCCCAACCCCCAGGATCCTGTAAGTCTACTTTAACATATAAAAATTCCTTGGAAATTTCCTTTATCTCTAAACCCCCCAAGGTATGTGTTTGCAATCATCCTCCAAGTGTATGACCCACTGATATACATCTGAAGGGTCTCATGTCTAAGGTTTATTAGACAGTAATAAATGACCTTTTCCTAACAATAGCTAGCCCCCTCAAGGGCTTGGAAACCTTGTTTCCAAAATTCTTTAGAGACTTATGCTATTCCTAACCTCTCCTAACTTGAAGTTATATAATCACCACCCCTGGTGACCTCATTGCAGCTGTTTCTGCCCATGGGTCCTGTCCCAGTGCTTTCAAAAAACAACCTTTTTGCACAAAATACCTTTCAAGAATTCATTCTTGGCCATTGGCTCTGAACTCCAACATCTTTTGGATCTAATGTGTAATATAGTGATACAATTGATTATATTGTATTATATAATTGACATATTGTAAGAGAGTAGAATTCTCCAACAAAAGGGGGGTTTCCTAAAATTTCCAATATGTTTCTGTTTTTTGTATTTTTTATGGATGCTGGTTGACTGTGAATTTAGAAAAACTATAATGAATACATTTGTATGTTAATCTGATCTGTGATAACAAGGTATCTTTGATATCTGAAACATTTATCTATGAAGTTTGTTTACAGAGTTCTTTCAACTTAAAAAATGTCCTACATCAATAAAAACTATGAAACAAGGTTGAAAGATACCATTGTGAACCAATATCAAATGAAAAGTTTGCTCAAAGTGTAAGCTAAAAACTCTATTTTATCTGATATGCAAATTGTGTCGTTACATTTGTAATAATTAGAACCTGTCATTTCAACTTATGTGTATGTTAAAAGGAGCACTTGACAACATTTTAAATCAAAGTTATAAGTATTTTAGATACCTATTTATTTTCACTTGTGATGAGCATTCAGTATTGTATGAAAATGTTGAATCACTATATTATACACCTGAAACTGATATTACACTCTATGTTAACTGAAATTCAAATGGAAACTTTTTTAAAAATCTGTTTTTTTTATGATTAAGAGATGCGATATGATTAAGAGATGTGATCATATATATAATAAGGCTATATAAAATATGGAGAATGAATATAAAGAGGAACTTAAACCCTCTATCACTGAGGCTAATGAATATCTTGGGTTTGTGATTAAACTCTTTGCTGGTGAGTGATCTCTAGCAATGAGTATGCATTTCTCATCTATTAAATGAAAGGAAGCACTTTGTCATTAAAGTAAAAAATTTATTTAATGTAGTAAATTATTTAATAAAATTTATTTAACATATAAACTGTCATTAAAGGGAAATTATATAATATACCTACTTGTTCGCATACCTTTCTCTTCTTCCTTATCTCATCACCCTCTTCCTGCCAGTTCTTTGGCTATTAATGACTTATGGGTAAAAAAGTGGCTTTATTTAACTATTTTGTATCACTAGTGCTTAAGTATTATCTGATTCCTGCTAGACATCCAGTAACTGTTAGTTTAAATAAATCAGGAATACTTTCAAAATAGATACAAAACATAGTTTTGGGGACTATTTTCTATATTGACTTTCAATAAAACCTGGGAATATAACTCTAAAATGTAGATTGTTGAAGGTGTTTTATGTTGTGAGGAGAGTTAATGAGTTCCAGGTACACAGCTTTCTGGTTATATAACTTGATGGTGAAATAGAAGTTAGCATACCTATACAAATGAGATGATAGAATGTTTGCAGACAGTATTTTTTTTTAGACATTAATTCTCTAAATTGGAGTTTTTTTTAAAGATTTTATTTATTTATTTATTCATGAGAGATACAGAGGGAGAGGCAGAGACAGAGGCAGAGGGAGAAGCAGGCTCCCTGCAGGGAGCCTGATGTGGGACCGCAGGATCACATCTTGAGCTGAAGGCAGATGCTCAACCATTGAGCCACCCAGGTGTCCCTAACTTGGAGTTAAAAAGAATCCTGACAACAAGCTGTGCAAAGTTAAAGTTGGTGATGAAAACATAAAGTGCATTTTATTGGCCATACTGTTTTTGATAATCCATATGCTTTCAATATGAGAAATGAAAACAAAAGTAAATGTTTATGAAGAAAAGTAAAGAAGGCAGTGAAAATGAATACAAGTGTTTTTGAGTAGAATCAAAATTATATTTATAAAAGGGCTTCACATTAACCTCTTACAGTAAAAGAATTTTGCCTAAGGCCATAGAGTACAACAAAATGAACATTGTAGAAATAATTTCTATCATAGTTCAAAGCATGATGGAACACCCAGAATTTATACTCATGGATTGGGAGAATGGATTAAAGTAGATATGCAAAAAGCTGGTAAGATGCATCTTGCCTCAGAGCCATTTATATTTTCAGAAAAAGGAACTGGCCAAAGTCAAGTAGATCACACAAGGGGCACCAAAGATTCAAACACTGAGCCCTCGGAATTGGACAAAAATGTAAAGTGCACTCAAGGTCCATTGAAGGATATGCAGTCATCTAAGGCTCATTAACTCCAAGAAAAATTGCTGTGGAAACATACAGATTGTGGTAAGGAATTTACCACAATTGACCAGCAAGGCAGAGGCAATTGCCTTACATTTGTCTCCAGTCTATATCAGAGACTATAGGATAAATTGAGAGGGCCTAAGCCTATTACTGGGGGCACCAAAGAATGTAGGTCTAAGAAGCCAGAGCCAAAGATACAAAGATGTAAGAAAGAGTTCCCTGTTGTCTCATTTGGCTATAAGAGAACACATAGTTTCTGTGGATTAACTTATTTTTATCTACATTCTCCCTGATGGGCTTGCTAAGATAAGGTTTTTGAAACAAATTCCTAGGTAATTAGGTGAATTTTGACTTATTGCATAGTGTAATTTAGTATTGTCAGGTTGAGCTGTGATTTTTATGATGAAATTGCTGATGTTGTTAGTGGAATATACTGATTCATAATAGCAAAATGATGTTCTAGCTATTAAAGGAAGATAATTGACTTCTTAAAGAATGTAATAAGTTGTAAAATAAAGCTTTGGTTTTAGGGAAGAAAACTTTTAAAATATGCAATGGAGAGAAAAATACATAGCTTTATCATTTTTCCTTTCTGTTCCTTGCCTACTGCAAGAATCAGAAGAAATCAAAATGAGAAAGTACAATTATTTTATATTGGAAAAAATTAATAGATAAGACTAAGGTGTAAAAGAGACATAAATCAAAGAAGGGGATGGGAAGGAGGAAAAAGAACCTTTGCTATGACTGGAAAGAATGGATGTTTTATTTTTTTTTTTATTTTTATTTTTTTTTGATGAACAACAATTTTATTTTTCACACTTAAAGGCTAATGAATAACCATTACTAATCCTATTAAAGAAAACCCAACATCTCAATAGGAAAGGATAACTATATTTACTCATTAAATACCATTTAAGTTTTCTACAACACAACTTCAAAATACCCAGCATGCACGTTTAATCTCAGTACAATGGATTTAAGACCAAGTTTACAGGTTACAGCATCAAGGCTAGATTACAAATTATCATAGTCATCATCGTCATCATCATCGTCATCATCATCATCTTCTTGTTTTCTTTTCAATGCATTTGATGATTCATTGGAAGTATTTTGTGATGACACCATGTTTGTAGTGATAAGAATGTTTTTGGACCCAATTAATGATGGATTAATCAGAACATTCTGAACTGCGGATGTGGCAGGAATTGATGCTTTTACAGTTGGGGACTGTGATGTGGGCATCTGTACTGTAAACCTCTGCCCTGTGAGGGACATGGGAGTCCCTACTTTAGTTGACACTGACATGGTTTGTGGGGTTGGTGTACCAAGAGTGGGAGTACTTGGTCGGCTAGTAACAGAACCAACACTTAACCGTGGAACTGTTATTCTTCCCGCAGAAGTTGATGCCTTTTTTTGTAAAGACTTAAGTCTATAGTTTGGAGCCGTCAAGCAATATCTATCAGGTGGCAGCCTGGGGCCTGAATATGGCTTGATTAACGGCAAAGGAGTTTGATTTCTTTGCCTTGCAATATCCAATAAAAAATCTCTTGGGGGAGGAGAGGTAAAAGACTGATCAGCACGACACTGAATGGCAAGCCGCACATCGTCTGCATCAACAGTAGCCTTCTTAGCATGGCTTGAATAAATTTTTGCATCATCTAGGATTGTGGTCACATATCGGAACGCAAACTCCAACATCTGATTTATAACTCTTGGTTCATATTCTGTAATCCCCATATCCTTCAGGATTTGTGCCATCATCTGTGCATCTTTTGGCATGCTCTTGGGAGAAGCCATCTTGCCAGACTCCATGATATCTGTTGATCAGACTTCTTGAGCTAAATCACCCACATTAATGTATTTCAATCCTGATCTCGATGCAAGTTCTTTGCCTAGTGTGGTTTTTCCAACCCCCGGGGTACCGGTGAGCAGGATGTTCGGGAGCAACATGGTCCTCGGCGCGCTGGCTCCGGCCGCCCGCCAGAATGGATGTTTTAAATTAAAAAATTCTTTGTGGTAGATTTAAGAAATGTAGAAGAATAAACAGATGGAAAAAACCTGAATTATATGGATTTCTGCTGTAAGCTGTTAGTTGTATCTCTATTGATATTCATCAAGAGACTCTAGTTGAAATTTAAAATACTTTTTTAATGCTATTAATTTGCTCTTGTTGCTAGAGTGAAATAAATGTAAACACTTTTTCACTTGGACTCACTTTATCAATCTGTTAACATTTGTAGTTCATTCTACTTACAAAGGCGATAGGTCATTTATCCAGATTACATAAATATTTGTCAAGATATTTTTATATTTGTCTTGTCTTGACTTCTGTTTTGCAACTCTTAAAATTGAATTAGTGGCAGTTCAGAAATGTCCTTGTTGTCTCTGATTTTTCTATTCTTAAAAATGCTTAGATTTGAAAGAACAAAGAATTTCACAAATCTGAGAAAACTCAGTAACTTAGGTCAATTATGGACAACTTGATCAATTTACCTGTCATTAAAAATAATCAGTTTTGGTTTTAGCTCTATCATGTAAAAAGCTTGAAAAGTATCACTTTCATTGTTAGAATAGGAAAAAGCTAAACAAACTAAACATGAAAGACTTTTTTTTAGACCTTTTCAGAGAACTAAGTTTGCAGGGCAAACTGCCACCCTCAAAACTGGAGAGATAACTGAACAGAGGGAACTTAACCAGGTTCTGATTATTTTGATCACTGAATTTCAAGTTAGGTCAATGGAAATTTTCCAAAATGAAATGCAAAGAAAAAAAAAAAAAAGAATGAAACACAAAAATGGAACAGAACACCAAGGAACTGGGTGGCAATTTTCAAATGTGTAACATGGATAATAAGAATATTAGTAGAAGAAATAAAAAAGCAGAAGAAATATTTTCAAAAATAATAGCAGATAATTATCAAACTTAGTGACAGATATCAAACTCTGAATCCTGAAATCTAAGAGAGCACAAAGCAGGATAAATAGCAAAAGAAATCTGTATCTTAAGTAGAGTGTATTCAAACTACAGAAAACCAAAACTGAAGAGAAAAATCTTAAAGTCTGAGGAATGTCATACCTTACTGATAGTAGAAAAAGAATGACAATTACAATGAACTTTTTTCCCCCAGAAATCATACAATCAAGAAAAGTGTGGAATATTTCCCTTTTAACTCAGTTTTGAAAGGAAAAAAAAAAAAACCCCACCAGCCCAAAATTCTATACCCAGCAGCAGTATCCTTTTAACAAGTAAAGGAGAAGAAAACTTTCTCAGACAAACAAAAACTGAGGGGATTTCTCCCCAGCATGAAATAAACATGAAAAGTAATACTTGAAGGCAAAGGAAAATGTTATAGATAAGATCTACATCATGATAGGAATAATTCCAAAGAAGTCCTAAATGAAGATAAAATAAAATACTTTTTTAATTAATGTAAAAGATAACAGTTGAAAGGAATATATATTATAGTATTATAGAATATGGAAAAATGAGGATAATAAGGGAGAAGAAGAAATTAGGAATACTTTGTTAAAAGGTGCATGTACTACACTTGAAGTGGCATGATGTTTGTTGAAAGAGGACTTAGATTAGGTAAAAATATTGATTACCTTTTCTAGGGAAAGGATTGAATTTTTTTAAAAAGAAGTATAATTGTAATGTTAAGAGGAGAGGTAAAATGGAATCCCATAAATTGATCAATTGAAATAAAAACAAAAAAGCAAACAAAAAAATAAAACTAAAACATAGAAAGAATGAAAATAGTTGCAAACATGACAAATATTAATCCAACTGTATCAGTACTTTTCATAAGGATGGTTAATATGTCAATTTATTGACAGAATTGTCAGAGTGAACTTTAAAGAAGCAAGTTCCAACTACTAACTTTCTACAAGAAACCCACTTTAAATAAAGCCTCAGATAAAAGAATGGAGAAAGATATATCATAAAAACACTAGTCAAAAGGAAGCTGGAGTCATTACATTAATTGCATACAAAACCAACTTTATATCAAATAAAAACAACCAGATGAATGTCACTCCACATTTCTTAGAATGACTAAAATCCAAAAAGCTGACAATACAAATTTTGGAGAAGATGTAGAACAATAGGAATTCTCATTGCTGGTGTGAATGCAAAATGACATAGTCACTTTGACATAGTCACGTTGAAAATGACATAGTCACAGTCTGGCAATTTCTTTTTTTTTTTTCTCTTTTTTTAAAATTTTTATTTATTTATGATAGTCACACAGAGAGAGAGAGAGAGAGAGGCAGAGACACAGGCAGAGACACAGGCAGAGGGAGAAGCAGGCTCCATGCACCGGGAGCCTGACGTGGGCCTCGATCCCGGGTCTCCAGGATCGCACCCTGGGCCCAAGGCAGGCGCTAAACCGCTGTGCCACCCAGGGATCCCGGCAATTTCTTATATACCTAAATGTGCTTTTAATCTAGCAACTACATTCATTGGAATGTTTACCCAATACCCTTGGAATAATTACCCAATTCATTGTTTGCCCAAATGGATTCAAAACTCACATCCATATAAAAACTAGTACATGATTGGATTGTTTGTTTCTTTGGTGTTGAGTATTAAACTCAACTTATTAAACTTATTAAACTTATCAACTTATTAAACTTATTAAACTTATTAAACTTATCAACTTATTAAACTCAACACCAAAGAAACAAACAATCCAATCATGAAATGGGCAAAAGACATGAACAGAAATCTCACAGAGGAAGACATAGACATGGCCAACATGCATATGAGAAAATGCTCTGCATCACTTGCCATCAGGGAAATACAAATCAAAACTACAATGAGATACCACCTCACACCAGTGAGAATGGGGAAAATTAACAAGGCAGGAAACAACAAATGTTGGAGAGGATGCGGAGAAAAGGGAACCCTCTTACACTGTTGGTGGGAATGTGAACTGGTGCAGCCACTCTGGAAAACTGTGTGGAGGTTCCTCAAACAGTTAAAAATATACCTGCCCTACGACCCAGCAATTGCACTGTTGGGGATTTACCCCAAAGATACAAATGCAATGAAACGCCGGGACACCTGCACCCCGATGTTTCTAGCAGCAATGGCCACTATAGCCAAACTGTGGAAGGAGCCTCGGTGTCCAACGAAAGATGAATGGATAAAGAAGATGTGGTTTATGTATACAATGGAATATTACTCAGCTATTAGAAATGACAAATACCCACCATTTGCTTCAACGTGGATGGAACTGGAGGGTATTATGCTGAGTGAAGTAAGTCAATCGGAGAAGGACAAACATTATATGTTCTCATTCATTTGGGGAATATAAATAATAGTGAAAGGGAAAATAAGGAAAGGGAGAAGAAATGGGTGGGAGGTATCAGAAAGGGAGACAGAACGTAAAGACTGCTAACTCTGGGAAACGAACTAGGGGTGGTGGAAGGGGAGGAGGGCGGGGGGTGGGAGTGAATGGGTGACGGGCACTGGGTGTTATTCTGTATGTTAGTAAATTGAACACCAATAAAAAAAAAAAAAAAATAAAAAAAAAAAAAAAAAAAAAAAACTAGTACATGAATGTTTATGGCAGCATTAATCATCATCACCAAAAAAAAACAAAAAACAAAAAACAAAAAACAAAAAACAAAACAAAAAAAACCCTTGGGGATCCCTGGGTGGCTCAGTGGTTGGGTGTCTGCCTTTGACCCAGGGTGTGATCCTGGGTCCCAGGATCAAGTCCCACATTGGGTTCCCCGCATGGAGCCTGCTTCTCTCTCTGCCTGTGTCTCTGCCTCTCTCTGTGTGTCTCTCGTGAATAAATAAATACAATTTAAAAAAAAAACTTGAAGTAACTAAGAAGTCCTTCAACAGGTTAATATATATAAAAAAGTGTTCAAAAACAAATGAACATAGAGAAAGATATATAGAGAGGGAGAGGCAAACCACCTAACAGACTCTTAGCTAAAAAGAAAAGACTGAGGGTTGTTGGAGGGGAGGTGGGTGGGAGGATGGGCTAGATGGGTGATGGAGATTAAGGAGGGCACTGATTGTGAGAGCACTGGGTATTGTATATAAGTGATAAATCACTAAATTCTATACCTGAGATTAATATTACACTGTATGTAAAGTAACCAGAACTTAAATGAAACTTGAAACTAAAAAAAAAGTGTTCAGTTGGCCCTTGAACTGTAGAAGCTTAAATTCTGTGGGTCTCCTTAGGTGTAGATTTGTTTTAAGACAGTACAGTACTGTAGGTGTATTTTCCTTATAAGTTTCTTAATAACATTTTCTTTCCTCTAGCTTATTTTGTTGTAAGAACGCAGTATATAATACATGTCACATAAAAAATATGTATTAATTGAATGTTTATGTTATTGGTAAGGCTTTTGGTCAATAGTAGGCTATTAGTAGTTAAGTTTTTGGAGAGTCAAAAGTTACACATGAATTTTGGACTTTGTAAGGGTTGGCACCCCTGACTTGGATGTAGTTCAAGGGTCAGCAGGATATCCAAACTATGAAATATTATTCAGATGTGATGTTACACTCTTTATATAGAATCGAGTACCTAATTCTGTGCCTATAGCTATTCTTTTATTTGTTGCTGTATCAAACACATTTTCCTCTCTACATATTCCTCTGCTGTTCTCAGACTATTTCATAAATTGTCATACATACAGTGCACCCATATTAAGAATATGTATAAAGTTTTAAAAGTGACAGATTGTGTGGCCTGCATGAACAGAGCGATCATGTGACTGTTTTTAGGATGAAGATGGTACAAAAAAAATAATGGTAAAGACTGCAATTGAGTTCAACAAAATATGAAGGCAAGAATCACACAGCTGATGAGAGGTAGTTCTATGCTATTTGCCTGATCTGATTTAGATTTACTATAACTAGAGATGCCTGGGGGGCTCAGTTGTCAAGCATCTGCCTTCAGCTCAGGTCGTGGTCCTGGGGTCCCGGGATTGAGTCCATTGGGCTCCCCACAGGGAGCCTGCTTCTCCCTCTGCCTGTGTCTCTGCCTCTCTCTGTGTCTTTCATTTTATTTAAAATGTTAAAAAATAAATTTACTATAATTACAGTCTTGTGTGAAATAATGACAGTACTGAGCTAACATTAGGCTTAGTTTCTTTTATAGTTAATTTTTTATCACTTCTTGTGAGCATTTAATGAAATATTTGTTTTTACTTCATGCATGACCATGTTATTTTAAAGTGTTCAAATTTATTATTTCATGTACTTTGTGCTTATTTTACTGATATATTTGTCTACATATGTTGTTTATGTTCTACAAAGAAGTCTATTCAAATTTAGCTTATTTTGTTACTTTTGACCACTTATTGATAAATGTATTATTTCTTTATGTACTACCTCATAATTTGTTTTCTCTTTGCTGACCATATATACTGTAGGTAATGCCAATAATTGTTTACAATACTACAGATAAGAGGAGAATTCAATTGTCAGCATGCGTTTTTTAGCATTTATTATATATATATGCATTAACAGTATTTGCTTTTATGCATTTGATGTTATAGTTTTGCTTAGGAATATGAGAAAAGATCACATACCTAGAAATTAGTTTTTAAAGATTTTTAAAATTTATTTATTAATGAGAGAGAGAGGGGCAGAGACACAGGCAGAGGGAGAAGCAGGCTCCATGCACGGATCCCGCCGTGGGACTTGATCCCGGATCCTGGGATCACGCCCTGAGCCAAAGGCAGACGCTCAACCGCTGAGCCACGCAGGCGTCGCTAGAAACTATTTCTTGCATAAGAAGTATAGCGTGTAATGTATCAGCACAAGAAAAATGTTTCACATTTAAAAAAAACCCTCAAAATTGCCTTCAATAGTTGGGTGATGAAATAATCTCCCCCCACATCACATTAGTTAAAAAAATAAGATTCACTCATATTTGAAATGTTCTATATGTAGGCACATATGTTCATTGGTACCAACAATGTACTTATTTAATTTATTGTAACAGTTTTAAATTTCTCTTTGTATAACTCTGTTGTATAGATGTGATGTGTATAGATGTGATGCAGTAATCTATCCTGAGTACTTTTTTTAAAAATCCAATATAATCACAGTCCTATTTGCCTAAGTTCAGTTGATTTAAATGCTCATAAGCCTTTAAAAAAGAGGATGAAAACAATCTTTAGCCTCCTATTGAAACAGATAATTGACACACCTTGGAATCAGGTTAATGTGAAGATGACAGTACACACATGATTCCTCTACCTGCAGGTTCCTGTGTTAGACACACAGGTAGCCCTAGGAAATACAGGTAAGATGCTCTATTGATACCATTAGCTTTGTAAATTTGCCTTATTCCAGACTTTTAGATAAATCACAACAGCACATTTTCTATCAGTGCATACATTTTGACTCTAAATGTTTGTGGTTTCCAAATAAAAGTTAGAGGATGAAAGTTGACAGTTTCATGCCAAGTATTATATGGTATCCATTATTTGTACAGTAGTATATCATTGTAATCAAAAGGAGCTGTGCATACGGTTTTGGCCAAAGAAATTTTCTATTAAAATAAATTGTTTTTATTTTTGCAAGATGCCCTACTGCCATAACTCATATTTTACACTAGAATAGCACCATAAGGCTATAGTGTTTATTTTCTAACTGGAATATTTGCTAACTACTGTAGTTCTTTTATATTTTTCCCATTAATTTCACATATCGTATTTCTAGTTATTTTCCTAAATATAACTTTATCTGTAAAAACTAAATCATATCACACATTAAAGGACAACTTTCCTGTTTTAGAACTTTATATGTGAGTTCAGGACATTCTATAGATAATCTAAGGTACGTTCATTTTTCTGGATCTTCAAATTAGTAGTTTTCTTTGTGACACTTTCCACTGTACCAGTGATATCACATCAACACTTAGGAATCAAAAGTTATAAAATTGTAAGGCAGTATACAATAATCAATTTAAATCACATATAACATGTTTCCTTAAAGATCTGTAATTTCATTTTGACTTAATTACCATTTTCTTTGAATTAATTCATTCTTTATAACTTTGTTCTTACTAATGAAATAAAACAATATGTTCACATATTTAAACCATCATTCTTAGCTATTTTTTAATTATGTATTGGGGGATCAGCAAACCTCTCTGTAAGGACTAGATAGCAAATATTTTAGATTTTTGCATGCTCTAAAATCTCTTGCAATTACTAAACTCATTTTAGCACATAAGCAGACTTGGACAGTGAACAAATGAATGTGGCTGTGTTCCAGTCAAACATTATTTATGGACATTGAAATTTAAATTTCATGTAATTTTTAGATGTCATAAAATACTTTTTCATCTTTTTCAGTCATCTTAAAATATGAAAAACATTTTTAGCTCACAGCATGTACAAAAACAAACAAGGCTGGATTTGAGCTGTAGTTTGTCAATTCTTATTATATATTAATAATAAGTAATCTTGGGCAGCCCGGGTGGCTCAGTGGTATAGCGCCGCCTTCAGTCCAGGTCATGATCCTGGAGTCCCGGGTTCGAGTCCTGTGTCAGGCTCCCTGCATGGAGCCTGCTTCTCCCTCTGCCTGTGTCTCTGCCTCTTTCTCTCTCTGTGTCTCTCATGAATAAATAAATAATATTTTCAAAAAAATAAGTAATCTGAAACTAGACTTTTAAGAAATAAAATCAAAATTTTGATTTAATAATTACAAAGATTTTTGTGTTACTGAATTTTAGCTATGAGTAACTTTTAAAAGTAGGTAGTAGTTTCTATAAGATAAAACATTATTACAGATTCTTTTCAAGAGATTTGAGAGAAATAACTACAGCAGGAAGAACAGTCATTAGAACAAGCCACTCAGTTTATTTTTATTTATTTTGTTAGGATTTTTATCTCTTTAAGTAATCTCTACACCCAGTCTGGGGCTCGAACCTACAACCCCCGAGATTAAGAGTTGCATGCTCGGGGCTCCTGGGGAGCTCAGTCTCTTAAGTGCCCAACTCTTGGTTTCAGCTCAGGTCAAGATCTCAGGGTTGTGAGATGGAGCCCCCATCTTGGACTCTGCAGCATGGAGTCTGCTTGATATACTCTCTCTCTCCCTCTGCCCTTCACCCTGCTTACTCTCTCTCTAAAATAATAAAATAAATAAAATCTTTAAAAAAAGTGCATGCTCTTCTGACTGAGCCAGCAAGGTGCCCTCAAGTCACTCAGTTTACATATAAACTTGGTTTCTTACTAGATTTGAAAGTTAAGCTACCTCTCTGATCCTGTTTTGTCATCTAAAATATGAAGGCAATATTTCTAAAATGTAAAATAATTGTGAAAATTGAAAAAAATATATGTAGTGTCATTCAATAATTCATAGCTACTTTATAGTAAAAATCCGGTAGAAGGCAAATTTTTATAGACTCATTTTACGGAAAATTACTGATCTATAGTTAGCTGATGAGATAATTTTGATTTATCAACTTTTGTTTCATTTTTTGAGTGTTCTTACTTTATAAAAAATTTATAGTAATATACCTATAATTAGTAACATATCTGTATCATGATAATCATTTAGATATTATAATATTTTACTTTATAAATTGAATGAATTCATATATCAATTATATACCTAAAAAGTTTATAGTTACTCCTATGTTTATTTACTTATTACTCAATATTAAAGATTACAACTCATTATAATTTGAGCCTTCCATGAAATATAGTGATGACAAGGTACATCTCTTTGTGATAACTCACAAGGTAGCAAAGCTAAAATGAGACCCATTTGGTTAAAAAACATCAAACTTCAGAAATATATATTAAAGTTCTCATTAATTCTGGGTATATACTTTAATATCAGAGTTTTGGTTATCTCCCAATATTTGTTTGTAAAATATGTTTCTAATTCAATAGCATTTACATTACTTAGTTATAAGTTTTTCAAGGAAGTGAAATAAAGTCATCATGGGATATTCTACTCACTAGTTAACCTGAGTTCAGTCTGAAGAATAAAAGAAGTGCAATTTTGGACTAAATTACTATTTTCATCTCTAAATCTCTATAGAATCTGGTAGTACCAATGTTTCTATTCCAGTATTCATCAAAACATATGTTTTAGCAATGGATTTATCTGATCCAGGGATTTCATCTTCAAAATGTTGCCTTTTAATTGAGCTAAATTTTCATCTTGGAGTTATTACATCAGAGTTACACAGAAGAATATCTTCACATTTTTCTTTTTTTTTAAGACTTTATTTATTTATTCATGAGAGACACAGACACAGACACACACACACACACACACACACACACACAGAGGGAGGCAGAGACACAGGAAGAGGGAGAAGCAGGCTCCATGCAGGGAGCCCGAAGTGGGACTCGATCCTGGGTCCCCAGGATCATGCCCTGGGCTAAAGGCAGTGCTAAACCACTGAGCCACTTGGGCTTCCCATCTTCACATTTTTCTAGAGAGCAATGAATTTATAAATATTTGTTAATTGTTTAGCCTATAAATGTCAACAAAAATGCTCCACTATCCAACACAAGCCTAGAACAACAGAAAAGAATTCAGACAACTGTCCACTTTGGATTTTGTTTACTTTGGATACTATATCCTGTTTTTAAAATAAAAAAAACATCAAAACAATTTACTGGGCAATCAAGTTTTTTTTTTTTCTCCAAACAACTTTTAATGAGTTAAGTGTAAATGAATCAGAACCATATGGAGACTTTTTTCTTACAACACATACTGCTTTAATGGGAAGAGTGTTTATGAGAATGCATTTTGGTTTTTAAAAATTTGAAAAATATTTTGAGAAATAGTTTAACAATTCCAAATGTGGTTTGTTCATCTGTTCCTGGTACAATGCACATCAAAAGAAAGTCTTGGAAACAATAATAACTTTAGGGCATGGTTAATCAGGGTGATATCTCTAAATCTGATGTTTATCAAGGCCTCCTCAGCTAGAATAGGGCAGTGTGCAAGGCAGAGAAATAATTGGTTCTGGCAGTTTGAAAAAATAAAATGAAAATAATTTGTGATCGTCACATAACTTTCATTATTATCAAGTCAGAACTCAGTTCCTTTCCATTAATCCAATTCATAATTAGCTTGTTTCTTGGAGCCCTTGAGGGGGCCAATAAATAGCTCCTCTCTACCTCACCTAATTTCTGAAACAATTAAAATTTAAAAAAGCAAGAGGTGGAAAACTAAGCTGGCACTAATATTGCTAGGAAAGTACATCTGGAGATTAGAGAGAAAGGGATTTTCCACACTCCACTTTCCAGTGGGGCCCGGAAACAAACTCACTAGAAGGTACTTTTAATCTGCTGAGAGGGAAAATTAATCTCTGCCTCCGAGTGGTCAGGTGAAAAGGGACGGCACAGAGACCAGATATATTTTGCGCAGAACTATGTATAGTTATTTTCTACTAAAAGGAAACTAGGTCAGGTGTATCAGGTTGCTAAAGTTTTGGTCCGAAAGGTACTGCAGACTGAGTGGCTTAAACAAACATCATTTTTTTCTATGGTTCTAGAGATTCAAAGTCCAAGGTCAAAGTGTTGATAGAATTGGTTCTTTTAGGGACCCTGAGAGAAGGATCTGTATAGTCTTCTCTGGCACGTAGCTGGTGCTTTTTCTCCTTGTATCTTCACAGTGTCTTCTCTCTTTACATGTCTGTATTCAAATTTCTTCTTTTTGTAAAGACAACAGTCAATATTGGGTTAATCTCACCTTCTTTTAACTTAATCACCTCTGTAAAGAGCCTGGATGGTCACAGTCCAAGGTACTGGGGGTTAGGACTTCAGTATATGGACTTGGGGTCGGGAGCACAATCCATCCCATAACAAGCTGTATCCCCTAATCAGGGTCTCATTTCACCTATAATCAGAATGCCCTCAGCAGCAACCGGGGCTGTCTCTAACTCAACCTGGTGTATTTCCTTTAGGAACTCAGAGCTTATGTTTAACTTCAAATCTCTTTTGAGTCTTATTTTTAGAGTCACAGGTTTGATAGCAGGTACAAGATTATCACACCACTGGCCTTACCCCCTCCAAGTTTAGAGAACAAGCCAGTCCTGCTCTGAAAGCAGTTAGACCAAGCATATAATTAATTATGTTCTCTTTTCAGCAGGGTTACCAAGCATGATCTCTGAGGGAAGAAGTGCAGATACAGAATATATCCTTGTGTTTAGTCTCATCAAGATGTGTGGCTGTTTATGAGAGAGTTGTCCAAAATCCACACAGAACCTAGGTTGAGTTGAGAAAAACCTGGCACCATTCATTTATCATATCTGGTGAAAATATCCATTTATGGAAAATATTCGTAAATCTTCAACTCTCAGGGAATAGCATTTGGTGTTTTCTTATGCAGTTTAGCAATTTGCATTTACAGGCAGGTCTTTGGTTTCTTTCTCTACTTCCAAAATTTTCAGTTATCTTAATTACTATTTCTCCTTTGTCATGAAAAATTTAAATCTAGACCCTCTTTTATGCTCTGAAGTGGGTATTGAATCCAGTTGTCTTGCAAATTTAAGAGCAGCAAAGAATGTTTCTCTTAATAACACCTAAAAGACCTTTACAAATAGGCCCTTTCCCCCACTCATTGAAATCCTGCCTCAGCTGCCTCGCTCATGGTCTTTCAGGCGCCTTGGCCTGCTGCTGGCACACACGTGCTAAAAGTATTGTTCAGGGTCAAGGTGTGCTACTCTGCACTCTGAGCTTGCCTGCACTGCTAAAATCATGTGTAAGTGTTAAACAAGATGATTTAAAAATTTGTTTTTTCTTCATGAACCATACCCCTTTAGGAATGGTTTTACTTGGAAATAAGTACCCTAATAAAGCCTTCCTTTGTGCTTTGTGCTCCTTCAGTTGTTTATATTTTTCATTTAGAAATTTTAAATTGCTTTATCATAACTGCTTTAAGCTCATCTGTTAGATAGTATCAGAAAATCTATTTCAAGAGTTATTTGAATGATTGTGATTTATGGCTTGAAATTGGTTTGCAATAACTCTAAGTATTACGGACCACAGGATGTAGATTTAGTTACATCAACCGTGTTAGAAAAACTCTTCTAAAATAACTGAAAGGAGGTTTCTGGGAAGAAGTGTTTTGGGACACATCTGTTGCTGCTGTCTCTATATCCCTTAAGTCCAATCTATCTGCTCCTCTAGAGACAAGCTTCTGCTGGACCTGGCAGGTAGTTGAGTAGGAATAAAGCCTTTATCATTCTTTGGGTCCTGATAGGCAGGTCAGGACTTTAGGCACAGCACTGTGCAGCCCTGAAGTGGAATCAGTATGTAATAGGTTCATGGATGCTCATGGGAAAGGTCTACATAAGTCCCCTGTGAGTAAGAGTGGTCTTCCTAGTACCCTAAAAGCAAAAGAGGACCTCAATGGCAGGCCATTCCATCTCTACTTTTGAGAATTAGGAAAGGATAATGATACAAGGAGCCAAAGGTTTCTTGGTGCCTCTGCGGGAGACCGTTGGCATCCCTGCTGCTATGCCATTTCTCCTTTGGAACAAAGACTTCTGTATCTTCCAACACTGAAGGTAATGGAACTCCAAAAACAGACTCAACAAGCAGAGAAAAGAAACTCTAAGGGAGCTTGTTTAGCTGTAAGAAATGACTATCAATAGATAACATAGATCACCTTCTAAATCAGCGAGTTTCATTACAGAATTATAGCTGTGAAGGAATCCTGGCATCAGTTTACCTCAAAACAATTCCTTGTTCTTCTAATACTCTTCTCGGTATTTCTGGGACTGATCACAAGAGGCCATTTCCAGGAGAATTAATTACTAAAATATTTACAAATATGTATTGCTCTCTAGAAAAATTGTGAAGATATAGTTTTGTTCCATATACCACTCTAGTTTAATCGTTTTATACTGAAAACACAGCTCGGTTAACAGCAGCATATGAGATGACCAAAATCAGGCTCTGAATCAGATAAGCACATTGATTAAACATGTGTTTCAATGAATATTGAAATAAAAGCATCAGTGTGATTAGATTTTATAGAGATTTGGAGATGGGCACTGTGGAAGCCAAGAAAATTAGGGCCATTCCACCTCAAGTTCAACGTTAGCACAAGTCCAGCCATCCCAGGCCTCCCCCTCTTCTGGAAGTCCCCTAGACCAGCCCATAAAAACCCAGCTGAGACCCACCTCGGGGTCCAAGTGTCTGCTCCACTGTGTCGGGTATACTTGGACCCAAGCCCGAGTTTGTAAATAAACCCTCGTGTGTTTGTATTGGTGTCGGCTCCTCGGTGGTTTCTCGGATTCGCAGTCTTGGGCACAACAGGCACCTAGCAATTTAATACAAAAGTATAATTACTTTATCTTTGAGACTTGTTTCAGGTTCACTAGTGAAGAGTATGTTTTTAAGAACTTTATTTAGCTCCCTTAAGTAACTCCTTAATTAGGGATGTACATTTTTGAATTAAAAATGTGGGCCTTTAAGGCAACATGATATATTTGTTATATTGTGTCCTGGCTCACAGTTTTAGAACTTTTCAGTTTCAGACATTATTGTGACATCAACACTGAATAACTATCAAACTCAATTAAATACAAATATATAAAAAGATATATTTTCATCCTTCATATGTAGACTTTATAGATATTTACGAAAAATAATGATGCATCTGATTATAAATAAAACCTGAATTTATAAAATATTGATTAAATTTGAAAATTAGAGCCCATATTCTCTAATGAAATTTAAATATTAGAAATAATTGATCAGAAATATTAATTTTGTGGAAATTATAAATATATTCCTAGGTAGCTGTTGGATTTAAAATGAAAATTTATCAAAGTGTTAAGGTAATTAGTGGTGTTGCGGTATTTCTACATTCTTCCTATTTCTATTTTTTTATGACCTAGGCTGTTTATAAGAAGTAGTAAGTTTAAAATATTTTATCCTCTTATTTGTTTTTTGCTGACCTCTGAACAATCAACTGCAGTGTGTCCCAGTGAGAGTAAGTCATTTCCTCTAAATAGGAGAATAGAAATGCGGGATGGGAGGAGGTAAGAGCTGGGTGAGGTAGAAGAAAAGGACATTCGTAATCTTTTTTAAAGATTTTATTTATTTATTCATGAGGGACACACAGAGAGAGAGAGTGAGGCAGAGGGAGGAGCAGGCCCCATGCGGGGAACCCTACGTGGGACTCGACCTCGGGTCCCCAGGATCACGCCCTGGGCCGAAGGCAGATGCTCAACTGCTGAGCCACCGGGGCTGCCCAAGACATTCATACCTTTTATGAAAACATTAGTTTGGATTTTTGGCCTCTTGTTTAATCGATCTGTGAAATAGGGAGTTAGCAGATTTCTCAAATGAAAACTTATTGACTATTCAGCAACATAGGGCAAGTTACTTCTTTCAACCCTATCGCAAAGTTCTACTTTGTGTGTCTGTAATTGTCTGCACTGGCATGTACATTTGTGAGTGGGCTTCCTGGAGATTGGATGGATTGTACTCTCAATGGTTAGCTACCTCTTTTGGGTGATTAATATTTAAGATGTGAAATCATTCCTACATAGTAATAATAAAAGACTTGACCTTTCATTAAGAAGAGTGTAATTTTGGGGCCCCTGGGTGGCTCAGTCAGCTAAGTGTCTCCCTTTGGCCCAGGTCCTGATCTTGGAGTCCTGGGTCCGGCCCCACCCCGGGCTCCCTGCTTAGCGGGAAGTCGGCATCTCCCTCTCCCTCTGCCCCTCCCCACTGCTTGTGCTCTCTCGGTCTCTTTCTCTCTCTCAAATAAATAAATAAAATGTTAAAATAAAATAAAGATGATTATAATTTTGACTTTGCATACAGAGTTTTATTTAAAATAATTTTTGAGAGTTTAAATTTCCCGAGTAAAGAAAAGTCATATTACAGGAAAACCTATAGTTCATTTCTCTTTAAAGCTAAATGTAGCAGCAATTTGATTCACTCTGTTCTAACTAATTTGACTTACTTTAAAAATTATCTGCTGAGCAGGTATTCTAGATCAATTTTCAGCAGTGACATTTCACAGTTATTAAAGTATTATGACTTTATAGAAAGTGCTAAATCTGGAAAAATCGCTCATTATTTGAGTAGAAACCTTAGCCTTTATTGTCATTATTGCTTGCCAAACGGATTAGATAATTTTTACCTGAAATAGGCAAAGAAGACAAAAAGGGAAAGCCAGGTGTCTATCTTATTCGTATTTGTATATGTTCTCTAGAAAATGTGCACTAGTGATTATATCAATTTACCATTTTATTTTTATATAGTTTCATTCTCTTTAAATACATAGATTTCATATTTTTAAATTCTCATCACAATATTATTTAATCATTAATCATTTCACATCCATTTTATTTTTTGATGGGAAATTGTAAAACAAAAAAACCCTGAAAAAAAGTTAATGTTTCAATGTTTCTGAAGGTTCTCTCAGCATAAAGGCTTAGATAAAGTATAAAATGATTATACTGAGTTCAAGGACAGCTTTCAAATTTGGTTGAATGTTTCTTGGCAGTAATATTTTAAAGTTTCAAATCCAAATTTCTAAAAATATGCATGTCTACAAAATATATTGCTGTTTTCATCACAGGGTTGGATAAGGTTGGATTATTTTGGATGTTTCTTTTCTGCTAAGAATTTCTTAATTTGGAACAATGTAATTTAGACATCAGTGTAACATCAATGTAAGTTAGACATCAGTAAATTTTTATTTAGAGTTAAGCTCTTATGGCTATAATTGATGAGGGAAAGTGTATTTATTTTGTTTGGGCATAGTTTTCTTAAGATCTGTTAACAAGTCTGGCAATCCATTAAAAACAGAACTAAAATTGATGTAGACACATCCTGTGGTGTTATTTAGGTGAATCTATAGACTGACTTACTAAAACACGTGGATAAAACCTAAAGATGCTGAAAAACATTCTTATAATAATCAGATTGAAATCCTTGAGATAATGCTGGCAGGCTCTTTTACTATTAAACGCATGAGCTTGTCATAATGCAGTACATTTGGTATTTTATTAAGGGAAAACACTAAATAAATATAGAGAACAAAATACAGTTGCATAATCTTTAGGTAAGAAAAGGTACAACACCAAAACATGAAATTATCTGTGTGTATCCCATGGCTATTTAGCATGCTTTCGATAGCAAGTGACTACAAAGTCAATGTCGTGCCCTTCAGCTTACAAGCATTTCAGTGCTAAGTTAAATCGGAATCATGTACTTATCGTTTGCCTTATGGTGTTACTTCTGCCTAGCAGCTCACCACCAGCGGCAGTGCCTCGTCTCTCACCTCCCACTGGCTTGGTGTGACTGACACTGGCAAAGAGAGTATGTTTTCAGTGCGGCCCGGAGCCTAGTAGTCAGAGTATTCAGAATTTTGAAGGAACTCAACTATACCCAAGCTGCTAGACAATAAAACATGGAAAGATGTTACAGGTTGGATGTTTCTGAGGAATATGATATATATTCATCATGCAAAATCCCTGTGGTTTATACCTTTCTCCATCCCCATCTTTGATTCCTCTCACTTTTTATTCCCTATGTAGCATGTAAATCTTAGAAAAAAGAAAACCAAAGCATTAAGTATGGTAAGTAGTAAAAGTACACCAGAAGGAAGACTCATCTCTGTTTTTTAAATCTTGTTAACTATTTATCAAAATCTACTAAGGAAAAAAGTACCATAAATGTATAGCTTTCTGACTTTTTATTACTGGATATATCCATGTAACCAGCATCTCAATGCAGAGATTTGTTTCATCTATTTTTGTACTTCAGACAAATGGGATCATACCATTTGCTTTGTTTTGTGCACCATCTTTTATTCAATAATGCATGTGAGCTTCATCATTACATATAGATACAGATGATTCATCCTTATTGCTATAATGTATTCTTTGTACATTTGTAAAGCTGCTAGATTCAGTATCAATATATAAAATAGAAAATGAAAGGTATAAAAAAAAGAAAATGAAAGGAATAAACAATATACTTCATAATGGCCTCAAAAACAATTCATTTAGGAATAAGTCTAACAAAATATGTAAAAAAAACCTCTATACAAGAAACTATGAAATACTATTAAGAGAATTTAAAGAAGACCTAAAATCTCCTATGAAAACCTACGTTAAAAAGTTGGAAGATTGAATATTATATAGAGGTTACTCCTTTCCAAAATATTCTATAGATACAATATAATTCTAGTAAAGAGCTCAGCAGGATATTTTTACACAAATGAACAAGCAAGTTCTAAAGTAAGTACGGAAACTTAAAAGGCAATGGGTCACAGAAGAATTTTTAAGAAGACATGATGGGAAGCAAAAACAAAAACACACCAACAAAGCACTTGAAAGGAAGAGAAGACAATTTAAAGGAGATAATAAGTCTTTGAGAAGCTTTTAAGATCACAGTTGAAAATTCTGTTTGGTAACAACAGGCAGAGGTCAAGAGGTCTTAAGTGAGACTTTTGCTAATGACTTGGATTTCAGAGTCTTCAGGGCCTTTTTCTGTGTCACTGGTCACACTGTTTCTACTCTGTTCAAACTCACTTAGGTATTTGCAGTCCACTTGCACTCTATCTGCTCTAAACTCCAGTTCATCCTTTCTGTTGCCATCAGGTATGTCTTCTTTTCATGTCTATGACATGAACAAATCATGTCACTGCTTCATAAATCATGTACTGTTACCTGTTGTATTGAAAATTACATTCACATTACCACATTGTTAAACTTCTGGCATCGAGACCTTCTCTGTCTTTTCAACCTTCTTTCCCACTAATCATGTATTTGTGCTCCGTATTCAGTAGCCAAATATAATCACTCCATTTTGCCAAACACAGCTTGAATTAAACAATCTCCAAGCCTTTTTTCATGCTGTTATCTTTTCTGGAAATATCTTCTTTCTCCTGGGGTGTAATCCACCCCACCTACAGCATCACTTCCTTAGCAAACCATGAATACCTGTGAAGATACATCCCTAATCATAATAAATGGTCATCCCTTCTATCCTTTGAAACCCCATCAACTTTCATTTTTGCAGCATTTTAAACTTTATATTGGGCTATACAAAAAGTAGTCCCTTGATTCCACCTAAAAAGCCCCATTTTATGATTGAATAAACAAAAATTCAAAGGCCCTTGGTAATTGCATGATCACAAAGCTATTGGTTAGTAGGGCTCGGACCTCATGGTGATCTGGCTCCAAATGCCTAGCTTTTCTTTTAGTCCTCTCTTGTAACACCTGTATTCACTGGATAATGCAGACCTATTCATGAGCCATCACTGGTGGTTGGTGATCTAAAACTTGAGTGGCTCTACTCACATAGATTAGTAATATTTTGGTGACCTAGTATACCATTGTAGTCATTGATTTCTCCACATGGTGGGTAAATATATATTATGCTAAGCTAATACTGCATTCATCAATACCCTAGACTTCCAATATAAAAACTACTTTAGTAAGGCAAAATTTTTCAGTTTATGAACACACAACTATTTTCTCCAAAGCATACCCACTCCTGCCTGACCTTTCGCCTTATGCTGGTACCTCTCTTCCCCCAACTAGTCAGGGCCAATCTTGACTATTTTCCAGTCTCAGATACATATTGACTGGTAATCAACCACCTCTTTCGTCTTCCTGGGTCACCTCTGAGAGCAGGGGAAGTTTTTCCATCTTTCTTCCTCCCAAAGAACACTATATCTGCATTTCTAGATATGTTACTTTCCCCTTCCCAGCCCCATCCAACAGGAAAACTCACCTTTAAAATTATCGCTAATCCTAAAGTCCTAAAAAGAATTATTTTGTAATTCTGAGCTTTGATTCCTTCATATGGAAAAAAGTCTTCTGAAAGAAAGAAAGTTCTCTATAACATTTTAAAATAATCTCACAGGCATTAGGATCAAATAATAAAAATAATAAAAAAATTCTAAGCAAAATATAAGTCTTGGAGTTATTTTAAAATACTTCCCAACTAAATAATTACAAAACCAGAGCTGGGGGGAAAAAGATATATTAAATTGCTCCAAAGACTTTCTACTTTAATGCAAATGGCACTTTCTATCAACCCTAAGCAGGATTATGTTGGTATACCTCCTACAGTTATATGGGAAATAGGAGTTTTACTATAAATTTTAAAAAGTTTAGAAGAGGTAAATTGGGCTACTGAATGCCTTTGGAGTAAGCCTTGTTGAAGAGGATGAGTTCATCTCTGTATATAATTCTTTCCTTGTCTTCTAACTATGCTCAATAGTTGAATGAGATGTTTCTCAAATTCATTCAGTTTCTCTGTAGAATTGATAATGATGGTGGTGCCAATGGCAATTTATCTCCCTAAAATACCTAGACATAGAAATAGCAACTTTAAATTATGAAGTATTTATAAAATACTTGAAAATGATTTGCAGTTCCTTAGTGGTCACCTGATTATTCAAAATTCCAAAATATTTTCAATCTATGATTATCACTCATGCAACATTTTTTAATTTTTGCTTTTTCTGGCATAAATCAGGAAGTTCCATCAAGGAGATTCATTTACATGATGACAAGAAACTAAGAAAAAAGTCATGATTAAAGATTAAAATGGTCATGCAAATTTGCATAGATGTGATTTCAGATAATTTTCTCCACCTCTATCATCTGAATATCAAATGTATTTAATGCAACAAACAATATCATTTATGCTTTGTGATGTTTAGAAATAGCTGTATCACTTTTAAACAGGGGTCAGACTGGAATATTTTCATTCAGTATAAGTTATGGAAAAGCAAATACTGAGCTGTTTCCCTGAGATTTCATTATATATGTATGTGAATTTCCTGGCCTAAAACAAATCCTTATCTAGGGTCTAGTCTTGATTTGTAATAACACACTCTCATAAGAGAAACCAGTCCTTCTTGAATGAATTTCTGATTCAGAGGAAGGAAATTTACAAGATGAGCCTGATGGGTATTGATCAGTCCATCTATCAGTTGACCAGTCTACCTGCCTGTATAGAACACATACACACACACACACACACACACACACACATAATGTATCACAAAAGGACACAGATTCTATCTTAAAGAATTCCCAATGGCCAAAACTGAAATGATTTTAGCAACAAAATAGTCAGTTTTTTAAAACAATGTTTAAATTAATATCTGTGTGTCCATACTGATATAAATAAATGATTGAATAAATAAATAAAAATATACCATGTGGAAGAATTCCAAATAATTTAGATTTTTTTTTAAGAGTAAAGGTAGATACTCTGCCTTTGAGTTGCTGGATCACACACCTTATTCCTTAGGTGTGGGCTGCAAATAATGATTTCCTTCCAAAGAGTACAATATGGAAATAGAGGAAAAAGGATAATTTCCAGAACAGAAACCTAAAAAATGCTACCTCAGCCAGGTGATCAAGGTCAAAGTCAGTGATAAGTCATGTTGATATTGTGTACCCTTAATATGGTTTGATGAGGATGGTGGTTTACCCCTGTAGTCTTCCTCTACAAACCCATAACCCTGGTCTAATCAGGAGAAGAACATTAGACAAATCCCAGTTGAGTTTCATTCTACAAAATAAGTAACCAGTATCCCTCAAAAATATCAAAGTCATCAAAATCAGGGAAAGTCTGAGAAAAATGTGACAAAAAAAATTTTTTTGTGAAAAAATTTTTCAGAAAAATGAAATGTGACTTCATAGAAAGGAGTCTATGAAGACATGATAACTAAACCTGATATGCTATTATTGATCAGAGATCCTGAAACAGGAAAAAGGCATTGGGTTAAAAACTAAGAGATCTGAATAGAGTAATGAACTTTAGCTGATAATAATGTATTAATTTCGGCTCATTAATTATAACAGATGTTCTATTTAAGATGTAAATTTAAGATGTAAATTAAGATGTAAATAACAGACTGCACATGGCATACAAAGGAACTCTCCGCATTATCTTTATAATTTTTTTCTGTAAATCTAAAACTATTCTAAAAGGAAAAGTTTATTAAAAATAGAAGAAAGAGGGACACCTGGGTGGCTCAGTGGTTGAGCATCTGCCTTCAGCCCAGGGCATGATCCTGGGGTCCTGGGATCGAGTCCATCATTGGCCTCCTTGCAGGGAGCCTGCTTCTCCCTCTGCCTGTGTCTCTGTGTCTCTCATGAATAAATAAATAAAATCTTAAAAAAATATAGAAAAGAAAAATAGAAAAGAAAAAAAGTCCAGTGTATTAGATCAGATTCTACTTACATACATATATGGAACCAATTATCATATAGTCCAGAATTTATTTGAAAAGAAATTAGTGCCTTATACTTTCATGCTAGAAATAGTTAAGCATAAAGAATGAGTTGGTATATTTGAATCTCAGCACAGTGTTTTGGTGGTGCTTAGGGGTTAACAGTAGAGTTTAATCTGGATGGGGCAGGAATGCTCTCCAGATGCTCACTTTCATTTCCACCTTGCATTAAAAAAAAACAACGACAAAAAACTCTATGGTATAGGCAAATAGGGGCTAACTACATAGGTCAGAGGGTTATTATTACTTTACCTAGAGATAATCTTTAGTGATTAGTGCCTCATGGCTTTTACTATGTAATGAAAGCGGCTGTTAAACACTAAAGTCACTAAGCAATACATTGTTTCAAGACACTCTTAGTTCTTGTGCTTTCTGTTTCTCAGGCATATGTGTGTGTGTGTGTGTGTGTATTTGTATTTGTATTTATATATACACACACATACACGTATATATATATGCATACATGTGCTATAAACAGTTAATTTGCTTATGTGTCCATTAATTTAATTTTACATTTTAGAGACAAGATTATGAAGAATTCTTCTACCATTTTAAAGATTGGAGAAATTCCCATTGTTTTATGTCTCTTTTAAAAGACTCCATTTGAGCCAGTCATTTGCCATTAAACAAGATGATGCTAAAACAGAAGTCTCTCCTAAATCAATTCCTCTAGTAGCCCCAACTCTAGTGAAAACATCAAAGTATCTAAATGAGGCGAGAGGCCTGGATTTCCAGTGACGTGGAGAGAGAAAATAGTCTTTCCACCTTTAAGCATAACATATGCTGTAAGTTGAAGGAAAAAAGGTCTCAAGAGGTATCCCTACACAGTGTCCTATAATTAAACTCAGATGTAGTTTTGACCCTTGCACTCTTACTTCTCTCAAGATACTTGAAAGGAGAGTGGATTAAAGACGTCTAAAGGTTTAACCTGTGTTGTTGCTTTGGAGCATATGCCTTTTTTTTACCCAGAGGTGCTTGTATCAAGACAATCTTTTCTGAGAAAGTTGTTTCCTTAGACATCTCAGGTCATCGATAGCATCCCAAGTGTTGGCAACTTTGTTTTGTGAATATGTGAATACTAACAAACTGTGAATACAAATATGTAAGGTAACACTGACCAGAAACTGATGTGTGGAATTGCAAAGATGGTTTAAATGGTATGGACTATTTTGGTCAAATCTATTTTTTCTAGTTACAGATTTGTTATAAACCCTCAGTGTTTTTGAAAGATGTACATAATAAATTCAAAGGAAGAATGTTTAAAATATGTGTGTTCAACAGCCCATCCAGATCCTTTTTTCATGCATATGGTCACTTGGTATCAAAGTGCATAGATTGCTGCTGTCTTTGGCCTAAACTTCTGAATCCTCACTTGTGTGTGTCTGTGAACTCTCACCTGAGTATATGGGCATATGCAAACACTTTTAAGGTTTGAATCAAAGGAAGCAGATGCTTTTTTATGCAAAGTCCTGATTTTCACGTTATGGATCACTAGGATTGACACTAACAGGAGTCATGTGTCTAATTCTTTGCCTCAGCATGAGCGAAAAATATATTCCACAATAGTAAATTATCTTAACTTCTCTCAGGAAATACGAGTGGCTTCACTGTGTGAGAGTGGTTGTGTGAGTCAAAAGCATAAAAATGCCAGCCATAAATAAAGGTGAAAAACCCTCATCCCCACTGGGATAAAATAACATTACATTCCTGAGATACTGACTAGGGACAGACAATTTCTTTAGAGATTTGTTTGGTCCAAGAGTGGAGAGAAAAATAACTTTTAATAATTTATTATTGCATCTCCCCAAATCACAACCTTGAACATAAAGGGAGAAAATCTACTTTCAAATCAATTTTGCATTGACAAGTGAGGAACTAAAACTTTGACAGGAAAAGTTATCTTTCGTAAGGTTTATATCTCTGACGACAAATGCATATTATATTTTAGAAGTGATATATTTATCTTATACATATGTATTTGCTCATATATTTAGAGTTAAGAAAAAGAAACCAAAAGTCTTTTAAAAAGACTGTTCTTCAACCCAGTACAAATGGTGAACACCATAAGGTTGAGGTGTAGATCTCATTGTATTTATCTAGGTACCACCATTATTTATTTATTTATTTATTTATTTATTTATTTATTTATTTATTTATTTATATTTATGAGAGAGCTCGTGCACATGAGCACGTGTAGGGGGAGAGGCGGAGGGGGGAGAGGAAGAGAGAAAGAATGCCAGCTGACTCTGTGCTGAGTGCCGAGCCCTCTGCCAGGCTCTGTCTCACCACCATGAGACCATGACCTGAATCGAAACCAAGAGTTGGATGCTTAGCTGACTGGGCCACCCAGATGCCCCCCAACTATGACTTTTTTCAGTGGGACTTGAAGAATTATAATGCTTAGTTATTGATATGTATTTCCACACATTTAAACTAAAAGAGGGTATTACTTTTTATAACAGTAAGAATTTAAAATTTCACTTTACAATTAGTCATATTTGAGCTAAAGATTATTAACATAAGATTTGCTCCTAACTCTGTGGAAATGAAGAATAATTGAAAACATAATAAATAAGGGCTGGCCGATTGTTTGGTTGTTTTTACAGCAGGAAAATTACAGTTCTAGCACTCAAATAAACTTCCAACTGCTGCTGGCTATGAATAGACCACTTTTGCATGACTGCTGTTTTCTTATCTGTCAAACACATTTAATCACACTCACCTTGTTCTACTGTATGTTGTCTGGCTTAACAAATTAATGGCTCTAAAGTGCTTTGAAAATATAAATCTCTATATAAATAATAAAACATTATTACAGCCTGGGGATAAATCCAAGAGAGGTTAAAGAGTAATGACTTGTCCTCTAGGATTGCAAAGATTTCAAAGAGTGAATTTTTTAAAGATTTTATTTATTTATTCATGAGACACACACACACACAGAGGCAGAGACACAGGCAGAGGGAGAGACAGGCTCCTCACATGGAGCCCGATGCTGGACTCGATCCCAGGACCTGGGATCACGACCTCAGCTGAAGGCAGATGGTCAACCGCTGAGCCACCCAGGTGGCTCCAGAATGAAGTTTTTTAACTGACTATCTTTCATTGATATAATATCTTCTCTGGGCTGCCTTAAAATAGTTATATTGGGTAATTTAAGACTACATAGTAGTAATGATTGAAACTTGATGTTAAAAAACTGTCCTTTTCTGCCAATAATATATAATTAAGGCAACAGGACACTGTCCAGTTACTTTTACTAGTTATATACTGATTCACATATTATTTTGTATATGGGAACTAAGACATGCTTGAGGATATGGGGGAAATGGACAAAAACAAGAAAATGGCTAAAAACTTAGTTTCTGACCTCAGAACTCTCAACCTTATAAGGGGACTAAATGTAAGCAAATTACCTTAGTATATCTTCGGATGTGCTAATAATCTTTAGGATATAAGAAAGACATTATTTCAGAGTTACGAAGAAGATGAGATACTTTCTGACACTGATGTGCTAAAGGAAGATGAGGGTACAGGAGAGTACAGGATCTAGGATGTTTTCATTAATGACCCAGCACTAGATCTAAGCCTTGAAGCAGGTTAAACTTCGGAAATGCGTAGACATTCCACATAGGAGGAATAGCAGGAGCAAAGATAGGTAAGCAGAAAAACACCACACATATTAAGAAAGTAAATGGCTTAGGAGTTTGGGATGTGTCAAACTGGGTAGTAGGAGATAAAGCTCCAAAGATAGGTTGGCGCCAAGTTGTGTAGGCTCTTGAATGACAGGTTAAAATGTGTGGGCTTTATTTAGTGGGAGATTGTAAACTATTTCTTAAAGTCAAATAAACATTTTATAAGAGTTGTTTTAAATAGTCAGAAAGGAAGACATTTTATTCAAGATTAGGTTATATATAATTCATTTAGAAATGTTTTCCCCGCCTGTGGTTAGAATAATAAATAGACAGTCAATTTGATACTAGGTTTCTGACAACACAATGATTTTTAGACTAAGGCTACATTAGTATGAAAAGGCAAATGACTAAACTGTTTTCTCAGAGTTTAATGGAAAATTATTTTTAAAATTTAAAATTTTAAAATTAAAATTATTTTTAACTCATTACTATGTTTATAAGACATATAGATTTGTGCAAATTTTAGTCAAAATTATGGCTACTACAGGTATCTCTATGGATCTTAAATTTTAGATAATTTAGATAATTTCTGAACTTGAGAAATGTTAGCATTTATTTTCATTCAGGAGGTAATAGAATTTAAAAAGCAAGGAGCTCACTTCCATGATTTGTTTTGTATTCTTAAACCAGTCATAGTAGTAACAACTTTCTCTTTGGGAAATTCCTTTGGAAACAGTATTGAAATGAGTTGGGAGGAACTTTAGAAAGGATTTGGCCCAGATTTTTTATTTGTAAATGAAAAAAAATAAGAGCCAGAGACATAAAATGACATGCCCAAAGCCACACAGAAGAAAATCCTTTTTGTCTAATTCAGTGGTTCTTCAATTATAACATGATGTTTTCAAAGGATATTTTAGACAATATTTGAAGTATCTGCTTTGTGTTAGGCTAAATTAAACACAATATTTTCCTTTAATTATTGATTGTTTTGAAAACTGTCTTATTAATAATGTTACAAATATCAATTTGCATTTTTGTGATTTCTATCATACACTTTCTCTAAAATAAAGCAGCAGTTACTTGTGTAATTCCCAAGAAGGTATTCTAAAAATGTATTTTTATTTATTAAGTTAAATTTATACTAATGAATTGCTCATTTTCTAAATTCATAACAAATCACACAATGAGTATACACATACAATAAACCATGTTTAAAACTTTGTCTTGACTAGTTAATTTTAATATTCCATTTGAATTAGGGATTTCATCAAAGGAAAGCTAATGAGGAATAGTCTTTTGTTAACTAAAATGATTACAGTCTGACTTAGGATTTCAGAAACCAAGAATGTTTTATAAAATAGAAAGGTGGAGTTGGCTATGAAACTGTTCTATGATCTGTGGTTCTGTAATGTATAGTGATACTTTCCCTATTGATTTTATATTTAGTTGTGATTGATTCATTTTTATAGATTATTCATTGATTTAAATTTTTATATTTATTTATTTAAAAGATTTTATTTATTTACTCACGAAAGACACACAGAGAGAGAGAGAGAGAAAGAGAGAGAGAGAGAGAGACACAGGCAGAGGGAGAAGCAGGCTCCATGCAGGGAGCCCAACGTGGGACTCGATCCTGGGTCTCCAGGGTCACGCCCTGGGCTGAAGGCGGAGCTAAACCGCTGAGCCACCCGGGTTGCTCTGATTCAAATTTTTAATTGGTTTCCTAGGATAGCATTTCATGGCCTTAAATGTATAATTCTACTTGCTATTCAATAGTTCTCCATCTTTTTGGAGCATTTTAACTGCTTTCTGTGATTCTAAAGTCCAATAAAGATATATTAAATGTTTAAAAATACATTTCATTTTCTTACCCCCACTAAACAGAAAGTGACCATGACTAAGCTATCATGATTATTGAATTTACTACATAAACTCTGATATAAAAATTTGGGAGGGGAGAAGATTACATATACAGAATATTTTCTGAATGTGTTACATATAGCTTTGCGTTTTTCTCCCTCATGGGTGTGCTTTCTCCTCCTCTATTTCTTCTTTGCAATATTTGTTTGTTGTTGTAACATATTTCTGTTCCTGTTTCTCTAAGTGAATAGAGTATTTAAGGAACTGAAAATAATAAAGGCTACAGCCAGGATTGACTATATAATTTGTAGGACTTGGTGAAAAATGAAAATACAGAGCACTTTATTAAAACATTGTTAAGGATTTTAAGATGAGATAGTGGAGTGGATCCCTGGGTGGCTCAGTGGTTTAGCATCTGCCTTCAGCCCAGGGTGTGACCCTGAGACCCGGGATCAAGTCCCATGTCAGGTTCCCTGCATGGAGCCTGCTGCTCCCTCTGCCTGTGTCTCTGCCTCTCTCTCTCTCTCTCATGAATGAATGAATGAATGAATGAATGAATAAATAAATAAATAAATAAATAAATAAATCTTAAAAAAAAAAGATGTGACAGCAGAACATTAAAACAAGCACGGGGCCTTTCTAAGCATGTGGCTCTCGATGACTCCACAGTCACATGCGTTATGAAGCCGGCCCTGGCTACAACTTGCAAAGGGAGAAACATAAATTTCCTGCTTCATCCTTTTCTTCTGAATTTCTGATAACTTCTTAATTGGCAAACCTTATCACAGAAACCTAAGTAGTGTGGGTTGCTTCATTTCTATACTTAAGCTATGTGTAGGAGCTACTGATCAGAATAATCCGTGTTTGCACTGGTTTCTTTTGCTTCTGTAATAAATGACCACAAACTTGGTGATTTAAGACAACACAACTGTGTTATCTTACTATTCTAGAAATCAGAAATTTGAAATGAGTTTTCCTGGGAATCAAGCTGTCAATAGGGCTTTAGGAAGATCTATCTCTTTGCCTTTTCTAGCTTCTAGAGGCTGCCTGCATTCATTGCCTCCTGAGCCCTTCCCTCATCAACCAACCAGCTTCATAGCATCTTCAAATCTACATTAATCTCCTCACTCTGACACTCTGTTTTCATGATAACATATCATTCTCTACCCCTTTCAAGAACCCTGTGATTACATTGGGCCACCTAGATAATACAGGCTAATATACTCCTCTCCCCATTCTTAACAGTTATTTCTGCAAAGTCCTTTTTTGTCATATAAAGTAACATATACACGGGTCCAAAAGATCAGAGTAAGCATGTCCTTGGGGGGGTGGGGAGCTATTAGTCTACCTATTACAGCATTTCTTCCTGTACAGATACTTCCTGATAACTATAGCAATTTTACGGCCAATGTATATTCATCACAAAATTTCCTGACTTAAAAATCATCTAAATAATTATTTTGCCCTGTGCTTCTAGTCATTTGGATGCTAACAGTTGTACCAAAATTTAGTTTAAAATAAGAAAGACATTTGTTTTCTTTAGGCAGGAGTATCATTTTACCATCAAATGCCATCTTTAAAATGTATGAAATAACTTTTGACTTTTACCTAGGAAAAATCTAAAAGCTAATGTTTATGAATTATATATGTTTTTTTCAGCACTATATGAACAATCACTCTCATTGCAGACACACACAGACATACTTCCATATGTAAGTTCAAATTTTGTTACCTTTGCAAACAATATCAAATTTTTCTTACCAACTTCATTTATTCATAATTGCTTTGTTTTTATAGATTCAAATTTTCTAATCCTTCAGTGAATTGTAAAACTCAGTGCTTCTCACAAATAAAAGGTTAGTGAATATTTAAAAGACTTGAGCTCGGCTGTGTGTTTAGTGTTTATTGCACACATACCCTAATAATAGGAATTATAGGGAATAGAGTGTATACATTAAAAGTTTCTGGACAAAACTATGCAGATACCCAAGCAGCAGACATAAATTCAATAAAACAAGATATGCATCAACTCATGAGCAGGGTGGTCTGTGGGTTTGTTGTTCAGAAGGGCTCCTAGGAAAACTTGTGTTCTGAGGAAATCATTAATGGAACCAGAGGATTTGGCTGAGTATATGAAAGGAAGTGGTCTTCATAGTAACTAAATGGTGTAGGCAAGAGCTTCAGGACTGTAAAAAGAGGATTAATGGATGGAAAACAGACTTTCATGCTCAGCTAGCCAGTGTGGCTACAACATAGAGATTCCTTTTTAATGACAAACAGAAGGGTCCAAAAACCTGCATTTAAGCAATTGTGTTTAATCTTCAAGGTAATGTGCTTATTTAATATAAATCTATTGATTTTTCCATATTCACACTATGAATTGGCTATGAAGATTTGAATAGGAAATTGCATTATGGAACCCAATAGGTAACTAGGGTGACGAGATTCAAAACAAGTTTTGGGGTGAAAAAAGAGCAGTCTAGGAGATTAGACTGTTGCAGTATTGCCAGGATAGCATAAACCAAAGCTTGGATTAGTACTGGAGATAAGAGAGAAATAGGCAAATCCTGTTAATATTATACACACACACACACACACACTGAAACACAGCTGCATGAGGTACATTTCATGGGTGGTGGTGCATTGGAAATCATAGAATATCTAAACACATGTGAAGATAGTAGTAAAGCTAGTTAGCTTTTACTCAATATTTGTAACATGCCAGACACTGTCCTTGGGGTTTTTCATTACTTTAATCGCCACAGTAACAGTTTGATATCACATAATCCCCTTTTAGATATAAGGAAGTTATAATGGCATTTAAGTGATTTGCTAAAGTGACCAGTAAATAGATGCTACAATTTAACTCCTGATTTTTGAACTCCCAGAACTAACACTCTCCAGCTTACCAAACCAAAGACACTGGCATTTGGCCTAAAGTACATTCACTTTGTATCCCCAAACCTCAGTTGATGTTAGAATTATTGAATCTTGGCATTAAAAAAATCATAACTCTCATTTAACCCCAAATCCCATTCAGTGTAGGAATTGCCATGCAACCACTATAGAAAATGGCCTCTTCTGCTTGAGCACTTTCAGTAATGGAGGCTTTATCAATTCTAACTTAATTTTTGTATGGTCCAATGGCTAGAAATTTTGTCCTTATTCCGAGTTGAAATCTGCCCTATAACCTTCACTTCCCTGCTGTGACTCTTCCTTCTGGAATTACACAGAGAAAAGATTCATATTTCTCTTCCGTGCTTGAATAGAGCCATTACAAGTCTATTCCAAGTGAAGCATCCACATTTGTCTAAATCGTTGAACGAAGCGCTCATATCCTTCACCATCTCGGTGCATCCTTTTTATTTTATTTTTTTATCTCCATGTATTCTTTAGGCTGCTCAGCACAGCATGGATAAATTAGTGTTACTCATCCGTTTAAGACAATATGCCATCATTTCTTTTACATTTTTCCTGGGCCAGAAGATGATCTATAAAGCATTTTGATCAACTCACCAGCTTTCTCTACATTAACACTAATCAACAAAACTACTGTACTTTACTCAATACCTTACACACATCAATACCTTATCCACAATTAAAAGACACCTAACTTGTAATAAAATGAGACCTTAATTCCAGCTGCAATAGGAACACCTGTGAGGCTGCAACTCTGGAAATCTGAGAATCGTGCAGGCACTTAATCATTGTTTACACTTCACATCTTTAGTGCTTAGCTGTGAAGGCCCAGCCAGTGACCTGCTGACGGCTTTTCCAGTAAAACAGTGGAGACACAAACCAGGGCAAATCAGAGATGCTTAACAAGAGCCTTCTCCAGCTGTCAGTAAGGCACGCAGCACTGAAGATGCCCGGTAGGAGGCTCTCCTATCACTGACTTTTGACTAGTTGAGTGGTTAAACATTTTGAAAAGTGATAGGTGAGCGGGTCTTTAGTTGAAGTTATGGGTCAGATTCCAGGCTTGCAGTAGCACATAGCAGACAGAGAAAAATAAATTATGGGGCTTTCAAGTATATATAGACATAAAATACCTCATAATATGATGGAAAGCTTAGCGCTATTTTATAAGTTAAACCAAGTAAGAAATATCGTTAAAGGAAAGTTTAAACTCCTAAAATTTGTTGTCAGTGAGATACTGGCAAATGAAAGGCGAGGTATGAACCAAAGGCATATCACAGGTAAAGAAGGAAGTGAATCTGAGGGAAACACATTCCCTCCTTACCTTATCTTAATGCTTTAGAGGATGATGACTTACTTAACTTTGTCATCCCAGCCTCTTATTCATGATTTGTGAAGGTTATTCAAAAGAAAGTAAAACATTTAAGAAAAAGAACACATTTATCTAAAATTCAGTTTTAGAATGAAATTTTATAGGGAAGATCTGCTTGTCATATATATACATTTCTTATTTAGAAGCAGTTTTTATCCTATAGATGTGACTTCTCGGTCCTACTTATGTCTATTAATTGGAAATGAACATGTATATATGGAGATGTGTTTCTTTGATATATATTTTTAAACATATGGAGTGGAGTAATATTTATTTCCATGGATTTATGCCTTACGTATGTAATGCATTTTAATGTATTGACTATATAATCTAGATACCATATTTATCTGTATTATTAAGTTAAATGACTAATAATTTCTTAATGCATTATTTATTATTAATATGTTCATGGCATATTTTAGGTATTACTAAAATCACAAAGAGATATCATTGTTAACTAGAAATTTGTATTTTTCTGTATTCTACATTTTCCATATTTTATATTTCCAATTCTATATTGAACTTTGCTACATAAATTATTTATAATCAAGTAGACACATTAATTATATATCTTATATTAATAGAATTTAAATATTTAAATGTTTTCACAAATACCACCTAATTTGATCCTCTCCCTAACATCTGACCTTCAGATGGCTTATGGTTATCATTCTTCCTAATTCAGATTTGAAGATAGTGAATTATATGGTGGCTCAAATGATTAGTAAGTGGTAGAGAAAGTTTCAAAATTCAATTTCTCTGACTTTCTACCATAATTTTTTCTACTTTATATTGCACACTTACTTGCCGAAGAACAAAAAACAGAAAGCAACTTTCATGTGTTCAATCATATGTAAAATGTAGTCTTGAATTTGCAATTGGTAAGTTTTAGTCAATAAAGGTGTAAAATCTTAAGACTGAACTCCTATCTTTCTACATATCTAAGAATCTATGCATTAGCTGTTTTCTCTGATATTTTTTAAAGATTTTATTTATTTATTTGAGAGATAGAGGCAGACGAAGCAGAAGCTGGTAGAGGGACAGAGGGAAAAGCAGGTCCCCCCTGAGCAGGGAGCCCAGTGCAGGCTCCATCCCAGGCCCCTGGGATCATGACCTGAGCCAAAGGCAGATGCTTTTACCTGACTGAGCCACCGAGGTGCCCCTTTCTCTGACATTTTTATCCGAATGTATTTTGTGTAATCTTGTGAGAAAACTAGAGAGTGAGAGAGCAGGAGCTTTTCCAGGAGAGTCATTATTTTGAAACAAAAGAATTTGCTTTTGTATTTTAACAAAAATATATATATATTTCCTGATTATTCATAGACCTGGAGGGAAAATAGCCTGGTTGTTTGTTTTTTGGCTAATCTTGTGACTCAAGGGAAATAAATGATCCAGAAACTGTAACACACTCCATGTATTTGGCTTTTTGGAGTGTGCTTAGTACTCCATTTTGGATTCTGGATTTGTACGTCTCCATCTGATTTGGTTAGCATGCAGGTTCCCTTCAGCCAGCTGACCTGGTGCAAACACACGATGGATTAATTCCATAATAAATTATGAGGGCAATAAAGCTTTCTAGACCAGTTTGCCTCTTAAGTAACAATCTTTTATGTTGCCTTATAAAAGTGAACTTATGTTTTATTTGTAAGTCATTCTGGGCATAATAAACTGTTTGAATTTGGGGCACTTAGTTTTGGATCTGAGCACATTCTTTCTTGGTACATTGTTTTATGATGGTTCTGGAGCTACTTATTAGCCAAAGCACCTGAAAGTTCCTGGAAGATACTAACGTATAGTCTAAATAACGTCACACCTAAAGGTGCATGGAAATACAGACTTTGTATAACTCTGAACTCCAGCTGTTTGTCATCAATTTCTGTATTTATTTATTTTACGTCTAAAGAAAGTCCACCGTTTGCCATCTAATGTTGTAATAAGATCACTCTGCTTCATTTGTATAGAATATGCACTTGGGCCCTTTATGAGATTGCTGTTAGGGTGGGAAAGCCCTCTCAGGCAAATAAACAATGATATGGATTATTTGATTGTGTCCTGATGAACACTGGGTGGCACATATCCCCAGAATAATAATTCTTGCCCCTCTTGGATAAATTGCTGTACTTTTATTTTAAGATTTTTATTTATTTATTCATGAGAAACAAAAAAGAGAGAGAGACACAGAGACATAGGCAGAGGGAGAAGCAGGCTCCCTCTGGGGAGCCTGATGCAAGACTCGATCCCAGGATGGAGTCAGGTCCTGAACTGAAGGTAGACGCTCAACCACTGAGCCACCCAGGCGTCCCTGTTTGTTGTACTTTTATAAACCCTTCTTGTTACCTAAACACCACTATGTAGGATTATCTTAATCATTCAAGGGAATTTTATTTTGCTTCTTTTTTATTTTACTTAGGTCTGCAAACTAGAGTTAATAATCTCTATTCTAGAAATTTGTGAAAGCAAATTGAAGTAAAAATTTAGTTCCTTTTCTTTCATATAATGAGGGTGGATTCTTTTAAGAGAAAGTTGGATATACTCTATTTGAATAGCTTTCTTAATTTGTCCAAATTGGTGGACCTTTTCACCTTACATTGAATCAGTACGTTTAAAAGAAATATTTTTAATTACTAAGAAAGAAGCTAAGGTGTATTTTTTCCTGGGGAACTCATAGTAGAAATAGCATATTCTTTTTTTTTTTCACTGTACAGATATATTTATTTATCAACATTAGGTACACAGTTTATAAAAGAACAAAAATCTTCTCTAGAGCATAAGAGCAATGATCAGGAATGGGGCTTTTATTGTTCCAGGGTTTCTGTTTGCTTGTTGTGGCTTTGTATGTCTCTTAGGAGTTGGTCAAGTACCTCAGTATTCATGGCAGTAAGCTCTTTTACTGATGTTCACAGTATAGCAGGAATTGTCAATCTCAGCACAGGGACTTACTAAGAAAGGTAAATTTTGTCAAGTAGTTCAAACCTATTTATATTCAAGGAACATAGCGATCATAATGTTGGCTTGTTCGCTTTTAATAGTCTTAAATTGTTAGCTATTAAATATAAGTAAATGTGCATCAGAAAAAGTGTTCTAGATAAAATTTATATATTTATGTGGACATGTTCTTAAAATTTAGAATATACATGCCAGCCTTTAAACAGAATACTGAGTCTACTATTGTCATGTCCGTTAAAACATGATACTTGTGTACAATTAACAGTTTCTTCTCCCCATGAAATAGCCTATTCTTAATGAAAGATTACCACTTTTACTCCTAAATGCAGTGTGGGAAGATGACCATAAAAAGGAGAATGAGATACAGTCATGTGGCAGATTTTAAAATTCATACCTACCACCTTAGATTTAGTTTCTCTAGCGTACTTCTGTTTGAGAAATGGAGATACATGCAAAACAAAGGAAACATTTTCTGGGTGCATAGTAATGTTTTTCATTGAAAATAGGGAGAAATGAAAGCTAGCCCTCCTGTCCTTAAGGAATATACAGTCTACTTTTTTATGGGTTCAGTCTGGCCAGCCTCACATGGTTCTTGTGAAGATCAAATGAAAGTGTATATCAAAAAATGCCTCAAAATCTGTGAAGCACCATGAAAATGAGAAGAATAACGATATGACAGTATTACAAAAGTCAGATCAATTCCGTTAATTTCATTTAGATTTTTAATAGTCATTCAATTTATTACGGTGCAGAAGTATACTAGTGATGAAGCAAGCTAACGGTGCATCCACCTTACATCACCTCTAAGGTCAAGGAGAGCGACTATGGCTGGTAAAGGAAATCATGTTAGTTAGGCATGTTCTACAGAGAGCGAGCCTTTACGGGGCAAACCTTGTGGCTTTTAAGCTTTCACACTTGATTCTCATGGATTACTCTTCCTAAACTATCAGAATAGATGCTAGTTTCCCAAGGCTTCCCAAATTACCACAGACTGGGATTCTGGAATTCTCCCAAATTCTGTTTTGCACCCTTTGAAGGCCCTAGCAAAGAATCTTTCCTTGCCATTTCTAGCTTCCTGTGCTTAGTAGCAATTTTGGACAGTCCTTGACTTGTGATCTTCTAACTCATATCTCTGCCCTCATCTTCATCTGTCTTTCTTTCGGGTATCTGGTTTGCTTGTGTCCAAACTGCTCTCTTTTTTATGAGAATACAAGTTGATGGATTTAGTACACATTCAGATTCATATCACCTCCTCTTAATTTGATTACATTTGCAAAAAAACTCATTCCAAATAAGATCACATTCACAGGTACTATGGTTTAGGACTTTAACATATCTTTTTGGGAGACACAGTTCAACCCATAAGTGAGTCATAAGATCCCAAATTTGAGTGTATGTTTTTAGATGGAAGCATCAATGTAGTCAATTTGAAGAATCTGATCCTAGAATTGCACTTGGAATGCATCTAGTATGGATGATAAATTTAATTTTATACTTAATTTAATTTCAATTAAAATAGTCACATATGGACAGTGGTTACCATACAGGACATAGTTCTATCAGTTTTGCATAAAATTACAGGAATATAACCATTTAAACATGGTCTACTGTTTAAATCTCCAGATGTGTTCAGTGCATTAATGCTTGCAAATTGATGAAAAGAGAGAGAGAGAGAGAGAAAGAGCAAGAGTTAGAGAAAAGAAAAATTAGAAAAAGCAATTTATCTATTCACATCTGTGTTAAACTTCTTTCTTGAACTAACAATGTCTTAAATGGAATAGGAGGAGAAATTATGAATAATTTTACTATATGAAAATCATTAAAGAAGAAAATTTGTTCTGGCACAATTGCTATGTACTTTATAGCTCATTTAACTAACTGCTCATTATCCCATGAAATGGAAAAGCATCTTGGCGCTCAATTCCATCTGGTTAACTAAAGGTCACTGAAGACGCCTTAGAAAGCCAACTGAAACTGATTATTTCTTAACAGATAAATGCTTACGCCTAAAATTCTAGTCTTATAAAAAGCATCAATTGCCACCATTTTCGTCAAATTCAACAGAGAAATATTTAAAAGAAAATTAGTCCTTTGAATGAAAATTGCTCCTCTCAGCCGCAGCGGAATTATTTTATTAGTCCTATTTTTTGATATACAGTCAAGAATATAAAAAATTAGAAATTTCTTGTTTTTAATTCTTGCCAGACCATAGTCTCCTTAAAGACAAAGAGTGCATCATATTCATCTTTTAGTAAATATGTATTTGCAATTTAATTGGGACTTTATGCATTGAAGGAAAATATGACTAAATAAGAATAATGGTTATAATTTTCTTTGGTTTCACATATCACAACACAGTAATAACTGTTTTGTATATTTGTCTATAAAACTTTTAAATGTTTATCCCTCCATAGTTCTACATTTTATAAACCCTCCTTACTTTAGGAGTTGGCAGGCGGAGTATTACTGCAGGTCTTTCTTTGTGTCGTATTTGCTTCTTGGAATGACTTCTTTAAACTGCTTCACAGACAGTCCTCATACTTCTTCATTTTTTTGGCTTTGCAAGATGTAGGGCAAAATGGTCAGATGACTCATGTTTGAGGCCATGAATCTAAATGTTTATGCAGATTGGAAAATATCTTTTCTATGTAAATAAAAAGTGAGAGGTTATTTAAAACTAGAAAGAGGAAAGGTAATAGGCACTCAATTCTCTTATGTAATTTAATACTTTTATTCATAAATTTATACCTGCTTTAGGATGGGCCTAAATCCTTCCAATTTAAGATTTCTTATGAAACAGCGGTTCTGAGAGAGAACTCAGTAGGTCAGCTTTCAGCAACAGAAGGAAAAGCAAAGTATCTAATTACTGAAAATTCCAAGGATTGAAAATGTCTTATGCCAAGTCTAAAATATTTAAATTTTTCTCAAATTAATTTATAGCTGAGAAAATATGGCTTTCTAGTTCTTAAAAATAAACTAAAAGGCTTACAAAGCCTACTTGATTTAAAACAACATTTTGATCAGTTAAGTGTAAATGAATCAGAAACATGTGAGTAAGTATCTTTGAAGTACTTATAGACATAAATAGAAGAGAAAACCAAAGAGTTGGCAAAAATGTACTTTGGGTTAACTGTGCAGTAATCATTGAAAATTACTTGAGTTATTCACCATCAATGAATAGGTCTGACTTATCCCTACGGAATTACTTTGAAAGTAGTGACAATGTCTGTGGAAATTAATAGAATCCACTGCAAGAAATTCTTAGTTCTTCTGCCTGCAGAGCTTTCAAATGGCCATCAACATTTAATTGTAAACGAGTATAACGGTTATTGGGAAGGAAGTTATATTACTTTCTCTTAGTTATTTGGGACATTTATTTTAGTAATCATTGAATTTTGACTATGAAAATGTTGCTGAATAACATTTGAAATATAGAAAATTAGGTCAACAGGATTGAGGATACATGCTGATACTTCTTAAATATAGAATAAATAATTATGATTTTGGAAGTAAAGGAAACTTGTGACTTTCTACTGTTAAGTATTTTGTACAATTGGGTAGAGTTAACACTTTGCATTTTATTAATCTATAGTATATTTATATTATAGAAAATAATTATTTTTATTTTCTTGAGTCTATCTACATTTAGATGTTTGATGAATCCCGCACAGCATAGAATTATGGAGAGATAATTGCTTAAATATTAAAAACATTAGTATTTGTTAATTACTTGAACATATTTCATCTGACAGTGGAAAAAAAGACAGTTTTTGGATTAGTCTGCTTTATAAGCCATGCAAATTAGTATGAGTAGTACTTTTCACCAAGCATTTGAATGTGAAAAGAGGCATCCAAAATCAACACAGAACTGCTGTCTGGGTGAATAACCATTATTTTCCTCAATCTATGTAGGATGCAAGTATCCAGGCATTTTTAGAACATTAATGGGAAGGAGTAATAATAATAATAATAATAATAATGCACTACTGGTCACCCGCTTTGGCCAGACACTATGTTGTATATATTATACTTTCTTTTCGGCAGTAATTAAATTTTCTAACGTCTTCACTAAACCAATCTAATATTCTTTTGTACTGTAAAGATGGAATGACAACAAATTATAATCATTGCTAGTGTATTTCCTGTGTAATCTGGCACTAGTTCTTATGTGTCTATCTTCACACAGCTGTTCTTTGATTCAGGTGTCCTGAATCATGGAGTTTTGTGAAGTTTATTTTTCTGAATTATAAAATTTAGAAAAGAACAATAGGCAAATTATTGAAAAAAAGAAATGTGAATTCATAAACATCAGAAACACAATGGTGTTTTACTTAAGAATGTTCAAAGTCATGTCTCTATACCTCTACACTATAATCTCAACATGTTGGAAAAACAGTAATTCCATAGAAGTTTTCAGATCAATTATTCTCTTTCAGTGGGATGGCTTATCTATGCAGTTGATGCATTCTTGGAATTGTGCTAAATTAACATTTTGGAATGAAATGATTGATCCCCACCCATCTGCCCATCTTCCACGGGTGACTGAAAGTCAGTGATCCAGTAGTATTGTCTTTTTCTGATTTTTTTCATCTTCTACTGACTCAACAGCTATTGTATTTTTATACAATCTTTCAAATATATGTGTGAATTGATTCTGTTGGCAGGGTAATGTATCAATCATTTGAATCTTTCGCTTGATAAATGAAAGAAATAAGAAAACAAAAACGAAATAAAAGTTCATATATTTTAGTAACTTTAGAATCAAATAAGTGCACATCTGATAATGGACTGGTATCCAAAATAAGAACTTTCAAAACTCAGTAATAAAAAACATAAAATAACCCAATTAAAAAATGGGCTAAAGACCTAAACAGACATTTCACCAAGGAAGATATACAAATGGCGAGAAAGCATATGAAAAGATGACCCATAATGATATGGGTCATATATCATTAGAGAAATATAAGTTCAAACAATGAGATACAAGTACACATCTATAGAATGGCCAAAGTTCAGAACATAACACTAAATGCTACTGAGGATTTGGATCAACGATAACCCTCATTCATTGCTGGCAGTTAATACAAAATGATACAGAGCAGCCCAGGTGGCTCAACGGTTTAGCATCTGCCCTCGGCCCAGGGCGTGATCCTGAGTCCCGGAATCGAGTCCCACATCGGGCTCCCTATATGGAGCCTGCTTCTCCCTCTGCCTGTGTCTCTGCCTCTCTCTCTCTCTCTCTGTCTCTAATAAATAAATAAAATCTTTTAAAAATGGTACAGCTGCTTTGGAAGACGGGTTATTTCTTACAAAGCTAAACATACTCTTAACATATGATCCAGCAATCCCATTACTTGGTATATAGCCAAAGGAATTGAAAACTTATGTCCACACAAAAACCCACATGTGAATGTTTACTGCAGCTTTCTTGATAACCGGCAAACTATGAAGCAAACAAAATGTCCTTCAGTAGGTGAATGGATTAATAAGCTGATACATCCAGACTGAGGAATATTATGCAGTGCTAAAGAGAAATGAACCTCGGATGAATCTTAAATACATATAACTAAGTAAAGAAGCCAGTCTGAAAAGCCTGCATATTGTATAATTCCAACTATGTGACCTGTTGGAAAAGGCACAACTATGGAGAAAATAAAAATATTAGTGATAGTGGGATCCCTGGGTAGCACAGCGGTTTGGCGCCTGCCTTTGGCCCGGGGCACGATCCTGGAGACCCGGGATCGAATCCCACATCAGGCTCCCGGTGCATGGAGCCTGCTTCTCCCTCTGCCTGTGTCTCTGCCTCTCTGTCTCTCTCTCTCTGGGACTATCATAAATAAATAAAAATTAAAAAAAAAATATTAGTGATAGTGGTCACCAGAGGTGTGCGGGAGCTGAGGAGTGAAGAGATGAATCAACAATGCCCAGATCATTTTTAAGGAAGTTAAATATTCTATGATATTATAATAATGGGTATACGTCATGCATTTGTCCAAATCCGTAGGATGCACAAACTGTGGACTTTGGGTGATATATTAGTATAGTTTGATCCTTGGTAAGAATGCATGTGTGGGGTAGGGAGTATAAGGGAAATCTCTGCACCTTCCCCTCAATCTTCATGTGAACATAAAACTGCCCTAAAGAAATAAAATCTTCATAAAAATATATTTAAAATCACATAATGTTATGTTGGGCCAGTTAGAAGCTTAACGACTAATGAAAATGAAGTATTATGATCTTCTGTATCTTTGCTCTTCCATTGATTTTAAGAATGTAGGACATGTTTCAGTGGCTGTGATCTAAGTTATTATGTTGGGCTTGTTGAATAAAGATAAGATGAAACTATATCCTTTTTTCTTTAGTGAACTGACTTTTACAACCCTCAGAATTTTAGTATACTTTTTAGAATACTATCACGCATGTGACATGGTGTTAACTAACACCTTATGGATGTGGCAACCTCAGGAAGAGGTGTGTTGAAATGACACAATCCCAGAAATCGCTGCTTAGATTTCTTCTATTCTTTGATGTAAACATAAACTATTTTTCAATAAATATGTATGTACATAAATAAAAATTACTCAGTTTCACGAAATAGTCATGCTGTTGACTTACTTTACATTGTTACTAATAATAATAATTATGCATTCATTTAACAGTTTACAGAGCTTACCATATTTAATTCCTATATATATTCTCTGATCTCTGGGAGAAGTATAATTTCCATATTGTTGCAAGAAAAATAAAAGTTCTAAGAGTTGAAAGAATATGCTGCTTATCCGAATCAGGTCTCTGCTACCAAAGAACAAATAAAATACTTATTTTAAATGATTTATTTAGTAGGGTACTTTATTCAGCTTTTTATAAGACATGGGTGTGAGAATATGTGTTAGAGGAAAGTTTGCTTGATTTTGATGAGCCTGTTTCTTAAGTTTGCTAATTAATGACTACTTGTAATATGAAAGGTTATTATTTATGTCCTTTGTAATTTTGCTTAGATAGCAAAGATTCTGTATTTTACTAGAATAATTTTGGGCAATTTATGTTGATTTCATTATTTTCTTGATTGTTCTCTAAAAGGCAAATGTTCCTCATTTTTGAAATAGCTAAATTTCTTTTTGATCCTGTTAATTTTTATGTTTCTTCTTAGATGTTTTATTGTCACTTGATTAAAGATGTCACCAAACACTACTTCTCAAGTACTTGTGATTTTATCTTCATCAAGAGTCCAAATAGCTGACAACTTTTTAATTGTGTCCTCCACAAATTAGGTCCTAAATAATGAAAAAGTAATGTAAAAATTTCACAATATTTTATGACTAAAACAGGAAAATCACAATTATTTCATCTTTATAGAAAGAGATGCTAGAAATAATTAGATTTGTTTGATATATTACCCTTGTAAGAGCTACATGGAAAGAATTTTCAAATCTGAAGATAGTCTGCTCTGGGTAAATTTGTATAGGTAAAATATTATCATGTATATTTTAGAAGTTGTATGTCTTAGAAATGTCTAGAGATACATAAATACCTATGCTGGCCATCATGTGTTTTTATCTTCAGAGAACATATTGACTAAAACCCATGCCTAAGAAGTCTGTTCTTTTCCTGTATTTATGAGTCCTGCCAGTGTTTTCTTTGATGATATTAGAAACAGTAGTGCAGTGTTCTCAGTTATAATATCAATTATTATCTAAAATATTTACTTGTCCACAACCTGAGTGCTTTAATTTGAATGCAGTATCTTCTAGGTCATTGGCCTTCAATTGGGGCTGCACATCAGATTTACCATGAAGTTTTATAAAAGTACAGATGTCTAGGGTTGCTTTAGTTTTGCTGAATCACCTTCTGATATATTTGGTATTAAAAAAAATGTTTCAGAACTATCATGTATCTCAGTGTATTTTCCTCCATCAAAATCATACTCATCCATTTTCACAAATCAAATATAAGGTGTAGTGATGTCTTTGAAATTACACTTGATGATTATCTTTAGAGATAGTTTATTTTTTTTTGAAAACTTCATATAATCTTTGTTATGTATGCTACAAAAACAATAACACTTTTTTTGTTAGTTGCATTTTTCGTGTTATCCCTCATCAGACTTTTCATTATTGGAAAATTCGTGGTAATAAATTGATTATAGCCATTCAAGTTTTTGTAATCTGCAGATTAGTTTTAGTTTTATTCTGACAGTTAACTGAAAGTTCTTATTTGCAACATGACCGAATTTCTCCCCCCCACACACAAAAACAAACAACAAGTAAAGAAAGAAAGAGAAAGACGACAGTCTCAGAGCCTCATGGAAAAGGACTGTACAAGGTCCTTTAAACTACTGACACTTCAAAGAATAGAGTCTTGGACACAGACTTCACTGAGACTCTGGGGATACAGGTTTCTGAGCTTGTATCTCTTAGACAACTTTCAGACTCCAGAAGTGAACCTAGTCAGGATTCCTATGACTCTTTTCATCTAGAAGTAGTTTCATGAAAGCAAGCTGTTGAACCAAGACACATAAGGACAAGAGCTAAATACATAATATTGAATCAACTTGAGCAGAATTTTATTGTGGTTATATGTTCGGAATAATGTTGATGTTTTAACATTTTATTTTCTGGTCGGGAAGACAACTTTTCTCTCTCTTCTGACATTTTTCTTACCAATTCATAAACTCTGCTTTCATGGAATGAAATAAAACATTTTAAGCTAATATCAGATTCTTTTTTTTTAAAGATTTTATTTATTTATTCATGAGAGACAGAGAGAGAGAGAGAGAGAGAGAGGCAGAGACATAGGCAGAGGGAGAAGCAGACTCCTCTCAGGAACCTGATGCGAGACTCAATCCCAGAACTCCAGGATCATCCCCGGGCCAAAGGCAGATGCTCAACCACTGAGCCACCCAGGGATCCCTAATATCAGATTCTTAATTGATTTCCCCAGGATTCAGAAAATCTTACTGACTCATTTTTCATGGCAATATAGTCATATTTACCTAGTCATAGGTTAATAAGAATCCGTCTTCCTTTATATCAGGATGTTTTTCAGCAAATTGATGAGAGCTTTACTTTAGGTAACAATGAATGCCCCTTTAAAAATGTGTGGCATGTTACTTTAATGGAGCAGAATTGACTCACGAAGTCAATTCCTACACTCTACACTTCCTACTCTCAGGAAACTGGTCTACCATCAGCCTTACTGGGTTCCAGTTATATAGTTAATAGGTTCCTTTCTGATAGTCCAGGCATCTAAGTAAATTTGAAGAACATTGTGAAGAGAGGAATTTGCTCAAATGTATAGGCACTGCAGGTAAAATCTAATTGGAGAAACTGTGGGCTTATTTTCCTAACCTCTGCATAATAATTAACAGAGGCTTTTCAAAGTCTAATCTGAAATTTTTCATTATAATTTATCTAGACAATATTAATCTTGTGACCTTAGTAATTATCCAGTAGTGTTATATATCTAGATTTGCAAAGCAAAGTGCAGGAGAGCTATAAGGTAAATTAATGTTCCTGCAGCATGTTCATAAATAATCAGACCAAATGTAATGAGCAAGCCGAATATATTGTGCAATTAAGAACAATCTATACATCAACGTAATGCACTACCATACTGGAAGTGTCAGCATTGGGAGTTTTATTTAAGGTGGGAGTCTACTGGGATTTGATGTTGATTCCTTTGGATTATCCTTACCTTCCCTTACCTAGGGGTTTGGATATTGGAAAGTAAACCAATGAGTTACTGAGAAAGTTGTTTGTTTGTTTTGCTTTTTAGTGGCTCTTAAGTTTATGTACAAGACTGTCTATCACAGCATTATCTAGAATTTAAAAAAAACTGGGAACAACCATGGAGGGGAAATGGTTAAATACATTTCCATGATGGAATCTTTCAGCCATTAAAATATGTTCAAAGAATTTTTTAGTGACAAGTTACAAACTATAAATTGTGCATGATCTCAATTGTGTAAAAATATGTATATATAAGCAAACCCATTGTCCCATCACAAACTTCATCTTGCTTGATCAACTTTTTTTTTTTAAGATTTTATCTATTTATTCATGAGACACACACACACACACAGAGAGAGAGAGAGAGAGAGAGATAAAGACAGGGCAGAGACAGAGACAGAGACAGACTCAGGCAGAGGGAGAAGCAGGCTCGCTGCAGGGAGCCCGATGTGGGACTTAATCCTGGGACTCCGGGATCACACCCTGAGCCAAAGGCAGATGCTCAATGGCTGAGCCACCCAGGCATCCTGCTTGATCAACTTCTAATACTGCTAACAATCTTCTTCCTTACTAATACTTGTGCTCCCTTGACCTGATTTCTCCTTTCCGTTAGGCTTTTGCTACATTCATTGCACTACCAAGCTTGGATTCACTTTATTCAAATACCTACTCAGGTATAACTAAATCCCACTGCCCCAAATTTTAAATCAAAACACAACTGAGGAAAGCTGAGTAACCATCAGAATAACCATCAATATAAACACTTTGTCATCAACCTTAACAGCATCCTCAATACTTATAAGACATCTTAATATTTTTCTAGCACTCTGTCTTCCAGTTTCTGAGATGGCCCATCTGCCTCTCTCATTCTCAGCAGATAATCTTAAATCATGGAGGAATTATCACTCCTCTGTCAAAAGCCCTTTTTCTCCGTTCCCTGGGCATCAAGTCCTTCCCAAAGTCTTGCTCTGTTTATTGCTTTTTTTTCTCTTGAAATTTCTATTTCTTCCTCTCCATTGAAATCTTTCATTTGGCATTAGATTCACTTTTCTTTCACCTTCTAGTCACTTCTCAACCTATTCCAACTGTCTTCTGTCCCAAACCCCAAACTTTCCTTTAAAACTGATCTTGATATGTTTACCAATAATTTTTAATGTAATCTATTACCTTACTTACCTCTCAAATGCTTTCAACACAGTTGACTATTCCCTTCATCTTGGAACATTGTCCTCCTTGCTCTCTCATATACTAAACTCAATAGTTTTATTTCTACCTTTCTTGACATTTCTTCTCTTTTTCCTTTGCTTTCAGGAGCCTGGTACTTTGGGATTTAAGCTTATATTCTCTTTTAATCACTTTCACTCTTTCCTTGTGCGTTCCAACTCACCTTAATGGCTTTAGTTGTCATCTACCTGTTGATCACTCCCAAGTTTCTATCATCAGCCCATTCTTCTGAGTTTCAGACCTTCAGTCCGTATATACAACTGCCTGGGAAACATTTCTAGTTGAATGGTATCTCACAATTAGTGTATTCAAAATTAACATGATTTAACCATCCTGACTCCTTTTCTAAACTTTTATCAGAAGCTTTGCATCTTATGTTACACCTCCCTCTTTCTTACCCCCACGTGCAGGCAACCACCAAGTACTTATGAAAGAAGTAGAATGTAATTATTCATTACCAACTAAGTGCTTATTAATTTTAATGCAAACGTATAGCAGACAATGTAATTTTGTAAGCTTTACCATTTTATCAGATTACCAGAACGTTTTGTGAGAAACTGTAATGTCTCTTAAAGGCATTTAATGAACAGGTTGAAATTTATCATATGCTATAATTACTTAGTGAGATGATGGAATTTCTTCATTTGAAAGTCTTTAAGAACAAGGGAGATTGCCATATATCTCAACTTGTTTAGAAGAGGTTCTACATGGGATCCCTGGGTGGCGCAGCGGTTTGGCGCCTGCCTTTGGCCCAGGGCGCGATCCTGGAGACCCGGGATCGAATCCCACGTCAGGCTCCCGGTGCATGGAGCCTGCTTCTCCCTCTGCCTGTGTCTCTGCCTCTCTCTCTCTCTCTCTCTCTCTCTGTGACTATCATAAATAAATAAAATCTTTAAAAAAAAAAAAAAAAAAAAAAAAAAAAAAAAGAAGAGGTTCTACTTTAAGGCAGGAAGGTAAAATAAATCACCTTCCTACCTCTTTTTGAAGGCTGTAATTTTTCAGACTTCAAGAAACTTTTTATGGGTGTTTCTGTTTATAAGCTCCAACTTTCAACAACTTTGTCTCCTGTATGTTTTTTCTATGCTTTCTACTTTCTTACTAATATAATTTTGACGAGTATTCTCTCCCAGTGTTTTTTGTTTATGTGTATGTTTGTTTTAATCTATGTAACTTGGTTTTAAGTAAGTCCATGAACATTATTGAGGTTTCTAAAGTGCGCACTGGAATGAAATTCAAGAGTTAGGACACTGAAGAGAAAAGAAATGGATAGAGATATGATAAAAAAACAGAATTAAAACAGTTCCTGTTTAAAGAACATAATTTTCTCATTGACCCTAAACCACATCAGGTTGTTGATTATATATTATAATTATTTCTTTCTAAGAAATTGCATTTTAAGTCTTACTTCCAATGTTAATAGTCTTAGGTCTGTCAATTTTGCCAAAAAGAAGCATAGCTCAAACATCTGCTTGACACAGTTCTAGAAAAACATTTGATAGCCATCATTTACTGTACTTATAATAGGTGGTAGATATTATACTAAATGGCTTAAAACCTGTTTTTTCCTTTTTTCTTTTTTAATCCTGATAATCTTGCAAGACTGATGTTGTAAGAAACCAAAGTTAATAAATTTATCAAGATTTTACAACTGAAGGATGTAGTACTTGAAACACAGGTCCCTGACTTCCAAATGTGAACAAAATGGTATAGAAGTCCCAGACACTTAAACTTTATTTTTTTTACCTTCACTTGCACTTTTTAAAAAGATATTTTTGGTTATATAATATCCACTCTCTTAATAAAATAAAGTTCCTGTTTGTAAGGGAGGGTGTAATATAGACTTATTTTATCGTAATAATGTTGAATAATTTCCAAGCAATCAGTTGCATTGAGGTTTTGAAATTCAACTTTAATTCAATTTAAATTTCCTTTTTCTTTCTTTCTTTCATTCTTTCTCTTCTTCTTTTTTCTTTTTTGCATTCCCTAATATTAGAGTGAAGCTGTGGAGTAAACCACCCATCATTTTGTAAAAGACTTTTCTGTTTCAGTTTGGCCTCGGGCAAATTGTTGTGTCATCACTACACTAGAAATTAAGCTGTGTCTGTGATGACAATTACTTGTGCAATTTCCTGAAACCCCAGACCAGAGCTGAGACCATGCCCATGATTAAAGACAGCACAATAGAAACACAGAGCTTCATGAAATATGGAATACATCTATTACAAAAATGATAGGGCTTTTACAGCAGAATAAAGAATTCTTAGAAAAGAACTATTAAATTTAAGAATGCCTGCCTATTGCCTAGAGATTAAATATCTTATTTTTCATAGTTTTTCATGTGCTTGGATTGTATATAAGACTTTATATTCAGTCCAAGATCTCTTCCAAATAAAATATTATACCTTTAACTGTATTTCAGCTCTATGTATCTTGATTAGATTTTCTTTTTGATCAAAGTCCTGATTTTCACATTTGAAATATTAAAGCACTTTCACACTTGTTTCTCATTCTCAATTCAAACAGGTGTAGAGAAAAAAAAAATCTTTACAAGCTTTTCCCATAGTCTGGAGGGGCTAATTTGCAAGATCTTGAATCTCTGGAAAAGAGTTTGGTTTAACTATAAAAAAAAATGAATCTTAGATGTTTTTTGGTAACCTACAGATCAACGCCCTGATCAGCACATCTTTTTTCTAGAAAGACCAGACATATCTGAATTACACAGACTGAGAGACAATTAACTTGATTTTCATTTAGCTTTTTCAAACAGTATATATCGAATCCAAGGCATCAAAGCTTTAGGGTCCCTTGTGCAAACTTTGGTGGCAGTAATGTAGTCACTGTAATGAACAGTTACTTTTTTTTTTTTCCTGTTCCAGATACAAATGCTACCATCCAGGCTGTAAAATGATCCTAATCTATTTCGTTTGAGTTATCTTTTTGAAGGCAGTCAGAATATGGAGCTCCATACGGAAACAATCTTTATTTTCCATTGGATGCATATGTTGCATGTCTAATGAAATGCATTTCACATATTTATTTTAAGTATGTGATAGAATTACAACATTGACAACTTTCAGGATCTTCAAAAAATGTGATGCATTTTAAACATATGGTGATGCCTATCTCTGTCATAGAAATACTTAAATAAAGAGTATGTAGTTCTGTAAATGGAATTAAATACATCTTATTTGTAAATTGTAAATTTATATAAATATCAAATATGCTTGATATTTAACAAACAAGCATAGTTTTGATATACTTGTGTTTTTTTTATTTTGCTCATAGCAATTTTTGTAAATACTATAATCAAATGTCATTGAAATTCTTCAGGTGAGGTCATAGTTGATTATCAATTTGGATTTGTCTGACAGGCAGACTGGTTGAGAAAGCTTTCTCTAAATTAAATCAGTAACAATAATTATCACCTATATTTTGCTACATTCAATGTTTTCTCTAGTTTTCTACCAAGCTGAGAATCCTCCTCTCATTTTCCCCAAATTCCTAATTTAATGCTGTTTCTTTTATTTCATAAAACATCCAATGAAACTTGTGATGTCTTGAAATTATAGCAACAATAATACTATTATTGCACTAAGAACTTTGAAATTGTTCTATTTAATGACTAATATATTCCTGAGTGCCAATTTTGAGCAGAAATCAGACTGCTTAGAAAAACCAAAACTAAAATTTTCTCTTCTTTGTATTTATTTTCTTTGATACAGTGGCACTAAAGATATATTTATACTTAAAATTCTGAATTTGGAAGATAAGAGAATGTTTACACACATACAAACATTTTATATTTTTCATGTGGTTTCTAAGTAGATTTCACCTTTTTGTTGTGAAGGCTTTGGTATAATCATAGGCGGTTTGGATAATTTCTCTTTCAGGTAAAATATACGTGTACATCATGTAAAATAAAGCTACATACTTAACATATTTCCTAAGGAGATGGAAAAAGAAGTTCCATCAATTCTTCTTAAAACTTTCTCCTTTGAGATGTAAAATGCTCCTAAAACTTTTGTGCTTTTAGGTCAATTGTTTTATGATTTCCTTCACATTCTACATCACCTACTTTATGAAGGTTCAAGATTAAAATAAATGTGGAGCATATCTTAGTCTTTTACTACTTTGAGGAAAGAACTGTATATTTGGACAGGTGTTCTTAATTTGGGCTCCATTGACACCTAGGGGTTCTGAGGAAGGGATTCAGAGGGTTCATGAACTCCATGAAATTGTATGCAGGGTATCATGTGATTGTGCATATATAAGTTTTTATAGAAAGAAGATCTATGGCCATCCTACATCCACAAAAAGTTAAGAAGCACTATGCTGTAGGCAAGATCTTCAGCATTTTTTTCTGGAGTTCCTCAAGTTTAGTCTACATCATTCAATATACATTTGCTGAATTACTTTGGAAGCAATGAACAACAACAGTCTCTGGCTGGTTTTAGTAAATGAGAGTTTATTATAAATACATGAAATGGCTAAAAAAATTGAATGAATAATGAAAAACCAAATTTGGAAGGAGCTGGAATTGAGGCAGAGTCAAGGCCGCAAGAGGAAAAGCAAATTGGTAGTTTAATCAGACAGTAACTGATGAGAACAACCAGCAGCCAGACTTTCTCCACCTTTACTGGATATTCTAAGGATACAAAATTCAAGGAGATAGTTCAGTTGTCCCATTCCTTGGTGAGCAAAGGAATGCTATCTTGACTTAAGTCCAATATGACTTCACAAAACTAGAGTGAGGTAATTTCCCTAAAGTATATTGGGGAGGTGGTCTTAAGAGGAAAGAGGGGAGGCATCCAAACTAATATCAACTGTATGAAATACATGGAATCTAGAAAAAAATCCACTATTAAAAGTAATTCTTTCAAATCTAAATTTAGTCCAAATGTTTCACTGTCCTAAGTAAGATAAAGCACCTTCCCTTTGTGCCTACATACAATTTACTTGCTAACTCATAGAACTTCTATTCTAAGTGACTACCCATTTTGGGTTACCTGGTTTGCCTGGAACATTACTATTACCCCTCAGCACTTCTCCCTACATTCAGGCTTTGTTTCTTCCAAATTGTTTTTCTCTTAGCAGACAGAGTATTCTTAAAATTCAAATTAATTATGTCAATCCATGAACATCTTTCAGGAGCTATGCATTATTTTTAGAACAAAATCCAAACAAGACCTACGTTTTTCTTCCTGTTTAGGCTCTTTGTTATCTGTCTCCATCTCAAGCCATTCTTCATTTATACTCCAGCGACACTAGCATTCTTTTCTTTGAAGCACCATGTTTCTCTCAGTAGGACTGAGACCTAGTATCTTCTGTACTCTATCTTCTGATCACCTTGTATCTTCTGTACTGTACTTCTAGAATTGTTTTTGCCATTTTCTTCACTTAGTTAATACTTACTTATTTTACCCCACAGCACCCTCTGTAAATGTCATTTTTCAAGAAATTATTTCCTAAACCCTAATGCCAATTCCCCAGTTTATAATCTGGGTTTATATTTGAATTTCCTATTATAGTCTGATAATTTTGTGTTTAATATCTCTCCATGAGAGAAAGAACCCCTTTTCTCTCTTTCATTCCCCTAGCACCAGAAGAATTTGAAATAAAATTATAAATAAACAATTAATGCAATTAATTCTCCTGCTAGAAAGCCCAGTAGACACAGATCATATTTTGCTTATTTTCCATTTTATTCCTATAGTATAATGCAGAGCCTAGTGTAATAGTTGCATGAGAGGTATCTGTTGAATGAATAAAATAATCACCCGACATTAACAAAGCATTTGCTATATGCCACAAAACATTAGGCACAAACTAAGTTTTCATAATCTCTGCAATTATGATGTTTTTTATTATCATCATTATTTTACAGATTCAAAAAAGAGTGAGTGGCATAATTTCAGTCTTTACTGAGGTCTGTCAGATTCCAGAGCTGCATCAAGCTATCTCATGCTGACTCAAACAATTGCTATTATAATTTAAGTACGCAGTACTCACCACAAAAATGGCTAGAGTCATTAAAATGTAGATTTTTACCTTTCTGGGGCTTCATACGTATGTACATGATGGAATTAGGTACATTTTGAGTTTAGTTCCTAGAAAATAGAAATAATGTGTACTAAATTTGCTTTATATTTGTGTACTTTACATACATGCTTTTCTCTTATCATGATAAATGAAAGCTTAATAAATAATATTGATAATGATACAGTTTTTACATTTATCAGAAAGCTGGCACTCCAGAAAAAGGCATTTTAGCAGAAGGTAATTTATAAGCTGAATCTATTGTCTTGCTTTTTTGAAATCTTCTAGTTGCTATGTGAATCCTACTAAAGAAATATCATTAAAAATATTAATGAGAAGCTTGACATAGGTAGGGATGGGGAAAGTGCCCTCTGGGTTTTAGAAGCCTTGCTTTCACTTTCATTTTCATTTCTGATAAAATTTCCATGATTGGCCGTTTTTTGTTTTTTTTTTTATGATTGGCCATGTTTTGATGATATTTCCAGATCTTCCTTTCAGTTGATAGAGGGACAAGTTAGCATTTAAAAGCTCTCTGATTTTTCTTCAAAACTCTGGGTAGCTTAGGAATTAAAAGCAAAGGGACTTTCAAAGGTAGATTGCTATAAGTATCAGAAGCAAAGTTGGTTAAAATTTTGTGTAATAATGTTAAACACCCACATCTCGCCTGCTGCCCAGATCAGCCACAAAACTGTCCTTCCTCAGTAGTCTGGAGATTCTCATTTAGAGGCATCTAATCAGAGGCATCAAGAATTGGTGAAGATAAGGCAGAGATGATGGAGTGAAGATAGAGGATTGTCCGTACAGTAAAGATAAAGCTGTATTTTGCCAATCTTCTCTTAGAATGTTTGGGTCAGGCAATTACGAACAGAATAACTCTGAGGAATTACCTGAGAAAACTCACTAGTTTAAAAAAAAAAGAGAGAGAGAGAGAAAGATATTTAAGAAATTGCAAAAAAAAAAAAATACTAGGTACTCTTCTGGGGGAGAGATCTTGTCCAGCAAATAAATGGTCAACTCCATTTGCACTGCCTCTCTAAAAAGAGCTATGGATAACAGGCAATTTTACAGATGCCTTTAAGGTGAAACTCAGAAATAAAATATAATAAACTAAGAGAAAAAGAGAGAGAGAAAACCATAGAAAACAACAAACAAAATGATTGCAAGGAAGAAGAGATGTTCAAAAATATTTTGAAAGACATGAACCAATAAGAACATAGTGGTGGAGTATCCAGAGAACAAAAACTGAGTCCTTGAAGTTTTTTAAAAACTATATAAAAAGGAGAGAAAGAAAAATTAAGTAAGCAAATTTAACAAATATATCAGAATGCTTTAAAAAAGAAAAGAAAAAAGAAGAAAATGGGTGTTTCATTATTGCATTAATATGAAATCTATAAAGAACAGAGAGACTAGAGAAAGAGAGAAGGAAAAATGTCCCACTACTGAATACCTTGAGTTAATCTGAAGAGTTCCACTGAATATCTAACACAATAAGTGAAAATCAAACAATAGCACAAACCTTATAGGTCATAGTGAAATTCCAAACCCCAGGAACAACTTAAAAAAGGAAAGAAAGAAAGAAAGAATAAAAACAAAACGAAACAAGTGGGGGAGAGGTAGTTGGGAATATCAAAAGAGATCTTGATTCCAAGCAAAAGATCTGGAAGCCAGAGAACAATGAAGAGGTACCATCAAAATTCTTAGGAAAAGTAATTTGAATCATTCACTAATTGAATGTGAAGGTAGAATTTAGATATGCAAATTATTTAAAGCAAATTTCTGTGCCTGAATTACCAAGTTGTAACCAAAAGATTCACTATGACATTGATCAAATTACTCAAACTCTGGATCTGTTCCTCCAGCTGTAAAATAAAGGAAGCAAAAGCATGTATCTCTACTTTAGAGAAATAATGGAAAATACAATGAAATAATTAAGTAATACATATATAAATTGAAGCATGTGAACAGCACGGGTTCTTACAATTTTTATTTTACTTGAAATTAAACTCTCATGCACCGTAACAACCACTTATCACTCTTAAATCAATAATCCATACTTCCAAATGTGTAGTTCTCATTCTCATCACCAAATCTGAGTTACATTAAGACATAAGGTTACATTTGACCTGAGGTTAAGGGTAAGGATTCTCATTCTCTTCTGATTCACACTCTCTTAGAATAAAACTCCTTTAGACAGACCAAGTGAGTCCTCTAAGTTTTCCAACCTCAAATACCAAATCAAATCAATTTTTAGTCTATACAATCACTTTGAAGTAAGTTTATTTCCTAAATTGTTTTTAATATAGTTTTAATGAGACAAAATAGGAGATAAACAGATAAGAACTAGTATAGAATTGATAATCCTGTTCTAGCTTTCTAATTGCACATATACAAAACTAGGGTGCCTGGAAATTTGTTTAATGTTTTATTAGCTTTTCTCAAAATGTATCATACAATAAGGTCTTGAATAGATAGTTCCTTTTAGAAGAAGAGTAACTTAAGAAATGCCACTTTTTGAGGATTTTTGCCCAAACCTGTTCACATTTAAAATATATCAATTAAACAAATGTTTATTTGTTTAACAAAAAAATAGATATGTACAAATGCTTGTTGATCTACCTGTCTGATATCTCCTCCCTTCGACTAGGTTACAGTTTTTCAAAGGCAAGAGCAATTTCTTATTTGACTTAGTGTCGCCTACTCTGAGAAACATATTTTGATTTGTAGGTGTTAAATGAGTACCTGTGGAATGAGTAAGTAAAATGTAGGGAAATACTGTTATTTTTACTCCCCAACTATTTCTTTGCTTCCCCTTGCAATTTTATTTGTTTATTTTTTAAAGATTTTAATTATTTGACAGAGTGTTAGAGATAGAGCACAAGTGGGCAGGGCAGCAAACAGAGGGTGAGGGAGAAGCAGGCTTTCCACCAAGCAGAGAGCCGGACACGGGGCTCCACCCCAGGACCCCGGGATCATGACCTGGGCCAAGGGCAGATGCTTAACAACTGAGCCACCCAGCCCCCCGCCCCTTGGCAATTTTAAACAGTTTGTAATTTTAAACATATTTTAAGATTCTACAGAAAAATGTCTTAAAATAAATGAATACCTGCAAACATTATTCGGTGCTTACTTTGTAATATCTTTGTGTTCTAAGATTTCAGCATTTTTCTAGATTTTAAAAGATTGAGATTACTACTACAGGATAAAGTTGATGATAAAATTTTAAATTTATTTAAACTTAGAGAAACTATTTGGACTAATCTTGCCGCAGATTCTGTATTCTTCCATTGACTATCTAATAATGTTTTAGATACAATCCTAACTATTGTAGGTCTCACGGATATCGTTGGCATTCTTAAACTTAATATATAGATTATGATAGTATCACTTTATGAATGGAATTTTCAATAGCCACTGCTATCAACTAAAAGAAGCATATTAATTTATTAATTCTGACCTGTTTTAGTAAAAGAATTTCTTCGCATCATTTATGCTTCATCCTCCTGGCAATGTTTCATTCAGTTTAAAGTGATATTCTTTGCTGCATTCAGAATCTTTTTGAATCTATTGGTAACTGTGGAATGAATGTTCATTTTTCCTTATAATACTCAATACAATATAAATAATATATAATAGATGATGTAATGCCTCATGGCAAAATCCCTTCCTGACTTTGGGTCTTGTTTTTAGTAATAAGATTCTTAAATCTTTAAAATTTGTATGCTTAATGTTTATTTTGGGTTGAGTTACTCAAGAACGCATTAAATGATATGCAAAACAAACTGTAAATTCAATATTTGATAATATATCAACTGTTGCAGGAGCTCAAACCCCTGCTTTTAGAATCCAACTGGTGAAGTTATCAAGTACAGGTGCATGGGCAAATAAGTAACAGAGAATCCAAATAGTTTCTTAAAAACTTGCTGCATTTAATTATAAAATTAGAGAATCACCAACGAAAAACGTTTATAAGCACTTTATTTAAAAATTGCACTTTTGGCACCTGGTTGGTAAGTGAATTTATACTTAGATTCTGTAATGACCTTACTTTTCAGATTTTCTTACACTAACTATAAACAAAGAGGATGTCCCTAAGTTTTTTGCTTAGCTTAATTCATTCCTTTTTTTCCATAATGATGCAATTTTTAATTCATAGACATGAAATAATGTTTAAATGCAATAAGTAATTCGGACTTTTATCAGCATTGTGATAGGTGGGAAGTGATTTTATAATTACTGAAGCATGGTTATATACACTGTTATTTGCATGGATTTTTAGAGCAAACATTTATCAGATGGCTTCTAAGCCCTAGGCTCTTTACTACACACTGGAGATACACCAGTGAAAGAGACAGAAAATATGTACCCTCTTGGGTAGGACATAGTGAGGAACAGACAAGTAATAAGGAAATTTTATTAGATTGTATGTTGAGATACAATCATGGGAAACAGAGGGTGCTGTGGGAACACATGAAGGAATTTTTTAAAAATATTTTATTCATTTGAGAAAGAGAGGGAGCATGAGTGGGGGTGGGGCATAGGGAGAGGGAGAAGCAGACCTCCACTGGGCAGGGAGCCTAACGTGTGGCTCAATTCCAGGAGGATTTTTTCTCAAACCTGTTCACATTTTAAATATATCATGATCTGAGTCAAAGGCAGATGCTTAACTGACTGAGCCACCCAGGCACCCCGACATGAGAGAATTCTTAATTTAGAATTGTAGACTTGGGGGTTGATGAAGGAAGCCTTCCAGGAGAGAGATATCTGTAAGCTGAAATCAGAAAGAGAATGATTAAAATGAGTAGAAGTTATCCATTTGAAGGGATGGTTGGGAGGAAAGCGGGGATGGCAATGGAGAAACCATTCTAGGTTAGGAGGCTTAATATGCAAAGATGAGCAGAAGTTCAGCCTGGATTAGTGATATTTATAAATAACTACTAAAATATGGCTCAAATTTAGGAGTAGGAGGTTGGATTAAAGGATGGTGAAGAAGATGAAGCTGGAGAGATTATAGGCACCCATATCAGCCAATGTCAAGTATCTTCTATTGAACAATTTGGATTTTATATATCGAGCAATGGGAAGCCAATGGAGTATTTTATGAATAGTATAATTAAATTTGAATTTGTAAAAAAGAATTCTTATTTCAGTGTACAGATTATTGTGAGGATAAAATAAAATAAGAAAAGTTTGAAGAATTAGAAATAATCTAGGTGAAAGATAATATGTGAAATAGAGTAGTGGCAATGCAGGTGTAGTTAAGGAATGAAGAGATTAGTAGGAGGTATAATGCATGTATTTAGTGACTGATAAAGAAGGAAGAGGATGGCCTAACACTTTGAATGAATGGAGAGAACCATAGAACGAATAAGAGGAGGACTTGTTTCTGATTAAGGACAATACGTCTGGATTTAGAGATGATAATTTGAAGAACACTTAAGAAAAATATATTAAATATTTAGACATGCTGGACTTAGAACATCCTTTTGAATACAGGTTAAAATTATCATACAATATGTGCGATCGCTCAATCAGTGCGTATAGTATGTGAAAGGAAGAAGGACTGAAAGGTACACTGATATGAAGCACCCTTTAAAAAAGAGATAAAAGAAATGTAAGTAGCTGAAAGAAAATCAGTACTGTGCTGTAATAGGAGTGAAATCAGAGAGTTGGGAGATGATCAAGCATGTCAAATGTTGTGAGGTCACGTAAAATAAGAATACTTTTTTTTTTTTTTTTTTTTAATATTTTTTTTTTTTTTTTTTATTGGTGTTCAATTTACTAACATACAGAATAACACCCAGTGCCCGTCACCCATTCACTCCCACCCCCCGCCCTCCTCCCCTTCTACCACCCCTAGTTCGTTTCCCAGAGTTAGCAGTCTTTATGTTCTGTCTCCCTTTCTGATATTTCCCACACATTTCTTCTCCCTTCCCTTATTTTCCCTTTCACTATTATTTATAAGAATACTTTTAGAAATCCAGTTGGTACAGCAATATCAATCTTGCTAAAAACTATTGACTGGGATGGTGGAGGCAGAGAGAACATTTGTTTTGAAGATACGAAGTGAATGGGAGATGAGAAAATAAAGACAGAAGTTTGAAGGCTGGTTATGAAAAGCAGACAAGAAAAGGCAATGGCTGAGGGAGAATGTGGAGTTGGAAAAGTTTGGGTCTTTTTTTCATTTTTTTTAACTTGAATTTTATTTGGTTATTTGGTTTGTTGATTTCTTGGCTGTTTTTAATATTTGAGATTATTTGAACAGGAAACTGAAAATGTGAGAAACATGCTGATTAATGAAACACAAAAATATGGAAGAGCAATATTGGGGACCCAGTTGAGACTCCCTACTGGATTGTTACTTTTGGAGATTGTTGTAGGAAATAGTATTCAAGCTTAGTCCACTGTAATACTGAAACCTCAGAGGAAGTTCTGCTGTTGGGTTGGTTTTCCCAGTTCTTTTGTTAACAAGTAACTATAAAGGTTTGAACTGGGTGGGGGGCACCTGGGTGGCTCAGTCAGTTGAGTGGCTGACTCTTGCTTTTGGCTTATGTTATAATCTCAGGGTCATGAGATCAAGCCCAGCTGTGGGGTTTGGCATTCAGCAGGGAGTCTGCTTGAGATTCTCTCCCTTTTCCTCTCCTCCTGTCCCTTCCCCTGCTCATGTTCCGTGCACACAAACACACACACACACACACTCTCTCTCTCTCTCAAATAAATTGATAAATCTTTAGGAAAAAAAAAGTTTGATTTCAATTTTTTGAGACCTTGTTAATGGCAACAATATGAATGGACCTAGAGGGGCTTATTATATTGATTAAAACAAATCAGACAGAGAAAAACACATACCATATGGTTTCATTTATATGTGGAGCCTAAAATCAAAATAAATGAATAAGCTAACAAAATGCTGATTCTGACTTATAAATACATAGAACAAACTGGCAGTTGCCAGAGGGGACAGGGTTGAAGAGATGGGCAAAATGGGAGAAGGAGAGTGGGGGATACAGACTTCCAGTTATGGAATAAGGAAGTCATGGGATGAAGGGCACAGCATTGGGAATGTAGTCGGTGATACTGCAATGGGCTTATATAGTGACAGACGGTAACACACTTGTGATGAGCATAGCAGAAAGTATGAACTTGTTGAATTACTATGTCATACACCTGAAACTAATGTTACACTGTGTCAACCTACACTAAAAACAAAAAATGGATACTGTTCTTGACTGCCATTTTGTCATCTTGGCCAAGTCACTTAAACTTGCTTTTTTTTCTTTTCTTTTTTTAAAAGATTTTATTTACTTATTTGAGAGAGTGAGCAACAGAAAGAGTGAGGGAGAGAGAGAAGTAAGGGGAGTGGCAGGCAGGGGGAGAGGGAGAAGCAGGCTCCCTGCTTAGCAGGGCTCCATCCCAGGACCCCGGGATCATGACTTGAGCCAAAAGCAGCCGCTTAACTGACTGAGCCACCAGGTGCCTCATAAACTTTCTGAATCTCAGCAGCATCATCTGTATGAAATATCTAAGAAATTATGTATACGTACATATAATATTTATATAAGTACAACTACATATATTATAACTAATTATGTATGATCCAGTGTAATCCTTTAAACTCAGATGAAAACCACAGTTGAATAAATAATCCAATAGTTTAATACTATGTTAAATATTCCTAGAAGAAAGTTGTGTTGTTGCATATAACAAATGAGGTCTAGGATTAATATTTCAGTTTCTTAAGAAAATCTGCTTCTCCTAATTATGATGCTATTTAGAATTATTAGGTAAAAAAAATGGCTGCAATAAATCCTCTGGTTCATAGGAGCATATATCTTAATATGCTTTAGAAGGAAAAAGTTTTAACTCAATCTCAACTTTTGCATTTTTATAAAATGTAAAGCAGTTGAACTTTTTTTCTAATTAGACAATCTCCAAGCATGAGGTTTCTTTTTCATTCTGTGTGGAACTTTATCATGAGAACACATCTAACTGTTCAGCACTGGGATCTGGTAAGTAGAAAGGACTTACAAATGCATTTCCTATTCCTTTTAAGGGGAGCTATAACTGCTCATCAAGAGAACAAATGTCTCTGTAATATTTATTCCTGATTTAATACAGATGGAGATGTCAAAACGTTTTCCAAACTCTATTGGGTCATGACAAGATTCCACTCTTATTCAATCAAGGCTAAATATTTATTAGCACCTTAATCACCTATTTTTTGTATTATTGCTCCATTTTCATAAAAATATATTAGCTATAAAATATTTAAATTTCCATCACTTTTTAATAATTGCATAAAAAATTATTTCAGACACCATTTAGATAAGGGCAGTTTGATGAACTATAAAGACATTTGTTTTTCATTATAATTAATACACTTAACTCATAAATAATACATGAGGGATTTTCAAATGTTAATGATAGTTTTATGTCATGAGTTTATTTACAATAAAATTAGTGTGTTTAGATCTATAGACTATGGCCGGTAAGTTTCTTATTACGAGATGTGGAGAATCTATTACTCGCTCTAGCTTTGAGGCCTATGTACATGGTTTACGTATAGAAATATGGACACGAAAAGTATGACAAAATCATCAGTATCAAATATGTTGTTGTACAATAAAGTTATTGTAATGGTTCTTAACCACTGGCAATAAACCACTGTAATGGCCATTAATGCATATTGAGTCCTTATTCTGTATTTATTTATTAATCTTCATAGTGTCCCTATGAATTCAATACTACTTTTACCCAATTAACATTTAAGGAAGCTAACATTATGAGAACTCATGATCCCATAAGCAACATGTGGCAAAACCATGAATTATGTTCAAAGACTAGGGACGTAACCACTGTGTATCCTATCTCTCAAGATAAACAATGGAGAACTTCAGAATCGTGCATTTTTAAGATCCTCATGCATTCATTCTCTTTTACTATCACTTACTATGTTTGCAGTGACCTACCTTCCTTATAGGTTTTAGTATTACGAACTTTTGAATACACCTGTCTCTTCCACTCCTCATCCATTGTTGCACTCTAAGCCAGATCTCACTTGTGAGTTTCAGACCCATATGGCCAGATTAGTCCTGAAAGTCCCCACTTGAGGGTCCTCAATATGCCATGTTCATAATTGAATTTTTCAGAGTCATTTTTGTATCTACCATTCCTGCGTACAACACATTAGTAAAAGGCAGTGGTGTGTTTCCCCTCACTCATCATAGCCAGTTACCAATTCTGACAACTTAATTTCTTATTTTCTTAATAGGTCTTTTCCTTTCTGTCATGACTTTACTTGCAGTTTTGCCCAGCTCTAGTACCTTTATAACAGATTATAGATAAGACTGCTTTGCTTGTCTTCCTTTGATCTTGTCTTGTCCCTATCCAGTCCATCATCCACAGAACTCTTAGAATGGACCTTAGCAAATTGCACATCTGATTGTCTTTACCATTTAATGTCTTCAAAGAACTTCCAGTCACCTTACAAATTCAGCCTAGATTCATCAGCATTCTTTCAGAGCAGCCAATAGGAAATATACAGAATACAAATTTTTTTTATAGGGATGTGCTCTTAGACAATTGCATGGGCTGCTTAAAGAGTTTATTATGTGTAGTTGTTGTATCCTTGTCTGGTGCTGAGTCAGAAGTCAGCATAGTAGGCAGCCTAAAACATATTACTATCGTGGACTTCTGATAGTATCACTAATTTGTATGTCTTCTTCAAATTGGAGAACAAGAACTGTGTGTTTAATCTTTGTTTGCCTTAGCGGATCAGATATATGAGTGTATCACATGGCTTCAAGTTTGGGGTAGATGAAAATGCCTTTAGCTATAATCAGTCCACTATTCACTTACTTCTGTCATATTGGGAAAACATCAGGCCTTGGTTTTTTAATGATAAAGAATTCATCACTTCTATCATCTTTCCTGACAATTTAACATACAATGGCTGAATTGATTTTTAATCGTGTCTGAATATAGCATTTCTTCATAGCATAAGTGGTATTTTTTTTCTTACATTTTTAAAAATTCAATCAGCTAGTCAGTGGCATTATTTTTCAACTTGTCCTAGTATTTATTACATTATCACAATTTTGTATGTAAAACCAACATATGCTTAATTATTTATCTCTTCCTAGATATCTGTATTGTTCCGCAATAGACATATCAATGTTAGAACTGACTTCCTATAAACATTCCCTAAAATAAGATTCTAATGATTCAACAAATAAGGCTACTAAAGCATATGAAAAAATGTATATTGTTTCCTGTGAAATTAATAAATGTTTGGAAATCATTGATCATACTATTGGAATCTGAAGTTCACCAAAAAGAAGAAAGAAAAAAAAAATCTAGTAGCTTTTTATGTTGAAGAATTTAAGTGTGTTACTTATTCATTCATTGACTATAAAAAAATCTGTTATGAATTTTAAAAAATAATTAAGATTACAGGACCTAGTGTGAGAAAAGAAAGCAGCGAGAATAAGATTAGCAGAATTGGGTGTTAGAACCCTACTCAGTCTCAGTTCTGCAACTTGCATAAATGATCTTCTTTTTAATTATAAAGTTAAGGCTTTTATCACATGATCCCTGAGGATTCTTTGAGAACATTAGTAGTAACACTTGGTAACAGTTTTATATTCTTATCAGAGATGTAGAGAATAAGCAAAGATATATTTTACATAAAAATTTGTCTGGGAGACAAAATAAATTGACATTTAAAAAATCTTTCATTTAACTGTAAGAAACTATGCACCACAGAGAACTTTATTTTGTGACAGGTCATCACACAGCACCGTTCCCTTGCCCCATGCTGGGTAATTGGTTCAGAACTGACTCAGAGGAAAGATCACCACCTACTGTATCACCCATATCACTTCCTGTAGCACCTGGGTTTTTCTTGGAATATTTCCATCCACATGTCGATCATATCTGACCCTGATCTGTTTGCAGTGGGTGATAAGATCATAGCTGGAGGTGCAGTGGCAGAGGGCCATGAATATATAAAAGCATGTTATTTTTTCTGATAATTACATAAAGGGTGATTTAATCACTGGACTGCTCACTAACATATGACTAAATGGGATTTCTTGAAACACAGGGTTTCCTTAATGGTTTCCTGGTTGTAAATGAACTCACCAATTTCCTATCAGGGTTGATTTTCGTCACAAGCCTTAACACTCAAGATCCTCATAAATTATTTTTTTAAATGTGCTGTGAAAAAGTGGAAAATTTACAAATTGCCCAAATTCTGCGTACAGGAAGTACAAGTAAGGGAAAAAAAATGATGCCTAAGACATAGGAAGTACATTAAACGGAATTCTGGAAGTCATGCTGTTCCTGTAATACTGCTGATATTTTGAGAGGAAGAAGCACAGATCTTGGAGAAAAAACCTGTAATTTTATGGAAGGTACTTTTAACACTGTATGTGTGTTTTAACTATTTATCTACTTGACAATATATATTTTTTAAAGATTTATTTATTCATGACAGACACAGACTGAGAGAGAGGCAGAGACACAGGCAGAGGGAGAAGCAGGTTCCATGCAGGGAGCACGACGTGGGACTCGATCCTGGATCTTGGGATCACGACCTGAGTCAAAGGCAGATGCGCAACTGCTGAGCCATCCAGGTGTCCCCTTGGCAATATTTTCTTTAAGGTTGACAAGATGAAGAGGCTTATGTGTACTTTATTAAGGTAAATTAACCATTTGACACACAGCCTTCTTTAGAAATACCTATTTAAATAGATTTGATACTTTACATAAGGTTGAAGATTTTAATTACTGTGTAAAATATACAAACTGTATAGTTTTTAAATATTCAGCATTCACTTTTTACAGAAGAATAAATTAAAAACTAAAAAGAAAAAAATCCTAATTTTCCAGTATTTTCTTAAATAGGGATGCAGTAGATACCCTTCCTTTCTTTTTGGCTGAGCTAACTCAAGCAAGACAGGACACTGTCAACATCCTTTAGGCGCAAGACCACCAGGACCACACCTATGTAATTACACATATTAAGTTTGTTACTCATTGCAACAGGGAGAACACTATGGGACAAAGTCCACACACATTAGGAAGGATACTTGCTTTGTTCAAAGTCTGCTGACTTAAGTATTAATAATATCTTTTAGGGGCACCTGGGGGGCTCAGTGGTTGAGCATCTGCCTTCGGCTCAGAGCATGACCCCAGGTTCCTGGGATCGAGTCCCACATCGGGCTCCCTGGGGGGAGCCTGCTTCTCCCTCTGCCTGTGTCTCTGCTTCTCTCTCTGTGTGTCTCATGAATAAATAAATAAAATCTTTAATATCTTTTAAGAATACCTCCGCAGTAACATCTATAGTATTTGGCCAGATGGTGGGCACCTAGTCAAATAGATATACAAAAGTAACCATTAGAATGGATAATCATGGGTGCCTCAGTAAGGTGGTGTTTGAATCTTTTACAGAAATTTGGGGGCTTTTTGGGCAATCTGGGGGAGGGTTTAAGGAAGTACCAGTGTCAAGGAGTTTCCTGTTGGATGCTGGAAGAAAGTGAGACAATTTTATTATTGGTAAATCAATACATTTTATTTGTAGGAAGAAGAGACTAGAAGGAGGATGAAGCTATGACCATTAGAGTGACTAGTCACTCATTTTAGCTAAAAGTCACTCATTTAGCTATTTTAGTCACTCATTTGGTATTTTGTGGTTGGCACGATGACCTTGTTGTCTGAGCTTAGGCACAATAATGATATGGCTTTGTGTTGTCTTACTTTATTCTGAACTCAGCGACTTTGTCTAAGGTGAGTATTCTGTGAGATTATTTTCGCTCAGTAGGAGAATGGCAGGGCATAGTGGTGAGTGGCCATATTCTAGAGTTTTCTTTTTTTTCCTTTCTGAATGGTAATTTGACTTTCTGCTTATTTCATGTTGCTAGGATAAATTATTTTTTGTTGGCTTGGTTTGAATTGGTATGGTTTGGTTTTGCTATACTATCAAAATTGACACTTAAAAGTACGAACAACTTATATATTATGTGGAATCTGATATATGAGGGATATATTTATAGCCTCTTCTCCACCTAGCTTTACTTAGTCTATTACTGCCTTCTAGGTATATCCTGGCATTCTGGATTCCCACCAATACCATTGCAAATAAATCCATAACCACAGGAACTAATTGAATAGATACAACTTTTTATGTCATATGTGGATTGTCTGTTGCTGACTCAGTTTCTATCATGCTTCTTAAGTTTACCTTTGCCCTCAGCTCAGAATCCCTTCCCCTCTGTGATCCCTAGTTGGAGTTTGCCAATGAAAGGAACACTAGGGCAAAGCAGAAGAGAATTACGCTAGATCGTTACACTCTGGAGGTGGCTGCGCATTCACTGAAGAGTCTCAGAATGTTCTTGAAAACCATCCACTTCACTGCTACACAGTGAATTAGTGGTTTTTTTTTCAGATCTTGAGAACTACAATAGTTTTTCTGTAAGACTTTAAGAACTACCCACTTTTTTGCTTCAAACTGAGATCTTCAGTATCTCCTGTCTGTTCAGCTGCTGTTCTTGAACTTTTGCTCCCTTAGTTCTTCTAAAATTTCTTTGAACCCTAATTCCTGGTTAAATTTTCTCTTATCCAAATCTTCCAAGTGGTTCTGTTTTTTTGACTGAATCCAAATTAATATGATGCCTGCTGCATTCCTACTTTGCTTTCAGGTGGATTCATCATTCTACCCTAATTTATGCAGTTCCCTCTACATAGTTTACGGTGTCATGTATATGTTGCTAGTACTATATGTAAGTCATACATTTATTTTCTAATAACATCCAACCAAAAATGAACTAAAAATTGTCATTCAAATGTTAGTAAATGTATTGTCAATATTATTATGATTTTGACACTCTTCAAGTATTAAAAATAGGATAGAATATGTAGTTTGGAATGTTTACCACAAAATGGATGGCTGTAAAACCTCGGGTAGTGGTGGATTGAACATACATATTAACTTCACTATCTCATAAAATCCCACCAACATGACATAAAGGTATAAATCCAGAAGGATAGAATGAGCATAAGACAGAAAAGTTGTTTCAAAAACTGATATAACAGACACTAGAAAGCTGAATCTTAAAGTGATGAGCGAGAAGAGATCAAGCTCAATTTGCACCTCAAAATCCCCCAAAGCTCAGGAATTCCTGTTCCTAGGTATTTCTGGAACTGAGTCAAATAGAGAGAGGGTGTTAGCAGAGACAAGATGAGTTAAAGTCTATTATAAAGCATATAATTCCCCAAACATTTTGTCCTGTTGCAGTCAAGTTGTAGTTCCATCCTGACAAAGAATGGAGGCATTTTCTGGAGAGAATAAAGCAGAGGATCTCTGACCCGGTATTTATGAGGTACAGTTGAATGTGAAGCATTAACTAAATGCATGTATACTTATAGAAAAGGCTGAGACAACCCCTCTGTCCAACCATCTCCTTCCCTCAGTTCTTGGAACATTGGCTCCAGGCAGAAGACTGAAGAGTCTGCAAAATCTGACTATATCAAAACGCAAAAATAAAATAAAGATCCTGACACAGAAGTTTTCCAATGAAAATGACCCAACTGGGTCATTCTTTAATGAAACCCATAGCTGACCATCCACATCCACATGTTCTGACAGCTTAATCTCCTACTTTTGAATATAGGTACTAACAAGCAAGGATGAACAGATGTCTGAAAAAAAATTTTCAATATGGAATTCAGTGAACAGAGAAAACAAAGTATAAAGAGAAAAAGTAAATTTCAAAAACTAGGTCGTTAGTTTTTTTCTTTAAGATTTTATTTATGTATTTATGAGAGACCCAGAGAGAGAGAGAGAGAGAGAGAGAGAGGCAGAAACACAGGCAGAGGGAGAAGCAGGCTTCCTGAGGGGAGTCCAATGTGGGACTGGATCCTGGGACTCCGGGATCACGACCTGAACCAAAGACAGACGCTCAACCGCTGAGCCATCCAGGTGCCCAAGTCATTAGTATTTTTAAAAAGATTTTGTCTCGTCAGTCCCTGAACGGTCAAACTGTGTGGGCAAGTTTAAGAGGCAGATAAGTGCCATACAGGGAAGAAACTGGTGCATGATTCAAGTTCGCAGAGAACAGCTGACATGCTCACTAGCGCAAGTGGTACCCGAGATCTAGCTCTTTGCAGTACACCAGTACCCCATGGCCAACATTGCTACTATACAGGCCATATGGATGACATAACCATATACAACCCACTTTGTGTTACAGCAGAAGTACTTAAGCCTCTCCTCCATGGAGTCTGAAATACAGAAAGCTGGGGATGTTTGTGAGGGCCAAGGTTGTATGTGCGTAAGCAGCAGGAAGGAGGAGTACATATTAGGTCTGAAACAGGGAAAACTGTTCCCATTACAGGGCAATAAGCCCACCATAGGTGCTGAAGGCCCTTTTATCTCTTGGTAAAGAGGTGTTCCAGGCCCAGGGCCCATTTTTATATGGCTAAGTGGAGATCAAAAGACTGCATATGCAAGATTGCCTTTCTCAACAAGTATACAAAACTATGTAATACAAACAGGGTAATGTCTAAAAGGAGTACTCAGATAAGAAAAGGGAATAAGACTAACATTCTAAAACTTCCAGCATTCAAGTAATGAGAGTTTGATAAGAAAAGAGCAGTTAAGAACAGAGGAAAAGAAATTATCAAAAAAGTCTTTGAAAAAATTTCTGTTTTCTTTGGGTAAATATCTGGGTGTGGAATTACTGGATCATAAAGTATTTCTACTTGTCCAATCACTATGTTGTACGCCTGAAACTAATGTAACATTGTGTGTCAACTATACTTCAAAGAAAAATAGAAGGAAAAAGAAAAAGGAAAATTCTAGTAACTGAAGGACATGTTTTCAGATTTAAAGACCTTAAATGCCAGACAGTAAATGAAAATGCATCTCCACCACTGCAGATCATGGCAAAATTTTGGAACAGCAGGGAACAAAGATAATTCTACAAACCTCCAAAGAGGGAAATATTGACACATCTACAAAGAACTGGAAATTGCATCGCTTCTGACTTCACAACAGCAACACTGGAAGTTAATAGACTATGGAATAATATATTTAATATTCTAACGGAAATTTTGTATGTATGTGCATAATATTACTTAGGCATATAACATTATATATATATATATAGTATACAGGTGCACAAGTATGTGTTTAATGAAATATCCAACAGAGAACACTTAACGAGGTGTCCAAACAACCAAATTCCAAAATCGTATATATGTTTATTTTATATTGATGTCATTTTCAAATAAAATGACAGCATATGGAACATGTGAACACAATACAGAAAATACAGTGGAGGCTGATATTTTCTAGGTAAATCATTCTACATTCTATATCTATTTTATAGAAAATGATTATAATACTTTTTCTTATAGTCTTAAAACTACATAATTATTCCAAAGTTTTGATGAAAGAAAGAAATCTGGAGAAGTGGTTAATATTAGCATTGCTGAAAATAGAAATAATTTGCTCAAAATCCTTAAGATCTTTTAGAAGAACCCTTGCCCAAACTGTTTTACACTCTTCTGTAGTTGAACAAACTATTCTTCACAGATGATACACATATTCATTTGAGGCTACTTGAAGATATATCAGAGTGTTTCACATGCGGTAAAATCCTTTACATGATCCCAGGCAGAAGAATTATCACTCAACAATAGTAGCTATTACTGTTAATCACTTGTAAACTACTTTAAATCAACTTAGAAATGGATGACTTTTGGGAAAAGCAAGGATAAGGAAGAAACATTAACCTGAGTGCTTCTTTAATGAACAATTTTTTTTTTCCAGTGATTTCCTATAGTTAAATGTGTCCTAGCTCACTCAAAAGGAGGACTGTGTAGATTCTAAATTATGATCAAATTCAGGATATTACAGTCATATTTTTACAAACAACCTCTGTTGGGTCTGCTATTTTTTTGGCACTTGAAAGTCTTATTTAATTCTCTTTTCATTACATTTTCATCCATGGTTCATTTTTTCCAAAAAAAATATCTTTACTTTTAAGACTTACAGTTAATAAACCAAATGCCCAGAGCAAACCATAAAAAAAAAAAAAAAAATCAGTGCAAATATCAAGAAAAAATATATTTCCTGCTCTAGGTTGTTACCTTTCAATTCAAACGGACCCTATGAATCATAACATTGGGAATTCCATATTTTTCTGGAGGCAGGTCTTTTTCAAGGTGAATCTGAACTTTAAACTGGGAGGCATTTGGCAGAAAGTATATAACAGCTTTTCTTCTCCCTTTCCTTTGTGCGGGGCTAGCGCTCTCTAAAGCTAGCTGGAATCCAAGTAACCTACTTGTATTGTTTGGTATATAGCAAATAACACATAAGATACATGCATATGCCTATGCACGCACACATGCGGGGGAGAGGAGGTGTTGGTGCGCACCAGAAGCTCCTCGAGGCCCTGACGCGGGGGCCGTGAAGGGCCCTGCCTTCGCCTTAGTGGCTCCCGGAGCTCTAAGGTGACAGGTGTGCGCAAGGGCCAGCGGGGTTGGCGCTCGCGGGCGCTCCACCAGCTGTGCGCGCGACCAGCGGGCATCGGCAACGACGAACCGGTTCTCCCGCACAGCACAGCTCGCGGAGCGCAGTGTCTTTTGACCTCTGCCATTTGGATACATTTGGATAATTTCAGACTATTCTTTGGTGCTTTGCTGGCCAGTGAGAGCCTTCCAGGACAGGCCGGTGGCGTCCGGGCCGCTCAGGTGCTTGATCCTCAGGCGCTCCCGGGGCGCCGGGTCCCCCCACTCCGGCCTCCCCCCCCCCGCCCCCCCGGGCCCGCTCTCCCCTTGACCTCAGCCTGTGTCCTTCTTCCCTCCCATGAAGCCCATGAGCTGCCTGTCGAGCCCGTTCTTTGCGGTGTTGCGTTTCCTCACTGCTGGGAAGTTCTGGGTTCATTCGGCATCGGCAGAAAAAAGAGAAAGAAACGGGACCCGGTGACACAAGCGCATGAGGGGGAGCCGCAGTTGATGCCACTCGGACGGGGACGTTGGACATGATTCGAGATGCTCTCGAGGGCACCGTCCCCAGGGAAACCGCTCCTCCGCTTGAAGGGCGGTTAATAAACACGGATCTGCTGGTTTTCCGCCTCAGAACTACGATCTCTTCAGGGGGCTGTGGCCACCGGCACTGGGGGAGCGCCGGAGCGAGGCCCTGGGGGCAGCCTTTGCTCAATCCTGACTTCCTTTGGGAAAGAAGGATTTCCAGGACGTTTGATAAGGTTGCCGCTTCCTATTGCCCTGTCATGACGAACTTAGGGAGATTCCATCCCGGATGCAGGTGTCCGGGTCAAAGGAAATAAAAGGGAAGTTCAAAAGCGCCCCTCCCTTAGCTGCTGACCTTATGTCTCTGTCACTGTGTCATGGGAAGCTTCTGTAGGAGCATGTGCTGAAAACCAGGCAAAATCCAAATTACATGTCACAGTAATGAAACAAGTTAAAAAAATTTCCTCAAAAAGAAGTATTTATATTTAAGAATACTGTGATGTTCACTTAAAAATATGTTAAGCAGCTAGGCCTCATGTTAAGTGTTCCTAACACACATACACACACGCCAGTGAGGGCAGGAAGGGTGAAATTGGTGGAGGTAATTAATGTGTTTACCACTTCTATTGTAATAGTTTCATGGGTTTATGTGTCTGTCCAAACCCTTCAAATTGTAGACATTAAATATGTGCAGCCCTTTTAAGTCGATTTTACTTCATTAGTTATTTTTAAAGCATTTAGAAATATAGAACCTTCTTTTTCATTTTTAAAACATTGATTTTATTTTGAAATAATTTCAAACTCATTGAAAAGTAGCAAAACTAAGGCAAGGAACATTCACCCACAGAACCTTTTAAGGTTTCACTTCAAAAGTGTCCTTTATAATGAAAGCATCCCCTCCAGGATCATATTGTACTAATTATCATATATTTCAAGCCTCCTTCATTTAAGAACCTTCCCCAATCATTTTCTAATTTCATGACCTTCATGTTTTTCAAGACTGCAGGGCTACCATTTTGTACAATATTTCTTAATTTGGGTTTGTCTAATGTTTTCTCATGAAGAAAGTCCAGTTATACATTTTTTGGCAGAAATATCAGAGAAATGGTATGGCATTTTTTGTTTGGTTTTTGTTTCCCATCATGTAGCAGAAGATTTTTTTCTTTTTTCTTTTTCTTTGGTCCCAGTTCTTGTGTTACCTTTGTTCACATAATTAGAACTAATCATGTCAGCCAAATTTTTCCACTCTTTTTCCTTTGTAATTAATAAGAATTTTGTGTGGAGGTAACTTGAAACTATGTAAATATCCATTTCTTCAACGCATTGTCACCCACTAGTTTTAGCAGTTAATGATGCTTATTATTTGCATGAATTTTGGCTAGGATGGCGTCAGAAGGTGATGTTTCCATTACTTTTACTTGTTTTCCTTTCCATTTATTTATTAATTTACTTATATATATCATTGTGTATTCATCAATTCCTCTTTTATTCGGTAGCCATCATCTCTTTGCATCATTATTTGAATAAATGATTAAATTGTCTTCTATTTAGCCAGTGGAAACCCCAGGAAACTGAACCCTTCTGTTAGATTCCAGTTTTCTTTGAGTTCTTCTTTACTGTCAGAGCATATTTCTAGCTCATATGCATTTTCTGCCCCATTCTGTATTCAGTTATTTTGCTAACTATCTCTACTCCTTTCTATGGAGAATGTATGTGGAAGTTGAGAAGTGAGATGAATACTAGGTGTGTTGACGATTTATGTGGTATTCAAATGCCCAGATCGTTTCATATTTATACCTTGATTGTTTGTCAGCGAGAAACGTGGCTCCCACATCTTAATATATTTACATATTTGTTAAATCCCCTATGTGTGGTTAATTTCTCAAGACTGCCAGGCTGTCCTCACCACGTGGCTCTCTACAGAATATTTGCCTGGGCTGCCATTAGTGGCCACCTGTTGGCCATACCGATTTTCTCACTCCATGTAAAGCCTATGCCTGCTTTCATTACTACCCCTATCTAATGTTTTTTGGAGGAGATAAGACAGGAAAGGAGAGGAGAGGAAAAGCAATAGTCATATATTAAACTCTATAGTACGTTTTTGAATGAATTGAAACATTCTAGACTATGAACTATCTACCGATAAGTATAAGAACAGAGATATTTTGGGACGCCTGGGGGGCTCAGCGGTTGAGTGTCTGCCTTCAGCTCAGGACGTGATCCTGGGTCCCGGGATCCAGTCCCCCACTGGCCTCCCCGCAGGGAGCCTGCTTCTCCCTCTGTCTGTGTCTCTGCCTCTCTGTGTCTCACTCATGAATAAATAAATAAAATCTTAAAAAAAAGGAATAGATATATTTTATAATTATTATGCTCTACACTTTGCTAATTGAAACTCTGCCATAACAAAATTGACTAAAATATAAAAAGTATTTTCTCGTTTTGACTATAGGGAACAAACCGAAGGTTGCTGGAGGGGAGGGGAGGGGGGGGATGCGGAAGATTGGTAATGGGCATTAAGGAGGGCACTTGTAATGAGCGCTCCATTATATGCAAGTGATGAACCACTAAATTCTACCCCTGAAACTAATACTATACTGTATGTTAACTAACTTGAATTTAAATAAAATCTTGAAAAAACTTTTTTTCTAAAGTGTATTTGTTTATTGAACATCTTTGGAAAAAACAAACTGGACTTACAAAAGATATACCTAATATCTAGGGCTGAATTTATGTTTGCGCTGTATACTTAGAAGTACTTTTTATACTATGTCTTAAAAATTGTAAAATTATCTTTGACTCTTACTTGTCCAAGAAACACATACTATCAAAAGCTGTAAATACAGCTTTCCATGATTCCATTATCTACCACTGGCAAGGTCTTAGAAATAATGACACATTCGCCAGTCTTTAATAGGCACATGATGAGCACAAGCCCCAGTCTGATCAGTCAGTGAACTAAATATAAAAGGAATGCTTTATAAAGTGCCATTTAGATTCCAGTGTAATAGAGATGTAATGCATATGTCAAGTTATTGAGTTGTCAACTTAAATAGAAGCCAGTATGTCATCCAGTAATTATTGCTATTTAGGCCTAAGGCATTAGTGCTAATATTAGCATGTGAGTGTTAAGTATGCAGAGTACAAAAGGGAAAAGAAGAGATTATATGAAGTAAACCCTAAAGAACTCATTATGTTACTAAAGACCACAATCTATCCTTTAGATATGTGCAGACATTTTAAAGTCAGGAAAATTTTTATAAGAATATACAACCCATTTGGGGGGGAAAAAGACACCCAGGTGCAAACATTTACCTGTAATTGTAGGAAAATTTTAGTATATTATCATCATTGTACCTAGGTAAATTGCTTATGAAAATCATCAGAAGTCTACTTGAAATTAAGTTTGGTGGCTCAGTTTCTAGTTGTGATGATTTATCGACTGGTATTTGTGATTGCAGCTTTCTTTAAAACCCTGGGAATAGAGCTTCATATTTTACTAGTATTTCAAACCTGAAGGTTAGCCCTGCAGCTCTCCACCTGCAAATCAGTTTCCTGTTTTATGTACATTAAGCTGGTATATACAACCTTTACCTAGTCTGTTGGGGTGATCACTTTTATTATGTCAGAAATCGATCAAAACTGAGTAATAAAAAGAGGCTTTTGAAATTTCACCTACAGGTTTGGAGATTTAAGCACACACACACATACACACACACATTAGGTCCCTCTTACAAGTAGTATATCTAATTTAAAAGCACAGTTTATTTTTAAAGCCAGTCTTTCAAAGCGATAGATTAAAACCTGCTGTTTCTAAGTGTATTGTACATATGAACAGTCCAAAAAAAGAAAGGAGAAGAAAAACACACACTCTGGCATCCCTTCCTGGCCCATCCCTGAAGAACGTTAAGTAATAAAAGGATTCATGTGAAGATTAAGATAAAATCTAGCAGGACCAACACTGTCTTTCCTAATTCGCTATGCAGACAACAGAGTCAGCAAAAAAGAATTGGACTATTTCCAAATCCTTTTAAAAGCACATACTCTCTAAAGCAGAAGGCATCTTTATGTGAGCAGACACCCGTGCACACACGCCACCCCTACCCTGGCCTGAATTTTATACTAATGGATTAAAACCACACAGTGCAGAACCACATGCTTTTCAAGGAAGGATTCTGTGTATTTAGCATCAAGAAGTACAAAGCAAAGAACAAGAAGGCAGGCCCAGAAAACCGGCAGATGCTGTTGGACTTCCTCTCTGGACTTGGTCCGGGCGTGATGCCTGCTGTCCGCTGGCTCAAGTGTCTCCCTTCAGTTCAGCTCCATTGTATTTGCCCCCAGAACACCTTCCCTTTCTGGACCTTGCAACGTGCCCCTCAGCGCCCTTCTTTGGTCTTCTCATGGCTTTTTGGGTATATGCTAGGGAAACACCTCCGACTTCTGTTCAATATGTGGCTCCTTCCCTAACTGTAAATGCCACCGAGCACAGCTGGTGACTTCTGTTTGCCTTTCCCAATGCCTATCACATGGATGGCGTTACTTTGCAGATTTAAGGCTGTAGCTTTCCTCTGGTCTTTACTGAGAAAAGGCCTCTACCTTCCAAAAGAGGTTTACCTGGTTTCTCCTCCTTGGAGAAGTAGGGGGGAGAGTTAAAAATCAGTCTTTATTTTTATTGCCTTCCCTTCTATTTTTTAACACACCAAACACTAAACCACATAAAAAAAGAACTAAAGAAATTATATCTACAAGTCTGACCTTAATTGGGGAGTGTAATTTGAAGATTTTTTTTTTAAAGATTGATTGATTGATTGATTGATGATAGAGAGAGAGAGAGAGAGAGAGAGAGGGAGGCAGAGACACAGGCAGAGGGAGAAGCAGGCTCCATGCAGGGAGCCCGATGCAGGACTCGATCCCAGGACTCCAGGATCACACCCTAGGCCAAAGGCAGGCCCTAAACTGCTGAGCTACCCAGGGATCCCCGAAGATTTTTCTTTTTAAGAAAAAAATGAGAAGCTTCCCTCAAGTGATCTCTCCCTACTGGTTCTCTGGTATTTAAAAATATTGTTGTAACAATAGACATAGTTGTTCATTCCACACCATTAAAGAGATATTCCACAGCTTTAAGTCATCACCAAAACTCTAGGCTCTCATAACATGACATTTCTTTTGTGTAATTAAACATTGGCCTTTCATCTAAAAAAAAAAAAAAAAAAAAAAAAAAACCTTGTAAAAAATAAAATAAAAATTAAGTTGCATTACAAAAACAAATTAAAGAGATGTTCAAGATGCAAAAGATTAAAATGCAAATGACTTTGGGTAAGTAGCCAGGTATTTGGTTACAGTATTTTCCCTTGATTTTTAATTGACTCATAGTTATATGAGTTCTAGATTTGGGAGGGAAGGTGAGGTTAACTTAGATTCTGGGTAATTAAAAGAAGAAATATTTCCATGAAAAAGCAGTTAGGAAAGTTCAGAGACACTTTTGCCTAATCATGTTTGACCTTAACTGAGTAAGGACAAATGAACAGTATGGTTAGAGATACTTCTGATTTTTCAGTCGTTTTCAGTACCACAGTTCTGGAGGCCTAGGAAAAGGATTTTTAAAAAAAATTTTTTTTATTTATTCATGAGAGACACACAGAGAGAGAAAGAGGCAGAGACACAGGTAGAGGGAGAAGCAGGCTCATGCAGGGAGCCCGACGTGGGACTCGATCCCGGGTCTCCAGGATCACGCCCTGGGCTGAAGGTGGCGCTAAACCTCTGAGCCACCCGGGCTGCCCAGAAAAAGGATATTTAAGATGTATCACATTATTAGAATGCCATTGATTTTTATCTTAATTGTTTTCTAACCATATTCTATTTAATTGTTATGCAACATTTCCTTTACTGGAAACCTAAAGTGCAAATTAAGTCATTGATGGACAGCTTTTGTTTCAGAATGGATTTGATAATAGGTTTTCTCTGTTTTTAACACTTATTTTGATGTGAAAATGTTTTTGTTGCTTCGAAATTTTGCTTTGGTGAACAAACATCTCAGAATTTCACATATATATTCATTAGCTTGATCTATAATCCCTTTAATGTTCTGTTTGGTTATGAAAATCATGCTGATGTTATGAAATAAAATGAGGACTGTTTTTTGGACCTGAGAAAATTTCAACAATATGGGAATTATCTGTTTTTTAAAAGTTAAATGACATTTTTTTTCTCTTAATGATAGCACTTCGATTGATTCCCCATTTGTTCTTTGGTAATTGGTAAATTGAAGTTTATTTTACTTCCTCTTGGGACAATGGTGGCCATTTCTACTTTGCTGTAAAGTCATATGTTTCTCTGTGTTTCAGTTTCCTTACCTTGGTAGCATGTACTGTTCTAAAGTTTTTAAGTCTCTTCGTGGTCTATATTCAGTAAATTTTTATTCTGTATACATTTTCTTTCTCTCTTTTGCCTTTATTAGACCTTAAAAAGGATTATCTGCATCTGTCTTATCCTAGTTTTTAACAATGAAACTTGAAGGAATTCTATTAAGAGTAGTTAGAGGCAAAGTAGTTATTAATTTCTATTATTCCTATGGAATATGATAAATATTTTAGGGTTTAGGCCTTGTATCTAAGAAATATAAAGTCATATTTTATGTAATTTATAGAGTTACTAACATGTATATCAAATATTCTGTGTCATTGCATAATAACAAAAATATCAAATAAGCATAAGCCTTTATATGTCAATAAGTTTTTTTTAATTTAATTTAATTTTTTTAAATAATAAATTTATTTTTATTGGTGTTCAATTTGCCAACATACAGAATAACACCCAGTGCTCATCCCGTCAAGTGCCCCCCTCAGTGCCCGCCAACCAGTCACCCCCACCCCCCGCCCTCCTCCCCTTCCACCACCTCTAGTTCGTTTCCCAGAGTTAGGAGTCTTCCATGTTCTGTCTCCCTTTCCCCTTTTTTGATATTTCCTACCCATTTCTTCTCCCTTCCCCTGTATTCCCTTTCACTATTATTTATATTCCCCAAATGAATGAGACCATATAATGTTTGTCCTTCTCAGATTGACTTATTTCCCTCAGCATAATACACTCCAGTTCCAACCACGTCGAAGCAAATGGTGGGTATTTGTCATTTCTAATGGCTGAGGAAAATCCCATTGTATACATAGACCACATCTTCTTTATCCATTCATCTTTCAATTGACACCGAGGCTCCTTCCACAGTTTGGCTATTGTGGACATTGCTGCTATAAACATCGGGGTGCAGGTGTCCCGGCATTTCCCTGCATCTGTATCTTTGGGGTAAATCTCCAGCAGTGCAATTGCTGAGTCATAGGGCAGCTCTATTTTTAACTCTTTGAGGAACCTCCACACAGTTTTCCAGAGTGGCTGCACCAGTTCACATTCCCACCAACAGTGCAAGAGGGTTCCCCTTTCTCGGCATCCTCTCCAACATTTGCTATTTCCTGCCTTGTTAATTTTCCCCATTCTCACTGGTGTGAGGTGGGATCTCATTGTGGTTTGGATTTGTATTTCCCTGATGGCAAGTGATGCAGAGCATTTTCTCATGTGCGTGTTGGCCATGTCTATGTCTTCCTCTGTGAGATTTCTGTTCATGTCTTTTGCCCATTTCATGATTAGATTGTTTGTTTGTCAATAAGTTTTAAAAAAGATTTGTCACCAGTATGGTATAACAGTGGCTTTTTTTTTTCTTTAAATAATGCTGATACACATCCACTCAAATAATGTTCTCATTTTGATTGACTTGTCAGGAGCAAGTTCAAATGCCAATGCAGAGGTTAATCTGTTGGGTCCCTCTATTTAAAAATATAACATGACATCCCTTGGCCCACACTTGGCTTCTTGCATAACAAGAATGTGTGAAGGACTGCAACAGAGAAAGGAGGGGAAGCTGAACGTGGGGAAGGATAGAAAAGGATTTTACAATTCATCATAATCTCAGTGCCATCATCTGATATAAACTACTACTTTGAAATAAATGCAATTCTAATTTGCATAATATTATTTCCTTTAGGCCATCATAATTAAAAGTTATATTAGTATTTGGCAAATTTATTGAGATATAATTTACATATCATAAGATCTACCCCTTGTAAATGACAACTCCATAATTTTTAGTTGATTTATGGAATTGTGCATCACCACATCCAATTTTAGAACATATCATCACACTAAAAATTCCTTCAAGCCTTTTTAGAGTCATTTCTTTTCCCATCTCCATTCTTAGGGTACATCTCATTTTTCTTGGGATATTCCTAGAAGTGGAACATAGGTCTTATATAAGCTTATATTTAACTTTGATGGAACTACTAAATAATTTCTCCTAATGAGCTCTACCATTTAACATCCTTATAACCTTGTCACTGTCTGTCTTTATAGCCATTCCAGGTGGTGTGTAGTGTTTTAGTTTTCCCTTTAGTAATGACTAATGATGCTATGCACCTTTCATTGCTTATTAGCCATTAATATGTCTTCTTTAGTGAAATGTCTATTCCACCAATTTCTAAAAATTTAGTTGTCTTCAGATCTCTCAATTCCACTTTATTGATCTGTATGCCTATCATTAGGCCAGTACTCCATTTTTTTAAAAGTGCAAACCATGTTTTATTTTATTTTATTTTTTTAAAGATTTTTATGTATTTATTCATGAGAGACGCAGAGAGAGAGAGAGGGAGAGAGAGAGAGAGGCAGAGACTCAGGCAGAGGGAGAAGCAGGCTCCACACAGGGAGCCTGATGCAGGACTCCATCCCGGGTCTCCAGGATCAGGCCCTGGGCTGAAGGTGGCGCTAAACTGCTGAGCCACCTGGGCTGCCCCCATGTTTTATTTTAAAGAGAAAGAAATGTATCATGGAGAGAAAATGTCTGTATATTCTCTTACTACACTTTGATTCTGAAGTATGAATTAAGAGAAATAGTAGGAACTTATACAGATTTCCTATAGAGAATTTCAGTCATAATCTAGTAATCAGGAAAAGAACAGTCATGTTTGGATTTGGTTAGTTAACTAGAATTTAATCACGGACATTCATTTGTTTTTATTTATTTACATATTAACAAATATCCAAGGTGTAACTTATGTATCAAGCACTTTGACAAGGTCTCAATAACCCATTACTTAGATTTTTATATTTTTATAGTAAGTTTTGAAATATGATAGTGTAAATCCACTCCAATTTTGTTTTCTCTTCAAACTCATTTTGGCTACTTTAGATCTCTGAATTTCCATATAAATTTTAAGATCAATTTGCCCATACCAACAGAAAAGAAAGAGACCTGCTTGGATGTTGACAGGTATTATACGGAAATTATAGTATACTGATCTTTAGAAAGGGGAATAAACATTTTATTACCTTATTCTATGAGTAATCCAATTAAGAAATACTCAGTGGTATTATCCTTTTGATTTGTAAGACTTCCCATTTCAAATATTTATCTATGTAGCCATCTTTACACGGGAAATGGAACACAATGCCATTCAAAGAACACTGATCTCAATTATGTATTAACCTCGATTCTGCTACTCTTCTGTAGTTTGAGCTAAGAGAATTAATTTCTCTGGGCCTTAGTTTCATCATCTAAAACAAGGCCTTAATATTCTGTGAGAAAATAATATCATACTAATTTTTTTTCAAAACTGTTCTGTAATTTCTTCTGAGTGTTATTTAAGAACATATAAGGCACATGAAGCCAATTGCTATCATTTTATTTTTTTGCATAACTAGAGAAATCAACATTTTATTGAGAGCTTAACTGCATTTTCTATGGTAAGAATTACTTGTTTCATCAACAGAGTTGAAGGAAACACATCCCTTGAGATAAATAAAGACGAACATAGGGAGGAAGAAGAGGGAGAGGGGAAAAAGAAAAGGAGAGGGAGAAGAAACAGCAGCAGCAGCAGCAGCTTTGATCTGTTCTTCATTGAAACATTTTTTACCTGTATTTTAATTGTATAGGTGGTTTAACTGTTTCACTTATACTTTGTCCTTATTTTGAACAAATATTTATCTTTAATTGCTTCTTATGCTAGCTTGAAAAAAATTATCACATGATTGAAATCTAAAATTTAATTTAGTTCCATGCCATAACATTAGCAAATTAACAGGAAGAATGTGACTTACTTTATTTATATCTCATAACATCTAACATACTCAAAACAGCATGATGTGATATAATACAAAGAACAATGCTGGAACTTTGGCTCAACTCATGTGCTTGCTACTTTCTAGATTTATGATCTTAGATAAGAAATCTTGTTAGCTTCTCGGAAGCTTGGCTTCCTTATTTGTAGTTGGCTATGGCCATTCCAACTCTATATATGCAATAGGATTGCTAAGAATAAAATTAGACACCATGGGAAAACAATTTCTAAAATTGTAAGAATACTCTGCAACTTCTTATCCAAGTGATTTTGGGCTTAATAACTATGAGCCTCTGTCTCCTAATCTGAACATGATAATAATAATAGACATTATCTCAGAGTCTGATGGCTGGAAAGAACCCAGCAAAGGGTCTAGCATTCTGCTAATACTCCGTAAGCATTATCTACTTTTACTAAAAGTAATGATAATAGAAATAAAACTTGTAATAAAATAGTTGGGAATAATCCTGGACTACCTGGGTGAATGTAGGTTCTTTAAAAATTAATTGATGAATTTGAAGCAGATGCTTTTTTTTTTTTATAAAGATTTTATTTATTTATTCATGAGAGACAGAGAGAGAGAGAGAGAGGCGGAGAGAGAAGCAGGCTCCATGCAGGGAGCCCGATGTGGGACTGGATCCCAGGTCCCCAGGATCACGCCCTGGGCTGTAAGGCAGCACTAAACCACTGAGCCACCTGGGCTGCCCTGAAGCTGATGCCAATGTTTTAGGACTGAGTTTAATTATGTATAAGACGAGGATAATAAACAAAAGGATCTCAAATATTCCTTCTTGCTCTAAAACTCAAAGGATACATTATTGTTACAGGAACACAGTAAATGAATTGCATCTTAATCTGAGCTTTCAGTTTTTCCACTATTGCCAATTTCATTTAATTATATAAATATATATGTACACATGCACATAGAATATGTACACATATACATATAAACACACAGTTATTCTCTGCTTTTATAAAAGGATGAATCTAGGGAATTGTACTTAAAATTATTTCTTTGCTTTTGGTTACTTTACTTTTCTGTTGAAAGTATCTTCAAAAAGTAAATATATCACCTTATTATAATATGTCACTTTGCCATTCTGGTAATATGAATAATTCAAAAGAGAAAATTCCTAAACTCTCCATTCTTAAAGGTACCATTTCAGTTTCAACATTAAAGATTTTCTTTAATAAAGCTTCCAATTTGAGCAAACCTCTCATTCTCACAGATGAACACATTTATATAAAAAGATATTTATCACCTTCACTATTTTTTTCCGTAACTTTACAAGCCGAAAATGTGGAATAAACATTATTAATCTCTTAAATGCCCCAGTCTGGGAGTGAGAAAGGCTGCAGAGAAGTTATAGGTAACAATGGGACGTGCCCAGTGTGACAAATGCAATGAAATCAAATAATTACAGTATCACCTGCATGAGGAAGCAACTATGTGAACTGTCATGTACAGACTTACAATAAAGCTAAGATTTGTAATATTTATTATTTTATTTCTTAAAAAATAAGGACAGGTGTCACTGGCAGCTTGAAACAACATTCATGCCTGTGCAACTGCATTCTAATCACATTTAACAAATGACAAAAGCAGTCATTACCTGGGGTTTTTCACTTGATGGCTCTGTACCTTCTGGGGACAGGAGATAAATGAAGGAAAGCTGACACCTTCAGATGTTGTCTTGATTAGTGTTGACATTTTTCCTTGGGGGCTGACAGCTGCTAATGAATTTAATTTAAACATTGAAACAGAGGATCAAAAAATATATTTTAAACAAAATTTTACTAAAAAAGTATATTGAGGCTCATCTATCACAAGCAGCAAAGGCAAGTAAAACTCATTGGAGGATCTCAAATCACCCCTGTCAGTCTGTTCATGGAATTTTACTCTTAATTTTTAGGTACAACTGCTCGAATGCAGAGATTATAGAAAGTACACTGAATTAAATTGGAATGTTTCCCATACAGACACATCATTCCTTGGGGCTTCCTATTTGACATTTCTGGAAGAAAATCTAAAGGTATAAAGTATAGCATGGAATAATTGTTATGTAATTTGTCTTTATTCTGAAATCATCTGTAAAGATGATGCTTTAATATGATGTGTGGGTATCTGTGCGTTTTCAGAGAATTGGATTTATAGGCGGATTACCTGGATTCTTTTCCTTTCACCTCAAATTACTTTGTCTTCCGAAGATCATGTGATCATTGCATGCCTTTGTTTTCTGACACAGAAATAGCTGAATTTCTGGTTTCCCTTACAGAATGAAAATGAAAACGAAATGCATGAAAGTGTTATCGTAAATTTAGGGTGAATGTTATTAGTAAATGGTAGCAACAAGTCTGTGTGAACCAGTTTGAGAATCACTTTTCTCAACTAGATACTAGTCTCGGTGGGCAAATTGAAACCTCAGAGAAGTGCAAGGAAGGGTCATCTAATGTGTGAATGAGAGAGAGGGCATGGAGAACTGGAGGTTTAAGAAGGAAGTATGAAGCTTCTAGGGGTAGAGGTGGGTATCAGGAAAGGTTACAAGAAAGGACAGATAAGCAGAAGTCCCTCTCTATTTAAAATAAAGAAGTTCAAAATTGTAGGGAGCCAACAAGTGTTGGAGATTTAAGAGGATATGGCAGGTGACAGCAGGAGGCAGAGTTTCAGATTACCAATAACAGGCATTTAACTCTTGCTTTCTTAGGTGCCAGGAAAATGGAATGAATTCAATCTGAGTACCTGGGACCTGGAAGGGACTGAGAAATGCCCTGTTATGTTTTTACACTGTGATTCTAATGTGAATCACTGATGCTTTTGCTTGTCCAAAATGCATGAATGTCACAAATAATTCTGCAGCTATTTCAGACTCTATTATTAAATCACAAACCTTTCTTTCTGTGTTTTCCCCCTACTCTGGAATGTGGGGGTAAACCAGTAAGAGTAGAAGAAAAGAAGCCACATTTGAGAGGAGGTAGGATGATTTATGAAAACCAAACTGTTAACCGATCAGCCTAGACACCATGAAGAATGGGATACGTCCTGGGAAAACATGGTTGCTCCAGGAAAAAAAATGTCCACATGGACCAGTCTGAGGGTGATTGCTGAATTTGCAAGTGAGGATGGGGAACTGTATTCAAACAGGGAAGGAAAGACATGCCATTTAGAAACAAGCAGTGTTAGGCCTCTGTAGATGGTTCTTCAAAAGAGTCTTAGCAAATGAGATAGGATTTTCTCTAGCTTTTTACCAAGTTTAAATACTTTGCTTTGCTTTTATTGGAAAAATAAAGGCAATTTTCAACAAGGTGTAGTTGTAGATGAGCAGAGCTCTGATGTAGAGTGGTAACATCATATTCCAGATATTTGATATTTTTGTTGGTCTTGTTGGTATCATCGCATTTTTACAACATGCAAGTGCTATGCTAAACACTTGATATACTTTAGTTCATTCAGTCCTCATGACAACCCTATGAAGTAGGTACCACTGTAATTCTTAATGGCAGAGAGGTTAAACAGCTTTTTAGATCATACAGCTAATAAATAATGGAACTGAAGTTTGACCTTAGTCAGACTTACTCCAAAATTAATGTTCTTAAACCTCACACTATAATCAGTATTTGAATATAATTTGCAATCATTTGACACTAATGTATTTTACACTTTGTAAATGGAATTCACACAAAATCGTAACAGAGGTTGTTCATGTATTATTCAATTATTCTAATTTTGGGAGTAGCTAAAACCATGCCCTTTACATGTGTAATGTGTATTTGTCTATATGTGTTTTGTATTATCAATCATTCGTACACAGCTCTAGCCACTGTGTTTCTGCTTGTTACTCTAATACCTTTATACTTAACATGAAAAAAATTGATGAAAACCCTACCAATTTAAGGTAAAGGAAATATCTGTCCTCATTCCTGTCTAGATCTTTCTTTGTTGTAGTCTGCTTATGCATTAGCTATCTTGGTCCATTTTGTGATCTATCTTGGTCCATGTGGTAGTTATTAATCCCGTAAAGTAAATCTCTCTGCCTTTCATACATTTGTTAGGGTCTTGGTTCCCTGTGGTTGGATAAGGATCTATAACTGGTTCTAGCTGATGAAATATGAATAAAAATAATCTGTATTACTTTCAAGTGAAGCTTTAAGAGCTTGCTTTGCTGTGTTCATTTGGCCATATTCTCCCTCTGCCATTATTACAGAAAGTCCCCCCCCCTTTTTTTTCCCTGTTGGGGAGAACAACGATGATCCAGAAGTGAATCTCCCACCAGTCATGGGTGAGGGAGGCATGATGTGAAGCAGAAATCAATGTTGTTTTGAGACTTTGAAATATAGGTATTGTTTTTGATTATAGCATTACTCAGAATATATTCATATTTTACATGTGAATTCATATATTAGATATCTACCAGGTCACATCAGATTTTTTTAAAAGATTTTATTTATTTGAGAGAGAGACCATGATCAGGGGGAGGAGCTGAGAGAGGGGGCAGAGGGAGAGGGAGAAGTAGCTTCCCTAGTAAGCAGGGAGCCCGACATGGGGCTCAATCCTAGGACCTTGAGACCATGACCTGAGACAAAGGCAGATGCTTAATTGACTGAGCCACCTGGGCACCCCTCATATCAGATTTTTTAATTGCAGGAACTTCTCAATTTCTTTCTGCAGTGTTCATAGTTTCAGTGCTTAAGTACTCCATAGACTTCACTGATGACACCTTTCTTCCTAGTCACAATCTCACAGGTCCTTGTGGTGAAAGACCCTTAGGAGAGTCATGCTTGCATCTTAAACCGTCCCGAATTGACTACTAAATAATTTGAGAAATCCTATCCTATCTCTGTTGTAATGGGAAGAAGGCAGTTGTAATGGATTTTAAATGCTGCCCCTATTATTTAAAGGGTTATAAATTATTTTTATCTACAATATCAAATTGGTCAGTACGGCCTAAGTGTCCTGCATGATATTAATATTGTACTTCACAAAAGAAGTTTCATAAGCATGTCATTTTGGGCAAGCAAAGTGAAAACATATTTTTATGCATAAGTCCTAAACATTTGATAATGTGAAATCTATATCTCCAAAGAGTCCAATGGAAAACTCAATCCCTTCCCTTCTCTTCCCTCCCTTCCTAAAATTATGGTTTTTAATAAGCATTTCTAATTTTTCATGTGGCACATTATAAGGTATTCTCTCTTGCTGTGATTGATGAGAATTTTTTATTGCTGTTGTTTTTTTAAATCATTTTATGCACACTTGTAAGTAGGCCACATTATGATTGTAATAGGTCCATTTTCCTGAACATAATTGTCTGTTACAACACCTAGTGCATTATTTTGCATGTAATAGATGTTATTAGGTATTTGTTGACATTTCTCCAAGTCTACTATTTATTACAACTTTTAGAGAAGTTGAATGATTTCTCCTCTTTAGACTCTTAAGATTGAATCTTGCATTTTCAGGTAAAGTAATATTAAGTTGTTTTAAGGCCGTAGAGCATTAATAAATGTAATAATTTCAATCATTAGTCTGATAGCTCTTGTAACAAATGGACCCACATATCCAGTGGTTTAACCTGGACAGAGTTGTGTTATCTCTCAAGCACAAATCCAGTCCTGGTCTTCCTGTTTTGGTGGGGAGAGAGAATATTCTGTTTCAGGCTATCTGTCATTCTGAGCTCCAATTTGACAATCTTCCATACATGACTTTCAAACTTGTCTGGGTGTCCATCTCCCACAGGCAAAAAGGGGAAAATATGGATGACTGCATAAGCAAAGTCTTTGGGGCTAGGCCCCTAAATATAATATATCACTGTTTCTACAGGCAGCAACTCAGTCACATGACCATGGGTAATGAAGACCAAGAATACTCAGAATATATTCATATTTTACATGTGAATTCATGTAAAGAAGAATGAAGACTGCAATGAAGACCAAGAAATGTAACCCAGGAAGAAGTCATCCAATCTTTGCCATGATATTTGCAATGAAGACCAAGAATGAAGACCAAGAAATGTAACCCAGGAAGAAGTCATCCAATCTTTGCCATGATATTTAAGGAGTTACTATTACTTTGATTATTACTATATTTCATTAAATCCAGAATTTACATCTTTTTTTTTTTCCTTTTTTTGCAAACTTTGGAACATGAATGCACCCTAACAATGATCTTACAGGCTTTCATTGTGGCTTGTTTGGTAGCATCTTTTTCTTTCTTCTAGTACATTAAAGTATAATGCATTTTATAGTTAATAATATAATATTTTTCAATAAAATTTCATAATATCTCAGCAACTTCTTTCCCAAGAAAAATTAAATTTTTAAGCAGTGGTAGCAAATACTTGATAAATACCAAGCTGCTATTAGATGTAGTAATTTAAAAAGTTTAATTACACTAAGTGATACCATAGGTATTATTTATACTTGTTCTATTATTTCTCAGAGGACTTGACCATTAACAATAAATACTAAAAAGGAGTAAGTTTTCCATTGAAAAGTTGAATTAGGAAAATAAAACACTTGTGATTCTAAAGAATGATGTAGTCAAATATATCCATAAAAGTGCTACACTTTTTTTTTTCGTTTTTAAAGTTGATTACATTTGAAACCATACAGCAGAAATCTCAAAAGTTTATTCATTACATATAGTTTCTTATAAATATCCTCTTGAAAATGCAATTCATATATGCTACAACCTCAGAAGTTTGAATTTAAAATGAAATATGAAGGCAAGAGTCAGGGAAATTACGTCAGAGGGCTTTGTCAAATGTCATACAAATCAGTACATACTCTTCTGTCTGTGATCCAGTAGGAAAGAAAGTGATTCTAAATATATCCAAGTAAATGCAGAAAAATAAATTACTATTTGAGGCAGACCATGTTAAAATATAATTTACAATGATTGGTTTGCATGTAAGATGGTTAATAATGCCTTTAGTTTGAACCAACTGAATCAACATTAAGTAAAATTTTGCAATATTTGCTCAGTCTTTTGCATTGAACATTACTTCATCAGAGAAGTAAAATTTTAAAAATCTGCTATTCAAGATACTCGGGTGTCTTTTTCTCTTTGAGACTGGCAAGGGTTGGGTCTTTTAAAAACTTGAAGAGGAGGTGGTAAGAGGAAAAATATCCTCAATGCTCTTAAAAACTCAACTGTTAGGAGTCCATACAACCACTATGTTGGAATGGAAACAAGGTGTTCTCTGTCACAGAACTATTCGCTTCCCCCTGGAAGTACTTCCTCCAAACCAAGTATATAAAGATTTACATCAGCTCACTCATGATTAAAATTGAGGTAACTCTTCAAAAATCCAACAAGACACCTCACCCAGAGAGATCTTTGAAATCATTGCCACTGAACTGCTGCTGGTCATACTGATTGGTGGCTGTGCAAAGTTCTGTGGGTTAAAGAAAGGATTAGCCTGCACAACAGAGGCAGACCGTCCTCTCACGTTCATCTGTGTTCCCATAACTGAACTGCCTATACCCGGAGGCCCTTGTGGAGGTACAAACTGATGAAGCCACTGATTTGGTTTCTGCTGTGACAACTGGTTCATGCTAACTTTGGGTTTCTGAGGGCCAAAGAGATTATTAAGAGCAGGCATATCAGATTTCAGGTTGTACTACAAAGCTGTGGTCATCAAGACAGTGTGGTACTGGCACAAACACAGACACATAGATCAATGGAACAGAATAGAGAACCCAGAAGTGGAACCTCAACTTTATGGTCAACTAATATTCGATAAAGGAGGAAAGACTATCCACTGGAAGAAAGACAGTCTCTTCAATAAATGGTGCTGGGAAAATTGGACATCCACATGCAGAAGAATGAAACTAGACCACTCTCTTGCACCAGACACAAAGATAAACTCAAAATGGATGAAAGATCTAAATGTGAGACAAGATTCCATCAAAATCCTAGAGGAGAACACAGGCAACACCCTTTTTGAACTCGCCACAGTAACTTCTTGCAAGATACATCCACGAAGGCAAAAGAAACAAAAGTAAAAATGAACTATTGGGACTTAATCAGGATAAAAAGCCTCTGCACAACAAAGAAACAGTCAGCAAAACTAAAAGACAACCTAGAGAATGGGAGAAGATATTTGCAAATGACACATCAGATAAAGGGCTAGTATCCAAGATCTATAAAGAACTTCTTAAACTCAACACCAAAGAAACAAACAATCCAATCATGAAATGGGCAAAAGACATGAAGTGAAATCTCACAGAGGAAGACCTAGACATGGCCAACACGCACATGAGAACATGCTCTGCATCACTGGCCATAAGGGAAATACAAATCAAAACCACAATGAGATCCCACCTCACACGGTGAGAATGGGGAAAATTAACAAGACAGGAAACCACAAATGTTGGAGAGGATGCGGAGAAAGGGGAACCGTCTGCACTGTTGGTGGGAATGTGAACTGGTGCAGCCACTCTGGAAAACTGTGTGGAGGTTCCTCAAAGAGTTAAAAATAGAGCTGCCCTATGACCCAGCAATTGTACTCCTAGGGATTTACCCCAAAGATACAGATGCAATGAAACGCCGGGACACCTGCACCCCGATGTTTCTAGCAGCAATGTCCACAATGGCCAAACTGTGGAAGGAGCCTCGGTGTCCATTGAAAGATGAATGGATAAAGAAGATGTGGTTTATATATACAATGGAATATTACTCAGCCATTAGAAATGACAAATACCCACCGTTTGCTTCGACGTGGATGGAACTGGAGGGTATGATGTTGAATGAAATAAGTCAATAGAAGAAGGACAAACATTATATGGTCTCATTCATTTGGGGAATATAAAAAATAGTGGAAAGGAATAAAGGGGAAAGGAGAAAAAAATGAGTGCGAAATATCAGAAAGAGAGACAGAACATGAGAGACTCACTTGGGGAAAAGAACAAGGGGTGGTAGAAAGGGAGGTGGGCAGGGGGTGGGGGTGACTGGGTGATGGGCACTGGCGGGGGCACTTGACGGGATGAGCACTGGGTGTTATGCTATATGTTGTCAAATTGAACTCCAATTAAAAAAATATGTAAAAAAAAAAGAAATAGAAAACTGTAAAAGAAAAAAAAAAAGAGTGGGCATATCTGTGGGTCTTTGTTGAGTCGGCTTTGCACCAGCACGAGGAACACTCACAACAGCACTGAAGTTTGGCAAAGTGGAAGGTGCCCCCAGGGTCGTCTTGATCACCCCAGGTGTGCTTGGACTACTGAATAAGTTCTGGTTTGTATTAACTGGCATGTTGAATCCTGAGGTCTGAAAGCCCATGTTATTGGCATTTAGGCCATTGGTCAAGTTTTCTTGGTGTTATCAGTTGGTGTAAAAACATCATGCCAAGGCCCATGGAAGGAATAGAAGTAAAGGTACTTGAAGCAGAAATGTTAGGGGTACTACAGAAAGGCCGGTCAGGGATGGCATGTTGTCATCACTGTGTCTGTCAAGTCCTTAGTCTGTTTGACTGGAGCAACAGGTATGTGTACTTGGGGTTTAAGAGGCTGCCGGCTTCTCAGCTTCTGTGCCTGCCCCTGTTCTTTTGTTAATTTTTGTTTTTCTTCAAGTGTAAGTGATGCACTTTTATGCTTATTTTGTAACCCATCTTCCTTATTTTCTGACTCACCACCAGTAAGAAAGTCTGCTCCAATGTTGTTACTTTGTCAATATGCTGAGACCCAACATTTGTAACCTTTTCTGCTGCTCTTGCATTATATGAAGTTGCTCCAGTTTAGTCTTATGTTCAGTTTCCAATCTGTTAAGCGTCTCTTTTATGACAGAAATGAAAGAATTGAACTGATTGAGATTAAGATTATTTTCAATACTCAGGGGAATCAGATGAGCCAATACTTTTCCAGCCACTGTTCTTTGGTGATTCCCAACTTCTTATGAGTAAAAGTACATTTGTAAGTACCTAAAATTCCCATGAGGACTGTGGGTTCCTTGGATGGAATTTATGGTAAGAAGGGCAGGATGTCATCAAGTACAAACCACTTATCCAAGTATTCCAAAATCTTTCCTAAGCACGCTAATGAATTGACGTGAACAGCAAGAGAAGACGTTTGCAGACATGCATTTTTAATTCTTGGTATCAAAGAATTTTTCATGAATGCATAGTCTATAAGACTTGCAAAGCTTGGAATGATGTTTAAACAGAGTTCCTGAATTTGAATGGAAGGAGCCTCTAATGCTGTGTGAACCATTGGTAGGACATTGCTCTTTATCTCCTCAGGAGGAGTTTTGGTTAGCAGCAAATCCATTTTTTTTTGTAAGTAAATTAACAACCTGGATGGGCTCCTGCTGTTTAAAGACAGAGCCACGTTCAGGTAGACTTAATTTGACATGTGCTTCCTTGGAGCCTTCTTTGGCAATCAGTAGAACAGTGGGCAAAACAAAAGATACCATGTCAGGGGTTACAAGTTCTGAAGTCAAACAAGGCACAAATTCCCTGCACACGCTTGGGCAGTTTTGGTAGAACTTTTGGCAGTCCTTTGAAAAACTGTGATTTCTGAAGATTATCTCTTTGGAATGAGGTCTCAAAATACTGCAGTGTTATTGCACCAACATCACTGAAGAAGAAATTCTTTGTCATTTGATCTGCTTCTCATCTTACAGTTGGAGTTAATTTAAGAGCAGTTTTATGTGTTCTTGGACTTCCTCGGGTATATTTGAAGGTGAGCTAGATCCTAAACGACTCAACTGATCCAACTGTCTACTAAAACTCTTGTAAATGTCGTGCTTGTTAACTTCAAATATGGGTTTTCCTTTATTAAATACAGCATACTTGACAGTTCCTAGTGAGTACATATCACTAGCTATTTCACAGCTCACCGGAAGCATGTATTTAGGACCCAAATATTCACGATTTGGAAGACACATGATGGTAAATTTGGGTCCCATTCTTTACAAGGTAACTTAGGCTCTTGTTCACAAGGATTGGTTGATGATACACAAATATCAAAGCACCTTATTTCCAGGCTCACTTTTATTCAAAATTATATTTTCAGGTGTAATATTTCCATGGACCATTTTCACACTGCTATGCAAAAATGACAGTCCTTCAGAAACCTGAAGCAAACCATATTTAGTTTCGACATCATAAAGGTTATAATCCTTAATGTCTAGAGATACAGAAGAAGGTAGATTTTCCCAGTTACCTAAAACATTGGCTAAACTGGCAAAAATGGGTTCGGTACAAAATGCCAAGCAATCTCTGGATTCTTCTAAAGGATGCTGGGGAGGGAGAAGGAGAGAGGGAGGGGAGGGGGGGACATTTTTGAAAAATAATTCTAAAAACCTAATGAGAATAGAAATGTATGTTGACATGAAATATTCTATTAAGATGAGGAAAGGGATAGGAGCACCCAGGTGGCTCCAGTTGAGCGTCTGCCTTTGGCTCAGGATGTGATCCCGGGGTCCTGGGATCGAGTCCCACGTGGAGCTCCCTGCATGGAGCCTGCTTCGCCCTCTGCCTATGTATCCACCTCTCTCTCTGTGTCTCTCACGGATAAATAAATAAAATCTTTAAAAAAAAAAAAAGAGAGAGAGAAAAAAAGATGAGGAAAGGGGTGTATATAATAGAGAGGTAATACTCTAGCTCATTTCTTGATAATTTTGATTCTAATTTCAAACATTATGGATCATTTTGCTAAAGGAACCCTCCCGAGTTTTAATTCTTAAAACAATGACAAAAGAAAAACATTTTTTCTCATGTTTAGAACTTTTTCTCCCGTGTTCTTCCTTAAATACATTTTTTTAAATTGAATTGCATTTGATGTAATCTATTCTACTTTATGTAGAAATACTTGAAAGAATCTAGGCACTGTCATTTATATGCCATCTTTATGTATTAAAAAACAAGTGCTAATTTGGATATCAATAAAGATAACAAGGGTTTACATTAGCTTATGTTTTTTCACTGCTTGAAAAAAAACCAATCAGAATTTCTAGTTGAAAACAATATGACTGATTCAAACTTTAAAAACAAATCCTATTTCTGTATTTCTCTCATCAATCCTATGTAAATATTACTTATCTTTATTTTCAAAGCAACCTTTTTGTGAACAGTTATTACAAAATGTGTTCATCTTCAATATATTTATCCACAAAAATCAGACAGTTACAAAACTAGGTAACTCAGTTCAAGTGTTTAAAAAATTGTCACTTTTCTGTGAACAAAATTCAGATTTTTTTCTGAAATTCTATCGATCCTGCAAATGGATAATAGAATATAAAGTAGTTCGTTTTTCTTCTCACTAGTAGTCCAAATTCCAGAGTCTACTGGTTTAGAAAGGCATTTCAGGCACCCTCAGAATAAATCAGAGACTAATTGCCCATCGTCTGAGCTCTAACCTAGAGCCAGCTACCTATGCAAACCTCTAATTTAGCACTTTACATTATTGAAATTTTCTATTCTGTTGTCAGTCTCCCTCACTAGACCCTAAGTTCATTGAAAGTGTTTCTGATGCCTAGCATAAAATAGTCACTCAAATGTTTATTGAACTGAATATAAGCTAAGTGACTAGAATTGTAATTAGAACATTGAATGAGCTGTTTGGGGACACATCACATGCTTTTGTTTATGGATGACAACTTTTGTTTTAGAAACTGAGCTAAAATCTGTGTGTTAACTATGCCGTACATGGGCTGATTTCACATGACATATAATCATTCATGTTGCAGCAAACAAACTACTTTACAATTTAAAAGATCTCACACTGAACAGGTTCTGATCCTCTTCATTTGTATGTTAACACTGGAGAGCTCCAGGGCTCAGACCAGTTTGTAAAATTAAAGTTACAGTATCAAAAGGTAGTTAAAAGATTATTGAATGTGTTCTCAGTCATATCAAGCAAAATTAAATCTCTGATCTAATTTTTGCACACAATATCATAGAAGTGGCCAACTCTTCTGCTATGCCTCTGGATGATTTTAGACAAGTTCCTGAACTTTATTTCCTTATGTTGTTTAATATAAGAAAAGTATAATCCCTTTCTCTACCAATGGGGTAGGATAATAAATTTAAGACATTAATTAATTAGATGTACAAAATTTCTTTAAAATTATAAGCATTGATAGCAATATGAAAAACTTTAGCTACAATTTACCAAGTGTAAATTTGATTCTTCCAAAAAAGCTGCTTTTCAGTATCTTCTGTAATACACAGTTTTCACATTTCTGAGTTACTAATAATTTGAGTAGTTGATGAAGAATAAAAATACTTCTGGACCATACATCCGTATGGAAGGTCAATTTTAGAGTTTTTAAGAGAAGTAAGACATAGAATTACTATACGTCAAGATAACTGTATCCAAATGTGCCTTGTTTAAATTTTCTATCTTGAAACCTAACCTATTTCCATAATACAAACATACACGTATTTTCCTGTATTTCTAGATGATATCAACCAAGAATAGAATGAATGCCTCATGGAGGACATAGGAAGAAAATCATGTCACTGGTGCTCAGTTTAGCAATTTCATCAAAGTCAGTACTGCTAATACTTTTGGATGACAAAATATTTAATGTATGTATTTTTAGTGTGTTCAATGGAGATTATCAGGTGAAGGCAGAAGTATTATTAGTAAATAAGTAATCGTCCATGACTTAAGTGTTGTTAATGGGATTTGCAGAGCTTGAAGAGCAAGTATAGTTTTATATCCAAGATCTATCTGTTCTTTTCAGCTGCTGAGGCTGGATTCCCCACGTGTGTTTTGGCACTCTGTACTGGAAGACATGCATGTACCCATTTCGGTTCCAGATCATCTCCATTTATTATCACTAGGCTTGTCAACCGTGTGAGATGACCCGCTCATGTAGACCGTGTCACATAAGAGACGAGTGTATTGGAGAGGCAAAAGCTACCACCTCAAAGAGCTGGTTTTGATTTCTACTCAACCTTTCCTGCCTCATCCCTACATTGAACCTTCTCTGACGCTCTTGCCTTAACATAGTATAAGGTCCATTTCTATTTCTCATCGGTCACTGGGAGGGTGTGTTCTATTGTGGAATGTGCTTTGCGTTCTTTAGTTGGCTAGCTGTCAGCACTTCCATCCTCTTCCTGCTGTCTTACACACAATAGGAAGCAAGCAGAGCTTTAAACTCGTCTTCTGAGTTTCAGACCTTCAGTCCGTATATACAACTGCCTGGGAAACTTTTCTAGTTGAATGGTATCTCACAATTAATGTATTCAAAATTAACATGATTTAACCATCCTGACTCCTTTTCTAAACTTTTATCAGAAGCTTTGCATTTCATGTTACACCTCCCTCTTCCTTACCCCCACGTGCAGGCAACCACCAAGTACTTACGAAAGAAGTAGAATGTAATTATTCATTACCGACTAAGTGCTTATTAAACTCGAATTAAATGCATAGAATGCTAACTGCCGCTTTATATCATTCTCATATTTCTCTTCTTTTGCTCAATACTTACATTTTATTTTTAGCTTAAGACATTACAGATTCAACATAACATTCGCTATTTTATTACTAGTATTATTTTTCCTTTATTAGGGAGAGAACATCTTTTCTTGTTAAGACAAGACACAGAACCTTCCTTAAAAGAGAGAGGGACCTTCAGATTTGGTGAGGTAGCTGATCCAGCAGCTACATACTTTGTTACTTTACCAAATCTGGAGGTTCCTTTCTTTCTCCAAAATCTTGAGGGTTCTGTATTTTGCTTTAATGAAACTGACTTTTATTAGAGATCCATTAGCAAATTCTATAGGCCCAACCTTTAAAACATGTCTACTAGATATAAACTACATGAAATGCCTGCCACATAGTAGATGATCAATAAATATTTGTAGACAGGATGAGTGACTGAATATATCGAATGCAAACCTAGTCATCTCCTCCACCATTTTCTTCTGGCCAAACTACTGCATTGGCCTCCTACCTTGTCTCACAGCTTCCTGATACTCCCTCTAACTTCTATTCTCGAAACAGTGGCCATAGTATTTCTCTGGAAGTGTGACTGGGTCCTTTCACTCTTCTGTCTAAAAGGCTCCAGTTACTTCTCATTTCGGAGTAAATGCCAAACTCCATACAATCACAAAGTGTGGCATGCATTCTAGTTTCATTTTAACCATCTGATCTCTTGTGTACTCTACTTTGCAATCACCATGTTCTAGCTCTTGGCTACTTGGATGTTACGATCTTAGTTCTTTACCTTTGCTATTCAGTGTTCCCACTGCCACAAAATTCTCTCCTTCATATATTGCTTGCTACTTAAGCTCCATCAGATCTTTGTTTAAATAGGGTATTTAGAGGAGGTTTCTATGGCAGATTACAGTTTAGAAATATTTACTCCCTCTCTTCATCCCACTCCCACAAAGGACGTGTACCTTCCTTTCCATCCTCCTTGACTTTTGGCCTTTGTCATGCAATTGCTGATGGAATATTACACAGATTTTTTTCCTGCTTAAAAATCATCAGGCTGGTCCACTGGCCCCAGGAGAAGAGAATAAGAAACACATGGAGCAGAGCCAACTCTGCCTAGCCCAGACTAGAGCACTATACTGTAGCTGGCCTCCAGATTTGGGAGCTAAAAATTATTTATGGTTTTATGTCAGTGAGACTTTTGTGGTTGTTTTTACTTAGCACCCTGTGTCAATATCTAACTGATATACCCTCTATGACCATCCGGTTTAAAATTGTGCACAAGATATAAAACCCAGAGTCAACAGATGTTTTAGCATCATGTCATCTGTAAAATTCTCTTTAATTTATTAGCCAATCAAAAATTTAGCACATTACTTTTTTTTTTTTTTTTTTTTTTGGCAAAAATGCACCCTACTTGCATGATTTTCCATGACAGTTGAGAATGCTTGCAAGGCTTGGTCATGCCTTTGTGACCAATCAGAGCAACACTGAGAGCAGATGCTTTGGATATAATTTCCCATTCATCTCAGTTTTCTCTTCACAACACTTGATTCTTGTAGTTGTCTGAACGATTTCCAGAATGAGATTCATTTTATAAGCTCTGAGTCAGGAATTTTAGCATTTTGAAATAAACAAATGCACACAGATTGCTCCTGCAGAGTAGCCTTCAGATCGAGAAATTAGAGTAGTCTAACCATACTCTTGCCATTTTTAGTTATTTCAGAGCTTAATAAAATAAGCTTTTTCCAGGCATTCCATGCATTTCTTTGTCCCTAGTTCACCAACCTTTTGTCCACAGTTCTCTTGGGTATTCTTTTTAGAACTTAATATTTAAACATGGATATAAAAAGAATTTGCAACATGAGATTTAGCTGTGTGTGCAGCATTTTATTTATTTATTTTTTACATATGGTTGAGAGAGTTCATAGCTTTTTATTGATAGCCTGTTATTGCCCTAAGTGAATCATTCAGGAAGTTCAGATCTTATATTTCACTCATGTGGTTCTCTAATTTTTAGTTCTTGTATCCTGGATAATTTAAATTAAGAGGTTTCATATTGTGGCTCCAATGGCTTGCTATATTTTCACTGATTTTAAAAAAACCCTTCATTATAAAAGGAAGGTTCCATTAATACATTAAAATGTTTCTTTGATTAAGAGGGAAATGTCTTAAATGTATTTAAGGTTTTTTTTTTTTTAATTCATGACTACCAAACCTAACAAGGTTCAATTTTTTTTATTCTTATTTTCTTACTGCAAGTTAAATTGAAATTGCTTCAAATTACATGCACAAGTGTATAAACGATTTTCCATATATATTCCTATCACAGACAACAGTGAATAATCTATCACACAGTATCATTTAGCCAATAACCAATTAAATATAATTTCCTGAAAATACAAAAACAGAGAAAAAGTAGGAAAGAGTTTTAAAAAATCACTACAACTTATTTCAAATTACCAGTAAAATCAAGCTTTATATTAAAGCATGTATTGTTATTTGTTTGACAACCTAAAGGAGAAATTTGTGCTGTATTGCCTCTGAAAAGCCTTCAGTTATTTTCTGAGGCCACTATTAAAATTTGATTGTGTGATTATTATTTATGAATGTACTAATCTATTTGCATGTCATTCATGAAGAAAATAGTTCATATTTTTCCTACTTTCTGCTCTTTTCTACTACGAAAAGTCTTTTCTACTCTTCAGTTCTCCAGTTTAAAAAACAAACAAACAATAAACAAATGTGTTTTGTGCTGACTACTAACTTGGAAATGGATATTGCTCTTTACCCCCTTTGAATCTATAGGTATTGTATTTAGTGAAAGGCAACATGCTGCTTAATAAATCATCATATCAGCAGCTTCACTGCATCGTACCACACTGGGGGACAGCTTAAGAGCCGATGTTTCTCTCCTACCAGCTACTAGCCTTGCTAACGAGGTCGTGCTGTCAACCTCAGTTTGGAACCCTATTAAGACACACATGCAGAAGTGATAAGCACATTGCTCCAGCTCTCCTTTGCATTGTTATCTCCTTGGTGAATGTGTGTGTGTGTGTGTGTGTGTGTGTGTAAACATGGCGTATTCATTCAAATGCGGTTAATCACATTTAAACATAAAAAAACTTGTAATAAAATTTACCACTCTGAGGTGTTTTAATGGTTGATTTATAACACATCATTTAGACCAAATCATATGTTCAAATGTAGTGGACAAGTGATCAGTTAATGATTAGGAAGAGATATCAAGTAAAATGAACTGCACAAATATTTTTAACAATACAGAATGGCTAAGAGAGCTGCTCAGGCATCTTTGATTTGTATACAGGGGCACATTGTGAACTTTTATATGCCTTAATTTCTTTCCTGTACAATTGAATATCAATAGCCTATAGGATTGTGGTGATGATTCACTGGAATAATGTATAAAATTATTAACTGTAATGCAAAGGGTTTAAGTGCTGAATGTGAGCAAAACTGGATAATTGGCTTAACCTTTAGGTGAACAAGTGATGTGCCTCAGAATATGTATTTGTTGAGAATCTTTCTAAAGAATAAGATTTCATCTTCTACATTAGAAACAACACATCTCTCAAAATACTTGAGTATTAGGTATAGGAATATATATATTTTCATTATTTGAGAATTCACCATATTAACGTTTATGGTTTGAGGTGTTCAGTGAGACAACGCAATACTTTTATCATATCACGTATGGGCTCCCAGTACCTTTAGAAGAATAATAGCAAAGGACCTAAGAATTGATATGGTGCTAATCATTTCATAGCTAGAACAGTATGATATCTTATAAAATATTATTTCTCAAAGTGTGCACTTAGTCGTTACATAACCCAGAATGGATTGATTAGGATACGCAGCAAGTAACCCCAAATACCAGTGATTTAATTGCTGAAGTTATAAGACCAATGAGTGATAGCAGAAGGAGGGGAGTCTAGAGGCTCATTGGAAGCCACAGCTGGAGAGTCTCCATCTTGACACTTCCTTGCATAATCTTTAACAGAGGGGAAGGTAGCAATTCATTCACATGTTCTTAAAGTTTCTGCCCCAGAATAAAACATGCTTATGCTCATGCTGTATTGGATAAAGTAAGTCATGTTGGTAGAAAGGGTGGAGAATTGCCCTACCTGAGGTTAAAAAAGAAAAACAAAGTATTTCTTAAGAGCCCTAATAATCACCACAGTGACTATTTAGGCTGTGAATTCCTAATCACTTTTTTCATTGTTTTTTTTTTTTTTTAAATCAATGGGAACTAAAACATAGCACTATTATTAGGTGAGCATTTGCAAAATAGTCTTCAAAATATTCTCTTCTTTTCAGAAAGATAAGTGTCAGTAAGACACAAGTGTTCTTTACAAGCATAAGCGGTAAGTGCTCCAATGTGTCCAACAGAAAATCATGACATTGGCTTAAAAATTGTGGTCCAAATATAGTACTTAGCTTTGTGACTCCAGAGTCTTGTATTTTTCAGTGATTCAGAATGATCAGACTCAAGAAATCTGGCTCAGAATAACCAACTTTATTGTAGTTGTCTCATACATGAAGCTAGTTTTTTAATTAACAGCTATTCATCAGGACAGATGTAATCTTTCTGAAAATTATGTTCTGTATTGTTAGGCAAAATACATAGAATAGCAAATTATAATTTAAAGGATTACTTACTGAATATGGAATCAAGACATGTAGATCAGACTATCTGTAGCTAAAAAAATAATATATGTGTCTGTGTTACATGTTATGACAGGTGTATTTGTCAACACTATACAAATATTTCTATAATATAGACAGAATAATTAGGTTCATGGGTCAAGGTGTCCTCTCCATTAGAAATTTTTAATTAGGAGATCCCTGGTGGCTCAGTGGTTTAGCACCTGCCTTTGGCCCAGGGCGTGATCCTGGGGTCCCAGGATCGAGTCCCACGTCGGGCTCCCGGCATGGAGCTTGCTTCTCGCCCTGCCTGTGTCTCTGCCTCTCTCTCTCTTTCTGTCTCTCTCTGCGTCTCTCATGAATAAATAAAAAATCTTGAAAAAAAAGAAATTTTTAATTAATTAATATTTCTAATTTTTAGAGCTTTTATTTTTAGAACTAAAATATAATTAGTCTATTATTATTTATTATTATTTATTGATTTTATCTTGAATCATAAATTAGCTTTAATCCCAGTCATAAATTTCTGAGGTCTTGTCCAGTCACCTGAAATTAATGTTTACATAATTTCTCTCACATGTGCCACAAGTTGTCTGTCATCTAAAGATATTCCTGTTAGTACTACTGTTAACACCTACCATTTACTAAGTGTCTGCTATGTGCTAGGAGATTTACATATATCATTAATTTCTCCTCCCACGCAGTGATATAGTGATCGTTCTTTTTGTTTTAGAGATGAAAAAATTTAGGAATTAGAAAGACTAATTCATTTTACCACTTATTCACCCAATGAGAATTCGGCAGTGTAGCAGAAATTTAAATAAAGGTCTATGTGGTACCAAACCATACTCATTCCAGTATATTACACTGGCGCAATTCCATTTTAATTATTATGAATTTCATTAAGGATGACATAAACTTTACTTTTGTCGCAATCCACATACCTCTCTTACCTTCCACAATGAATGATCAAAAAAGACAAATAGGTGGCTAAAATGACATGCGATAGTCCAATTTAAGGTAAAACGTAAAATTAGAATTTTAAGATTTCTACATTTCATCCTTCATTGCTTTGATTTTGTCTCATACAATAAGTTTTCTTCCTTTGAGAATTTTTTGTTTTTTGATGTTTCCTGTATTCTCCAGCAGATTTTTTTTTAGGTTTTATTTATTTATTTGATAGAGAAGGAGAGAAAGAGAGAGAAAGAGAGAGAGAGAGAATGCTAGCAGGGGAAGGGGGAGCAGGAGAGGGAAACAAGCAGTCTCCCTGCTGAGTGGGGAACCTGTGCTGGGACTAGATCCCAGGACTCTGATATCATGACCTGAACAGAAATCAAAAGCCGGATGCTCAACCATCTGAGCCACCCTGGTGCCCCGAGGAATTCTGATCTTTACTGAACAATCAGGTACACATAGATCAAGGCTTCTTCATTGTTTGAAGTTTAACTGTGGTACTCACTTCTGAATTCTAAAAGAGAAAACCAAGTCCCCTTTAATCTTGGCTATCCTTAGTCACTATGAAGGAGATCCTATCTACCAAAAAGCTGAAGAAGTAAGAAAGTCATTGACCCCAAGTTTCACATCCATCCTATTTCCGAAAAGCCACAATTCAATCAAGGAATAAAGAAAATGCATATGCAGTCAAATCATTAGTATATTGTAGGGCATGAATGATGGCCACTTAGGAAACAAAAAAATCTGTTTCATCAAAAATTCTAGAGTTCTCATTTTCTAAACAGAACTATTGGCTTTTCCAGGTGATTATTTGATTAATATTTGTTGATAACCTCTATGTTGTTAAGCAACTTATAAGCTAACTATTTAAGGTAGCATCCTCGTAATCAATCTGATTCAACATATGATTAGTCATTTAAATGAATGGGAGTCTTCATGCAAACTGAAATAATTATATTCTTAGTGTAAAATTGCATGCCTCCCCAGGACAGGTAAAGGAAATGATTCTATTTACAAGATACATCAAACATACTCAACATCAACATTTGTATATTTTTTAAAATGATAAAACAGAGTAAATAGTGTAAAAATTGCTAGAGAAGATGCAACTTGATAGTTTTAAATATAATGGTCTATGTGTCCTCAATAACAAATATTATCAAGACATCACAAACTTTTAGTAGTCATCAAACTGCCCAAGACTAAATTAGAATTTAACAATAAATCTCCAAAGAAAGATTCTTTGTCTCTTTCTTTGGAGAGAAAAAGTCAATGATGGAGTTCTCCATCATTGACTATCCAAACTATAATTATAAAAAACTGACAAAACCCTTATATTCTGTACATTTACCACTGTTTTGTGAACCTATGATACCCACAAAAATGGGAAATTTTGATAGAATAATCATAAAAATTGCATTTCTTAAGCATCTATCCCTTTACAATGCTAAAATTAATAGGGAATATACCATCACTTATAAAATTGTCTTTCAAAATTATGAAGAAAAGAACCAAAATACATTAACTATTACCAATTGTCTTACTCAGAGCTTGCTAATATTCTTAAGAATATATCTGTGTTCAGTAATTATTCATTTATTACTATAAAGTGTTAATAAATTTAAAAAGGAAAAAATCAAAGAACAATTCAGTTTGCATTTCCTTGGGCCACTTTTTTTGTGTGGCCTTATTTCTGTTTAATGTTAATAACAGATGTGGCTTTCACCTCTCCCATCATAGCAGGAATTTCCTTTCATGTGTCATGTTGTTGTCAAGTTTTCATCACCATTATCTTCTTCACTATTCCCCACAGATGGGTAGTACTCTAATCCTTGAGAAGCATCCAATCTGATTGTTTAGATATAGACAATTTTTTAACATTTTAATTTCAAAGTGAATTACGTTGCCAGATTTGCAGTATGCCTGCTGAGTGAGTTAGGGCGTGTCACAAAACTTCTCTATGTTTCAGGATCTAGTGCTATAAAATAGTCATTGGTATTGATTTGTTCTCTGGGAAATGTGATACATCTGTGTAAAATATTACTCAATTGATTTGTTACATGAAAAGGTATACCACTACATAAAAAAAGTACTTCCTCTAGGAAATGTTGGCTTCCATGATTGTGAGACATTTTCTTAGTGCTACCTTAAACACCCCTTTCAAATATGTGTATTCTTGTTTTCATTACTTGAAGTGAACATTTTGTAAATATTATGGTTAAATTTAAAATATTTACTAATTCTGTTTACTAAGAAGAAGGTAAGAATATAAACAAATGAAAATGAGACATGATTCTATAATTCTTAACAATCAGAGGAGATAATAAGTGTAATAAGAAAGAAGAAAGTGCAAAATATTTTTATCGGACTGATTGTAGTACAATGTATAATTGGGCTCACTAAAATATATTTAAGGTGTTTAATGCGAATATATAGTGCTACTTGATGATATAAATAAAGGGGTTTAATTATGGGGAAATAAGGGACAGAATAATACACTGAAGCTAGGAATAGAGAGGTATATATGGTGAATCATAAATTTGTCATCAATCTTCCAAGGAGACAAAACCAGGAAGAGAGTATGATTGGCATTAAAGAAAATTTGAAAACCAGTAAAGTAGTGATATAATGCAAATATAAAATGAACATGTGTTAAAAATTTTATTGAACTCACTACAAGAGGAAACTAGTAAGATATTAAAATTAGTTCAAAGGGCCAAGGGAATTTGAGAAGTGTGTGTGTATATACTGTGTATGTGTTATAAGTTACAAAAATTCAGATAATTATGTAAAAAAATATTATAAGACTTGTGAGTTAGAAGCAAAACTGGTTGATGTTTTATAGGGCAAGGCATTAAGCTTTGGACTTGTCATTGCCATCAGACAGCAATGATTTATATCTCTACTGGACAAAAATTTGTAATTTTACTAAATAAGCAATCTTAAATACATTTTAAACAAATACTTTAAGTAAATATATTCTTTCAGAAAATTCTTGGTGGTTTCAACACTATGTAGCATTGAAAAGACACATGGCTCATGTTTTGGCCTTACTTAAACTCTGTTAATGTTTTTATAATGTTATTATAGGAAATAACTAATATTTATTGAGTCCTGGATGTTCAGCATTTTGTTCATTTATTTACATGTATTAATTCACTTTTTAAAACTGTCTTATAATGTAGATACTATTATTATTCATATCTTTATTTTTATTTTTAGTAGCTCTGTTGAGCCATAACTGGCTAATAATTGTATATATTTAAGGGGCACAACATGATGGCTTGATATATGTATACAGTGTGAAATGATTACCTCAATCAGGCTAATTAATATATCCATCATCTCATATAGTTAGCCTTTTTGTTGTGGTAGTGATGAGTACACATAAGATTTACACTCTTAGCAAATTTCAGGTATATTATACTGTATTAACTATAGTCACCACTCTATGCACCAGATCCCTAGAAGTTTTTTGTTACTGAGCTGTATGAGTTCCTTATATATTGTAGATGTCAACCTCTATCTAATAAATGGTTTACAAATATTTTCTCCCATTTAGTAGGTTGCTTATTCATTTTCTTTGATTGTGTCTTTTGCTGTGTGGACGCTTTTAAGTTTGTTGTATTCCCCCACTTGTTTATTTTTGATTTTGTTCCTTGTACTCTTAGTGTCATATCCCCAAAAAAATCACTGATAAGACCAATATCAGTTTTTTTTTCTTGATTTGTTTTGTTTTTGTTTCAGGTCTTATGTTTAAGTTTTTAATGCATTTTGAGGGATTTTTTTTTGGTTTTGTTTTGTTTTTGTATATGACACAAGATAAGGGTCTAATTTTATTCTTTTGCATGTTAGTGTCTGATTTTTCCAACACCACTTATTTAAGAGACGGTGCTTTCCCTTATTGTGTATTCTTGGCACTCTTGTTGACTAGTATAGTTGGCTAATCTATATAAGCATACATATACACTTATGCCTATATAGATACATGAGGTTATGTCCTGGCTCTCTCTACCATTCTCTTCCATGGGTCTATGTGTTTGATTTTATGTCAGTACCATACTGTTTCATTACTATATGTTTGTACTGTAGTTTGAAATAAGGTATTGTGGTGCCTCTGCTTTGTTCTTCTTTCTCAGAATTGCTTTGGCTATTCAGGGCTCTTCTTATTGCATACAAACCTTAGGATTTTTTTCCATTTCTCTGATCAAATGCCTTTGGAATTTTGGTAGAGATTGCACTGAATTCCTAGATTGTTTTGGATAGAGACTTTAATAATATTTATTCATCCAACAGTGTTTATTTATCCAACCCAAGAACATGGATATCTTTCCATTTTTTTGTGTATCTTCAATTTCTCTCATCATTATAATATAGTTTTTGGTATATGAATCTTTGACTTCCTTGCTTTCATTTAGTACTAAGCATTTTATTGTTTTTATCCTATTTGAAGTGGAATTGTTTTTTTAATTTCTTTTTCAGATAGTTTGTTGTTAGTGTATAGAAACAAAACTGGTTTTTGTACACCTATTTTGTGTCCTATGATTTTATTGAATTTATTAGTTCTAATAGTTTTTTTTTTTGCTGGAGTTTTTAGAATTTTCTACATATAGTGTCATGTTATCTGCAAGTAGTGAAAGTTTTACTACTTATTTTCTGATTTTGCTGCTTTTTATATTTCTCTTGCCTGATTTCTCCAGCTATAACTTATAATACTATGCTGAAAATGATGTAGTGAGCACCCTTGTCTTGTTTCTCATCTTAGAAGAAAAACTTTCAACTTTTAACCATTGAGTGTCATGTTAGCTGTGGGCTTATGTAACTTTTAATATACTTATGTCAAAGTATATTCCTTTAAAACCTAATTTGCTGAGAGTTTTTGTCATGAAAGGAAGTTAAATTTTGTCAAATGCTTTTTCCGCACATACTGAAATGATTATATAGATTTTTATACTTCTTTTTGTTAATGTGCTGTATCACAGTGATTGATTTGTAGATATTGAACCATCCTTATATTGCTGGAATAATTTCTACTTGGTCATAATGGTGATTTTTTTTTAATATTCTGTGAAATTAAGTTTCTGATATTTTGTTGAGAATGTTTGTATCCAAACCATGCATGAGGGTATTGACTTGTAGTTTTCTTTTCTTATAGTGTCCTTATTTGGAATTGTTATAGGGATGATACTGGCTTCATAAAATGTGTTTAGAAGCTTTCCCTTCTCTTCTATTTTTTGAAAGATTTTGAAAAGGATTGGCACTAATTTTTCTTTACATATTTGAGAAAACATTTCAATGAAACCATTCTATCCTGATTTTTTTCTTTGTTGGGAGGTTTTGGATTACTGACTAAAGCTCTTTACTTAGTAGGCTGTTCATATTTTCTATTTCTTCATGACTTAGTGTTGGTGGGGTTCTATGTTTTTGGGAATTTAGCCTGGAACATTTTCAGGGCATTTATTATCAATATATCAGCAAACATAAAACACGTGTCACATACATAAAATGTCTAATGTTAGCAATTTAACTTCTGAGGAAAACTAATTTCAGTATGTACCATGGAATAATAAAAATAAAAACAGCAAAGTCATGGGCACGTGGGTGGTTCAGTGTTTGAGCATCTCCCTTTGACTCTGGTCATGATCCCAGGGTTCTGGGATCGAGTCTTGCATTAGCCTCCTCACAGGGAGTCTGCTTCTCCCTCTGCCTATGTCTCTGCCTCTCTCTCTGTCTCTCATGAATAAATAAATAAAATCTTAAAAAAAAAACACAGCAAAATCAGAATAGCAAAATTTACCTGCTACATTGGATTGTTTGATATAAACTATGTTGAAAACTTATACCATGAATGGATAATTGTACTTAAATATTTCTTTTTGGACAGTATACATATGTATTGCTCAAATAGACCAATATCTATAAAAACATTTACTTACAAAACAGGAATGATGATATTTAATACATTGGGTTTGTTAAGGATTAAATGAGATTCATTATGTAAAGTAACTAACAATTGGTATGTACTGAATTAAGGGATTTTCCTAAACCCTTGCTAATAACTGAACTAGATTGCATCGAGCAGCCTCATCAGAGGTGGCTTCAGAAGTCAAATATCTTTTCCCGTCCTACCTCTTGCTGTTATGAGTTCTTGTCTAGTCTCTTCCCCTTTGGCTTACCTTGCCATATGGCTGGCTCCTTTGCATTCGATAATGCACATGGTTTTTATTTCTGGTAGCTGTGGATTTCCTTAATCCTTACTGCTCTGATTTCATCTCAAATCCAGTTTCTTAATACATCCCTCTTACATGTGAGATGAACCAGGAGTATATTTTTAAAAATATATCAATGTACTGAGTATACGGCTAAATAGTACATGAGAGAATATTGAGACATATCTGTAGCACACATTGTTTGAAGAATTGGAGTGTTGTAATATGAAACTATGAACACATTTTAGGTGAGGCTGCAGGACAGGAACTTTAGAAGACAAAGATATCTGGAAAGTTGAACAGAAATCAAACAATTATATAATATAAAAGTCACCTATAATGACATAGTATATGAATAACATGATGCCATAGGAATTCGTGGAGGAAGGACTAACCCAAAATACAGCAAGATGAAGAGATTTTTGGATAAATATTTGACTTGGAGAGTGAAAATAAAATGTTGGCATGTAGAAAAGATAAAGTATTTGGTATTCCAGAGAGGGAAGCAACTTGAAAAAGAAAATTCATGATAGAATAAATATGGTCAATTCATGAACAGCGTTTGATAACTTTATTTTATTTGTTTTTTTTTCCATTCAGTCAATAAATATTTCCTGAGGACTACCACACAAGGCACTGCTATAAGTGCTAGTTACTCATCAAGAAAAACAAACTCCCATTTTAGTGTAAATAAGGATTAGAAAGAAAATGGCTGTTAGTGAGAAATGTTGCTGCATATACAACATTAGGGATTTAAAGCCAAGCAAATAAGCCTGGCTTTTTCTTTTCTTTTTTAAGATTTTATTTATTTATTCACCAGAGACACAGAGAGAGGCAGAGACATAGGCAGAGGGAGAAGCAGGCTCCCTGATGTGGGACTCCATCCCTGGATCACTCCTTGAGCCAAAGGCAGATAACCACTGAGCCATCCAGGCGTCCCAACCTGGCTTTTTCTAGCTCTTTTGCTTATGCTGTTCCCTCTGCTTAAAATGGTGGCCTTTTTATTATCACTGCCTACTTTGCTACTCATTTTTAAAATCCCCTTTAGGGAAGCCTTCTCTAACTTCTCAAATTTAGTGAGATTCTCCTGCTCTCACAATATTGTGAGACTATCTTTCTTTAGACTCAATATTTGCTATCTTACATATTTTTAAGTGAATTTTTAATATATTTCCCTTCCCATGAGTTTCATGAGAGTAATGACAATCTTTTATTCCTGATTCCTAATGCAAGAGATCTTTCAGTTAACTTGTATACAATTTTAGAAGCTCAGATATTAAATAACTAAAAGAAGAGCTATTATGGTCTCTCTTAATCGAAAATATTCAGTCTTTTAAATCAAAGCAAATTATATTTTAGGCCAAAATTAATTATAGTTACATTAGTAAAATGTAACCAGTAAATATAAGTAGTAAAATGTAAGCAAAAATGGCATCCCCTCCGAATTTAAATAAATGGAAAATAAGCACAAGTAGTAAGCATCTAAATTTTAAAACTAAGGAAATGGTTCAAGTTAAAAAATATCTAAGCTACCATTTAAGTCTTTATTGGGTTTCTGAGCATATGGTTTATGTGCTCTGAGCAATGTAGGAATGCTAAAAACTAGCATGAATTCACAAAGAAAAAGTTATATCAAACAAGCCTCATTTCCTTTTTTTTTTACTGACTTATTAGAGTCTCACATCAAAGGATTGCTAAAGACATAGGCCATAGTTTTCAAAAATCTCTCATGGTATGCTAATGGATAAGGGCTACAAATGTGTCTGGATTATAGAAGACTCAAGTGGAGCCTTCTATAGATGCAGTCTGGAGAATGTGTATGGGTGGATTCCAAATTGGATAAAGTTTTGTTGTTGTTGCTGTTTTAAAGATATTTATTTATTTATTTATTTATTTATTTATTTATTTATTTATTTATTTTAGAGAGAGAGTGTCAGTAGGGAGGAGGAGAGAGGGAGAGAGAGAGGTAGAGAGGCAGATTCCCTGCTGAGTGAAGAGCTTAACATGGGACTAAATCTCAGAACCCTGATATCATGACGTGAGCCAAAATCAAGAATCAGGCGCTCAACCAACCGAGCCACCCAGGTGCCCCAGGATGATTTTTTTTTTAAATTTTTATTTATTTATGATAGTCACAGAGAGAGAGAGAGGCAGAGGGAGAAGCAGGCTCCATGCACCGGGAGCCGACGTGGGATTCGATCCCGGGTCTCCAGGATCACGCCCTGGGCCAAAGGCAGGCGCCAAACCGCTGGGCCACCCAGGGATCCCTGATTTTTTAAATGAAATTAATTAGAGTTTAGTTTTCTGTGGCTCAAAATTTTTAACATAAGGGAAAGAAAAAAAAAATAGAAGGCAATTTAATTGTATTTGCAGATGAAAAACAGTTATAATCATAGTTTATATAATGGGTAACAAAATCAAGATGCACCAAATGTACATCCAGTAACAGGAAATGAAAAGATCCATATTTGAGTTGAGTTACAAATATATTCTGATTTATACATATATAGATTAAATATTTTGATTTGAGATCACTTTACATATAAAAGACTTGTTGATTTTAATTTGCCATAGATTTGTGGTGCACCTACAGGGAAATCAAGTGGCAAAAGATCAGCAAAAAGTGTGGTTAGAAGTCTGCGCCTCAGAATAAACTGAATTAAGCCTTAGTTAGACTTCTCCTTTCAGCCATGATGGAGGACCGAGGACCACATATAACCTTCTGTTATGAACAGCTAGAACATGTGACAAATGTATAAGATAACTTTCAAGACTTTGAATAAGAGGCAGCACAAATCTGATCTCTATTAGAAAGAAAAGAAGGTAGGTGAGCCCTGCAATCTCTGTAGCTTTCTTCCTAGGACCAGTTTTTGAACTATAGGTATACAATGGGGGAGTTTAAACAGAGCCCGGCAGTATACTGAATTGAGGAGGTAAAGAGTGGAGTTGAGTCTGATATGGCTGTAAATTGCAAGGTAGATTTTTAGAAAGAAGGAGCATATGCAGAGAAAAAGGGTTTCGGAATCTGCTGTTGGACCACTTGAGCTTTGGCTGACTATTTATCTGTTTTATTTAGAGTCTGAAATTCTGTAAGTCAAGTAAAAAAATGACAGGATTTGTATCAGAAAAGTTTTCAGTGCTCACAAAGTTTGGGGAGAAATTTATGCTCTCACAAGCCAGTGTTGGAAATCATTCAGATTACACAGAGTGTTCAGGGGAGACCCTCAGAAGTCATGCCGCCTTAATAGTTGAGGTGAATTACATATTATTAATTAAAATGGAATGAAGATTATGCTAGGCCTTCTCTAAAAAAGCTTTAAAATGTATCTTTAGATGATCCGACTGACTCCAAAACAGCTTATGTCTCTGTGAAAACAAAGGTTATTTATCTAAAATGAAAAGCAACAAAATCCAAATAATGGACATCATAAAGCAATTTCTACCATTCAACCCCAAATTACTAGACTTTCCCAAAAGTATGAACAGTTGATTCATAATACAAAATACAAAAACAATGCTAGAGTAATGAGAAGAGTAAAACATATATGTATATGTATACAGAAACTAAACAATATGCTTATTTATGGAAAATAATTCTTTTTTTTAAAATTTTTTTATTTATTTATGATAGTCACAGAGAGAGAGAGAGGCAGAGACATAGGCAGAGGGAGAAGCAGGCTCCATGTACCGGGAGCCCGACGTGGGATTCCATCCTGGATCTCCAGGATCGGCCCTGAGCCAAAGGCAGGCGCTAAACCGCTGCACCACCCAGGGATCCCGAAAGTAATTCTAAAATTAAAACAAATGTGTTTACGATTAATATCATGTTAGATGCTTTAGAAAAAAAATATCAATGGTCTTGCAGACATAGGATTGGGAATTCTCTGAAATGAAACACAGAGGGGAGAAAAAAGACACTCTAATGGCAAATGGGATAATATTAAGCTGCCTAAAATATATAGTTGCAGTACACAAAGTTAAGAAATCAGTACAGAATTAAAAGTATTTGTAGAAATAGGGTTAAATTTTTTTTTAAAAAAATGATGACAATTATAAATTTAAAATCCAAGAATCTCAGTAAATACCAAAGAATATAAAAGCATACAGGGGATACCTGGATGACAGAGCAGTTGAGTGGCCAACTTTTGGTTTTGGCTCAGGTCATGATCCTGAAGTTGTTGAGTCAAGCCCTGCCTTGGGCTCTGCACTCAGTATGGACTCTGCTTGGGATTCTCTGTCCCTTTCCCTCTGCCCCTCCCCCATGCTCACTCTCTTGCTCTCTCTCCCTCAAGTAAGTAGATAAATCTTAAAAAGAACCAACAAAATAAAAGCACACAGAAACAACAAGCTGCATCATAATCAAATTGTTGGAAACTAGTGTAAAGAAAAAAAGCAGTGCAGGAAAAAGTACACTTTATTAAAACAGAATAATGAAAAGAATTTTAACTGACTTCTGTAAGAAATTATGCAAGCCAAAAAGACAATAAAACAATATCATTAAAGTGCTAAAAGATAAATTAAAACAATCTTTGTGGAATTCTTTATCCAGAGGAGTTATTTAAAAATGAAAGCACATAAAACCAATTTTTAGACAAAAAAATGATGAGTGAATTATTTTTCTGGAAGAACTATAGCACATGAGATATTAAAAATGTTTTAGGCAGAAAGCAAATGATAACAGATGAAAACTTGAGCTATACGAAGGAATGAAGAACATCAGAAATGGCAAATATATGGATAAATGAATGACTTAAAAAAATTTTTTTTTATTTATTGAGGGGAATCCCTGGGTGGTTCAGCGGTTTAATGCCTGCCTTCGGCCCAGGGCGTGACCCTGGAGTCCGGGGATCAAGTCCCAGGATCGATTCCCACATTGGGCTCCCCGCGTGGAGCCTGCTTCTCCCTCTGCCTGTGTCTCTGGCTCTCTCTCTCTCTCTCTCTCTCTCTGTGCTTCTCATGAATAAACAAATTAAATCTTAAAAAAAAAAATTTTTATGTATTGAAAAGTTAGTATCATGAAAGCAAAGACTATAAAACTGTTATAAGTGTCATAATGATAGTAGAAGTAAAATATATAACAATAATACACAAGGAATGGGAGAAGGGAAATGGGTACATAATGCTTAGAAAGTCTTATTTTTCAAATGAAGTGATATAATATTACTGAAAGGTAAATAGTGATAGATTAAAGATAAATATTTAAAAATTCAAGTAACCACTGTATAAAATAATTAGGAGATATAATGTAATACTTTAAAAATGCTCAATCTAAGCAAATTCAGGGAACTAGAAACAAATGACAAAGAACAGAGTCTATAAATAGAAAACAAATACCAAGATGGTAGAGTTAAATCTCAATGTACTCATAGTTACCTTCTCTATATAAATGTTCTGAGAAAACTCAACATATACAAATATGCTGTCTATAAGAAATTCAGTTTAAAAACACACCCACAAATAGGTTAAAAGAAAAAGATGGAAAGGACAGTATGCAAAAAAAAAAAAATCCACAAACAAATAAATAAAAACCAACACAAAATTTTGGACTGGTTAAACTAATATCAGAAAAAGAAGATTTAAAAACAAGAGATATTGTCAATGATAGTGAAGGATATTTAATAATGGTAAAAGATCAAGTCATCAGGAAAATAGTAACCCCAAACATTGCAATTCAATAACAAAATGAATGCGTGAAGTAAAAACTAATAGAATTGAAAGGAGAAAAACATAATTCACTAGTATTTGGGGACTCCTACACTCTTCTCGGAATAATGAATAGAACAATAAGACAGAAACCAGGAAGGATACAGAAGACATGAATTACATTGTCAGCTAAGATGATGTACTTGATATTTACAAATCTGATCCCAAGAACAGAAAAATAGACATAATTTGAAAGTACACATGTAACTTAACTCAGAGAGACTATCTTATAGGACATTAAAAAAACCTCAACAAATTTGACAAGATTGGAATCATAGAGATATATTCTCTGACAACAAAGAATTTAAGTATAATTCAATAATGAAAAGTATCTCAAAAATTTCTTAATGAAAAATTGACCAAGTACACACACACACACACACACACACACACACACACACTTCTAGCTGACCTAAAGTTCACTGGAAATTCTTTTTAAATAGACAGATTATCATTACACTGTGATGGTTTGTTTTATATGTCAATTTATCTATGCTAGAGTGTCAGATATTTGTTCAAGCATTATTATGTGAAGATGTTGTTTTGATTGGATTAACATTTAGATGGGTAGATTTTGAGTAAGTCAGATTACCCTCTATTATGTGAGTGGGACTCATTCAATTAATTTAATGCTTTATTAGAAGAAGACGGACTGCCCTTTTGAAGAGTAAAGTCTGCCAGGAGACTGCCTCAGGACTCTCACTGCAGCATCAGTTCTTTACTGAGTCTCCATCCCACAGGCCTACATTTGAAGTTTTGGACCTGCCCAGCCTCCACAATTGCATGACCCAATCAATCTCTTAAATCTCTCCCTCTCACATCTGTACCTGTGCATTTGTGCATACGTGTATGTGTGTGCATGTGTGTGTATATGTCTTACTGGTTTTGTTTCCCTAAAGAGTCCTAATATACCTAGCATATTAAAATTCATGAGATACAGCTAAGTTTGTGCTAGAAGGAAATTTGTAGTATTAAATTCTTAGAAAGAACAGTGTAAAACTGAAAAAGAAAAGCTTCTACTTCAAAAAGATGAAACAAGAAAACCAAGCCATAAATAAGCAGAAGAAAGGAAATAATAAATGTTAAGAGTAGACATAAATGAAGCAGAGAAGTGATTAAAAAAAAAGGAAAAAAGTCACAAAACTGGAGTGTCAAAAAATGTCTAAAATTTAAAAAATTCTAACAAGACTCATAAAAACAAATCCAGAAAAAATTCAAATTACTGATATCAGGAACCAAAAAGGGAACATTATTGGAGATCTTGTAGTCATTAAAAGGATAAAAAGAAAAATAATATGAATATAGTTATGCCAATATATTCAACTTAGGTGAAATGGAGAAGTTCGTTGAAAGAAAAAAAATAAAGCTGACTAAAAAAGAAATAAAAATCTGAATAGCTCTATAATTATTGCAGAAATTGATAGCCTGATTAAAAACCTTCACACAAAGAAAATTCCAGGGCTAAATATTGTTACTGTTAAATTATATAATGCATTTAAGAAAGAAATAATACACATGTTTTTCAAAAATAAGGAATAAGTAAATCTCAATTCCTATTACAAATCCAGAATTATTCTAGTAAAATATACTAGAAACTACAATTAGATAGCTTTTTTAAACATTAGATATAAATCCTTACCAAAATATAAATAAATAGTATCCAACTATATATAAAAAGAATAATTGCATCCACATGTTATCTAAACAATGACAAGCTTGATTTAATATTTAAAAAACAATCAGTATAATTTGCCATATTGACAGAATTAGAAAAAAATACAATTATCTTAATAGCTGCAGTAAAAGAATTTGACAAATTCAGTATCACTCATAAAAAACCAACAAAAATGGTATCACAGAGAATATCTCCAACCTCAAAGGCCATCTTCAAAAAAAAAATACAGATAAACATCATGTTTAGTTGTAAAAGACTAAATGCTTAACAATTAATATAGGGAGCAAGGCAAGTTTGGCCACTGTCAACATTTTTATTTACCATTGTTCTAGAGCCTGTAGCCAAATCTAACTAGGCAATAAAAATAAAAAGAGTGTAATATAAAATACAAACAAAGAAGGAAAACTATATTTACAGAAGAAATAATCAGGCTTATAGACAATTCTAAGGATTTGTAAAAAAAAAACCAAAACAGAGAAAACTAACTGTGATAGCTAAAACAAGTTTAGCAACATCACAATATGTACTATGGATATACAAAAACGTATAATTACATTTCTATATACTATGTAAACAGTTGGCAGTTGAAATTAAGAAAACAATATCATTTATTATAGTATCATAAACCAGGAAACACTTAGGCATACATTTGACAAAACATGGGCAAGATCCATTTAGTGAGAACCAGAAAGTATTGTTCAGGAAAATTAAAGGTTTTTAAGTGAAAAGACTTAATATTGTTAAGAGGTTTTAATTCTTTCCAAAATTTTTCTGTATATAAATTTAATATTCAAATATTAAATATTCAATAAATTTAATTGAAGTGCCAAATAAAATTTCAGTAGGCATTTTTTAATTGGCCAACTGATTCCAAAATCTATTTGAAAATGCAAAAGACCTGGAATAACTAAAGCTTTTTAGAGTAAGTTGGAGACTTTTACTACCTAATTTTGATATTTATTATAAAGTTAGAAAGAAATAGACTAGAAAGGCCAAAAATAAAGTCAGAGATATCTGGCAAGTTGATTTTCAACAGAGATTCCTAGGTGATCCAATGGGGAAGCTAAAGAGCTTCAATCAATAGTGCTGAAAGAACTGAACAGTCATATGACTATATGTGCAATTATATATACATACACACACACACATATATATATATATACACTTGATACTTACCTTACATTATATAAAAATGAAATTGAAATGGTTTGTAGGCCTAAATGTATGTCTAAAGTTATAAAACTTTTGAAAGAAAATATGAGATAAATATTTACAAACAAAAAGTAGGCAGATGCATCCTAATTTGGACACAAAAGTACAAACGATAGGAGATAAAAACAGGTACACTTCATCAAAATTTTTAGATTTTGGTTTTTGAGAGTTACTATGAATTCACAAATTAGTAGAAAATATTGATTTTATATATATTTATATATACTACATATATATTATATGTACTACATATATATCTCATATATATAATATGGGATTACATCCTGAACCACACAGAACCTCTGCAATTTAATAAAATTTTGGCAAAAAAATTCTTTGAACACACATACTTCACTAATGAAGAAATACCATACAAATGACCAATAGGTATATGAAAAGATGCTCAGCATAATTGGTCATTAGGAAAATAAGAATTAAAACTTATTTTATATAAATATTTTTGCATCTATAAAATCAAAATTACAATTACCATATGGCCAAGCAGTTATACTTTGACCACTTATCTAAGAAAAAAAATATATGTAGATTTATATTTATCCACATAAAGACTTTACACATATATTCATAGCAGCTTTATTCAGAATAACCAAAACCTGGTAACAACCCAAATGTTCATCAACAGATGAATGACTAAACAAGGTTTGGTATATAAATACAACAGAGAAGTACTGGCCAATTAAAATGAGTTATACTGATTTATACAACACTTGATATAAACAATATAAATAGCATACACTGATAAACACAACTCCATCGATGAATATTAAAAATATGGTGAGGTATAGATAGTAGTTAGAAAAATTTCTATAGTGGAGATTCTGTTTATATTAAACTATAAAATACAAACTGTAATGATAATAAGGAGGTCAATGGCTTTGGGGGACTGGGAACAAAGGGGACAATTGATTGAAAAGGAGTATAAGGTGTCTCAGTTGTACAAGGTGTACAAGGCCTGGATGTCTTAGTTGTTTAAGTGTCGGGCTCTTGATTTTTGGCATAGGTCTTGATCTCAGGGTCCTGGGATGGAGCCCTGCATCAGGCTCCCTGCTCAGCAGGGAGTCTACTTGTCTCCCTCTCCCACTTCCCCTTCCCCTGCTTGCTCTGTCTCTCTCAAATAAACATATAAATCTTTAAAAAAGAAAAATGGACAAGATGATTCCTTGGAATGATAGAATTGTTTTGTATCAATTTAATTTATTATGGTGCTTACATATGCATTTTCATTTGTCAGAACATATCAAAAGGTACTTTTGGATGGATGTCTTTATTTGTATATAGATTATACCTCCAAGAAAGCTTTTCTAAATCAGAAGCAAAGACATTTTTAATAAAGATTTCAGCTAGAGGTCTGGAATCCTACAGATCAGTGTTTGAATCTCAGCTCTGCCATCAATTTCACTCAAGTTAGCTATTCTCTCTGGACTTCCTTTTTCTTCATATGTAAGGCAGATATGATCATGGACCCTAACTCTTAGGATAAGGAGAGGAAAAAATGAAGACTTGCATGTAAATTACATAAGCTAATGCCAGTATAAATGGTATACAATTCGATATATTGTAGCTTGAACTTTGGAGGGAATTAGACTTATCCCTAAACTATCTTCCAACAAATTTATAGCAAGTTCAGCATTTCAAATTCATGGTTGGATAAAATTTGACTGACTAAACCCTAGAGTTTACTTGTGTGCATTTTGAGACACTTAATACTATTCAAGAGAATATCTGAGACATCCTAGGGAGACCTTCTCAGCAGATTCATAGAGCTGCAAATTACTTTTGTGCACAAACAAGAACATGACTGTGATGAGAGAGGGTAAAGCTTGCCCAGTCACAGCGGAGTTAGCCACAGAGGTTAATAACGCTATCTGCTAGGAAGCTATAGTTATAGGATGCAAGTTATATTGTGTTATCAAAGAGCCTATCCAGAAAAATCAAGGCTATATAAGAATATATATGGAATTATATATAACTGGATAGACTATTGTGAATTCAAAATCAATACATGATTTGATAAATTCTTATTGACTCAGAATACACTAGATATGATGCAGCCTCTAATGTGCCTAATACACATACAAAGCAATTTGTATAATGGACTGTATCCATTTTGCTTTTTTTCTCATATTTTATTTGTCCTCAGGCATTTTATTAATTTTACTACCCATGTGAAGGAAAGAGCTATGTAAGTATTCTTTGATGACACTATTTGAATTGATGTTTAAGTTTGTATGGCGCTTTATATATGTATATTTGCTTCCAACATTCATTGGATTTTACAGTTGAGAAGTGAGCTTTCTTTTCTATACTTTTGTGCTATTTTGAAGTTATTAATTATTGAATAAATATTGAATTTAATTTTATCATTAAAGTTATGATTATATAAAAATTAGAGATTGTACATCTAGATATGTAAATAAATTATATTTTGTTGTGATTATATATTAAAAGTACTTAAGTTTTCAAATAAAAAACAATAATTTTTCTTTAATGGAAGGAAAATGCTTATAATTCTGAGGAACTTTTGACATATTAAGTTAGCCAACTTCTGAAAGCTAGGATAGATATTTCTGGATTTTCCCTTATATGAAATGATTGAACTCTATTCAATGAAATGAAAAGATATAGAGCTCTCCATGCTATAGCCAATGTATCTACCAACATTTTCATAAAATACAGGTTTGTGGAGAAATGTGTATATATTGTGATATTTTTTTAACTCAATTCATGGGAGATCAATCAATAAATAATAATCTCCTGCTCATAAAAAAGTAAAAACAATCATGTCATCACTTAATAAAGGGTACCTAAACATAAGACAGGAAAAAATATTTTCATTTATTTTATAATTCTAAAGTGTTAATGATATTTAATATATTATTTACAAAATAGAATGTCTCTTTAAAAATCATAGTTATATGCATGAAAATACATAACTAATACGTTAAAAGTTGTTACAAAATAAAGGAGAACCGTCGTAACAAAAATGAGTATTGAAGATCATAAAGACCTGGAAAAGCCATGCTAGAATGAATCTGTCTGATACTTGAGAATAATTAGACTCTATTTTATAACCTCCTTTAGGTTTAACATGGGATGTTTGGTTCACTTGTTTTGTTTCTTGAGACTTTGACATCACTTGTATAATTCATTATCCAATTCTTAGGTCTTTCTGTAAACTAAATATATCTGTGTCTTTTCCATTGAATGTGTAATTTTGTGCTCCTCTGTCCTGCAAAGAAGCTCACTGCTCTTTTTCTTCAGACCTAGAATTTCTGTAATACTGCTTTTCTTAGATTCAAAAATAATAAAGTGTTCAAAATGAAACTAAATATTTGTTTACATAAGGGTTTGAACATTAAAAGATTTATATACCTAAGTTTAAAGTTGGTAATCATTTATTCATTCATCAAATACCTAGGAAGTCACAGGTATGCATGCAGCAGGTACTATGTTAGGCACTGAGAATGTCATGTTGAGGAACCAAAAAAATCACTTGGGTGATACAAATTATCTTGAAAACTATCAAAAATTTTAATACATGTGTGTTAAAGGGAACTTTTTTCTGCAAAAATTTACATATTAACAACCTATGAATCATAATTTTATAAAACTTTGATTTGAGTCAAACAGTTGATGGAAATGTTAAGATGTTATGATCATAAATAAAAAGAATCTTAGAAAAATCTAATTAGCATTATTCCAAATTATTATTATTATTCAGTATAAAATATTGCATAAAAACTTTAATTTTTATTCCACATTAATTCATTATTGTAGCTGTTTTTAAAAAAAATTTCCTTATAACAATATACAATGACAACTTAAAATACATGAGGCATTGGGTTTTTAATTATTTATTTGCAGGAAAGTTGGCCCTTTATATAAAAGACTGTATATTATTTTCCACTCTCTTAACATTAATTTTTTTTTCCTGAGAAATCTGGGATGCTTTCATCACAAATTTTGGTCTTGCAACTCTTTTCAGACATATAAAATAAGAGAACACACTTGGGGAAAAAAGGAATTTCTCAAAACTCCCTAATGTTTCACATATTAGGTTACAGTGTGTGTATATGCGCTCTTTAACTTCCTTTTCTGGGAAATAAGGTACGAAGTAAGTAGGATGATTTTCCTCTGAATTTATGTTACAGGAATCTAATCATCATGGTAAATTGTTAATGACTAATAGCCCTCTAACCTGCTTTATGTCTATACAGCCACAGAATCAGGTTAAGTTCACTGAAAATTTCATGGCTTTAGCATTTAATATTAAAGTTGGCAGTGAAATATGAATATTTTGAATGCCACTTCTGTATTGAAGAAAACACACATCATAAGAAACCTCTTGTTTTTAACTTCTAATTCATTCCACATCACCAGAACATATTCATTTTTAATATTTCTCAAATATTTTTTTGCTGGGAGAAGAAACAGTGGGGTTAACATTTAATGTAAAGATCTTTTCTAGTGAAATAGTGTGCTTGAAGGAAATCACTAGAGATTAGCTGGATGAGTCTGACTCATGACAAGGGGTGATCTTGACAGGAAAACGATGACCTACCCTCTCAAAACATCTTTAATAAGAAAAATGTGTGCTTAATATCTAGGGAGAGAATGGAGCATTAGAACAGAAGTTATAAATTCAAGTGAATCTGCTAACTCTTTTTCTCCCTGGGACCAACTTAAGACATCTTAACCACCATAATTTCTGAAACATCCTAAGCTACAGATACACAGACATATCCATAGCAGGAGCTCTAAATATAGAATTGCATTTTACAATGAATTCTGACCATATACTTCAGCATAAATTTGCATTCCTTGAAATCTGTAAAATTCTTCTCCTGGCATTTCTGTTTGTTATTTGGATTTAATGGGTCTGACCTATGCAGAAAAGGATTTCAGGGGATTGAATATCTGTTTAGGGAGAACAGCCTGGCTTAGTAAACTAAGAATCAGAAGTTGTGACTACCAATTTTATAGCGATTTGATTTATAGCAGAATTCACTGCAAGAAAGGGTATGTAAATTTTTTATTAATTCTTAGAAGACATGTTAGTATAGTGCAGAGTTTCCCACAAAGCTAATTGCCCTGGAATTAGCTTTTGTGGAATGTAAGAAATTCTGTAATTTTATAATTTTTTATGTTGGGCAATTTCAGATAATTATTTGAATGCAAAGTTTTATAGCCTTATGAATCAGCATTTTCTTTGTTGAAGAAGGACATGTCATTTGTTTAATATATGCTTTGCTGGCTAAACACTGTGGCTATTTATTTATTTATTTAAATGTCATTATTCAGACAGATTCCTTTGTGAGTACTCTTTATTTTTGCTTGAAACTGAATTCCATTACAGATAATCTGTCTAAATAAATAGTATTGCAGTGAGTTGAATATGATCCAGTTTGCATGTTGAGTGCAAAGATGCAGTTGCTTTGAATCAGCAGACTTTTACAAGTTGCAAATGTTTTCTAACTTCTTTCTGACTCATTAAAGCTTTTATAAATCTACCCAAATGTTTCTTACCCAGAGGACAATGATTATAGAAAGATGACAAAAGGCAACTGTTCAACTATGTTGCCCTGAGAGATCTATAAAGTAATTTCTTATTCTTTCAGTAAAAGTTTCTTCGGTTATTATCCACTTTTCTTAATAACCACACATATTTTTCAACACATACACACACACACTTGTATTTGGAGTCAGATGATCATGTAACATTAATGTTTACATCAAAGCATTTTGTTAGATTACAACTTTTAAAAGATCTTAAAATCAGCAACATTCCAGGCAATTTTCATTGAATTATAAACTTTGGCAAATCTACTTGTTTATCAAACAGTTGCACAAAGGATTTCTAAAAATATTAAAAAATACCTAATAGGAAATTTTCCAACAATTATGCAAAGAATAAAGTTTTTGTGGTTTCTTATTAAATTTTTGAAGAATATATTGTAAATCTCAAGAGACTGAATGTAATATATGCAATAATTGTTCTAACTGCAATTTGTGTCTACTGGAATAATAAAACAACAGCCACAATTACAATAAATGGGATTGTTAATTATGGAACTAATTTCACAACTACAGTTCCATAATCTAGGAAAATGCATAATATTAAGTGATTAAAATATGGAATGTGTTAAAGGACCACATTAGTTTTACACACCAAACATTTGTAGACAACCAACTTCCCAGAAAAATATATATAAATATACGTAAATGTATGATATATATAGTTCTCCATGCCACACAGTGGAAACATAGTAGTACAGAGAGCTTATTTAGAAAAAAAATATGTAAGTATGTCTTATCCTAGATATAGATACTTAGAAACACCTAAACAAGAATAAAGTTTGCTATTATTCCCTTGTGGCATTGATGCTGTTGACCCATGACCATGAGGACACGCTCTAAATTGTTTTGTTTTATTTTAATACAAGTAATGAATCTCCTTTCAAAAGAAGCATATTTTCCTGGCCAGAATAAGGTATCCTTGAACCAGAAATAACTGCCATGTTTTCAACTGAGTTAACAATAACAGAAGCAAAACATGTAAAATTTTGGCAGGTACCAAATTTCTTAGTGAAAACTTAAAGCTTCACTAGAATTGATGGATGGGAATGAGGAACTTGTTGCAACCAAAATTTAAATTTAGGTGTCATAGCCAACAATAATGTTATCAGTATTCCCAAAATTTTCAGCCTTCTTCTATAACAAGCTGTGATGTTTCCAGTAATATCAGATATCAGGAAGTTTTCAAGACCAATAGTATTTAACTATGTGGATTAAAAATTTCACTTTTAGCTGTATGAGTATCAGAGAAATTAAGAATGAAACAATCAGATACATGGAATCAGGGAGTCATGGGAGAAAACTTGTCTCCAGGCAATATGTCATAGTATTAGTTATGTTTCTACAACACAAAAAATTAAAATCTATTCAGCGAAGTAAGCAAAACACACATGAAAACACTCACTAAGATGGCACATCTCTTTGTATACATCTCTAGAGATATGAGTAGAAATGCAAAAAATTAACAAATTAAAGTTATTTTAAATGAGGGACTCCTCAGTCATCCCTTCACTTCATTCATCACTGTCTTCATCAACACATCATTTTATACATTCATTAGTTCATTAAACATTTGCTAAATCTTGGATTCATGCCAGGCAGAGTTTGGTTACATAGGATACCTCACTGACAAGACACAATCTCTGCCCATAAGAACATAGTCAAAAAAGAGAGATAAACAAGCAAACCTTAAAGTTGCAGTAGAGAATGAACAATACAACCATGAAATTGTATACAGAAATATAGAAATAGAAGAAAACAAGGGACCCAACTCTATTGGATGGGTTAGAAAAGGATATTTATGGTTCTTTATTGCTAGAACAAACCTATATGTTGAGGAATTTGTAGAGTTTAAAATTTAAAAATATATTGATTAATAGGAGAAAGAACTCTTAAGATTGTATCAATGAAGTTAAAGAGGAGATTCACAGAAAAAGAAGATTGTGCTGGTTTTTAAAAATATATGAAGATATCAGTGAAAATGCTGCAATGAGTCAGAGAAAGATGGTAGATAAAGAAGCTTTATTGTTCGTGTATCAATTCTGTACTGGTATATAACAAACTATGCCAATGCTTTGTGACTTAAAATAACTGTAGACTTAACTATTGTTCATAAGGCTATGGGTTGGAAATCCAGGCATTTTTTTCTTCTGATTTCAGCTAGGAGGATCATACTGTTGTGACTATCTGAAAGCTTGAATAAGTTGGAGGACTTAACATGACCTCAGTGCTAGCAGGTGGTGTTGGCTGTCAGGTGGGTTGCCTCAGTTCTCATCCACATGGATGTTTATCCTTTAGTTGTTAGAACTTTTTAATAGCATGATAATTTTAGGGTTCCAAAGGATCAAGAATGGAATTTGTAACACTTCTTTTAAAAAAAATTTTTTTAAGTAATTTCTACACCCAATGTGGGGCTCAAACTTAGAATCCCAAGATCAGGAGACACACTGCTCTACTGACTGAGTGATCCAGGCACCCCTGTAACACCTATTAAGTATAATATCTGAAATTTCAACAGTGTTAATTCTGCTACATCCTATAGACAAAGCAAATCACAAAGCTTTAATTCAGGAGAGAAGAAAAGTAGACAAATGAGAAATGTTTTACAATGAGTTAGATCAACTATATAGAAACTCTACAGTACGTCAGAATTTTAAGTTAGGAAGGATAAACCAGTGGGTATAGAATTGAAAGCAAGCAAAGACCAAGTTTTTTGTTATAGGCCTGGGGACACTGGCAACAGAGGAGTCATAATATAGTGAGAAGGCAGCTAATGGAATGAATAGAATAGTAGACAATAAAAATGGAAGATATAGTCTGTCAAGGATGAGGTATACTATACCTGTGAGAATTGGTGATTGCTCAAGTAATTGTTTGATGTTTGAGATTGAGTTGAATAAGTTAGAAAATTCACATTCTTTGTCTTACTAGTTTTCTGATGGCAGCAATTTTGGACTAATAATGAGTATAGTGTGAGATTTAAATTGATGCAGAAGTTTGTCTCCCTTTTATTCACTATACCACATTATGATTGGAGTATAGGGTATCACTTCATTATCAACAAATTGTTTAAGTAGCAAATATAGTCTAGGATTTAGATTAGTAACATACACACCAATATTCAAAGAGCAATATTTGAGTGATTTTTAAGAAAGTATTTAGTACAATAAAATTTTACCAAACCAAATCCTCCAGCATATAAAATTTATACATTATGACCACATAGGATATATCCCAGGAGTGTAAGGTTGATTTAACATGCAAGAATCAATTAATGTAATACATTGTATTGATAGACTAAAGAACGAAAATCATGTATTCATACATAGCAATAGATGGAGAGAAAGTATTTGACAAAAAACAATGCTCATTTATATTAAAAAAAACTCAACAAACACAATCTGATAAAGGTCACATATAAAAGACCTATAGTTAACATCATTAATTATGAATGACTGGATACTTTCCCTAGAGAAAAGGCAAAGATGCCCACTTGCACCACTTTTTTGTTTTTGTTTTTAGTAGACTCCATGTTCAGTGTGGAGCCCAATGCAAGGACCCTGAGATCAAGACCTGAGCTGACACTTAGTGACTGAGCTACTGAGGCACACCCACAGTTGTACCACTTCTATTCAACATTGTTCTGGAGGTTTTAGAGAGTGAAATCGGGCAAGAAAAAGAAATCTAAGCATTATTCTGGAAACAAAGGAGTAAGATTTTTTTATTCATGATAATATGGAGTCCTTCCCCCAATCTATCTTGAACATTAGTTCAGAAAGTTCACAGGTTACAAGATCATATTGATACGAAAATCAACTGCATTTCAACATGCAAGTGATGAACAAACCAATAATAAAAGTAAGAATGCAGTTCCATTCACAATGCTTTCAAAAATGAAAAACATAGGAATAAATTTAACAAAAGAATTGCAAAAACAATTCACTGAAAGTCATATAAGAACATTAAAATAACTTACAGAAGACATAAATAAGTAAAAGACATAAACAGTAAATCCTTTGTTCATGAATTGGAAGATTTAATATTATTAGGATAGTAATTCTCTCCATTAATCAATATATTTAATTTAATCCTTACTAAAGTTATAACAGGTTTTTTTCTTGCAGAAATTGGTAAGCTGATCTCAAAAACTTTAAAAACCCGAAAGACCTAAAGTCATCAAGACAATTTTGAAAAAAAGAACAAAATCAGAGTGCTTTCATTTTCTGACTTTAAAGATTATATGAAGTTACATATACATATAGATCATTTTATATTTTACTACTATTATATATCTTATGCATACTATTTACTATAATATATATACAAATAGTATTTGGTGTATGATCAATCGATAGATGATAGATAGATAGATAGATAGATAGATACACATATAGTTATACATATAGATACCTTTGGCATAAGGATACATGTAATGATTAATAGAATGGAATTGAAGTCCAGAAATAAACTCTAACATTTATGGTCAAGAAAACTGTAACTTTTCAAAAAGGTGGAGGGATTTAGTAAGAAAAGGACAATATTTTCAACAATTGACCTCCACAGGAAAAAAGATTGGCTCTTGTCTCCTACTACAAACAATACAACTCAAAATGGATGGTAGGGGCACCTGGGTGCTCAGTTGTTTAAGCCTCCGACTCTTGATTTCAGCTCAGGTCATGATCTCAAGGCTGTGAGAATGAGCCCAGTATCAGGCTCTGCACTGGGTTTGTAGCCTGCTTAAGATTCTCTCCCTCTACCCATCCACCCCCGCAAAAAATTTTTTAAGTAAAAATTAAAAAAATAAAAATTAAATTTAAAAATGAGTTATCACGGTAATAAATTTTTTTAGAAGAGAACACAGGAGAGAAATCTAACACCTTGTGTTAGACAAAGATTTCTTAAGGCAAAATAACAAAACCTTTATATGTAAAGATAAAGAAATAAATAGAATCTCATCAAAATTCAAAATATTTTTACTTTAAAGGAAAGCATTATGAAAATAAGCTAACAATAAGGTGGAAGAAAATATTTCAAAAGCACAGACCTGATAAACTCCTTATATTTAGAATAAATAAAGAATAAACCACCCAATAATAAGATAAAAACGCCAATGAAAACATAGGCAACAGATTCAGAGTCACAAAAGAAAAATACATAAATGTCTAATACACATATAAACACATACTCAGCATCATTAGTTATTAGAGAAATTAAAAATAAAATCACAATAATATGCTATTTCCTAACTATTATTATGTAGTAAAACAAAGAGGAAGGAAGGAAGGAAAAGAAAATGGATAATAGCAAATGTGGTTGAAGATCAGAGAAACCAGGATTCTCATACTTCGCTGGTGGGAAGGTAAAATTGTACAGCCAACTTTGAAAGCAGTTTGCCAGTTTTTTAAAAAAGTGAAACATAAATTCACCCAGCATATTCCACTCCTGGGTATGTATCCAAAAGAAATAAAAACATATGCCCACACAGAAAAGATTTGCTCATTAAATAAATGTTCATAGAAGCATTACTCATAATAGTCACAATTAGAAATGGCCTAAATCCATCAACTAATAGAGACATAGACAAAAAGTTGTATATCCATGCAATGGAGCATGAGTTGCAATAAAAAGGAATGAATTGCTGATAAATGCTACAGCATGGATGAAACTCAAACACAATATGCTCAGTGAAATATCAGTCATAAGAGATCAGACTATATGATTCCATTTATATGAATGAAAACTCAATTATGGTGATGTTTGCATAATAACAATTTATTGAACAAAAATTTAATTGAATTCTTGAAAATATAAGTAAAACATGCCTCAAAGTTAAAAAAAAAAACAATACAAATAAAGCAAAGCTATTTTATTGAACACCCAACTCTGAGTTGGGCCACTACAGAAAAATAAGAATGACAACTAGTGGAAAGTTCTCTAGACCGAATGTCAAAACATGAGATTCTTTGTGCCAGCTACTCCTTGCCAATAAAAATGTTGTGTTTGCAAGTACCTTAACATTTCTGAACCTCAGTGTCTCTGTCTGTTATACAAGTAGATTGGGATAGGTGATTCCTAAAAACTTTAGTTACTTATAAAAACCCATGAGTCGATTCATTTATTTAAAATTATTGGAAGCAAAAACAATTATAGGAAGCATCCATAAAATCATAGGATGAAGTGTTAAACTCTGAAATAACATTCACCAAAACTTCACCAATTTTCTTCCTTTTCTTTTATTTATTTTTATTGAAGTGCAATTTGCCAACAAATACCCAGTGCTCATCCCATCAAATGCCCCCCTCAGTGCCCATCACCCAATCACCCCATCCCTCTGCCCACCTCCCCTTTCCCTGAGTTAGGAGTCTCTCATGTTTTGCCTCACTCTCTAATTTTTCCCACTCAGTTCCCCTCCTTTCTCCTATAATCCCTTTCACTATTTCTTATATTCACCCTATGAGTGAAACCATATGATGATTGTCCTTCTTCGATTGACTTACTTCACTCAACATAATCCCCTCCGGTTCCATCCACGTTGAAGCAAATGGTGGAGATTCATCATTTCTAATGGCTGAGGAATATCCAATTGTATACAGAGACCACAGCTTCTCCATCCATTCATCTGTTGATGGACACTGAGGCTCCTCCCACAGTTTGGCTGTTGTGGACATTGCTGCTAGAAACATCGGGGCGCAGGTGTCCCGGCGTTTCACTGTATCTGTATCTTTGGGGTAAATCCCCAGGAGTACAATTGCTGGGTCGTAGGGCAGATCTATCTTTAACTCTTTGAGGAACCTCCACACAGTTTTCCAGAGTGGCTGCACCAGTTCACATTCCCACCAACAGTGCAGACGGTTCCCCTTTCTCGCATCCTCTCCAACATTTGTGGTTTCCTGTCTTGTTAATTTCCCCCATTCTCACTGGGGTGAGGTGGGATCTCATGGTGGTTTTGATATGTATTTCCCTGATGGCCAGTGATGCGGAACATTTTCTCATGTGCCTATTGGCCATGTCTATGTCTTCTTTGGTGAAATGTCTGTTCATATCTTCTGCCCATTTCATGACTGGATTGTTTGTTTTTTTGCTGTTGAGTTTAATAGTTTCTTTATAGATCTTGGATCCTAGCCGTTTATCTGATGTGTCATTTGCAAATATCTTCTCCCATTCTGTAGGTTGTCTTTCAGTTTTGTTGACTGTTTCTTTGCTGTGCAGAGGCTTTTTATCCTGATTAAGTCCCAATAGTTCATTTTTGCTTTTGTTTCTTTTGCCTTCATGGATGTATCTTGCAAGAAGTGCTGCGGCCAAGTTCAAACAGGGTCTTGCCCATGTTCTCCTCTAGGATTTTGATGGATTCTTGTCCCACATTGAGATCTTTCCTCCATTGTGAGTTTATTTTTGTGTCTGGTGTAAGAGAATGGTCCAGTTTCATTCTTCTGCATGTGGCTGTCCAGTGTTCCCTGCACCATTTATTGAAGAGACTGTCCTTTTCCAATGGATAGTCTTTCCTGCTTCATCTAATATTAGTTGACGATAGGGTTGAGGGCCCATGTCTGGGTTCCTTATTCTGTTCCATTGATCTATGTGTCTGTGTTTGTGCCAGTACCACACTGTCTTGATGACCACAGCTTTGTAGTACAACCTGAAATCCAGCATTGTGATGCCCCCAGCATTGGTTTTCTTTTTCAATATTCCCCTGGCTATTCAGGGTCTTTTCTGATTCCACATAAATCTTAAGATTATTTGTTCCAACTCTCTGAAGAAAGTCCATGGTATTTTGATAGGGATTGCATTGAATGTGTAAATTGCCCTGGGGAGCATTGACATTTTAAGAATATTAATTCATCCAATCCATGAGCATGGAATATTTTTCCATCTCTTTGTGTCTTCCTCAATTTCTTTCAGAAGTGTCCTGTAGTTTTTAGGGTATAGATCCTTTACCTCTTTGGTTAGGTTTACTCCTAGGTATCTTATGCTTTTGGGCGCAATTGTAAATGGGATTGACTCCTTATTTTCTCTTTCTTCAGTCTCATTGTTAGTGTATAGAAATGCCACTGATTTCTGGGCACTGATTTTGTGTCCTGCCACACTGCCGCATGGCTGTATGAGTTCTAGCAATCTTGGGGTGGAGCCTTTTGAGTTTTCTACATATAGTGCCATGTCATCTGCAAAGAGGAAGAGTTTGATTTCTTCTTTGCCAATTTTGAGTGCCTTTTATTTCTTTTTGTTGCCTGACTGTTGAGGCTAGGACTTCTAGTACTATGTTGAATAGCAGTGGTGAGAGTGGACATCCCTGTCGTGTTCCTGATCTTAGGGAAAATGCTCTTAGTGTTTCCCCATTGAGAATGATATTTGCTGTGGGCTTTTCATAGATGGCTTTTAAGATGCTGAGGAATGTTCCCTCTATCCCTACACTCGGAAGAGTTTTGATCAGGAATGGGTGCTATATTTTGTCAAATGCTTTCTCTGCATCTATTGAGAGGATCATATGGTTCTTGTTTTTTCTCTTGTTGATATGATCCATCACGTTGACTGTTTTACGAGTGTTAAACTAGCCTTGCATCCCGGGGATAAATTCCACTTGGTCATGGTGAATAATCATCTTTATGTATTGTTGGATCCTATTGGCTAGTATCTTGTTGAGAATTTTTGCATCTGTGTTCATCAGAGTTATGGTCTATAACTCTCCTTTTTGGTGGGGTCTTTGTCCAGTTTTGGAATCAAGGTTATGCTGGCCTCATAAAACGAGTTTGGAAATATTCTGTCCCTTTCTATCTTTTAGAACAGCTTTAGTAGAATACGTATTGTTTCTTCTTTAAACAGTGTTTCTGGTCTCTATTTCATTGAGTTCTGCTCGAATCCTTATTATCTCCCTCCTTCTACTGAATGTAGGCTTTATTTGCTGTTCTTTCTCAAGTTCCTTTAGGTGCAAGGTTAGCTTGTGTATTTGTTGTTTCCAATTTTTTTGAGGGAGGCTTGTATTGTGATGTATTAGAAGGAAATACATCCCTCTGAGGACTGCTTTTGCTGTATCCCAAAGATTTTGAATGGTTGTATCTTCATTCTCATTAGTTTCCATGAATCTTTTTAATTCTTTTCATATTCCTGGTTGACCCTTTCATCTTTTAGTAGGATGTTCTCTAATTTCCATGTGTTTGAGTTTACAAATGTCTCCTTGTGACTGAGTTCTAGTTTCAAAGCATTGTGGTCTGAAAATATGCAGGGGAAAATCCCAATCTTCTGGTATCGGTTGAGACCTGATTTGTGACCCAGTATGTGGTCTATTCTGGAGAAAGTTCCATGTGCACTTGAGAAGAATGTGTATTCAGTTGTGTTCAGATGCAAAGTTCTGTAAATATGTGTGAAATCCACCTGGTCCAGTGTATCATTTAAGGCCCTTGTTTCTTTGCTGATGGTGTGCTTATAATATCTGCCATTTGCAGAAAGTGCCGAGTTGAAGTCTCCTACTATTAGTGTATTATTATCTAAGTATGTCTTTACTTTGGTTATTAATCGATTGATATACTTGGCAGCTCCCACATTAGGGATTGTTAGGTCCTTTCGTTGGATAAACCCTTTAAGTATGATACAGTGTCCCTCTTTATCTCTTACTACAGTCTTTGGGTTAAACTCTAATTTATCTGATATGAGGATTGCTACCTCAGCTTTCTTTTGAAGACCATTTGAATGGTAATCGGTTCTCCACCCCTTCATTTTCAGGCTGGAGGTGTCCTTAGATCTAAAAAGAGTCTCTTGTAGACAGCAAATAGATGGGTCTTATTTTTTTTTTATCCAGTCTGAAACCCTGTATCTTTTGATGGGATCATTTAGCCCATTCATGTTAAGAGTAACTATTGAAAGATATGAATTTTTTCATCGTAATACCTATTCAGTCCCTGTTTTTGTGGATTATTTATTTGGACTTCCTCTTTCTTTTACAGAGTCCCCCCTTAGTATTTCTTGCAGAGCTGGTTTGGTGGTCACATATTCTTTCAGTTTCTGCCTATCTTGGAAGCTCTTTACCTCTCCTTCTATTCTGAATGAGAGCCTTGCTAAATAGAGTATTCTTGGCTGCATGTTCTTCTCATTTAGGACCCTGACTATATCCTGCCAGCCCTTTCTGGCTGCCAGGTCTCTGTGGGGAGGGCTGCTGTTAACCTAATATTTCTCCACATATAAGTTAGGGATTTCTTGTCTCTTGGTGCTTCAAGGATTTTCTCTTTGTCTTTGGAATTTGCAATCTTCACCATTATATGTCGGGGTGTTGATGGATTTTTGTTTATTTTTGGGGGAGAGTCCTCTCTGTCTCCTAGATCTGAATGCCTGTTTCCTTTCCCAGATAGAGAAATTCTCAGCTATGATTTGTTCAAATATACTTCGTGGTCCTCTCTCTCTCAGCCTCTTCTGGAACCCCAATTATACGTATATTCTTCCTTCTCAAGATATCACTTATTTTCCTAAGCCTTTCCTCATGGACTCTTGTTTTTCTCTTTTTTCCTCAGCTTCTTTTGTTACCATCAACTTGTCTCCTATGTCACTCACTCTCTCTTCTACCCCATTAGCCCTATCAGTTAGAGCACCCAGTTTGGACTGTATCTCTGACAAAGTATTTTTAATTTCGGTTCTGTAGTAAGAGAATATGTAGGTCCTTTCTGCTCTTTTCTAGAGCCACCAGAATTTTTCTAATTGTACTTCTAAATTATATATCTCTGACATAATATTTAAATCCATGTCCAGCAATTCTTTGGCAGAGAGTATCACTTCTGGTTTCTTTCTTTTGTGGCAAATTCTTCTTTCTAGTCATTTTGTTGCTCTCTCTTCCACCTCATTAACCCTAGCAGTTAGGGCCTCCAGTGTGGATTGCATCTCATTTAATCTATTTTTAATTTCATCCTAATTAGATCTCAATTCTGCAGTAACAAAGTCTCTAGAGTCCTTTTGCTTCTTTTCCAGAGCCAACAGTAGCTTTAAAATTGTACTTCTGAACTGAATTGCTGACATTGTATTGAAATCCAAAATCTTTAAGTGTGGGCAAATAATACTGTTTCTGGTCTGTGGGCTTTTTGTGTGTGCGCGCACTATTCTTCCTTCTACTCATTTTGTGCAGTGCAGAGTGGCTATATGAGTGGGTTGAGTCAAAAAGGTCAACCATGACCTAAGTAAAATGCACCCTAGATGATTCTGAAGAGGTCAGAGACCAGAAAATAAAAGAAAAAGAAAAACAGAAAATAAAAGTACTACTAAAGTGAAAAATAATTTTAAAACAAAGTAGTAAAAATAAAAAGCCAAAAAACAAAAATAAAGAAGAAGAAAAAATAAAAAGAAAAAAAAATAAAGAAAAGAGGGAAAAAAGGAGAGGGATGGTGGTGGTGAGGAAGTTGTAGTGGAGGGAGAATGTAGTCTACCTAAGGGGTTCAAGAGGGTGATTCTCTTGGTTTTGAGTGTATTAAGCTCTTTAGGTTAGAAGATGCTCAATCCCAAATTTATATAAAGGAGCAATACTGTGGAGAGCCCCACCATTGGCCACCACAACATAAATGAGATAGATAGAAGAGGGGGGCAGAATGGGAAGGAAGGGAGAATATAATCTCACAGAATGAGCCAGCACAGTGTTCCACTTGGTTCTGGGTGCATACTGGTCATGTTTTAGAAGGTTCTAACTTCCACCATTGTAGAACAAAATGAGGCAGGAAAAAAACAAAAAAACAGAAAACAAATACCCATATCTTGTATATCTATAAAAATTAAATTGAGTATGTTGAAGGGAATCCAGAAGTGAAAAATATATCTAATACATGTTATTGTATAAATATGAAAGTGAAAAAAGAAAAACCTTAAAAATGAAGAGTTAGTAAAATATTGTAGTTAAGGTGGGAAAAGAGAAAAAATATTGGAAGTTTTTAGTATGATATAAAAACGGATTGTAATGGAAAAAGAGGAAAAACTAGGGGGACCCCCTAGTTCTATTATACTATTTTCCCTCAGTCCTGGAGCTTTCCAGTGCTGCTTGGTCCAGAACTTGCTCTTCCCCTGTCCTTCTGGTCTTCTGGGGGCTCTTCCCCTGTCCTTCCAGCCTGCTGTTCTGATTCTCAGGTGATTGTACCTGGGGGAGCTGCACCCCCCCGCCCCCGCCAGGTGCCAGGCTCAGGGGGAGCTGTGTACCCCACAGGAGCCGGGCTCATCGGGAGCTGTGTACCCTGTGAGGCCCCGTCCCCTGTGCCCTCCCACCAGGCAGGAGACAACACCAGGAGGAACAGCAGCGCTGGCAGTGGCCAGCTCCCTACCCTGGGGTCAGCTCCGGGGGAACACCTCCCCACACAGCTCCCAGTCCGCCTCTCCCATAGGGATGGGGGCTCAGCTCCCCGGGGACCCCCCCCTGACCCGGAGCCCCCACCTGACCCCCGGCTTCTCCCTGAGGTCCCGGGGGCTGCACTCCGGCCCTTGACCGAGCCAGGCCTACGGCTCTGCTGCACTCCCCTGCCCTCCCCACCCCCCCGCCATGACCCCAGGATCTGGGGGCGCCCCTGCCCCTCCCCGTCCTGCCGGGCTCCCTGCTGAGTGTGGCTCCCTCTGGGAAGAATCCACCGGGTGCTTCAAGTTCCTGGGGCTCCCGCGCTGGACTTTCCCGGGGACCGTCCCCCTCCCCCACCGGCTTAGCCCGACGCCCTCCCCACCCTCCACTGGATCCCTTTTCATGTATTTATTTATTTCCCCACCTTCCAACCTTGTTAGAAGCGAAAACCCTTGTCTCTGTAGCTTCCGGCCCTTCTGTACGTCTCAGGTCGGATTGGCAGGTGCTCAGGTGGTGTGGACAGTCATCCAGATGAGTTGGGGGTGGGGTGAGCTGAGGACCCTACTCCTCTGTCACCTTGCCCCTCCTCTGCACCAATTTTCTTTCTTTAGCAATTTTGTGTTTTTAAAATGTACTTGCGTGTGTATTTTCTAACTCATTGGACCAACCACATTTTATTGAGTACCCACTATATGTATAAAGTATGAATGCTATGGAAAAAAATAAAATGTATAATATCACCTCAAAAGAATCTTTCATTCTCAAAATAGATACCATAATGGATGATACAGAACTTGCAGAAGAAAGTTAGAAGCGATGGCTCATATATGAGGTATAATAAAACACTAGAATATTTCAGGGCCAGAAAAGATTCTTTAAAACTGGAGCATAAGAAAAGCCTTTGTGGGGGAAATATAATTTGATTTGAACCTTGAAGAATAGATAAGATTCAGGGAAATACCTGGGTGACTCAATGGTTGAGCCTCTGCCTTTGGCCACGGTGTGATCCCAGGGTCCTGGGATCGAATCTCCATCAGGGTCAGGGTCAGGGTCAGATGCTTCTCCCTCTGCCTATGTCTCTATGTCTCTCTCTCTCTCATGAATAAATAAACAAAGTCTAAAAAAAAGATTCATACATGTGAAAATGTGAAGAATTATATCCATTTGGAAAAATTACACAAGTAATATAGGAAAATTCAGAGAAAATATTACAATTTGGCTGTATAGGAATGAAAAAGTGAAATAAAAAATAAAAATATAATGTGGGATGGTACGTTTGACCTGGATTGTAGAAGATTTTGAATGTTAGGAGGCCTTTCATTGATTCTTGATGGATAATTCTCACCAAGTTTTTTAAATTAAGACTATATTCTTAAGACAATTTAAGGTTCATAGCAAATTTGAGAGATGCATGCACATGCATAGATTCCCCTATTGTCAACATTACTCAGTAATATGTGTGTTGTTGTTTTTTAACCGAGGACAAACCTACATTAATATGTCATAATCAGCCAAAGTCCATGGTTTACATTACAACCAAAGTCCATGGATTACATTACTCTTGGCTTTGTACATTACAGGGATTTGAGCAGATGTATAATGACGTGTATCCATCATTATGGTAACATACAGGATAGTTTCACTGCCCTAAAAATCCTCTATGCTTCACTTATCATCTCTGCCCATCTCTAGAAACCAATGATCTTTTATTGTATCCATAGTTTACCCTTTTCCAAATGTCATGTAGTTGAAACTGTATATACAGTAATTAGCCTTTCAGATTGGCTTCTTTCACTTAGTAATATGCATCTAAGTTTCCTCAATGTCTTTTCAAGACTTGATAGTTCATATCTCTTTAATGTTGAATAATATTCTACTGTCTGGACGTACCACAATATATTTATTTACCTACTGAAGGACATCTTAGTTGCTTCCAAGTTTTGGCAACTATGAATAAAGCTGCTATAAATATCCAGGTACAGATTTTTGTGTAGCTTTAAGGTTTTAGTTCTTTTGGTTAAATAGTAAAGAATGCAACTGTTGGATTATGTTTAATTTTGTAAGAAACCACCAAACTGTCTTCCAAAGTGACTGTACCATTTTGCATTGTCACCAGCCATCAGTGTTCTTATTGCTCCATATCCTCACCAGCAGTTGATGTTGTAGTGTTCCACATTTCAGCCATTTTAATAGGTGTATAATGATATCTAATTGTTGTTTTAATTTGCATTTCCCTGATGACCTATTATGTAGAGCATATTTTCATATGCTTGTTTGCCATCTGTCTTTCTTCTCTGATGAAATGTCTATCTTAATGGTTCTTGGAGCATTTTTTAATTGAGTTGTTTTCTGGCTGTTGAGTTTTGAGAGTTCTTTGTGCATTTTAGGTAATAGTCCTTTATCATATGTGTCTCTTGCAAATATTTTCTCCCAGTCTTGGCCTGTCTTCTAATTTTCTTGACATTGACTTTCGCAGAACAGGAGATTTGAATTTTATTGAAGTCCAGTTTAGCATTTACTTTTCTCGTTGATTAGAAGTTTGGTGTTGTATCTAACCACTCATTGCCATACCCAAGGTCTTCTAAATTTTATTTGTTGTCTTCTGAGAGTTTTATAGTTTTTTTTTATATGTGGATCTATGATCCATTTGAGTTAATTTTTGTGCAGTTGTAAGATCTATATTTAGTTCCTTTTTTTCGTGTGAATATCCATCATTTGTTGAGATCATTGCTTCATTTTCTTTCCTTTACACCTCTGTCAAAAGATCAGTGGACTGAATATATGGAAGTATATTTCTGTTCTCTTCTGTCACATTGATCTGTTTGTCTGTTCTCTCCCATACCACACTGTTTTGATTAGCATAGTTTGAAGTTGAGTAGTGTCAGTCTCAGCCTCGTTCTTCTCCTTCAATATTGTGTTGACTATTCTCTTTACCTTTTCATGTAAGTAAGTTAGATTCAGTTTGTTGATGTCTATAAGATCACTTGATGGGGTTTTGATTGGGCTTGCAATGAACCTACAGATCAATTTGGAAATAACCAACATTTGATCAATATTTATTTTTCCTATTCATGAACATGGAATATATCTCCATTCGTTTAGTTTTTTATTTTGTTCATCAGAATTTTATAGTTTTCCTCATTTTGATCTTGTGCATATTTTGTTTGATCCACTAACTTTTGAGTAGCAGAGTAAATTTATCAGAGGTTTACATTAAGAAAATTAATCTAATTGTCCTGAAAGGGAGAAATTGGAAGTTGTCAGCCTGGTTGAAATGCAAGACAATAAAGATGTGAAGTTGATTAGTTGTCATGAAAACAAAGAGTGTAACAAAGATGTCACTGATGTTGCCAAGATAGACTTAATAGAATTTGTTATTCCTTATATAAGACCAGAAGATGCCAAATAATAATAGAAAGTGGTCTAAACTCTTTAACTGTTACTTCATTCAATTCTCCATAGCATTGAATGAAGTAAGAACTATTATCCTCATTTTATAAATTAGAAAACAGTACAGAAGATAATCCAAGGGTCGTGTCTATAACAGAGCATGGCGGGTTTGTTGGAATCTAACATCTGTATCCCACTCTTAAGTCCTCGCCACAAACTGTGTCTTGAACCTTAGTTACTGAAAATATTGTGGTTCTGTGGACATAAATTGGGTACATAGTATGATCAAAGTCCATTTGAGATGGAATAAGAAAAATTGAGTTTGGATAGCTTGTTTTGTTTTCCCTTAATGACGTGTGTGTGTGTGTGTGTGTGTGTGTGTGTCTGTTTCTATTTCGTAAGCTCAGTGCTCATAAAGCCTGTTGGAAAAATATGAATTTCATACAGAAGCTAAGAATATTTAAATAAAAATCCACATTGAAATTCTCAGACTACAGTGCAACTAAGTCACATGGTTCATTACCATCTTCATAGTAGAGATTTTTATTTTTTAATTTCTTTCTTAAAGATTTTTAAAAATGTATTTATTTGAGAGAGAGAAGGGGTGAGAGAGAGAACACAGAGGGAAAGGCTCCCTGCTGAGTAGACAAGCCTGATGCTGGGCTTGATCCAGGACCCAGAGATCATGATCTGAGCCAAAGCCGATGCTTAACCAACTGAGCCACCCATGCACCCTCACAGTGGAGCTTTTTAATTTTTTTTCAAAGATTCTATTTATTCATGAGAGACACACACAGAGAGGCAGAGACAGAAGTAGAGGAAGAAGCAGGCTCCCATGGGGAGCTTAATGTGGGACTTGATCCCAGGACCCCCAGATTACTATTTGAACCAAATTTGAACCAAAGGCAGATGCTCAACCACTGAAACACCCAGGTGTTTCAAAGTAGAGTTTTTAAATAAGAAATTGCATCCTTTTATAAATGGGCAATGCCTTCTATCCCTTCAAGTTGTATATGCTGTATGTATCATTTAAAATCATGTTAAAAAAGTGATAATGTGGAAAATGTTTTACATTTTTTATGAAAAGAAGATTAAATAAACATATTTATAAATTGTGTACATGTGTGCGCATATGTGTAAATCTAAAAAAATAAGTAAAAAGGTATACACAAAATTTTAACTTCAGTTATCTCCTTATAGTGAGGTTGTAAATATATTTTTCTTTCCATTTTGGGCTTTCTTAGATTTTCTAATAATCTGACATGTATTAGGACTTCATTCTATCTAAAATAACTGATAAACTGTTGATGAACTATATCATTCAATTGTTGGTGAAGTTCTGTGCTACTTCTAGTTACTCTGCTCCTAGGTAGAATTGTCATCTCTTAGCCTTATACCTCTTGCCACTTCCCTTCTTGTGTTATCTCAATCTATAGAACTAATTTTTGTATTAATTGTATTTTGCTAACTATCATTTTCACCACTCTGGCTAGGACTGCTTGTTACCTACCCAATATCCATTCTGTACTTCTTCCTTAAAAATAGAACTTTGATTTTGTTGGGAGTGGCATGGCACCCAGTTAAAAACCAAACAAAAAATGAAACAAAACAACAACAACAACTCCCTATGCATCCATACCTCCCTTGAAGATAAACGTGTGTACTATCTGGTCCATATGTGCTGTGTGGGAGCAGTTGGTAGGAACTTGTCATAAGCTACTAAAAGAGGGTTCAGACTCAGCAGACACATGTCCTAAATTATAAGCCTTTTATTTTCTTTTTACTTCAATATGAAATTCAGACATGATCGCGGGTGATGTAATAATTCTAAAAAATAATAATTCTTTACTTTGAAAATTACTGTTAGAATTTACTCTATTTTCATGATATATTCTCATTATCTAAGAGAATCACTTCTGTTCTAAGAGTTCTACTTCTGTTAGGAGGGACAACAGCAGGGATTTTACTTGGGCACAGTTGATTTTGAGGGTTTCTTTTGAGTAAGAATTAGGTGTTTGCTTTAGTTTTTTTCTTAAGGATATTTTGATTCATAATGATAACTGCATAATTATAAGAAAGGATGATAACAATAATAATAACTATGGTTTATTGAAAGTTGAGTACTCTAAGTTGTACACATTGAGTCTGTCATATTATTTCTTACCCCAACTACTATTAAGTGGTGATAATTTATTTGCACATTTCTTTAGGAAACAGAGGCATTTATATACTGAGCAACTTGCCAAAAGTCACACAACTAGGAAATGGTGAAGCCAGAGTTTGGGCACAGTTACGTCTGAACCTCCCAGATTTGCTGAGGCCTGAATCCCTCTGCTATTCTCCTACCATGTTTCCATTTTCTTTGATCAAAGTACATTCTTCCAGTTCATCTAAAATGGTGTCCAGTTGGGGCACCTGGGTGGCTCAGTTGGCTAAGCATCTGCCTTTGGCTCAGTTCATGATGATTGACCTCAGATCCTGGGATTGAGCCTTGGGTCACTGGGGCTTCCTGCTCAGTGGGAAACCTGCTTCTCCCCTCTTTGTCCCTCCCCATCCCTGCCCCTACTTTCTCTTGCTGTCTATCTCTTTCTCTCATATAAATAAAGTCTTTAAAAATATTTTTTTAAATGTGTCAAATTATGAGCACGTGATTTAAAACAAAAGGAATCTTCATTTCACCCACTGTCATAGCATTTTGACCATTAAGGGATCATCCTTGCTCTAGGCCTAATTGAGGACCATAGTCTAGCGGGAACACTTGGGTCTTCCTCTTTGTATACTTGTGTCCAATGATAGTATTTAGGGCCTAAAGACGCACAAGGAACTATGGGCTATGTGAATTCTACACATATAAAATAAATTTGCATTGCAGTATATCAGTTGAACCGTGATCTTTTGATTTCTGAAATTTACTAGGTCGCTGGTTGTTCATAATGTCAGCACCTAATTTCTTTATAGCCTTTCTAAACAATAGTTAAAGAATCTTGAGCCTGGATTGGCAGTAAATTCTCTAAATTCCCTCAACAGATATGCATTCTATAAAAATTGGATAATAATGTAATAATAAGGAAGAGCATATACAGTTTATTTGGAGATAACTATATGATTATCTTTTTAATCAGAGTCTGATTTACATTAGTTCCACCTTGTTATGTTATGAGACACTACGCATACTATGACTGACTTTCCTGAACCTCAGGGAAAACTGAAGGATTGGGTATAATCAATAATAGTGAAATTAAATTTCTTAAACATATAGTACAGTTACAGAAAACATGTATAATTACAGCTGCTGTAATAAAGGATCAAATAGAATCATGAAACTTTCTGAATTATTTTCTGTACAGTTTTAGCACTTTGTTTTCTACCTAAATTCAAACATTCACTTGGTTTTCATAAATGCTGTTTTTGCAGAATTTCATCATCAGCAGTCTTGCGTTCCACATCTGTGTAGAAAAGCCTACCCAGGGAGTTGCTTTAGCATCAGACACATGATTAGACACTGATAGACACATGGCATTTAGTAATACCATTAACATACTCCGCACTACACAATGGCAACAGATGTCTTAAGTTCTAACAACTAATCAAAAAGTAAATCAACCAACATAAAAAACATCTGGAATCCTAGAAATGGAAGAATTTAGTCATAGATCATTCAATATTCTATCAAATTTGTGTTAATTTGTGAAAAGCTGTGTTGGATGTTTTTATGCAAATGAGACCAAATATACATTTTACTCTGTGATCTCCAAAACCATTTACTATAGAAAGCACTTTGTCAGGTTCCAAAGCACTTCTTCCGAGGCCTGAGATAACTCAAGCTTTCAGAAATAATTCTCTTATTAAAGCAATATGTTCAAAGTGAGCAATGCTAGTCCACAGGGAACGCTGCTGAGAAAGTAATGGTCTGCTGGTGAGTTGATGGACTGCATTAGTGGTTCCAGCCAATCCAGAAGGAGAACTGACAGCAGCTCAATTTGTAATGTATTTCATATGTAGAACGTACTCAGCAAAGAGCCCTAAATATTAGAACTGTGCATTGGCTAATTAAAGTCTTGGCAAATCATGGCATTGCAACTGTGAATTACACCCGGGCCATTACTCTCTGATCTTTGGGAACATTCTTATCCACATATGAACAATAATCATAAAGGCAGATAGATTTACAGAGAATATATTTTCAGCTTCTTTTTACTTACAATATCAACTTAATTTGGGGCTGCAGAAATTCATTTCCTGAGAAAGGGGAGACTTTTGTGTTGTTGTTGCTGCTGCTGTTGTTGTCGAATACTAAAAAAAGAGTTAAGAATTTGGAAGTCTCTCAGTGATTCTTGATGTTCTGGAAAAAATCTTATGATGCCTTCAGGAATTAGTAAAATAGTATACTTCAATAAAAAAAATCAAAATTAAACCATTCCAATGGTACTGAGATTCCATTTCAGTACCACAACATAGACTTTAGACAAGATCGCAGTCCTAATCAATTTTGGTATTTAAAATGACATTATTCTTTTTCATCTTTGGGCAATTTAACCTGAAAATGGTATTTAGGTGTATACTGCTTATCCTTTGCTTAGTAAAGGGGAATAAATTAAGATGAGTGTTACCTGTCTTTGAAATTTTCTTTTGTAAATACATTGAATATTTAGCTGTGCTAAGTTGCTTCTCCGGTGACATACTTCATTAACATAGCAAATATAACAAGAAAGCTGTAGTTCTTAGCACACAATTTGCAAGTTGTTTTTTATCTTGGGTTATCTTAAGGCACATTTTAAACTGTGAACTCAAATTGAACATGCACTGCTGCAGCGTTTTTATATTTTGAATATTATGTAGAAGAGAATTTTCAGGCAGCCCCACAACAAAACATGCCAGTGAGTTGTTAATGCTTTTGAGATGTCCAGAGCTCTCCTTTGCAGTGTTATTTAATGTTTACTTAGACAGGAAAGGTAGATTACAAACATTTCCCCCTTAGTGAGCCATTTTCTGCTTTTACATATTTTTATTTATATATTTTATTCCACTTCTGTTCTCCAGAGCATATAAACCATAAGAATCTGCTAGAAGTACCAAGAAATGCTTAATGGCACAAATTTAAAATGCACACAAACATGAGTCTCAATAACCTAACATTATTGGAACATGAAAATTAGCTCACAAAGCCAATGTCCGTGAAATGCTACCATTGGATGACAGATGTTATTTTTCCTAAAGAATAATTGATAATTAAACTTTATCTCCAAATACAGAAAATTCACATCAAAGGAAAAAAAAAAAAAGAATGCTTCTTGAGGGGGGATATATACAACTAATATTCTTAAATGGTCATCTTTTTAAGCATATTTCTAGGAGAAAAGAAAAAAGAAAGAAAGAAAGAAAGAAAGAAAGAAAGAAAGAAAGAAAGAAAGAAAGAAAGAAAAAAGAGAAAGAGGAAAGAAAGAAGAAAGAAGAAAAGAAAGAAAGAAAGAAAGAAAGAAAGAAAGAAAGGAAGGAAGGAAGGAAGGAAGGAAGGAAGGAAGGAAGGAAGGAAGGAAGAAAGAAAGAAAGAAAGAAAGAAAGAAAGAAAGAAAGAAAGAAAGAAAGAAAAAAAGAAACTGTGATAATCCCAAACTATTAGACATGGAATCTTTATAGTCTTTGCACAATCATGGAGACCTTGATGATCCCCTGATACTATTAATTCCTCCTACAATTTTTATAAACTTGTCAGGTCCTGCACTTTGCTCCTCTTACAGCATTGACACTGAAGCCAAATGATGCTCAATTTTTTATCTCATTGCATGAATAAAAAACTATGTCACAAGGGTACTTAATAAAAATGAATGCGAGATTTTACTAGAGAGAGGGGACTCGTCGGATCAAAGCATATCCATTTATGAACGTTATAAACTTTTGATAAAACAAATTGTCATGTGATGGCATGTTTATTTCAGAAGTATGGATGAAAAGATAATATTTTTAATTAAAAATAATAAAAACTTTCTGCCAGCAGGTGGGCAATAGTTTTGGGGCATGTGGCGAACAGCTGGATGTTATTAAATCTGTATGAACTTGAGGATCTCACTGGTGATTCTTTAATAAAGCTATCTTTTTTTTTTTTTTTTCTTTCATTGCTAGTGCGGAAGGGTCCGGCATCTGTCCTCACACGGACAAAACAGATGTCGATTTTAAATTTTTTTCTCTAATTGTCGTAATCTTTCTCACAAACCACTGACTTTTTAGTCGTGGGAGAACCGTCAGGGGTCGGTCGGCTCATCCTCGCTCCCCCGCCCTCGCGCTCGCCCTGGGTCCGAGCGGCGCGCAGCCGCTGCCCGCCGAGGTGTGCACTCGTATTTCCACACCACGCGAGGAAACTGGCCCTCCTCGACGGCGCGACCTCGCTTCAGGACAGCAAACCCCAAGCCTTTTAAACAAACAAAAAGACACACGTTGGGGTCACGAGGGCCGCGCTGCTCGCGCACAGGTCCCCGCTGCGTTGGGGCCACGAGAGCCTTGGGCCCCGCGCGGCTCAGGGCTGCCTCCCCCCGCCACCGTCTCCCGATCGGTCCGCCGCGCCCCCGGGTGTGTGTGGCCGTGGCCGTGGGTGCGCGTGGCCTTGGCCGTGGGTGCGCGTGGCCGTGGGTGCGCGTGGCCGTGGGCCCTCCTAGCGTGCTGCGTCCGGACCCCGCACACGGTGACCGAGGCCCCGCGGCCGCTCCGCCCCGCCCCGAGCCAGTCATGCCCCCTTGCGCCCGTGGCCACTTCCAGCGTGGGCGCAGCAGGTCGGAGCCCCCGAGTCCTGCACCTGCAGCGGCACAGGGGCTGAGCCGGCTGGGGGGGGGGGGTGCGGGAGGGGGCAGGTCCGGCATCGTCGTCAGGGGCCCGTGGGAGCCGTGCGCCAGGCCCCGTGGGTGCCCAGGTCCCCGAAGGGACAGTTCCCGCGGGCGCCCCACCTCGGGGCCGCGCTGCATCCACACTGCCCGAGAAACCAGAGTCGCCCCACGCGGCAGCCACGGCAAGCCTCCCGGTGCAGGCCCGGCCCACAGGGACCTCCCAGTGCAGGCCCGGCCCACAACGACCTCCCGGTGCAGGGCCACCCATGGTGAGTTCCCGTTGCAGGCCGGGCCCACGGTGACCTCCCGGTGCAGGCCAGGCCCACGGCGAGCTCCGGGGCAGGCCGGGTCCACGGGAACCTCCCGGTGCAGGGCAGCCCACAGCGACCTCCCGGTGCAGGCCGAGCCCATGGAGACCTCCCGGTGCAGGCCGGGCCCACGGCGACCTCCCAGTGCAGGCCCAGCCCACGGCGACCTCCCAGTGCAGGGCCACCCATGGTGAGTTCCCGGTGCAGGCCCGGCCCACGGCGAGCTACGGGGCAGGCCGGGTCCACGGGAACCTCCCGGTGCAGGGCAGCCCACGGCGACCTCCCGGTGCAGGCCGGGCCCACCGTGACCTCCCGGTGCAGGCCGGGCCCATGGGGACCTCCCGGTGCAAGCCGGGCCCATCGCCCACGCTCGGGGCCGCCCACGCGGTGCTGTCCCACGAAGGCCGCCGCCCCGACCGCCGGCGGACGCGCCCAGGGGGTGGGGGGTGTGGAGGAGCTGGTGGGCAGCGAGGCCTCGGCCGGACTGCGGAGGCGCCCGCGTGGCGAGTCCCCGCAAGGGCTGCGCTGCGCCCGGGGGTCGGAGCTGCGGGCGCCGAGGGCTCCCGGCCCCACGTACGCCGCCCGGGAACGCGTGTGCTTGGCGGGCTCCGGCCCCAGCCCCGCGGCCGCTGGAGGATTCCCGCGGGGCTCGCTCTTCCGCGGCCTCCCGCCCCAGGAGCGCTCACGCCGCCTTTGCTCCAATGAGCAGCCATTTGATTCAGTGAGTCTCTTATATTAAAAAACCAAGATTTGGGATCCCTGGGTGGCGCAGCGGTTTGGCGCCTGCCTTTGGCCCAGGGCGCGATCCTGGAGACCCGGGATCGAATCCCACATCGGGCTCCCGGTGCATGGAGCCTGCTTCTCCCTCTGCCTGTGTCTCTGCCTCTCTCTCTCTCACTGTGTGCCTATCATAAATAAATAAAAAACAAAACAAAACAAAAAAACCCCAAGATTTATCTTAGCGATCCGGGCATTGGAGCACAGGTTGTTTTAGAGCTCCCCGTATTCTTCACGCCTCCCTCCTCCCTGGCATCCCGCAGTCTCCGGGGGAAGGGACGCGGCGCCGCGCAGAGCCTCCTGTTGCGCGAGCCTGACCCCCGCGCCTCGCCCAGCGAGCTAATGCCAGGCAGGCTGAAGACCCTTCAGTAGCTGATGAGCCCGGAAGGTTCTCTGGCTCAAGCAGCCTGCTCTTCTAAACTGGCTCATCTGGATCCGCAAGGGCAAGATAACAAATAACAAATAATTTTTTACTTTTAATTATTTTTAACAAATAATTTTCTAATATTCCCCCAAATATTAGAACATTCACTCGCGTTGATGGTTATTACTCCTTCTCCATGTATTCTGTGAAGAGAGCAGCCTTATTGGGGCATGCTCTGGTAGGTATCCTCTCCCGATAGGTAGTTCCTGATTTGTTTTTCAGAGTAGATTTAGAATTATCTGTGTAATGGGGCTCATATGTTTTTATTTAAATTACTAAACAAATTCGACACATTTAGAGTAATTTGCTTTTGTTTTCATTACATGGTAACCTGCAGTACATTCTGTAGAAAAATTAAAACTGAGTCTGTTTGGTCGTTACATAGAACATGCCTTACATCTTTTTTACATGGTTCTTAATGGTTAATTTCTAACAGAGTTCTGCACTGGAAGTGTTTATCTAAACTAAATAAAGGGATGATTACTTACAAATCTTGCTGTCAATCAATGTTATGTTCAAGGAAATAAAGTTTGATTATTAAAAAAAAAGAAGCATTTCACGGAGGAAGAAGTAGGAGAAAGTATTGAAATAGACGTCAGAATTATATGTTAATTAATTAAATAATCATTTCATTGTCAATATTTTAATAGATTGTATCCATTCTCCTTAGTTTCAAAATAATTGATTTTTTTAAAAAAAGATTTTATTTACTTATTCATGAGAGACACAGAGAGAGAGAGGCAGGGACACAAGCGGAGGGAGAAGCAGGCTCCTCGCAGGGAGCCCGACGTGGGACCCGATCCTGGGATCCCGGGCTGAAGGCGGTGCTAAACCACTGAGCCCCTCGGGCTCCCCCAGAATCATTGATTTTTAAGTCTTATACCTTAGCCTGAGGACTTTTTCTTATTTTTTAGTGAAATGTCACAAGATTGACTGCTTTCGCTATTAAAATAAACATGTCTTGGCCCTGCTTCCTCCTCCAGACGCATCTCAACAGCTCTTAGGGATCCTTTTCTTGTTTCTGAAAACATACTGACCTTCTCCTTGTCTGAAACCTTTTGGCCACACCCTTTACTCTGCCTGGCCTGTTTCCCCCACCGGTTATTAGTACTTTCTCGGCTTTCATTTCTAGCTGAAGTATTGCCCAGGAGAGACCAGCCCCTACCACCTTAACTGTAACCTTTGTTTACCGGTTGATTCGTTCATGTTCAGGTCTTCCAGTGGACAGTAAAATCTGCAAATACAAGGCTGCGCTTCTGCCCTGCCTTTCTATCCCCGAGTGTGGCCTCAAGCCAGGCCTAAGGCAAGTTCTAAAAGCCATCTATCAACTCAATAGTTAATTGTTAAATTTGACACTTCCCAGCTTTTACCTTACTCTGCTGCAGCACTTATTCATCAACCCTTTTTCTTCTTTGGCTTCTTTTTTTTTTTTTTTTTTAATGATAGTCAAACAGGGAGAGAGAGCGAGAGGCAGAGACACAGGCAGAGGGAGAAGCAGGCTCCATGCACCGGGAGCCCGACGTGGGATTCGATCCTGGGTCTCCAGGATCGTGCCCTGGGCCAAAGGCAGGTGCCAAACCGCTGCGCCACCCAGGGATCCCTTCTTTGGCTTCTGTATTAATAATTCGTCCTGACTTCTATTGTTATTTCGGTTCTAATTCCTCTCATTTTTCCGTCTTCTTCACAAAACATTAGTGTTCTGGCAATACGTATTTTTTTTCTCAAACTATGTACTTTGACAAATCTGATTCTTTTTTATGGCTTTAACTGCTGCTTACATGCTTAGGGATCCCCAAGATTTGTTTTTAGTTCTCCGATCATCAGAATCATTCTCTGTTTTGCTGATGGACTGTTTTGAGTATTAGTAAATGGGATTCAGCATTCTCTACCCTCTTCAACAGCCTCACCCTATTTTCCAGAAGCATGAGGAGAGTTACCCAAGCCAGAAACCAGGAAGTTTGATCCAGTAGTCTCACTCCATCCCTGTGTTTGCTAGTTATGCCTGCGTTCACATAAGCTGTCACCAGGATTCAGTAGGTTGTATTAATTTTGCCTTCTATATAATCTAAGAAGTGTCCTCTCTTCTGTAACGGTCCCTAACTTGTCTCCTTACCTCACGATATTATTGTCCATGATGAGCAATTCTGCATACTGCCACCAAAGTGGACTTTCTCATCATAAATTTGCCTCTTGCAGGATTTAAATATTTCAGGTGTTAGCTCTTGTCTTCAGAATATTTTTCTTTTAAACTATGCAAAATACTTTCTAATTTCCGGATAGTCACCAACAAATCTAGTGTTAAATATACACCAAATTATACGTAATCTCTTAAATATTTTAAGTTCTTTCACATCTCTGTACCTTTTACACATTATTTTGCAGACGGTTGGCCAATCTAAAAATTACCAATCCAGACTCAGTTATGGGTCACCTTTCCCATAAAACCATTTCCTGTCTATTATATCCCAAGTTGACTTTGTGTCTCCTCTTTACTGTCATGGGATTCTGTGTCTATCTAGTAAGGCATTTACCACCTCTATCTAAATTATTAATTTTAATTCATGAATCCTCTACACTGAGCATTTGGTTAAAATCAGAACTTTGTTGCAACTCTAAGTGACTACTCATGTTCTCCATTGAACTGGGCTTGAATGGTGTAAAGGAACAGAACTCATTCATAGAAATTAAGATGAAAAGGGAGGCTTAATATTATATCATCTCAGGAATCTTACCTCTTCAAATCCTGGAAATGTTACATCAAACTCCTCGCTAACAAGAGCAGAGGAAGTCCTAGCTCTTCCCCAAGGACTCAGAGCATTCTTTGGAGTGGAAAGATAGAGAAAAAACCAGATAACATTCTCATGGCCTCATCCATGAGATTCCTTGTAGCAAATTACCTTATTGGAGCTTGATAATCCACCACTTCTCCATTTGCCCCTTCACTGAACACATACACAAATAGATACAGAATCTCAGACAAAACTTCACGAGTCTCTTGGATAGTACAGAAGTACCAGGGGAGAGGCTATATTTCATGCAAAAGAAATTTATAATCTCTGTTTAAAATTCCTATTACAGCAGTCCACCTTTATCCTTGATTTCACTTTCTGTAGTTTCACTTACCTGCAGTCAACCATGTTCGAGAAGCAGATGATCCTCCTTCTGACATGTTATCAGAGAGTCAGCACTGCATCCCAATGCCTACAGCATCCACTTCACTTCATCTCATCACGTAGGCATTTTATCATTTCACACCATCACAAGAATAAAGGTGAGTACAGTAAGCTATCCTGAGAGACCATAGTCAAGTAACTGTTATTAAAATATATAGTTACAATTATTTTATTTTATTATTAGATATTATTAATCTCTTGTGCTTAATTTATAAATTAGACTTTATCATAGGTATGTATGTATAGGGGAAAACTATAGGATTTATGGGGTTCTATAGTCTCTGCAGTTTCAGGCATTCACTGGGGGTCTTGTAACACATTTCTCTTGGATAGGGGAAGGGCTACTGTGTTGAAAATCTCTATAAACCTCTCCTCCACCAGTAATATCTCTCTTTGTCCTTTTTGCTTTCCTGCAGTTTTTAAACTCTTCTTACTACTTTCCTGACTATGTCTTTCTCATTGGGTTTTCTCAGGAGCTCCAATTTTTTCTTCTTCTTTTTTTTAAAATTAATATATAATGTATTATTGCTTTCAGAGGTAGAGGTCAGTGATTCATCAGTTTTCTATAATACCCAGTGCTCATTACATCACATGTCCCCATTAATGTTCATCACCTAGTTACCCCATCCCTCATCCCCCATCCCTCTCTCCTTCAGCAACCCTCAGTTTGTTTCCTATGATTAAGAATCTGTTATGGTTTGTCTCCCTCTTTGATTTCATCTTGTTTTTATTTTTTCCTCTCTACCACTATGATCCTTGATTTTGTTTCTTAAATTCCACATATGAGTGAGATCATGTGATAATTGTCTTTCTCTGATTGACTTATTTCACTTAGTATTCCATTATACACACACACACACACACACACACACACACAGCAACCTTCTTTTTTTTTAAGATTTTATTTATTTATTCATGAGAGATACAGAGAGAGAGAGAGACAGAGAGAGACATAGAGAGAGAGAGAGAGGCAGAGACACAGGCAGAGGGTGAAGCAAGCCCCATGAAGGGAGCCCGACGTGGGACTCCATCCCAGGTCTCCAGGATCACACCCTGGGCAGAAGGCGGCACGAACCTGCTGAGCCACCCAGGCTGCCCACAGCACACCTTCTTTATCTATTCATCTGTCGAGAGACATTTGGGCTCTTTTCATAGTTTGACTGTGTGGACATTGTGGCTATAAACACCGGGGTGCAGGTGCCCCTTCAGATCACTATATCTGTATCTTTAGATAAATACTTAATATTTATCTAATTATTTAGGGGTAAATATTTAGTAGTGCAATTGCTGGGTCAGAGGATAGCTCTATTTTTGACTTCTTGAGGAATCTCCATACTGTTTTCCAGAGTGGCTGCACCAGTTCACATTCCCACCAACAGTGTATAAGAGTTCCCCTTTCAGGACGCCTGGGAGCTCAGGGCATGATCCTGGGGTCTGGAATCGAGTCCCACATCGGGCTCCTGTGGGAAGCTTGCTTCTCCCTCTGCCTGTGTCTCTGCCTCTCTCTCTCTCATGAATAAATAAATAAAAATTAAAAAAAAAAAAGAATTCCTCTTTCTCTGCATCCTCACCAATATCTGTCATTTCCTGACTTGATAATGATACCCATTCTGACTGGTGTGAGGGAGTATCTCGTTGAGGTTTTGATTTGAATTTCCCTGATGACCAGTGATGTTGAACATTTTTTCATGTGTCTCTTGGCCTATGTATGTCTTCTTTGGAGAAATGTCTGTTCATGCCTTCTGCCCATTTCTTGACTGGATTTATTCTCTGGCTGTTGACTTTGATAAGTTCTTTATAGATTTTGGATACTAGCCCTTTATCTGATAAGAAGCTTGCAAATATCTTCTCCCATTCTGTCAGTTGCTTTTGTTTTTGTCAACTATTTCCTTTGCTGTGCAAAAGGTTTTATCTTGATGAGGTCCCAAGAGTTTACTTTTGCCTTTGTTTCCCTTGCCTTTGGAGATGTGTCTATTAAGAAGTTGATGTGGCTGAGGTCACAGAGGCTGCTGCTTATGTTCTCCTCTAGGATTTTGATGGATTCCTGTTTCACATTTAGGCCTTGCATCCATTTTGAGTCTGTTTTTGTATATGGTGTAAGAAAATGGTCCAGTTTCATTCTTCTGCATGTGGCTGTCCAATGTTCCCAACACCATTTGTTGAAGAGACTGTCTTTTTCCATTGGATATTCTTTCCTACTTTGTCAAAGATTACTTGACCATAGAGTTGGGGTCCATTTCTGGGTTCTCTGTTCTGTTGCATTGATTGCTGTATTTGTTTTTGTGCCTTTACTGTGCTGTCTTGATGATCACAGTTTTGTAGTAGAGCTTGCAGTCTGGAAATGTGATGCCACCAGCTTTAGTTTTCTTTTTCAGTATCCCTTTGGCTCTTTGGGGACTTTTCTGGTTCCATACCAATTTTAAGATTTCCATAACCAGACAAAGATCCCACCCAAAAGAAGAATTACAAACCAATATCCCTGATGAACACAGATGCAAAAATTCTCACCAAAATACTAGCTAGTAGGGTTCAACAGTGCAATTTTTTTTCTTACATTAACCAGAATAAAGGAGTTCAATCCAGCTCACATTTTTAAACTTGCACTCTCAAAACTAAGAAGCTGTTTTATGTATTTTGTCAAAGATCAGTTCCTAACTCCTCCATGATATAGAGAATAAACTTGGACAAGTTACTTAAGCTCTTTGTATTTTGGTTTCCTTGTCTGTTTAACAGGGATAATAGTAATAATTATTTCATGTGTTTATCTTCCTGATTAAATTACTTAATACATATAAACTTAAACATTGCTAGCAGTTATGTACTTATTCGGGGTTAATCATTTTAATCTCTGTGGTTGTTTACCCTCCTTGGAAACCTCTATGGCTATATAGACTTTTTTCTTGCTATTATTGTATCCTATATTCACCGCCTCCCACCCCGCTTCCCTTCCCCTCACCTTTTTTTGCTGTTAAATACAACTAGTATGGAATCTCACAGAAAATTACAGCTAGGAAAGCAGGATCATATGAGAACAAGAACGCAGCAAGTGATGTACTTTTTTTTTTTCCTTTTTTTCTCTTGTAATGACTCTGACCTCTGCTTCTCTCTCTCTCTCTCTCTCGTATGCTTTGTTAATATTTTTGCACACAGCGTATAACAGGAACATAATACCACTTCAAAATGGTGGTCTAGAATCCCAAATCTGTATATCCCTATCTACTCACTTCAGGTTTCTGGGAGAGAAAATCTAATTGGCCCATTTTCTGTAAGTGGTCCATCCCTACTCCAATGATCTGTGTTTGATATAAGTTCTCTAAACAAAAATAGAACCATTGGCTTCTTTTAAACACTCCTTGTATATACTTGTGCACCTGACCTTTTGGAAATGTGTCTTGTTTATCTTTTATTCCTAACATAATGCACAGTCTTGGCCTGTAGATGATACTCAATAAATGTTTATTGGGAGAATCAAGTATTCGCTTTGTGTTGAATTTCACTTACTAGCAAAAAAATTTTGTTAAAGTAACATTCAGGGGTTTATGTTATTAATAAACTGAACTATTCTTACATATTTAAATGACTTTAATAAAAAATAGGTGTGGTTTATGGGGAATATTGAAAAAGCAATCAAGATGAAGAAGGTAAATTGAGAGTAAGAGGGAAATAGAGGAAGATAGAATATTCCAACAAAAGGGGTACCTGTCTGGCTCAGTTGGTTGACCATCCAACTCTTGGTTTCAGCTCAGGTCTGATCTCAGGGTCCTGAGATTGAGTCCCATGTAGGGCTGAGCACTGGACATGAAGCCTGCATAAGATTCTCTCTCCATCTTCCTCTACCCCTGCCCCTGTGCATGTTCTCTCTCTCTCTCTCTCTCTCTCTCTCTCTCTCAAATAACAGTAGTCCCATCAATTGTTCTCAGTTTTCCAAAGAATTATGAGGATGAGAATAATAAACTTGTCTTTTTTTGTATGTAATTAATCTTAGAAGTAATTTTTAGGTAGTACTCAAAACATACACATTTCTTTCTCTTCCCCATATCCAAATTTCTAGGAGAGTGTTTCATTTTACTTGTTTTTCTAAATATTTGAGAATTTTTATTTTTCTAAGATTTTATAAATTTCATTTTGAAGCCATCCATGCAACATGACCAGTATTAACTTAGAAACATTCATCTACAAGGTCTTACAACTGAACACATTTTATTTCAATTCAAGGTACTTAATTTACAGTCATCTGGACAGTGAGTAGAATAATAACCAGAAGGAATAGGCAGAAGAGGATCGTTAAATATAGACATAAATAATTTTTAAGATTTTTTAGTCCCAATTCTCAGTCACGCTTGTTACCAATCAGAAGTCAAGCCAGGTCTTAATTATTAGAGTTGTATTGGTAAGGGGGAAAAAATAACCTAAAAAACTGCAGTGGAATAGGAAAAAAGTGATTGGCGGCTTCTAGGGGAACAAAACCTTCACTACAGGAAATGAATGCCATTCCATTTCGATTTTACAAACAAACAGCTTAATTGAAAAGATTCCTAGTGTGTTGGAAAACCTGATCTCCCTTACGTATTTCTCGTTTCTAAAGATTTAATGATCAAAACATGGTTAATAATACTGAAATTCATCTGCCTTCAGAAATGTTTACAGATTTTCAAGCAAGTGGCTTAATTAAATATTAGTTTTTAAGCAAATGAAGTTTGTGTGCATATATACACTTCTACATACACATTTGTTATGTATATTAGCTTTCTTGTTAAAATCTGTTACTACTTTTTAATCACTACATATCATATATATATATATATATATATATATATATATATATAACAAAAATATTTTCCTAAACATTTTAGATTGTTGAAACCCCTCTCTGTTTTTTTCTCATAACTTAGAAACCTACTCCTAGATAGAAAGAGTATAATATAAGCAAACACTTTTGCTCTTCCACATTTTTCTTTTCCAAAGGGACTCTCAGAAATTGCCCAGGGGAATTTGTATGTTGTTATGTTGAAAACCATGTGAAAACCAAAGAATTTTATCCAATAAATTTGGGTTAAATTTTATGTTATACCTAAGTTATTTAGCATAGCACTAAAATTTCCATAGACAAGTATTGTGATAAGCAAGTTTGCAAAACAAGTTTCATTTGTCTTCCAGTAATCAAAATACTTGTTGTTTGTTATTTCTTCCTTCTGATGTCAGAACCCAAAATTTCTTAGAGTCCACATGGAGGACTTTCTGATAAATCCCCACAGTTGACTCTTCATCTCTAACATACTCTTCTCATCAAATTACACCTTACCAGTTTCTTGATGCCAGTTTCTTTCTCTGTACTCTAAGATTATTTTCTTGTTAAAATATTCTGCTTTTACATTTCTAGACAAAAAGAGATCAAAAGTAGCTTAGCCATAGAATGATGTGCATTCCAGAATCATCATTTGGTCACCCAAAAGAAATACAAAGCAATTCCATACTTTGTTTAGGACACTTGAAAGACATCGCAGCTAATCCAGCATCATTTATAGCAATGACTTATTAATATCTTATTTTTCTACCTTGACTTTTTCTTTTTCTACCTCCAGTAGGTGAGGCTTTCTTCTTTTGCCACTCCTCCCCATATATACTGTTATCACTTCCTGCACTCTTAATATTTGATTGATGATTCTCCTTTCTTCCCTTTTTGGCTTTTCTTTCTCTATCATGGATACTTCTTCCTAAAAGACTATTCTCAATCTCTTTTTTGCCTCTATCAAAATCTCCAGTGGTTTGCAATTCTATTTAGATGACGATATAATCTTTCTCTCTAGGCTGGAGTTTGATACTAAATTCTACACTCTGTATTTTAAGTGCTTACTTTGGTTGGCTCCGGTGTCTATCCATAAAGTCACTAGGCTGTATTAGTTAAATTATTATTTTCCAAACACCTGTACTTTGAATTCTTCTCTAGCTTTACTTCCTAATAACTATTTGCTAATTTCTGTAGCTATAGCTTACTAAAGCTTACATTTGCTCCATCTCTTCCATTGGTATGTGTACCAATTTATTAAAGATTCAATGACTGCCATCTACCCGTTTACGGTTCCTTCCTAACCCCTCTGTCATCTTTCAGTCTCAACTCTTAAGTAAGACTTGCAGTGTCTCAGACACATATTACTAAGCACACAGTAGTAGCCCACTGAAAACAGTGAGAATTTGCTTCTAATAGCCAATTAAATTTGAATAATACCGAAATCTTCAGAATATCATCCACTATTCCTATACCAATAATCTCTATTCTGTCAACCTGACTTATTTATGTGTCAAGACATACACTCTTAAATTTGTCTTTGCTTATAATATTGATATCATCTAGAATGCTGTCTTTATCTTGGTCTTTGAAAATCCTATCCATTGGTTTAAAATGATTTGAATTGGCAATTACACCATGGAGCTTCTTCTTTTTTTTTTTTTAGCTCCACCTATTTAGAGAACTTTACCACAAAAACATTTTTTCCAATTTATTTTTTTATTTTATGCAATGCATTTAAATTTTATTCCATGACTGCCTATGTAGTTATTAAAATAAATAATGCCATTACAAATGTAAAATCTTACTTGGGTCAGTATATTTTTTATTATTATCTCTGAAGAGTTGAGTGGGAGAGTGTGATATGAGGATTGAAATGATGAAAAGTATCTAGTAAGCATATTTCAATTTCCCCAAATTTCAAAAGTCTATTTCATGTAATGTTAACAGTTTATTTTACATAAATATAGTACCTAAAACACCTTAACTTATGTATTCTAATATTATGAAACTACATATTTAGTTTATGACATTGGCCAATTTTTCCATATGGAGTTTTTGTATCATACATAATAAATTTAATAGGAAACAGTACACAAAATCTACAAAATATTTTCCCAGGTAATATTTTAGCTAAAAACATCATTTCTTGCTATTGTGCTTTCAGTGTCCAAGAATCCATAGCTGCAGAATGAGAAAGGAACAATACTTATTTTGTTGCTTGATAAGATCAAAACACTGAGCTTATGTGTACTAATTCATTGATTTTGCACAGTTGGGATGTAGTTATCTTCAGTTTTATACTAGAAGAACCTCAGTGGGAGAGAGATTAAATAATTCATTGAATATTATACAGATTCCAAGAATCCCAAGTGACATTTCCAAGTCTGTGATTTTCACCATACTGTTGTGTTATCTAGGCAAGGATGCTACACATTTTGAAGGTGGACACCTAGTAACAGAATGCAAAGGCTTTTGTTGGTTTTCGTTGTTGTTTCTACTTTCTTATACTATAGATATGTAAAATTAATTATTGGATTGGAGTAGTTAAGATATCAAGATTTGCATTTATTTACATAATGGTTAGCTACTTTGTGAACACTTTCATGTTAGCAGACATGAACTTTATTGATTTTTCACTTGATACCATTGTGGTTAGAAAACACACTATGATTTTCGTCTTTTTAAATTATTGAGATGTGTTTTATGGTCCAGGATATAGTTTGCATTAATATACGTTCTGTGGGTGCTTGAAAAGAATGGGTATTCTGCTGTTGGATGAATTGTTGTACAGAAGTCAGTTAAATGCTGTTGATTAATGGTATTGCTCGGTTCTTCTATATCCCCGCTGATCTTCTGTTTAATTGTTCTATTGATTATTGAGGGAATGGTGTTGAATTCTCAAACTATATTTGTGGATTTATCTATTTCTCCTCTCAGTTCTATCAGTTTTGCCTCACAGATTTTGCATCTTTGTTGTTTAATCAATACATGTTTAGGGTTACTGTAACTTCTCTATGGATTGACCCTTTTATCGTTATGTGATGTCTCTCATTATCTCTGGTAATTTTCTTTACTCTTAAGTCTCATTCATCAGATATTACTATGTTGCTTTTACGGTTCTTAAAACTGTACAATGTCAGAGAAAGACAAATACCATATGATCTCACTCATATGTGGAATTTAAGAAACAAATCAGATGAACATAGGGGAAAAAAAGGCAAAATAAAGTAAGATGAAAACCAAGAGGGAGGCAAACCATAAGAAACTGTTAACTCTAGGAAACAAAATGAGGAAGCTGGAGGGGAGGTGGTGGGTGTGATGGGGTAACGGTGATGGGCATTAAGGAGGGCTTTTGATGAGCTCTGGGTGTTATATGCTCATGATATATAGATAGACTATATATATATATATATATATATATATATATATATATATAAAATTTACTGATGAATCACTAAATTCCACCCCTGAAACTAATAATACACTATATGTTAACTAAATTGAATTTAAATAAAATATGTTTTAAAAAGAAGAAAAAAATTGTACAAAAGTGATAGTTTTTCTTATAGAGTATATAACTATCACCATAATCAATTATTAACAATGTCATTATATGTAACAATTATTATATTAATATAAATATTAATACAGAATAGATGCTATACTGATTATAATAATAGAATAAGTCTCTTCTTCTTCTTCTTCTTTCTTTTTCTTCTTCTTCTTCTCCTTGTAATTAAGATGACATCTCTCTGTTTATATTAGTATTACTCAGGTAGATGTCGCTTGACTCATTAGTCTTCTTTGCTGCTGCATGCTGTGCTGCTGTCACCAGAAAACTATACTCTCTAGATCCCCAAGAATATCATGGATTATATCCATAAAGACCAGTGATCTAATGTGTAATTTTAAGAGGATAAGGGAATGAATACCTTATCCTGCACCTCCCAAAACACCAGCCAAAGTGACTCAGTTACTTAATTTCCAACCTCCCAGTCAATATGCTTGAGCCTTGTTTTGTGCCATGCTGTACCAACATGTGAAAGGACTGAAACTTCTACAAGGGGGCTGATAGTCACAAGGATAGGCTACTAAAGCTTCCTTAAAAGCAAACCTGGATCCTTCCAAGATGGACTGGGAAGCCTTGGAAGGAGATGGTTGACCATGAGTCAAGACCCAGAGACTCCCTGCCCCCTTTTCCTGTAGCCACTCAAAGACTCATACTAAGAGTTATTGGAAGAAGAAGAAAAGTGAAAAGTGAGAATAGAGACTAGAATCCCAAAACAGGAAAGGAAAAAGGGAGATTGTTGGGAAGAGACTGACCAGCTTGGAGGGAAAGGCAGATTCATGTCATATGGAAATTCAGAGCTGTTTGGAGGGTGGTTTTAGTCTGAGCATCTCTGGGTTGTAGGCCTGGTGCTCTTCCACTGCTCCACACTATTACTTATGGCTCTGTTGCAACAAACATCTGATTCTCAAGGTTATAGTGGAAAACATCCATGGTACCTTCATGGCACAATGAAGGGGCTAATTCAAACTCAACTTATGCCACCTTTGGAGGCCTTAAAAATACTACAGTTGCCAGGGAGCAGTTCCCTAACTCTGACAATAGAAAAAATAAAACCTTTATCTATCTATCTATCTATCTATCTATCTATCTATCTATCTATCTAATCTATCATCTATCATCTATCTATCTATCATCTATTATCTATCATCTATCTATTATCTATCTATCAGCTATCTATTATCTATTATGTATCTATCAGCTATCTATTATCTATCTGTGGCTCAGCCCAGTTATACAACAGAACCACAAAAGCATGACCCACATCACTCAGGTGGGCCTCCACTTGAGAGGGATGCCTTAATCATACAGTCTAGATGATATCTACCTACCCCCACCCCCACCCCCTGGCAGCTAAGGAAAAGAAATTCTCACTACAGGAGAAGAAATTTACCCTGGATACTGAGACCACTCATTGCCTTAGTAGTACTCAGGCTCTCCTAAGACTCTAAAATTTTGGACATCAGACATTTATTGTTTTTCCTCTTTTGGTGTTAGGAATAACACCATTGTATATCCATTGTATATCTTTCGCTTGCTGTTTCCTTATTCATGATACTTGTTCTCTGTCCAGACATATTACCCTACCTTCCCATGTCTGAAAGAAATCTTACAGAGGTAACTGCCATCTGTCCCATTCTAAAAATTAGTGGAGATTACTGCTTTCCTCAGGAGCAAACTGCCTCATATGGGTCCAGGCCTTGGCCCTGGAGGAGAGGACCTCTCACTTCCCAAAACTTCTCTCTCCCACCTCAGCTTTTCACCTCAGTTCCTGGCACTGCATCTCTGACCATGAAACCGCAACGGTCACTTTCCCTTGGTGACACCTAATTTTTACATAGACTTCACTGAACTATCAGTTCATACTCTTCAAAAATCCAACTGCTGGACCTGACACTCTGCCTCAAGGAATACACCAAGGTATTGTCACCATGGAAGTATAACTCAGACTTTTAACACAATTTATAACTCCACTAAGACATCGTTAGAAACCTCAGAAATTCCAGATCTCTTTTCTTGGCTAATGCTATTTAAATGGGGAACTTGGTTATGGGCTGGCCTAGAAAGATTCCTTCTGCTTCTACTTATTGTCTTCCTTTTTACCATAATAAAATATTTTCTAGAAAGATAAAGGCAACTGATGCCCTACTCTCTGGAATCTCTTTTACTATTTGGGCCCCTCAAACAACTAAATAGTTAAGCTCAAAACTGATGTCAGGACACCAAGGAGTCAATTCAAATACTGGTTTATTTTGTTTTGTTTTTGAGAACTTGGCTAGGGACCAGGTCAGTTTTTCCTCTTAAGCATCCCTGAACCTTCAAATATTGGGCTTATAATTTCAATCTACTGTGCACCCACCCTAATTGCCCAGGACTTGAGTGTCAGGTAGCTATGTACAGAACCTACTCCCCACAGCTTGTGAAATTATTCAAATTATGGGAGTCCACAGATCAGAAGTTAACTCACACGTTAGTAAAGAAAATCAAATATGGCATCGAAATTGTTCTTGTTTACAAGTTAAACAAAATAGTTAACAAAAATACTATATCTGTATGTATAGTATATAGTTCCATATGAGAAATAGTAGAATGCACAAGAGAGGGCAGCCCTAGTGGCTCAACGGTCTAGTGCTGCCTTCGGCCCAGGGTATGATCCTGGGGTCCTGGGATCAAGTCCCACATTGGGATTCCTCCATGGAGTCTGCTTCTCCCTCTGCCTGTGTCTCTGCCTCTCTCTCTCTCTCTCTCTCTCTCTGTGTGTCTCTCATGAATAAATAAATAAAATCTTTAAAAAAAAGAATGCGCAAGAGAGGAAGAAAGAATATATAAAACTAAAAAATATGAAACTACAGAATTATATCATCATTCTTTTCACTGTCTTAAAAAAGTAAATTGAACTTTTAACATTCATTTTTTAAGTTGACACTTAAAATAGGGTTTGCTTCCACTTTTAGAGAGACAGAGAGATGAGAGAAAACAGCTTAAATGCAGAGAGAAAGTCTCACCCTGTAAATACACACCACAAAATTGCTGCAAAGCCCTGAGAATTCTAGAGCTTTGGAGGGGCCCAGTATTCTGTGTAGTGGGTTTTAATAGACACCAATGAGACATTCCAGCAGAATGACAATTCCATCAGAATAGTGGCTAAAAAGCCTTCCACTTCCAGTAATATTTTATTTGTAAACTCCTGTCTTTCAGAGTTAAACAGATGCTGTTTTGTTTAAATTTGAGAATAATAAGCCAAAATTGAAATACAGAGATGTAGATTTTAACATGTACTATGTTACTTTCTTACAAGGAAACTAAAAAATATATCTGATCATTGCAGCATATGTTTAAAAGTAAAGTTGGGTACTTTAGAAGGAAATTTTAAAAGAAGTAAACAGAAAGAAAGCATCAACTATTGCATCTGTATGCTGATTTAGTGTTCTGTTATGTCCAAAACAGTTTCCTTCATGCCAGTTGCAATGTGTTCTGTTACATCAGTGTCTTATTAATTTTTCTCTTGAAATATCTCTTTTCCTTCATTTGCTACACATGCCAGATATTTTTCAGTAACATGTACCTTTAAGTAAATGAATCTTATTTATATAAAAGTGATCTAAACCAGAAGAAGTAAGCAAACTACAGCTCTCATGCCAAATCTAGCCTGCTGCTGGGTTTTGTAAATAAAGTTTTATTGGAATACAGTCTTCCCCACTCATTTGTGAAATGTCTATAGCTGCTTTTGCACTCTAACCACAGAGCTGTATAGTTGCAACAGAGACTGGCTAGAAAAGACTAAATAAAATATTTACTCTGGTCCACTACAGAAAAAGTTTGCCAATCCCTAACCTAGACCAAGTTTGTTCAATAGAATGTTCTGTAATAATAGAAATTTTGTGTCTGTGCTGATCAAAAAAGTAGCTACTAGCTACTTGTAGTTATATATATATATATATATATATATATATATATATATATATATAATAGATTTTATTTATTTATTCACGGAAGCCACACAGAGAGAGGCAGAGACACAGGCAGAGGGAGAACCAGGCTCCATGCAGGGAGCCCGATGCGGGACTCAGTCTCGGGACTCTGGGATCATGCCCTGAGCCAAAGGTGGATACTCAACTGCTGAGCTACCCAGGAGTTCCAACTATGTGTAGTTATTGACCAAATATGGCCATCGTGATTTAGGAGCTTAACGGTTTTCATACATTTTTAATGCCCACATTTTATTTTGGTGAGTCAACCCTAGTGACTTTGAGATGTTTCTACCAGTGTAAACCTGTGCATAAATAACTTTCAGCAGTATTACTGAAAGGATTACTGGTGCTTCGATGGAAAGCATGTAATAATTGTATCTCTGCTTGTTAGTATTAGATTTCTCTAGTGAATTTTCTTTATTTCCCTTTCTGAAGACTAACTTACACCTTTCTCTTTCCTCAAACCTGCAAATTGCTGTTCCTTCCATCACCATATCTCAACTTCTGGCTCTCCTTTTAATTCATTGAGAAAATAAAAGGATGGAAGCATCACCATCTTCCACTATCAAATGTGCAAAACAAGTCATCTTTCTGCACTCAAATTTTTATATTCCTTCCTATTACACTCTGTATCAGCTCATATAATTGTTCATTCATTTTAATCTCTCCAGGACACTCCTATAACAATACCACAATTTATCCATTTTACTACTAGTATGCATTTGAATTTTTGTTGTACTAAGCTGTATACATTGAGTTAAGCTGACAAGAATTTCTCTAAGATACATTTCTAGAAGCAAGGTTTCTGTATTTAGACCCTTTTAATAAGGTTTAAATTTAGACCCTTTTAAGTTTACTTCATATTGCCAAAGTGGTCTCCAAAATGACTTCCTGTTTACATTTCTATCAGTAAACGAGAATTTTTCCCAAACCCTTGCAAAACTTGATATTGTGGCATTTTTAAATTTTTAACAAATTTCAAGGTATGAAATGCTACCTTAGTGTTGTCATTTGTTCCTATGTAGGAAACATCACTGCTGATATTGAAGACTAATTGCTCCACAGTTTTGCTAGATCTTGTCATTAAACTCCTCAGGGCTTTGTTTCCCGAAGTATCCATTTTTGTTTCTGCTTCATAATCAAACTTTCACTCTTTCCTGGATTACTTCCATCAGCATATAGGTACGTCTTGAAAAGCTTTCCTGGAACCCACATTCTCTAGTTACCACCCTCTATTGTACTTCTCTATAGCAACACTCTTAGAAGAAATTGTCAGTTCTCTTTGTCTTTCTCTCAGCTTTCATTCTTTTTTATCCTAATGACTGTACTATTAATCATTAAATTGCTAAGTTATCAGTCCTCATCTTAACTTCTCAGTAGCTATTAATTTCCTTGCATCTACCTTGAAATTCTTTCTCCAGTTGGTCCCTAAATTGCATTCCTACTTCATTAGTTATTTTTTTCGTGATATTTGTAGCTAACTTCTCTCTCCTATTTCTAGATCATCAAGTTCCTTAGAGCTCATCCTTGGCCTTTTCTTCTCTAATTTCACACAGTGCCTGCAACACCTTATCCAGTCTCATGATTTTAGATACCATCTCTCTATTTTTGACTTCTAAATATATATCCCCAGGCCTAGCTACTTTCTTGATTATGATGGCCACTAAATAACATATGGAATTATTGAATTATTATATTGTGTACCTGAAACTAATATAACACATAACTAACATAACATGTTAGTTATACTTGAATTAAAAAAATTAAGTAGAACTTCCTTCCCCACATATTACCCCAATTTGCTTTTTCTCCCCATCTCAGTGAAAGGCATCACCATTCTCTTATTGTGTTAGATCAAAGGCCTAGGAAATCATAATTAATTTCTCTTTTATTCAAATCCTATATGCCAGCAACAATTTTTAAAACTATTTAGTATGTAAAATGAGGTAGAAACTTTGGTCTATTTGCAAAAGCGAGAACAGTGGTTCATACACTATAGGTGCTCATCAAATATCTGTTGAATGATGAATGAATGCAGCAATAAAATTGTTTTTATATGAAATATGTAAATCTTTTTTTAAAACCATAGTTAGCTTTCAGAAAAAAAAAGGAATGCGATTTAGCATTGCTCTTATAGGCTTATGTAAAAAAATGCTCTAGGAGTAGTCAACTGAGATTGTGATTATTTATGTTTTAAATTGATAGTCCACTGGCCAAAGGTTACCTTCTCTACTTTTTCAGGTGTGTTGTTTTTGGCTTTCCTTCCTGGGTGGATTTCCTGATATTTTATGCTATTTCCACATCTTTCAATCTAAATATATAATTTAAGAAAAATTAGCCATTTGTGGAGAAAAGATAGTCCCTGGTGACATTCCCGGGTATCTAGCAAAAGAAAAAGGCAGATACAATTATCCAAGATGGATTTATAGTACTTCTGACAGCACAGGTTAAACAAATAGTTAACAAATTCAAAACAGAGCAATTCCAATTCTTCATTAGAACTCTTCAATTCTAATGATGAAACATTCAGTAGTAGTTCATTATTCGGATTTGGACTGTGAATTACTTTGAGCAATAGTAGAAATGAGAGGGAACTATCCTTTGTTATATGAAAAAAACTTGATGAGCCACAAGATCTTTCATATATTGAAGTTTGAACCTTTTAATTAATATACATTTGAGTAGTGTAGTGAATAACTATTATTTTTATATTGCTGGCATCCTTTTCTTTGCTTCTTTTCCTTTAAGAAGAGCAGCTCCTTCTTTCTCTGGGTGGAATCTGTACTCACCTGGCTTCACTTCCTCAATTTCATTGTACATATGAAAGAAAAAGATCCAATTTTCTTTTTAAATATTGATATAAATCTTGGGAAAGGGATGCTATGCACTTTCCTCTGGCATTGGTAAGTTTAAGTATAATCCAAACTATATCTGATGATGGCAGGGAGACAAACTACTTGAGCATGAAACCATCATAGAATAAAATTGAGCATAGAGAGGACACAAAAAAGAGGCATATTTTACAATATTTGATTATATTATTATATTATTTGTATTCCTGGATCTAGCTATGCCTAAATGATCCCTGAATTTTTATGTTTCTGAGCCAATATATTCTAGTATTTATTGATTTTTTGGTCATTTTTAACCAAAAGTGTCCTTACAAGCACAAGATAGGGTTTCTATGTAAATATTTACATAATTCTTTTTAATAATTTGTAATTAAAATGCATTAACGTTGTTTTCAAAGTACTCAGTATCACTAGAGACAGAAAAATATAAGCATTTAGATCATTTGAGTTTTACCTGAAATGGCAACATACCAGATTGTTTCCAAAAATTAAACAATAATGCACAACCTAACTGTAATTCTGACGTCACTGATATGCTAAGTGCAGAATTGTATTAAATGATTGGATTATTGAATGCATGTGATTTTCTTTATTCTGCAGTCACTGTTACTTCTTAGCCTTCTTTCTGTATCCCTTTCTCTCAATTGCTTTTATTACTCTTTAAACTGTGTGTTACTTCATCCACCTATGGTTTCACCTCTGGCAAATATGCTGACTTCCAAATTTGTATCTTCCTGATTTTCACATTTCTGTATTCAACTATTGCTGGATATCATTTTTTACAAAAAACAAGGGGGATAATTTATTTCTGTTATTTCTTCATCTCGTGCGAAATCATTATTAGTATTACTGGTAAATATCAAGAAAGAGGAAATATGAGGAAGTAACAGCTTTAAAACTCATTAGTGTATAAAAAGATAGAGTTAAATAGCAAGTCAGAAGAGGCTGGGCACGTACCTTAACTCCTCCCCTGGGTCCCTTGCTGATCTACTTATGCTCAATAATTAAATCTAACACTAATGGAATGGGCCTTGGGTGGCAAGCCCAACTCATTTCCCACCTTCTCTTTTCAATGTTTTTCTAGACCTGTAGGGGCCACCTAAATTAACAACCACCATACTCAAATTCTGAGAATGGTTATTGAGAACTACCCAGACAGTTTCCCACTCCAGTGTTTCTCCAGTCATTTCTCTCATCTAAGGCCTGGATTCTACTATCCTCTTCATACTCTGTCTAACAGCTGTGGTAACCTCACATTGATTAAATAAGACTTTTTCCCAATACTTTCACTGAACTCTCCTTGGAGTAGGTTAGGAACCCCTACTATGTACTTTTCTAAATACCTGTATGTTTGGTATCATTACATTTAGCACATATCACTGTACTTCTACTTTATGTGTTTGTCTGTTCCTCTAGATGAGGAGCAATTTCCCTTATTATTATTATCCAACATGGAAGAGTTCAGGGATCTTGAGTCCTTTCAAAGAATGGCAATAGCATTTACCAGATTTTATTTCAATTCTTATTTAAAGGTACAATTGCCTGGCAACTGACCAGTGAAAAGTCTAGGGAATTTATTTAAATGGTTAAAATTTTAGTGCATTTTCAGTGTTATGGCTAGGGTTAATAATTTGCTTCATGATCCTCAGCCTTTTATACATATTTGTCAACTGATGGCTACGTGATGATATTACTCAGATTTCTGTGACTTTGTAACATGCTTAAATGAAATTCCTTTTTAGCCTTATATAATTTCAGATTTTAGAACCTGAGTACAAGTTGAGATGTTCCCTTTGATGGAAATTCCTTTCCAATGTCTCCTTTTCCTCATTTCACTCTTTGCTCAAGCATATCTTCAGAAAGGCCTCCCTAGACCAGAATTGCAAAATAGCTGTCAGGAGGCTGGATACCTCAGTCTGTTAGGCATCTGACTCTTGATTTTGGCTCAGGTCATGATCTCAGGGTCCTGGGATCAGCCACAGGATGGGTTCTATACTCAGTGCAGAGTCGGCTTGTCCTTTTCCTTCCCACTCTACACCTCCTCCTGCTCACACGTATTTTTTCTCTCTCTCTCAAATAAATAAATAATCAAAAACAGTAGTTGCCGATGTTCTTTGCACTGAAAATCTGCAAATTGCTCTGTCTTCTTACCTTATTGCGTGTTCCTCAAAATACTAATTGTTAACTGATGTAATATGATTTTCTATTTGTTTATTTGCTTATTGCCTTTCTTACTAGCTCTTGTGATCACAAACTTCATTGAATTCTCCATTTTGTTTCTGGGGTCTAGAACACAATGTGGAATATAGTAGGGCTACCATAGCTATCTTTTTTAAAATGAAAAACTGGAGCATAAAATTATATTAGTTTCATTTCCCCCTCTATATTGTTCTTTAAGATACTGCATTTTTTTGTTTGCATTATTAATCATTAAAGCTATTTCTCCTTCCCAATTTCATCTGTATTATTGACATTACCATTTCTCTATTTAATACAAGCTTGATATAAATATAATCATTTTGCCTTTTGCCCTACCATTTTGTTCCTCTTGCTTTTATCTTGACATCTTTGGTGATATCCTTCTCTACCAGTACATTAGTTAAGTATTCTTCCTTTACTTATTCATCTTTTTTGGGGATGCATTTAATTTTTATATATCTTTATTAAATTATCTCATTTCTTATTTTATTTCTTGGCTAAACTGCAGAGGATATGAAAAAACTATTTCCTAATTAGTTGTAAGAGTACCTTTGTATTTGGAAAAACTGTTCTCTGTTGGTTTCATCTCCTCAATTTAGTCCTATGGGGCAAAAAGGAAAAAGATGAACCATCAGTTTCACATCTTAAATTACACTAAGAATGACAAGTAAAAAAATACAGCAAAAGATTCGTATAATGGCTGTGGAAGGATGCTCACAGTTCATTCATTCCCAAACAAAAGCAAACTCTGTCTAGTGACTAAAATTGAACAGGGTACTTTCAAATTATTGGTTAACCACATTAAAGGTGATGAACTGTACAAAGGCAATCATCAGTATACCACAGTTTACATTGCGTGGACATTGCACTCATCAGTCACTCTTTATGACCCTTGTCATGCTTCCATTTTCTAAATCTCAGGGACCTTGAGGCATAGGTGTTGGAAAAACAAGTAAACTCAGGAAACGTTTTCTGCTCAGCTTCTTGGTACTTGTCACACTGGGGTACTTTGATTCATGTCAAGATTCTAAAGTAAATCTTAAAATCTGCCAGCTATTTAATCTTTCTTGAACTATGATTTTTATCTTTGGGTTCATCTATTTCTTAACTGGTAGAAAAATACATATGCCCATTTTAGTATTTGGGGAGGAAAACATGAAGGTGCTTTGGTATTTGGAATGGATATTTTCCAAATTGGAATTTGACTCAAATTTGACTTGGTTTAATTCTCCCCCTCTCTGTCTGAATTTGTAATGAAGCTCTCTTGTAAATTAAGTATTTTTGAATATATAGTTATTCGAGGGCATGGATTCTAGAAATATATTGCCTGTGTAAAAGTCCTTTCTTTTGTACTACCTACTGGCTGCATGACCTTCAGCAAGCTATGTTGCCTCATTCTTTTTAACTATAAAATGATTCTAATATTGATATTAAATAATAATGTTGTTGAAGGATTTAAATATATTACGAGGTGAGAGTAGGGAATGACGTATGAGGTGCAATGCAAGTATTTGGTGTTATAATTACTTTTTAGATTGAAATTAGAAACTATTAGGTGTTATTTAGAACAAAATAAAAGCAAACCAAAGTATAGGTGTTATTTAGGAAAAAAATAAAAGCAAATCAAAATGTGCATAAAAGAAAATTAAATTACCCATTTAATATGGTCAATAATTGCATGGGTAAGGAAGTTTTTAAATTTATACCAGTTGAGGGGCACCTGGGTGGCTCAGTGTTTGAGAGTCTCAGGTCGTGATCCCTCCACCTATGTCTCTGCCTCTCTCTCTGTGTCTCTCATGAATGAATACATAAAATCCTTAAAAAAAAAAACACTTTATACCAATTGGAAGCCAAAATGAACTATAGGATATTAGACCTACTTATGGAATATGAATTTTATGTAATTTGTAGCATTTCAAATATTCCATACAGATTAAAATATTTATTCTACAGAAAACAGCATAATTAACATCTACATATTCTTGTATTCCTATTTCTCTGCAATTTGGAAGTTTGTCTAAAGTAGAGGTGAATGGCCAATTTTTAAAAATCTAATCAAGTAGGCCAAAGGGATACCAGCTAAGTTCAACTGTTTAAAGATTAGTGGCAAAAAAAATAAAAATAAAAAAAATAAAGATTAGTGGCTTCCTATTTTGTAAATAAACTCAAAGTAATATTTGGTTTTGATAGTGGAGAAAATTTCTTGCCTTAATATTAATTACTTAAATCAAATATTGATAATAATACTCAGGAACTGAAATTAAATTTTTTGAATCGTTTTTATTTAAAGTACTGAAATCAGTTAGTAGAAAGATTTCTGCTATCTAATATCTCAGGGTACTCTCCAATTCCTTTCTCAAATATATATCTTTAACCTAGTGTCTAATGATTTAATCGGGTAAATCTACAAAAAAATATATGTAGTTAGTGTTAGAGAATAAATTTGGGTCTCAAGAGAGGTTTATCCTAGGGACACAATGGAAGATATCTTGACTCTAGAAGTGCCTGGCAAATCTGGGGAGATTTTAAATATTTCCTTCAATAGTATTACTTTGAACAAAGGAAGGGAACCAAGTTCTGTGGAGCCTGAAGCCTAAATAACCTTGGGGGGTGGGGGGAAGCAAACAAGGACAAAATTTATAAATACAGCATTGAGTGGTAAGGGATATCTATTGGAGAGAAAAAATACAAAAAATATAAATATTTAAGTGCTTTAAGTCTATAAAGATCACATTCATTGTCACTAGAATTCATCAGTCAGTTATAATTTTTTTGCCATTAAAATAGAGATGTTTATTTCAGCTCATTTTATTCAATGATGAGATGGTCTTCATGAGATTGTTTAGAGGTGAATGTAATAGTATCTTCATCAATATATTTTATATCTAATTGCTAATAAAATATTCTAAAGATATTTTTATGCATTTCACTCTTCATCATTAGATTATCAATAATCAAATAGCCAATAATCACTTTCTTTTTAAATGAATATCTTCTTAATGAATTACTGCATCCAGTGTTATCTTTAAAAAGATACTTTTATCATTCATCTTTAGACCTTTACTTCATATCTCATTAATATTTCACCTACATTTTTCTCACTTCTTCAATGAATAAATTTCAAAATGACAAAAGAAGACAAACTACAAGAAAGAAAATGTGACACAAGTGACTAAAGTCTTATAGTTAAACTGGATCTTGTAAGTTTTCACAAAAACACTAATAATATGTGAACTATAAAACCAGTAATATAGGCTCCAACTGACCTCCATTTTTTAGAATCTAAATTTAAATGTTACTCATTCGTGAAGGTTTAGAATTAAGAACTGTTCATTTTAGAGTAATTGTATATTTATATGGGTTTGATGATACAATATTCAATATACTCAACTGTTTCATCCAAAAATTCCTTTTTTTCCTAAATGTTACTGAAATAAAAATATAATAAAACTCAGATAAAAAAGTAATGATGCAATGAAATAAATATTTAACCAGTGAGTAAACTTTGTGCAAAAATTCCAGGAAAACATAACAAAGTGGTTGCCTTGAAAAAAAAGGATTATCCTTATTAAATCTTAAAATGTACCTTAATTTGCAAGTTGAATAGTAAAGAACATTAGCATAGCACTGTGTCCTGTTTAGTTTAGTTTAACCTACATTATAACCTACATTAAAAGATTGGTTCTAATCTGAATAGGGAAGTGTTATTTTGAGATGAAGTTGAACATGTTGATAATCCCATTAAACTCAAATGATATAATTAACTTAAATTCAGAAAATTAAAAAGGTTTGTTGGCTTAGGGGAGTTGGTTTTTAAAAATCAGACCTTTCACCTCTAGGTTACCATTTTGAATCCAAACCAGATAAAAAGAGACTGAAAATTGTTAGCATATGATGTTATGCGGTGGCATATAGGAAATGGGTTGGTGGTCTCAACTTAATCCCATGGACAGGTATTCACATCATTAGAAAGACCATCAGAGTTTGTAGTAATTTATCTCTTTACATCCAGGCTTAAAAGAAACAAAGGAATTAACTTGGAAAAAAAAATCTCTCAAGGACAAAAAGCAATTGGTTAAAATAGGTTCAGGAAAAAAACGGTTTCAAATTAAACTTTTTTTACAAAAGATATCTGAATCATAGATACTCTGAGATTAATAATTCAATTATTCTGATAAATAATCTGCACAGTTCAAAGCAGAAAATGATCCTTTAGATTTGTCAGTACTGGGGAACAATGAGGAAAAACAGAGCAAAAGATAATTTAACCAGAATTAGGACAAAAATCTGGTGTACGCGTGTGTGTCTGAGAATGAATAGATTTTCATAAAATGTTTTTAAATTTTCTCAAAATACCCAAAATAGAGTTAAACATAGTCATATATCTCTTAAATATAATAATTTTAAGTTCAAGAGAACTGTTTTATAATGTACATCTGTGTGATGAAAAGTTTCACATTAAGTAAACTGAACTTTGTTTCTATAAATTAAAATAGTCCTGAAATCCAATATAAAATGCACTTGAACTAGGATTTACTTTGAGTCAATTCAATTAAACTCAAACCACAGAAGTTGAAAATCTCGAACTAGAAACATCCTTCACTATTTCCTCATGCAACTTTCCTTTTTTCCCACTTAACATTTGAATTTTGTTCTTTAATTTCCCCTCTTTGATACATTTAGGGATGGATAAATTATTTTTCATAAAACATTCAGTTTCAGTCAGGGGTTGCTTGATTGAGATATTCTTAAATGTGTTGCATTGAAAATGTATATCCCAATCATATCCATCAGTAGGTTCTAATTTTGCCTTCTGTGGTGACATCTAAAAAGTATTTTGTTGGGACTCCTGGGTGGCTCAGCGGTTGAGCATCTGCCTTTGGCTCAAGGAGTGATTGCAGTCTGGGGATCGAGTCCCACATCAGGCTCCCTGCATGGAGCCTGCTTCTCCCTCTGCCTGTGTCTCTGCCTCTCTCTCTCTCTCTCTCTCTCTCTCTGTGTCTCTCACAAATAGATAAATAAAATCTTCAAAAAATATATTTTGTCTTTTCCCAGAAATGGTACTTCAAGTTGATCCTACCTTTCAGGCCTACTCAGTTATTGCCCAAGACTACAGAGCTAACAACAGTTAAAGTAGCAATAGACACTTTGGCTTGCCACCTTCACCAAGTCCTGCTTTTAACCATGATGATATACTGCTTTCACACTGCTGATGAGGAGGGGAGCAATGGTTTCATGAATGAGAAAGAAATAATTAAACTCATGTTGCATAAATACCACTCTGAAGACATTTGATAAAGTTTTAAGGGGACAGGCTTGGAAAAATGGCTGATTACAAAACTGCAGAATATTGGGCAGGACCAGGGATGAGTAATTTACAAGTTACATGACTGGTTGGGCATCTCAGGGTCCAGGAGGGAGAGGAAGTTAAACAAACTCCAAAATTCTGCCTTTTTTATATTAGGAGCTGTGGCACAATCAGCCAAATTAGGTTCCCAAGAGGAAGTACAGATTGCCCATCTCGATGGAGTTAAGTTTTGCCTTCAGACTTCCATTACTTAAGATGGGGAGAGGGATGACTTTTTTTTTTTTGCCAGCTTTATTGAGGTGTAACTAACCAACAAAGCTGTAAAATATTTAGAGAGTACAGAGTGATAATTGATATACACATATGCTGGGAAAAAATTCCCCTGACTGAGTACATTATCACATCCATCAACTTATATATTTACCCTCTGCTTTTTTTTCTTCTTTTTTTTTTTTTGTGAGAACATTTATGTTCTACTCTCTTTGCAAATCTCAATAATATAACACAGTGTTATGTATTAGATCCTCAGACCTTATTCATCTTATAATTTACTGTTTGTACTCTTTTACCAGCCTCTCCTTATTTTCTCCCAGCCCTAGGCAGCCACTTTTCTACTCTGTTTCTGTGTTTGACTTTTCTGTTTTTCAGATTCACATATCAGTGAGGTATTAGACAGTGAGGTTGCATTTTAATAAATTAAAAATTTTAGATAATTGGAATAAGGATTCTAAGATGAAATTCCAAGGGAAATTGAACATATTCTGGTGAACATGTATTTTTTTAAAAAATAATTTAATATTCCACCTGGGAAACAACAGTGGATTCAACAGTTTTCAATTCTTTCACAATATTATTCTATTGTAAATATTTGAGTTGTAGCCAGGAATTGCTAATGTATTCATTATGGAGACTCAAGTTTTTAAAAGACATTAGTGGATCTTTAGAGATCAATTATGGAACTTTAAGATAATGTAAAAATTTAAGAAACTGAGGACCAAAGAGACTGATTTATCCACACACAATAGCTAATAAATGGAAACTCTAGAAATTAAATTCAAGAAAGATAAAATGGGTCAAATCTGAAACATTTTATACCAGTGGTTTTATGCCAGTAAGTCAGAGACCGCAGACGCTTGAGGTTTTCATATAAAACCTCATGTCTGTCAGAGGACTCTCACCCTGCTTTCCTTTGTAATAAATACCCTTAAAAAGATCAAAGCATTTTTGGTACCAAACAACATAATGTAATTGATGGTTTTCTTTATTGAACAAAAAGCCTATATCCATAGGGTCAAAGTTCTGCACTTTAGGAAAGCCTACAACCTGAGACATGTGTAACTACTGAGCAGGTCAGTTCATGTGGAAGTTATACTTGACAATAAACAGGATTCTACTATTGACGAATTTTTTTTTCAGTAGGATATAGGATTTAGAGCATAAAACCATTTGCATGACACATCAAAATATCATGCTTATTACAGATTATTTAAATGCATACCAGGAGCCAGCAGCTATCTCGGATGAGTGAAATGAGCTTGGTAGGTAATAGGGAGTGGTGAGGATTGTGGCAAACTAAAGGAATTACATCAGAACTCCATTTCAGCCATGTGGGAATAAAAACATAATGTTGCCAGATCTTTGGTTTTCTTTCAAGATCATTTGGAAATTCATGGTTTTTGGTTTGGGTTTTATTTTAGGTGCAGGGAGGTGAGATAGAAAACATACTGGCTTTGCATGTTAACATCAAATACACTTCAAAAAACATTTTATCAACCCAACAAAATACAACTCTAAATTGCATTTAACTTAGAGTTGTTTAATTCTCTTTCTCCATCTTAGCTCTATCAGGTATTTTTGAGATTATGGGAAATAATGACAATGAAAGAAAAATATGCAGATTTTTTCTCAGTAGCTTAAATTCTATGGAGAATTATGAAAAAACACTAAGAAACTACAAAAAAGTTTCTATATAAAGAAGGCATATTCAGATCTACCATATGAATGTACCCAGTATATGTTATAAACTAATGAGATTGAGAAATATTGTGTTTAAAAATGCTTTATTTCCATCTATTTCATCGATATACAAGAACCTGTCAATAGTGGTTCATGTCACTAGCACAGCTGCCTGGGGCAAACTATCTTCTTGGATGAAATGTGGAGTCTGGGCACAGAGATCAGGAATGTGTGCTTCCAAACTGCTGGTGAACTGCTATGTCTTGGATAACTGGAGGTAGGTTAAGATCTGGAGACAGAAAAATAAAACTGAATTATCTGTCAGGAACAGGAGACAAGATGCCAGGCTGTGCTTGGAAACACAGAAATGAGGGCTATGTTGTGAAACAGATGCAGCAAAATGAAAGTGAGACTGAGGCCTAGTAGCTTGTGTCAGATTGCACAAGGCAGATGAGATATTGGGGAGGTCAGAGGGAGGAGGAAGGGCAGAAGAAACTTGGGCTGATGCTCAGAGACTGGAAGAATTTATAGGCAGATCATCAAAAGACAGCGGAGTATCTGGAAGGCTTGAATACCTGGCAGGACGTAGTGGTGAATCCCCCACCATGTCTGGTTCACATTAAGATGTGGGTTTCAACTTATGCACTTCCATCCTTGGCCAGGCAGGACAACCTGGACCAAGAATAGAGGTGAACACATGGCAGTATTTTTATACCTTCTCTTAATACTAGGTTCTGAAAAACAGACAACAAATCTACAAATAGCAGTTGAGGTCAGAGGCCAGGGACTGTTTTCTGTCTTTTCACTTTTAACTGTTCAGTCCACTTTATCGTCAGTATATTTGATCTCTAAGGATCCTTTTAAACGGACAACACATATCTTGGTTTTCGTTATGGCATTGACAAAAGATATGGTTGGAGTCCACTTGAACTGTTTCATGTGTCTTGGTTAAGGACCAATAACTATTTTGAAGGAAAACTTTTATTTAACAGAATGATCTGGTTAACATTCTACAATATTGTGGCAAATCTAGTTTTATCATTTTTTGAAGACATTTTATGAACATGTATTATGAGTTACGTATCATTTATCGCATGCTGAAGTGAAGAAGCTATCATGGTCCTAGCCCTCTGAGATTTCAGGTTCAAAGAGAAACATATGTGCAGACAAAATGATCATAATAGCATGATAAGACACTATTAACATAGATATTAACAAATGCTCTAGGGATACTTAAGAGTAAGCTGATATTTACCTAAGAAATCTTAGGGAAATACTTCACTGTAAAAAAATAATATTCCTTTGAAATATTTCTATGAATTTCTCTTTTTCTCTGCCCACCTGATTATTCAATATTGATGAATTAATTATCGATTGATACTGAATTTTCTTGCATTAATTTGTTGGGAAGTTCATAATATGGTATTACAAACTGAGTGGCTTCAACTCTGGAAATTTATTTTCATTGTCTCACAGTTCTAGAGGCTAGAAATCTGAGATCAGGGTTCCAGAGAGCCATGTTCCCTCTGAAGGTACTAGGGAAAGATCTGTTCTAGCCCTTTTTGCTAGATTTTGGTAGTTTCTTGGCTTGTGATAACATAACTCCAGTCTTTGCATGATGATCTTCTTGTATCTGTCACTCTCTGTCAATATTTCTCCTTTTTATGGAATACCAGTCATGTTGGATTAGGGGCCCACCATATTCTCTCTACGTGACCTCATCTTAACTAATTGCATCTGCAACAATCCTATATCCTTACAAAGTTACATTATGAAGTACTAGGCATTACAATTTCTGAATTTGAAGGGGTCAGTTCTACCCATAACATTTATCTAAAGCTTGTTTATTTGATAAGAGGCCTGAGTTCCCAAGGAAGGGATACTCTGAATCTGAACTTAGATACTAACATTATCAGAAGCATGCAGACTCAGGTGTGCTTTTTGTACACAGTGGGCACTTGGGAAATACTGATAAGGTCTGCAAGTGACCTGGCTATTTGAAGGATTAGTGTAAGAGAAATAGATGATTACAAAGTGTTCTAAGATCTAAGTTTAGAAAAAAATTTCAGTAGTAACAGCAAAGTATGTATTGGATTTATATATATATAAATCTATATATATATTTATATATAAATATATATATATATATATTTTTTTTTTTTTTACAAAGTCACTTTCAGGTTTTTCTGGAAGATGTGTATGTTTTTCAGTTATAGCAGGAATTCAAGAGTTCTTCCATGGGTTTTTGCAAAAGAGAACCTGTGATAATACAAAACTATCTGGTTAGATGTATTCAGTCTGGAAGGAGCAAGAATAGGTTCACCACGCCTCGATTTGGCTTGTCTGCCACTAGGCGTTATATTGAAATGGTTAGAAAAGTGAGGGAGACAGATTGTTTTATTTATATAAAGAAGGATAAACTATGGTTACTATACATAAGTGTTGGTAGATTACCAAAGAGTGATTGGCATATGTTAATAAGAAACCTATGTTTCATTGTGATTGATTTACCATATTGAAATATAGGACATAAGCTTTGCATTACAGCAGGGGCCTGTTAGACAGAGGCTGGGAGGGGTCAGGGTTGATAGACAGGAAACTTGTAATTCTCACCACTTTGACACGAGTGACACATTTTAAGAGGTGGCATAACCAATACTGAGATTAGTATGTTGTTAAAAATTTAAGTCGTGAAGCTTGTTTCACTGTTGGATAATGAAGTTTGTTGTTGTTGTTTTATAAAAACAGTACTTGGGTTCAGGGTTGGTAAAGCTTCTGCCATTTCTGACTTGTTGGTCTGAGAGTAAAAGATGAGACACCTAAAATCAGCAGTAGCGATGACATAATCAAGTTTGACATTTTCATAGAGAACATTACATCAAAGGGACACCTGTGGATACTCAAATCTTTAAAAGAAAAATGTAAGAAAAAAAAAGGAGAGAGAGAGATTAGTCACAAGAGAAAAGGTGTAGATTAAAAAATCCAGAGAAACAGCATAGATCCTGCTTAAGGATACACTATTAGGAATTCATGAACACTTTAGGAAAGTAAACTAAAATGAAAGTAAGATGTTCGGGTTTGGGAAGGATGAAAGACAAGTGATAAAAGTCTGTAATGTTTGAAACCCCCCGAAAAAAATTCAAAGTGATTCCCAAATGCATAATAGAAGAACCCCCTTGAGATCAGCATATCAGAATGCAAAATCCATTGGAGGTTGATTTGATCTATTAGACCACTTTGTTGAGAATGAAGCCATCCAAAGAAACTGCAAAGAATGCAAAGGAATTGAATGGGTGCTTTGTGCCTGGCCTTCCCTCCGGGATGATAAAGAAGTGTCTACCCTGGAGTTACTTTGTACAGAGGAGGAAGGTGAAGAACTGTCAGACAAATCAAAACAAAGACCTGATTGAAAAAATATGAGAAATTAAGTGGCCATAAATCACTAAGTTCAAATGGTCTTCATCTAAAACTTCTGAAGAAGTTAAAGAACAATGTAGCTAAGCTACCACCAAAAATGTATCAACACCTTCCATCAAAGAAGAGGGTGATGAATGCCCATCCATCCCTGAGAATAGTCCAGTGTTACTTGTAAGGTTAGGTTTTAATAAAAAACATGGTGTTGTCTAGAATTATTCATGCCTTAAAAAAAGAGTTTACTTCCCCCTGTGGAAAAAATATATTTTCACAATTAGTTTAGTGTTTTTGGAGGATATTTCCCCACACATAGGCTTTCTTCCGTTTTTGTTTGTGTGTGTGTGTGTGTGTGTGTGTGTGTGTGTGTGTGTTAGTGGTGGTGGTTTATTTCTGAGTGTGTTTCTGCACAAGTTTCCGACCTTGATCATTATTGAACATTACTTACTAAACACACATTGATGGGTTTCCAAAGAGAGGATTGTAACCCAGCCTGAAATAACTCATGGCAACATTTGTCGGTTGTCAGCTTGGTCTGGTTGATAAGCAATAACTTTATTGTTACAACATGTGGTGGGGTTTTAGATACTAAGCACCATGCTGAGAAGAGTACAATAAAACCTGCTTGGCAAACTTGATTACCCAAAGCAATGCATGCATCTGTTTTGCTTGAGATTTTTCTCACATATTGGGAGAATTGTTATGGTTAAGTTAGAGCAATTCCATAATGCCCAAACTAACTCTAATTAATAAATGGCTTATGGGCATGTCAGAGTTTTTCTGGTGACAAATTCGGGGCTTCCCTTGAAAGACCAGGAATTGATTGCACAAGAGACTGCAACTCTCTGTTTAATTCTTAGCAGGTGGGCACCAGCCAGGCCTTCCCATCTTGCATTGCCAGTGAACCTCGAACATGACCTCTCTAAGGGAGGGAGGGGAATTCATTCGCCATGTTTACTTTATACTGAAACTCTTTTCAGATAAAGGCTCCTAACTGTGCAGAATTGTTCTTAGTTAAGAGTGTGAGATGTGTGGTATGACTGTGTTTTTGACAGTCTCGGGAACAATTCCAAAGCCTGATCACCATACCTAAAGAATAGGTTCAGGTGATAGACCTATGAAATCAAATGAGCTTCTTAATGGGTTTTCATAAAGGATGTGATATTTAGAAGCCAATGCATTTTGTTTTGTCAAAGGCTAAGAAGGGAAGAGATTCAAAGCACGCTCTCTTTACTGCCCCATTCTCGGAATTGCCAATATAAGCTTGGGTTATCTCTGTTTCAAAATTATGGCATAGTTCCTTAAAATATACATCTGTCCTCCAAAAGAAAAAAATTTACCAAGGATAGAATATTATATTAGGTGGTGGAAAGGAGCACTGGTTCAGAGGATAGTCAGGTATTTGAAGACAACATTGGATCTCAATCCTTTTTAGATTTGAGAGTCTAACAACAACAACAACAACAAAAATATGGACACAATCACCAGGAAAATGTACATGTAAACATCTAGTGATGCAGCTTCCAGTGGCTCATAGACCTCTAAAGCTATGTTCAGATTGAGGCCCTGGATGGCTGATACATTGAGTACAATGAACTACTACTTACGACCCTAATTCCGTACAGTGCCCTGCAGTCCTGCTCTTTGCTTCAGGGATGTTACAGGGATGTTACCTGGCCACACTGGACATGTTGCCTTTTTCATCAAATGAAAGTAGAAGATGGTCTTCAGGCATGAAATGTAGTGGAACCATCATTATAGTGATCATTAGGAAAACCGAATCTAACTCCCGTTCTAATTATAATTGCCAAAAGGTACAGTTTTCTTAATTCTCTGAGCAATACTTTCTTTATCAATAAATTAAAGAGACTGGGTTAGGTTTTCTCTAAGGCCCATTCCACTTGGAAATTATGTGACTACCTATAATTTGCAGGAAAAATTTCCTACACTATTGACTGCTTACTCAATAATAACAAGTCTTCTGTCAGTTGAGAAAAAAATCAGAAATGGTAGAATTATATGAAATTGAACATCTGGATGATTAAAAGGAAAATTTTTAAGCTGTTTTTAATTTATATTTTCGCAAGTTTCTGGATACTTCTGTTTATGTTTGCCATTGGATTTTGACCCTTCATTTCACATATGTAATCACTACAACATATATATAGAAGGTTATTTTTGCATGCATTAATTCCTGAAATGTTCTGTATTACATGTATTACATGCTTAGTAGCGAACATAGAAAATGTATCTTGGAAACTGAGTAAATTCGTAAAATTTTATAATTGGATCTTTATGATTTTTAGGCAAAAATGAATGTCCTTCTTTTAAACTTATATTTAGTTAACAAAGCAGAACATCTGGACAGGAAGAGCCAAGCGTTGATTTAAACTTCCTAGTTCAAATCCCAACTCTGTCCTCACAAACTCCTATGGCCTCGAGCCTTCTGCCCTGTAAATTGGCACGGGTAATAATAGTGCCTACTTTATAGGGTGTTGGAAGAATTAGATGAGATATATACATCTTGGTAAAATCTTGGCTCACCAAATGTGGTCTATAAATGGTAACAAACAAACAAAAAGTTACAAAAAATAGAGAAAAAAATTGTTAACTGTTACCCGATTTTTTTGTTGTCTATTTACAAAAGATATTTTTAAATGGGGGTTGTAATTCTAAAACTGTATGCACTTTAAGTTTTTGGTTCCAAGCAATAGAAACACTCCAATATACACATTTACTTATCTATCCCAATACAGAAAATCCAAAATAGCTAATTCAGAGGTAGTATGACCTTCTGTGGGGTCAGGAATCTGGGCTTCTCTCTATGTTGCTCCCTAGCATTTCCAGCTTGCAGTTTTTACTGCATTGTCCAAGGAGATTACTCGAGCTCTGACCATGGTGTCTGTATTTCTGCCCCATGAAAGGAGGAAAGAATGGAGAAGGATGCCTCGCTGTTCTTCAGGGACATTTCTCCTGCTTGTATCCTGTGGGCCACAACCTAATCACAGGCCAGTCTGAGCTGCAATTTTTATGCTAGGTGTTGCGTGCCTATGTAAAAATTAGAGTTCCAGGGCGCCTGGGGGGCTCAGTCAGTTAAGTGCCCAACCCTTGGTTTCAGCGGAAGTCATGATCTCGAGGTCATGAGATTGAGCCTCATGTCAGGCACCCCACTTGGCCAGAGTCTGCTTGGGCTTCTTTCCCTCTTCCTCTCCCTCCTGCTTTGTCCCTCCTCCCTCCCTCCTTCCCTCCCTCCCTCCCTCTGCTCACAGGCATCTCTCCTAAATACATATATACATACATACATACATACATACTGGGTTTCCATTAATAAGGAAAAAGCCTGTATATTTGGAAATAATTTTTTTTTGCCACAAAAAACTAAAGTATTTTAAATAGCCAAGACTGAACTAAATCCATATAAAATAAAATGTAGTTACCTCAAGTTTTGGTGATATGTAAGAGCAGTCCTTAGTTTCCTCAACAGTCATTAATCCCTCTAATTATTTAATAACTTTGTACACTTTTTTATTACTCCTTCCCCATTATTCCCTGTACTTTTTGTATATAACTGAAATATTTCATGTCTTCAGGAAAATTTTCTTAAATCTCTTATTTAGATACTTCTCTGTAATTCAATACCTTCCACATCATGCTCTCATCTTAGCACTTATGACACTATAATCATTAGTTACATGCCTATATCCCTTATTAGAATATTCCTTGAGGGCAAACACTACATCTGACATGTTTTTGTAACCTCAGCCCCCAGCACATTCCTGAAACATAGTACATTCAATCACTGCTTGTTGAAAAAAATGAGTTGACTTCGTCAAGTAATTTATGTGCAGCCTCGTGGAGAACAGTAGTAATTGCTTGATGCACACAAACTAGAAATCAGCTATTAAGTATGCCTCATATATTTGCTTAAGCCACACTAGTAATGTAACTGGCCTTTGAATTATTTCTCTAAACTAATGTAACCAAAAAGATAAGCAGATTAATAATATCCCCTTTCCTTCTCTCCTCCTCTGCCTATCAGCCAGAAGAAAAGAAAATGAGAATCCAGAACCATGATTTCAGTTTACCTTGTGTGAAGAGTAATGTCAAAATTCTAGCCCCATCTTTTGAAGTTGAAACAGTGGACAAGAAAACCTCTCAGTTTTCAGCTTCTTTTTTATTCTGGACAGACCTGAGAAGTTCACTCTGAAATCATTGGCAAAGAGGTACTGCCACTCTTTTGACCTGACTCCCAAAGTGAAGCTCTGTCCCAGAGAAAGGAGCAGTTAAAAAATATTTGTTACTTTTCTGGGTTCAAATTGTACTATCTCTGAGAATAAATGTTTGTTTTTTGGAAGGCTGTGTGTGTGTGTGTGTGTGTGTGTGTGTGTGTGTGTTGGTTCTACCATTACTCCCTAGGCAAGTCTTTCCCTGGGTGCATGACATGAATTACCCATAGTGGACAAGAGAACTGAGTTGTGACATGGACTGAATATCAAGGTCAACTCACTAAACACTGAACACTTGACATTGACTGTTCAGTCTCAGGAAACAAATCACAGAAGGGTGGAAACTCATGCCGTGAAAACACTTTTCTCTACCCATTTACCCCATTCTTTCTGCTCTTTTGGAGACCTTGGGCTCACATTACAAGATTGTCCCTCTAACCTATCCCCAGTTCCCAGCTCTGGGTTAGCTCTTAGCAATCATCACTTGACCCTTCCTTCAATCTCCCCTAGATGTCAATACTCACCTTACACTACCTTTGTACTCCTTCCCTACACTACTGTGGTGTCAGGAAAGCCCCAGTTCTGTCACCGCCCTGGCTGCCACACTCTTTTTATTTTTCTTTTAGAAAAATACTTCCTCTTGAGGTCATGCTCCTTTCCTGTGTTGCAGCCCTACCTTACCCAAATTCCCTCATCTTCAAATTCCTAGTTCAGTTTTTGATGGCCTAACTATGGTCCAAGTTCTTGTCAATGATGTAGTCTCTCCTTTCAGGCATGGATACAGACATCCCAGGTCCCTCCACCATTCTTGTTGTCAGATTCCTGCAACCTGAGGTACCAGGCCCAGACCTACTATGGAGTTTCCAGTCTTCACCAGCTCATAATGGCCCTGATGCTTTTATAGCGAGATCTTCCATTTTCTTTTGTTTGTCTCCCTCCACCATCAAATTTATTTTAAAAGCAAACCTCTACAGCAATCTATACATTTTATGCAATCCCTATCAAAATACTGTCATTTTTTTTTAAGGAGCTGGAACAAATAATCCTAAAATTTGTATGAAACCAGAAAAGACCCCAAATAACCAAAGGGATGCTGAAAAAGAAAACTAAAGCTGGTGGCATCACAATTCCAGATTTTAAGCTCTATTACAAAGCTGTACTCAAAACAGTATAGTAAAGGCACAAAAAAACAGACATAACAATCAATGGAACAGAACAGAGAACCCAGAAATGGACCCCAACTCTATGGTCAAGTAATCTTTGACAAAGTAGGAAAGAATATCCAATGGAAAAAGACAGTCTCTTCAACAAATGGTGTTGGGAACATTGGACAGCCACATGCAGAAGAATGAAACTGGACATTTTCTTACACCATATACAAAAACAGACTCAAAATGGATGCAAGGCCTAAATGTGAAACAGGAATCCATCAAAATCCTAGAGGAGAACATAAGCAGCAGCCTCTGTGACCTCAGCCACATCAACTTCTTAATAGACACATCTCCAAAGGCAAGGGAAACACAGGCAAAAGTAAACTCTTGGGACCTCATCAAGATAAAACCTTTTGCACAGCAAAGGAAGTAGTAGACAAAACCAAAGGCAACTGACAGAATGGGAGAAGATATTTGCAAACCTCTTATCAGATAAAGGGCTAATATCCAAAATCTATAAAGAACTTATCAAAGTCAACAGCCAGAGAATAAATAATCCAGTCAAGAAATGGGCAGAAGGCATGAACAGACATTTCTCCAAAGAAGACATACATAGGCCAAGAGACACATGAAAAAATGTTCAACATCACTGGTCATCAGGGAAATTCAAATCAAAACCTCAACGAGATACCACCTCACACCAGTCAGAATGGGTATCATTATCTATTTTTTCCATGTAGAAATATGGAGCCCGGGTTTCTAGCTATTTTAATTTATTAGAAGACAGTAATCTAACTTTTTATATAAAATCTCCAAAATTTAATGATTTAGCAATAAATTTAAAAAAAAATTTCTGACCATTCTGTTTGCCCCCAAAGTGCAGTTTGCAGGTCCTTTCCATAGATTGACATTTTCTGACCCCTCATCTGGACTTAATAATTAAAATATGGAGAAACACACCATTGGAGGAAGGGGAAAGGTCCTTAGTCAAAGTCAGTTTCTATGAAAAGGGATTAAATAATTCAATGGTGGGTAGAGATTTAAAACATGGAAATATGGAGAAGGGCATCCTTTGCAGTGGGGTACACAGACTTGAGACTAGAGAAGCTAAATTAGAAAATGCGGTATAATCATAAGAGACCAGATTCCTCTTTGACTTTAATTACTAGGCTATTCCCACCTGAACTATAGGAACAGACATTTTACATCAGCTGGACATTTTGCATTCTAAGTTATTATTCCTTTGTGTTACCTAAAGTCTGATCAACTCCTGTGGACCTGAGAGGTTGTGTGGAGAATAATTGAGCAGGGCAGCAGTAAGGAGAAATGTGGCCTGACCCATCATGATACCAGACTCTCACTGTGTGAGTCAAAAAAACATGGGAAGGGGTTCAGTAGAGACCAGCTCATGGCAAGCAGTGAGGGGTCCCTTCCAGAAGCTGAGCAACAGGGGCTTCCTGTGGGTCAAATAGGAAGGACATGAAATCAACCACTCCCAACAGTACCCTTGAAGAAATTGAACCCTGAAGGGCGTAGAAGGAGGGGGTTAAGACACCTGATACCAAATTAGTCAATTTTAAATTTTAGATGCCTCTAAAAATGATTAATTTTTATTAGTATGATCACACTATGCTTATTTCAACATAGTTTTGATTAACGTCCCAGAAAAATAATGTATTTCCTTCATCATGGTTTTCAACATACTGAAAGAGGTAATATTAGCCAATCTAGTTTGGAAAAATTAATAAATATATGCTAGTTTGAATGAAGGCTATATATTTTAGGTAAAATAAAAAAATTAGAGCCTATTGAGATAAATTCTAAAACTCTACTTTGTTTACACTGTCTTATGTTAAAGATAATTGATGTGAAGCAACAAATTATTCTTAATTATTAATAAGCTATTCTCATAATTACTGGATTGCTTTTCTCCATATCTGTATGAGGTAAAATACTGTATCTCTCTGGTCACTCTGATTCCAGCATCCAATACAACATATGACACAGAGCAGAAAAGAAGTCAACAAATATCTGTTGAATGAAGAAACAATTATTTGAATTATGAGAACATTGTCTTGATGTTTTTATATGAGGAAAATTTGTAATACAAAGAATTTCACATTTCAGAGTTTTCACTTCTGGTATGTAAAGCATGATTTTTAAAGACAAATGTAGATTCAAATACAGTTCAGGACTAGAGTTGTGTAAGTGTGGACGGATCACTCAAACTCTCAGAATTTAACTTTAGTCATCTAAGTTACGTTACTTTCCTTATTTAGTTTGCTAAAGCTTCACTAGGCATTACATTATCATTGTCAATTTTTTCCTAGGTAACCTGGTAACGAATTAAATCATGCACAGTATTGTGCATATTTATTAAAGACCAACTGTAAATGTAAGTTATCATGACCAAAACAGCTAAGGCCACTGCCTTCACTGAGTTTATAATTTAGTCAAAGTGAACTATGTTCAAAACAAAAATAAAATGCTGGTCTGGGAAAATGGTATTGCAAATACATGCTTTGAAGCTCACCCCATCCCACTTCAAAAGTAGAACTATGACAGGGCAGCCCAGGTGGCTCAGTGGTTGAGTGTCTGCGTTCAGCCCAGGGCCTGATCCTGGAGTCCCGGGACTGAGTCCCACGTTGGGCTCCCTGCAGGGAGCCTGCTTCTCCCTCTGTCTGTGTCTTTGCCTGTCTCTGTGTCTCTCATGAGTAAACAAATAAAATCTTAAAAAAAAAAAGATTAAGAGCTAATCAAGCACATGGATGTTTATTTAAAAAAAAAAGTATAACCATGACAGAGGAAATATAAATAGCAAATATTAAAAATCATCAAAAAATGATGAAAAAAGATAAATATCTCCAAGTTCAAGAAGTTGAAAAGAATTGAATAAAATAATCAGAACTGAAGCTGATGGCCATTTGGATTCTAGATCTGGAAGCAGTCAGAAGCTGCTAGGAGTCTAACTTCTGTGGAGCAGAAAAGACTGAATGTATTGGGGGTAAATACTGGGAAAAGAGCCAAACTCAGCTGGAAACCAGTTGCCAGAGTGGGGCTTTCCATCTTGCACATAAAGGCGGTAAAAAATTCTGGTGCTGGGGCTCTGCGTAGCATGAAGCAATTTGCATGGGGAGGTAGGAGGATACAGAGCCAACCTCCAAACCAGAAACTGAGACTAACTCTTCATGCTTGGATTCCTGGATCTTGGAACTATTCCCATGGTGTAAATTCCTCAAACTTCTAAAATAAGACCTGATTATAGACCAGAGTCCCAGGGACCAGGTAGAAGCAATCCCAGTACCACTAAAAAATGAGAGGCAGGGAAACAGAGAAATAGACACAGAGTGTGTGTGAGAGTGCACCTGGAGCTTAAAGTATTGAAACACATGAACAAATATAATTCTACCAAAAATAAAATCTAAGAACAGCATAATCACAAGATTTCAGAGGAAATTAAAATGAAGCAAAATAAAACAAATGTAGGTGAATATAAACAATTTAGAAAGCTTGGTGAATAAAAAGAAATAGTAATATATAGAGTCGATAATGACCAGAGGTGTATAGCAAACTGTACATAGATTGTGCTGAGGAATTAATACAAAATGAAGTATAAAACAGGTAAAATATTAAAGAGTCATAAAAACAGATTAAGATGACTCAACATAAATTTAAAAGCAATTTAATAAAAGCAAATATGGGAAATGATTGAGAACAAATATATTTTATTTTATTTTTTTAGATTTTTAAAAAGATTTTATTTATTTATTCATGAGAGACACAGAGAGAGAGAGGCAGAGACACAGGCAGAGGGAGAAGCAGGCCCCATGCAGGGAGCCCGATGTGGGACTTGATCCCGGGTCTCCAGGATCACGACCTGGGCCAAGGCAGACGCTGAACCGCTAAGCTACCCAGGGATCCCTGAGAACAAATATTTTAATAAGAAAACAGCTGAAAACTTTCCAAAACCGAACCGAACATAAACCCATTAGATTAAAAATGAACACCAAATATTGCTCAGAATAAATAAAAACAAATCCAAACTTAGAAAAACAAAATAACATCAAGGATAAAGGATAAATGTGGAATCTTCAGTTGTACCCTAAATAAAAGACAGTTTTTCCTCAGTGGTCTTAAAGCAGACTTCTTATCCATAGTAATGGCCAGACACAATGGAGTAATATACTAAAAATCCTAAGAGAAAGATAACTGCCAAAAAAAAAAGTTAAAAACAAAAACAAAGGAAAGATAACTGCCAATGAAAATTTTTTATATCCTGCTGAACAATTATCCAAATACAAACAAACAAATAAAAGCATTTCTAGACAATTAAGGAATAGGAGATTGTATCATCTTCAAATTATAATAGATGATAGAAGGAAAGTAAAATGAGAAGAAATAAATGGGATGCAAAAGTAGTGATAAAGCCCAAAATATTTTAACATGTATTGGCCTATTTCATTAACTACTTCTGCATATAAAATAATACAAAATTTTATTTTTTAGAATCTAGAACTCAATTCTAGAGAATTATGTCAAAGAAGATGGAAAAAATTTAGTGTGCTAATAAAGATGTAACCAAGCCTTATTTCGTATGGAGGAGTTGATAGAGATATTGAATGGTCTAAGACACTGCAAGAAAGACTCCTAGTCAGAGATTGAATAGATCAACAGACAGTAACCAGGACGTACTTTTCTGCAGCACCCAGCTGAGAATCAATTCACAACCTTTGCAAGCAGTTGGCCCAGAATTGTCATGACTTAATCAATGACTATGAGTTTCCTCTATTTTGCCCACCGAGTCAGGGATCCACCCACAAAAGCCAAATATGCCTTTCAAACCATTCCAATAACTCATTTCTAGTCAGACTTTCTTCTACCCCATGTCAGCAATCCCCAATCAGAGCATACCTGAAACCTTCCCAGTTTTCATTATAAAGCTTTTCCTCTCCAGTGCTTGGCTTTAAATCTTGGCCAAAAACAAATGATGGTGGCAATTCTCTTGATTAAACATGCTCTGAATGAGTAGCCTCTCTTTGTTATCATTTGTATTATTTTGTTCGTCTTCCTGAAAGATAAATATGCATGCCTAAAATCATTAAGGATAGCTATTAAAATAATAGACATACAAATTATAGATGGTAAATAAAGAGTTAAAAAAAAAAAGAAAGAAAAAGAAGGAGAACATAGATATCTTTGTCAAGTTAACAAATGTTTAGAAAGGCTAAGTTGGTCCAAAAGAAAAAAAAACAAATTTGAAAAGAGCACCAAATAAAATCTAACAAGTCAATCTAAATATATCAATAATGGGAGGATTAAATTCATCAATTAAAAGAAAACTAGATAGTATTAAATTGAATCCATGCAAAAGGCTATACCCAATATAAAAAGACATACATCTAATAAAGCTATCTAGAAAATTTGAAATGAATTTTCATGTAAAAGGTATATCAAACAAATGCTAAATATATGAAAACAGATAATATTTGTCTTATTCACAGAAAAATTTTAAATTAATCAAAAGCATTAATTGGAGTAGAAATAGGAATTTCCCAATAACAAAAGTAAAATCTGCCAACATAACATAAAACTTATGACTGTCCATGCTTTAAATAAAATAACCTTGAAATATACAATGAAAAATTGATAGAAATCTAAAGAGAAATTAATAAAGAGACCATCATCATTAGATATTTGAATTATGGGTTGGTAATGGATTAGAGAAATAGAAATTGATGTATAAGACCAAAAAAAAAAAAAAAAAAAAAAAGTTTGGGTAAGTAAGGAAATGGAATATTTGAACAAAACAACTAAAAGACTTGATGTAAAAGATACAGAACAATTAAATTATAATATAAATATTATATATAAATTATGTAACAACATAAAATAGAATTAACAAATTCAATACATTTAGAAATTTGAATCAAAAAGACAATGTTTTAAATTACATATTACTACTAAAATTGTCTCATGGTGAAAAATAAAACTTGCATAAGCCAGTGAGCTTTCTAAAAGTACAATAACTAGATAAATGTCTACCCTTCAAAACATATCTCAGGCACAGATGCTTTTAAAGAGTAATTTTTATTTTTTATTTATTTATTTATTTTTAAGATTTTATTTATTTATTCATGAGAGACACAGAGAGAGAGAGAGGCAGAGACACAGGCAGAGGAAGAAGCAGGCCCCATGCAGGGAGCCTGACTTGGGACTCGATCCCAAGACCCCAGGATCAGGCCCTGTGCTGAAGGTGGCGCTAACCCGCTGAGCCACCTGGGCTGCACAAGAGTAATTTTAAATGAAGAAATAAATAATGGCTAACCTCAAGAGACTATTTCAGATAATAGAAAAATAAGGAAATCTATTCTGAAAATTTCATTTAAATTGAATCCTACACTATTTGCTTTTTCGTGTCTGGCTTCCTTCATACAGCATAATGTTTTGAAGAATCATCCGTTATAGCGTGTAGCAGAACTTCATTTGTTTTCATGTCTGAGTAATATTTAATTGTATGAATATACTGCATTTTGTTTATCCGTTCATCAGTTGATGGATGTTTAGGTTGTTTCCTCATTTGGACAGCACAAGATGTTTATTAAGGCATTTACAAAGGTTATATAAGGAAATAATGTTATACACCTATCTTATTTACTATAAATAAAAAATTTTAATAAAAGAGTTTCAAATGAAATTCAGTAAGGCAATAAAAATATATCTTGATCATGTAGATCTTAATTGTAAAAATACACGCGTATACATCTACATTCCCCCCCCCCCCCCATTAATATATACTGCATTAGAGAGAAAAGATGGTAATCTTCCGCAGCCCGCGTGGCTCAGCGGTTTAGCGCTGCCTTCAGCCCAGGGTGTGATCCTGGAGACCCCGGATCGAGTCCCGCGTCGGGCTCCCTGCATGGAGCCTGCTTCTCTCTGCCTGTGTCTCTGCCTCTCTCTCTCTCTCTCTCCGTGTCTCTCATGAATAAATGAATTAAAAAAAAAATCTTAAAAAAAAAAGATGGTAATCTCAACAATGCAAAGCCTATTCAATTCAGTCTTTTTGGCAAAGAAATAAGTGAAACAATGCTTTAGACTTGATAAAGGGTGCCTGCTAATAACATACAACAAACTTGATACTTAATATGAAGTATATAAATATCTCTATTAAATCATGCTTACTATTTGATCTTATCCTGGAGGTCTTACACAGTGCAGTATAATGAGGAAATAAGAAATATGAAAATTGGAAAGAATAAAATACATTTGGTGTTTCTGTGCACATATTATTTTCTACCAAAAAATACTAAAATAATTTCACTATTTATAGCAAAATTACTAAGATTGATGGGAGAATTCAGTATGGCTTTAAAATATAAGGTTTGCAAACAAAATTCTGTATACCCCAAAATGTAATAAGTTAGTATACAATAGAGTATATACATATACATGCACATTGTACATATATGTAATGTATATTAGAGAATATACCATAATAGCAAAAAACAAAAATGAAACAAAAAAACTATAAAGACTAAAGCCATCTAAAGTTGTAAAAGGCTTTTATTAAATGCACTACATTATAAAACTTTATTACTGTACATATAAACACTTTCTAAAATGGAGAAATATGTTTTTTTAATGGAAAACCTTGATATTACCAGTAATCTTCTTAATTTTTCTACAAATCTAGTATAGTTTTTGTCATAATCTTTTCTGGGGTTTGTATAGACCTTGGAATGACAGAATTTTTTTTTTAAGATTTTATTTATTTATTCATAAGAGACACAGAGAGGCAGAGACATAGGCAGAAGGAGAAGCAGGATCCCTGTGGGACTCGATCCCAGGACCCCGGGATCACAACCCGAGCCCAGGCAGATGCTCAACCACTGAGCCATCTAAGTGCCTCAGAAACAACAGAATTTATATGGAAGACTAAATAATTAGGATATCAAATATAGGTTTAGACATAAGATCTAAAATGACAATAGATTAAAAAAGATTATTTTTAAAGACACTAAAACAATTTATAAATTTTTCAAAACTGATGATCTCATTTCACTAACATTGATCGTTTCTGTGAAACAAAAGACACTGTAAAGCAAACTAAAAGTAAAGTGACTTTAAAACCACACAAAACCAGGAGAAATCATTTTCAAAACATATCACAAAGAATTAATATCCTGAACTTATAAAAACACTTCCCAGAAGTCAATAACAACAACAAAAAAATGACCAAAAGCAACTCAAAAATAAAATTGATAAATGTCTTGAAAGCAAGTCACAAAGGAAGAATAAGGACATCTTTGTGGGCAGTAAAAATGGGAAAACAGTTGCCTACGAAAGTAACAGTGGGTGGGAACAGGTTGCAGAAAAGAGACTCCCTACTGCCTGGTGCTCAGGAGCATCGGGAGAATGGAAGCGCCTCATGCCCTGTTAGATGGGTGAGAACAGGCCCGCTTCTCGGAGGGCAGACGTGGCAATATCCCTCTCCTCTCACAACATATTCAGGAAAATTGGGCAGAGTATTCTTGTTGACAGCAAGTGCTAATTAACCGTTGTGTCCTTTCTTATCTCTTGTATTTTTTTGGAGTTTGTTTGTTTTGACCAGCATCATTGTAAAAAAAATAATAAGAACAACAAAGCAACAAGTGCTAAAAAGAAAATGTCTCTATGAGACAGAGTTACAGAAAATATGTCATTCACCTTGTTTGGTTGGGACAGTCCTCTTGCAGGCCCTAGCATGTAAACTGAGGTTTAGAATTTAGTGATTTCCTGAGGCATGCTTAGGAGAAGAGCCGGCCAGATACAGAAAAGGGCAGATATTAAAGGTCTGAGAAAGGAGGGAGTTAAGATGTTTCTAGGGATACAAAGAACACCAGGTTGGCTTGAGTGAAGTAGGTGATGAAATGGACCCGACTGAAGGTGATCCTGCAAGACTGTGTTCTTTAGGAGCAGGAGGGAGTCAATGGGAGGTCATTAAGCAGGGGCATCTTGCTATCAGTTCTGTTGTATGATTTGGCTCTATTATGGGAAGACTAGATTAGCAGGGTCCAGAAGAGACTAGGAAACACTAAACTGAAGATTGTTGCTATTGTCCAGGCAGGAAAGGATGGTGCTGTAGTCAGAGGGAATGGAACAATCCAAGAAGTAGTCTGACCTGGAATCGGGGGGGACTTCAGGATAGACAGCGTGGGGGGATGGTGGATTTTTTGAAGTATGCCTTTCAGATTTGCTCAGACCCGTACTGTGTGGACTACAAAAAAAGCAAAGGATTAGAGAAGGAACAGGTCAGAGCAAAGGGGAGGAAGAATAAAGAGCGATCAGGAATTTAGACACCGAAGTGGAGAGATTTTTAAATGCCCACAAGATACAAAACCAGGTGAGGATCAACCTGTATCTACCTGTTAGTCCAATAGAATACGCTGCTGACTTCCTTTTTTAGTACTCTTTACATTCGGTGTGTTTACTTCTTACTTTTCAAAATTGCTTCTTCCTTTTCAAAACCATCCTCTGAAAATATTTGAGTATTTTGTGTATGGAGTTTCAAATCATTTTGATTCTTTTTTAGTTGTAATTTTTTAGACATTCACCTATAGAAATTCTAATAATATGTATGTTACTGATTGGATTCCTGTAAGCTATTGTGAATTTGATCTTTTGGACGCATTAATAATTTGTTATTTATGATAATATACATCTTCATAGGGCTTTGAAAATTTTAAGATGTTTTTGTATAGAGAAAAGAAAAAGATTTACAATTAGATACATGGCAGCCAAGGGGATAAATATAATATTTAAAGACATTTAATCATATGTTTTTCATAACATTTCTACTTTACAATTGATTGATTTAAAATTCAATAATTTGCTCATGTAATGTTATGGCAAGGATTCTGAGCCCTAAAAAAAAATGGGTAAAAACAGTAACAACCTTAAAATTAGCTAACATTTCTTGAGGACTTACTAATGGGCCATTTTATGAAGCAATTTATAACCCTCCCAATAATCCATATGCTAAGTATTATTTTCCCTTCTAGCAAATGAGAAAATAGAAGCAAAGTAGAAAAAATAACATACTTGGGGAATAAAAACTAAATATCTCTATTAGAATGAAATGATCTGTTTGTAGTTCTATAGGCCACACAGCCAGGTCTTTAATGAACCTCCAATTTGGAGGAAGAGTGTCAACTGAGGACATCTTCCAGACCTGAATTAGGAACTGATTATTATCTGGCTCCACATTATCATAAAGGAAATTTCATTTTATTGCCTATGGTTATTGAACAGTGCTTTTTGATTCAGGGGAAACAGTCTATATTTTAGGTGTCATCATGTCAGTTTAAGATAATCATATTTTTATTTCCAAAACCCAGACTATTGGTCTTAACTGAAGAGGGTGTTAACCATATTACAACAGATAAATGTTATTTCAGAATTTTTGCAAAAGAAAATGTGAGGGGAAATATTTAACAAGCCTCTTTTTCTAAAAGAAGGCTGGTTTGTATCTCTAGAAGATGCCACACCTTTCAGAGCAGTGTGTGTATAATTGCTGTACATTTTTAGCTAATACACTAAAATCAAACTAGGTATGTCCTTTTGTACAAGTCTGCTTCTATTCTATTCATATTAGATAGATACTGACAAAAATATCCAGAGGGGGGAAAATGGCAATTCTAGAATGAATAGTTAAAAACAAAAGAAAATGAATGTTTTGTTAAAAACAAAAGAATGAATAGTTAAAAACAAAAGAAAAATTAAATTAGTACTTTGGCCAATTACCAAATCTATTTCCATGGACTTTGTAATAAAAGAATACTGCACTACTTTATCATAGTAAAAGATTACAAGGTTTCATTTTCCATGGGATTTCACAACCTTTTTATTTCAAAGTTTAACCCATAGATTAGTGATTATTTATTTCCACTGCACAAAAATCTCCATACACAGAGCACTGCACATAGCGAAGTCAGCATTTTTATCTTTTTTGTGTGTAAGATTCACTTCAGAATTTAAGTACTTTTTTTTTCTGTCAGAGAAAGGTGTGCTCATAACTCCAGGATCCATCGAGTCCTGAATTCACCATAGTTGTTGCCTTTTTGTTTTTAGTCTAAGCTGTATTTTTACTTAAGAAACTACTGATTTACCTTATGTTCAGCAATGCTCAAATAATAAAAATGCTTCTTGTTATCTCGTTGCTTGACAACATTCACAAGCTTGATCAGTTTAAATGTGTTGTTGCATCACTATGTATATAAGATCCAACTGGTGTCCTAAGATGACAGTGCTAGGAGCAAAATCAGGTATTTCCATATGTAGAAATTATTTTTAAACCTCTCTCACCAATAGCATGAATTGAAAAGTTTGGTCATCATCAAACAGAGCCTCTGAGTTCCTTTTTAGTGGTAGGAACTTTCTACTGTTTTTCTTCCGTGTTTTTTTTCAGTCTTCCTTTTTACCTGTTGGAATCCTGAGTAGTTTGGGATTTTTTTCCCTCTTTTGTTTTCTTTTGTTAGTTTTTACATCTAAATAATTTTTCATTTACACAAGAAGGGTCTAGAGACCACACAGAGCTAGCATATTTTTCTGCACTGGTATTCCTTTTCATCTTTACCTTGTAGCTCATATCAAAGCTGTAATTGTTTGCTAGCCAGCAAAATCTAATGGCTCCCTCTGGTCAAAAGCTGTCAACAGCAATCTATCCAGCAGTGGGGCATTGCCTGAAATAGAAAAGCATCGCATATGGTCGTATTCCTTAGTGAGCTACAAACAAGGCAGGGCTTAACATTTTCAAATACAAAACCATTACTGACTCTATGTAGTAAGACAAGGGTCCTAACATCATTAATAGAGTCTAGCATATCATTACTAGAGAATATCATTTCTTGATTCATTAATGCCCTATAGGTGAAAGATAAACTAGACATTTATTCTGCTTTTTTTCCACTTTGATTTAGCAATGTGGCAATAAGTCTGTTTCTTAGATGTTAGATCATGATTTATTAGGTGTCTAAAAGTAAACCCGTACTCCACAATGGATAAAGAAAACAGGCCTCAAATGATCAGTCCAGATTTCCTGCTAAGTATAAAGACTGCTAAATTCATTAGGGAATCCAACAAAGAAAAAAACACTACAATATTTAAAAAGCAAGCAAACAAAACAAAAACAAAAAAACCCACAACTCTCTAAAAGCTGAAAAGCACTGTTTAGGAAATTCTGAGATGGGTGATTTGTTTAACATTTGTGTTATCACAATGGCGTTGTGTAATCCTACCAACACAGTCCAGTATAATGACTCTAAACATCAAACCAACTATTTAGCCTCATGCTGGGTTTCCCATTCAGGCTAATTAGAATTCTTGTCTTCTTAAAACATTTGCACTCATGGCTTACCAATGGTTTTTCCACTTGTGGCCCAGCCTTTTGGATATTTCTAAATCAAAATGCGCTGCATGCTGCTAGCTTTTACTTGCCTCTTTATTCCTTCTGTCCTCTCACTGGATTGCCTGAATTCTGTTAGTAATTCCTCTGAAGAACCCCAAGAAAGAGTTTCTATTATCTCAGTTTAGAGGCATCCAAATTTAAGCAGACTAAAAGCAAAATATTCGTCAAGTAATTTTCAGATGTTCTGGAGTACCCCCTCTCCCAACTAGCCTTATATGATGCATAATGTATGATGCAGTGTGTGGATTGTTCTCAAGTTAAGAGTAAAATTCCTCCTATACACATAAGCTATATAGGGCTTGATGTAGTGTTTGAAATATATGTCTAATCTTAATTCATCTGAAAGAATGACTATCTAGGTATAGGCTTTAGGTAACAAATTGACAGAGAAAATAGACTCTGGTCAGATAGAAGAGGAATTATTACTCATGTGTTCACATTTAGTATCATGAACAGCAGGGTGCTATGTAGGAGAGTAGCACAGCCCTATGGTCCATTATAAAGAATGTAATGATAAGGTTCTGAGATATCTATACCTATATCTCTCTGTCTCTCTGTCTCTCTGTCTCTCTCTCTATCTATCTAGTGTTTTTACTGAATTCTTTCTAATTAAAAAAAAAAAAACTTCCATGAATCACTAATAGGAAGTTCAACCTCCACTGTAAATTTTAGACAACTCATTAAGTGCCTGTCATTTTATGGAAATCTTCAAAAAAATTCATGCACATTTCTACTTCAGAGATCATTATAAGCAACTGATGGTAAGTCCTCCTGGAACCTGTCAGTGATTTAATGGCACTAATACATCCCACAGCTGAGCTAAAAAAAATGGAAGAAGTCTTCAGTCTAAATTCAAACACATGAGAATGGCTTTGGTTTAGTGAAAGCATGACAATATTTGGTATTTTGTCTACTTTCCTGACACATAACTCCAAGGTTCAGTGAACTGGTAGTATGTTTTGTTCATTATAACATCTTCAAGCATTTCTAAGATGTCTGGGGTTTGGCAAGCTCCAAAATTAACTTGCCAAGAACATTTTCCATTAGTATTTACACCCATACGTATTTTCAAGGAAACGGTCCGAGTGTTTCTGATTTAATAAGGGCTATTAAGTGTACAAATAGCCCCTTGAATACACTGTTATAAATAAAACTTATTTTTAAGGGAAAAATGAAAAATTAAAAGGAATTCATAATTGCTAATGAGCCTCAATTTTAAAAGATTTGAATTTTGTCTAAAATTTAAATCAAAATATTCTTAAATCCTAGAATTGAATCAAAAAACCCTTGCTATCCATAACATCTATGCAATTTTCTATTCATTTTTCCATTTATGTTTAATTTATCATACCTCACCTAACACCAAGACATTTTAAATACTTTGACAAATATATGTCAGTTTATTCCCAGTGCTTTCCGGATTGCCTTTTATTTTAAGTAATCTAAGTCAGTAGTAATAGTAGTTGTTCATAGAGAAGAGCATAATTCAGCTTACTAAAACAAATAACAAAAATTAACTGGAACTGTGTACAGTCTTTTGCTAAGCACTAATGTATAACATGTTAAATAACATTAAATACAGTGCATAAAATGTATAAATATGCATAAACATACTATTGTATTTTGAACTCCATAATAAGGCACTAGTATCTAGTATATTAAGGCACTAATACCTACTATATTAATACTGAGGACAATATTACTGAACTTTATGTCATCTATCTCATGCTTCATCTATCTCATGCTTATCACTGTTGCGATAAGCTAAATGCCAGATCTCTGAAGTTTCTAACCATTTAAACTTGAGAATCTTTTCATGTGGAAGGGCTGCTATTTGGATCGAACTATGTTCATCTGAGGAACAGCAGATTCCAGCTGACTCAATTTAGAGCTTTTCAACAAAGAGAACACACGGGCTTCCAGAAGATCAAGGAGAGAAAGAAATAAAGATAGACAATGTTGATATGTTACCAGCTAAATTAGTTTCTTGAAACTTTTTAGCATCTCTTCTATCAACTTATTCTTTATTTTATTTTATTTTATTTTATTATTTTATTTTATTTTATTTGCTTTGAGAAGCGCTGTGCATGATTTTTAAAATAACCTATGACAGTGCTCTTCATACTAAGAGGTATTTTCCCCTGGAGAACATACTTTTTGAGGGAGAAGCAAGTATGAACTCTATTAAGGAAGTCACTTTCCTGCTCCAATTCTCAACTTTCACAAATACTCTTTGCTAAAATGTATGTCTCTAAGAACACCCTTGCGGTCAAGATACTATGCTGTTTCCCTCCTTCTATTTTAATTGAAGTATAGTGGATATACAATATTATATTAGTGTCAGATGTACAGCATAGTGGTTCAATAATTGTATACATTATAAAATGCTCACGTGATAGACATAGCTAGCATCTGTCACCAAAGTTATTACACTATTCTTGACTATGTATTCCCTATGTGGTATACATCACCATGACTAACTTATTATATAACTGGAAGTTGGTACTTCTTAATCTTCTTCCCTCATTTTGCCTGTTCCCCACATTCTCCCTTCGAGCAACTACCAGTTTGTTTTCTATGATTCTGTTTCTGTTTGTTTGTTCATTTGTTTTATTTTTTAGACTCCACATATAAGTGAAATCATGTGGTATTTGTCTTTTTCTGACTAATTCCAATTGGCTTAATACCCTCTAGGTCCATCCATTTTGTTGAAAAAGGTAAGATCCCATTATTTTTTATGGCTGAGTAATATAAAATATTCTATGTGTTGTTATAGGCTTTATGTCTTGTGTGTGTATATGTTTGTTACATGTGTGGTATGTGTGGTTACGTGTTGTGAGTGCTCTTATGTGTGTGATGTATGGATGATGTGTGTAGCATATATGTTTTGTGTGAACTGTGTATGTGTAGTGTGTGTTTGGTGTATATGTGGTGTGTGTGTGTATGTGTGTGGTATAAGCTTGGTGTGTGTACTGTGTGGTGTGTGCATTTTGGTGAATGTGATTTATTTATGCTGTGTATGTATGTGATGTGTGTGGTCTGTGTGTGGTGTATGTCTGGTGTATGTGTATTATGTATGGTGTGTTTGCGTTGTTTAGAGGTATAGGTATGTTATGTGTGTGGCTTATATATGGTGTGGGGGTCAAGAAATATCTTCCTTTCATTAAGTTATAAGTGATTTTTAGTACATGTATTAATTTAATTAATTTAATACATGTACTTGGGAAAAGCCATATGCTTTCATCCATGAAAATATACTATGCTTAAAACATCCCTCAAATAACATCTTCCTTTCATCATAATAAAATTATTTTTATATTTATGTGTGTAAGCACTAGGGAAAATGATATGCTTAACTCCTTGCAATTATACTGTCCTTAAATTACACTGTTTTCTTTTCCCATTCATCTACTGATAGATACTTATATTGCTTCCATATCTTGGCTATTGTAAACAATGCTGCAATAAACATAGAGTTGTGTATGTCTTTCAATACGTGTATCCATATTCCTTGGGTAAATACCCACTAGTGGTATTATTAGATCATTTGGTATTTCTACTACTTTTCATAGTGGCAGCATCCCAATTTATACTCCCACCAATAGTGCATGAAGGTTCTCTTTTCTCTACATTTGCACCAACCCTTGTTATTTTTTATCATTTTAATACTAGCTACTTCGACTGGTGTGAATTGATATCTCACTGTAGTTTTGATTTGCATTTCCCTGATAATTAGTGATGTTGATCATCTTTTCATGTTCATCCATAAATTTCTTTGGAACTAGAAAAGACTCCAAATACTAAAAGAGTCCTGAGAAAGAACAAAGCTGGAGATATCCCAATCCCAGATTTCAAAATATATTACAAAGCCATAGTAATCCAAACAGTATGGTACTGGCACAAAAATAAATACATAGGTCAGTGGAATAGAATAGGGAGCCTAGAGATTAACCCATGCTTGTATGATCAATTAATCTATTTCAAATAAGGCAATAATACACAATGGAGAATAAACTGTCTCTCTAATAAACGGTGCTAGAAAAACTAGATTACATTAAAAAGAAGAGATTGGATCACTTTGACACCACGCACAAAAGTAAACTCAAAACGGATTAAAGACCTAAATGTAGGACCTGAAGCCATAAAACTCCTAAAAGAAGATTCTTGGACATCAACTTCAGCAACATTTTTCTGGATCTGTCTCAGGCAAATAAAACAAAAGTAAAAATAAACAACTGAGAATGCTACTAGTTTGATAACTAAAAAGCTTATGCACAGTGAAGGAAACCATAAACAAAACAAAAGGCAACCTACTGAATAGGAGAATATATTTGCAAATAACCTGATAAGGAGTTAATATCGAAAATATATAAAGAACTCATAGAACTCAACACCAAAAAGTAAATAATCTAATTTTAAAATTGACAGAAGACTGCAATAGACATTGCCCAGTTGATTCTCTTTTTCTGACCCCATCTCCCCTTCCACTTATCCTCACACAACTTGGATCTGGCCATGGTGCATTTGACATTTTATGTTAAAATCCCCAGTATGCCAAACAAAGAAACAATTATAAAACAAACAAACAAAAAAACGTTGCCTAAGAAACCTCCTTTAACTTCAAACACTCGTTTGAAAACTAAGAAACTTGAAAGGTCTTAGTATAGCCTGTTTTTAAACTTCTCAAAAGTTGAAGATGTATATGACTTTGATGACTGGGTAACAAATGTTTTTATAATTCAAGTGGTTACCAGTGTCTGCTTTCAACAAAATTAAAGGAGGACCTAATTGAGTTGTCAGCTAATAAATCATTAAACGTAATTTGCTTAAAAGATCACAATATAATTTTGGCATACAACACAAAAAGAGTTTAAATAATTAAGTGATATATCTCTGATAGAATAATTTTCATTTCCATTTACTTATTTTTTAAAATATGAAATATGTTGTTTACTACTAGCATTTATAACCATGAAAGGGAGTTGTAAATTTGAGGCTGAATCCTATATGGTTCTAGAAATAAGTTATATTAATCCATGTCTGCATAAAATAGAGTAAAAGCCCATTCATCTCATTAAAAATGAATAAAATTTGCTTAATAATTACCTGTCAAATCTTGGCTATGTTTATTAATTGTATATTAGTAATAATTCTATAAAACTGAAAGCAAATAGTGCTTGCTTTGGCAGCATGTATACTAAAATTTGAACGATACAGAGAAAATTAGCATGGACTCAGCCAGGAAGGCATGCAAATTTATGAAGCATTTCATAAAAAATAAATAAAAAGAATTGTAAATAAATAATACATTTTTTAAAATCATAATTTTTCCCCAAATTGTTGTTGAATATGGATCTATTCTTTCACTTCCTTTCCTTGGAACTAGGTAATAAGTAAAAAGAGAAAATGTTTGAATGCCACATATGTCATTAAAACATCTACTGGTGAGGGGTGTGTGGGTGCTTCAGTCAGTTGAGCCACTGAGTCTTAATTTTGGCTCAGATCATGATTACTCAGGGTCGTGAGATCTAGTCATGCATGGGGCTCTGCACTGGGCATGGAGACTGCTTAAGGTTCTCTCTTTCTTTCTCCCTCTGCCCCTCCCCCAGCTCCTTGCCTGCTCTCTCTCTCTAAAAACACAAACAAAACAGCAAAACAATAACAACAACAACAACAACAAAAAACAATTAAAATATCTACTGATGATACGATTTGGGTGAGATAGTTTAGACTCTTGTTTTAATAATGATGTAAGTAAGTCTTTAAAAGTAGAAATAAATGAAAATACATTAAGGATAATTTTGCAAAGAAAATAACTATAACTCTAGCAACCTTAACAAACACATTTTCAATTATTTTTTACCTCAAGTCTGTGTATTATCGTTTATAAAATATATCAAACTATTTTAAAGAAAATTAATCCTAATTTTTGCTATTAGAAATATCTCAAGGGAAAGTGTACAACAGAGAGATCATTTATGTTAACAAATGTGGTGAATAATTTTGGTATCATTGAGGGTAGGTCAACCAGATATTATGTAATTTCTGTTGTGATATAATATGACATATATAATTTCATGAATGATTATTCTAGTCAAAAGTGTCTCTTCTGAATCCATCAAGCTCTCACATTTAACCTACAATTTACTGAAAGTATGGCAGAAATAGCAATAGCTAAAGGACATCAAAACAAGCAGACAAAATCAGAAGGCAGGATGTTCTTTTGGACAACTGTCCCATTCACGTCAACAAATCAGTGTTAATTAAAAATATATCTCATTAATGAAAATCTGGAAATATCCCAAATTGAAAATGCAGAGTCGGTAAAAATGAAATCTCAAATCAGGGAGGAAAAGATACAACTTTGTAATAAGTAAGATTGACAGCTATGTAAAGAAAATAAATCATTGGGGTCCAGTCCTCCCATTATGTGCTGGATAGCTTCTAAGTGGGTTAGAGATTTTTTTAAAAAAATCTTATAAATACTAGAATAAAACATAGGTGTAAGTTTTAGTATAAATCTAGAATAGAAAAAATTGTCCATATTAGGACACAATTTATAAACAAAATAATGGAAAAAAAATAATGGAAAATATCAGTGAACTGATAAATTCACCACTGAAACATGGATAATGACAAAGTAAAAAAAAAAGCAATTTGTATAATAGCTAAGAATAATACATTAAATTAAATTAAAATTTTTTTCACATCTAAAAACAAAGAAAAGTCCCAGTGCTATAGAAAAATGAAAAAAATAATCAAGTAGCTAAAAGAGCATAGAAATCTACATGCTCTGAAAAATATGGAAAGATGTTCTGCTTTGCTCATAATAAGAAATTGCAAATTAAAAGCACCCTGAGATCCCATTTCTCACATATTGTATTGGCCAACATCCAAAAGTTTGGCAATACCCTCTGTGGATGAAAATGAATAAAACATTCTCCTATATTGGTAATGGAAATGCAAAATGTTAAAAACCACTTTGGAAGGAAATTTAGTAATTACCAGCCACATTTTTTGCATTTGTTTTGTGACCCAGTAATACTACTTTTAAGAACATATCCCAAAGATATACTGAGAAAAATATGAAAAATAAAATTATGTGTAAAAGGCTATTTATGGAAGCAATACCTGAAAAATAAAGCTTGGGGGGAATAACCAAATGTACATCAATAAGGGACATGGGTTGGTTGAGTTCACACAGCAAAGTAAACCAATGGAGTTCTAGGCAGTACTAGTACTAACACCACAAGAGGAATATGTCCATAACCTGCTAAGGAGTTTTCTCTAGTATATATTGTTAAATAAAGAAAGCTAGATGGAGAAAGTGAGTATGAAATGCTATTGTGTACCTAGAAGGACACATTATACACAACATGTTAAGTATAAATAGGAATAAATTAAATATAAGCAAACAGGGGTGTCTTGATGGCACATTGGTCAAGCCTATGAATTTGGCTTAGCTTGTGATTTCAGAGTTGTGAGATTGAACCCCGTGTAGGGCTCGGCTCAGCACATAGTCTCCCTCTGCCCCTGCCTTTCTCTCTTCCCCTTTCTCTCTCAAATCAATCAATCAATCATCAATCAATCAATCTTTAAGCAAAACATATAACCCAACATATTAACTATTAATATGTACATATGCATATAGCTTACTGTAAGAGCTGAAAAAGTAATTTTGAAATTAGAAAACATAGATACTTTGGGAAATAAGAGAGAAGAGGATGAAGAGGACAAAAATAACAGGTAGGCTTCTTCAAATATAGTGTTTTGTAGGTTTATTTCCTAGAACCATGTAAGTACTCTGCATAATTATAAAACAAACTGTATTTACAAAGGGGAAAATAGCATTTCTAGAAACTGAAAGCAAATTGAAACAAATGAAACTATGTAATGAATTGATGATACAAACACCCAAAGTAAAATTAGACCAAGTGCCTTTAAAATACATTAATTTAACTGGACATCTCTATGCATATAGAGCAAGGACCAAACAACTTTAAAAATAGAACTGTTTCAGTATATATTTTGTTAGTAATTAATGATGCTATTAGTTTTAAACATAAATACATACAGTCATCATATTTTCCTATTTCATAAATGTTAGATGCTTTTGGTCATAAAAAGTTTTGAAACCGGTAGAGACATAGGCAAATGTGATAGATTAAGAAGTTTCAAGAACATCAGATAAAAATGAAAATAAATTTTAGGGACATCAAAGCCAAAAGCAATGCTTTATTGGAATTAGATACTGATTGGAACAACTATGGGTTTAATGAAGATAATTGAACTATAATCTGTGTGTTAAGGAGTCAAAAGTGCAATGGAAATAGAAGAAATGGAGACAAAACTACAATACAGAAATGGGGAAATGAAGACAAATGCTGAAAACCAGATCACACACACACAAAAAAAAAGAAAACCAGATCACAAAAAGAGCGTGTATTGCAAGATCACATCGCAGAACAAAAGGTATTTATAGTTAGAAAAAGATCGGAAGTCATTAGTTTAGTATATTTGGGGTTGAAAGAATGTTTATATTGTTCTTAGTCTTTTTATTTCCTAATTTTATACACCAGATATTTACTGCCTCAGTCAGAATAAGTTATTTCTACCCTTGAGCCAGTGATATATCTCTTATTAAATCTGAATGCAAAACACAATTATAATTCATTAAATTATTCCCCCTTTCTTTTGTTATATTTGAGAATGTTAATGCACTGTATGTTTTAAAAGAATCATTTAAATGGAACAATGTAAATCTCACTGAATTAACACTAAAGTCTTTATCATTTATTCCTTTACAAACTTAAAGATTTAACATTTTTCGAACCACTCCTTATGCAAAGGCTGTTTTTCCTGAGGTTTAGTTTTTCTTCTACCTCTTGCCACTTAAAAGCTATACTTGAGTTTAGTCATGTAAAGGTGTATACCTAGTGATTAAAATGGGATTTTATTTCTGCCTGTACTTTACCAAATAGAAAATGCATTTTTAATTTTTTATGTCATTACTGAAAAGACCTCCATCATTGCTAATTGATTTCTTTTAAGTATTTTTATGCGACTCTTACTATGAAGACATATTCAGTGATCTAGACCGTTGTGCTATCTTACTAGCCCAGCCCCATCTGCAACCATAGTCTATACTGTATATTGTAAGCTAAATGACAAAGTGTGGGAATAATTGGTGGGAATAATACATGGTCCAGTGATGTATCAAAAAAATGTATGCTTCCTCTGCAGAGAGAGAGGGAGGGTATGCTTTTCTTTCCTGCAGCTCCTTCTTTCAGTATTTTTAAATTAACATTATTTACTAATTTGCATAATGCCTATAATTTTTAATGCTCTCTTTAATAGCCTGCTCCTTGAATCTTCCCTTCAAATTATAGCCAAAACTGAAAAAAAATAGATGTATTTATTATAGGTGATAGTTGCTTATATCCCCAGAAGTATAATTTTTAGAAGAATTTTAACTGCCATTCCTTTGGCAGACTGACAATACATCTTCAGTCAAAAAGAGAAATAATTCTTTTTTATCCCATGTCTCACTCTGGTAAACAACAGCTCTTGTTTTTTTTTTTTTTTTTTTTTTTTAGGACTGGCAGGATTCATGGTCAGCAGTTGTAACTTCAGCATGTTACTGGAATGTCATTCTGCTTAGGGCTTCTGCATGTTTGGGAAACCATTAGGTTTGGGCATTGTGATTAAGATGAAGGTCAGTTTGGCCATAACTTTTTTTATGGAGACTTTGAGAGTCCAGGTTTACTACTTACTAAACTGTTCTAAAATGAAGTGTGTATCCTTTATAAGAATCATGTCTTAGAAAAAAGTGTGAGCCTTATAAAAAAAATGCAAGTGATTTTAAGAAAGGGTATACAAAAAAAGGGAAGCTATAACCTGCTCCCCCTTTTCACTCTGGCCCCATCTGTTGTAAATGAATAAAGGCACAAATTGGGTTTTATGCTGAACACTTTAAAGTCAGTAGTGGCTTAAGGTTATAAGCAAATGAAAACCAGAAGGAGACTTGGAAGTTCCATGAACCTATGTGCTTGAAGACACAAGTTTCTACCAGGTGACTATAGTGAGAAAAATGGTGAAGATAAAGCTGGCAAGTTTGAGAAAGGATACTCCCATATTCCCAATCACTTTGTACTCTGGAGTCAGTCTGTGAAAAAATCTTTGTGTGTTTGGGCCAGATTAAAACTAAACGATGATAGGGGAAAATGTATAAAGCTAAATTATTTCACTCGGTGGCTTCATTCTTTTGTGAAATGATTATAGTTAGAGGTCATATTGCTGTTGTTTTTCTTTTTCTTTTTTATTTAATTATCCAAAATATATGTTCATAACTCTACAGATTAATAAAGACTTTTGAAATTGTACTGACAAGTGAAATAGAAAGGTAGGAGAACCACAGAATTGGTTCAACTTACATAAAATGCTTTACGCAACATGGCATCATCGTGTTCTGGCCTCTTTAACATACCCGGCTGAGGAAATAGACTAAGATATGAAATGTAAGGCATGAAAGAGTGGGTAGCTTAGCATTGAGAAACTCAAGAACAGTAAAGGAAATGTATGGTTCCTTCAGCCTGGAAGTTTCTACTTTATAAATCCCCACACTTTTGAAAGACCTTACTCATTCGATAATTTGTATCCTTTGTTAAGGCTGTTGGGCCACCCCCTTTTAGGCTCAGATCTACCTCTCTGTTTCACCAGAATATCTCCATAGGGAGCACATGCTCTTTAAAAACTGCTTGGCTCAAAATGGACATTTATCAACTCAAATCTTAGCTAAGCTGGACTGAGTTTATCTTATTTCTTTTCTTATTTGGCTTTTGATCACAATTACCATAGGTTTTTCCATTTGGGAAGAAGAAGCTGGTGCCATGTAGTCATTCTGGGCTTTCTTTGTTTGGCTTTTCTGCCAAGAGAGAAGCAAGGCCTCCAAGTTCAGAAGGTGAACTAGGATTGGGTTACTAAATTCTGACCTAATGCTTTTTTCCTACTGACTTGGGATAATGAAAAAAAATGCACTCACTCTGTATTATGAAGACTCATGCAGCATCCCAGCTCTTAAGGAAGCTCCTATCAAATACATTAAATGATTTTAACAACTAGATGGGGTGGTTCCGTGGTTGAGCGTCTGCCTTTGACTCAGGGCATGATCGCGGGTCCCTGCAGGGAGCCTGCTTCTCCCTCTGCCTATGTCTCTGCCTCTCTCTGTGGGTCTCTCATGAATAAATAAATAAATAAATCATTAAAAAATGATTTTAATAACTCTAGAGAGAGAAAGAGCGAGCGCACTGCAGGACAGAAAAAAGTATCACTTTAAGAACTGAATGGTGGATTCTTATGAGAATATGTTCTCACTGTTTAGCAAATTGCCCCAAGGTGTGGTGATAGAAGGGACATCTACAGAAATACTTCCATTTATGCAGAATTTGCATCCCAATAAAATAATTTTTGCCAAAACCTTTATTACTTGTAGTTCAAATAACACAGTGGTTAAGCTCTAAATAAGGTCCTTTTGGATTCTTGATATCTTCTTCCTCTCTAGCTCCAGGCCCTCAACCATGTTTGGTGGCCCTGCAACCTTGCTTGGATGCTTCCTCTTATCTGTGTCTAAGTCCAAGCAATACCTCTTGGAAGGTACAGAGGTTGAAGGTGCAACATGGTGGTTTCCTCATTTTTTTTAAGAAGATGCTCTTAGCTATGATTATCCAGCTCTGATAGGGTAAGACCTTATATTTTACTAATTACTAGAGAGACTTAGTAAAGGAATTTTATAAGCACATAAATTAATCAAGGAATTACCTGAATATATAGAATAATTTATCAAGTGGAATGAGAATCTATGTGGTATATTAGGGAAAACTTTCTGATTGAGATCAATTTTGGATTAGCACCAGAGTAATGTTGATACAGACTGGGAAAGTCTAGAACTTTGAGGGGTCAGAGCAACACTGGGGCAAGTCATCTGCACCAGGAATAGAGTAGGTATTTATGAAGAGCAAAGTGGGAACATAGTAGAGTCCATGCAGTGCTTCTCAGCATTCTCTAAATATAATGGCACATAGAAAATGATGTCTGTTGTTTGTACTACAACTGGGGCAAACAGAAGAGGATTGTCATGATGGTAAACACCCTCCTTAGACATCTAAAGTCTCCATTCAACAGCTCCAGACCTAAATGATGAATATTTGGATAATCTACAACCCACTTTTGGTATACGTCGGAAAAAAAGGGAATAAATTCCTTTGAGCAGTTTTAACAGACTTTCCAGGTTGACACATCTAGGGTTTCATTTCCTGGAGAAACCATATATCTACGTGCAGCATAGCCTAGAATTCCTATTTTGGTCCTTAAGAAATGCCTTTCCCCAACAGCACAGACACACACTAATGAGTTGGTATTTAAAATCAGGACAGGAAGAATGCTCTTCTTAAAAAAAAGTTATTGCTTTTAGGTTAAATTTTTATGCTAAATTATTAACTTATTAATATAAGTTAAATTATCTCAACCCTATGAATACAGAAGCACCTGCTTTTGTGGTGCTGACAAATTATACTTAAAATGATTTCTTAAGATGACCAATCCTTGGAAAAAAAGAAAGCAGAGCAAGGCATTTAGGTGTGCCTGGGTTGGGAGGTTGCTTCCTGTCGGAACATCGTGACAAGCCCACCGCAAGGTCAGCTCCCTCTCTGGGGAGGTAGTTACGTTCCAGCTCGGGACACGGCAAGCTCTGAAAGTGAGGATAAGCTCAGAATACTTGATGAACAGAAAGATCATATGACTGCAATTAGTGAGATGAGGAATGAAAGGCCTTTAAAAGACAAGGTGAGAAACATAGCTGGAAGCATATCACCTACAGTCATAGTAAAATCTTGAGTTTTATCCCCACGTTTCCAGGTTTGACATTGGTAAATCAGCATAATATGATTTACATTTTTTGTTTGCTTATTTGGTTTTTTTTTTAAGTTTTCATTTAAATTCTAGTTAGTTAACATACAGTGTAGTATTAGTTTCAGGGGCACAATGTAATGATTCAGCCCTTCCTTTCACCCAGGGGGTCATCACAGTAGGTGTATACTTAATCCTCATCACATATTTAACTCATCCCCCCACCCGCCTCCTCTCTGGTAACTCTCTGTATGTTCTCTATAGTTAGGAGGGTTTCTTGGTTTCTCTTTTTACCCCCTTTGCTCATTTGTTTTGTTTCTTAAGTTTCAAGTATGAGGGAAATCATATGGTATTTGTCTTTCTCTGACTGACTTGTTTTGCTTAGCATAATACTTTCTGTTATGCACATTGCACATGATAAGATTTTATTCTTTTCTATGGCTGAATAATATTCCATTATATATATATAAATGTATATACACAAACACATTTCTTTACCACTTCTTATCCATACATCAGTTGATGGACATTGGGGTTCTTTCCATGATTTAGCTATTGTAGATAGTGCTGTTATAGACATTGTGGTGCATATATCCCTTTGAATTGTTGTTTTTTATTCTTTAGCTAAATACCTAGTAGTGCACATGTTTGATTGTAGGATCATTCTTTTAACTTTTTGAAGAACCTCCACCTGTTTTCCAGAGTGGCTGCACCAGTTTACATTCCCACCAACAGTGCATGAGGGTTCCTTTTTCTTCACATCCTCCCTAAGACTTGCTGTTTCTTGCACTTAATTTGTTTAATATTTATTTATTTATTTATTTATTTATTTATTTATTTATTTATTTATTTATTTTAGAGAGATAGCATGAGCGGGAGAGGAAGAGGGAGAAAGAGAGTGAATCTCAAGAGACTTTGTGCAGAGTGCAGAGCCCAACATGGGACTCAATCTCATGACCCTGAGATCAGCTGAGCCAGAACTAAGAGTCAAAGGCTTAATGGACTGTACCACCCAGGTGCCCCTCTTCAGTTGTTTCAAATTCAGTGGGCAGGGGGATCCCTGGGTGGCTCAGCAGTTAGGCGCCTGCCTTCGGCCAGGGCCTGATCCTAAAGACCGGGGATCGAGTTGGGCTCCCTGCGTGGAGCCTGCTTCTCCCTCTGCCTGTGTCCTGCCTCTGCCTCTCTCTCTCTCTCTCTGTGTCTCTCATGAATAAATGAATGGAATCTTAAAAAAAAAAATCAGTGGGCAGAACTCAGAATCTCTTGTCGGTGTCTTAAAGATGACTCTACATGTCAGTAGAGGAAATGTTGCTGGAACCAAGAGTGGTCATGTTAATGGAATAGAAATCAACAATTTGTAAATAACTATATTAGTTGCTTAGAGGTCAGGAAGTAATGTTTCAGGTATTGTATATCCTAACATGGTCGTATGCTTCTTAGACAAATGCTTTATTGTGTTGAAATTAAAAGATATTGAATGAGAATTTTAGTTTTATCATGTATTTCATTAGAGTTTTCCAATTAAATAATAGAAAATGGATCCTGTAATAAGCAGAATAATATCCTCCAAATATATAAGGTTCTAATAGCTGGAACCTGTAAGTGCTACCTTACTTGTAAAAATATATATATATATATATATATATATATATATATATATATATATATATTTTGCAAATGTATTAAGTCACAGATTTTGAGATGAGGAATTATCCTGGATTATCTTGGTGGATCCTAATGAAATCACATTTATCCCTATAAAAAGGATACAGAAGGAAGTTAGACACACAAGAAAGAAAAATGTTATGAATGCTGACAAGCCCCAGAAGCCAGAAGAGGGAAGAAACAGATTCTCCCTAGAGTCTCTGGAGAGATTCAGACTCTGCCAACACCTTGTTTTGGGCCCCAAAATACTGATTTTAGGCTTCTGGCCTCCAGAAATGTGAGATAACAAATTCCATTGTTCCAAGCTACCCAGTTGGTGGTAATTTGTTATAGCAGCCACAGGAAACTAATACAGATCCCCAGTCAGTATTTTATAAAGAAACTGAATTTTCAGAAATGTATTTTTGATGTTAAGTAAATGATGTGATGTGTGCATTTCCCAGTTTCTTGGATGAAAGCCTACTTTTGAAACATATATACCTTCTATGTATCCCCTATCATGACGAACTTTAACCTCTTGCTTGCTCCACATCCAAACATGAACTGACACTATGCTCTCTCCTATTGTGACCATTTACTTAAACTTTGGATTCAATGTTTCTCCAAGTTTCTGTTTCTGCTCCTATCCCATTATCATCTATTACCTAAAACTATCTGGCTGGGGGTAGAGGATGTTGTATATGGAATGTCAGAGTTTTGAGATGCCAGGGTGGCTCAGGGTTTGAGCATCTGCTTTCGGCTCGAGTCATGATCCCGGGTTGGGGGATCAAGTCCCGCATCAGGCTCCTTGCGGGGAGCCTGCTTCTCCCTCTTTCTTTGTCTGAATAAATAAAATCTAAAAAAAAAAAAAAAAAAAAAAAAAAAAGAGTTTTAAGCTATTTGAAAGAGAAATCTAGTCACAAATCACCTGTGCCTTAATACCAAAGCATTGGTGACAGAGAATGGTCCCATTTTGCTGAAATGTAGACGAAAAGTATAATTTTTAAAAAGTTAAAATTATGATTCTCATACAAATACAGAATGGACACATATCAAAATATTTTATTTGAGGAGCGCCTGGGTGGCTCAGTCGGTTAAGCATCCAGCTGTTGATTTCAGCTCAGGTCATGATCTTAGGCTCATGGGATCAAGCACCACATCAGTGTCTGTGCTCAGCCTGGCATCTGCTTCTCTTTCTCTCTCCCTCTGTACCACCCCCACCTCCCACTCTGCATATGTGTCTGTCTCTGTCTCTCAAATAAATAAATAAGTTTTTAAAAAATTGTTATTTGAGTCTCATATTTCCTCATCAGCTCATGGCTGACTTGGGCCCTTGGCTTTTACTGGTTTGGAATAGTTCTGACACCCAGCTGTCTCCCATCTGGTTTGGGCCTGTCCACGTGTAACCTCTGCTCCTCTCACTCTGTCGAAAACTGACGGAAATCTTGCTACATTCGGAGCTTTCTTTTCTACCTGGTAAAGATCAGCTGTAGCTCAAGTAAATAAATTCAGTTTGTGTTGCTATGGATAGGACTCATTTGCATTGCTTTCAGGTAAGAATCCTTTACAGCGCTATCAGTGTCCTGCCGTTAATCTCACCCTACAGAGCTGTTCAGTCAATACAAAGGCACACCCCTGGAAGGCCAACTAGACAACACTCAGCACTTGATGGAAAGGATCCTCGGTAATCTGTTTGGTAAATAGTCTCAAGCAGGATTGATTTATTGTGTTGATTTTGGTTATTACCACTCATTCCTATCACCACTCCTGGTCTATTTGTTTCTGGCTACTTATGCTGGTTACCCTCATTTTTGGAAGAGATCCAGGACTTGCTTACCTCAAAGTGTGAGCCCATCTAGAGTATAGCTGGATCCAGACAGAGTTTAACTCTCCTTAGCCCAAATCAGAGATCTATGGCTTTCCTGTATATACTGAACCTCTTCCCAAGATAATCGACAGCAGGCAAATCCCAGCCCCCGACATGATGATGTGGGCTTTCCCCGGGGAGTGGACAAGGCGGTCACCATTAGCGTGGTATTCTAGGTAGCATCAGCAGAGCAGCCCGGAGGTGTGTACAAGGCAGCTCCCTCTGCACTGTTGGCATGTGATGCAGTGACTAAAGAGCACTCCATTATCAAGGGAGCCCTTCTGAGTTCCATCTCCATTAGGAAGTGGCAGAAGGAGCTAAGGTTGATATTTTGGATGACAGGAGAGCAGCAGTAGACTCTCCTCAGGTCAGGGAGAAGGCTACATTGAAAGAGTATGGGTTAAAGGGAAAAAAGGTGATTTTGTTTCATGGTCGGGGTCTAATGAGGAGCAGGGTATATGCATGGGATATTCCCCTAATTCACAGAATAAAAAAAATAGTTGATATATCTTAATGAGTAACAATGTTAATATACAAATTGACATTGACCATTTACTTGCAAGGTGATATTAGGAAAGTTTTATATAATCTTTCTAAGCTCCAGTTGCTTAATCTTTAAAATGGGTGTGGAGTCATAGGACTAAATGGTACACATGAAGTGAATAGAACAAACCCCGGAATATTGCAAACGGTGTTAGTCACTGCTGCTGTTACTCCTGCTTCTCCTCCTACAACCACTATAACAAATATTATATTATTTTATATTCCCATGGTGTTTAAGAGAGTCACACTTTCTGAAGTAATGGAATTAGTTGAAGAATGAAACTTACTTAAGCCAAGCCAAGCAATTAAAGCATATTTATCTTATCAAAAATAAGATATCAGATGGGATGCCTGTGTGGTGCTATTAGTTACGCATCTGATTCTTGGTTTGGTTCGGGTCAGGATCTCAGGGTCAAAAGATTGAGCCCCACATCGGACTCCCTGCTCAGCGCGGAGTCTGCTTAAGACTTTCTCTCCTTGTCCATCTGCCTCTCCCTGCCACTCACTCTCTTTCTCTAAAATAAATAAATAGGCCACTGAAAAAAAAATAATAAAGGGTCAGAGCTATTAAAAAAATGGTAAGACTTCATTATACCATTAACAATTAAATGACAAAATTCTTAACATAAAATTTAGATTATAATAATGGAGTTGCTAAATAATTGATACTTTGGAGTATCTACTAGTATATCAACAAATAATTGATACTTTGGAGTATCTACTAGTATATCAACAAACAGTAATGTTAAGAAGTCTGGCGAAAACCATACTTGATCTTCTTCTACCATAAACACTTATAAGAAAGCACTTTTTCTTGCCTGAGGCACAATACGTAATAGATAGCTATAAACATAGTTATCTAATTTTTTAGAATGCCACAGAAAGAATGATTATTAATGAAAGAAAAATTATTTCATTTGTTTTTGATTTTTTAAAAATATCTTTGATGTATGTTCCAGTACTATTATGCGAGGCAGAAAAAAATGTGTCAAGGGAGAAAATAGATGTAAAAATTATTAAAGTAATTAGACCATTTAATAGTTTCAATTAATAATTATGTAGTATTTGAGATAATTCATCATCTGATTTCTAACCCATTAGTAATGACCTAGTTTTGTTACTCCCTCTTGCCCTTTTGTTTCATTCACGTTTTTTTCTCACACAGGCTTATGCTTACAACACTGACATAGTATCCTCCTTTCATAATTTTCATGCTACCTACATAAAAAAATTATCTGAATTTGAACACTGGTATTTGCCATATTTTGATGGTAAGTACGAAGTTACACCATTTAATTTTTTAAAGATTTCTTTCTTTTTCCTTTTTATTTTGCTCTTTCTTTCTTTCTTTTTCTTTCTTTCTTTCTCTTTCTTTCTTTCTTCTTTCTTTCCCTTTCTCTTTTTTCTTTCTTGTTTACCCTTTTGAAACTTTTCTGAGCTCCCACAACTGCCTCTGACTTGCATATGTGTCACTGATTTCATCATAGTAGTTTCACAATTTTGATTTTTACTCAAACACTGGAATAGGTAAAAACCAAGAATGAATACACAAATGTAATATGATTTCTTATGTTGATACAACTTTTAAGATTCAGTTTGAATTTGAATTCCAGTTGTGCTAACTACTTGCCATTTAAAATGATAGACTTGCTTTTTTTCTTTTACCAAGTTTCTAGCAATAAGTAGTAAGTGTGTACCATAACCCAATTGTACCATTCAGAACTTGACTAGAACAGATAATAATTGCTTTCTGGAAGAGATTTTATGATGGCCTCCCCAGTAAGGGGGTCTAATTTGTAGTATTCATATAGCTAGGGACTATATATATAATTTTCATTTTTGAAGTAATTCTCTAAATTATATAACTCTGCTTATGTTAGAAACAAGTTATTTCATCGCTATGGCTAAATCTGAATTTAGAATCTGTGTTGGTTTCACTCCACCAAGATATTCCCTATCACGGAGTAAGGAATAAGGAAGTGCAAGTAGACCAAATAGGATATCTGTTGAAAGGGGGGAAAAAAAAGGAATATGTGGATACAGCAAAATACCTACTAGATGATGACTAGTATTATGATTATTATGATCCAGAAATCTGAATAAAATAAATTAATAAATAAATAAAATTTAAATAGAATGCCAAATCCCATCAATAATTCCCACCACATCTAACTAAAGCAGGACCAAGGACAAATATGTTACTTAAATCAAATGATACAGGAAGAGTTATATGTTTTTTATTTATTTATTTATTTATTTATTTATTTATTTATGTTTTCAATCTGTATAAAAACATCACATTATAAGCCTTAAAAAACAGATAAATGGGAAGATCCAAATTTTCTTGAAAATCTCAAAAGGATTCGAAACATTCACATGGACCCATAATTGGTTATCGTTGATACTCAGATTTTCCCTGGGTATTTGAAACCTCATCTTTTTTCATATGCTATTGATATCCCCATTCCTGAGAAAAATTCAGATCATCCATCCATTGAAGTTTCAACTTCAGCATTATTGAATGAGTCGTACTTGCATGCTTTGGGTTACTATGAGTCAATAGTACTACTTGGTGACCTGCAAACTGTGTTTCCAAACTGCTATATTGAGAAGCAGAATTTCATTTTGCTTTTGAACACTGTGCTCTTTTCAACTATTTTTCTACATTTGTTTGGAGCTTTTCATTCGTTCATTAGATATATATGTTTATAATGACTTTATGACACACAAGTCATTTATTGTTCTAATGTTGTAGATGCTGGCAAAGTGTTAAATACAAATTCTATTTCTCTTATTTACACAAGGAGTATATTTCTTAGATGTTTTAGTCCATATGCAAAATCACCTCAATCAAACTGAAGAAGAGGCTTGGGTGTGCATCTCATATGCAGTCACATGGGAAGGAAGTTACCAGACAACAGGCTTTGTATTGTACCATTGGACAATGTTGAATTGTACAGTGTTGATTATAATAAAATATACAGTAGAAATTGCATATTCAAGCAGGCATCATTGTAAGATAGAAATATGACAGACAATAGGAAAAGGCATAAGGGCAATAGCAACATAAAAGCATTTATCAGTTCACATTTAGAGGTGGAAATGTTTATACGCAGTTGTTTTGTTTTTTAATTTGTATATCATCCTGAGGGAAATCTGTAAAGCAATTTAATGGGAAAGACTTCCTCAATGATGTTCATGAGGGTATTCTCTAAATTTTCAAAGAATGTGATTTAAATAATTCGATCATACTGCAAGAAGGTTACAGCATCTGGTTTAAACTCATCTACCCTGCATAGTAACATGAATAAATGGAGACATTCATCACTATGCACACAACAGAAATTGTGTTCTCCTATTGATATAATTAAATACTCATAGAAGCCTAAATGCATAATAGCTTCCAGACCCTTTGTTTAATGCCAAAAATCAATGGCTCCGCTTCCAATGAACTCGATAGGCATATGTTCCTAGTCAGAACCATTGTGAACCCTCTCCAGTTTCTAAACATTTATTGCTGGTACTGTAATAATAAACATCTTGCATTTATAAATGTAATGTTGCCTAGAATTTTTCATTTTTCAAGAATGCCGAGCACACTATCTAATGGCTCTCATATGTCCAGTGTGCCCACGAACAATTTGTCTTCTGAATTCAGTGTTAATCTGACACCTCAAGGACAGACCTGTTTTCAGAGGGACTCAAAGAAAAGCTAGAAACATTCATAGGCTTAATAACTACTGAAAATCCTAGTGAACTATGGCTGGGATTACTCAGATTTCTGGATCGTATTACTTCCTCATGCCATATTTTGCTTAAATAAGAGTTATTAAAAATGCTAGGAGATTATTTTTTGACTTATTGCCAAATGTGTACACTAAACACACATTTAATATATGAGCATATATATAAAATCAAGCTAATGATGACATTTATGGTTCAATTGTTTTGTTTCTCATCTGGCTCAGAGATGGGTGTGTAACAGTAATGTGCTTTCCATTTGTTTAACCCAGTTGCATGTGATAACCCCACAGCAGTGATGAAGGAAGCAGATATATTCTTTGCTCATAAACACTGTGGGGCAGAGAAAAATCCCTCCTTTAAAGACACATCCAAGATTTTGATCTCAGGTCAAGGGTAGCACATTAAACATGAAGCTTTTCTCTGATTTTTTTTTTGTTTTTAATCTATTTCTCAAAAAAATGACAACATAAAAGATGGGGATTTATTAATAGTGCTATTCTGCTTGGAGGCAAAAATTAGGAACTCACATCACCATAAAATAATGGAATAAAACATTGCTTCCTGTTTAGAAAAACTGACAGAGAAGAAAAATACTGAACTAAAGCTAGAAACAAGGCTGAGATATTCACACCTGGATCCATAATGTTTGTTTCTCTTATTTGACGTGCATTATTAATCTTAACATTCCCGGGTGGCTTGACTGAGACTTGAATATTCACACCACTACCTTGAATTCAAACAATGTTTTATACAGGTGTGAGGGTGAAATCAAATGGAAATGAGATCCATCAGGTCTATGTACAAATTTTGCTCATTTCTTTGTCATGCTTTGTATTTAAGAATAAGGTATTTCCCCACCAAAATTATCAACTTTGTGCCTTCACAGTAATTTTTAATGTACTCTCCATATTTCTTGTTCCAGGAAACACTTAACTTAAAGCTCTGAAAGTACAACTGCTCAAGTAAAATAAGCAACCATGCCCTTCATATATGTTGGTCACAACTGTTTCCATTACTGATCTCCTAGGTTGTTTTCCTTTTTCTGCCCACAACCATATAGGGAACAATTACAGCCTATATTTGATATTCAAAAGGCCAAAAGAATGCTTCAGGTAGAAACCATTTTTCATTTGAGCTCTGTATTTTAGACCGTTTTACTTTTTTACTTAGATTTTAGCTACTAATATTTCCACTTCGGTAAAATGATTCACCCAACTTCCCAAGTTCACCTCTCTGTTCAGACTCTAATATTGAGAGTTCAGTGTCCCTACTCTGTACGCTGGGAGTATCTCTAGAACAGAAATTTGGAGTTTGGCACAAGTTCAGTGGTCCCATGATGAGAACAACAATCCTGTCTCCTGACTCCTTTTTGAAAATTTTTATTGTAAGGAATTTTATTGAGATGTAATTGACATATAACATGGTACTAGTTTCAGGTGTACGGCATAATGATCAGTATTTCTGTATATTGTGAAATGATCACAGCAGTAAGTCTGGTTAACACCCATCACCACAAATAGATACAAATATTTTTTCTTGTCATAAGAACTTTTAAAACTTCTTCTCTTAGTAACTCTCACATATACAGTATTATTAACTATGCTGTAGTTAATGACTTACTTGTTTTACAATTGGAAGTAAGTATCTTTTGATCATCTTCACCCATTGCACACTGCCACCACCCACCTTTCCTTTGACAATCACCAGTCTGTTCTTTGTGTCTGACTTCAGTTTTTGCTCGTTTGTTTTTTAGATTCCACATATAAGTGAGATCATACAGTATTTGTTTTTCTCTAACTTATTTCACTTAGCAAAATGCCCTCTAGGTCCATCCATGTTGTCGCAAAACACATTTTTTCATAGTTTGCATGTTTAATCGCTTTAAAACCACTAACATTATCTCGCGTCTATTACATAGAACCAACGATGTTGGGCCTGTTTAAAATACAAGGGGAGAAAAAGCACTGTGTGCGCCAACCCAGTGTCATACATCCACTACCAGCCGGCTGGCTGGCCACAGGGTGGAGGGGTGGGAGAGGAAGGGGCAGTCCTGGACAGGTGGCGAGGGGCTGGGGAGAAAGAAAAGAGGACAGGAGATGGGACCCCTGGGTGGTTCAGCAGTTGAGCGCCTGCCTTTGGCCCAGGCCGTGATCCTGGAGACCCGGGATCGAGTCCCGCATCAGGTTCCCTGCGTGGAGCCTGCTTCTCCCTCTGCCTGTGTCTCTGCTTCTCTCTCTTTCTCTGTGTCTCTCGTGAATAAGTAAATAAAGACTTAAAAAAAAAAAGAAAAGAAAAGAGGATAGGAGGGAAATGATTGTCCTAATGGAGGGGTACAAAAGGCACGTTAAGGGAAGGGGTTTAAGGATCAGGGCAGATCACTGCTCTCCTGACCAGGGCATAGTATTGGAGGGGCTGGGCACCCCTGAGTTTCCCAGGACCTGTCTTGTCTGCCTCCCTCTTCAGGACTTGGGGTTTAGATATTTCTCACAGTATACAGGAGAGGGGAATCTTCAAGGGTTCATTTCCAGTTTTCTAAATCTTTCAAAAACATTTTCCCCCCAAACTAAATTTGATTGGCATTACAAAATTGAAGGCAACTCCAAACACAACTTCCTATGTTTAAAAAGGAAACCATGGTTAATGGAGCAAAACTGAGAAAGAGGTATTCTTTGAGCTAAATATAGCTTCAGCATTCTTCGCATAGTTTTTTTTTTTTTTTTTTTTTTTTTTTAGGTCTTGGCAAAGAGTTTCCTAATCAAATGAACAAATCCAGAGTGAAGTAAATGAGCCCGTAAGAATAGATGTTTATTCTGAAGAAGTTTTCAGTGCTGTGTATGACCTCTCTGCTCAGTTTCTGATTTTATTTATTGCTCTTTACATGCCAAGAACTGCTTACTTAAAGCTACATTTATCTGCAATCTTTCTACTGGCGTCATGCAATCTTTTCCGTTAGTGAAGTGATAAAGGCTGTGGCTCGTGAACACGTATAAATGTTTTGTTAATTCAACCTTAACACTCAATAGAAGTTAAAACATTTCGCATTTAACTACCAGCATTCCTCCTCCAAAAAAAGAATTTAGGAAAGAGGTGAAACCCTTACACAATACCCTATATTTACGTCTTATGACTGAGGTGTTACCTCTAGTATAGATAGCTGACCATTACTTCTTTAAGTAACAGGTTTTATATCTTCCTAGAAATTCTTATATTCGTGTATATTTTATAAAATGTACAGTTGTACCCCACGTACTATTTTAAAATGTTTTGTTTGATATCACAAGAACATCTTTGCATGTAAATAAATACATACAACATCATTTAACATTAACAGTATTCCTGAGGCAGTGGAGTCTTCAAACTTCTAGATCCACTATTGAAACGTTGGTTTTTGTGGCCAAGATGGTAAACTTACAAGTTGTGAGAGAATCGAACAACCCAGGCTTAAATGAGAAATTAGAATCAAAGAACAAAACAAATTATAAGTTTGTTTCTTATAAACATGAAATGAATTCACTTCCTCTATGTGGTTTAATTTTCTTTCATTTGAACTGACTCCATTTTAATGGTGTTCAAATTAGCTAAACATTAGTCGTTATGTATCCTAACGTAGATTTAACCCTTTTCAGAAAGCTCTGTTTATTTTGCCCATAAAAGGTCTGCACGTAATTTAAAGGAAGGTGGAGAAGGCACATATCTCCATCATTTGTTCATGGCCTATGCTGATTATAATGCACAAAATATTATCTCTCCATGCAGAAGTATCCTAAATTATGTATCTAAAGTTTATCTTATTCAAAGACAGCTATAAAAAGAGCTTTCTGAGCATTATATTCATTCTCGGGTGTGAAAATTCTGAGTCAAAGGGGAATACATATTTGGCCAATGTCCCTGGTAAATAGCATGCCAAGCTATGTACATATAAGCAGTGCGATGCAATTTTTTTGGGGAAAAAGGTTGTTCATAGTGTTGGAAAGTTAAGAGGAGTATATAAAATTTTATTATGATAAGGGCACCTGGGTGGCTCAGTTTATTAGGTGTTTGCCTTCAGATCAGGTCATGGTTCCAGGGTCTTGGGATCAAGCCCCACATCAGGCTCCTGGTTCAGCAAGGGGTCTCCTTGTCCCTCTGCCCCTTCCTTCCACCCGTGCTCTTTCTTGCTCTCTCTCTCTCTCTCAAATAAATAAATAAAATATTTTAAAAATATATTATATTAAGTCATATTTGCTAGTATTGAGTTAAGTCTACAGTTACTTTTTTCCATATTAAATAACATTTAAATATTTATTTTTGTCTCGGTGTTCTTTCTCAATCTTCAGACTCTAGTTATAAACTTTATATTTAGGAGAGGATGAAAGAACTTCAGGGAATTGAAGCACATAAAACAAGGAAGAGATACAAGAGGTTGGGTGCCCTTTAGTCAGCCACCTGCATGAAAGGGACACCTGAGCGGCTCTAACCACTCAGACTGAATTTCCACATCTTACCCTCAACAACGACGGGAAAGCTTACCCTAATTATGGATCCTTCAAAAGACTATGATACTTCTTTTCCAGAGCTAATACATAACATGTAAGATTAACTCCTAAAAATTTAATAATTCTGATGTAAGGCAATACCTCAAAAGTAATGCGAAGGAATCCTAATCTGTTTTTATAGCGGACTACTTTATGGAAGTCAATCTATGTTTTCCCTTTGCAGCCATTGTGTGTAAAAGAAACATTTTAAAAAGTGAGTATATTTAAAGTGGAAATGTGTCTCTCACCCCCCCAAAAATCATTCTTGCGGGACGCCTGCGGGGCTCAGCGGTTGAGCGCCCGCCTTCAGCTCAGGGCGTGACCCCGGGTCCTGGGGTGCAGCCCACCCTGGGCCCCCGCAGGGAGCCTGCCCCACCCCCACCCCCACCCTCCGCCTGGGTCTCCGCCTTTCTGTCTGGTCTCTCATGAATAAGCAAAATCTTTAAAGAAAATCATTCTTGCAAGTTGTGTTGGAGTAAATGCCAGGGTCTGTGCCCTGCTGAATACACTTCCCTGTGCCCCCCGAGGAGCCTGGTAACCCCTCACTGCAGCCCGACGTCACCTATTCCGCTCCGGTGTCTTCCTATGGCTGGAGAAATGAAATAGTAACAGAACATACATAGTAGTGAAGCACCCTGAGGGCAGCAGGAAGTAAGGATGTCGGAGAAGCTGAGTCAAGGACAAGAAGCCGGGGCTCCTGACCTCGGGTCGCACAGGCGATGCTCCGCGTCGCCCACGTGTAGATAAGGAGGTTCCAGCTCCGCTTCCACACAGGCTGCCCCAAAGAGCATCCTGTCCCCTACGGTGCACTTACTAACTGTAGCTAAACATCATGAGGCCACGGTTCAAGGACACAATGTCTCAGATTGGGAAGGTGCTGGGAAGACTTTCCGTTCACTTCAGCAAGAATCGCCGGCGTAGCTCCAGGTCTCATGTCCCTCCTCCTAGATTTTTTTTTTTTTTTTTTCTTGCTAGTAAAGGAAGGAGATGGATTGCTGGAAAGAATTCTTGGCCTACGAATGTTTGGCAAACTCTCTAGTTCTTTCTCGTCTGTTTCTTTTCTGATTTTGTTGATTTGTTTTTAAGACCTCACTATCTATGTTCTGGCATTTGATTCAACAGGATGCCAAAACAGATATAGAAAATGACTCAGCAAAAAAAAATTTTTTTAAAGAAAATGACTCAGCAAAATAGCAAATTTTCTCTAAATTACAATGTTCATGTAAGTCATTAATATTATCAACAGCCCAAATGAAGTGCATGGTGACATAGCTAAGGAATTATTATTCATTTATTCATGGTTACACACATTAAGCTATGCGGTGTTTGACTATACAAGCATGTTTCTAATTGTGGCCTTAAAATAAGTTAAAAAAAGAAAGAGGTAAAGTCACTAATAAAGTCAGTATTTTGGGAACAAATACACATTATTCAGGGTTTTTTTCAAGATGTATTCACTTAATTAGTGGCTTAACCACATAAAAAGTCGCAACAAATATGATCCTGTTCTATCCAGGTAGTAACTACTAATACGAATGAAGAACTACTTTATAAAAAAATAAACAAAGAAGCTAAGAACAATATTGGACTTTTTTTACTGCATGTTCAATGCTTCATGAAATGTCATTATTTTTAATGATGTTGTTAAGCTGGTTTATTTATAAATATACTTTTCATTCCATTACATGTGCATTCAAAGCCTGTGCTTACCTATTAGACCGTTTATGTTGCCTAAATAGCAATTGTTCGATGCTTATTCATTTGGAACTATGATATTCTTCAAATAACTTACTTTTTAAAATATTGTGTTGAGAAAATAAGACTTTGAAAATTTATTGTACTGATATAATATGATTCACAATTAATTTTGTTTCAGTTCTATGATGATAAGCCATTATAAAGTAATTTAAAATAATACAATATGTGGTGATTATTAGGACTCACACTTAGTACTTTTATACCTTTTGCTTTAACTAGTAAGGGAAAAAAATCTTAAATACCGTAAAGTGACTCCAGGATAAATTAGTTTCATGATGAGTTCTTAAAGTCATTTGTATCTTCCTTATCAAGATAGAAAAAAAGGGAAAACATTAAAATTACGCATTTTCATTTTATGCCTGAGATGAATGTGATTATATTTTTCCCTATGATAACTTTATGGACAAAAAACTGTAACTGTGTTAGCAGGGAATCATGGCAGAAAAATAAAAGTTCGCAATTCCATCTAATAGTCACCTGTTATGAACCGGCCGTGCACCTACATGATGTCAGGCGGAATGGACCATTATAAAACATACATGATATGGCCCAGTTTTTAGTTTTATGGTTTCTGTGTGAGGGAAGAACTTCACACAAAACAAGGATAAAATAAAATAAAAAGTAATGACAGAAAGTTTAGCTACCATACCATATGTTTAATATTCTCAGGGAAGTATCCAAAATAAAAAAGATAACATTTAGCATATGTGGAGGTTATGCACAAATTAAATTTTTTACATTCCTAATTCTTTAAAAGATTGTTTAATTCTTGCTTTCTCAATGAAAAATCAAAACATTTACAAGCTGAAATTTTGCACAAATATTCCAATGTATTGACTCGCTTCTGTAATAATAGGTTTTACTGCAGTTACAACCAGTTTCTCAAATGATTAATGACACCAACACACTAGTTTATTTTTTTGTTCCCATAATGATCTGAAATAGACATTCCTGGTTGGGTGGCTGTCTTTCATGTGGTGATGCAGTGACTTAGGCTCTGCCTTCCCCAGGACCTTGTCACCAGCCACCTTCCAAAGGTGGAAAATCAGACTGAAGGAGGCACATCTGCCCTTATTAGAAACCTAGACTTCTGTGCTTTGGGGAGAACTTAGTATAGTGGCCCCATCTACCCTGAATGAGACTGGGAAAGGTAGTCTAGTCATACGTCTGGCTCTCATTCTTTGAGGAACGAAGGTAACAAATGGAATTTTTGTGGACAACTAATGGTATTTTTAGCTCTCATTAAAATGTTTGATGAAAACAAGAAAAGTACTGATTTTCTTGACTTTCAGTCTCTGATATTACTGGCATAGTTTTGTATATTCTTTTCATTCTATCTATAATGAATCCTACCACTCTTTTCAAGATCTGAGTGTAGCAAGGACTATGTGTTTAATAAAGTGAATAAAAGGGACGCCTGTGTGGCTCAGCGGTTTAGCATCTGCCTTTGGCTCAGGGCGTGACCGCGGGGTCCTGAGATTGAATCCCCCATCGGGGTCCCCTCTGCCTGTGTCTCTGCTTCATAAATAAATAAATAAATAAATAAAATCTTTAAAAATATAAAGTGAATAAAGGATGTTATATATATTCCATAAATTAGTATTTGAATTATTTTTTCATAAATGCCTTGTTAATGAAAATTACACATAGGCATATAATATAAATCCTCTCTCCGGTTAACACTTTTCTGATAGAACACTACCTAGTTTTTAATATCAAAGTTTTTTAGAATATAACTATATCTCAATGATATACTTCTCTATTCTCTACTGATATTTATTGGGAAATTATATGTATATACTTTATGCACATTATGTATATAATGTTATATATTATATATATTACATATATAATATATACATCTCCAAAGTTAAAGATTTTTATAAAATTATACAGAAGGAAGATTTCATGTTACACTCCAAATACAACTGTAGCTTAGCAAAATCACAGAGATGTTTGTAAAGTATTTGAATGCTAATACAGGAGATATGACCATCAGATGTGGATCATCCCAGGATCATACTTCATGTCCTTATTGCCTCTCCTTGTATAGATCTCCTAAACTTGCTTCCTTAATGTTGATTTTATATTTAGTCTTTGTTTTTGCCTCATGTTATAAATTGTCTTCAAAAGTCTAAGAAAGCTTTAAAGAAAAGTGTGGTGAAGTAAATAAAACATATAGGAAGAGTATGTACAAGAGCAGAGAAAACAAAAATAATATTGTTTGATAACACAGAACCACCAAAGACTTCAAGTGCATACTGTGCACGTCGGTGAGCACTTGGTGTACCATAATAACAAGTAATGACAAAAATAAACATCATGAAGCATTTTGGTAGTAATATGTATAATGGGACAAAATATACAGCATCTTATTTTGGAAAAGCTTTGGATAAGCCTGGAAAAACGGATATTAAGCCAGAGTGATCAAGACACTCCATTCTGGATTATGTAGATTTAGGAGAAAGTGACAGTGAAGGCTATAATGGAGAATGGCAAGCTATTAAAGGGACAAACCCTGAATTTACATATATATATATATAAATTTATAAATATAAATATATAAAATATATTTCATATATATATATGAAAAAAAGATGATCCCACTGTTCAGTGTAAAAAAAAAATTTTATTTTGGAGTGCATGCCTTCCTCAGCATTTATCTTGCTTTTGGTAAAAGAAGAAAGCATGTGATCATGAAGCCTTTGGAGGAGCCTGACTTAACTGCTGAGGTTCAAATTTAAACCCATTTTATTTTTTATTCTATCAACCTCTCTGCCCTCAAGAAATGCTAAGAACACCAGCTGTCTAATTTCCACATCCACTTTGACTAAGGAGAAGGTCTTTGTAAATTATATATGATTCTAATTGATGTGCTTTACAAAGGTGAATATGGCCAAATAAAATTTCCCTAAGAAGCCTTTACGTAGTACTGACAATGCTTGTGCACATCCACACAGTGTTCTAACATGGTGAGAACACTCAAGGGGTTTTCCTCCTTCTAAAGTTCACTGTTTCGACCCTTGGCATAGGTATTATTGCTTCTCGCATGGCTTGTTCTATTCATTTGCCTATGCAACATGCAGTCCAGGGTATGAATGCCAACCGAGCTTCACCAAAAGATCCTAGGAAAAACTTTTACATAAAATGGCTTTTAGAATTTATTGGCAAGTCACGGCAAAAAGCTTCTCTATAAATGGTGAACAGTATGTGGAAGAGATAAATTCTGCAACCTGCAGCCAACTTCAAAAGCAGAACACACAGTTGATGGGAAGGATGGAATTGCATTTGCAATAGCAACTGGCTTTAAGGTCAACGAAAAAGATATCAAGAGCTGTCAGATTTCACTCAGGGAAGTGAGTAACAGTAGTAGTCTGAAGAAAACCACAATGATAAAAACTTGAAAGAGCAGTCAGTGAAACAAAAACATGGGACATCAACTTTAAAAAGTCTGGGTTGTACAAAAGTAGACATCGTGCTTAAATGTATGATGAGCAGCTTTTCTTAAAAAATGGTCTGGTGTATCTCAACCCACCATTCAAATGTCTTCTAACAAGGAAACAAAACCAATAAAACTAAGAGTGTGAGCAAAGTTCCATTTTGCATTGATTTTAAAAATCAAAAGCCTCTGCTAAATCCCCCCCCTCCCCAATTTTCAAAACCGGTAATGCCGACAGCAGCACAAAATTAATGAAAAATCTCTGATACCCTCTAATTGTTCACTTAAAATTGTCCCTCTATCAGTCCACTCATCCACACCATCATCTTCGATCCGCAGTGAAAATTACTCTTTTACCCCTCTTTCCCAACTAGAATAATAGGTTTTGTTTCCAGGAAATTGCTGTGGAAGAAATTTTGTCTGATAGCAAATACCTTAGAAAGTAAATATGTTCTCTGTTGCAATTACCTAATCCTGCCTGAGGCAGGGAAGCATTCCTGACAGTATGTAAATTAATGATTGAGGCCATGTTAAAATAAAGCTTTAACTTAAAAACTCTGGGAACAAGATGGGTTTTATCAAAAAGCTATACATTTGCCAGATTCTGTGATAGACAATATCCAAATATGATCCATATTAATTACTTCACTTCCTGTATGTGTATATGGCATCTGATACCAGGAAGTGGATTCTCCTTTAATTGGAGCTGATTTTAGTAATTCACTTGTAGGTAAGAGAATACAACAGAAATAGTGTTTTGGGATATCTGAGGCTGAATTATAACAGGCCCCACAGCTTCTTCCTGGGCCTTTTAGAATTCTTGCTCTTGTCATGTTTCATATCTGAAGTGAGCCACTCCGCCATGAGAAGTCCAAGGCTAGATCACAAGGAGGTGTTCCAGTAAACAGCTTCATTATGCCCTCCCCAGCAGTAGCATTAACTGCCTGCTATGTGCGTAAGTAATCTGGAAATCCGGGCCAGCTCAGCTTTTGATAACTCTAATGATAGCTGTCATTTAACTGCCATCATATGAGAAACCCTAAGCTAAAACTACCCAGCTGAACCCAATCAACTAACAGTATCATGATTGATAATAACATTATTGTTTTAAGCCACTTGTTAGGCTATAAGAAATAACCACAATAGTCATGTAGTTTCTTTCTTTAAATTGAAGTATTGTTGACACACCATATTACTTCAGTTTCAGATGTATAACATAGTGATTCCACGACCTTATATTTCATGTTATGTTATGCTCATCACAAGTGTAGTTATCACCTGTCACCAATATGGTGCTGTTACAGTACCATGGACTATATTCTCTATGCTGTACCTTTCATCTCCATGATGTATTCATTTTGTAACTGGAAGCCTGTATACCCCACCCCTTTCACTCATTTCACCCATCCTCCTAAACCCTGCCCAATTTGTACCAATTACCACCAATTTGTACTCTGAATTTAAGCTCTGTTTCTTTATTTTTCTGTTTGTTCTTTTGTTTTTCAGATTCCACATATAAGTGAAATCATATAATATGTGACCCTCTCCATCTGACTTATTTCACATAGCATAATATAGTCTAGGTCCAGCCATATTGTCACAAATGGGAAGATCTCATTTTTTTATGCCTGAGTAATATTATACATAACATATATATATATCCATCCCAAAATGTTTCAAACCTTTTTGTTCAGTAATGCCAAGAGAAGCACAAAAATCATGAAAAATCTGTTATATCCTCTGAGTCTAATAGTTTTTTATCTATTCTCTTCTTTCAATATCTGGTAGAATTCACCTGTGAAGACGTTTGGGCCTGGACTTTTATTTGTTGGGAATATTTTTTTTTTAATTTTTATTTTTAAAGAGGGTTTTATTTATTCATGAGAGACACACAGAGAGAGGGGGAATATTTTTGATTACTGATTCAATTGCTGGTAATCAGCCTGTTCAAATATTCTATCATCCTGATTCAGTTTTGCAAGGTTATATGTTTCTAGGAATTTATTCAATTTTCTAGGTTGTCCAATTTGTTGGCATATAATTTTTCATATTCCCTAATAATCCCTTGTATTTCTGTGGTGTATGTGGTTGTTTCTCCTCTTTAATATCTGATTTTATTTGATTCCTCCCTCTCTCTCTCTCTCTGTCTGTCTCATGAGTCTGCCTAAAGATTTTTTCTCTTTTTAAGTAGGCTCCATAGCCAGCATGGAGCTCAACATGGGACTTGAACTCAGAATCCTGAGATCAAGACCTGAGCTGAGATCAAGAGTTGGACGCTTGACTGACTGAACCACCCAGGTGCCCTAAAGGTTTGTCAATTTTGTTGATCTTTTCAAAGAACCAGATCCTGGTTTCATTGATTTGTTCTATTGTTTCTTTTTTGTATCTATTTTATTTCTTCTCGGATCATTGGTATTTCCTTCATTCTACTGGTTTTGGGTTTTGTCTGTTCTTTTTCTAGCTCCCTTAGGTGTAAGATTAGCTTGTTTATTTGAGCTTTTTCTTGTGTCCTTAGGTAGGCCTCTATTAGTACAGTAGAGCTTTTTTGCATCTCAATGGTTTGGGACCATGGCATTTCATTTTCATTTGTCTCCACGAACTTTTTTTTTAAATTTCCTCCTCATTTTGTTGGTTGACCCATTCACTGTTTACTAGCATGTGATTTAAGCTCCATGTATTTGTGTTCCTTCTAGATTTTTTTCTTGTGCACTGATTTCTAGTTTCATAGTGTTGTAGTCAGAAAAAATCATGGTATGTCTTTGGTCTTTTTGAATCTGTTGAGACTTGTTTTGTAGCCTAATATGAGATCTATTCGGACAATGTTCCATTTGCACTTGAAACAATGTGTTTTCACCTGTTTTAGGGTGGAATGTTCTGAATATATCTATTAAATCCATCTGTTCTAGTGTGTCACTCAAAGCCACTGTTTCCTTGTTGATTTTCTTTTTTTTTTTTTTAAAGATTTTATTTATTTATTCATAGATACAGAGAGAGAGAGAGAGAGGCAGAGACACAGGCAGAGGGAGAAGCAGGCATCATACAGAGAGCCCGACGTGGGACTCGATCCAGGGTCTCCAGGATCACGCCCTGGGCTGCAGGCGGCGCTAAACCGCTGCGCCACCGGGGCTGCCCCTTGTTGATTTTCTATTTGTATGTTCTGTCCATTGATGTAAGTGGGGTGTTAAAGTCCCCTATAGTTATTGTATTATTAACTATTACTTCCTTTGTTTGTTAGTAGTTGCTTCATGTATTTGATTCATGTGTTACCATGTTGGGTGCATAAATGTTTACAATTGTTATATATTCCTGTTGGATTGCTCCCTTTATGATAATGTAATGTCCTCCTTTGTTCCTTATACAGTCTTTGTTTTATTTTTTTTTTTATTTTTTTTTTTAAAGATTATTTATTTATTCATGAGACAGAGAGAGAGAGAGGCAGAGACATAGGAGAAGCAGGCTCCATGCAGGGAGCCCGATGTGGGACTCGATCCTGGGTCTCCAGGATCAGGCCCTGGGCTGAAGGCGGCGCTAAACCGCTGAGCCACCCGGGCTGCCCCCAGTCTTTGTTTTAAAGTCTATTTTGTCCAATGTAAGTATTGCTACCTGGCTTTTTTTTTCACTTCTATTTGTATGATAAATGCTTTTCCATCCCTTTTTCTTTCTTTCTTTCTTTCTTTTTCTTTCTTTCTTTCTTTCTTTCTTTCTTTCTTTCTTTCTTTCTTTCTTTCTTTCTTTTTTTGTTATAGATTTTATTTATTTATTCATGAGAGAAACAGGGAGAGAGGAAGAGACATAGGCAGAGGGAGAAGCAGGCTCCATGCAGGGAGCCCAATGTGGGACTTAATCCCGGGACTCTGGGATCACACCCTGGGCCCAAGGCATATGCTCAACCTCTGAGCCACCCAGGTGTCCCCATCCCTTCGCTTTCAATCGGCATGTGTTTTAATTCTGTAATGAGTCCCTTCTAGGCAATATATAAATGAATCTAGCTTTTTTATTCATTCTGTCACCCTTTGTCTTTTGATTGGAGTGTTTAGACCATTTACATTAAAAGTAATTACTGATAGGTATGTATTTATTGTGATTTTTGTTACTTGCTTTGTGTTTGTTTTGTAGTTGGCTGTTCCTTTCACTCTTGCTTTCCTCTCTCATGGTTTTCTGTCTTTCTTTAGTGATAAACTTGGATTTTTTTCCTCTTTATTCTTTGCATATCTATGACCAATTTTTGTTTTCCAGTTACCATTAGGTTTATATATAACATCTTATGCATACAGAAGTCTATATTAAATTGATGATTGTTTAAGTTTGAACCCATTCTTTACTCTTCTCTCCCCAATGTTTTAAATCTACAATGTCATATTTTATATCTTTTCACTTTATGAATTCCTTGACTGATTTTTATAAATATCTTTAATTTTACTGCTTTTGTGCTTCTTTCTTTTCTTACTCCTACTTCTGATCTTTCCTGTCCAATCAAAGAGTTCCCTTTAACATTTCTTGTAGGGCTGGTTTAGTGGTGATGAATTTCTTGAACTTTTGTTTGTCTGGGAAATTCTTTCTCTTTCCTTCTATTCTGAATGATAGCTTTGCTGTTTAGAGTATTCTTGGAAGGAGGGGTTTTTTGTTTGTTTTTCTGTCAGCACTTAGAATATATCATGCCACTCCTTTCTGGCCTGCAAAGTTCCTGCTGAAAAATCAGCTGGTAGCTTTATGGAGTTTCCCTTGTAAGTAACTGTTTTGTTTTCTCTTGTGGCTTTTAAAATTCTCTCTTTATCACCACTTTTTGCTATTTTAATTACTGTGTGTCTTAGCAGCGATATCCTTGGATTGATTTTTGTTGGGGCCTCCCTGTGCCTCCTGGATCTGGATTTCTGTCTTCTTTCTCAGATTTGGGAAGTTTTCAGCTATTATGTATTCAAATACATTTTATCCCCCTTTTCTACCTTTTCTCCTTCCAGGATCCTTATAATGTGAATGGTATTATGCCTGATGGTGCCACTGAGTTCCCTAAGTCTAATTTCATTTATTATTATTATTATTTTCTCTCTCATGTTCAGCTTGATTGCTTTCCATCACACTGTCCTCCAGGTCACTGATCTATCCTTTTACTTTCTCTAGTCTACTATCTATTTCACTTAGTGCTTTTTAATTTCAGTAGTTGATTAGTTCTTTTTAAAATGTTTTCCATCTCTTTGTTGAGAGTCTTACTGAGGTTCTCCTCCCTTTTCTCAAGCCCAGTGAGTACTGTGTGCCCCTATTTCAAATTCTATATTAAGCATATTACTTATCTCCATTTTGTTTAGCTCTCTTCCTGTGATTTTTGTCCTGTTCTTTCATTTGGGACATATATATGTGTCTCTTCATTTTGTCTAATTCTCTGTGTCTGTTTCTGTGCATTAGGAAAGTCAGCTACATCTCCTGCTCTTGAAAGTAGTGGCCTTTTGAAGAAGAGGTCCTATAGTGCTCTGCAGTGCAATGTCCTCTGTACATCAGAACTTGGTGCTTCAGGGATGTCTCCTATGAGTGTTGTGTGCACGCTGCTGTTGTGGCTGAGCCACATTTACTTTCAGTCTAATCATTTGCAATGATTGTCTTTGTTGTGTGCAGGATTTGGTCTCTGTGTTGTTAGTAGGCCAGTCTGGGACCACTGTAAGCTTGAGTTGAGTCAAGACAGGCATTTTCCAGAGCTTATATAGCACTGAACTTCTGGGTGCTCTCCCTGTTGTCCAGAAGTTTTTGTTGATTGGCAAATCCTGCAATCAAATCAGATGTCTGCTTCTGCCCACTGAAGCTGTGTGTGTGTGGTTATCTTCCTCTCTCTAGGGCAGGAGTCACTTTGGAGTGGTGCTGGCCCCTACTAAGGTTGCTTTCATGCTGCCAGACTTGTGGTAATCCTTTGGATGGACTCCTGCCAAAGACATGTTGGAGCATGGAGGTTTGAAGGAGAATGCAGGGGCGGGGCAAGTATGCCTGCACTGGGCTATGCTTGTCTGCTGGGGGAGGGGACATGCAGCTGCCAGGGAAAACTCCTGTTGAGAGTGTCTTGAAAGGGACAAGTCCAAGGAAAGGGGCAGGATATGCTGTTAGCCACCTAGGTGGAGAGTGTTGTTTCCCTCAGATGTCCTTGTATTTAGTCTGTAAGGTAGGATAGGGAAATGGTGCCTGCCAGTTCTTTCATTCTTGGAGAAGCCTCCCAAAGATCCCTGCTTCTCTAGCTCATGCTCTAAGATTAGTAAATAAATTCCTTCCTGTATACCTGAGGCATCTTTCAAACAACCACTTCTATGTTGTATTTTAGGATGTTTGTTGTGCTTTGAGGGCAGGGACTCAGTTTCTTATTGCTCTCTGACTTTCTGGGGGGTGAGCCCACTAATTTTTAAAGTTTCAGGTGTTAAGCCCCACTGATTATAAGAACTCACAGTTAGGCTAAGTGTCATGGGGATTCATCTTCTCTGTGAGGTTCTTCCATCCCTGGGGTGCTTGGCATGGGGTCTGCTCCACTTCCCTCCCCTTTCTATGCCAAGGCATCCCTTCCTCCTAGGAATAGTATCATAAGTCGCATTGGCTCCTGACCATATCTCCTCCTTCCTACCCTCTTGGATGTGGCCTCTTTTCTCTACATTGAGGTGTGGAGAGCCTGTTCTGCCAGTCTTTGGGTCATTTTCTGTGTTATTTATTCTGATGTAGGTGTGTTCATGGGACAAGGTGAGCATGGGACACATCTCTTGTCATGGGACAAGGATCCTCCTATTCCTTCATTTTCCTTGGCCATCTATCTCCTGACTTTTTGATACTAGCTACTTTAAAAGGTATGAAGTGATATCTCATTGTGCTTCTGATTTGAATTTCCCTGACGATGAGTGATGTTGAGCATCTTTTCATGTGTCTGTTAACCATCTCTTTGTCTTCTTTGGAAAGATGTGTATTCAGATCCTCTTCCCATTAGCACTTTATCAGATATATAAGTTACAAATATCTTCTCCTAATCAATAGGTTGTTTTTCAGTTTGTTGATGTTTCCCTTCACTGTGTCAAAGTTTTTTATTTTGATGTAGTTTCAATAGTTTATTTTTGCTTTTGTTACCCTTGCCTGAGGAGATATAGCTAGAAAAATGTTAAGTTTATTGTCAAAGAATTGCTACCTACATTTTCTTTTAGGATTGCTATGGTATCTGGTTTCACATGTAGGTCTTTAATCCATTTCTAGTTTATTTTATGTATGAAGTAAAGTAGTCCAGTTTCTTTCTTTTTCATATAGATGTCCAGTTTACCCAGCACCATTTATTGAGAAGATTGTTTTTCCCTATTGAATATTCTTACCTCCTTTGTCATGCAGTTTCTTTTTGTGTATTAACATCTACATTTTTTTCTAAATATATTTGGTACATTTGATAGGCCACATTTGATAGACTGAGTCATAACTGAATGCTTATTACAAGGAATGCAAGCAATATAGCATACTGCATTTACTGCTTAATTTTTAAACAACCCATGTCATTCTTTTGTTTTTCAGAAACTAATGTTTTAAAACATATCACATTCCTAACATGGTGTTCTCTTACTTAATATATAGTCATTTTAGAAAATCTGTTGAAGCTTTGAGGTCACTGTGTAAAACATCATAATTTATCCCATTGAAATAATAGGAAATGAGCTTCCAGTAATCATTGCACACAGAACTTTTGATTTGCCAAAATAAATTGGTGACTTTAATAGTGAGTGCCTAGATAGCATATTTAAGGATGTAACGTTGAGTGAGGCAAAGAATATTGAATTTGCTATTATTCGGTCTACTATAGATATGGCTTTGTTTAAATAGCCTACCATTTGATCTACGTGAATAGCTGTGTGAATGACTTCTGGTATGCTTCTGATGAAATTACATACAATATATTTGATTAAAAGTGTTTCTATTAGATTTGGGGTAAGAAGCTGTATATATTATGAATATGAGAAAAATCTTTATATCTAGTTTCTTTAGGCTTTTCATAATAAGTGACAAATTTAGGAAATATAATTTCCTGAAGTGGTTATTTACCTGTGTTAGGCTAAGGACATTATCTATCTATAATAGATAAAAAGCAATCTATAGTAGCTTTCTCTAAAAAGCTATCTACAGTTTTCTTCCTGTCAGTTCCTTTTGATCCCATAGCAGTGAAAAGAGAAATAAAACAAACAAGCAAAATCTTGTACATCACTTGGCTTTTAATGGGGGTTACATTGACCTAGGTTGCTCCCATGTTCATAGTTATTCAGATATAAAGATAAAGGCAAACATGTGGTTTACTAATAGTAATAATTAACACCCTGATCAAGAATAACACAAAATAAAATCTTGATATAGAGTCTAGAGTATCAGGTATAATACAGATTTAGTGAACACACTTGCTCTTCCCCTGAGCATTTCTTTGACTTAAATATGAACAACTTTCCTTACTCCATTCTAGAGTTATGAAAAAAAACATATGTCAAGGCTTGGCTTGTAAAATCAGTGGACACCTCTCTATGCTTGGTCCAAAAATCCCTGAAACAGATCCAGAGAAAGCAACAGTTCTGATGGGAGATTACAATATGTTTGACATTTTATATTTCACTGTATATAAAAAATCATTCAATTTACAAAAAAAAAAAAAAAGTGTACCTGGCTTGAAAAAGTTCAAACACCTAACAGAACAGATGTCATGTGTATTTGATACACTATAAACAAAAGAAAATACCCTAATATAGTAAAGACATAATTTAACATTATCACTAAAAAGTAAACAGACATTTACTATCACATGAGCTATCAAGCTTAATCATCAAGTAAAGTGACAAATACTATAACATATATTTAGATTGGCATATGTATAAAATATGGAGTAAACTTAAGCCACCTATCAGTTGAAAATATTGGAAGTGTTCTATCCTCAGACTCTATTATCACTGAACTTCACAGAGTGTATTTTGGCAGCATTATTGGATTGATGTCCCAAGGGTTGAATTAAAACAAGACTTGCACCATATGTAGACATACAAAATCTTGCTTGTTGGATATTGCCATAAACAATATGCTACAGGCCATCTCAATCTCTTGCTTCTTTCTCTGGGACTCCCAATGGTAGAACAAGTATTTTTCATAAAATAGATTTTTTTCCTAAGTGGCAAGACATAGGGAAGAAATAAATAGAACTGTGACAGAAGCAGATACCAAATCCCAGAAGCTATAAGAATGCTGGTGTGCCCAGAGCACTGAGGCAAAATTTAATTGGGGGAAACTTTAGGGGCAACGGGGAAAGGCCCTTTAAGACTACATCTATGTCTTATGGAATTTCCCTGAACAATATGATTCTAGGTGAATTCTTACTTCATACTTCATTGGTTCCATTTTTTGACAGAGAAAAGAGATAGACTGCAAAATTCTAAAATGACCATTTGATAAACTTTAAAAAATAAACTCAGACATCTGTTCACAGAAAAATATAAATTTAAGATGTAATTAGCTATCTGTATGTATTGTCATATAATGAAAAACATCTGGATTAGTTTAATTGTTGGTACAGTTGATGATTGAATTGTCAGAATTAATTAGCTAGTATACTATAGAGATTCATTGTGTTGTAAGGAATGAGGTTTGCTAGAGAAGAATTTATCTGGGTCTTATTGGTCTTATTTACAAAGTCAAATATGTTCTTAAGCAGGAAACAGAAAGAAGACATTAAAAACACTCCTTCAACACTGAATATTATCCCCCTGAAACTTGTGTTTGACCACTAACTGATATGTTCTAAGTGAGAGGAAGGGCACAATAAAACTGTTTTGTTGCTCACAAAACAGATTATAGCACAAAAGCTAATTTCTTCATTTGAGGTCAGCTGGTATTTGTGATGGTATTTTCAAGATTCTGAATAAGTGATCTTTAACATTACTAGAAAGCATTTTCTCCCATTTCTGTTAGTTAATTTTCTCCCTATAGCACATGTATCAGATACAGACACATGAACATTCTGGATCAGATTATATATTTTTTATAAATTCTAGAGTATATTGACTAGAATTCTTGATATCCTATCTCCTCCCCATTTTTCCATTTTAAAACTGCTTACTTGATGTTTTATTTATTTTATACAGGTAAACATATTATTGAAAGATGCTCTATTTTAAAATAACAAAACATTCTTAGTTAATTTAGCTCAATTTGCAATAATTTTTCATTTTTGAAATAGAAAAAATAAAATCTAGATTAGAATTTTGAGGTCACATTGGTAAATACATTTTTTTTCTTTAAATGGGAAAGATGTACTAATTGATGTATCATTATCAGTTGAAGTTCACTTTTGAGGACTTTCAAACAGCTTGTATACACTTACATGTGGGAAGCTATAGCAACAGGGTAGTAAAATGTTACTGCAGATCACTTGAGATTTAGCAAGAGCCTTTTATAATATTAGGTAACCTCCTGGAAATGTGATTCTATCCTACCTTCACTGAGTCTAAGATATACTGCAAAGATTCAAGTCCCTGGAGATCTACGTGCTGCCATAAACAAAAACCACAATTGTTTTTTGAAACTTGTTCCACTATTCTTACAGAAAGAGGAAAGATTGTTTTTCCCCTGTATATATATTACTCTGTGTGTGCATATATATATATGTATATTTTTCATGTAATGGAGTAACGTTTTTTGAATAATATTGGGAAATGTAGTGTTAAGGTACTACATGCAATATGAGTCTTTGTATATCACGTGAAAAATCAAAAGGATTTGCTTCAATTAAATGTGTTCTATGATAATTTATAACTCAAGTATTGATTCATGTTTTCAGAGAAAAGTACATAAAATATTTACAGAAAATTGCATTGATTAAAAAAAGCATTTGACTTTGGAATCAAACAAAAAAAATTCAATTTCTATCCTATTTTACTGGGGCAAGTTATTTAACTTCCCAGAGACTCGGTTATACTTATTTTTATTATGGAGATGATATATCATAGTGTTGTTTAACCTTTCAACAGGTTTTTTACTTAGTACCTACTATGGGTTCTGGCACTCAGCTAAGCTAAACACCACTTGACTGAAAAACAAGCAAATAAAAACATCGTCAGCAATGACACCCACAGACAAAGGAAATGCTGTCCTTAAGGACTCACAGAACATTATTCTTATCCAGAGAATAAGAGGGAAAATACTAAATAAATTAATATAAAATTGAATATATAATAATGCATTTTCATAAATATTTTTGAAACAGAAACAAGAGGATTCTCTGAAAGAAAAGACTGGCAAAAGAATGGAATGGGAGTCAAAGGCACCCCATTAGATACCACCCAGTTCCCCTCCATTACAGTCCTTGCTCAGTTGCCACGGTGGTATGGTTTAAATGTAAGTCAGAGCATTGGACTCAGAGCCAAGGCCGCGGTCTGCTCCCCAGTCACCTGTCTGACCATCCTAGTGATTGACCTTGCACAGCACGCTTCAGCCATTTGAACTTCCCTGCTGTTTCTTCCTCGAGGGCTTTGGAATACCCCCTCAGCCCGTTGTACTCTAAATTTTCACATGGCTCATTCTTTCACATTCTTTAGGTCTTCACTCAGATACTATTTCCCACAGGCTTTCCCTAAAACATTTTTAAATTTGCAACCTCCCCAAGTCCAAACTCACCTGTCCTTCTTACCTTCCTTCCCTTTCTGATTTTTCCCTACAGCTCTGGTCCTCTCAGATAACATGAGCTTCCTTCTTACTTTACTGTCTGTCTTCCCACCTATTTGCAAACTCCATGAGGGCAAAGGTTTTTGTCCATTTCTCTCACTGCCATAGTCCCATTGCCTAAGACGAGGTCTGTAGTATAGTAAGTAATCCATAAATATTTCTTGATCATGGTCTAGTCAAGGAAGATCTGTCTAAAGAAGTGATATTTAAGTGGAGAAATAAATAATGACTAGAAGTAACAAACTCTAGAAGATATTCAAAGAGGAGGGCATTGGGAAAGGATAACTCTTGGAGCCAAGAGAATCTGGGTCTAGAGAGGAACTGAAAGAAGGCTCTAGTGGCTGCAGATTAAGGGAGAGTGGCCTTAGATACAGCAGGAGAGGCAGAAGAGAGCTAGCCCACACATAGGCTCTCTTCCACTTAGTACAGAATTCCCTTCCTTCCCATCTTCCTCCCTCCGTCCCTTCCCCTCCCTTCCTTTCCTTTCCTTCCTTTCCTTCCCCTCCCTTCCTTTCCTTTCCTTTCCTTTCCTTTCCTTTCCTTTCCTTTCCTTTCCTTTCCTTTCCTTTCCCTTTCTTTTTCTTTTTCCTTTCTTTCTTTCTTTCTTTCTTTCTTTCTTTCTTTCTTTCTTTCTTCCTTCCTTCCTTCCTTCCTTCCTTCCTTTCTTTCTTTCTTTCTTTCTTTCTTTCTTTCTTTCTTTCTCTTTCTTTCTTTCTTTCTTTCTTTCTTTCTTCTTTCTTTCTTTCTCTTTCTTTCTTTCTTTCTTTCTTTCTTTCTTTCTTTCTTTCTTTTTCTTCCTTTTCTTCCTTCCTTTCCTCTTTCTTTCTTTCCTTTTTTTTTTAAAGAAACAACTAACTTAAAATTTGGAAGAAAAGAAAAAGAAACATAAAAATATTTTATTTTAGCCAAATGAAACAAAGAGAGAGCAAGTAGGGCAGCAGAAGGTTGGAGGAGAGGAAGAAAGAAGATGGGAATAAACACTTGTGAGCTCACATTTTTGAAAGCAACATTTCTACAATAGTGGATTTCATGAAGGAAAAGCAGGAGATAAAGAACAAGAAATAAGGAGAAATAAAGGAAAAGCAGGAAATAAAGAGAAAGAAATGGACAAAGAATGAAACCCACATTCTGTGCTTACATTTTCTTATTCCCCCTTTTTTTTTTTTTAAAAAAAAGAGATTTTATTTATTTATTCATGAGAGACACAGAGAGGAGGCAGAGACTAGGCAGAAGGAAGCCTGATGCAGGACTCCATCCCAGGACCCCAGGATCACAACCTGAGCCACAGGCGGACGCTCAACTACTGAGCCACCCAGACATCCCTCCTTATTCCCTTCTGTTTCCATTCTATTGCCATGACATTTCTTTTAAATTTCTTTTTACATGTTGCAATTTGCTTGCTTTCTCTAATACTGACTTGACGTAGCCTTTCATTTCCTTTCCCTCATGGTACCATCATGAACCTAGGCCCCTGCTCTGTTACTCCAAACACCTCTCTCTGACAGTTCCAACAACTTCTAGCTCTCCCCAACTTTTAGCTCCAATGTCTGTCTTTGACCCTAATGTCATCTATATGGCTCATTCTTTGGATACACTAACCTAGAACACTCCCCAGTCCCTCATCCCTTCACCTAACTCTGATTCTAAAACTAAGCGGCAGCTGCTTCACCACTAAATTCATGTTTTATATTTTTATTTGCAAACTCTTGGTAGCATGAGCACATAATTTATTATACTATCCAAAGGCCAACAACAGAATGGGACACTGACTGGAACAACAGGCATGGGCAGAGAATGTCCTGTGTCACACTTACCTTTAGGGAACATATCCTGGTTAACTGCTTGCTATTGCTATCTCTGTTCCATGGGAGTATCATCTCAGGGTTGAAATAGGGATTTCTAAACAGAGTCCTTGGAGCAGCACCAGCAACAGCAGCAGCAGAGGCTAACACTTATTGGAGCAAGGATTACTTGTCACACACTGTGCTAAGCACTTGGCTTTAGTCTCATACATGTGCGTAATTGTATTTGTTGATTTCAAGGCCATGGTAGAGAAAGCCAACTGAAACTTCACTTTACATTTTATGTAATGACAGAAAAAATAAACCAACTGCTATCTATAATCTAAGTTTCTCAATTACTGGTTGAAATGTGTGTGTGTGTGTGTGTGTGTGTGTATACACACACACACATTCATATATACACACACACATACATATACATATATACATATATATATAATTTGAAAAAGAAATTACTTTTTTCCCCTAAAGAAGCTCTGCCAATGTTTTATACAACTATAGGAAAAGCTTCCTTATAGTAAACAAAACTGTCTCATGATGTAATTTAGCGCAGCCTGCCTGAGACATACGATCAATTCTCGTTATCCATGGTAGTTACACAGTCACTGCAAATACTCAATTAATGAATACTGAACCTAGAGGAAATACAGGGTTAGGTGCCTATTAACTTCTGGTCACAAAATTGTCATCAACTGATCAATACATAATCTTGTTTTAGGTGCATTTCTGTTAAAGACACCTTATATATTTTGTCAATTCATTACCATTGAACTCACAGCAAACAGCGCTCTAACTTCTTGAACAGAGCTTAACTAACACCCATAGCTTCTTAGCCCTGAGCCACAAATTCATTTATCCAAGTCAGGACTGGAAATCTTGATTCAGCTTCCTAAGGAGACACTTAACCTAACAGACCCACAGCAGAACCCATGACACTGCCTCCCAGTTCTACTCCTCCTTCACCACCAGTCATGAGAGGCTCTGGACCCCTCAGCCATGCACCTCAACCATCCTTCTGGCGCTTATTTGTGCCAGCCTTATTTCGACCTCTGAGACCTGGCATTGTTTTGTCCTCAGGTAAGAACTCTCCCAGCCTTCTCAAGGCTGTCTCCCTCTTTACGTTGGATCAAATGCCACATATTCACTGACCCTTTCCATGACTACCCTTCCCTCCAGATCATTCCATCATATCAACTTGGTTGTTTTCTTGGTAGCACTCGTCACTCTCTGGAATGTATATATATATATATATACATTAATATGTATATTAAATAAATATATACATACATATATATATATTTAAACTGCCTCATTGCAATGGAATCTATTACCCTATAGGTTAGTGCATTTTTATCCTTTACCATCTCATTTCTCTTATTTAATTTTCTTTTTTTTTTTAAAGATTTTATTCATTAGAGACGGGAGAGAGAGAGAGAGAGGCAGAGACACAGGCAGAGGGAGAAGCAGGCTCCCCACAGTGAGCCTGACGTCGGACTTGATCCCGGGTCTCCTGGATCACGCACTGGGTCACAGGCAGCACTAAACTGCTGAGCCACTGGGGCTGCCCTCATTTCTCTTCATTCAGAACAGGCCAGGACACAGTAGGCTGTCTGGTGTGTGTTGCTGCCAGGTCGTCTTCAAGGGGATTACCTGCGTGAACACTCCGTTGCCCCAGAGACATTGCTGGCACTTCCTAGGTATGGACAGGCCAACCATGAATCACTCCTCAGATCTCATCTGAAAATTTCACTCTCTCCATGAAACCTTCCCAAACAATCCATTCTAAAGAGTCTTCTTGGAGAAGGTGGGAAAAAAGAGGGAGGTATGCAAAACATAAGAGATTCTTATATATAAAGAACAAACAGAGTTGCTGGAAGGGAGGTGGGTGGGGATGGGGCAAATGGGTGATGAGTATTAAGGAGCACATGTGATGAGCACTGGGTGCTATATGCAAGTGATGAATCACTAAATTCTCCTCCTGAAACCAATTTTATACTATATGTTAACTAGAATTTAAATTAAAACATGAAACCAAAAAATAATAAATAATACATTTAAAAATAAATAAAGTAGTCCTCCTGCTTACCTCTGGGTGTTGTGTTGCTTGGCATCTTATTTGTATTTGTATCATATTTTTACTTTTTAGCATCTGTTTTATCCACTAGCACGGGGGTTGGCAAATTATGGCCCATGGTTCAACTCACTGCTTGTTTTTGTACATAAACCTTTATGGGAACGTAGCTACCCTTGCTTGTTTATGTGTTAGCTATGGCTGCTCTTGTGCTACCGTGGCAGAGTTAAGGCATTGCACCAGAGACCACAGGATATTTAAAGCCTGTGCTATTTAGTATCTGGGTCTTCCCAGAAAATTTGCTGACCTCTGCCTTATATTACAGGCTTCTTAAGGTCAATCAATGATTCTCTTTTAGACGCCACTGCATTCCAGATACCTAACATATACCATGCATAGCTGGTACTTAGCTTTTATTTCTTGAATGAATGTTGAATGCTTTAGTGTTGGAAATAATGTGATTCAAAACTTTTTTCATATTAAAAAATAAACAAAGTCTTTCTTTTTCAAGATTGATTTATTTATTTGAGAGAGAGAGAACACACGTGTGCTTCCATGCATGCACATAAGGTTGGAAGAGGGGCAGAGGGAGAGGGAGGCAAGCAAACTCCCCAGTAAGTGCAGAGGGCCCTGAGGGGCTCATCCCAGGACCCTGAGATCATGATCTGAGCTGAATTCAAGAGTCACCTGTTCAACACACTGAGCCAGCCAGGTGCCCCTAAACAGTCTTTGTTTGTAAGTATAGTTGTTTTTCTTCTACTCTAAATTGTTTGATTTTATTATTTGAATTAAACTAATTTTCCATTACTTCCATTTGTTAGACAACATTGAAACAACACAGAGAATTCTATCTAGTAAATCTATATTGCTGAAGTAATAAAAAAAATTGTGTATATTAAGTTCACAGAAAAATCTTAGGATGTGTTGAGTTTGGTTCTCCTGTGTCCTGATGGCATACAAGATCATTTCGATCTTTTTTTTGGCATGGCGCTACTTTAGAGAGTATTTCCAATATGATTCCAAATCACCTTTCCTCCCATTGTTATAGATACAGTTTTGTCTGTCCTCTGAGGTTGGATTTTCGTTTTCCGTTGTACTACCTTGAATGTGACCCACTTGAACTCTGTTCAGTTCATTTCTCACTGCTTCTCTAATTTGCCAAGTTCATTTTGAATACTGAATCTATCTTCCATGAGTAGCCCTGTCTTTATTCTCTTCAGAAGATTGAACTCATCTACAAATTTGATGAGCCTATTCTCGATTCCATTTTCCAGGTCATTGAAAAAACACTTAAGCATCTCTGGAACCAAAGGTGACCCCTTCAAAACATCACTTGTTATGTCTCCCCAAGCTCACACTTATTCATCAGTAATCTTTCTCTGGGTATGGACAGGCATTCGGTCTACTGACTGCTGTTGGCGCAAAGTAACGTAGCAGCAAAAAGTGTTCAGGAAAAGTATTTTGCTATTGACTTCACTAAAATCATGCAGAAAAGTGGATGATGTTGTTTAGAAGTTGAAATTCTTTTACACATGGGGAATTCTTTTTCTCATTTGTATAGTCAACTTTGCAATGTGGCCTTTCATAAACACTGTGATTAGACAGTTGTTTTGTACAGAAGTCATTTTTTTTCAAGTCTCCTTTATATGTGTATTCTTTGTCCTCTGTGTTTGAGTAATTACCAAGTTCCATTTATCACACTCTTTCTTGCAATTTTTCTTTGCTCTGTTGTTTCGATTAGAGCCTCAGCTGAAGCCATCACTACCTCTAACCAACTTACTGGGAAAAAATTCTTAACTGATGATAATCTTACTTCTTAACTCTTGTTATAGTCTCAGAGGGAAATATTTTATCAAAGATTATGTCTTTTCATGATTCCCATTCTGAGGAATTAAAAGTGGTTTCTAATTGTCCCCCTGAATAAAATAAACCTCCTAATAGGACATTCAGAACCTTTTTTCTCCTTGTTAGCTTTGACTTTCCAGCACTTTAATAAAAACTCATGCTTAGTGTCCTGCTAAGCAAGCAATAAAATTACCAACATTATTTTATAATCACATTTGCTGGTAACAGAATATGCTTTTATTAGTTTTATTAGCGGCATTTTTATTTTACAAATCTGTTCATCTTTACCAATGTAATATTCTCATTTACTGCCTTTTAAAAGTATTTCTATGAAGAGCAATCTTATTGGCAATTGCAACTGGCTATATATGTTCTTCTTAATATTATAATCATCTCTTGATATTTACTACTGATGAATTGTGCTTTTGTCTCTGATTTCTTATTAACCTTTTTGGATCCTTTGGAACAACCAAAGGCCAAAAACAGAGCCTTGAATACAACATATAATTATAATTATATATGGGCTTTACTAACTAAAAATTTAAAAAGAAGTCTTACAATTAGCATCATTAATAATCAACCACTAAAAGAAAAGGAAAGGATACTTAAAGATATTACCTAATATACTTACAAATTCAGAAAATCAATTAGCTAAAGAACAATTTTTTTAAACTACTAAATGCTTAAGTGCAACTTACTTGTCTTTTAAGAATAGCATTAATAATGTTCAACTAAGGGACACCTGGGTGGCTCAGCGGTAAGCACCCGCCTTTGGCTCAGAGCATGTTCCTGGAGTCCCGGGATCCTGTCCCACATCAGGCTCCCTGTATGGGGCCTGCCTCTCCCTCTGCCTATGTCTCTGCCTCTCTCTGTGTGTCTCTCATGAATAAATAAATAATACTTAAAATAATGTTCAACTGATATTTATCTTACTGCATGTAGTAGACTTGAATATACTAGATACTTAATAAAAATCTGTTAACTAGAGAACTATTTGTCAGCATAAGTGTATAAAGATATGCATTTCTGACTCTACTTTGCAAAATTATGTGTGTGTGCAGGGAACTGAGTGAGGAGAGAGAACAAGGGATACTTAAAACAATGCCGTATTTACAAAGCACCCATTAAATTACCGAACTTTGGCAACATAGTGGTGGTTTTTAATTTTAGTTCATGATAATACTTGTTAGTGCCAAGATTTATTAATGAGGGAAAGTAGGATACATAAAAGTATGTGTAGTGATTTTTAAGGTTGAAAAACCATTTTGTTGGAAAAAGTTACTTTTATTTCCTAACCAACAACAGAATACAAGGTAAAATTTACATGGACGTTGATGCTAAAATAGTTAGCATATACTCAATATGCTGTCAGTGTTTAAAAGTGCTGAAAATGATAAGAAATGGAATTATGAGTAAAGACTTTGCAAAAGAAAATGAAAAAGATAAAAAAGAAGAAACTCATATTATAGGTGATCTAAGGTGTTGACAAACAATTGATTTTTTAATAACCATGTTATTGGTAAAATAAAGACATGAGGAAATGGATGAGTTTCCTAAAAGTCTTACTAGAAAGAGTTAACTAATTTATGATTGGATCAAAATACACATTATAATAGAGGTTCGTTCTTGATTATTGCTCCACAAAAATCTGGATTTACTAAATAGGTTGTACTGCCTGTACTTTTCCATCACATAAATAAAACGACATATGTAACATGCCACTGTGAAATGTTAAAGTATTGTAGAATGATTATTTGAACAATGAAAACCAGCTTTCACTCTTCTGATACTTCCTGCCTAAAGGATTTTTAGCATTTGCTTTAGTTGTTTTTTTTTTTTCAGATTCCTTCAGTGTTCTTTAAAAAGCAATGTCTAAATATGTATAATCAAAATGTGCTGTAGTAAACTTCCACTCAATTATGTGACAAGTTTTAAATCTTGGTGAGAGAAAAATAGTTTCTTTTATATAAGCTTGTGGAAACATTTCTGAAGTCTGGCAGTATAGTTAGCCATCTTTTTCTAATATGAATAAGGTAAAAAAAAAAAAGTAAAGAGTTAGCAATCATTCTTGGTAGTCATTTCTGGCAAGTCAAGCTAGGATGCATCTTAATGTGTATAATTACTAAATTAGCCCAGATAAGGAGGCAATGTAACATGTTTCTAATGACTTGGAATGTTACCATGTATGTCTAACCCTACCAATTCTGGGACTTTTGGTAAATTATTTAATGTCTTGTAGCCTCAGTTTCCTTATTTATAAGATTGAGTAAGAGTAGTAACTAATCCATAGAGTTGTTATAAAGAATAAATGAGTAAATACTTGTGAAGTAATGCATTCGTTTCCTAGGGCTGCTATAACAAGTTATGATAATCTTGGTGGCTAAAAAAATTAAAAAACAATGTTCCCACAGTTGTGAGATATTGTGTATATTCTCACAATTTGTTAGCCAGAAGCCTGAAAGTAAGGTGTCAGGAGGACTGTTTCCTTTTGGAAGCTCTGAAGGAGAATCTGTTCCATACCTATCTCCTAGGTTCTGGTGGTTTCAGTTTAATTTACAATAGCATCAAAATAATAAAATACTTGAGAATACGATTAAGCAAGAAGGCAAAAGATTTGTACACTGAAAACTATAATACATTGCCGAAAAAAATTAGACACCAATAAATGTAAGGATATCCCATGTTTGTAGATTGGAAGATTTAGTATTGTTAATATCTAAATACTACTCAATGACATCTACAGATCTAATGTGATCTCTATCAAAATTCTAATGATGTCTTTTGCAGAACTAGAAAAATCAATCCCATGCCTCATATGGACTCTCAAGGGGTTCCAGATAACCAAAACAATTTTGCAAAAGAACAAAGTTGGTGATTTCACACTTCCTGCCTTGAAAACTTACTACAAAGCCCCAGTAAACAAAACAGTGTCTAAGAGTGTAACAACAGACATATAGACCAGTAGCCCAGAAATAATCCCTTACATATATCAAATGATTTCAACAAGGGTGCCAAAATCCTTATTCAATGGGAAAAGTGTAGTGTTTTAGTAAATGGCACTGGGAAAACTATTTATTGTAAAGGAATGAAGTTGTATCTTTACCTAACGCAATATCCAAAAATTAACCCAAAATGGATCAAAAACCTACCGTAAAAGCTAAATCTATAAAACTCCTACAAGAAAACATAGGAGAAAAGCTTTTTGACATTGGATTTGGCATTGATTTGTTGGCTATGGCACCAAAAGCACAGGCAAGAAGAGGAAAACAGTAGATAATTGAACTAAATTAAAATGCAAAACTTGTATGCGTCAAGGACACAATCATTAGAATAAAAAGATGACCCACAGAATAGAAGAAAGTATTTGCAAGTCATATAAATACAACCATTCAGCTCTCTCCTATGTGACAAAAATACTTGAGTGAAGCATCTTAACAAAGTAATTTGGTAAATATTATATTCTTCAAAAATAGATGTCAGGTTGTCTAATATAATTTTTTTAACTTTGCTTTGATAGACTTGATCAATACAGTCAAATGAGTATCATCATATAGATGACTTTTGACAGAATCCTAAATTTTAAAAAATTTAGTCTGATCTAGCTTTGTTTTAATGACAGGCAAATACATACATGTATCTATAAGTACATGTCTACATGTGTTTCTATATATTAAGACATATCTGATTATTTGAAAGATTTCATTTAATTTCTGGATAGTATTATTGAAAAAAATAGGTCTAAATTGACTTTGGAAGTTTAATAAATTGACTGAAATACTTTTATTGATTAAATGCTCCTAATTTGCTTTATTACTTGCTCACTGCATAGATCAGCATCACTTATTTCTTTCAGCCACGTCATGGACATAACATCCTAATCTTTTTAAAGATTTTATTTATTTATTCATGAGAGACACAGAGATAGAGAGGCAAAGACACAGGCAGAGGGAGAAGCAGGCTCCTTGCAGGGAGCCAGATGCAGTACCCGAACCCCAGACCCGGGATGACGACCTAAGCCAAAGGCAGACGCTCAACCACTGAGCCACCCAGGAGCCCCTAGCATCCTAACTTTAATTCATCATTCATTTATTCATTCATCTTTAAAGTTAATACTTTATAGCATCCACCTTAATTTTTTTTAACTTAAGTATTTCTATTTCTTCAAAATATCATTATTTAATTAAGTTAGTAAGGAAGAGACTTTTAGTTTCCTATCCAAAGCATTCACCTGTCTTTTCAGTAATAAACTCTTGATTTATATTCTACATAGTTCAAATGACTTCATTAACCTTCCTCACAGTTGTGAAGCCAGTGTATAAGCAAGGATTGCCATATAAACCCTTTTGGATTTACCCTTTAAGACGGGCTGAACAACTGGTATCAGATCCTTTTACCATTCCAATCTTTCTTCTGGTCATTGCAAAAACAATGACCAGAATTCCACCAACAATTTTGAAACTTAAAGATGACATCTATTATTAGCCGAAAATGGCGCAGCAGAAAGAAAAAAGCTAGATCTCTCTTTGAAAAATGATTCCATATCACACTTGGAAAGCTGTTTCTGGATTTCTCTTAGTTGGACAAAGAGGAAACATTGAATCTATATTGATCTTACTTTTAACCTATTAGTGGAGTTTTTTTTTTTTCCTGTTACTTGTAGAGTTGATTTTCATTCAACCTTCTCATTCATCTCTAATTACTATGAAGTCTTGTTGCTTCTAACTTTGATATTTCTTTTGAATCCAAAGTTTTGTTTGTTTAGTACTATTATCATTAACAATCCATCTGGCCATCCGAAAGAATTAAATCCAGTAAGTTTTCTGTGTTTTTGATAAATATTTCAAGAAATATTAAGATATACAAACATTTTTAAATGTTTATGACATCTGAACTAGAATATAATCATGAAGTTGGGTATTAGGGATACAGAGAAGGACGTTGATTATCCAACCACAAGCTTATTATGTTCATCCCATTGTATGAGATTCCAGTTCAGTGATCTCATCACACATAAACTTCACAAATACAGATTGGAATCCTATTTTTAAAAATTGAGATTTGCAGAAGTTTAATTACTATTAAGTGATGGAATAAGGATTTAAATCAAAGGCTTTTAAAATCTCACACTTTCCACTGAACCACAAGCACATGGCATGAACATGGGGTTAGAAATGGGAATGGAATTTAAGGAAGACTTAGGGTATGTACATCTAGGGGGATAGTCATAAGCAGAGCAAAAACTGATGAACAAATGAGAAATGCAAGGCAGTGCCTGAGTTATTGCAGCGACTCAAAGGCTGTCTTGCCTTTTTCTAATCCCTTCCAATTAATCTTTCCAAAATATATTTATCATGCCTGACACTTACCAGAAAACTTCCAACAATGTTTCTTTGTTCTACATAATCTTTCCCCTCCCAGACTTTCTCCATGATTTCCCTATTCAGACCCTCTATTTGATATAGTCTGTTTTTGTCATCATTCCTGAACCACACGATGTCCTTGCGTACCTCTGAATTCATGCAACCCACATTGATCTCTCATTTCTCCTACCTCTTATTAAATTTATTGTCCATATCATTCTTTCTGATCATAAAATATCATTTAATTTATTATATGTGTGTATTTTCATCTCAAATAGTTTGTAAAATGTCTTGGGGTCAGACATTAGGTCTTGCTTTGCTTCTTTATGAAGTCTACATCAGTGATAGCTTATAAGTAGCTATTATTAGTTGAGCTGAATTAAAAATTGCCTGACATATTTTGAAGGATGGTGAAAATAATATATTTTTTATTTATTATTTTTAGCATTTGGATTAATTGGCTCACAAATATTAATTTGCATATTTTCTAGGATTGGCCTAAGTAAAATTCTAAAGTTGGTAGAAATAATTTTTAGATCTCCTCCTTTCATTCAAATCATTCTGTATTCCCTACCTCTAACCTTTGCCTAATTTTTCCCTCACACAGATCTATCTTTTTCCAGGGCATATCCTTCCCTGGCTTCACCTCTCATGGGGATTCATGCTATTAAGACTCTCTCATCCAACCTGGAGCCTTTTTGATGGTGCACGTTCCATTTTTGACACGCCTGTTTATATTCCCCAAGAAAACTCTTCTGTAATACAGCTGGTCCTTTGAAAAGCATAGTACATTAGCCTTCCAGTGACCACTAGCTAATGTTTTAAACTAATCCAGAGGATAAAGAACAATTTAACAAGATATTCTAGGTAGCATCTTTTGTCCTCCTAGATCATTAACACTTTTGCCACAGCAAAAATTTTGGTAAGGATGTTCTTGACCTTGGACAGAAGGGCATTTTAAAGAAAATATTTAAGGCCTAATAAGAGTAAGAAGTTGACTAGGACTGGAAATATTTTGTGTCATAGAACTCTATCATGCCTGGTTTCATGAAAAATATTGTTCCTAAGTATTTGTTAAATTCTTGATTATTCACACTCAATTGACAAACCTCTGTATACAATTTTTTCAGACCTACTCATAGAAATATTTCCTCTGCTCTAATTCTATGCATCCCTTCTTATTGATATTTTATCCTGTACTATTAAAGCAATATGATCAAGTTAATGAAATGCTAATGGTTTGGGGTGCACACTTTTTTCTTCTGCCAGTGCAAGGTGCGTTTTAGAACTGATGAGCCAACAACCAAAGAATAACACTTTTCCCATCTTCTAGGAATAGGTGAATTAGCAGAAACACAACTTTCTGTTTCATCTTCACCTTACGTATAATTGCACCCACCTAAACCACACTAGATAAAAACACTTCTGTGTAGAAGATACAGTTGATCCTATGCTTTAATAAGCTCGGTGTGTTTTATTTATTACATTAACAAGGTCCAGTATTGAAATCATGGGGCAGAAAAATGGAAAGATATGGAGTATTTTTTAAGATAGCCATATAAAGCGTATTTATAGTTAAAAGGTTTTTTGTTTTGTTTTGTTTTTCTGTTTTTTCAGAAACGCTGACTTGCCACCAGGGATCAGCACAGGTGTTTGTTTGTTTTGAGATTTTATTTATTTATTTGAGAGAGACAGAGAGGGAGGAGGGGACGGAGCAGGAGGAGAAGAGGGAGAGGAGAAGCAGACTTCCCACTGACCAGGGAGCCTGACATGGGGCTTGATCCCAGGATTCCAGAATCATGACCCTGAGCAAAGGCAGCTGCTTAACCGACTGAGCCACCAGGTGCCCCAGCACAAGGTTTTTTTTGTTTTTTTTTTTATTGCCTTAAACTCAAAAGTAAGCAGTTTGAAACTCAAATTATTCAACACTTGAGCTTTAAAATCTTGGCCCAAGTGAAACACATGTTTTAAAAAAAGAATCAAATCTTGAACCAGATAATTTAAAAACATCATGAATTTTGGTTTCAATTACATAATATCTTAAATATTTGAGCAAATACATAAGACAAATATTTGTAAATTGTTTTTTAACAAAATATTTTGATGATGAATTGAAAATAGCGTATCACATTTGGAATTTATTGAAACAATTTGATTAATAACATATCACATCCACATATCATAGCCACAGTGACCGTAGTCACTATCAGTAAAACTAATGGGGATGTTGTGTGTATATATGATGGTGATAAACCCAGTGGAAAGCAGTAGAAATCAGCAACAGCGTGGTTTGTTGTTGGGAAAATTCTGATTTTTACCTTCCTAAAGAAAAAAGAAAATAGCAAGCCTTAGGCCATTAGTTCATAAATTAGATAACATTTGGTTTTAAAGACTCTCTTGAGGATAGGCTTATATGATTGGTTGTGAATAAATCTACAAATAAATCATAGTAAAGTTTGTATGGTTCTCCAAATCTTACCCAAACTTTGGTATATAAGTTAGACTGGAAACTCTCCAGGACATTGTTTCTTGGGATGTTTCCAATATGTCCCATTTTTAGCCAACATAAAAAAAAAATCAACAATGGAAGTATTCATGGCATTTTATGTAAAACCATGAAAATGTAGAAGTTTTGGGTTTTTTCCCAATGAAAATTTTTGAAATCTGAAAATGCCAATGCTTGGCTGAAGTTCTTAATAAAAGATTTCAGATAAGTCACAGATAAGCTTTAACCTAATGTACTTAAATCCAATTAAAGAAGGTGAAGATTAATTACTCTCCTGTACAGTATCTCTACAGGTACTTCTGTAATTCTCTCAGTAGCATATTTTCTATAACTTGGATAGCAGTGTGTGCTTACAACGTCTTTAGGATATCCAAACCCTCACACATACAAACATGCACTCTAAAATAACCAGACATTATTTCAAAGGCCCTCTCCTTAATGTACAAACAGTAGTTGTTAACCATTTAGGTCTCTTCAAGTCACATTGGCCCCTTGGGTTACATTTAAATCACAACCTGCTTTTTCTCTACTCCTTGTTCCTGTCTTTTTCTTGGTACTCTCTCCCCATTCTTGATACCTTATATTTATTTTTCTTCATCATCTTTTAAAACTGTCCTTAGGGTTTTTTTGCATGTTAAAGCATATTTATTCTCATTCTCTTATTTTGAGTAGAAATATAGAAAGGACATTTTTGCTAAAGCATTATTATTATCAACTCCCAAAGTCAGAAGACTATAAATGTGTATGTTAGTGCTCTGGCGTATAGCATAAGACCATGCTGCTATTCAAGACCAGAGTTTTATTTTTGTTTATCTTTGGCAAAAAGTTTAAATATATGTGAGATTCTTATTATTTAAATAAAATTTTCATGGAAGCATAACTTACTTCATTTTCAGATTTATTTTCTCTTTTTGTCTCTAGAATTAAATAAGAGTTTCTTTTACCCTTTTTGTCATACATTAATATGATTTTACTGCTGAGTAAAAATAAACTATTAGAGGAAGTAAAACATTTATTCACAGGAAAATGATAAAATATAAAAGGGAGAATGAGAAATTACTACTCAAACAATAGATTTGGACTGACTTAGGTAAAGCTGTTAAATGAATTAAAAATTAAGAATTTATTTATTTATCCTTAGTTTTCAATTCTATTCTTCCTTCTTCCATTGATTTGCTGCAAACCAGTTAGAGATACAAAGAAACATTTGCTGAAATGATTTAATTATAAGAAATTGTGCCAATGAATTATTTTAAAATTTACGGCCTTAGGCATTTTTACCCACATTGATTCTTAGAGTCCTTAATGGGACTTTTATCAGTGGGATGGACAATATTTCTATTACCTGTTTGGATGCATAAAGCTAGAGTATTTGACTACTTAGAACTACTCAAAGAAATAAAAGAGGAAATCATTCCCAATTTTTCTAGAAATCAATGATAATCATTTTTTAAAGATTTTATTTATTTATTCATGAGAGACACACAGAGACAGGTGCAGAAACATAGGCAGAGGGAATAGAAGGGTCCCTGCAGGGAGCCTGTTGCAGGACTTGATCCCAGGACCCCGGTATCACACCCTGACCCAAAGGCAGATGCTCAACCACTGAGCCAACCAGGTGCCCCATCAATATTAATCATTTTATCTTGTGCAGGATAAAAATTATTTTGCATGGAGACTGTTGACATGATTCTAGAAGAGTGAAGATTCTAGAGTCAGGTCCAATGGAACTGTGCTACCAAATCATAACAAATATGTGAGCAACTCCAGCTTTCCCTCAGATGGAAACAAAAAGTGACAACTATAATAACATTGACCTTACAGCGTCCTTGTAAGACTCAAAAGAGATAACACATTTAGAGCTCTTTGCTCTGGCATGTAGCAACTGTTCAGTTATCATCATTTTTTTTAAAGATTTTATTTATTTATTCATGAGAATACACAGAGAGGAGAGAGAGAGAGAGGCAGAGACACAGGCAGAAGGAGAAGCAGGTTCCACGCAGGGAGCCCGACGTGGGACTCGATCCCGGGTCCCCAGGATCACGACCTTGGCTGAAGGCGGCGCTAAACCGCTGAGCCACCCGGGCTGCCCTGTTATCATCATTATTAATTATGGTAGTTACACATTATTTAACAAAGGAAAGTAGCTCTCAACAACATAGAAACATAGACTGAACAGTTCCGATCTGTCAAAGTTACTTATATTCATTGTGATTACTTATATATTTTTGATTGTCAGAGTGGTAACATAGAAAGCGGTAAAATTTCTGTGTGTTAAGGTGCTTGAGATCACGTGTGGTACGCAGAAATAACTACAAGAAGATTCTTTTTCAATCACATCTTTTAAAAAAAAATGTCCAATTGCAGAATGTCAATCTCCCTGACAGTGTAAATCTCCTTAAAGCAATTTAATTCAGATTAAAAAGATAAGCATGGCTTCTATAGCAGAATGGGAGATCTGTTTCAAATCCATCACATTAACACTATCAGTAACCCACGATGACCCATGATTGAGTAGTTTTAATTAAGTTCAATTGGAGTACTGGGGGAAAGGTGCTTCATTTAATCCTTCATTAATAGTTAAAGTGAATATTATAAATATCTCTATAACTTTTGTAGCTTGAACATCTTTCTTTTTTATTGAATTTATTGGGTTTTTTTTCCTGTAGAGTAGTACCATTTGGGGAACTCCGATTCCCAGGAGCTTTAATGCTACCCCACTTCTAGCACTATAAAACAGAGGCCTGCTGTTTTAATCACGCCTCTCTCTCTCTCAATGTTGTTTGCGCCCTGGTACAACCCATCTGCCTCGAATCTAGGGCTCCGCTGGGGCTGCGCACATCTGCCAGCCAGACTACCTTCGTACACAATTACTCAATCCACCGTAAGGCTCTTTAATAGGAAACAAGTGTGACAACGGCAAGCCTCTTTTTTTTTTTTTTTTTTTTCCCTCCTCCCTCTTAAACCACAGAGTCAAATAGCTCTAATAGAGATGAAGCCTGATAGATCCGCCCAGGTGTAGGTGAAGCGGCGGAGCCCGGGGACAGATGCTGCGCTCCCCGCCGCAAGTCCGGGCAGCCCCGCCGCGGGCCGCTCCTCGCGCGGTCACAGGCAGCAGCTCGGGCCGCTCGCGCTGGCGCCGGGTCCCAGGGCGACCTGGAGCTAGGTGAGAGCAGCGGGCAGCCTTCAGGCCAGCGGGGACGAAGGACAGCAAACGCAGTAAGTGGAAAATTCATTCTCCCTTCTTTTACTTGGGAATTAATTAAGGATGTTTACTCTCGGGGAATCCTCCAAAGGCTGCAAAAGTGAACCAGCGAAAAGCCTGTGTTCAGAACCCTGTGGGTTTCCTCCGGTTTCGCTTTGCACGGGGCCCTGGCGCTGTCACTGAAGCTGACACACTCTGCGAGGGACTTCCTCACTCACAAGGTCTCAGAACTAAAATGTGCTGCTAATAACATTGCTAATTCAGTCCTGCAGCCTGGCAGATTACTCACTATTTCTGAGCGAAACCTCCTTTATTGCTGTCAGAAATGGTGGTAGCAAGTGTTTTGTCACAGTTCTGAGGATAAAAAAAAATATGTGCAAAGTACATACTTGGCTTGAAAATAGAATTCAACTTTTACGCATAACTGGATTGTTCCATCACCGTTCATTAGTGTTCAGAATTTGCTTGCGATTTTTGCGTACCAAATCCATTCTACAGCTCAGTCTCTTACCAAAGAAAGGATGCTGAAAACTAAAAGCGGTATTAAGTTGTAGCAGTAATGACAATGATAATGAATTTTTAAACAAACAAGACAAAACAAAAGGTCATTTGTCTAATAGCATAGGAAAAGATATTAAAGCCAGATGTAGGAAATCTCAACTTTGACTTTTTGGTCTTTCATGCTTGGTTTAAAGCAGCCTTCACTTTACGTTTACTTTGCATTTACAACTTCAGATTCACCATTAAACTGCATTTGAGCTCCAAGTTCAGATTTGATCTAAATACAGCCCTGTTCCTTGAGCCCCCTACTCTGATTTTTACTTGGCTATGGGGAGTCTTTTTACTACTTATACCATATATCCTGAATTGTGTTAACAAGCTAACTGTGGTGGACTTTTTCAGGTGGAATGTCAGCCAATGTGAAAGAATGTGTTTGCTGTTCAAATGTATGATGTTCTTTGTAAGAAATAAACACATGAGACATATGCCCTGACAAAGATTCCAGTTATGATTGCTAAATACAATCCATCAAATATTGCCCAGAGATAATCGTATTAAAAAGGATGTGGTTAAAGACTGTCAGCATGTCATAATATCTATTTACAGTCCTTTGAGTTTTTTTTTTTTTAATTTTGGTTTTTTTTTTTTTTTAATTAGTCTAGAAAGCTTTGTTGTCTCAAAAGACAATGCACATATATAGGGTACATAGACAGGTGAAATAAGATAAAACACTGTTGCATTGTTTAAATAATTCCCTACCGGCCAGTGTTTTGTTTTTGTTTGCTAACTACTATAGATGGACATCATTGAAATTGATGGGTTAAAAGCCATGACGGTGGAATCCTGATGACTCCTTTGTGTATATTCAGAAATGATTTAGCTTGGATAAAGTTGCTGCTATGAAAGGTTTAATTAATTACTTCTAGTTAAATATATTTCTTTAAGAATTGCATTTGACATTACTGATGGTGGAGTACATACAGTTTAAAAGTCATTCTTCATGATATACTTTAACCGACAATTGTTGGCATTGAATAGCGGTCAATGTCTACCCCCTACAGGGAGAGAATCTAATTTCACTACGCCTTCCCCAGTACATGAATACCACGAGTACAGTTCACACATATGAATGCTGTAACCGTGTCAATGACTCCAACAAGTGCCCCTTAATGAAAAGGTCAGGGCTGTGATTAATAGGAAGCCTTTTTCAAAGGCTGGACTTCACTTCAGCACTGCCATTAGATTTGTTTCGTCTTGATTTACTTCGTTTGCCTTTCAAAGTATAATAAAAATCAAGTGGTCCTATGCTGCACTTTTTAAATAGTTTGTGGTTAGTTTTATGTGATGATAGCACAGTGGTTAGTATATTTGGTTCGGTTAAAAAAAAAGTAAAAAAAAAATCATTCAAGCCAATTATTGAGGGCATAGGCTGATGGATGAGAATTTTATACTTTATCCAAATAGTTAGAATATATAGCCTTTGACTAAGTTTGAACTAATTAATAAACTTTAAGAGGTGTTGTGGGGATAAAGATGGAGTGACAGAGGAAGGGTTTGGTATTTTACATAAGATTTATTATGTTTAAATGGTAGCTATTTGTCAGCAAGTAAATATACACAACTCATGCAAATAATGATTTTTCACTAATGGAGAAATTCATTTAAGGCTATATAGCTAAGTGGAGATAAAGACAGTAATTATATCTAGTGATATCCTTAAAGAAGCAATTTAGGCATCTATAATATAATGGTGGTTTTGTTACAATCGTCCCAGTTAAAACTTATGCTGGAAGCATTAAGTCCAATTTAAAAATTAAAAAAAAACTTTTTAACTGGAATTATATTCTGCTAATAAATATATTAAAATTTAAGCAATTTACAAATTACATGGTCCTTAAATAAATTCCTTTGTTCTTTCATTCATGCAAGTGTCCTGTGTCTCTCTGGCTTTATCTGTACATGTTTTCAAATAAGATTGCAATAAAAGCAATTAAGTAATACAAATAATATAAGTACATGTAAAATATATGTGCTATATTTATTCATGCAAATTCTCATATGCTTGGAGGAAATTTTTTTAGAAATCACAGGATATATTGACTTATTTCGAGAGATATTCTCTCTTAAATAATTTATAATTTTTAACACTAAGTCAACCCTAAAAGTATTTAATAACTCCATTTTCACTTATAACAAAGAAACTACGTTATATATCAAGATAGTAAGTATAGGTAAAAATATAGTTGAATTTCAATGGCCGCTCAAGGAGGAGACAATGTAGTCAACTGTACGATGGGCATAGTGCATTCCAGATGTGCTCCCTCCTTATCAGTGTCCAACAGCTGTGTTTTCCAGGTACTCTTCTATTCACAGTTCCATTTTTGCTCTAAATTGGAAGCCGGCTACTTCCGGGTAGGGTGCTAATGTACTACATTAGTTGGGCACTTGCAAGGAACCAAACACTGCCCTGAGCATTTTTTGTATCCATGATTTATTTAGTCCTTAGGGCCCAGTGAAGTAGGTACTGCTTCTATTCCCATTTATAAAGGTAAAAACAGAGTAGTTGAGAACTTGACCAGTGTTGCAGAGGTAATGAGTAGTGGAACTTGGACTCAAAATAACTTTACTTGAAAGTAGATAAATCTTCCAAACACTGGAAGCACAGTTTCCTTAACAGGTGACTTTATTAAAGTCAATCAAAGTTGACTTTATTTCTGATCACTTTATCATAACTACCTGAATTCTGAAAGAGATTCATAAATAGAAATAGAATGCCCAATCAAAGCAGTTTGTTTGAGAATGATTTAGTTAAATGCGAAGGATTATGACCACACTTCAAGTTATATCATCATTTAGCATTTATAGATTCTACTACTTTCAGAGGTTTTAGTACAGGTACAGGAGGAGTTACAGTTATATGGCAGATATTTGGAGAAGAACTGGTCCTTCTACCCTCACTCGATTGCTAATTTTCCATTCCTATTAAGTCTCTGAGAAGAGTTTGTCATCTGAGGGTATTTCCAATCAAGCTGCTGGTGAAGTTAACGGGGGTGACGCTAATCACGATGGCTTCTCAATGAGTGTCCCCTCAACACATTCCCACCACTAATCAGTGAAGAAAATTAGCTGTCAGTCATTTACTCTTAAAGATTTTCAGGCCTCAATTATTCAGTAGGATCATCTGGATTTTTTTTTTAATAGAATACTAATTGAATTTTCCATTTCTCTGTGGATATTTTTGTCATGTAGGCATGGCCTGGAAAACACCCACTTGAATCATTTCATTTCAAATACAGACTTTCCTAGGAACTGTATCTCTGTATCTGTGGTATATCTATCTGCTGGAACACTTTCACCCCAAGACATTTATCCATATAATTGAGAATGTTCTTTGTGGAGAAGTCAAAAACAAAATATTTATGATAAAAAAACCCTTTGATTTCATGATACAACTTTTATCATTGTGGGCTTGTGTATCTTCTCCAAGATAGAGACAGAATATTCAGTTTAAAGGGAGGTGTTTCTTTTTCAATTTCTAAAAGTGCATATTACCATAATTGTTAAGTCAAGACATCCAGTTACTTTTATACAAACAGGCAGATTTATGGATGGCAAGTGTAATGAGCACATGGAAATTACTTCAAATTTTTAGCAACCGCAACTCACTTTTTTTCAAGTGGATAAATGTAAATGTTACTTTAATTCTCATATATCCTTTTGTGTTGACAAAAGCTATCTGATGAAGGTACCTAAGTGTGGTTGGCATTCATAAAACCAGAAACTATTTTATGCAAAAGAAGACAGAGAAGAAAACAATTTTTTCAAACTAATCTGGAAGAATTAATCTATAGTGACAGGATCTGAAAGCTCTAAATACCTTGAGGATTGATGATTAGTTAAAAAACTTTGGTGAAAGACTTCCTCTATCACCATCATTACTCAAAGAGATCAACAGTCTAGCTTCTTGAAGTTAATCTTATCCTCGTAAATCCTTTTTGAATTATCCAGAAAATGCTTTATTTTCATTTGCAGGTGCATCTTCAGTGGGAGAGTCCCCTCCCTCCCCCCCTTTTTTTTACCTGACTCATCCCAAGCCTTCCACCGGGGCCCCAGTCTACAATTCGTTCTGATGTTGGCTCTTGCTGGCTGGCTTACTACTGGCTCAAGTTCCAGGGAAACATTGAGAACACTGTAAGCTTAGCTGTTGTGCTGATGGACAGCTAGTTCCATTCATGTCTGGTGGTCAGAACTTCCACGGTCGCATACACCCTGAAGTCCAAACCAGCAGTCAACCGCAACTCAACTCCTGGTCCTTCCTTTGTATGGAACACTCTTGGTCCCACTTTCCCTACACAAATCAGACTTCTAACTACTTTGGGTATATTTCTGCAACCAATATCCAAAAGTTATTTTCTTATACCCCTGCTTAATATTAAATATTATCTTCATTTCAGGCTTATTGACACCAATAGCCTGCTTTGAGCATGATATGAATTTTTAATTTTCTTGTGAAGTACACTTTATCATTGCTGTGTGTTCAGAGTTAAAGTTGGCAGGTGTGACAAACTCAAGGTTTCAAAGAGGCATCTAATTAGCAGTCAACTTCATTTTGTTTTATTCCTTAATATTGCACATTCAAATTTAGATGAATAGCAGAGAAGGATGATTAGTGTTCTATTTGTACTTTCATTAAGTTTGAGGTTTTGACCTTGTTTCTGGCCAGATGTGCTGGTAAGTATGAATTCCACATGCTACATAATTATTTTCCTGATAAACTGCATTTTCAGTACTCAAATTTATTTTCCCTAGATAAACCATATACTATTAATTATGTACATACCTGTTTAGCATTTTTGCTTGTAGTTGACTGAATTACAAATCTAAAATTCTCCATACCAGGACATAAAACACCAGGGGCCAGGTCCTCTCTTTTGACAATTATTAGTTCATTTTCAAAATCTACAGAATATCCACCATGCAACATTTTTGTGATTTATTTGCACATGAAAGAATTATGCAAAGCTCTTTCTAAAGTTACCAAGGAAAAATTGTGAGAAATTATCATAAGATGTAAAAGGACATGAAAGTGCATAAGCACTGAATGATATTTTATTCAGAATTTTCCAGACTTTTAAAGGGTTCTTTCTGTATGTAGTATGGGATATATGTTTGATATAATTTATGTTATATAAAGCATAACACCTGCTTTCTCCCCTATATTAAAATATGGTTCAAATGATCCTTTATCAAAAAACTGTTGCCTAAGCCTGAGTTTCACTTAACAAAATAATGAGTTCAAGTAAAAAATTCTTTCTTGGACTGAACAAACACTTCTCAAACCTTTTCCTGATTTAGGGAAACTTAATGAAGGATTCATATTTGATTTTTCCATTTCTTGGTGGGTCTCTTTCTGCCCTGTTTTGAACAATTTAAGAAATGAAACAAAGTTAACAATGGAAGCCAAAAACCTTTACCATTTGAAAGGGAGTGACCAATACTGAATGCTTGAATTAAGCTTGGTCTCCCTACAATCACAGCTGACAATTGCTGGACATACGGTAAAGAGGAATATTGTTTTTGTTTTTTTTTTTAAGATTTTTAAAATTCATTTATTCATGAGAGACACAGAGAGAGGCAGAGACACAGGCAGAGGAAGAAGCAGGCTCCATGCAGGGAGCTTGATGTGGGATCACGCCCTGGGCCGAAGGCAGGCGCTCAACCACTGAGCCACCCAGGCATCCCAAGAAGAGGAATATTGTTAGGACTAGCAAAAATGTCTTAATATTCACATAGAACATTGATGTATATTGTCATATTTGCTTCAGCTACCCTATAACACCATTTTTTCACTTCTTAAATAATGTTAGAAGTATGTTTTAAAATGACCAATTTCGTGAGCAAGTATTTAACTTATGTGACATGAAAATTTGAGTAAGAGTGGTTTATGTGCAAGCACTTTCATTCCCTTTAAGATAGAAAAGCAAATATATGTGGGTGAATATGGAGAAGCATAAAGTAACTACTATATCGCTTGTGGTTTACGTTCTCTCTTTTAATCTTCATATTGGTAGGCAAAAGATATTTGTCATTTCCATTTGACAGGTGAGCAATGTGTTTTACTTCCTCAAGTTTATGAATAACATTAAACTAATAAAAAATATTTTCACGTGACTGATACGATATTTGAAAGCAGTAAATGTGCACAAACATGCCAAGATGCCCAATATGCAGGTTAAGTTGGGACAGAAACTGTTTTTATTATAGTTTGACTGGAATTTAGAGACTCAAACTACTTCAGTACATAATGAATCTCAAGGATGCACAATACACTGTATAGACGGTAAGAGTCATGTCTGACAAAAGCCATAGTATTGCCATTACATTTTGATTTGAGAAAATACAAGAAATGAGTATGATATCAATGCCACGTCTTTCAAGAAGATGTTTTACGTTGGTACCTTTAGGAGAATACAAATGTTGTAGATGATTTTATCATGTAAAAAATGATGTATATTTTATATCAGACCTTGTCTTTACATCATATTTTAGGCATATTCATTAATTTGTGTTACAGTAATGTGATAAATAACTTGCTCTCTGTGTGTATGTAGTTTATGTGTGAAAGCAAATATAGGCATGTATGAATACACCCTCTATTAGCATGATTTCTATTATAAATTCCACGGTAATAACTTGATTAAATAAAAATGATTATTTTGTTTAAAGAATTATAGTCCCTAGTTTAAAAACCAAATTTCATCACAAACTCCTGTGTATACCAACAGGAAAAAAAAATCTATCATTTAAAATATTTGTTTCCTAGCTCACCAAGCTGTTTTAGAGTTTTGAATATTTACAGTAATCATTTGCTACTCTAAACTGCTATGTAAACCCTGTATTTTTAAATTTAATGTATTACTTTAAACAATGACTGTGGCTACCAACAGCATTACACAGAGGTCTTGTAAATGGACTCTAAGTTTTTAAAGTATTATTAACTTCTTTTTATTCATTTTGGAAATTGTCAACTTTGCTTTTTTATTATGACAAGACCCAAAAGTTTATTTTATTAGTATTACTTGTCATGTATTGCCCATTTGGAGTCTTATTAGACTCTCCCAAACAACTAGATCCACAAACTTAACATTGGCTAAAGCTGACACTTTAGCTCCTTCTAAGGAGACAGGAGAAGAAGACACAAAAGACTGCTGGCAGGGCAGCTTCAGGGGCTCCACCTGGCTGAGGCACAGCAGAGAAGCTCAAAATGATGCAGGTGGAGAAGACATCAGCTTAAAGCCTTCCCTGTGGAACCAGTATCTCTGTTACAGGAGGGGCACGGCTTCTGAGGTTCCTGCAGGTGGTCTGCCCAGTGGAAGTAGTTGCCATACTCAGGGAAACCTGACATTAGGCTTCCCGTCAGGTATTTACGTTTCTCTCAGTCCCAGTTCAGGATAGCAGTCAAGGTCATTTTTGCCACAGGTAAATTTTCCTAGGCATGCCGTTGGCATTCTAATTTTTATCGTATTTCCAGGGAAAGAGAGTTAACCAGTTAATAAAAGATCAAATTGTCATGACAAAAGGGCAAGTATGTTGTAGTTCTCCACCCACAGGCAGTTAACATGAAGTTTCAGAAGATTCCTTTGAAGGGCTGGCATAGCATGTTTCCATTCTGTCCTCAAAAGCAGACTGCACCTACATTTACAGTTACGCTATTGCACAGAGACCTGCTGTCATTTGTTGTTTTGATGTGGCTTCCACAATAGTTTTAAGGATTTCTGCCCCTCTGTAAACTTTAAAAACTATACATACCTACACACTGACATTACGAAGGGCTGAAAGAGATGTAGATCCGTGAATTAAAATCCCCAAGAGAATTTTGTCCCCTTTATTTGAGGCTAGCCTAAGACTATATGAGATTTTTCTAAGACTAAAGCTCAGAATCATTTATGTAACTGCTTAAATGAATAAGACTTCACATAAGATAAGCCTGGAATTGCTTCCAAAGCTCAGGATGCTATTTCCGGAAGACCCCCTTTGGCATGGAACAGGCTAATAGGACCCATCCATTGAGTATCAGGTGTGGCTACAGCAATAATGTTACACATCAGCATGTTTTAGGGAAAGAAAGTGAATGTGGCAGGAACTCTGGCTTTTCTGGAGGGAAATAGTGTCATGGGCATATGATACTTGCGGGCTCCTACAACTATGACCATCCAAGTTTAAGGATTGACTTAAAGTATTTTTTCAGAAAGGACTAAGGGCTGGGCAGGTTAAAAGCATTTTGAGTGCATTTATTATTGTGGTTGCCAGTCCTAACGACTAGATTTGAAAAGCACTGCTAAGAAGTTATAATAGTGGTATTTCAATAGGTGCCCCCTGAGAAACTATATGCAGCTCAGGTGGACTCTACTGGTTTCCTCTCTACGGTTAGGTATTAGCTATACAATAATTATAAAATGTATGTGCCCTTATGCATATAGTCTTATAATGAGTAGGGAATTTACCAAAGGTTCAAAGATTATACTTGCATAAGGTCAAAATCAGCAGTATGACTATGGACGGGTCATTTAATAACACTACCTCAGTATTTTTACCTGAGAAGTTTTAAATAGATAGTGCATATAGTTTCTTTTATTTTTAATTTAAAATATATGTATGCATATTATTTCATTTGTGATAGTATTAGTGAATAGCAGTATATAAAACAATTTAAAAATAAACTTTGGGGATAATAAAGATGTCTTACTCTTTTAAAAATGTGTGCTGATATTTTTTAAAAAATTTTAATGATACATTTAAATGACTTAGAGTAATCTTGACTGATTAATAAACTCTTGAGTAATTAAATATCTTCAAGTTATTTGAATATTGAAAAATGAGGACATTGATTCTTTTAGTTAATTTTGCTGGCTTCTGTTAAGTGCTTATCATGAATTACGGAATTAAAAAGCATTTCTTAAAAAAAATAAAAAAATAAAAAATAAAAAGCATTTCTTATACTTTAAATAGATAATAATTTACCATTTTTCTACTCTAGATAATTTTTTATTCTGTCAAACTATAGATACCATAATGAAATGGAAGTGGTGCAATGTAATTAGCTGAAAATAGTGAATTTAATTTATCTTAAATTATGTGTAATAAAAGAAAAAATACGAAAGCATATGAAGAATGATATTACTTAAATAGAAAAACCTATTGCAATTATTTCATATTCCATCCTGAAATTAGAGCTATAAATCTTTGGAAAAATTGTCAGAGTTCTATGAAGTTTCTATTAGATCTTTCTGTTGTTGTTGTCACACACTGCATTTAATATATATATCATCAGCTGTGGCTGGCTCTCTTGCTTTGGATGAACAATATACTTAAAGCATCTTTAAAATTTATTTCTTTTAACAGAGATTTGTCAAAGTTACAAGAGCTTTGAAATACTGTATGTTTTAGATTTAATCCCAACCTGTGCAGTACAAGCCATTAATAATTAAGACGTGCAAAAGAATATGGAGGTATGAGTATTTGAAAGACTGGGTCACTGTGGACTTAGGCCAGCCCTCGGAGGTTTCCACTGGGCAACCCTGCAGTTAAAGGTGCACCTTTCTCTACTAAGAAGCATAGAGAACTAGGAAATAGAACAGGACTGACCTTTAGCAAATTCTGAGTGTTAAGAGCTTGAGCTCAGATGCTCTTCCATTCTTTTCATAACTTTTTCAATTCAGGGAGTAATTTCTCTTGTGTTCTCTCAGCGATGGAGTCGCCCTCATCGACTCCTCATGCTCATGGACTTCATACCGACTTCCAATTACCCCCAAACCTGAACTTGGGCCGACAGCTGCAGTGTTCTCAGTTCCGAAAGCTCCATGCCCTGAAATAGTCTTTATTCTTCGGCATCGTCACTCTCTTCCCCACTGATTCCTAAATCAACACATTCATTCTATGGGTGTAGGAACTACTGCTCGGTCCTGGATGGGAAGCCAGTTCAGCCAAGAGACAGCATGTGGAAAAACACAGTTTGCTCTTACAGTATCTTTTAATTACTACAATTTTTTTAACCCCTTGGGGAGTGTTTATATTTTAGGAAGGACAGTCTTTTGATTCAAAAGGAGTTTCTAATGTTACAAGCTTCAGAAAAATGTAATGGAGATGAGTTTCAGGCCAAGGGCTGAGCTCGCTTCCTGTCCACCCCTGGGCTGTGATCCGCCTGTGGCCAGCTCTGGCCCAGGAAGTGCTCCCTGGCCCACACTCTGTCAGGAGATGAGGATCTATTTCAACTCAGGGTCAATTTCTGCTGTCCAGTCACTTTTGCCAACCAGCCCATGGAAGAACCTTGCTGAAAATAATCTTTAAGAAAAGTTTGAAATTTACTTTTAACGATGATGTGTTCTGAGCCTATTTTTCACCTTCTCAACCATTCTAGGTGTTCCTCTTTTGCCCCTAACCCCCCATGGCCTCCATCCCTAGCAAACCTTCCTTCTGAAATCAGTTGGAAATTCAGAGGGAATGACAAAAGGAAAAGAGAGAGAGAGGAAAAAAAAAAAGTTGCCTGAATGTTACTAATTGAGGGAAAGTGAGGCTGCTGCATGTCTTAAGTCGTGTTCCCAGTGGTTGCTGCTGAGGTGAACATTAATCTTGTTTTAGTAAACTTCATTTATATAATTAATCATGTTGTCATTGGAGGGTTAGTGATGCAGTTGGCCTTGGATAACCGCAGGATACCTAAGACCTTTGCGCTAGCCTAAACTTATCTGACTTGCCTAATCGAAGTCAGTTTACACTGGATTCAGAGCTGGTGGGCTAATGTCATTTTGCTCTAGCTGTTTTTGTTGTTATCATTGCCCCTGTTTTAAATCAATCTTGAGATTTTACCTGTGAAAAAGAAGAGTGATTGAATGTTCCTGACCATTGAACTTCTTAGTGATATTATTGATAAGCCGTGGTTGCAGTCTGAATGGGTAAACCATGGCAGAGCAATATGGATAGCACCTGGTGTCACTGGCTTAGGTTCACATTGTTTGAGGTTGTACACTTTTTCAAAGAATGAAGTATAGCTCTTTGAAAACCATTAATTTTAGGGCATAATTTAAACAACCTTTCTTCTTCTATGAAATCTTGAGCTAGGTAGTATCTTTCCTGCTCTGAATTGTATAACGTGTATTACCTGTGTCATTTATTTGCTGGCTGCCTCTTTTGAGGCATTTCCATCACCTGCTAGATGCTAAGCTTCTTGGAAAACAGAGACCAGGGCTTCCACTTCTTTGTGTGCAACATTGGCACGACAGACTAGGTGTTCAATAAATACCTCTTGATGGAGAATTGACAATCCTACCCAGTATATGCAGATGGAGGGGTCTTTACCTTCTATCTCTATACCCCATTTGCTATTTAATTGGCTATTAGCTGGAGCTGATTGATAGACATGAACACTTTTTTTTAAAGAGAATTGGCAGCTATGTAAATACAGCACTTAACCTTAAGCACTCAGCCATTAACCTTAATCACTGTCCATTAACCTTAAAACACCCCAGGTTTCTCCCCTTACAATCCCCCAAAGCGGACCCCACGGAATGCATTCTCCAGCATGAAAAAAGAATCTTAGTAGAATGTTTTTATTGTTCTGTGAGTGGCTATAAAAAATGTAATTTGAAAGGGAACATTTGAATTCTATTCTTTATGTAGATACTAATTAATTTTCCAGGTGTTCAAAGCAAGATACAGAATTGGAACAATTATTTTGAAGAGCAGGTTAGGATATATTTGGTAAGGAAGATACTGAACAATGCTTTTTCAAACTGCCATTTATAACGTTGATAATCACGAGTGTATCACTTATCTTTCTAATTAACTGCATAAATATATGAAAAATAAATAACCTTTTCCTCTACCTGCTGCTAGTCATATTTAATATTAAATCCAGATTTGCAGGAACAACTGCTTACTTTAAGAATAGTGACTTCCTGAAATATTTTCTAATGTCAGAAAATCACAAAGAGAAGAATAAAAGAAGTGTCGTTTTTTTAAAACACAACACTTTAGATTTACTCTGAGTATTCTCCCCATGGGTATAACCCATTTCATTGAAATAAGAGCACTTATTTTCATAATCCTTTGTAGTCTACAAAATCTATATTTTCTATATTCGGTGTTTCACAAAACCTATATAATGAAAGATACAAAATGTCAGATATTAGTTAATGCCTTCCAATTAATCGTGTATGTTTTATATCATAGTTTTGTTTTTACCAAGGTCTACATTCACAATCTATAGTTACAGTAAAATAATGTTACAAAGTTGCAAAAAGCTTTGTGTGTAATTTTTACATGCAATTATGATTTACAACCTCAGTCTTTGGGGGGAGAGCAGTAAGTCAATGAAGTTCCCATTGTATTTTGAACATAATACATCTTCGGGTAAGGTGGAAAAGAATGTGGAGGATGGCTGGGTTTGGGGGAGGCAGAAGGAGCACCTTGCTGTATTCAAGAAAGCAATTTGATCCTAATGGACTGATTATTTTTAGATTTGCCACAGTGCTCAGTTTTGCTCCAAATCCCAGAAGGAACTGACACTAGAAGGTGTGAGCAACTGAGGGCAGGGGAAGGTCCCCCTTACAACTGCATTTCATGCTATATTTTAACAAATGTGAACTCCCACTGGAAAAACAAACCCCTGTAAGGCGATGACTTCAACTCCAGAAAGATGTTACCTCAGCGTTGGCTGGTTAGCTGTTCCCTTGAAGGTTTCATTTACCTAAGAAGGAAGGAGATCATGAGAGGGGGACTCGACAAAAGAGAGTTCAGGCCGAAGGAGCTCCACAAAGGCGTCAGGTCCAATACTGACCTTTTGTTTGGACAATGAATTACTAACTTTCAGGGCAGTTGCTCTCCATGAGCTAGCTGTGTCCCTAAGCACTTCTGTCGTTCCTTCATTCATGGCCCAGGTTGCTCTTGAAGGTACAAAGATACTAAGACCAAACTGATTACCTGTTTCACTTTTTATTTATACATTCCATGCCCTCACGCCACTATATATACAGATAAATAGCTCAGACCTAACCATATACACTGACATTCCTCACACAAGGTGAGGAAAAACAAATGCAACCTTAACTCAGGATTTGAACAAATAAATGGACGTAAGTTTCTACCTTTCATCTTTGTAAAATGTCTTCTGCAATATATACATTTATGCATATGAGTAATGCTTAAGGAACCATGTCACTCCAAGAGTACTTTACATCATTGCTGCTGTTGAAATGGTGATGTAAACATAGAAAAGCTGTATTTTTGAATTATTATTTTCTTTTAAAAACACATGGCAGGTACTCTTCTATCATACTTTTTTTCTTGCAAAGGAACAACTAGGAATAGGACAAGTTTTTTTCCCTAAATATGACTGTTAAGTGCTCTTATAGAGATCGGGTAATGGAAAGATGATTAAAATGTTATCTTGATTTTTTTGTTTGTTTGTTTACAGATTTGACTAAGAATAATTAGTAATTGAAGCTATATTGCCAAGTTACAAGAGATGATTAATTTAATGATAACACAATCAAGAGCAAATTAAACCATATTGATAGTATACAAGTTAGTGGCTTACATAAGATTCTTTTTTTTTTTTAATTTTTTTTTTAAATTTATTTATGATAGGCACACAGTGAGAGAGAGAGAGGCAGAGACACAGGCAGAGGGAGAAGCAGGCTCCATGCACCGGGAGCCCGACGTGGGATTTGATCCCGGGTCTCCAGGATCGCGCCCTGGGCCAAAGGCAGACGCCAAACCGCTGCGCCACCCAGGGATCCCCTTACATAAGATTCTTAAAGCAATTTCATGACTTTGGACAACATAAAATTATTTTTTGAGTCCGTTTTTTCCATTTTTACGCCATCAGTTTTTTGTTATTTGCCAGTTTGAATGTTTATGTATGAAAAACACAAGATCCTAATAACTTACTTTATTAAATACTTACATAGCAAAATATACTCAGTACTAGTAAAAGTGGACTTTTATATTTTTTTCAGTATTTTCCTTTTTCTTTTTACTTGGTCACCTGAATACCTAGCATATATTAGACATTCATGTTATTTATTGAATGAAATTATTTAATTCACCAAATTAAGCACTGTCAGTCTAATTTAATAAAACTAACTTCAAATTCTACCACTCTACTGCATTATTTTGCAGACTCCCACCTGATTGTTGGCTTTATATTTGGATGGCTGAGATATCTTTAAAAGATTTTTAAACTAACTTTCTTCCCCTTATTCGTAGATTCTAAAGAAAAAAAAAAACTCATGGGAATCAAAAAATTGCTACCATGAATATTGTTTCAAGTGAGAACAAGAATGGGTTAAGTAGGAGTTTAGATTAAGTAGGAGTTTTATAAGTAAATCCCATGCACATTCCCTATCTGTTAACAAAATATTTGCTTAGCACTAATTACTTTAAAAAGATTGGGGAAAACGTAAAGAAGAAGCCTCCTACTTCCCCCTAAAAAGCACCAGGTTGCATTTTATGAGAACTTCTTTCTTAAAGACTGTTCTTGAAATTCATTTCGATCTTGTTTCATCTGTAAAAGAGAGTTAGGTCAGAGTGTCCAACCCAACCCAATAAAAGCTCCAACATCTGTATGACTGCATTTTCTCACTTGATCTTTTTTTTAAACATTAAGTAGAAAGGAATTTAAGAAAATGATATCTGTTTCAAATGTGTTTTTCAACCTTAAAACAGCAAGTCAGCATGCCACAAGTACCCCAAAACCAGCACAAGAAACAGCTAACCACTCATCACATTCACACACGCTGTCACACCATATGAACAAACAAACACATAAGCAGACATAAAAAACAAACCAACTACAAAACCAGAGTCGGCCTCTTAACATTTCATCATTGCAAGGACATTTCAGACTGAATGTGTAGAGTAAAATACACTTTCACCAGGGAATGTGAGGGGGGCTGTTCCTGCCTCTTCCAGCCCCAGCCGCAGGCCTCCTGGGACCCAGCACCCTGGGGGCGGGGGTGAGAACTCTGGCGCCTGTAGCCCATCTGAGGCCTTCTGGAAGGAAAATGATGTCACAGATGTTTCACTGTTTCTTCCTCATCCTCTATTTCCTTTTCTTTTCTTGTACCTTTAAAGATTTTCTCCTCTTTCCAATCTCTCTTCCCTTTGTAAAACTTCTGTCGTTTGTCCAGTGCTCTCATGCCCCTTAACTACAGGGACAATTTTTCTGACCAAATATAAACATTCATTCCCACTGGCCCTTTGTATATTATCTCTCAATTTTTACTCTGGATGGAGCTTCTTTTTTCCCAGGGTAGAAGTGAGGGTGTGAGGATCCTCACCTGCATTTGCCCTCTCTAGGGATGCATTGAAGAATACTGGCTATTAATTAACGTTTTATGATGTGCTTCATACCCTTCAGAGGAAATACACTAAATAAATGACAAAGAGTAATAGTTCAGTTCTCCCCTCCTTTGGGTTCTGGAGGCACCAGCTCTCAGCCTCCTAAGTGGGGGAAAAGAGTCCTATTCCTTACTATGTCTACCTAAAGGATGAAGTGTCAGAAGAATGTACAAGGGGAAACAGTTGTACTCCTCTCAAAATGTTTCTCTGAAAGAGAGAGAGAGAGAGGAGTCCTCAGCATCACTATTGGATGAGAAAACCCACTCCTGTGGAATCCCACACAGTATAAACCAGGGGCAGAGTTTCCCCCCTGTGATTCCTGTAGTCCTTTCACTGGGGAACAACCTGCCTTTTTGAGAGGAACAAGGTTTGGGTTCACTTGTCTCAAAGACCACCTTCACTACCCAGGAAGGTCCTATTTGGGATGAGGTTTCTGTGTGCTGCTATTTTTGGCTTACACACAATTGTGTCTCTCATGCATTTTTTTTTCTTTTCTTTTCACTTAAAATATGGGAAGACCGTTTCCTCTAGCAAGGAAATTTCAGGGTTAGTTCATTTATATTCTCTAATGATATCATTTGTAATATTATATTAGAGTCACAGAAATCAGAACGAAACTGCCTTTTTTCCCAAGGCCAGGAGATAGGAAAGTGAAAGGGTAAGGAGTCTCGCACCCTTAGCAGCTAGGACAGAGCCCTGGGTGTCGCCGTGCAGAGCGCACACAGCCTTGGCCCATGGGCGTCTCAGGTGTCTGTGTTCTCCCATGCTGAAGGTGTGGAAACTGTGATCCACTCCTGCCTCAGTTTCGTGGTATTAATTATATTTGTCTTTGTATTTTTTCCTTTTAATGTATAGGTTTCCACTTTGAACCAATGTTTAAAACAATTCTTACAGTTTGGGGATTCTTATTAATGATTAGAAATTCTCTTCTTGGTTTCTGATCTGTCTGAATGATCAGATATTTTTATTCAACCATTCTCCTAGTAATTAAAACATGTATTACATTTGACTTAAATACGGAATCCTAAGATGTATCCATGGATAGCATTTTAATCTTTTTCACTTCTTATATCCTTATAATCATATTCATTTTTAAGTTAAAATTATAGAAGATAATAAAGTGATTAAACACAAAAATTAATGTGAAAACTTCAAAGGGAATAAGAGGAAGGAAACTAGTATTTAATAAGTACTTAGGTTTCAGCTGCTTTGCCTAACTATGTATATCTGTGTGCGTGTGTGTGTGCACGCACGCATGTGGTTTCTTTTTTTCCCATTAAACCCAAATATACCTCTATGAAGAAAGCATAAATGTAGCTCAAAGAGATCAAGTTGTTGAGAATCATATCTAGAGTTGGGGAAGAGCTGTGATTCAGACCGAGAGCAGCCTAAATCCAGTTTGTAACCCCAAATACCCTTGTTACTGCCTCTCACCATTATTGGAAGTGTTACCAATGGTCACTACGTCACTCTAGACTCATGGTAATATTAAAAGCTATTGTTAATTAATTACATCATTTGCCATTTTGCAGAGAGAGTGTTTTACTTCTTGAATGTCAATATGTCATTATGTTTGAGATTTTCCTTTTTTCCGTTGGTAAAACCTACTGATACAGCTTGATCTGTACGTAGCCTTGGTTTAGTGGGCCTGTGTTCCTCTGAAATAATATCACAAAGTGTGTCATGGTAAAAGTTTAAGACCAGAAAATTGATTTCTGACTGAGTTTACCTCTTACTATACTATATGATTTGTCTGTCATATGAATTTTTTTAAAAGAAGATTTTACTTAGCTCTAAAATACGTAAAAGCATTTTGTAATTTGAACGTCTGAATATCTTATCTGCTACAAGTAGGGGGGGAATGTTTTATCTGAAAAAGTCTGAAGAGTTTGATGGGAAAGAAGATATGAATTAAAAGAAAAAATAGAATTAAAAGCTTCATGACTAGTAAAACTGCAAAGCACTAATAAGTTTTAAACTATTCTTTGAATAATTAAGGTGTTGAGTAAGCTCTCCTTGCCTTTAAAGGTCTAAATATTTACTTTACCCTCCTCTTTATCCCAAATCCATATTCCTTCAAAGTCCAAAGCCTTCTTCAGCATGTCTGTAATTCCTCAAACATGTGTTGGAGTGGGGAAATGGGACAATGCAACTCATGTCTTTCTTTGTAGGCTGTGACTTTAACCCAACTCTCTTGCAATTCTGAAAAAAAAAATGCCATTTCTCTTGAATTTACTTATATGGACATATAAGCATGCATATATATTCATATATGCTTTCCTTTCTATTACAGCCATATATATTAATATTTTATTAGACTGGGCACTCAATTTGAGGTTAAGTAATCCCCAGAGCTATCTACTACTGTTCATTGAGCTAGTCTCTTAAAACTCTATTAAATTTAGTTAGCAATCAGTGTCAAGTCGTGCAGTTAATAATAATCCTGAGCATTCACCTAAGCTACTAAGGGAGAAAAAAATCTGAGAGTCAGGTGATTTGGAGGGCCACTATTCCTAGTGTGTTGTGCACAATTTTTATTGGAGTCTAAAAAAGGATTTCCCAAGTCAGCCTTAGGTATAAAAGCATGTTTCCCTAGAAACCAGGGGAAAAAAACATGCATAGAAGTATGGATGGTTGAGACGGTCTTTTTGCGGCTGGGGGAATTGGGGGTTTCGTTGCACTCTGGCAATTCCAGGTCTAGATTTCATAACGCGTTGGTTCCTTCTCCCTCCCATGAGGATAGAAAGCCATTGGGATAGGTTGCTAACACAGTTTCTATTTTTATCCCTCAAAAGACTGGAGTTATTGTCCTACAAATCTAAGCTTTGCTTTTTTAACATCGCTGTGGATTTCAAGGTCTTTTGATTCTTCCTACATATGTTTTTTCCTTTGTGCCATGGAAAAATGAGATATGTTGACATTAAGCAAATTTCCAACATTTATTAAAAACATCATACTGAAAAAAATACCTAAACTTCCTCCTTGAGGGATTTTCTTGTATCTCTTTAAAGCTTTTGATATCTGTTTAATAAGGGAGGTATAAAGGCGATGAGTCTGAAAAATGTTAGCTTCTTAGAATGCTATTGTGTTGAGCAGTGCCTCTAATCGCTAAAAAGAAATACTGTTGGGCAAAAAAAGCACAGTTTAATATCAGTTCCTCTACAAGGCCACGCATAAGCATTAATAGTTTATGGCTCAGGACAAAAAGGAAACCTCCCAAAAGATAAGGAAAATTATTGAATCCCAGTGTTCATCTGGCTTAAAAAAATGCTTCTTTCACATGTATTGCTGGCTATGAAATTCATAGTTTTTGCTGGAATACAGGATTAAAATATCATAATTCCCCAATTCATTCCTCCTATTTGCTCATTGGAAGGCCTGTTACAGGTCTTTCTTTCCTTCTTTCTTTCTTTCTTTCTTTCTTTCTTTCTTTCTTTCTTTCTTTCTTTCTTTCTTTCTTTCTTTCTTTCTTTCTTTCTCTTTCTCACCTCTCAACGTTTTCATCTTCACTGTTTGCTAGCCAGTAGAGAATCATAATCCATTTTTTTCCTCTGACCCCAGTAATTTTATATGTAAAATCCAATTAGGACAAAAGGTGTCAAGTGCAGTCTTGAAGGAGAAAGAATTCAAACCTCAGGCAGCCAAATGGGTGAATGGGAACAAGATTGAGCCTACTTTTATTCTATGGCACTCTTTTTAGAGTTCACACTGAGGACTATTGCTAAATAAGAAATGTTAAAAAATTGAAAGATAATTGGACAAGGAGTTCTGGGATTTCTGTGTATAAACCTTGCTATATAACATCTATAAGTCATAGCTGTTACCTAATATGTAAGTCTCAGGCTTTTGGCATCAACTGATAAGAATCTTCATCTCAAATACATCGTATACTTTGCCCTTAAGTCGCTGGATCTCAGCATGGTGAGACTCACCCACTAAGGCCCAGACTATATATTCTCATGTTCTCACCTTCCAAAGTATTTTTTAAAATTTTAAAAATAATCTATTTATTTATTTTAGCTTAAACAATAGAAATTTATTTGTCATAGTTGTAGCACCTGGAAAGTCCAAGCTCAAAGTCCAGCAGGATTTTGTTTCTAGCCAGTACTCACTTTCTGGTTTGTAGATGCCCACAGTGTCCTCACCTGGACTTTCCCTTTTTTTAAAAAAATTTAAATTCAATTAGCCAACATATAGTACATCATTAATTTCAGCTGGGGTTTTCAATAATTCATTAGTTGGGTATAATACCCAGTGCTCATCACATCCCGTGTTCTCCTTAATGCCCGTCACCCTGCTACCCCATTCCCCCACGAACCTCCCCTTAATCAACCCTCAGTTTGTTTCCTAGAGTTAAGAGTCTCTTATGGTTTGTCTTCCTCTCTGATTTTTTTCCCATTCGGTTTTCCCTCCTTTCCCTTATGGTCTTCTACACTATTTCTTATATTCTGCATATGAGTTTTAATAATATTTCACAGCTGAAAACATAGTATTTCACAACTGTAACTCTCTTCCACTCTGCACAGGATAATCTATCTGTGTCTCCTACACAGCCTACTTCTAATCTAAAATAAAGTGTATTTTTTATTAGGAAAATACATTTGACCAAATTAGGAAAAATAAAAATGAGGTTTTTTTAAGGACATTATTTGCAAGGAAAACACTTTTCCTTATTTAACTTTAAAACTTCTGATGATAGAAACAATAGAGGATTTATGAACTCTTTATGAAGTATAACAAGTACTTATGGAATCCTGTAATGATTTTTTTTTTCTCTCCTTCCCATTCTTCATGAGATTTTCTAGTGGTAAATTTAGTAAGAAAAGCTTTTCTACTTTAATTTTTGGTTAGCATATCAAATATGTTAACTTATACTCCTTTTTTCATTAATAATTTTTAAAGAAACTAATAGCACAGGTAACCATTACTTCAGATTACACTTAAGCCCATATTTTTCTAAAGTCTGTATTCTTCCTGAATAGAACAAATGATCAGCATGGCTGGGAAGCAAAATTAATTACTGTGATTATGAGAAAGAACTCCCTACCTCTTGGTGGTAACAACAGATTTATCACTAAGACACCTCATTTTACGTAAGTAATTTCACCATTTTGTAGGAGGAATCAACTATATGTAAGAAGCTAGTCAAATTGACCCGAGTTACAGTCCTATTTATTAGAAGAATGCTTTCACTTTTTTTTATTTTTTCAAAAGCACTTTTCACATATACCCCAGTTAGCACATATGGGCAATTATTTAGGGTATCCAAAAATATAGAAGAAAAAGAAAAAGAAAAAAAAAAGGAATTCTTAATGATCATCAGTTACCATGTAAAAGCACAAAGACTTTCCTTATGTTTTGGAACACAAAAGAAGGAAGTAACACAACCTGTACTTTATTATTTTGTATCAGATGCAAAGCTTTTTCTAAACTTGAAATCCAACTGAAAGCAGCTGCTGGAAAAATATCATTACACTGTACCTTAAGCTACAAAACCCAATTTAATGGTGACATTTTATTTTGTTCAGATGGTCTGCTCTTTTCTTCTGTTTAAACCAGTAAAGCCTATGGAAACTGTATCTGGATGAAATCACTTGGAGGTGAGGGCCCATGACCAAAAACATTCTTTAAAGATTACAGGGTTATAGTCAAACAGGATAGCAGCACTAACAAGATCGAAGGTCTCCCAAAGACAGGAAGTAATATTACATCACTCATATACATAACCACACTTTCCCTTTTTGAGAGAAGGATAGAAAGTTTATTACTCAAAAATATCAATACATAAAACATGGGTGTTATTCTTAAAACACATGTGGTATGCCTTTCAGGTCTGCCTATTTCTGTTGTTGTTGTTGTTGTTTTAAGATATAATCTCTTCTGTGACCTTGCTGGGTTAGAAATTTTTCATAAAAATTATTCCTTGAATGCTGACATTTTATTTATTTGTCCTGCAGTGAACTGTAAAAAAGAGTGAATGACCTCTGCTTTTGTTACATATCAGTATTATCACAAACAAAACCTGAAAAGTATGCAAAACTTGACTAAGACTGGCCTAGCTTTTTCAAAAATAGAAGCTTTTACTGCAGAGAGATAGATTTTAAAACAAGAAAACAAAAACTACTCTTGATATGAATCCAGTCCTCATAAATCTTTATTAGAAAAACCTTGGAACCAGATTGTTTAATCTAGCGCCAACCTCTGCTGAACGTGAAGGTAAGAAATCTCTCTGGCTCTCTCACTAATTTTTACCTTTATTCTTAACCAATAACATGCTTTTTGTCCATTCATTCACTCATTCATAATTTATACCTTATCTCTGAAAAGGACTTAAAATAAAAGCTACAGATAGCAGAAAACCATTGACTTAAATAGTTGATAAAAACAAAGAGAGGGAGCCATATAAGCTAACAGTGTTACTGTGACATGACCTTCATGGCATCTAAGAACCTAGCAAAGTGCCTTTGTAAATGACCTTAAATGCTATAAACTAAAGCACCTGCTGTAGATTGTAGTTATAACCTTTACATAAGTGAAGCAAGTCTTGCCACTTAGGAATGACTCCCAGGTGGTCCTGGCACAGCCTGGTCACATCTGCTAGGTCTTAGAGAGATGGGAATGGAGGATCTGCATGTTGGCATTGTGCCACATGACCTTGCTGAAAGTTCTGTACAAATAAGGACTGCAAAAACTCCCAAGATGTGGAGAAAGAGAATTCCAAATTAAAGTACAATATTGGGTACCTCTGATAAGTTACTTTCCCTCTGCTGCTCTAAATTTCCCTCTCAAATGAGTTCATTGGACCACATTATTTCCGAGGATTTGCTCTTCTCTCCAGAATTCAAAACAACTATTTCATCTCACCAGTGGTAGCCTACACAGAGTCTGTCATTTATTCTTTCAGCAAACATTTGCCTTCGGTTTTGATGAATAGAATATAGTCTCAATATGCCTTAGGCTCAGTTTCAACAGGAGACACAGAAATGTAAACAGATCATTAGAATAAGAAATAAGAAAAAATGTTATAATTACACTGTTATTTCTAGGCGTGTTGAAGGAAATGCCTTCTGGTGAGGTCAAGAAAGCTGTCTTGAATAAGAGTTCAGTAGATAATCACTGTCAAAGAAAGAAAACAGGAGGCTTTTTCTGTTAAAGAAAATGGTCTGCATAAAGGTGGAAGGTGAAAAAAAGTGGGTAAAGGAAAAGAAGGTCAGTGATGTTGGAATGCACTGAAAATGGAAAAGTGACTTTAAAAAGTAGATAGAGGCCAGATCATAGTAAGTCAGTGTCTAAGGTCATGGACCCAGAGTCCAGTGACTGAAATGGATTTCTGACTTAGTCATTTATGTAGTCTACAACTTAAATATTTTTTTCCAAAGGTTTTTAATTTATTTATTCATGAGAGGTACACAGAGAGAGGCAGAGACACAGGCAGAGGGAGAAGCAGGCTCCATGCAGGGAGCCCAGTGCAGGACTAGATCCCATGACCCTGGGATCGCGATCTGAGCCAAAGGCAGATACTCACCACTGAGCCACCCAGGTGCCACTTTAACAAGTCTTATTTAATTCCCCTTAACCTCAGTGTCCACAAAGGCCATTAGATTCCTCCTTTATAGAATTATGCTAAGAAGTAAATTAAATAATGCAAACGATAATTGAAACTTCAACAAGACACCAAAACCTTGAAAATGCAAAATTGAACATAGAGGTGCTGGATCACCACATGCAGAGTTTTGAAGGATATTTCTGAAAACTGGTAATCCTCTGAAACAGTTTATAAGCTGAGAGCGAAGAGAGGGGGAAGGGGCTTTGAAGACATTGTATGAAGGAGAGTAGTTGTCAACTAGTGGACATCCATTCTCCTAGGAGAAAGGGGTAAAGTGGTGCCACTTCCATCACCTCAAATATAGAGAGGAGAACGTCAGGGGAGAGGGTCCCAGCTGAGGACATCTGGGTCACTCATCAAAGCGCTCCAGTGAAAACAGCTTCTAGCATCTTTCAGATCCAAAGGGCCAACTAGCCCTCCAGTCTGAGGCTGACCTGAGCGGACAGTGGAAGATTTGTTGCTAAGTCGAGTTCATCTTAATTCTAAGCTGAGACTATGTTTTATGGCTTAAGTGGTCAAAGAGCTATCTTTTACCTACACAAGGATAGAAAATTCATAGGATGGTCAGAATTCTCTTCCATAAGTAGAGAAATGTAAACTGCAGGAAAAATGTTTTTGAAAGATGGTGGGAGGCAACAATGAAGTTTTAGTTGGATTGTGTCACAGACTAACTTGCTCCATGTACCATTTTAACATTAAAGCACCAAAAAGAGTGATTGGTTCTTAGTGACTAATTTTCATAGTGTTAGAAGCTATGTCAAGCTATGAAGTATGTCCTGCTTAAATCGAAACCCATCATACAGGGAGAAAAATGATCAGGTTTACATAGCAGAAGATAGTTTTGAAAGCTGAGACTTGGACAAGTGTGTTGGGTAAGAGGAGGAAATTAGAGGAGGCTATTTAGGAAGCTACTTAATATCCTCCAAAAGGAATGGCAGTGCTTGTAATGAGAGTGGGTGGAGTAGATTTGATAGACATTTAGGAGGTAGGATGTAGAGACCAAGGGATGTGTACTGTGATGAAAAATATAGGATGTGTTTTTCTGATATTCTTGTTTGGTCAATAAGAAATAAATGGAGAAGAATCAAGTATTTTACTTGCAGTATGTTGAATTTGAGATCTTTCTGAGTGTTCCAACGAAATGTGTGCAGTTGGAAATAATCGTCCCTGCTCAAGAGTCAAGGTCATATTAGAAATTTCTAAAAATTGATAATTATATTTACTTATGTAGGAATGGAATGAATAGGAAGCCCTGTAAATATTACCTATGAAAAGGAGAGAGAAAATCAATGATCTCATGATAAACCTGAGTGGCCTCATAGGTTAGTAATGATTTTCAATAATTTTTAGCTTAAATAAATGTAATATTATGAATCTGACATGTAAAATGGAAAAAAAAATTGAGGCATTTAGTTGGGGAAAGAGACATTAGAAGGTCCTTACCTGTATAGTCAACTTTCATCTGTTTTGAAGATGCCTACATTCCTACAGAACACAGAAGACTCCCAGGAATAATTTGAAAATTGCAGACCTCGGATTAATCTTCCTGTATTTTATTTGTTTTATTGAAGCATAATTGATACACAAAAATTGGACATATTTAATTTGATTAGTTACAATTTGATTAGTTTGTAGTATGCATACACCCATGAAACTATCATTATAATCAAGGTAACAAGCATATTCATCATCTCCAAAAGTTTCCTCCTGCCTCCTCTTGTTGGTTTTGTGGTAAGAGCACTTAACATGAGATCTACCCTTTTAACAAATTGTTAAATGTATAGTACTGAGTTGTTAACTGTTGGCACTATGTTTTAGCAGCAGATATCTAGAACTTATAAATCTTGCATAACTTAACCCTTACATCCTTTAAATAATAACCCCCACCCCATTTCTCATTCTCTCACCCCATATTCTTCCCATTTAATATACAAGGAAATAGTAATAGGAAAATGTAGGCAATTAGTTTAAATGTGTACACAATCTTGATACATTTATTTATGATTATAGAAATCAACAATAGTAGTATCAAAACTTAGAGCCATGTAGTAAATATTTTTTACATGAGACAAGCTCAGCTCTCTATGCTTACTCCTAACATAACTCAGGTCCCTGGTAAGACGTAAGAAAAAAACTATTATCAGATAGACTTGAAACAACTCCTACTGCTTCAATCCTCTTTTTCTTTATCTTGTTAAGAATACATGCTCTTGCTTCAAAAAGGAAAAAAAGATGATTACATTATAAAAAGTCTTACTCATACCTCTATGCTCCAAAAGCAACTAAATATGCCTTTCTCGTGTATCGTTTTTGTGTAACATTCGCTGTCTCTGATATCTGTTGTCTCTAGTTTAATCTCCATGCATCAAATGCAATGAACTTTATAAAATGAACAGATTGTATCACTGCTCCACTGACAACCTTTTTATGTATTACTGTGACAATTAGGGGGAAAATGCAAATTTTTTATTGTATATTTTAAGATGCAAATAACCTATGCCTCGCCTACCACTCTAACTTTATCACACTCCATGAGACCCTTTGCTCACTACCTTTGTTCTTAAACCAATCAGACATGTCAATGAGTTCAGCCATTGTACTGGTCCTCCTTTCTTTCTAGAATGTTCTTTCCCTGTCTTCTCATGGCAGGCTCTTCATCCTTCAGCCATCAGCAGAAACATCAACTCTTTAGAGCAACCTTCTTTTCTATCTTTCCTCCACTATAGCTTCAGTACACAACTTACAAAGATTGATGTTCTCTTCTGTACTTTGCCCCTCACTTGCTGTGTGACCTCAGGTCCATGACTTTTACAGATTTTTTTTTTTAAGTTGACAAATAGGGATAGCATTGCTTTATTGTCAGGCTTGTTGTGAGAACTTGATAAGTAGAAACTGTTATGTGTGTTCACTTCTGTCTCCTCTTAGCTCAAAAAATAGTAAGTTGGATTTCTTTTTAAAATTAGTTTTTTAAAAGATTTTTATTTATTCATGAGAGACAGAGAGAGAGAGAGAGGCGGAGACACAGGCAGAGGGAGAAGCAGGCTCCCTGCAGAGAACTCTGGCTAAGGTAGACACTCAACCACTAAGCCACCCAAGTGCCCCCTTTAATTTCTTTTTATTTAAATTCAATTTCCCAACATACAGTATAACACCCAGTGCTCATCCCATCAAGTGCCCTCCTCAGTGCCCATTACCCAGTTATCCCAACCCTCCCACCCTGTCAACCTCCCCTTCCACTACCCCTTGTTCATTTCCCAGAGTTAGGAGTCTCTCATGATTTGTCTCCCTCTCTGATATTTCCCACCCAGTTCCCCTCCTTTCCCCTATAATCCCTTTCACTATTTCTTATATTCCCCGTATGAGTGAAACTATGATGATTGTCTTTCTCCAATTGACTTACTTCACTCAGCATAATACCCTCCAGGTCCCTCCACGTCAAAGCAAATACTAGGTATTTGTCGTTTCTGATGGCTGAGGAATATCTCATTGTATACATAGACCACATCTTCTCTATCCATTCATCTGTCGATGGACACCAAGGCTCCTCCCACAGTTTGGCTGTTGTGGACGTTGCTGCTGTGAACATCGGGGTGCAGGTGTCTCTGCGTTTCACTGTATCTGTATCTTTGGGATGAATCCCCAGCAGTGCAATTGCTGGGTCGTAGGGCAGGTCTATTTTTAACTCTTTGAGGAACCTCCACACAGTTTTCCAGAGTGGCTGCACCAGGTCACGTTCCCACCAACAGTGCAGACGGTTCCCCTTTCTCCACATCCTCTCCAACATTTGTGGTTTCCTGTCTTGTTAATTTTCACCATTCTCACTGGGGTGAGGTGGGATCTCATTGTGGTTTTGATATGTATGTCCCTGATGGCCAGTGATGCAGAGCATTTTCTCATGTGCTTGTTGGCCATGTCTGTGTCTTCCTCTGAGATTTCTGTTCATGTCTTCTGCCCATTTCATGATTGGATTGTTTGTTTCTTGGGGGTTGAGTTTGATTAGTTCTTTATAGATCTTGGATCCTAGCCCTTTATCTGATAGGTCATTTGCAAATATCTTCTTCCATTCTGTAGGTTGTCTCTTAGTTTTGTTGACTGTTACTTTTGCTGTGCGGAAGCTTCTTATCTTGAAGAAGTCCCAATAATTCATTTTTGCTTTTGTTTCCCTTGCCTTCCTAGATGTATCTCGCAAGAAGTTGCTGTAGCCAAATTCAAACAGGGTGTTGCCTGTGTTCTCCTCTAGGATTTTCATGGATTCTGGTCTCACATTTAGATCTTTTATCCAAGTTTGAGTTTATCTTTGTGTCTGGTGTAAGAGAATGGTCTAGTTTCATTCTTCTGCATGTGGATGTCCAATTTTCCCAGCACCATTTATTGAAGATACTGTTCTTTTCCAGTGGATAGTCTTTACGTATCAAACTTATCTTTGTCAAAGATGAGTTGACCACAGAACTGAGGGTCCATTTCTGGGTTCTAAGTTAAATATCTTTTATTAGAATTTAAAACCAGGATCGAGTCCTGCATCAGGCTCCCTGTATGGAGCCTGCTCCTCCCTCTGCCTGTGTCTCTGCCTCTCTCTGTGTCTCTCTCAGGAATAAACAAATAAAATCTTCAAAAAAATAGATTAAAAAAAAAAGAAAACTAGCAGTGTACCTGAATAGAAAAGGATATTGAAAGAGGATGAAAGTTTCTTGATCACCAGCCACACGGAGGACTTACTATTAATTATTAATTAATATTAATAATTGCTCACTATTAGTCATTTAATTCCTTAACTATTTATTCATTAATACTTACTATATATTGAGTATTGATCTTAGTTCCTGGCAGAATAATAGGGATATATACAATCTTTGGAGGAGATAGGAGTATAATTATATTGTACTGCATGTTATTAAAATAGTCAGTGCAATGGGCCATGGGTCTATGCCCAAAGTGTGGGCACCATGTTTTACAACAATTCATGGGAACATGAAAGAAGAGTTGGCTTGATATAGTCAGTTTGATTTGATTCTCAGTTGAACAGATAGTTAACAAACAGTAAAGGAGAGTTCATCCTAAGCAGCATGATGGATGGAACTTCAATAAATTCTAACGCTGAGGAGAAGGTAAAGAGAAGATTCAGCAGGTAATGTTTTAAGTAACAAAGGTCAATGGAGTCTAATGTCTAATGCTTCTGAGGTGGAATAGCATGGAATTTTTAAAGTGATTATAAGATTTGAGCATGAAATGTCACTGGTAAGTTTCTCAAAAAACATTGCCTTAGAGTGGTGCAGGCAGGATGTACATTGGGTGTGTTGAGGAATGAATGGAGTTAGAACGTGGAAACTATAGAGCTAGACTGCGGTTTCAAAAAGGTTGCTGGCTGTTTAAAGGAGAGCTACTGAATGAAATTGTAAAGACTAAAATATTGAGGGAAAATTATTAAAATGGAGGAACCTTCAATCTGTAAGAGGAGAGGAAAAAAGTAGCATAGAGGGGACATTTGAAAATACAGGCAAGCAAAGTAAATAACCTAGCTGGAGGGGCCCCTAAACACTTCTCTTCTGTCTGGAGAGAGGTAAAGATGTCAGTTCACGATATTAGAGGTTGTGGGAACATATGCTGTACAGACCATGAGGCAGACCCTCTCAACCATTCTTTTTCACTAGAACCCTCAAGTCCATCCTGATCGTGAGCTATAGGGTGGAGTAGGCATCCATATGTGGTAATTTGTTTCTGCTTTTAAAGGATCTTTATTATTACAGACCCACTCAAAGGCTTGAGGAACATGACTAATTAAAAATGCCAGACTGTGAAGAAGAAATGTGACTTAAAGGAAACAAGCCAGGCAAAAGAACAGACCACAGCTATTCTAATTTCAAAATTAAGAGTCTTTAATGATTTTGTTGAGCTAATGTCAGTATCAGTGATCATGGAAAATTAGTTTCTCACATTCTTTCAGGGCTACTTTGGCTTCTTTACATAAAATTCCTTGGGACGAATCCAGAAGTCACAGTTGCTATATGTAAAATTTTGTCATTTTGTTCTTGCTTGATTAATATGAACCCCTGAATTATATGCTGCACTATAAAATATTGCAGCAGCAGTATCCTAAAAAATGTAATATAAACTGAAAATCAGGCCATACATCTTTTGTTAATTCCTCAGGCTTCTTTGGTAATAAGGCATATTTTTGTGAGGGGAAAAACATTTTCAGTATGTAACATGTCAATGCATAATACCACATGGGAAAATGCTTTATAAATTGTAAGGTGCTAGTTGTATATGAGGCATTATATATTCATGAAGGGAGAGGAATGATTAAGATATATTAGCTATCACCAGTACTTGAAAAAAATAAAAGGTGACTTAAAAGATAACTCAGCATCAGAAAAAAAATCCAAAAGCAGAATATCACAAAATTTTAAGAGTATTCCTGAGGCAGTGGAGTCTTCAAACTTCTAGATCCACTATTGAAACATTGATTTTTCTGGCCAAGATGGTAAACTTACAAGTTGTGAGAGAATCAATCCAGGATTAAATGAGAAATTAGAATCAAAGAATAAAATAAATTATAAGTTTGTTTCTTATAAACATGAAATGAATTCGCTTTCTCTATGTGGTTTAATTTTCTTTCATTTGAACTGACTCCATCTTAATGGTATTCAAATTAGCTCAACATTAGTTGTCCTATATCCTAAAGTAGATTAACCCTTCTCAGAAAGCTCTATTTATTTTGCCCATAAAAGGTCTGTACGTAATTTAAAGGAAGGTGGAGAAGGCACATATCTCCATCATTTGTTCATGGCCTATGCTGATTATAATGCACAAAATATTATCTCTCTATGCATAAGTATCCTAAATTATGCATCTAAAGTTTGTCTTATTCAAAAGAAGAGAAGACAGCTGTAAAAAAGATCTTTCCAAGTATTTGTACATCAAAAATACATATTCATAATGGAAAATTACCCACCAAAACTGTGCTCTTTGCAAGGGGCAACATTATAATTTTGCAAAAGTTAAATCTTGACTTCTTCTTACACTGTGATTGTGTTACTCCTTGTGGGACACAACAGGATATTCAGTGGAGAGCCTTGAAATTTTCCCTATTTGAATGTTTAAACATATTGAGTGTAAGAACCAAATTTTAAGGATATAAGTGACTGAAACATAAGGCAGCTCCAGACTGCTCACCAAGAACATTTATCAACATATTTAATCTGCAATTCATCACATCCCATGTATAGAGTGTCATGTGTATTAGATGGCATTTTGAATGAAGTATACTTGAAGCACATTATATCTTCTCAAATAGGGAAAATGACATATACTCTATGAATTTTGAGGTTATATTTAGGATCTTAAAATAATTTTATAAAAAGAAAAGTATTTTAAAAGTATATGAATAAATAAACCCACTTTCCAACTGCATATCTTGGGGGTTCTTTTGATTTGAAATTTAAGTCCATCTTTGCATATGAATGTAGGCATTTCAATGAAGCTTATGTGATTCAAATTTATATTTTGGTACCCTGTGGTGGCAGTTCAAGTAGCCAGAAATCCTTGAAGCCACAATGCTGAAGCCAGGCTCTTCTATTTCCTATACGGACTTTCTTTTAGAGCCTTGACTTCCTTATTCTTGAAGGAGGAAAAATCCTGTCTGTCCTCAGAGCTTTGTGTATCTTAAATTAGATAGCATATAATAAAGCGTCAAATACTGAAGGTATTTGTCAAATACTGATCAAATGGGACACCATGTTATAATTCAAACTGCTGGTATCCAAGTCAACAGGTGTACTGGGAATTTTATAAAGTCCATGAGAATTAAGTTGTGAATAGTTATTTACCTCAGTTTTACCAAATGATGAGATTTGAGAGGGTAAATTAGTTTATATTCTTTGCTACATGGCTAGATGGAAGAAAAACAGATGCAGGATAGCCTGCAAATCAAATGACATTCCCCTAAATTATTATTTTTATTATCATTACTTCTCATTTTTATTTTTTCTCAGGATTAATTAGCAAATTATAGCTCCCCATACTTTGTAATATTTTTGGAAAAATTTCTGAAAACATAATTTATGACACAAAGATAGTACTGTATTACTAGGTCTTGAATCTGTTGAGTCAAGGGAATAAAGACAAACTTCTGTCCCATTGCTTTATTTGCCTTTCAATCTGCAGGATTAGAAAGTCTAGTGGAAGGACACATCTGCGATTATAACACATGCCTTTAAATTAGCTTTAAAAATTCTCAGTCAAGAATTCTTAACATTTTGAAAATTAGAATCAAAATTTTTTTTTTTTTTTATGATAGGCACGCAGTGAGAAAGAGAGAGAGAGAGGCAGAGACACAGGCAGAGGGAGAAGCAGGCTCCATGCACCGGAAGCCCGACGTGGGATTCGATCCCAGGTCTCCAGGATCGTGCCCTGGGCCAAAGGCAGGCGCCAAACTGCTGTGCCACCCAGGGATCCCTGAAAATTAGAATTAATAGTATTGTTGAATTGCATTGACGAAACCTCTCTAAAGCCTCTGAAAGCTTATATGTTACAAGTATTTACATTTATTAAGTAAAGCATAATTAATTTGAAGAAAATTATATTTCCTTAAAATCATTTAAGTGTTCTAAAGAAGTTATAGAACCTGTATTGGATGTAAAAATTGTTGAGTGTCAAGGAAATCTTCAAGAAATCCATAATTCAGATCCTCTTTTATTTTTAATTGATTTATTTCACACCATTGATTTGAATCCTATCTACTTTCTTTCATTGCTACTAGCATTGATGATATTCATTGTTCACCTGCTAAGAGGTTACTGAAATTATTTTTTTTAAAAACAACTGGAATTCTTTAGAATGTTAAAACTTTGCAACTCACTATTACTATTTCTCTTTTATTGGAAAGAAATAAAGCATAAATAAAATGTACCGATCACCATCCTATGGAGAATTTGGCTTGTATCAGCAGATCTAGTGTGAATCTGTCTTGTTCTTAATAGTTCAATACTTTTAATAGTTCAAGTACTTTTTCAGTACTTGAAACTGAGTTTTAGAAATATATGTGTTTTTAAGCACAATTTAGTTCACATCTTACATACTTTTTCTTACTGATAGCACAACAACTTTATGCAAAAATGACAAGGAGTCACATGTTGGAATGTAATGAGTCCTTGGAGGATTTTTAGATAGATCAAGAACAAAATTATATATGTATAGATAAAATTTAAGGGGATCCCTGGGTGGCTCAGCGGTTTAGCGCCTGCCTTCAGCCCAGGGCATGATCCTGGAGTCCTGGGATCGAGTCCCGCATCAGGCTCCCTCTATAAAGCCTACTTCTCCCTGTGCCTGTGTCTCTGTGTGTGTGTGTGTGTCTCTCTCTCTTTCTCTCTCTCTCTCTCTGTCTCTGTCTCTCATGAATAAATAAATAAAATCTTTAAAATAAAATAAAATCTAAGGGCAGATACTGAGATGGTGAAGGTATTAGATATAAACTCAATTTAGTAAGAGTGGAGCTATCCAGTCAATATGTGAAATCAAGAGGATGAATGACCAGGTGAAGAGGCAAGAGCACTCCTGTAACCACAAAGCTGACACCCTAGAAGTTCTTTCCTCAAGGAAAAGCAAGGGAAAAAGCAAGAATTCTAATCGTCTTGTGGGCAATCATAGTATGTAAGTTGAAAAACAATTGCTAGGATATTTTAGAAAAAGCAGTCAAAATTAAAAAATAAAATTTCAATCTCATTTATCTGTTTCTATCATTTTACATGGCAGCCAAGAGCTACCCTGACTAGTCACTTTTTTCCCTCTGAATTAATGACATCAAAATGATAGATAATAAAGTTAAGTAAATTTTTTAAAATATCTATTGCTTCTCTTAAAAAGGGACATGAATAAAATCTGATGCACATGCTAAATGAGCAGTTAAGATATGTTCTTTTTACCAAAAGGCTGCAGAAGAACAATCACTCCCTTGGTATAAATGTGAGGGATTTCTTTCTCATTTCAAACTTAATAGCTTCCTATGCTTATCATGCTTCTGTGTTGAGGAGATGAAAAATGATTCATGTAACTTACCATCTTTCAACATAGAATTTGATGTAACGTCCTCACAATTGAAAAAATAGGTAGTGAACACAAAGTCTTTCCTAAGGCTACATTTCCAGTCAATGGAAGTGCCAGGACTAAATGCCAAGATGGTACCCCTCATTTCATTTATATACACTAGTGTCCCTTAACTCTGGTGTCACTTTCCCTGGTTTCACTACCCCTAGACATCTTTGGTGACCATTTGACAAATGGTCATACTAGCAACATAGATGTGGAATTCATTTGTATGTAGTTAAACAAGAATGTATTCTGTACTTGAGGAATAACTGACTCAGGAGATGCTGGAAATTTGCCACTTTTCTATTCTCTACCATTCCCAACACTCCATTCCACACGAGAAATAGCATTATCATCAGATTTGTTCAATGTACTAGGTGTTCAGTAGTGAATCTCGGATTGAGGCTTATTTATCTTTGATGCCAAAACCCATGCATATTTAGATAAGACACACAAATTGGTGTATGTTGTATTTTGAGGTCTGAGTTTGAGTGTCTTGGCTTTATCACTAAATAGCTGACATGAGTCAAGTCACTTTGCCACTAGCCTCAGTTTTTTAAATCATTATAATGGGTGTAAGATTTAAATTGCAAAATTTTGCAATTGCTCAGGGATTAAATGAGTCTTTTTAACATACAAATGGGGATCTATTTGTTTGTGCACCCCCACAGAGCACTGAAGTGATGTTACAGCTATTAAATATAAGTAAAGCCAAATAGACTGTGATTATTTAAGTTGTATGAAAACAAAATTCAGAAGTGTTTTTTAATTGAAAACTTTATTTAATGCAATGATTTTTAAAAGGCTAGTCAATATATAAATGTTCACTAAACATCAACTATTCATAAAATTTAAATCTTTCCACTTGGTTGATATTAGATTCTTAGTTTTATGGAGTAGAATTTTCATCAATTGATATATAGGCTGTTCAAAGGTAAATGGTTAAGAGATGATGGTGTCTCCCTAGCCATTGGCTTCATCTGACCCGTAAGTGCTCATAAATTTTGATGAAGGACTCCTGTATTAATTTAGAATCCTAAGAGTCCTAAAACCTAGAGTTTTCTCTGGGTCTTTCAGTGGAATAATAGATTGTACCGTATTAAGACTTCATTCATCTTCCAGCCCCCAAATTGACTTGATTCAAAAAGCCTAGATGTCTGAGTATCTAATTTATTTTTATAGGCATATCTCTCTAAGCACAGGGGATCAGAAATAAGAAAGGGAGCTATTTTTTTGCTTTTTTAAATATTTTCTTTTCCCATAGGAGAATTTAACAAGTTGTGAAGTGCATAAAATAATTTTAGAATATCATCCAAAACATCCTTATATTTAGGTATCTCGTTCACAAGTGTTAAATCTACTTTAAGGCCTGAATTGTCAGGGATCACATAAATTGGGTAGCTGCCAAATTTCCATTTCAGTTTATGCTGTGTAGACAGAACATGTATCCATATGACCTGCATGAATCAGCCATTCAGCTGTCTCACAAGCTATTTTAGCTATTGCCTACTGACAATTCATTAGCATGAAAGGTAAGGTAATTTTTGATTATTACATTGACTAAATCTTTTTCTAGCTCTTCCCTCTCCTGTATACAAAACAGAACAGGATTTTACTGTTAAAATTTAGAAAAATACAACTCATAACTTTTAAATGTTGTTTACAATTATTAATTTGAGGAAATTTTTAAATTGAGTTATAAATTTTACATAATAAACTTAAGACCATTCTCTTCAATTATAGGCAAATTTACTGATAAGAGACTTCAAACCTATTGTAAGGAGAAATTGCTCATACTGCAATGTTAGAGATTATCTCTCTAGGGGAAAAAAGTTCTTGAGAGAATGAAGTTTACTGTTGCTGTCACGGATTCAAAATTGTTTGACTGAATTTAACATGTAATATATGACAATATCTCTTACACCTTTCAAATTATTGTAGAGGTTACAAAAATATTTTCTTAAGCATTTATTGGATATTTAGCAGGAGTGTTGAACATTTAGGAATATTGAACTGTCATACATTCTCTCAAATATTTTTCTCCAATATATTTTGTTCGACAAAATATTTTTTGTAAAGCATTTTTAAAAGTAATGCTATTAAAGAAAATAATGCTGTAACATAAATTTTATATTCTTATTGAATGAAATGTATTCAAATTACTTAACATACAGTATTTAAGACAAAAATAAATATAATTTTATATAAACTTCCTGTTTGAATATTAAATCTCTTCAGGAAGGGGTATTCATCCCCTGCCATCAAATTTATTTTAAAAATTAAGAATGAAAGTTCTCATATTTCTAGCATACTTGTGCTGAAAAACTATCTTCCATATTTTAATCAAATTCAACTTTCTGTTAAGAGGAATTAATATGGCAGCACATTGTCCACTAAATTTATAATAAATATTTAATGTGATAAAATGAGAAGTACTACTGACAAATGTGATATCAGCTAAATTGTTAATTTTTATTTGAGAAGATCTTATTTTTAGAGCACTATAGTATCTATATTATAGCTTTAAAATTCATGCTAATCTTCAAAGTGCTACTTGTTAGTATATTTAAAATAACTTTTTATTTGGGTCACATGTGTAATAACCAGATTTATTAATTTCCTCTACTGGAATCATAGTAAATTAATTTGAGTGTACTTTGTTTGATAGCAGTGGTAAAAAGATTTAAAATTAGAGTGCATTGTTTATATGGTTGAATATATTTTTTCTGATTTTGATCTTGCCACCAGATGGCAGGAAAAATCAGAGTCAAATAGTTCTGTTAAGCAGCATGAATAAGGATTTTTTTTTTCATTTTGGATGTTTTCCTACTGTTGATGCTTTGTGCAAAACCCAAATCATCATGAATATAATACGGATAGGCAATACCTGCTAATTATTGGTAAAAGTTCTTTTTTTAATTTTTTTCAGCATAATCGTGCTAGAAATAACTTTTAATATATGCATGCTATCACTGATAACATGAATTTGAAAATTATCATTAAACTTACTGTTTTAGGACCATTCAACTTGCTGTAATAATTAGAATGGTCAATCCCTGAACTTCTCTGGGTAAAACAACTGGTCACTTTTCTTTTAATGCAATAGGTGTTTACTTAAAAGAATATGGTCAGTGAATACTTAAAAAACAACAAACTCTCACTTTAAAGTTAGTTCCTTTTTTGTCAAGGCCAAGCAGGGGCTTATTTGTACCTGATAAATGCTTTACTAATTCACAGTATAAATGTTTTAAATTCTTAGTGTAGTGCCACCTGACATCTTCTGTAAATAAAACCCAACTTAATTATAACACAGAATAAAGGCAGAGAGAAAATATTCCCAAAACTGCAGTAAAATTCTACAGTTTTTATATTTTTTACATGTCTGCTTTTTTCCTTTACTGTTTTCAGGAAAAGTTCAGAACCATTAGTGCTTTGAATATACACAAGAGAGAATTAAGGCAAGCTTAAAAAAAATAAGTCAAATAATTGGTGCGTGCATCTTGTGGATGCATTTTTCATTGCTGTAATGATTGCTTCAATGCATCTATTTCTTTTTTTTTATACAACAGTTTTTTTTTTCTTTTGATTTAAATTATACTATAATGTCAACAGGCATTGTTTTCTTCCTCTTCTAGAAGAAAAAGTATAACTAGAATTAAATCATCTAATCAGGTCAAGTTTGATTCATTGATGTGATCTTTTTACAACTTTCTTTGGCTTATTCGCAAATGTTCTTTCATGCAATTTTATTTTTAAAGAAAGGCAAACAGCTATTCTTGATTACAGATTATTCCATACTGAGATCATGTAAATACTGAAGGACTATTTATTTAAAAAAAAAGATTTTATTTATTTACTCATAAGAGACACACAGGGATCCTCTGAAAGACTATTTAATACCAGGAGTGTTCCTTTCAGGTGGCTCCATTATATGACATTTCCTGACTCTGCACAGAGGAACGTATCATTGCACTGTGTGAATTAGGATGAGGTCTACTTGTCATTCAAACTGTGAAATAAAGTCTTATCAACCATAATTTTCTCTGAAAGTAGGTTCAGAGGATCTCTCTTTTCATGCTTCTTACTGTTTAATTTGCATAACAACAGGTATTCAGTGTGTGTAAAGGAGCCACTTTTATTTTCTTTCTAAATTCCTTTGTCTTTGATAAAGGTGAATCAAAAACTTTGGGAGTTATGGACTAGGTTAACATATACAATTTTAAGGTATCACTGGTAAAATGACCTGCTACAAGTCTGTGAGGATGTTAACCTGTGAACTTCCAATATTAACAAGAGGAAAGACTCCCAACAGGTTACAAAGATTTACTTCCGAAAAACAAAACCCCCGTTTACTTGCACAAATGGTCACAGAGAGTGAGTGACAAGTGACCCAATGCACCAAGTTCAGACAAGTTGTGAATGAAAAAGAAAAATGACACAGCTGGTCAGTGACAGATGAACTTTGAATCCATCATGTTGCTGCAGGGAAAACAGGTAGGTTAATTGTTACTGCTGTCTGCACAGCTTTTATCAGCAGCACCCCATGGAGCAGGGCTGGTGGCAAAATACATAGTTGTCTGGGAGTGTCCTACTGCAGATTTTGGCTTTTAAAGACTTTTTAGGGGACGCCTAAGTGGCTCAGTGGTTGAGCAGCTGCCTTCGGCTCAGGGCGTGACCCTGGGGTCATGGGATCGAATCCCGCATAGGGCTCCTGCATGGAGCCTGCTTCTCCCTCTGCTGTGTCTCTGCCTCTCTCTGTGTCCCTCATGAATAAATAAATAAAAATCTTAAAAAATATTAAAGACTTCTTAAACTAATTCTTAAACTTAACTAATTCTTCTTACTAAATAGTAGCATGACATTATATTTCATGCTGAGGGTTAATTAAAAAGGAATCACTAGGTTTAGAAAAGAAGTAATGAGGTTGAAGTCATCATGAACTTACCTGGGCCACAAAAACACCATATTTGTATTATCACTTGTGCCACTACAGTACTCCATGAATGTTTCTGCGAATAATGTACAAATGCTTTCAAATGGCCACATCGTACTAACAAGGTGTATGATACTTATCTGGATTGTTGGCTTTATCAATGTTTGAATAATAGGATTCAATTCTCCCTTATGGTTCCATGACCTTATTTTGTTCATAAAACAAATCTTACTCAGGGACACCTGGGTGGCTCAGTGGTTGAGTGCCTGCCTTTGGCCCAGGCTGTGATGCTGGGGTCCTGGGATCGAGCCCCATATCGGGATCCCCACAGGGAGCCTGCTTCTCCCTCTGCCTGTGTCTCTACCTCTCTCTCTGTCTCTCATGAATAAATAAATAAAATGTTAAAAAAAAAAAAACAAGTCTTAGATAATTCATCTAGAGTAAAATGGAAGTGGTTTGTATGAGAAACTCAATTATTTTAAGTACTGTCTATTATCTTTGTATCTTGCCTTAAAATAACAACATTGAGTCTGCTTTGTAAGTGCTTGTTGTCTTGTCAAACGTTGAACTTTTAAGCTTTGTAGAATGAAAGAACAAAAGTGTAATCCTTGTGATCAATCTCTTTATTTCTACTCAAGTCTGAATCATAAAGTTATAGATTTAAATAAGTAAAGAAGAAGATTAAAAAAATTTTTTTAAAGGATAGGAAAATGATAAGTTAAAAACTATTAAACTAATTTGAGATTATGAGTATGAGAAGGGGAACAGAGATTACAAATTTCATTTATTTGGAGAAACTATGGTGATAACTGAATAAGGTCAAAAAGAAGACTTTCAGCTTCTTCATCAACCTAACTTGGAAGAAGGAAAATTAGAGGGATAATGCATTAAAAATTAAAACTTCATTTCTATTTTCAGTAAGGTGGTCAGTGAACATGAACTTAGCATATAACTGGGTCGCCAGTGATTTTGAAGCAAAGGTTTAGCCAAGGCAAATTTACTGTGAAAAATTTGTTTTAAATTTTCACCCCATCCAACTTCATAAAGCAGTACTAGATTTCAGGGATTGTTAAGACTTTGTATACAAGAAGATTTTAGCTGCTTCTTCATGAAATACTCATCCACGTATAAAGCCAATTTCTATCTATTGTCATGCTCTATAAAAATCACTACTATCATCCTAAGAGTAATCTGAATCTTAGGTTAATGATTTAGTTTCATTTATTCAACAATAGTTTAGGGCTATAAACATCTGTAATCAATTTAAGAGTTATTTGTGATAGCTGGGCAAATTTGTTCCAGAATGATTCAAAATTGACAACAGGGGATTTCTCCTGTAACTTTCATTACCCATGGACCTAACTTTAAATATCACCCAAAGGGGACATTTTGTTTCCCGAGGGAAGAAAAAAGGTTTCTGCATAGATCTAGGAGAAATGTTACATGTGTTGCACATGTATTTTTTAACCCAGCAATTTTCCCTTTGAGTATTTATCTTAAGTATATATGCTAATCAATCAGCAAAAAAGATACGTATCAGGGTATTCCTGAAAATATTATTTGGAATATTGAAAAACTACAAACAAAACAATACTTATCAAGACAAAACTGTTAGAAAAATTAGAGTAGTCTCACATAATGGAATTCTTTCAACTTGTTAAGAAGGAATATGATTGGATTTACAAAATAAAGCTCTCCAAAATAGGTTGTTAGTTAGAAAAGAATCCATTTTGAGGAAGGCATGCAAATGTGACCACATCAGTGTAAATGTAAAGAAAAAAAAGTTACACAAGAATCCCTTCAAAGTGCTCACCTCACAGAAGTGAGAAAATATTTGCAGAGGGCACTGTTTTATACCCAATTGTATATGTATATGTATATGTATATGTATATGTATATGTATATATACATCCATACACATATATATATACACAAATATATATTATTAGAAATTATACATTAGAAATTATAGGCTGTATACATGTGTGTATGTATATATAGATTTACTATAAAGATAAGTATTGCATTTTTATAACTGAACAAGTGCTGATATAACTAAAACTTATTACTAAAAAGTTTATTTGGGGATTATTTATGAGCATGTTTATAAATAATTTATGTCTAAACATGAACATTTATAAATAACTAGGCATAAAGTATTATAAAATTATAACTACTATTTATAAAGTGGCAACAAGCTAGAAACAATGTAAGCTTTTCATATACCATCATTTTTTTTTAAAGATCTATTTATTTATTTGAGAAAGCGAGAGAACATAAGTGGGAGGGGCAGAGGGAGAGGGAGAGAGACTCTGAAGCAGGCTCAGCACTGAGCACGGAGCCCAATGATGGGTTTGATCTCTGACCCTGAGGTCATGACCTGAGCCATCATCAAGAATCAAATGCTTAACCAACTGCACTACCCAGGTGCCCCTTTACTACATCATATTAAACAACATAAAACTTTGAGGTAAATTTTGTCATATCCATTTTACAAAAGAGGAGATTGCAGCTTAGTTGAATAGTCTAAGGTCTCCTGGCAACTAAGTGGCTGAAAAGAGATTTGAACCCTTGTCTGGCTCCAAAGCCAGAGTTCTGATTTATCATTGGTCTTAGTAACTCTTCAATACAGTCATTAATAATGAATATCAGGATATCCTCTAAGATTGAATATTAACAATGTGAACAATCAGCTGAAAGGCATTCCATTCCTTCTCCCTCTCCATTATAACGAAATAATTGTAGTCACAATTAGAAATGATAAGCTAAATGATGAAGAGCAAGGCCCTTAAGTCATTGTGAATAGGTAGGTAGGTAGATACTCAGCTTTCTCACTTATAAAGTGGGTGTTGCATCTGTTTCACAGTTTCTTGAAAAAAGATGAGCAGGAGCACCTGGGTGGCTCAGTCAGGTAAGCATCTGACTCTTGACTTCAGCTCAGGTCATGGTCTCAGGGTGGTAAGATCAGCCCCCAGTTGGGCTCCATGTTCAGTGGACAGTCTACTTAAGATTAGCTCTCCCTCTGCTCCTCCCCCTGCTTGGGTTCTCTTTCTTTCTCAAATAAATTAAAATCTTCTAAAAGAGCTAACATTTATGAAACTGTGAGAAAATATCAAGTGCTATATAAAGTTTTACCTGATTCAGGACATATAACATTAAGACTTCTTTTTTTCCTGATGATTCCTAGTATACGATTCACTGATTCAAAATATATTTGTTCCATTTTTAGAATCGTTGAATTGGAAATAGCAACCTAGATATATTCTTTTAAATATAATGGAAGCCAGAATGGTTGAAAAATTAATCACTGCTGTTCTCTCTTGACATGTAAGACCAATCCCACAATGCATTAAAGTTATGTTCCAGATTAAATTTCATGGTCAGTCATTAAATCCCTATCTTCTAAAAACTCTAGACTTCCTTGCCACTCTTTCACTTTTAAGTGCTTGTGACTATAATTAAAATGAATTCTCCACCTACTGCATCCCTGAACCCACACAGCTGAACAGTAGAGAAAAACACACCTATGCTCACTGGTGTCTCTTTAAATTGGTGATGAACATCAAGTAAGTCCAGCAAATCACATTAAGTTACACACATCATTCACTCTCCTCCTCTCCCAGAACACAGTTTTATCCTTTTTCTAAATTAAACTGTTGATAATTCCTCCCTCATCTTTACTGGCAGCTGATGACCTTGTGTTTATTCACTAAGAAAATAGAAGCAATGGAAAGATGATTTCCACACACTATCTACCCACCCACCTGTGTTTACCTCTTCCAGCTTCTCGGCTGTAGCCAGAGATAAAATTGTCATTTCTGTCAGCAAAGACCCAAGTCTCCAGTTAGGTCTGATCACATCCTCTCAAAGGAATCTTATTCTCTCCTCCCTCTACTCTTGTTTTTTGTGTTTTGTGTTTTGTTTTGTTTTGTTTTGTTTTTTTCTGGTTGTTGTTTTGGTTTTGGGTTTTTTGTTTTTTTGTTTTTTTGACGTTCTCTCTTTGTTGGATTTTGTCTGTCAGAATATATCGCACATTATGCTCTTATTTCTTGGTCTTTATTTTTTTTGTTTCTCTGTCTTTAAAGAAAAAGAACACTCATGACATACTTTCTTCTTGCAGCTACTGCTCTATTTTTCTATTCCTGTACAGCAAAATGCTTTACAGAGTGGTCAACACTTGTTTTCTCCATTTCCTTACTCTGCCCTGGGTTTGTTTTAACTGCTGGGTTGCCCGCCGGCTTCCCTGCAGCCTGCCCGAGCCTCTCTGGGCTCCCCTCCGGCAGGGGGCAGGGGCAGGGGCAGGGCGAGGGCCTGGCCACCCTGCCAGGCTGCAGGATGAGCGAGGCTTTCCCTTCCAGCCTGAGTTTTACCTGGTTTACTAGACAATTTTATCGTCGCCCTTGTCCAGCTGGGCACTATGGGCCTCAGAATTCACTTCTCTGCGTAGTTTCGGCTCGTGTATGGCCCTCCAGGTCTCTTTTCTAATTGTTTTCTTCCAGTATAATTGACACAAAATATACTTTAGTCTCAGATGTACAATGTAGTGATTGGGCCTGTCTGTCCACGATCCCATGGCCCACCCGATGCCGCTACCACTTGTCACCCTAGGGTGCTAGCACAGTGCCATTGACTCGTGGGTTGCCTGTGCTGTACTTTTTCTTCCCTGACTTACTCATTCCATAACTGGAAGCTTCTCTCCCCTCCTCTGCACCCATTTTGTCCATCCCCCCACTTCCCTCCCCTCTGGCACCCATCAGCTGTTGTCTGCATTTAAAGGACTAATTCTGCTTTTTGCTTGCTTACTCATTTGTTTTTTAGATTCCATATATGAGTGAAATCATGTGGTATTTGCCTTCCTCAATCTGACTTCCTTCACGTAGCATGAGAGCCTGTAGGTTCACCCACGTTGTCCCAAGTGGCACAATTGCCCCCTTTCTTGTGGCTAATACCCTGGGGGGTGTCCATGTGTAGACTATGTCTTCTTTATCCGTTCACCTACTGATGGAAACTTAAATTGCTTCTATACCTTGGCTGTTGTAAATAATGTTTCAATAAAAATTGGGATGCATATATCCTTCCAAATTAGTATTTTTGGTTTCTAAATACTCAGTGGTAGGATTATTGGATCATACGGTATTCAGTTGTTAATTTTTTGAGGAAGCTTTATGCTGTTTTTCACAACATGTGTACCAATTTACATTCCTACCAATGGAGCCAGTGGATCCCTTTCTCTCCATGTCCTCACTAAAATTTGTTCTTTCTTGTCTATATTTCTGTCCTAATGATTTTGTCTTTTCCAGAATTTCCTAGAATCATAAAGGTTAACAGAATATTAATAGAATCAGTAGAAGCATAAAGCATGTATCATTTTGATTCTGGTAACACATTTGAGATTCATCCATGTCATTGCAAATATCAAGAGTTTGTTCCTATTGTGTTATTAAGTATTTTTCCAATTTATGGGCCTAGTTCTGCTAGTTTTTCTTAACATATTTTGAAATGTTATTATTAGGTACATATACATTTAGGACTGTTAAGTCTTCTCATTAGTTTTAAATAAAATATTTCTCTTTGGTAATACCGTTTTTCTTGACATTTTTGCCCAATATTGGTCTATCCATTCTATCCCCCTTATGCTTAATGTTTGTGTGGTGTATATTTTCCAATCTTCTGCTTTTTTAAAAGATTTTATTTATGAGAGACACAGAGGCAGAGATACAGGCAGAGGGAGAAGCAGGCTCCCCGCGGGCAGCCCGATGTGGGACTTGATCCCAGGACCCCTGGGACATGACCTGAGCCAAAGGCAGACGCTCAACCACTGAGCCACCCAGGTGCTCCTCCACTTCTCTGCTTTAATCTTTCTTTTATATCAAAATTTATATTTTTAAAACCCCAGAGAGCATAGATGTTAAGCATTCAGTTCAGTGAATTTTGACAGTTTGGGCACTTGTGTATGCATATTTAATAATTGTTCTTAAAAATATATTGCACATTTCCATCACCCTAGGAAATCTAGAAGGTCTGTTCAGCCCTCCATCCTGTTAATTTTCCCCAACTCATCACTCTGACAGAGACATCCACTTTCTGATTTTTAATTACTGTAGAGTAGTTTTATCCAGTCTTTGGCATTACATAAATGGAATCATACAATATATATTCTTCTATATCTGGTCTTTTCCACTCTATGATTTTAAGATTTTTACAGGATGCATTTATTCTGCATTTATTTACTCATTCATTCATTCATTCATTCATGCAGTTCATCCTTTATTTTTTCTTTAGTGACATTCTATTTTAGAAACGCATTACAGTTACTTCTGTATTCATTCTCCTGTTGAGAGAAATGGATTATTTACAGTATAGGGCAATCATGAATAAGGCTACCAAGAACATTCTTATGCAAACCTTTTGGTAGACATATGCTTTCCTTCCTTTTGCATAAATATCCAGGAATGAAATTGCTGAGTCATAGGATAAATGTATGTTTTTCTTCATAAGAAATACCCAAACACTTTTCTGAAGTGTATGTGCCATTATGTACATTAGTATCATGTTATTTTTGTTTGTTCCATATCCCTTTCACAAGTTGATATTGTCAGTCTTTTAAATTTTAAACTTTTTAGTGGATGTATAGTAGTATCTCATTGTGCTTTTAATTTGCATTTCCCTGTGACTTACAATGTTAAATGCTACTTCAAATGTCCATTTCTTTTATGAAGTAATTCTTCACATCATTGTCTTGAGTTTATCCTTTGGAGTTTATATACATATAAAATACATATAATGTATATATAATAGATACATAGGATAAAAGCATATCATATGTGATATATATGAAATAAGGATATTTTGTCAGGTATTTGTATTTTAGTATTTTCCTCCTATTGTGTGGTTTGCCTTTTCTCTTATTTTTATATGATATTTTTGATGAACAGAAATTTCAAATTTTAATCCAGGTTATGAATGTTCTCTATTTTATGGTTAATGTATTTTGTGTTTTATCTAAAAATATTTGCCTACTTCAAATTTGTAACTCTATCTCCCTGTATTTTCATATTTAATTTTATGTTTGTAGCTATACTTAGTCTTATATTAGGTCTTGAATTGGTTGTTTTTTGTACTGGGAGTTAAGGTCATGTATATATTTTGTCTTTATTTTCATATAAATACCTACTTGTTCTAGATGATTCATTAAATAGATTTTTCCCACTGAACTTTCCTGGTGCCTTAGTTGACAATCAAGTGAACATGTGAACATATGCTAGAGCTCTCTTTTCTAGTCAATTGATATGAACATAAATCTTTGTACCATTATCATGCTGTCTTGATAAATACAAATTTAAGTAAGACTTTAAATAAGATAGTTTAAGTATTTAAAAAGGTTCCTCTTTTTTGAGATTCCATTTATCTCTGCATTTCTATATAAATTTTACAATGAGCTTGCTGATTTCTTCAAAAAATTTTGCTGAGATTTTGATTCAGTTTGCATTGAATCTGTAGCTCAATTTGATAAGAATATTTTAACAATATTGAACCTCCCAGTTTGTTTAGATTTTCTTCAATCTTTTCAGCAGTAGTTGGTATTTCAGTGAAGAAGCCTTGACAACTTGAGTTAATTGCTGAATATTTTTTTTATTTTATTTTTTTAATTTTTATTTATTTATAATAGTCACACAGAGAGAGAGAGAGAGAGAGAGGCAGAGACACAGGCAGAGGGAGAAGCAGGCTCCATGCACCTGGAGCCCGACGTGGGATTCGATCCCGGGTCTTCAGGATCACACCCTGGGCCAAAGGCAGGCGCCAAACCGCTGCGCCACCCAGGGATCCCAATTGCTGAATATTTTTATGTCATTGATGTTATTGTGATAATTTAATTTTTTAAAAAAAATAAAAACAATTAGAGTTGTTAGCTGTATAAGGAACTGAGCCTATAACTATGCTCACTTTATGTGGAAGTCTGCTACCTCTTTTTGGTAGCTTCCATAGAGTTTTCTACTTATATACCATGTTTTCTATAAATGTTGTTTTACCTCTTATTTTCAATTTTTTATGCTTTTATTATTTCTTTTTTGCCTTTTTCTTTGCTAAAAGTTCAAATGTAGGGCATTTGACATTGATGGTGAATGGTTGGAATGACAATAGTTGATGATGGTGATACTCAATAGATATAGAATAAACACCTTTTTCTTGTTCCTAATAATAGAGGATAAATGTTTAATGCTTCACCATTATTTTGATATTAAATTATAGGATTTTCATAGATGGTCTTTTTAAAATTAGGAGACATTGCTTCTCAGCATAGTATTGTTGAAAGTTTTAATAGTAAGAATTGTATTTTATCAAGTTCTTCAGTCTCCATTGAGATCATAAAATTTTCTTTTACTTTTTTGGTAAATTGCATCGATTTTTTTTTTTTTTTACATTGAACAGTTTTGCATAAGACAGTTGGTCAGGCTGAACAAACCTTTCTTATATGTTGCTACATTAGATTTGCTAATGGCTTTTAAAGGTTGTTTTCTAGACTCACAAGATCTGTCTAGTGGCAATATTATTTCATTCTATCTTTATGAGGTTTTATTATCAGGTATGCTGGTCTCTTGAAATGAATTTGACTATGGACCATCCTTTATTTTATGAAAGAGTTTGTGTAAGATAGTTACTATTTCTTCCTTCAGTGTTTGAAAAATACACTGGTATATCCATGTGGGCTTTGAATTTTCTTTGTGGTAGGAATTTTATAATGGATTCAATTACTTCATTTAGATAAGGCTATTCAGATTTTTCCATTTCTTCTTTTGTCAGTTTTGTTGTTATGCTTTCTAAGAAATTCACCTATTTCATCTAAATTATCAAATATCTTAGCATAATGATCTTCAGTAAATCCCCTTATAAACCTTTTAATGTCTGTATGATGTATAATGATGCCTTTTCTTTCATTGTTATTTATAATTTGCTATTTTTCTCCCTTTTTCTTGACCAGTTTAGCCAGAAGGTTAACAGTTTTATTAACTTTATTTTATTAGTTTTATTAACTTTAGATTTTGTTGATTTGTCATTTTCACTTCGCTGATTTTTGCTCTTAGTTTTGCTGTTTTCTCTCTTCTAATTAATTTGGTTATAACTTACTCTGCTTTTTCTACCTTCCTAAGATGACACTTAGGAAAAGTGATTTCACTTAGGAAAGTGATTTCTCACCTTTCTTTTTATATATAAATGTCATTCAAAGCTCTACTTTAATTGTATTCCACATGTCTTGATATTTTGATATCTTGACTATCTAAATCAGGAGTCTGGGAAGCATTTTGGGGGGAACATTCTGTGTTGTGTCTTTCATGCAGCCAGGTGATGTCTGAAGTGAACACAGTGGAGTGCTGAAGCTACTGGAAGTTAGTCAGACTCTTCCTCCTTTCTGTTCTTTTTATAGTCTCAGAGCCTCAGGAACTTTGTATGGTTTCTCCACCTGAGTTAGTTTAGAATTGCTTGTAGTATGATGCCCTCAAGACATTCAGTCTGCTTACTGGTAGCTCAGAACTCCAAAGGCAAGTGTCCCAAGAACACCACATGGAAGCTATACCACTCTTAATCACCTAGCCTTAAATGACACATAATATTCCTCCAGCATCCCCACAGGCCTGCCAAGGTTCAAGGATAGGAGAATAGATGTCACCTTAGGTTACAGAAGGGGTGGCAATTTGCATCTCTTCTTACATTTTAAGAAGAGAAGGCCAGATGGGAAAAATACAACCTTCTGTATCATCTTTGATCCATAGGTGTGTATTACTTTTTAACAAAATACATTTTTACTTAATTGTTTCCCTCTATTCCAAAGGTAATTGTTAAGAATATTTTTTCATTTCTTTATCTCTACCAAGTAGTGTCTAGCACATGGTGGGTACTCATAAATATTTGATTACGTAAATAATTACATTTATTCTGTCTCCTATATCATAAATTTACTTATTGCATTTTTTCTAACCTGGAAACACTTTCTATTTTTTATTTTTATATTTATGTTTTTAAAAGATTTTATGTATCTATTCATGAAAGACACAGAAAGAGAGGCAGAGACACAGGCAGAGGGAGAAGTAGGCTCCTTGCAGGGAGCTCGATGTGGGACTTGATCCCAGATCCTGGGATCACGACCTGAGCTGAAGACAACCTCTCAACCACTGAGCCACCCAGGCATCCCTGGAAATAATTATTTTTAAATTTTCCATGTTTAAAGGTAAATATACTCTTGGCTCAGTAATCCAGTATGAATTCCATTTGCTTTTTGTTGTTGTTGTTATCTTATGATACTGAGAGCATTGTTAGCATTGTCAGAACTTTTCACATGCAATTGCCATCTTAACTCTGTTTTTTTGGTGTTTATAGATTTAATTCCTTTTCCACTTTCCAACAGTTAGTAAGTCCACAAGCAAGCTTTTTATAGCTTTAATCTAAATCTTCTTTGTGGGTGGCTAACCTTTGGCAGTCACTGTTTGAAAAGTCTCATCCGAAGTATCTATTTTCATGGCTCTGTTTTAATATCAGACATGATCCAGAAATTTTCATAGCACACATATTTGTTCTGTCAAAATAAAATAATCAGGACTGCCGCCTTGCTTATGCTCAGTAGAAACGCTGTAAATAAAACCAGGACTGTAGTCAGTGATCTAAAATAACAAAATAGTTTTACTTCTTAAAATATACTCAAGAGTTAAGGCAAGCATGAAAGCAAGGTAAAAAATTATTCAAATGGGCACAAGAACTGTCCCTTGTTCTAGGCCTTCCATGCCTCCTAGTTCTTTCTATGTCCTCTTCACTAAGATTATTCCCTGGGTTTAGAACAAAAGAGATGGGAGGGAGCAGGAGAAGTTATGCGTGCCTTCTCCTTCTCTAATTTCTAACCTGCGTCCTAAGGGTTACAAACAAGAAAGAGAAAAGCGATTTGTTATTGTCTTACAATATTTGTTAGGTCTTTAAATCACAATGAAACAGGTACAGGTGGTTCATATTCCTTATTCTAAGTTCATGCTAGATCTAGCAATCATTGAATGGAGAAATTATTTAACTCTGGCTCTAAAGAGTTTTCTCACCTCTATGAAAAATAAGCATTTTTGGAATGCGGGGTAGCTCAGTTGGTTACATGTGTGCCTTAGGCTCAAGTCATGATTCCAGGACTCTGCAATGGAGCCCCATTGAGCTCCCTCTTCAGTGAGGAGCCTTCTTTTCCCTCTGCCTCTGCACCTTCCTCCCCTCCCCTCCCCTGTACCTCCCCCATGCTCTTTCTCTCTTTCTCTCTTTCTCTCAAATAAATAAATAAAATATTTTTTAAAAATAAGAATTTTAGGAAGGGCAAGGTGGCAGAAGAGTAGAGTCTTTAACTCACCTGGTCCTACCAACTTACCTAGTGTTACATCCTGAACACCTAAAAATTTGACCTGAGATGCAAAGAAAAAACAGCTGGAACACTACAGAGAAAAATTTTCACTTCTAACAAGGTAGGAAGGGAAAACAAAACAAAACAAACAAAAACAAAAACAAAAGGAAGAAGAGAGAAAGAAAAGAGAATCCAGTGGGGGTGGAACAGTGAGGTGAGGTGCCAGGCTAAGGGGAGGAGAGCCTCCCTGGGAAAGCCCAGCCCCAGAGATGGGGGAACTTGAAACACCCAGTGTATTCTTCCCAGAGGGAGCAGTGCTCAGCAGGGAACCGGGCAGGACAGGGAGGGGCAGGGACACCCCCAGATCCCCAGGGTCACTGTGAGAGAAGGGGCGGGGAGAGCACAGCGTACCCGTGGGCCCATCTTGGTAAAGGGCTGGCACACAGCCCCCAGGGCTTGGGAAGAAGCCAGTGGGTCAGGTGGGGGGCTCTTGGCTGGGGGGAGGAGGGCTGTACTGAGACCCAATCCCCACGGGAGAGGCAGCCCGGGAATGGGTCCAGACCACGGGTCCCGGACCCCAGGGTGCCAGGGGACACCCCCCGATCCTGCGCTCCTCCCCAGACAGGCAAGGGCGGGGAGGGCCTAGGACAGTGAGGCCCCTCCTTCCATGGGGTGCCTCAAGCTGTGCAAGTCAGCACCCCCACCTTGGGAGCACCTAGGCCTGTGCAGACTGGGAGCTGTGAGGGGTCCCCAGGGAGCTGACCCCAGGGTGGGAAGCTGGCCACCGCCAGTGCTGCTATTCCTGCTGGTGTCACCTTGTGCCTGGGGGGACAGGGGAGTCATGGGGTCCACAGCTCCCCCTGAGCCCAGCACCCAGCGGGGGCAGGAACAGGGGCCTCACGGGGTACACAACTCCCACTGAGCCAGGCACCTGGTAGGGGAGGGGCATCTCCCCACCTGAGAATCAGCACGCAGTCCCCGCCCCCAGAAGACCAGCTGGAAGGAAAAGGGAAGAGCAAGTTCTGGACAAGCAGTAGTGGGAAGCTCCAGGACTGAGGGAAAATAGTGGGAAAATAGTATATAGAACTAAAGGATCCTTTTATATATTCCTTTTTAATTATGATTCATTTTTATATCACACTAAAAATTTCCAATATTTTTTCTCTTTTCCCACCTTAAGTACAATATTTTAACAGCTCTTTATTTTTAAGTTTTTTTTCTCCTTTTTGACTTTCATATTTATACAATTACATGTATCAGATATATTTTTCACTTCTGGATTCTCTTCAACATACTCAGTTTAATTTTGGTAGATATACGAGATATGGGTTTTTGTTTTGTGTTTTTTGTTTTCTCTGTTCATTTTGTCCTACAATGGTGGAAGTTAACACCTTCTAAAACACGACCAGCACGCACCCAGAACCAAGTGGAACACTGTGCTGATTCATTCTGTGAGATTATATTCTCCCTTCCTTCCCATTCTGTCCCTCTCTTTTATCTCCTTTTGTTGTGGTAGTCACTGTGGGACTTTCTACAAGTATTGCTGATTTATATTATTTTGGGATTGAGCATCCTCTAACATACAGAACAAAAACACTCAGAACCAAGAGGATCACCCTCTAGGACCCCTCAGGTAGACTACATTCTCCCTCAAGTAACACTTCTTCACTACCACCATCCCCCAGCCCCCCTTTTTTCTTTTTTCTCTTTTTCCTCTTTACAGTTTTTCTTTTTTTTCTTCTTTTTTTTTCTTTTCTCCTTCTTTGGGGATTTTGAAGTTTTATTTTTTACTACTTTTTTTTAAATTTGTTTTTCACATTAATAGTCCCTTTGTTTTATTTTGTTCTGATCTTCTTTTCCATTTTCTGGTCTCTGACCTCTTCAGAAGCATCTATGGTGTATTTTACTTAGGTTATGGTTGATCTTTTTGACTCATCCGCTGATACAGCCACTCTGCACTAGACAAAATGATTAGAAGGAAGAATTCACCACAAAAGGAAGATCAGAAACAATACTCTCTGCCTAGAGTTACAGAATCTGAATTTCAATTCGATGTCAGAAATTCAAGTCAGAAGCACAATTATAAAGGTACTGGTGGCTCTGGAAAAAAGCATAAAGGACACTAGAGACTTCATTACTAAGAATTGAGATCTAATCAGGTCAAATATAAAAATAGATTAATTGAGATGCAATACACACTGGAGGTCCTAACGACGAGGGTTAATGAGGTGGAAGACAGAGTGAGTGACATTGAAGAGAAGATGATGGCAAGGAAGGAAGCTGAGGAAAAAAGATAAAAACAAGAACCCATGAGGAAAGGCTCTGGGAAATAAACGATATCTTGAGAAGGAAAAATATATGTATAATTGGGGTTCCAGAAGAGGCTGAGCAAGAGAGAGGACCACGAAGTATATGGCAACAAATCATAGCTGAGAACTTCCCTAATCTGGGGAGGGAAACAGGCATTTAGATCGGAAGACAGAGAGGACCCTCCCCACAAAATCAATAAAGCCGTTCAACACCCCAACATTTAATAGTGAAACTTGCAAATTCCAAAGATAAAAAGAAAATCCTTGAAGCAGCAAGAGACAAGAGATCTCTAACTTATAGGGGGAGATAATCAGAATATCAGTAGACCTCTCTACAGAGACCCGGCAGGCCAGAAAGGGCTGGCAGAATATATTCAGGGTCCTAAATGAGAAGAACATGCAGCCAAGAAAACTCTATCCAGCAAGGCTCTCATTCAGAATAGAAGGAGAGAGAAAGAGCTTCCAGGACAGGCAGAAACTGAAAGAATATGTGACCACCAAACCGGCTCTGCAAGAAATATTAAGGAGGACCCTGTAAGAGAAACAGGAAGCCCAAAGAAATAATCCACAAAAACAGGGACTGAATAGGTATTACAATGACAATAAATTCATATCTTTCAACAGTTACTCTGAATGTGAATGGGCTAAATGATCCCATCAAAAGACGCAGGGTATCGGCCTGAATAAAAAAGCAAGACCCATCTATATGCTGTCTACAAGAGACTCATTTGAGACCTAAGGACACCTCCTGCCTGAAAATGAAGGGGTGAAGAGCCATTTACCATTCAAATGTTCCTCAAAAGAAAGCTGGAGTAGCAATCCTCATATCAGATAAATTAGAGTTTAACCCAAAGACTGTAGTAAGAGATGAAGAGGGACACTATATCATACTTAAAGGGTCTATCTAACAAAAAGACCTAACAATAATGAATATTTATGCCCCTAATGTGGGAGCTGCCAAGTATATCAATCAATTAATAACCAAATTAAAGACATACTTAGATAATAATACAGTAGTACCGGGAGATTTCAACACGCATTTCCTGCAAGTGACACATCTTCTAAGCACAACATCACCAAAGAAACAAAGGCCTTAAATGATACACTGGACCAGGTGGATTTCACAGATATTTACAGAACTTTGCATCTGAACACAAATGAATACACATTCTTCTCAAGTGCACATGGAGCTTTCTCCAGAATAGACCACATCCTGGGTCACAAATCAGGTCTCAAGCAATACCAGAATATTGGGATTGTCCCCTGCATATTTTCAGACCACAATGCTTTGAAACTAGAACTCAGTCACAAGGAGACATTTGGAAGAAACTCAAACACGTGGGGGTTAAAGAGCATCCTGCTAAAAGAGGAAAGGATCAACCAGGAAATTAGAGAAGAATTAAAAAGATTCATGGAAACTAATGAGAATGAAGATACAACAATTCAAAATCTTTGGGATATAGCAAGAGCAGTCCTAAGAGGGAAATACATCGCAATACAAGCCTCCCTCAAAAAATTGGGAAAAAAACAAATACACAAGCCAACCTCGCACCCAAAGGAATTGGAGAAAGAACAGCAAATAAAACCCACACCAAGCAGAAGAAGAGAATTAATAATGATTTAAGTAGAATTCAATGAAACAGAGACCAGAAGAACTGTAGAGCAGATCAACAAACCAGGAGTCAGTTCTTTGAAAGAATTAATAAAATAGATAAACCCCTAGCTAGCCTTATTAAAAAGAAAAGTGAAAAAAAGTCATATTAATAAAACCACAACTGAAAGAGATCACAACCAATACCAAGGAAATACAAATGATTTTAAAAACATATTATGAGCAGCTATATGTCAACAAATTAGACAATCTAGAAGAAATGAACGCATTTTTAGAAAACCACAAGTTACCACAACTGGAACAAGAAGAAATAGAAAACCTGAACAGGCCAATAACCAGGGAGGAAATTGAAGCGGGTGAGGGACTCACTCTGGGAAATGAATAAGAGGTAGTATAAGGGGAGGCAGGTGGGTGGTTGGGGTAACTGGATGATGGGCACTGAGGAGGGCACTGGATGAGATGAGCACTGGGTGTTTTCCTATATGTTGGCAAATCGAACTTCAATAAAAAAATAAAAATAAAATAAGAATAAGCAGTTCTCATCATTTTCTCTAAAGCTTTTTAATGGGGATTATAGAAGGAAAATCACCAACGATCAAGTGGGTTCTCTCTTTCTGCCTCTTATTAGTCACCCTCTCACTGAAGTTCTTGTGTATTGTCACCTCTGTGTGGTCCTCCTCAGGTTCCTCTTATACAGCAGGTTCTGGTGAACATCCCCTTTCGTTTTGTTTCTTCTGTGGTGCTCACACATACATTGATACTTTCAGAATGCTGCTTTATTACATTTTCAGAAAGAATAAACTGTAATAATGAAGAAACTCTTAACACAATCTTTTATAAGCTGAAACAAAAAGGAAACTTTAACAAATCTTCTGTTACAAGTATTGGTCATTTCCTTGCTATGATGTCTCAAACTAATGATCATTTCTACGTGGTAGATGCCATCTTATTACCTACTACACAAAAGCAGTATTACCAGATGGGGGAAGAGGGTGGGTGGGAAATGTTCTTGCTGTACAATTATTGGTTTGAAAGGCATGACCTCCCAGTGGTTTGCTGGCCATCTGTGATGATACACATAATGAAGTAGCTCACACTTCAAGTTAGTCCCAATGTCTTGCTTAGGGAAAAGTTACTTGACCCATTACAGCTCCCTGATCAATGCAATTTTCACTACATGACAACGTAATTACTGTGACACACCCAGTATAATTACAGGACTTGTTTTCTATGGATGCCATCATAACAGATTATTATTTTGATGCCTTGAAGCTGTGCAAAAAGCCAATTGAATTGTTTGAAGCTAACATACAATGTTGAAGGGCCATCTTATTGTGACTGTTTTTGTTTTATATACACAGACACATACATAAAGTTATATCTAACACACTATAAACTTCTTGAATACAGTATTTTGTAGCCACTTCATTTTGGACTTCCTGTTTTAGGTCCACAATATGGTCAATACATATTTGTTTACTGCTGGAAGAATAGCACCTAACCTCCTTTTGATTAACAAAGAATGCTCCATAGTCTGTGGTTTTTGGAAGTCTCTGAAAATATATAAGCTTACATAGTTCATCCAGTTCTTTCCAAGATGGATTGTTTGATTCACAAAGACTTTCTTCATTATTCATCTGTGTAGGCATCAACTATATTTTCTTTCATTTCTTCAAATTAACTTTTAAAAAAATAAGCTATGGTTAGTAGGGGAGCAGTTAATGTCATATTAGCCTGAGGAAACACCAATAGGAGACTGAAATATAATTATAGAGAAATTAATTTTGAAAAGTAGCATCTGAGAGCTACTGATTGTGGTAAATATTTTGGTAGATTCACATATTACCTTTGCCTTTATTTCTATTTGCCTTTGTATTGCCTTTTATGTTCTATTTGCCTTAATTCTATCAATCTGATTACTGCACATTTCAAGATACTTTTGTATTGGCATTCTCTCTTTGAAAATATTGTCTATCTGGAAAACTCTGTTCTCATGTATCATAATATAACATCCAGTGTAAAGAAAAAAAAAACTTTTCTTTAATGATTTTATTTAGAGCTGAAATCAGAGTTAGAAATAGAAAACAAATACTATAAAAGCATCAGATTAATTTTGAAATTAAATTTATAAAGTATTTAAGTGAAATATGTTCTAAAATCAAAAGGAAAAATATATCTGATTTTAGGAGCATATTATACAAGACTATCTTAATTACAATATCAGTTTAAGTAATAGACTGCTAAATCAAAAGGAACATGCAAAGGAGAATGGCCAAAGTAGGGAATTACTTTGAATATTAGCAATAAAATGTAATTACTAGCTCAAATGACACCAAATCCCACCCACCACTTCTGTCTACTTCAGTTCATCCTGTTTTTCTTTTTTTATTGCAGCTGGTCTTCCAGGAAAGATTAGCCACTAAAGCCTACTTTCCTTTGATTTACCATATATCACTCTTTGTTTGGCTCCTTTGGGAATCACCTTAACCATCCAGAGAGCCTATTGTAAAACCTCTTGTGATCCTTTGTTCTGAAGGATGATAAATAAAAGCTCATAGAAATGAGAGGCTGTTTTAGACGAGAGTCCCTGGGAATCTGCTTTGTCTGTGTTTCTGTCATGGAATTGAATTACTGGTACTTAAGCCAATATGAATGACAGTTTAAAACTGTTTGAGGAAGCCAAATGAAGAACTTTTGGATAAATAATTTCTCTTTCAGAGACAGGTAAGTTTTCTGTTGTTTCCACATACAAACTAATATTTAGCCCAAGAGAACATAGGATAAGTAGGTAAAGGAAGCTATGACTTAAGCTCAGACACAATATGAATGTAATAATTTTCACTCAATTTGCATAATAGAAGTATTCTAAAAACAATTTACACTCTTACTCCTAAAATACATATCACTTCTCTGTTAAAATGTTGAATGGCTCCCATCATTATTAAGCTTTGTCCAACTTACTTGCATGGTATTTAGGGATCTGGATCCTTTGTCTACTTGGGAAAACTATTCACTGGTCAGTGTGCAATTACAACTATACCTCATCTTGTATAATCTGTTCTGACTCCTCCAGAGAGAGGCCTTCCCTTCTATGTCATTCACCTTCCCTTCTATTTCATTCTGACAGTTTACTTATTATGATGGATTAAAAGTGTTTGCTTATGTATCTTTCTCTCCTGCTCAACTGGAAGCCCTTTGAAGGCAAGGTACTAAAGTCTTTGAATCTTTATACCAATGAATGCTTTTTTTTTTTTTTTAATTTATGATAGTCACAGAGAGAGAGAGAGAGAGAGAGAGAGAGAGAGAGAGAGGCAGAGAGAGAAGCAGGCTCCATGCACCGGGAGCCCGACGTGGGATTCGATCCCGGGTCTCCAGGATCGCGCCCTGGGCCAAAGGCAGGCGCCAAACCGCTGCGCCACCCAGGGATCCCCAATGAATGCTTTTTAAATTGAATTTTACTGCATTCCTTTCTGTTACTAATTAGTAAAGCTGGCTGTATCTATTATTCTATAGTGTAGATTAAATTTTTATGTTGGCTATATTATTTTTCTATCATCAAATTTAGGTCGCCTTGCTGTTCAAGCTCTGCTTTTTAATTTTTTGGTAAACTTCTTTGGAGCATACTCCATTTTTCTTCTACCTGTTGGCCTGAGTAAATAAGAACAAAATGCTTTTTTCATTGAATTCCACACAAAATCAGTGATTTCTGATTCTAAAATGAGTGGAAGCTCTGTGAAAATTAGTTAGATTTTTAATTTGGCAAAATAGGACTTCTTAGTTCAAAGAAGAAAACCTTTAAAAGACAGATTTGTAAGACTCCATGAACATCAAACAGGATGTAAAATATAATTTGATGACTCAGGTGCCAGTGAATCATAATTATGGAAACTACATTTCCCCTCAAAATCCATGGTCATGGACAGAAAAGGCAAGTTTAAATACACTTAGTTTTCCTCCACACACAACTTGAAATCATTAAAAAACATGTATTTTTCCCAAAGTGTCCCCTAATTAAGGGCTGCCCTTTGCGTAAAATATTTAGGACGGCTAGATCGTTGAGAGAAATTATTTCTCTAAATAGCTGTGCCTAGTGCTATTAATGTTAAATTCCATTATATCATTTGACCTTGGGAAAATGATAGTGGATCATATTTGAAATATTTAACGCTTATAAAACTTTACACAGCATAAAGATCTTGAAAATATTATACAACTTAGTTGTTTATTTCTTTGCCAAAACTAAATGCTAACCTAAACACAATAAAGCAAACATGCATAAACACACACACTCACCCTCTTCTCTGTATGTGTGGATATGGAAGAAAATGAAAGTTTTTGAGACCAATGATTTCTACCTTGAACCTGCACCATCTTCCAACACCTGGCCCTCCCAGCCAATTTGTTTTCTCATGTATCTATCCACGAACCTTATTTGTTCAATAAATTATCAAATACAGGGCCAGATTATTTGTTTCATAGGGAAGGTTAGAATTCCTTATTCTGTACATCAGTCTGATTGAATAATCATAATCTACCTAATTTGAAAAGCATATGACTAAATTGATCACTTTTATATCTTTATAAGGACAAATCATTTAAAATTTTGTCTATTCCATGAAATTTTAGCTATCTTTATTCTTAAACAATTATGTTTGACTAGAAAAATTTACTATCTGTTCTTTTAGCATTATGTAGGAATTTCATAGTTCTTACACAAACTGTCTCCTTGCTTGGAAAATATGTTATTTAGTTAACTATGTTGTTTGGATAAAATATATGTCAGAATTTCCTTTTAATTATTTTAAAGTATTTAGAAATATTCAGAAGTATTTATCTGAAAAGGTAGATTCATTCTAGAAGGTATTAAGTTTAAATATCAAAAGCTAATACAAAAAGTATAATGTTTTAAGTTTCTCTCTATGAATAGTCAAGAAGGGAAGTAATGTTAGAATGCATGCAGAGGGATCCCTGGGTGGCGCAACGGTTTGGCGCCTGCCTTTGGCCCAGGGCCCGATCCCGGAGACCCGGGATCGAATCCCACATCGGGCTCCCGGTGCATGGAGCCTGCTTCTCCCTCCGCCTGTGTCTCTCTCTCTCTCTCTGTGACTATCATAAATAAATAAAAATTAAAAAAAAAAAGGAATGCATGCAGAGCTATTTAATTCGATTTGTAAGAATTCTGATTTTATGAGTTACATTCAGAGAGGAGACCAGTATTGCAAAATTTTTCTTCTTTTAAATTGTAAAAAGGACACACACAAAAACAAACAAAAATGGCTTTATCTAAAGGCAGAATAGTTGATTGAATACTTAAGTCTGTCTTAATCTTAAAACTACATAATGAGTGCAGTGTTAGGTTTATTTGCTTACTTCTTAGATGTAATAAAAATTATATAATATTGTTTGTGGTCCATTGACCAGATCAATCAAAAAATACTTAGTGGAGGCCAATCATGAACCTAGAAACTAAATATACAGTAGTAAACCAAATAAATAAAATGTTTCCTCTCAAAGAGCTTATATTTATTTGTGGAAACAAAGACTTTGAACATAGATGGATGATGGATGGACGGATGAATAGATAGACATACAAATATTTAAACTGCTATGACAATAAGTAAAGGTATAAGAAATTGAAGTAGGAAATCTCTGGGGAGGAATGTAATTCTTTTTTATGGTGTGGCTAAAGAACCACTTTTGGCAAAGTGACATCCATGAGGTAGAGACTCAACGTTCCTTTCAAGGATTGTATTTGTGCTGAAAGAATAGCAAATACAAAGGCCTCAAGGTAGACGTGCTTGGAGTTTTCAAGAAACAGCAAAGAAATCAACGTGGCTGTGCAGGAAGATGGTTAGGAAGCATGGTTAAGGACATGTCAGAGACCACCTAGTGACAAATTCACCTTCAAGTCCAATATCTTTAGATCTTTCCACAGTACTCTTATGGCAGTGAGACCACAGATATGGCTCCTTTCATACTGGACTTATTGGAAAGAATTTTGCTTTTTACAAATTTGTGTGTTATGTTATAATGAATTGAAATGTCACAATGATTACTGTAATCTACTGGAAGGCAGGTTTAATATTCTATTCAGCACTGTAATACCAGAACCTATTAAAATAGTTTTCATTAGATGGTCAGTACACAACTTTTCTCAATGAATGAGTGAATAATTCAAACCCTTTCTTATAAGGAAACATGGTAAGAACACAGCCTGGGATTTAGACTGACAAGGTTCAAATACAATCTCTTTAGAGTTGTATTTTTCTGCATAACACAGAGATTACAATTAATATACTAAGTCTATAATAGCATAGTTTTCATTGATACCAAATTAGCATGCAGAACTCTACTCCTATCCAGTTCTGATCTTCATTTTTATGTTGGCAGCACAAACTATAATTTTATATATTGCATGCCCAATAATAGATTTATAATTATTTTAATGCACTTGTCTTTTAAATCATAGAAAATAAAAAGTGGAATTACAAATCAAAATTTCAATAACTACTGCACTTTTTTACCTATAAACTAATTTGAGCTAAGTTATATTCCTCACATGTAAGTTGATGCCTGGGAATAACTGTTAATATAGAATGAAAATTGAAGAACTATGATTTTTTTTTAAAAAAAAGATTTTATTTATTCATGAGAGACACACAGAGAGAGGCAAGAGACACAGGCAGAGGGATAAGCAGGCCCCATGCAGGGAGCCCGACGTGGGACTCGATCCTGGGACCCTATGATCATGACCTGAGCCAAAGGCAGACGCTCAACCACTGAGCCACCAGGCATCCTATATGCTATTTTTTAAATTAGTAACTTGTTATTATAATTGACAGTGTTTAAGTATGAGCAATAAAAACGTTTTCCAGGCTATTATACAATTAAAATTTTTGAACAGAAGTTTTTATGAGATTAAGTTTATAGTTGAAATAAAACAAAATTTTGTAATGGAAACAAACTAGTCATAGGATTTTTGATGGAAAGAAATACATCGATAACCCACGTGTATCTATTTTTTAGGAACTTTCAAGTGAATATTTCTGTCTTCTGTCATGTAAGTAAACCTTTTATCCAATAATGTTCATCAATTTAAAAATCCAAAAGGTTTTCATCACCTTATGAATTCTAGACCAAACAGCATTATGGTTATCTATATTTATAATAAATTTATATTTTGTAATGAATCTTGTGATGAGTACAGAGCATCTGAAATAGGTATGAATTGTTTATTTGCAATAAAGCAAAGCACTACTAAATCACAATGTAAGTAAAATACTTTTTATTCATGGTGGGAGTGGAGTTTCTCTGAGCCAGAATTAAATATCTCTTTATAATATATCCAAATTTAAAAGACATTTAGCACAGAGCTTAAATTTGAAAATACTTCAGCCAGTTACAGTAATCAAGCAAATTAGGGTTTTTCAAAGGATTGTGCCTTAGAAATTGCAGGTACCATGGGATCTTAGTGAACAAGTCAGGAACTGAATTCTATTTCTCCTTGGAACAGAATCTTTCTTCTAATCAGTCTGCTATATTAGAGCTGTGGCTCCATGTGGATTAAAAATAGATGAACAGCCTCTGCATCATGTTCCCTCGGAAGGTTTGTCTTTACTCTGAAGCCATTTTTCCAAATATCGTTTTAAATTATACCTGTCCATTTTCAAAGAAAAGGAATAAAAAACCTTGAGCACATTGCATTTTTCTGAATCTTGAGTTCCTATCATTTTTCCAATCTGGTATCTAACTGAATGTTACTAGTCTGAGATTGCTCCTGTCTTATTTTAAACCCAAAGTTCTATGTTTGCAAGATTTTTTTTCAGCTTCAAATTTTCACATTTACAGAGTGAATGCATGTGACCATAACTCCCTTTTAGAAATGCTGATTGGCAAAGGGTTACCAACAACAAAAGAGCTCATAAATATCCTGCCAATTATAAAAGATAGCAAAAATTTTCCTAAGTCAGTACAAGGAAGTCTAGATCAATGGATGTATTTTTGAGGGCTTGTGGAATTAGTACCACATTATGCTTTAAAGAAATCCTAGGAGCTTAGTTAACCAAATGGAGACTACTGGTATTATTACTGAAGATATAAGACATAAAATATGAAATTAAATTAGACACATTTGTTGAATATTAAATATACGTTAGGTAATTTGGATGCTACCTCCCTATCATAGAGGTGAGAAAAGCAAGCACAGTATATATTTACATTGTGTAATAATACCCAGCTTGTAAGTAGCAATTTTGATGTTTAAAATCTGCTTAAAACAAAACAAAACAAAACAAAAAAACCTCTCACTTGAGGATTTGAGAGCCTCTGCTCCAAATTATACTGCCTTCAAAGGCTAGAAAACCAGGACGCGTATACAAGCAATGTAATCTCATCTAAAAATTTAAATAAGAAAAATGCCAAAATAAGCCAAATATTTCATTATATCTGCAAACATTTGTTTTTAAAAATTCCAACCTACAGAGAAGTTGGAAGATAATCAAAATTAGCACCTATATAGCATATCAACTAGATTTATCGGGTATTAACCATTTTGCCACAATAGCTTTCTGCTACTTCCAAGCAGTATTTTGCTCAGAATCATTTCAAAGTAATTGTAGACATTATGAAACACAATCTCAAAATATCTCAGCATGTATATTCTCAAAGGTAGGATATTTTTCTACTTAAATAATAGTTTTTTTCATCACACAGAACTTTATTTTTGATTTCACAATGTCAAAAGAATTCTGAGACTTGGCAATAGCCAAAAGAGATTACTGAGCTTCCTTTGGGACTGATTGGTGCACTCCAGTTGGTAGTACGAATCGGTAAATTTTCTATCAGCTGATCTATTTTATACCACCTATGTGTTATAATGTAGGCTAACTTACAGATTTTTGTCTGTCCAGATGCATGTGAGTTCTGTCGATTGAAAAAGATAACCGTGCGTGACACCTCTGGCTTACTGCCCTCGTTTTGTATCTAACCCAGCAATGTGATCTTAATAATCTTTCATTAATTTGCCTGTAGAAAAATAGCTCCTCATATATTCTGTGGTCTAACTTTAAGAGCTTACTAGTTCCTCATTAATTGACAAGCTAGATAAAATCTTTGACATATATATGTTTATTTTATATTTATCATATTTTTAACTTCTTAAAAATTATACTTTAATAATCTTATCTAACATAATTCTATAACTCAAATGTCCGCAAGTGCTTCAAGAGTGTTCTTTATAGTTCTTTGTTTCATCATTTTGGTTAAGTATCTCGCATTATAATTATATGTGTCCCTCTAGTTTTCTTTCATGTAGAAGGACAATCCCTTTTTTGATTTTTTATGATATTGACCTTTTTTTCCCTTTTAAGTATGCAAGATAATTATGTTCTAAAATGTTCCACCAGAAAGATTTGTCTGAATGTTTAGTCATGATTAAATTCAGGTTAAGCAATTTTGGTAAGAATGCAATAAGTGATATTGTGCACCTCCTATTATATGAGACTCACATAATGAAATAGGCCTCTTTTTTTTTTTTTTTGAAAATGCCAAGTTTAATCATGTGCTTAAAATGATACCCAGGATTTCACTGGATAACCATAGGTGATGGATAAGTAGTAACTTGGTTAATGGGATTTCTCCATTGTAAAGTCACATTTTGTTGCACATACCAAGCTGTCTGTGGGGTATTATTTTGGGACTATGTAAAGATCCTATTCCCCAACAGTATTTAAGCCAGTGACTTTGCATGTTCTGATGATTCTTGCTTGGAGCAATTATTACACTGCTAGTAAATTATTTTATTTTAAAACATCAGTGCTTATGGGCAATAGAAATGGTTAATGGTTAAGGGAGCTCAGAATTGAAGTCAAGAGATAAATGCACAGATGTTCATATACATGCACATACCTTTCAAATTTCAAAGAATGGTGAACACTTGATTATAAACCTATTTTTAAAAATATAGATGGGTTAATAATGCGGGGGCTAATCCATAAATATAATTATAAGGCTTAATAAAGTTACATTTGATAAAGCTATCATCAGTTTCTAATGAAGCAGTGTGTGTGATCCTGAGTCTGATTTTCTCCATCTGCTATAACTGGAATAATACCTACTTCATCAGACTGTTTTGAGAATTGAGATACTACATGTAAAGCCTGGATCATATTTACTAACATGTAACAATGATTTTTAAATGTTATTTTTCTGCACTACAGTGTCCCACCTATCCTGTGATTTCATATATTTAATTTTTTTAAAATAACTAAGATAAAACAAAGGAATAGATGGAATAACATGTAGGCTGCTTTCAGATCTATCTTCCCTATGTACACTATTTCATTTGATGCATTTGCTTTCTATGGTGTATTCTGTTTCTTACCTTAAATCCTTTGTGCATTTTTTTAAAGGCCCACATAAAATCTTTTGATAACGTGACTTCCATTCTTAAAAAATTCATTTAGAGAAAATGTGGCAATGGCAACATTATCCATATGGTTACACATTCTGTGATGTCATAAATGTGGCCTATATAAACAGTAAATTCCTAACTGGAAGTCAGCAATAGGGAGAAAGAAATAGAAGAGTAGTGATTTCATGGGCACCTGGGTGCTCAGTCAGTTAAGTGTCCAAGTCTTAATTTCATCCCAGGACATGATCTCAGGGTCATGTGATTGAGCCCCATGTGGGGATCCATGCTCAGCAGGGAATCTGCTTAAGGTTTTCTCTCTCCCTCTGTCCCCCTTTATTTATTTATTTATAAATAAATAAATAAATAAATAAATAAATAAATAAATAAATAAATCTCTTTGAAAGGAGTAAAGATTTCAGGAGCAGGTATAGAAATTAAATAAATGAGAATTATTAAAATATTTCTTGTTTGTAAAAGGTGGTATTGGTATTTCCTTTGGAGGTTAGAAAAGCACTTTTTAAAAATTAATTCTTTATATTTGTTTTGAAAACAAAGTGCTCCATAATCAGAAATGGAAGTTTGCTCTGTGCACTGAAAATATAAGTGCAGTCACGTGTATGTGTGTGTGTGTGTGTGTGTGTGTGTGTTGAGAGAAAGCTGTATAACATCTTAATGAGGAATGCTGCTTTTAAATTTAAACAAGCTTCCTTAAACTTTTAATCATTCCTCTGTGGAGCACTATAGCCTGAGGAAGTGTCATTGCATAAAGTATCTCAACTATAGGTTTTGCTTCTGTTTATATTTTGAGTTAAAATGGAAGAAGTCATGGAAATACTTTAGGAACTTTAAAAATCCTTCATAGACAAATAAAAAGGCTTGCTTTTCAAATAACTCATCCAGCCTAATCTTTACACCACTTAGAGCACAACTACAAAGATTGCTCATCAGGAAAGGATAAAGGGAGTATGGTGATGTTTCTTTGTAAATGATCTAGCTCTTGTTTTATTTGCCTCTTACTTTGAACCATTTCTATATCAAAGTCATGTCTAGTAATGAAAGAGCTTTGGGGGGATTTCTGACTGACAGGTACCATTACTAATAAATTGCCTCAGAATGTAAAAATGTGACCCCTCAGGTGGTTCAACCACATTGTTTGCAAACTGTGACTAAGTATCAAATTCCAGCTTTTCTGCTAAGCACTCACCATGGAACAATACAGTTGTACTCTTTAGTGCTTTGGCACAGATTGTGTAGGTCATAATTAGGGATTCAGCTGGGGATGAATGGAGAAGAATGTGGTTGTGCAATTGGCTGTAACCAATCTGACCCTGCTTGATCCTTACTCCTTGAGAACCTGTGACCTCCCATAGTCTCTTGCATGATACATGTATGTGGTTAGCAATGCCTCCCCACCAACCTTTTCAACAGTAGGCTTTTCAAGCCATTACTTTGCTTTGTAGCCTTATCAGGGCATACATTTTGAGTGATCATGAATAGCATCTAGGAGTTCAAAGTTTACCCAGCACAATAAGAAAAGTCACAGTGGGTTTCTTAAGAAAGAAGCCAGAAAATGTTGTTGAACTTTATAGAAATTATGCATTTTAAAATAAGTACATATTTTAGTTAGGGAAGAACCACAAGAGAATGGCGAAATAGGGAGAGATATACAAGGTGCCTATTTTATAGAATCTATTAGAGTACTAGGATTCAAGTTAACAAATTTTCCCTTCCATCAAGATACCATTTACATGTGGTCCATGACCTTTTGTTGAATGAAAGAAAGAAGAAAAAGAACCTGAACCTAAAATACCGTCTTTCTTAATCCAGCTCTTTCTTATTTGCCTAAGAGAAAAAAAAATCAGAAAATTTCTCAATATCTATAGGAAAAAACTTACAATTTTTGAATGGAATTTTTACATATCCTTTAAAATATAAAAAGTTTAATGAATTTGAGCCCATTCACTTTTTCTACCTGTTTTAACAGTAGAATCAAGAATATATCATCATACACACATGTTGATATTTTAAGAAATACTGTTATGTTAGTAGCCTATTTTGTCAAGTGAGTTTAATACAAAAGACCAATTTGGCTGTACTTTGGAGGCGCCATAATGGAAATAACAGAACATAGAGTCAATGATTCATAGTAATTAGGGAGCAAGGGAAAACTAACATTTGTATTCCTGTAAGATAAATTATTTCTGACAATAAAATGTCTGATTACATCCCACTCAAGTTTATGCTCCAGTAACAGTGCTTTCTGCTTTATCCCTTAAATATGTTTAGTCTTTAAAATAGAGGCGCATAACCACAGTCACCTTACATCATAAAGACAACAACAACAATAGCAGGCTGCTACCATTTTTTCACCTATCCCAGAGATCAAGTATCACATAGGGAAGAAGTCTGTCCCTACACCTCTATTGATGTTTCTGAGATACAGTTAGCTTTTTCTCTTAAGCACACACTTAACACACAGACACACAAATGCACATGCATTCAAACATTTTTTTCATACCCTGACTTACTGCAAATCCATAACCTTCTCTTAAATCTTAAGATTTGGGAGCAATGAAAAGTTATACCTCTTCAAGAAAATCTAGGAGAAATTCCATCTAATAGTTGCCACTGTGTCAACATAAAGCTATTTTTTTTAGGTGCAGATATCCTGGGAAAATAGTGAAATGGCTTTTAAGAGACCAAGTGTGAAGAAACAAATACTTTTGAATGCTTTAAAGGCATGGGGTTAAATGCTCCCCCAAGCAATTTGCCATTTCCGTGTTAATTCAGTTTGTAGAAACATATAATTAGAAACTCTAATACCTGCATTTTTCTTCCCTTTATGAGAAAAACATGTGGTAGTGCACAGAGCAATGGATACACTGGGAAGGGAACCCTTTGTAGAGCGGCTTTATATCTCCTGCTGAAAAGCCACAACTACTATATTTCCAGCAGAAAACAAAGCAAAATAACACTTTATTCCTTTATTGGAAACTAGCACCCCTCCTTAAAACTAAAATTGGTGCTTTCATGTAGCATTAGTTATTTTCTTCTTTACAGGTGTTGAACAAAGTAGCCTGGGGAGTGTGCAATCTGGGCTGGGAATTAAATCCAGGTTGCTTGCTTAACAGTATAATACATAACCATATAGGTCCTGCTTGACATTAAAAGAATGCCTTTTATCTTGAAAATTATAAAAGAAAAATGCCCCCCTGATGAATAATCACAATCACTGCTTGTAAAAGAAAAAATATGGTATGTATAGTCATACATGTATATATACATATATATCCACAGATATATATACACACACATATATATTGTATAATATGTATATATATTAGCATATAAATATATGATTCATGTGAATTTATGTTTTCCTTTAGCAAAAAATTGATCATATAATACAAAAAGGTAACATTAGTTTTATTGTTGATTCTCGTGAAAGGCTAAAGAAATATTTAACAGCCTTGGAGTATTCATTTATTTTGGCTTTCCCAGGGGGGAAATTGTCTTTAAAATCAATTTATTATATAATTAATGTTATTCCCTAATGCAATCTCTATTATTCTTTCCAAACATAAAAAAGTGAAAAATTTCTGAGAGAAAAGTATAACATTTATATTCCTTTAATAATATTAAAACTCCTGTATCCTATGCCTCACAACTAAAGGATCTTGAGACCCAGTGCATGATTCTCTGAGAAAGAAAATTCTCACATAATTATAGTAGATTCTATCTAAATTAATTCATATCAAGATATCTGTTTCCACAAATTATATTCCGCTGTATAGTTTTTCTCACCTAGCTTATTTGGTCCAAGCATGTCAATGATTCAGAAAACACATTTGCTTTCTTCTTCTTGTTTGGGAACAGTTAAATCAAACACACACAAAAATAGATTTTTTTTTCTTCTAATTCAAGAAGAATTTAAATAATAAGTATTTTCTGCCCATGGGTAAGTAAATGAATTTTGGGGAAGAGAATACTCTTCTGACCATGACTTTCAAGTAAATGCAAAATTGAATGTTAATAATGTCAAAGTTACTATTCCCTCAAGTTTTGATTTAAAACGTTTGGACATGGGGCCCCGGGTGGGGCAGTCGGTCAAGTGTCTGACTCTTGGTTTCATCTCAGGTCCTGATTTCAAGGTCGGGAGATTGATCCCTGCATCAAACTCTGGGCTCAGCATGAAGTGTGCTTGAGATTCTCTCTCCCTCTCCCTCTGCCTTCCCACCCACGTACACTCTCTTTCCCTAAAAATAAATAAATAATTAATGAAAATAAAACCATTTGGACAGTTGTAAATGCCAGGGAGGTAATGTAAAATGGTCTGATGTGAAAGGTGCCCCTGAGATTTGTGTAGTGTGGCAGAGCTAGTGTGACGGAATGGAGAGGGATGCAGAGGTAAACTAATTCAGGGGACAGTCCTGCAACTGTGATCCCAGAGGTTCCAGTGAGGAACTGAGAAAAGAGGGTGATATACTTCAAACGTGCAGTACCTCTGAAATGGAGAGAAAACACTTTTCCAAGGAGTGAATAGTCCAATGTCATAGGCCACAGTGATATTAATTAGGAACAAAAGTGAGAAAAAGGTACCAGATTTATTTATGTGGAATGAAACAGCATAAACCCTTGTTATAGGTTCTGGAACGTTGCAGGCACATAATAAATGGTAGCTATTATTACTTTCAATAAGGCGGGATGGGGTGAAAGCCTTAAAAGACCGGACAGATAGGAAAGTGAGGAAGTAGCTGGATTAACCATGCTTGAAAGTTGGGAGACAGAAACTGAAAATGAATTACCAGTTGACATGTCTTTTGGTTATTTTGTTAGTTTGCTCATTTTCACTTTCCAAATAACTGGACTAGTCATTTGAAAAAGTAAATTGAATAAGACATGAGTCACCTAGCACAGTGCACACGCCTGCACAAATGCAAAGAGGAAATAATCTTTTTGTTTACCATATGTCATGCCCAGTTTCATAAACTTTGCATGGTTTATCTCAATTATCATGGGCTAAGTGCCACTCTCCCAGAAATAGCTTGTCATTCCAATATGTAGACTTAAATATAAGGAAACGAAACTCCATAAGGACTTTCTCAAAGTTCCTCCCCTAAAGGGTTTTGTCTGACTCCTCTCCATAGTGCCACATTATGTGTCAGAGGCACCTGTGACCATGGTACGTGTGAAATAAAAAGGAAAGAAATTGGGGATCCCTGGGTTGTGCAGCGGTTTGGCGCCTGCCTTTGGCCCAGGGCATGATCCTGGAGACCCGGGATCAAATCCCACGTCGGGCTCCCGGTGCATGGAGCCTGCTTCTCCCTCTGCCTGTGTCTCTGCCTCTCTCTCTCTCTCTCTCTCTCTGTGTGACTATCATAAATAAATAAAAAAATAAAAAAAAATTTAAAAAAAAGGAAAGAAATTCATGGAGAGTACTCTGGCAAAATTAGAGTAATTTCAGAAAAATGCTATAAGTTTCAATGCAAAATAAACTCTCAATAAATACTGAGCAGTTGACTAATACTTTTCACACACTTAATTTTTCTATATATTACACATTTAATTGGAACTAGACAATTGAAGTAACAAGGTAGATTATTATTGAAATTATAAGCATATAGGAGTGCTGTGGTTTTATATCATTTTTGGATATCTGATCTGATGTTTAATACGCCTTTATTACATTACAAAGTTGGCAGTGTAAATCAAGATTTTCAAATCTCAAACAATCACCATCATATTTTTGTGTTCTTTATTTCTTTTCTATTTTTGCAAAAGAATATATATGTCATATTGTCATTTATATAACTAACTGTATGCAGAAAAAGAGATCCCACACCTTTTAGTAACTTATGTTGGACAATGATACTGTCCATGACCAAAATATGCAACGGAGGCATGGTCAAAAAATTAACACATGCTGCTTGTTTATTAACTACTAGTGACCTGCTAAGAATTTATCCTTACTTCACACCTGGTGAGGTAAAAAATGCCTTGCTAAGGAAACAGAGGATTAAAGAGTGGATCACAGATAATCTCTCTAAGGTGAGAAAATAAAGAATATAAAGATATAAAAGAGAGAAATAAAACTTTTATTATTGTTGTTATTTTTTTAATGATTTCTTCTTACATGTCAAACCTTCAACCAGGAATGCTTTCCAGCTACACATACTTTAGCCTTCAGAAGTTTGCTTAATGAGAGTCAATTGGCAGGTTTATCTTTTTATGTTTTGTTCATTCTCCTGAAAGTTTTTTTTTTTTTCCACCTGCTTCTTGAAGGAAAGTAGTTCTAGGTATTGAATTTTAAGTTAAACAGTTGTTTTCTTTCCATATTGAAAATATTACAGTGACTCAAACTTCCTTTGTTGCTATTGAGATGCCAATCGATTGCCATTCCTTTTCAAAGGGTGTATCTTTTCTCTCTTGCCGTTTCTAATTTGTTTTCTGTCCTGGAGGTTCTATTACTATTTTTATATGATTATAATTACTGTCCTAGGATTATTAGACATTATATTGCTGTATCTATCTCAATTTTTTCATTAACCTTGTTTGTAATTTTTTACTCTTCTAGAATAAAAAGTTGGATATCTTTCATTTATGGATTCATATTTATAACTTCATAATTATATCTAAAATGCCATGATCATATTAATTTTTCTTTTTCTTTTTTTAAATTTTTCGTTTGAAATATTGCCTCTTACCTATTTTCCTTTTTAGTCTGGAATTTCAATTAGATATATATCAGCTTTCTTCAATTCATCCCCTTGTATCTCATACTAGTAGTTGATATTTTAATTCCTCTCTGATTACTTCATGAATATTTTCTTCAGTTTTATTTTCCAGTTCTTCCTTCCACCTGGATACACTGAATTTTTCACTTGACTTTTTCATTTCTAAACTTTGATAAGATTCTTTTTAAAATCTCCAAGGACATTATAAAGTCTCTTGACCCTCAAATTTTCAAACTTACTTTTTTCCTTGAAATGTATAAAATATGTCTATTTAAATGTTTGTCTTATATACCTAATGTATGGCATCTCTGCACATATACTCGGGCTAGTTTTCACTTGTGGTACATTGATCCCCTTGGCTTTTATCTGTGAATACAAGTTCTAAATTGAAATTAAGATTCTTTGGTGATGGTTTTGCATTCACCTCTGTCCATTGCTGGGGGATCCTCCCCCCCTCCGCCCCCCCCCCCGCCCCCGCACCAAACAAATTGTATAAAGTTGAGAAAATCTACATGAAGACCAAAGTATGGTTATGAATTCTCCAAGGACGTTTTGCCCCTTCACACGGTGCCGGTGCATAGGGAAGTCTCTTCGCTGCCCCTGTGCTGTGAGCGGCTGGCAGGTGCCCCCCGGGGAGCTGGGCCCTGGGAGCAGTGTCCACCCCGCGCTCCGCGCCACCGTCCCAAGGCTTCGGCCGGGATCTTGGGCGCCCGGACGGACGCTTAGAATCCCCCTGCACTTGGTGCATCTTTGTAAGGTTGAAAACTGGCTTTTAACTGCACCTAATTCCTAGGGTTCCACTTCTATTCTTTTTTGAGCCTCTTTAGATTTTTACACTTATTTTCACCAACAAAAGGCCTTTAAAAAGATACTTGTTACATTTTATATAGTTTTCATCTGATTTCAGCGAGAGATCCATTTGCAGTTTTGTCTGCTAATTGCTGTCAATAAGAATTATACCTGTGCTGTTTTCAAAACTCTGATCTTATGTGCCTTCTTTTATTATATGTGGATGTTGCTCTTCTATATATTAAAGCTATAGTTTTTAGTTTTTAGATTTTTTTAAATAATCTGAATTTTTTATTTTATTTTTTATTTTTTATGATAGTCACACACAGAGAGAGATAGAGAGAGGCAGAGACACAGGCAGAGGGAGAACCAGGCTCCATGCACCGGGAGCCCGACGTGGGACTCGATTCCGGGTCCCCAGGGTCACGCCCTGGGCCTAAGGCAGGGGCTAAATCGCTGCGCCACCCAGGGATCCCAGTTTTTAGATTTTTTTTATTGGTTGTTTCGGCCACCTGTCAGCTTTGGTACTGATTCTGAGCCGTTTGTTAGAACTGATGCAAAAGACAAATTAATGTTGATGTAGCATATTCATGAAGTCAGCTTCTAGAATTCTATAGATGACTGGGATCCTACAAATTATACCACAGAAATAACAACCCAGTTTTACCAGAATTATTCGTTAAAGATTAGCAAGTAATGCACAGAGTGGATTCCACATGAAAATATTTCTTGACAATCTAGAAATTCCTAATTTCTCAAATTGCATAAAAAGGTAAGACTGAGTTAATAATCTCTCAGTACTTAATCAGTTAAAAATGTCTTAAACTGTAAGGAACAAATACTTGACCAACATTGGCTACACAATATAACGTCATTTGTTTATTTAAAAAGATGTCTTGAAGTAGATTTCATGTCTCACGGATCATCCAGCAAGTAAATAATACTATAAACAAAACTATTTTCTGATTCTTAGTATGTTTTAGTATTAGTATTTTTCCTAATCATTCTTGTATTGCAGCGACAAATGGTTTCCATAGCTCAAGGAACTACATTTGCATGGCAGAAACAAAGGGCAAGGAGTGATACCAGCCAGTTATTTTCTTCTTCCCATTTCTTTTCAGCAAATTGACTTTCAAACAAGACCCCAGTAAAATTATTTTTAGGTTGCTTTGGCCAGACATGGGTCACATGATTATTTCTGGCTTCAAGAAAGTGTAGAAGAATGAGAATCTTTTGAGAGTTGATGAGGGGGAGCAAGTAGGGGATGCAATGTGGAACACAAACTCATGGTACCTATAATAGTTCCACCAATGGCTATTCAACATCCTTACCCATTTTACACATGGAAGAGATTCTCCTCCGTCACAAAGGAAACCACCCCAGGCTCATCCATTTATTACATATGGCTCTTTTCCTACGATACCTAAGTGATGTGCTTTAATCTCTGGCAGGTTAGCTATGACTACTTATGATCTAGAGATTCCGAGTAAAAGCAGAAGGCACTTGCCTTTAACACACACAATAGGGACACCTGGGTGGCTTAGCGGTCGGGCACCTGCCTTCAGCCCAGGTCATGATCCCGGGATCTGGGATCCAGTCCTGATAGGGCTCACTGAGAGGAGCCTGCTTCTCCCTCTGCCTGTCTCTCTCTCTCTCTCTCTCTCTCTGCGTCTCTCATGAATAAATAAATAAATCTTTAAAACACACAATAGACAATTGGGGAGAATAAATTCTATAACTTAATTTTTCATTTTAAATGTGAACAATTAGGGGGTGCCAGCCTGGCTCAGTTGGTAGAACATGTGACTCTCTTTTTTTTAAAGATTTTATTTATTTATTCATGAGACACACAGAGAGAGGCAGAGACACAGGCAGAGGGAGAAGGGGGTGACAGCCCCAATGTGGGACTCGACCCCAGGAACCTGGGATCACACCCTGAGCGGAAGGCAGATGCTCAACCACTGAGCCACCCAGGTGTCCCAAGCATGTGACTCCCGACCTTGGGGTCATGAGTTTGAGCCCAATGTTGGGCATAGAGATCCCTTAAAAAAATTATTAAATGTGAACAATTGGAAACACACATCAGTTGCTATTGAGATAATGTATCTTAGCCTGTTGGACCGTAAAGGCAGGAAATCCCATGGTGGCAGTGAGGTCAGCTTCCTGATTAGCCAATGGCTCGGTCCTCCTTTCTGTTTCAAAATCTTTAGTTCTATTACTGAGAGGAACTTTTCCTTTTGTTTTCCTTTCCATCCATATCTGAATTGTATGTTGGGGAAGACATGCCTCCTGGAGGAGCCACTGTGTAATCCTCATCTTCCTTCCCTTTGATGATAGTTTAGAGGCCCAGAGATTTCCACAGATGTTTCCAAGCCAGATTTATTATTTTATTAGTGGCACATTTCTCTCAGGTTTTAGTTCTAATCTATTTGCTTCTAATCAATTCCATACTCTGGAGCTACGGTCAGAATTAATTGTTGAAACATAATCTGGAAACTACGACACAGTTGGCATAGCCTGCAGTTGGGTTTCTACTAGAAGGTTTGTCTCCTTGACGAAAGGTACTGGGAAGAGTCTGAGGCACCTCCTTCCTGTCTCTCCCAATAAGAGATAGTTGTGCGTGCACGCTGGCACTTACACTGGCTTCATGTGGGCAAGCAGAACTTGGCTTTTCTAACCCTGCCACGCTCTAAATTATGAGGGTGAAACCTCAGGCCCGATTGTGCCTGGCTTCGAAGAGGAAGCACAGGCCAACCTTCTAAGTTTGAGCTTCTCATCCCACCAGCAGTTCAACCTCCGCTAGCACATTGTCTACATCCCAAAGTGGGCCAAACATCAATTTGAGAAAAAGTTGCACCAAGTCTTCACAAGAGTGTCTAAAAGTCAAGAGTATCTGAGAATCAGGTTTCAGGCTCTTCATCCCTCTACATGCACTACTACTTTTAGAGGCACAGACACCACTTTTGTGGCTCTATTTAAGATAAATATCGGCACCTTGATGGCTTAGAAACCTTAGATGATGCAATATCTCTGCATTAGAAGGTCTACTGAACTGTTCTCTTTGCTGCCAAGTGTGCTGAGTCAAGTAGCACCTCAGGGAGAAGAGGGAGAAAACAACCAGCAACCTGGATAACATTCCTACAAACGGTATTTGTGACCAGAAGGACCATTTTTTTATTTCCAGTAGTAAAGGAGTTCATACTCTAAACATCACTGAAACTGACCCAGGAATTGGTTCCCAGCTGTTACAATGATAATAATTCTTGAATACCACCAGCTTTTTTCAGTTAGCTCCATATATGAAAAATATCAAGGAAAAAATCTTGTACTGGGTACCTGGGTGGCTCAGTTGATTAAGCATTTGCCTTTGGCTCAGGGTGTGATTCCTGGGTCCTGGGATCAGAGTCCTACATCAGGCTTCCTGCTCAGTGGGGAGCCTGCCTCTCCATCTCCCTCTGCCTGCTGCTCCCCTGCTTGTGCTCTCTCTCTCTCTCTCTGCCAAATAAATAAATATATTTTTAAAGATTGTATTTATTTATTCATGAGAGACACACAGAGAGGCAGAGACACAGGCTGAGGGAGAAGCAGGCTCCCCGTGGGGAGCCCGATGTGGGACTCAATCCCAGGACCCCAGGATCATGCTCTGAGCCAAAGGCAGATGCTCAACTACTAAGCCACTCAGGCATCCTAAGATTTTTTTTTTTGATGTCTTGTACAGTCAGATGTATAGGAGGGTTCCCACCACAGTGGCACTGGAGCAGGAAAGATCTGTCCCAACTCTCAAGGTTACTTCAAGACAATCAGTGGCAGCACTTGCCTTATAAATGTGAAGTGTTGGGGCACCTGGGAGGCTCAGTGGTTGAGCATCTGTCTTGGGCCCAGGGCGTGATCCCAGGGGTCCTGGGATCGAGTCCTGCATCAGCCTCCCCACAGGGAACCTGCTTCTCCCTCTGCCTGTGTCTCTGCCTCTCTCTGTCTCTCATGAATAAATAAATAAAATCTTTAAAAAAAATAAATGTGAAGTGTCTCAGAAACACTATAATCTATTTAAGTATTATGTTTATTTATATTTTAGTTTATACAGATAATATTTGTGGCTGTTACTTTGGTGCAAAGTAATCCTGATAACCTGAGTTTAATATGTCAACATAGAGAATAGGATGAACAAAAGGGTTAGGAACTCACCTGTATCTTTTTAATCTTACCTTGCATAGGAAGTGTCCACTTACATAAATTATTGAGTGTCCTTGAATGTATTTCAAGTATTTTCTCTCTTTCTCTTTCCCTCTCTTTTGGCTTAAAAGTTTTTATAAGCCTACAGTTATACCAGTTCTGTTTAAAGCATCAACATTCCTTCATCCTGATCCCATACAAGTTTATTAATATTTTAAAAATATTGTTGTTGGCGTATGGCAACAGGAAAATAGGTGGAGTACAGTTTCATTTAAGCATGCATAATTTTTTTTCTTTACCATGATGATTTCTTTAAAGTTTCTAAGTAGAATTACTTACCTAAACAATGGATCTTATGTTATACACTAGAAGGGTATCTCCAATCTGAATTCAGCAGGTATGTTTAGGATCTCTGTACAGTTTTATTAAATTTGACATATTAATGTTGCCAAGACTTTGGAGATTTGTGAATTGTTTTCTTACCAGCCTGGGCTAGACTACTCAGAAGCCAGGTGTGCACCGTTGAGTTACACAATTGCATACTTGAAAATCAAAAGGGGGAAATGAAACCATAAAAGCTGCATAGACAGGAAAACCAAATGCACTCTCAGGGCGCATCATTACATACTTCAGACTAGCAAAATAGGCCTTGCTTCTGTAAACAGTGGATGGAGAAATCAGAGAGTACATTACACGGGCACATGCGGAGAGACACAGAGATTAGATTCACTTTAGCAATTTTCTACCAGAGTGGAACACTTCCAACATAACTGGAAAGTCAAAGCCAAAATAAGCTTTGATCCTCTTTTATCTAATCAAGAAAACGTCTTCAATATGTTTTTTCTTCACTTGATTTGGTGTCTGACAGATAGAAAGTAGCTTTCTTTGCAGAGAACTTCACCACCCATCTATCTTATCCCCACAACATGAAACATAGAATTGGGGCCCTGAAACTTACATCTTTCTCCTCATAATATCCCCTTTTTTGCAAAGTGTTCCTTATAAAATTGCCAAGAATTCATTCTTTTTTTTTTTTTTTTTAAGGATTTTATTTATTCATGAGAGACACACAGAGAGAAGCAGAGACACAGGCAGAGGGAGAAGCAGGCTCCCTGTGGGGAACCCAATGCGGGATTTGATCTCAGATCCTGGGATCACAGCCTGAGCTGAAGGCAGACGCCCAACCACTGAGCCACCCAGGTGCCCTGAATTGCTAAGAATTCTATGGTTGGGTTATCTGGAAATACGGGTAGGTATGTAAAATTAAGATATTGAAAATTAAGCCAGGGACACCTGGGTGGCTCAATTGTTTGAGCATCTGCTTTTGGCTAAAGTCCTGGGGTCAAGCCCTACATGGGACTCCCTGCTCAGTGGGGAGCCTGCTTCTCCCTCTCCCTCTCCCATACCCTCTTTGTGCTCTCTCTCTCTCTCTCTCTCTCAAATAAATAAATAGAATCTTAAAATTAAACCAAAACATTTTCTATTTAGTGATAGTTTTAAACATAATCAACAGTAAACTCAACCTTTGTCCTAAAAAACATAAAAGAAATGTTCTTAAAAACAGTACAGATTCAGAAGGAATTATCCTGTAATTCTTTTATTCTTCAAAAGGCATACAACAATTTCCACCCCTTTTTTAAAGGGAAGTATAGAAGCAGTAAGGTTATGGTTACTTAACTACCAACTTCCCTGAAAACATCTAAATCCAACAGCTTAAGAACCAGGTAAATGTTTTAGAAAAGCTTTTTAAGCTCAGGTTTCTTACAGGAGCTAAGAACCCACCTGTCAACTAAGAGGCTTTCCCAGAGACATTGAAATTCAAACGTTTTGAGATCAGGAAAAGTCTGTTCATTGTTTTTTTGGGGAGGGAGGGGTGGGGGGGAGGGGGGTTGTTGTCGTTGTTCTGGTTTAGAGGAAAGGTATATTGTACCACAAGAAAATCCCTTGTTTTTAAGTTCATATTTTAACATAGGAAATGAACTGCGTTCTATCTTCTATCTGTACTTACCATGATTCATTTAATGAGGTTGTTTCCATTGTGCACAGGTGGTAAACTGATCTCACATGGTTTTTATATTACATCCTAGAATAGCAAGCCCCGAAGAGCAACATCTAATGGCATCATTAAAATGATTGTAAACATGCCTGTTATGGCAGATGTGAGCTTTTTTCTGTTGTGATATACATTCAAATTGTTTGGTAAGATCAAACAAACGGAGAGTTTTAATATGTCAGGCGTGTCTACATTCTAGCAGGTTCTGTTTTTAAAGAGATCTGTTTCTTTAGAAGTCAAGACAGCTATAAAAGAGCCAGACTACAGATCAGATTCAAAGTCGAAGCTCATTTTCTCTGATTAGAGCAGAATTTGCTGTATCATTTGGTCAACAGTTTCCAATGAAAAGAGATCAAATAGAATAATATTGCAGGTATTGAAATGGTGGAGGCGAGTGTGTCTTAATTAACAGCATAGGCTTTGTCCAAGACAAATTAAAAACTTTTAGTCCTTAACTTTACTCTGTCCTTTTCCTGACCCTTGCACCTCTTCATCACCATCCTCTTCCTCCAGTTTATTAGTTTATTTAGAATAGTGTCACCTCACGTGTTCTCATTTTCAGGCCACTTAAAATTAATTCTAGGGAAGCTGGTTAGGTTTGAAGTTCTCAAGCAAAAACTTGGCTTTGTTTTTGTTTTTGTTTTTTTTCTAGCAGCAAAAGAATTAGACATCTCTGATAAGTTCCACTAATATGATTTCTTAATATTAGCAGAAACCTGTGGATTAAATGTCTATATTTATACATATACATATATCTATATATATATATTTGTATGGAAGTGGAAAAATCACAAATAGAGTGTTTCCCAATTAAAGCTAATAACCATCAAATTCTTCATACATATATGAAGTACATCTCTTATTTTATAAAAATTGTCTCATTTTACCTCTCTTGGCCCAAAATCACACAGCTAATAAATCAGGAGTGTCTAAACAAAACAAAACTAAACTAAAACCCATACTCTTAACCATTAGAATACACTGCCTGTTTTTCTTTCTTTGTCCACTTGAGATAGTGTTAGCTACAGAAACCTCTATTTTATTATTTATTTTTTAAAAGGTTTTATTTACTTATTTATTTGAGAGAGAGAGAGAGAGAGAGAGAGAGAGAGAGAGAGAGGGCACACGAGCAGGGGGAAAGGTAGAGGGAGAGGAAGAGAGAGAATCGCAGGCAGGATCCATGCCCAGCAGTGCAGAGGCCTGTGGAGGTTCTATCTCACAATCTTGAAATCATGACCTGAGCCAAAACCAAGAGTTGGACACTTAATCAACTGAGCCACGTAGGTGCCCCAGAAGCTTCAATTTTAAAGTAAGTAAATACAATGTTATTTCTCTAGAACAGGGTTAGAATGGTTTCCTCTCTTGTTGCACAGTCTGAAATTTCACCAATATTCCATTTTTTCTCAACATTTACTTGTACTCTTACATTTATTTGGAACCACAAGACTCTTTCAGAGAATAACATATGAGAAGATATATTATGCATCTCATTTCTGGGCTAAAATTGTGAAAATCTCAGGCATTATACTTCAGTATCTCTCTTCCTCTGTTGAGTCTTGTAGGCCTTGTATTGAGGACATAAAACATCGGAAGAGTGTGGATTACTGACTTGCTTCAAGGAGAGCAGACCCAGAGAATCACTCCAATATGTATTGGATTCAGAATAAATCAGAAATAAGCATTTGCTTTATTGAACACTGAGATGTAGGCATTGTTTGTTCCTATCTAATCTATCCTATGCATTGTGTCTGTCTCAGCTGGTGTTGGTTATTGTAGAAATTGGTACCAAAAGTAAGATGCTTCTAAAGAAACCTAGTTATCAACCCAGTGATTCAGTGATGGGTGAGCAGAGGGAGAACTGTTGAAAAATGGGGATTCCTTTCATGCAATAGCTCAACAGTGGCATAATGTGAGCCGCAGCAAATTTGTGACTATGGCTTGAAAGCATGGTGTTAATAATTTGTATGATTTGTTATTAACCCTATTTGCGAAGGCATAGTGAGAAATCAATGGGTGCAGAATAGAATTGGCTACTTTGCGTGCAGAAGTGAAAGAGGTAGCGAGACTCTCATACAGAGCCTTTCAGTGATGGTAAACCAATTACTTCATGATCCTAATAAGTGATGAGTTCCAAAGTCTTTATAGATACATGTCTGGTAATACATGTCCAAGTGATTAAACTGCCTCAAACAAAGAACAAGTTAAGAATGTGTCACTCAATAATTTGGTAAAATGACTGAAGACCAAGAACAGACTAAGAATGTGACTTTGCTCAGAAATTCAAACAGCTTCTGTGTAACCCTGTTAGATACAGAGAATGAATAATGGAATGAAAGAGTAGAAATATACAAGATAGGAAAGAGCAGGGTATGTTCCAGGTACCTGGAGAAGATTGGAATTAAAATCTATTGGGTATTTATAAGATCTACTGGTAAAGAAATTATGAGGTCCCTACCCCTCCCACCGCCAAATAAAAAGAGTTTTATAGACTTGAAATGACTCTAAGTTCCCAAAATTTAACAGGAAGCTGGCGGGGAAAGCTCCTCAGACTCCAGGTAGAGGATATTCCCCCAAACCCACCTCTGATGGGAATAAGTATAATGAGAAAGGCAAAGCATCCTTAAAGGTGAAGCTGGGAAAACAGGGGACTCTCTAGAGGCTCCCAGAAAGAATCTAAATCCCATGGAGGAACATTCCTCAATCCCCAGCCCCAGTTTAGGACCACCAACAATTCCTGTTCAAAGGGACCAAATATCTATGACTAGTGACTGCTGTGTAGCTTATGTTTCCTTAATGGTAACTATTCTGTTTCAGTTCTATCACTACATTACTATTATTATTTATTATCATTTATTATTGAGTGTCCATGTATGTGTATATATGTGTGCAAAGAGGCTCCCCTCACTTGTCGTTTTAGTTTGTAAGTTTCAATCACAAGTAGTGACGCCTGGACCTGATCCGGAGACTTGCATAGCAGCCAGTCTGGATTGGACCTGTGATTTATCTCGCTTGGCAAGCAGTTGAGTGCATTTCTTTCTAGATTAGTGGAAACAAATGATATTGGCTGACAAAGATGGCCCTTAAATAATATTCCCTACATATTTCAATATTCCTCTACATTTCCTTGCTCCAGAGGTTAGGCGGAGCCAAGAACTAGTCTTCATCAGTGAAAAGTGAATAGAAATGGCACATGTATTTTTCAAGGTAGGATACTTTGGCTTTGATTTTCTGATCTCTTTCTTTCCCTAACTTGGCAACAACAAAGTCTTGTGTCAAGATAATAGTCACTTGATTGAAGCAGCTGGATCTCTGAGTTGCTGCACGAAAGATAATGGCCTTGGGATGTTATGGGGATCCACAGGGCACTTGTGGGAATGAGAAATGAACTTTCGTTTGTTAGGCATCAGAGATTCTCTTTTTTTTTTTTTTCACACTGCCATGTACCCTCACCTTTCTTAACTAAACACAACTATTGTCACATTTAATATAAATTATGGAGAGACATATTGTTTTCTAGTTTCAGACTGAAAAAAGAGTTTAATATTTTTAACATATTTATATTTGTTCATTTTTATTTTTATATATCGTAATTATGAAATCAGTCTCTCTTCTCTTCTGTAGTCACGAAGCTAGAACTATTTTCTATGATTAGAATTCTGGAATATATAGACCTAAAATAAAATTTAACACTTAATAACAAATCAAAAATAGTATGAAACCTGCAGATGACAATTATCTTTCATTTCCCGATGTCACATAAAAGTGATCTCTGCCCTAACATCTTAGGAAAAATAAATGGAACGAGGAACCAATGAGTTATTTAAAGGACTCATTAACTTTCATATGACCCTATTTGTAATTGAGACAGTTGTGTCCTATAAGTACCCTCCAAGAAATGATTAATGAAGTTTCCAAACATTCTAAATTGACAGACAGAAGGGAATGAGCCTGTTCTTTGGCCAAACCTTTCTGAAGTCCAGGCAAAAAGATAATTTTAAATAATTCATGGTAGTGTCTAATACTAAGATTTTTAAAATGTTAGTGTTTCCTGAAGTTTAAAAAGTTGATAAACTAGGTAAATGAAGAGGTAAATTTATCAGAGTTTTCTCTCTAAATTGACCAAATTTAAAGCAGATTTAGGTATAAAATCTTTTACTCATAGTCGTAACTTTTCAATGAATGCACTGATAAGCACAGAAGAATTAACATACTAGGTACTTTCCCAGTGTTTTGCTCTATGTATTAGTTAAGACTTTAACCATAGTATAAAAGATTGAATGGCAATCTGTTGTGTTGATAACAGTGTAAGGCTCATTTGAATACATTATAATTAGGTCTCTTGTTAGATTAAGTAACAGGTCCTAAGAACTAGAATTATCTGCATCAGTGATTAAATTCTCCCTTTCAGTAGCTTAAGTTGGGTAGAGCTGTAATATTAGTGTTAAAAGCTAATTTAAAAAATATTAATATAGCAGTGTATATTTGGAAGTCAACTTTTTTTTTTTTCAAATGTACTGTACTTTGAAGGTTTTTGTGCAGGTAAAGATAACAGTTCTTATATTTTATCTTTATAACCAATAGTCCCCTTTTGAACTTTCCACCTAGTAAAGTATAAAAATTGGTTATACAGTGGAAATATTCAATTATATTTTATCCCACCTATTTAATATTTTCTAGCAGAGAAGTGCATTGACTTAACTAACATACTTGGGTTCATATTTTTTCAGTTTCTTAAGTATGTAATAATTTGAATTTTTCCAGTTCATTGTACAAATTAATAATTTTCTACATAAAACAAGGTTTTCCCTCCAGTTTTATTGAGAAATAATTAATATACATCGCTGTATAAGTTTAAGCTGTACTGAATGATGGCTTGATTTACATATATTGTAAAATGATTACCACAATGAGTTCAGTTAACATCCATCTTCTCATGTAGATACAAATTAAAGGAATAGATGAAATTAAAATTAGTACATTAAGTAGATAGTAGATAAAAGGATAGGTAGATTTAAAAAAAAGGAAAGAAAAGGGAAAGGAATCTCTCCTTATGATGAGAACTCTTAGGATTTAATCCATTAACAACTTTCCTGTGTACCATGCAACAGTGTTAGCTATAGCCATCATGTTGTACATTATAGCCCTAGAACTTATTTATTTTATAACTGAATGTTTGTAACTTTTGACCACTTTCCTCCAATTCCCTTTACTTCAACTCTCCTCCTCTGGTAACCATAAGTCTGATCTCTTTTTCTATGCACCTTTTTTTCTACATGTAAGCAAGATCATACAGTATATCTCTCTTTGACTTATTTGACTTAGCATAGTGCCTTCAGTGACCATTCATGTTGTTGCAAATGGTAGGATTTCCTATTGCTGAATAATATTTTTTTTGTGTGTATATATACCACAACTTTTTTGTATCCATTTATTTAAAGTGATGTAATCTTGATTATTCAAGTACTAGATAAACCTGGCCTGGGATGCCTGGGTGGCTCAGTGGCTGAACATCTGCCTTTGGCTCAGGATGTGATCCTAGGGTCCCGAGATCGAGTCCCACATTGGGCTCCCCACAGGGAGGCTGCTTCTTCCTCTGCCTATGTCTCTGTCTCTTTCTCTGCGTCTCTTATGAATAAATAAAATTTTTAAAATAAAACAAACCTGACCTTTTATCTGCATCTCCCCAATTCTTGTTTGTTTAGTAGATATACCTAAACAATTTCCTTAAAATATCAATTAAGTCTTGAACTTCTTATGAATTACCCAATTAGGGCAAAATTCCCTGACCAACATTTAAGACCTGACATTGAATAACCTGAAACTATCCAATCAACTGTATTTACAAATAAGATTCAAATTTTGACTTCTGCTTGTTAGGGATATCTTCTTATTCTTTTTTTTTTTTTAATTTTTATTTATTTATGATAGTCACACACACACACACAGAGAGAGAGAGAGGCAGAGACACAGGCAGAGGGAGAAGCAGGCTCCATGCACCGGGAGCCCGACGTGGGATTCAATCCCGGGTCTTCAGGATCACGCCCTGGGCCAAAGGCAGGCACCAAACCGCTGCGCCACCCAGGGATCCCCTATCTTCTTATTCTTTAAGAATTCAGGCTTGAACAAGAAAAAGAGGGGCCATCTTGGGCAGGGCTGGTTTTGCAGACCCCAAAATATAGGGCGATGAGCCCAAATGTAAGTTAGTAGAAGATCAAAGAGTAGAGTTGTGTCAAGCAGGTGTGACCAGAATAATAGGAAAGGATGGTAGATATGAAATTGAAAACTTTTAGTAATTTGTTGAACATGTAAGTTTTTGTGTGTTTTGAGGTCTAAATCAATGTGAGAGGGAGCTATCTGAATTAGATTGTTTTACTAAAGGTATTAATGCCCCTTCTTAAGGGGATCATGGATGACCAGAGTAACACAAGAGCTGTCTACCTATGCCCCTCCCCATAAATGGCTACCACAGAGATCACAGTGTATTATTACCTGGATGAAGTAGGGGGTTCCATGGTGGAATATTCTTAGGAAAATGGACTTAGGTTCTGTAGGTCATGACTGACTTGAAGAAAATCAGAAAATGATTAAAATTAAGATTTTTTTTCTCTCCATCCTGAGCATACAACTAATATCTACACTTAAATTAGAATCAGCCTCTGTTTATTGAGAAGTGCTTAGCCCAATGTAAAGTTTAAGGGGCAAAGCTTTAAGAAAACAAAATAAGAGCGATTATCCGATGTTATGCCCAGAATGTGGTAGGAAAATAGTGGCTCCTCAAAATGTCCACATCCTAATACTCAATACCTGTGAATATATTACCTTACTTGGCAAAAGAGATTTTGCTGATTTTATTAAGGTTATGAGTCCTGAGAGGGGAAGATCATCCTGGATCTAAGCCAATCTAATTACCTGAGTTCTTAAAAGCAGGGGACCCTTCCTGTAGGAAGAGATGTGGCCTTCCTGAGATGGCCACAGGAGAAGGATTCATTTCCCTGTTACTCATTCTGAAATGCCGGGCTCTATGCAAGAACCAGAGAGAAGCCTTTAGATTCCGGAAAAGTCAAGGTAATGGATTCTCCCCTAGGGTATCCAGCAAGGAACTTAGGCCTGCTGACCCAAGGTATCGGGCTTCTGACCTATAGAATGGTAAGATAATAAATTTGGGTTGTTTTCAGCTACTAAATTTTTAAAAAAAATTCTTCATGGCAGCAGTAGAAAACTAATACCCGTGCCGAATCCATTCCATTTTGCTGAATTTGTTGATGATCTCCATCAGAATGGTCTCACCCTTCCCCTGCCCATCCAAAGTGCAGTCATAAATTCAGAGCTTGGGAAAGCCTTCACCTTCTCTGGAGAGCCCTCTCCTGCTACTCTCTCTACCTTCCACTCTTGAACCACAGTATCTGGAGCCCGTACCGTACAGTACAACCCGGCATTGCCATCTGAAGATTTTGTCCCTTTCACTTTTGCCACCAGCCTAGATTGTAAACATACCACACATATGATTTAAGCTTATCCTTTTTGTGTGTGTTTTCCAAGTTCACCTGGAACAATGTTCTTTCTTTTTGTTGAAAGCTCAGGTGGAACAATAAAACTAAATTTCTCCAATCCCTTCATTTAAATTTACCGTGTCATTTTTATGGTATTTTGTGATAAAGCAAATAATTAAAATACACTGTAGAAGATCAGTTCCATTTCTTTGGAAAAGCATGTTGGACTCAGTGTTCTGAATTCACATAAAACTGGCCATGGGTTTTCTCATATTGCCTTATAGTTCATTAAAACAGTTTTTCCAAAGTCTAATATGCTAAACTCACTCTCACTCTGAAGCCATAAATTTCATTTACATTTTTAACATTTGAATCAAAATAACCACAAATTAGCTGCCAAACAAATCTAATTTATGTTGTTAGCAATGGTGTGTGAGTCATGGGGCCAGTGATTTTGCCTTACTTGTTACAAATTGTTTCTAATTGGAAAGTACTGTCAGCGGTAAAATATGAAGAGAAAAGCCACCAGTACTTTGAAGTTTATTGGTTACAAATATTGGATGGGTTTTCCCATATTAATTTTGATGAGCATGGCGCTTAGTTGTTTTTCTTTTTTCCCCCATGCTTCAGTTTTGTCACTTCATTCTAGTTATGGAATAAGCTGGTGATTGGGGGATATTTTTCAAAACCAGACCACTTCCTCAAGTAGAAGCTTTGTTCTTATAAATAGATACAATTATATTCATATGTTTGGTAGATGAATCCAGTGATGTGCGTGTTGAACAGAATCTCTCATGAGTAGTTTCCTCAATTCTGTGGAATTTCACTCTTGAATTTGATCAATGGAGACAATTCAATCTGAAAAATAATTTTTCATGATGACAATATTTTTCCCATAAACACACTTCATCTTGCATGCATGTACTTAATTGTGTCAGACAGGCTTTGGAGATGTTCACCGTGGAGTTATAAATTAACTCCATGAGTTATAACTAATCTCTTAACTGTCATAAAACTTAAAGTTTCCTCCAACTTATTAACATAGTAAAAATGCATGAAAATATGGTCATGGATTTTAATTTTCAGAATTCATAAGTATGAAGAAATTGAACAAATATAGGTCCATAGATAGTTTTTCCAATTGACATTTTGAGGTTTATGGGGTTTTTTAAGATTTTATTTTAAGAAAGAGTACAAGCTGGGGTGGGAGTGGGCAGAGGGAGAAAGAGAGAATCTCAAGTAGACTCCATGCTAAGCACAGAGCAGACTGGGAGGCTTGATCCCATGACCCTGATATCATGCCCTGAGCTGAAACCAAGTCGGATGCTCAACTGGCTGAGCCACGCAGGTGCCCCTACATTTTGAGTTTTTAAATAAGTATACTGTAAGTCATATAAAAATATATTTATGTCTAAATTAACTGCATATGCATTTTTCAGTTTCTTTGTAAGATGAAGAAACTGAAGATTGCTTTTGAGTATCAACAAAATTAGATTGTATATATCATAAACAACTCCATTTACCCAGAAATATTAGAAAAGTAGATTTTATTTGGCATTACCTGTGATGAAGTCTATCATCTGCTCTCATTACTGTGTCAGAAATTACCATCATTGGGGAGTTCCCAAGGAGGGAGACTCTCTTCTGGCTGTGGAGGAGGGCTTTGGGGTGGGTGGTCAGATGAGTGTAAGTTATATTCCCTAAGGAATCATTACCTATTATTGGTGACATGGCTATATTCAGGTAAATGCCTTTTGATCAATAGTAGCTGGAGGAGATTCCTCACTAAGAACACGAGACTCCTCCCAGTGGGACAAGAGCATTTGGCAAGTCACGGCTGTAGTTCAATTAGTTACCCACTTCGGATGGAAACTTTTCCTACTGTCCTGAGATGTCTTCACATGTCAAGAAGGTCTGTCTCTGAGGATGAATAGCAGAGACCAGGGCTAAAAATACCACACTGGGTTGAGAGGTAGTGCCCCAAAGTGCTCTGTACTGCTCTGATAATGAGAAAGTTTCATTGAATGGAAGCTGTCATTGCATATGGTTCCTAGAAGGATGGACAAATTATCATAGTGAACAATAGAACAATTGTCAAACCAAATGTCCTTAATAATGTTACTTTTCTCCTGAAATTGCCAATTTTAAAGTACCAGTCCGTGCTTCAAACATCGACATCTCTCCCCAAGGTCGCAGACAATGAGCTATAGTGTGCATGGTTCTGTCCTGTGCAAATGCTGTGAGAGTGGTCAGTCCAGCTATATCCACCTCACAAACAGCTCCCTGATTTCCCATATGCTGGCCATATGTACTCTCAAAACAATCCTACAAAATATACCAACTTGTCACATAACTAGATAAATACCTGTTACCAGCTCATAGGTCAATGATATTGTTGGGAGCTTGCATTTTTTATTCAATTTTTACATGTAAGTCTAGTACTTACAAATACATTTGAATTGGTTTTTTGTGATTTTTTTTTCTGATAATGACAGTTCTGAAGATTATTTTAGCCTAATTATAAAGAAATATAGATAAACAATAAAATAAGCTAAACGCCTATAAATCAGAGACAGTTCTAAACATTCTTTTATATGTGTATATACACGTGGACACACACACACACACATACACCATGTCCCACAGTCAGGACCATATTTAATGCTATTTTGTAATTTTCCTTTAACAACATATTAAAGGAAATATACATGTTGGCATTGGATATATATATGTATGTATATAAATATATAATATATACACACATACTACATATACATATACAGACAGCATTCATAAATATATATGCATTAATGCTGTATGTGGTTAATATGTACTCAATGGGTACATAGTGTTCATATTCTCTTTTTATTTGTTCATTTTTTAGAGAGGGAGAAAGAGCACATGCATGTGGTGGGGGGGAGGGGTGGAGAGAGAGGTAGAAAGAGAACCCTCAGCAGGCTCCATGCTTGGCACAGAGCCCCACACAGGACCAGTCTCACAACCCTGAGATCATGACTTGAGCCAAAATCAAGAGTTGGATGCTTGACCAACTGAGCCACCTAGGTGCCCCTATCATGATCATAGTCTATAATTTACTTAAATATTCATTTTTTGATAAATGTGTGCTTTCTATTTCCATGGTTAATAGCAGTGCTGCAGTGCATTTCCTGGTGTAAATGTCTTTGTACACATATTTATTGCTGTTCTTTGAATTCCTTGAAATGGAATGGTTGGGCAAAGGATGTACATATCAGGGATGCCTGGGGGGTTCAGCGGTTTAGCGCCTGCCTTCAGCTCTGGGCATGTCGAGGATCCCAGGATCCAGGATTGAGTCCATTGGAGATCCAATCTCATCTCATGTATATTTACAATAGTTACTATTTATTTATTTATTTATTTATTTATTTATTTATTTATCTATTTATTTATTTTCCTTTAAGATTTTATTTATTTATTCATGAGAGAGAGAGAGGCAGAGACACAGGCAGAGGGAGAAGCAGGCTCCCCATGGTGTTCCAATATTTACTTTTTAAAAGATAGTAAGGAAAATAAAAGGAAAATAAGGATCAACACCACAACATTCACAAAAGTAATCTAAACTTTCTTTATAAATAATAATGTCCATTTTTATTTGCTACATATTAGGCTAAGTATTGTATATGCATTACATGAACTATTAAATACTATTATTAATATTTTTCTTTTGGGGCACCTGGGTGGCTCAGTGGTTGAGCATCTACCTTTGGCTCAGGTCGTGAGCTTGGGGTCCTGGGATCGAGTCCTGCACCGAGTTCCCGACAGGGAGCCTGCTTCTCCCTCTACCTGTGTCTCTGGCTCTCTCTCTGTGTCTCTCATGAATAAATAAATAATAAAAAAGTTTTCTTTGCAATAAAATAAGTGAAGCTTGGAAACTTACTTTCCAAGGATAAGTAGCAAATGAGTGGCACATTTGGGCTTATATCTACAATTGTATGATTATAATTCTACTCTTTCTATCTCTCTCTCTCTCTCTCTCTTTTTATTGTGGCAAGAGAACTTAACATGATCTCTATCCTCCTAACAAATTTTAAGTGTATAAGTTATTGTTGACTATATGTGCAATGTTATAAAGCAGATCTGTAGAGCTTATTTATCTTACTTAATGGAAACTGTATGCCTATTGATTAATAACTCCCCATTTCTCCCTCCTATCAACCCCTGGTAACCATCATTCTAGCATTTGATTTTATGAGCAATTCTACTCTCTTAACCACCATGATATACTGTCTGCATTTGGAGATTCAGAAACAAATTTAGGTCCTGCCAGCACTTCAAAGGCATGATTCTGGAAATTAGTTTTACTGATAAATTACTTTGTAATGAAATATAAATTTAGGTCAGAGTAAATCTAGGTTGATCTTACATTATTTTTGAGCAAATAATCTGTTATTGAATTCCTTAATAAAAGGTTATTGGTCCTATTTGTTCCTTATAAAGATTGCAGACGTTCTCTGAGAGATATCTAGTTTAAAATAATATTCACATAATTATGTTGAAATTGGAATTTAGGCAGGCTTGTGAGAAACTAATTTCTGTACTTATTTGACAGACAATTCAATATGCGTTGAATAACTGTTATGGCATAATAAAGCACTGCAGATTCAGTGTCTTAAAACAACCATCAACTTGGTCAGCTGAGGTTTATTTAAAGTAAGCTTCTCTAGCTTTTGCAGGTTGCCTGGGGGTTATTACCATGGTCTAGGCTCAGTTGGGGCAACTTATCCAGGGCACTTCTGTTCCACGTATAGAAATCCTTCCGAGACTCATGGATTAACCCAGGCATCATCGTAGGGCAATGTCCGAAGCACCAGAGAGAAGAGAAAAACACATATGGTTTCCTACACTTGCAACTGGTACACTGTTGACTCTGCCTCATTGTATTGACCAAAGCAAACCTTATGACCAAACTCATAGCCAAAGGATGGAAATAAATCAGTCCACTTTTTGGGAAGAATTGCAAAGTCACATGGAAAACAAGCATGAGGATAAGAAGGGAGGGAGGAAGGGGGGCGACTCATGCAAACTATCACCAAAACAACTGCATTTCATTTGCAAATATATTCTACTTCCAAACTGAAATATTAGCCTGTATCCTTAACCACTGGGTCGTGGGATAGAATGGCTTCTGATTTCCTGAGGGAGGGAGGAGATGCTGCAGACTTCTGGTTTTGGTCAGGTGTTTTCTTCCCATGAAATGATATTGCTCATGCTCTTAAGAGAACCTCTTGTGCGTCTGTCTGGATTCAGTTTTCAGCACTGAAACCTCGCCGTGGGTGACTCATTCAGCCAGTCACCACTATATCCACCCACTCAACCTCATGCCTCAGCCTCCAAATCTGTGGCTGCGGTGTCACGTAAGCATGAAAACTGTAGAATCCAGAATTCTTATTCAGCTGGTGCCAAAAAAAAATCAAGTCTTCAAGTTGAAGAAGAACATTTGAGAGTAACCGTCTGTAAGAAAAATAGCTTGATTGCTGGGGAACCTAATCCTAAGGTGACTATGACTCCCTCACAGTGAGTTAAGCGGAAATTGGAGGAGGGAGTCACAGCCCAGAAGTCTGTCTGAAGATAGAAAGCCGGAAATGTCTAAAGCAGCTGAAGAGGTGAACATAGTTTGTCTAAAAAGATAAGGCAGCTGAACGGAGTAAGAAGACATGAGCCAAATTTACACTCATAAATAGTGGAAATAATCTCTGAGTATCCAATTTGGGAAGAAGTGAGGGAGTTAATAGGGATGTGAGTGGCTTGTGATGAGAGAACAAAGTGATTCCTGAAAGAGATCAGTAATGCTTGCAAGGAAGAGTTCCCTGGCCTGAGGAGAGAGGTGTTCTTTTTGTTTTGTTTGTTTTAACACCAATTTTCTAAGAATCTTCTGGGTTTGGTCTTGGTCAGTTCAAATCTAAGAAAATTTTTTGCTTGCTTGTTTGCTTGCTTGTTTTGCATTTCAGACTATTCTAAAACACAATGGGGTGGGGGGTGGCAGGAGCGCCTGGGTGGCTCAGCCAGTTAAGCATCTGACCCTTGATTTCAGCTCAGGTCATGATCTCAGGGTCCTGGGATCCAGCCCCGTGTGGAGCTTCATACTCAGCGTGGAGGCTGCTTGTCCCTTTCTCTCTGCTCCTCCTCTTCACCTCTCTCTCTCTCTCTCTCTCAAATAAATAAATAAAATTGTTAAAACACAATTGGGGCACTTGGCTGGCTTAGCAGGTGGAGCGTGCAGCTCTTGATATTGGGTTCCTGAGTTCTAGCCATAGAGATTACCTAAATAAATGAATAAATAAAAAGTAAAAACAACTTAAGTTTAAAAATAAATAAACAAAACACAGTCAATGGGACAATAATTGAAGTAACAAAGGGAAGTGGGAAGTATTCCCAGAGAAGAGGCCCTTTAGCATGTAAATGGGAGGAAACACTGTTTTAAGAGGGCACAGGACTCCAGTCTAAGTAAAACCCAAATAACTCATCCAATTTCACATGAAAATGTAAACTTTTGTTTTACAGAATTACTTTTAAAAAACAATCAAAGTATTCTGCATCAGGGTAGAAACTAACGATAATGACAAATTATGGATATTATTAATGCAACTTTAAATCCCATTTGTTCTAAATGTCTCATCTGTCTGCCTCTCCCATATTACCTACTGTCAATAAAAGTCTGAGATGTGTTACATATGGTCCAGTAGACACCTAGTAACATGCTGTCATACGGGTATATCTGATACTGTAAAAGGTGCTGAAGGAACAAGATAATAGAAGATGTATTACTGGAAAGAGGTTTTTACCAAAAAGTATTTATATGATCAGATGTGTGGTTCTCCTGTGAAAATGGCAAAAGTGGAATCCTTAAAATAGATGTTTCTGGGCACATATGCATCTCTGCATACATGTGTCTCTGTGCATATGCAGTGCATGTGTGCACATGTGCATATAACAAGACACAGCCACATGCACATACAACCTGTATGTACACATGTATACACACATATGGAGAGTGACATGTATGTCATCTATCCACACATCACTCCTGTACAGATGTGTGTATGTGTTATGCATGTATCATCTATACCCGTTCTCTATGTGGTAGGTAGTGCCATCCATTGCTGTTGTCATGGAGAAGCCCGAGGCCCTGGGGAACCCTACCTCAGCCTGGAAGTATTCTGTATTAGTTTGTGGTTTATGGAGTCAACTTCGTATGCCCCCTCATTTTTTGTTGCCAAAGAAATGTCATGTCTTACAATTTCATCTCTATGAATTTCAGTTTCCTCTTCTATAAAATGGAAATGCAAGTACATATTGTAAAAGTAATTTTCAGATATAAATAAAATCATATATATTAGAATGAGCCAATGTTTATAATTACAAATTGAAATGGAGAATTGACAAAATAAGGGAACTGGGGTTGACTCATTGCTAAAATAGTAGTTCAGCAGAGCAACCAAGTTGGTTGGTACATTTTACATGTTTTAAATTGTTTTTAAAGCCTAGCTGTTTGAAATTTGGTAGAGATTATAAGTCGTCTATAATTTCCATAGATATTTCATATTTTATTTAAGGAGGTATCTGTTAAACTGTGTAATGATGGAGGGAAACCTATGTGTTAGCACATGTATATGTTACATTCCTGGTTCTCCAATGAGACTCTGTAGCTACGAAGCATGCAGACCATGATGTGGAAATGAAGTAGATGAATTGTGGTGCTCATATAGACCACACTCAATCCTCATACTTTCTTAAACACAATTTTCACCATTTCAGGCTCATTCTCAAAACTTGCAATGATTTCCTTTGCCTGCAGGGTAAATTACTAACTAGTTCTTTAGATTGCCCTTGCAGGTTCTCAAGAGTCTGGCCACAACTCACCTTTCTGATGTGATCTCCCACTTCTGTCCAATAAGATTCTGTGCTTCAGTCCAACTGGCCTATGTATGCCCCCCATGATTCTACAGTCAGCATCTCATCTTTACTTTTGCAGGTGTTTTCCTACCTGGAATGTAGACCAAAGATCATACATCCTAGTTCCTTAAATAACAGGTCTAGCCTCTAAAGGATGGCATTTAGGGATCATCCTGGCCCACGATTATCCAACTGTCATCTGAAAGAGTAATATCCATATTGCTAAATTTTGCTAGTAGAAAATTATTAATTTACTAATTAGTAACAAAACTTGATATCATTTTCTGTTAGTAAAGATAGAATTAATTGACTAAGATAATAACTGTTATAAAAAGGACTGTGAGATTGATGAGCTGTAAATTTCTCTAAAGTAGTATTTGCTGAGGTTGTTACTCTTTTACCACACATGTATGTATTCACAACTTTTTACCACATATGCATGTACTCACAACTTATGGAAAATGGAAAATAGTGTTAGAAGACTAGTAAAACATCATCACTTGAAGAATATAGTATTATAATTTCTTATAAACACAAGTGCCACATCTGAATAACAGGAGCTCGGCCAAAAAAAGAGGAAAAAAATTGCTTCTGAATGAGTTACAGTTGGTACTGACCTATAACTGGGTAGCTCTTCCATACAAATGTAACGTACCGTTTCTCAACACTCCAGCCTCTCATCCTCTGTCCAGTAGCCATCATCTCGTACCTTGCCTGGACTCACTGCTTTCACTTTTGTCTTTACACTGGAGTTTCCTCACAGCAACCAGAAGAAGTCTTTTAAATATCAATATGATAATTTAATTTCATTACCAAACACTCGAGTGGCACTCTTCCATAGCTTAAAATACAATCTCGACTCCTTACTTAACGACCTTCCTGTTGCCTCAGGATGCCTCTGACCACTCCGCCTGCCCTTCATTCCACCTGAATAAGGCCAGCTTCCTCCCTGCTCCTGGGACGTGAAGGGAATGTTCCATTACAGATATCAACACTTCTCATTCCTCCCTCTCATCTCACATCCCACATCCTTAGAGAAGCCTTCCCTGACCAGCCTAAAGGAAATTGTCCCCATCATTCAATATCTACTCACACTGCTTTGTCATTATGACACTTAGGACAACCTAAAACACTGTATTTATTTGGTCATTTGTTTATTGTCTGTTGCCACTTGAAACAATGATGTATTTGTGAGTGTAGAGTCTTTGTTTTGTTCGCCATTTTATTCACAGCATCTGGATTACTATCTGGCATATACTATAAATTCAATTAATCTATTTTGAAAAAAAGAATTAGTATTTCAAATACCTAGGTTAGAAATAGAAACATGTCTTCCCTAGTTTGCAGAATTAGGGTGCTAAATATGGTATTTCATAAAAAGACTGCCTGATATAAGCATCCAGAGACGAGGCTTTTCTTTTGTCCTACATCTGCAGCTTCTTTGTAAGTCTCATAAACACTGTGCATCTCAGTGTCTGCTCATGAAACAATGACAAATATTGCTTGCCTTTGTTCTTATCATTTGGTGTCATGAAGCTGATGAACAAAGTACTCTCAATATCAAAAGTTATTTTCAACAACACATTATTAATTTCTGGGCCTGACTAAAAATGATTCTTCTACTTTATTCGAAAGAAAGATAATAATGTACATTTGGTTTAAAAAATCCCCTAAAATAAGTCTATATGGAACACAGGATATTAAAATGCATTCTTCTTTAAAAAGTTCCCAGACATACTAAACTTGTAAAATGTCTGGCTCTGAGTTGGTTTGAGGTTTTTGCTTGGACTCCAAATATAGGTTTGTGTATTTTATATGTCCATCTCTATAATTATTGATTTCCATTGGGATATAGTTTTGGCAAAGTGGGTTTATTGTTTTCAGTGAGAACAACAATACTATAATTCTAACTGTGATAAATTAACATTGTATTCTGATGATAACTTCAGTTTCAGGGCTGAATACATACTTGAAGGAAAATCTAAAGATACATTATTGAGATAAAATGCACTCACTTTGCAGACACAAATACAGAGAGAAAAGGATGGAAAGAAGAAACACACACAAACACATATACACACATACACTATATAATAACTGAGGTAAGAGCAATATAAAACAACAATAACAAAAAAGCAAACAAGCAAAACTGAACGCTTTGCCTAAATATTTAACAGTTTCTAAACAATACCCTAAGTAACACTTATTCATAGTAGCAAGTATTTCTTTTATAATCATTTGGCCACATCTCTGAGAAAAGATTGGATTCAAAGCTTTGAGAAAATAAAAAAAATCTCCCAATATAAAATCCATGGATTTTTATTTTGTAAAAAGATTGCGAAAGCATCATGTTACTTTGAGATGCTGCCAAAAACAAACAAAACCCATAAAATTAATAAATACACATACAAATTCTGACCTACTGATGTGATATTTTAAGTGTTCCAAAAAATAACTGTCTTGGTTTTAAAACAATTTTTGTCTTCCTAACCCTCATCACAAAGATAAATAAACATGATTTTAATCACAATTCATCTACAGAAGACAATGATTTAATTCCATAAGTAAGTTTAACATATAAGTCACCTTCTAATGAGTTGTAAATAAAAAAAAACCAAAAAACGGTTGTATAAAAAAAAAAGGAAACATATTGGGTTCTGGTCAGAAACTCACAGTTTTGCTGAGCAAAATTCACTAAAAATGCCATGAATAAACTTTCATTTTTTCCCTGAAGTTGTAAAGAAAACTAGACTTTTTGAGGTTTATACTATATTTAAAAATATTTTGGATTGTTAGCTATAAGTAACCTTAAATATTTTACCATGTGTTTAATTTTTCACAGCACCTATAGCATTACATGGTGCCTACTTATTTACTGAACTAAACCATAATGTCCATAAGAGCATTAATCTGCTTTAGTTATGCTTTTATTTTCAGGACTTTCCATAGAATATGTGTAAAATTACCACATGTTTCTTGAACATGTTACTACGAAGGTACAGCATTTTACAAACCTGATTTCTTACAGATCCCTTGAAACAAACACAGATTGTTGATTTGACTAAAGAAAATTGAATGGCTCCCCAAAGAATTAAGTCCCGTCTCTTTAACCTCATCTCTTCTTTCATTCTTGGATTTCAACCTACATTTCCGACCTGACTTCTTTCTACCTTTTTATAGGTACATCTACTCATTTTCCAAGTATCTTTTGCTTTCCCAACTATGTGTTTCCATTACACTTTTCCTGTCTGGATGCTGTTTTTCTTCTATAGGTCTTATCAGAAAGCTTAGACTCTTGTGTAACCTTAATTCAAATCAAGTCTTCTCTCTCTGAAGTAACTGCAATAGCTGGAGATAGCTAGACTAGATCACCATCTTTTTGGAGCATCTATAGCAAATCTGCCTTTAGAATGTCCACAGAAATTTTTAGCAAAACTATTGTTTCACAGTTATATGAGAAGAAGGTGTGTTTGATTTATGCACATAACTTAGGTCTTTAAGTATATTTTAGAATTCTCAAAGATATAGACACACATTATATAGATTATTTTGGAGAGTTTAAAGGTTTAGTTTAAGAACATTTCTTTTTATTTTTTTATTTTTATTTTTTTAAAGATTTATTTATTCATGAGAGACACAGAGAAAGAGAGAGAAAGAGGCAGAGACACAAGGCAGAGGGAGAAGCAGGCTGCATGCAGGGAGCCTGATGTGGGACTCGATCCCAGGTCTCCAGGATTATGACCTAAGCCAAAGGCGGACGCTCAACCACTGAGCTACCCAGGTGTCCCAAGAACACTTCTTTTTAAAACAATTCTACATAACCCAAAATAAAACAACTAGCATTTATTGGCCTTTTCCTTAGTTGGAAAATTAAAAAAAATAGGCTTAATTATGAATATACCACCATAACTGATCATTTTGCACCTGATCTATACATTGATGTATTATTAGAAAATATCTTTTACCTACAGTCCACCCCCAGTTCCTAGAAGCATTCTCCTGTCAATGGATTTATATATCCTGTGTAGACAAGGTCTGAAGAAGAAGAAAATGAGAGCAGGGTTAGTAGATTAATGGACGTATTTCATAGTTAGTGTCAAGACCTCTGACATACTACTTAAGCTCTCAGGATCTCAATTTCTCAAAAACTAAACTTGGAAGGAGATGCGCCTACTCTATATGTTTTGTGGGAGGTTTTGTTAGTTTTATTTTATTAATAAATGATTTATATGTAAATTGTTTAGAGTATCAGCCTGCTAAGAACTGTAAGTTTCTGCCATCATTAATTGAGTACACGATGAAAAATCCCACGTAACCAAATAAATGAACTTTTAACATTTTTTTATGGGTAGTTTTGGTTAATAGTTTACCTGCTGGTATGCCTTTTGTCTTAAAACCTAGAAAATGACACGTGGATTTGTATTGAACAGAAAGGCCTTTTCTCAGTTGTTGTTTATGGGTGAACTGAGTGAATCTCTTGAGGGAGCCTGAAGTAATTCTGCGTTGGAGTGCTCATTTATTGAGGCAAAAAGAATATGTGCTCCCTGTTCTTGCTTCACTGGGCATGAAGCATGGTTGTAACCTACAGAGTCATACAAGGTGAAGTGAGAATTGGACATCAAGGAAGCATTTTTCACTACGCTAATTTTTTCAGAAACGTAATGATTAATAAAGAGAAATTTGCTGTATTAGTAAATAAATGTTGACCATGTCATCATAATTTACTATATTAATATCATACTTTTGTGCCACTTAATATCATCAATTAATATCATACAGCTGTTTAGCACCTGTGTTTCTCCACTTGATTGTCAGATTTATGAGGATGATATATTTTTGCTTTACTCAAAACTATGTTCTATGGGCTTACTTCAGGTTTGTGGTGTCTATGAGGTTCTTAATTCTATAATGAGGGAGATTTTCATTAGTAGAGCACAACAGTGTACTACTCTGGCTTCTTGTTAAATTTGATCATAGCATACAGTGAAATCAATAATTAAGGGATATGTAGGTCTTTGATACATAATAAGGGCAATAATCTTTGAATTTTTTTCAAATAAAGATTTGTCTGTGATGGCTTCAATGCAAGCTTTCAAAAGGGAGTGGAAAAGCCTTCATATTTTTTCCCCTAGTGGATATAATATTCAAATGAATTAGTTGAACAGTAATATCCCTAATTGCTAGTTTAAATTTTTATAACCATGTTCTGTAGCCATGTTATAATTATTCAGATGTTAATTTATATAAATATAATTTAAGTGCTGTAATTTTATTTTATCCAAGATAAAATATTTCAAATATGAGCTAAAATAATGATACTGACCATAGATTTAATATCTTAGAAATACTTATTATACCCTTACAGAAATTACCTTATGTTGTCTATATGGATCTCACTATCAGAGCAGTATCCGGTTCTGTTTATAAAAAATATATATATGTAAAATATTTAATTCATCTAGGAAAATTTTCAGAGTGATTCTGAAGTTATTTCCAAAGGGAAAAATATAGAAAATGTGAATATAATCAATAATAAGGGATAACTGGAAGTCACCTTTGAAGTATAGTCCATAATATGACTAGACTAAGCGTATCAGTGAACAAGTATCAGAGTATGAGGCATAGTCAGCTGTAGTTTGGAAAGAAAAGTCTTTGCAAAAGTGAGGGACTGTTTTTGGGAATACTTTTTGGAAATTAAAAGATAAAAGTTTGAAGCCCAGATTCACCACTTAAGTTCTGGGACTTGAACCAAATTACTTAAATTCTTTCCATCACTTTTTCAAGTAGAAAACTGGCATAATTGTAATAAATGCAGAGAATACAACCCCAGTGTTCTCAGACTTAGACTGTTCTGAACCATAAAGGCACCAAAGGAATAATCTTTTTCTGGTTCCAGACCTTAAATATGTATGGGATTCCTTTCCAAGCATGAGCGTTTCAAGAAACTGGGTAAAAGAGAAATCTCTCCAGCTTACGGGCTAAAGGGGCCCGGGGTTCCTAGTCGCCTTTCTTGTCATGTCTTTCATTTTCCTGTGGCACAAACTCTACCCAGACACTCCTCAGTTCTCACTGCAGAGTTGAGCTTACTCTCACCTCTATCTACTCCTAATTGTTATTATTTGCCTTTTTTTTTTTTTTAATTTATTTTGTAGTGTCCTAACTAGGAGGTAATGGTAAGGCCAGATCTTACTGCTGGCCTATAGGAGTAGAGTTAGTGCATAGCACAGCTCTGATCAAGAATTGTCATTCTACTTGGTGAAGGCTTTCTGTGTTTTTAACATTTTAATTGCCCTCATTCTTGTGGTTAAAAGAATGCAAACAATTCCACAATTCTACCTCTTTTTTTTCCCCCTTGTTCTGTGTTGTTTTGTTTTTTATTCCTCCCTCCTCAATGTCTGTGTCCTCAGGGCCTGCCTGACCTGAAACTTTTATTCAGAATTTACCTCCTTCAGTTCCAGAAGTTACTCTTGATTATTTTTTTCCTTCTTTTCTATATCAAATTTTGCCTCTGATCCATAATTATTACTCAAAAACAAAGCAAAAAACAGCATAGTAATGATTAAAGGCAAATGATTAAAATACTAGAAACAAGAATAAATGTAGCTTAAATCTAAAATGGTGATGGATTGCTAAGCTTAAATGACAAGTAGATATTGTAAAGAAAGAGTTAATACTTGATAACACAAAATTAAAAGTTTTCATTTGAAAAAATGTTTTAAATATTTGTATATTTCCTCTGTTTGGCCAATGTTGATGTGCAAACTAAAAATTACCAGTGTTTTTAGGGGAATATGGCAAAGGATTATGTTAACATATAAAACTTAATGATTTCAGAAACTTATTACATTTTTAAAAGATTACCGAGGACACTAAAAGGTTTTATTTATCTCTATCAATATAGACTGTAATAGAAATTAAAACAAAGACATTGAAAAATATGTGTCCATAAGTTTTTCCAAAATTATAATCATCTAACCACGCTAACACAAATACATATCTTAAAGAAAAATATTTCTAAAACAAATTAGTGAGAATATAGCATTGTTTTGTATTTTTGTACATTTCTTTAATATCTGACTTTTCAGCTGCGTTCTCCTATCTGCATCTTTATTCATCCTGTAGTGACAGCACCGGTCCGTAGTCTCTGGAGGACTACACTGCATGCTCAACAGAAAATCGGAGTGTAAGAGGCAGATTATACCTTCATGTTATTTTAAAAGTAGTGTTAACCTTGCAGAGCCCCGTGAAAGTTCTTGAGGGTCACATTCTGTAGGTCTGTACGTCTGTAGATGGCCCTCTAGGAACCATTGTCCTCAACCAATCAGGGCCATACCAGGAGTTGGGATCAGTGTCACAAGGGCAGCATGGTTCCTGTCTGATTACGCAGGACTGGAGTAGGTCTGAGAGCAGCAGTCAACAGTTCTCCCAACTATAAAGTTTATTGTTATATAGCCATTCAAATTAGGTTAATTACATTAAATGGAAACATTATAAAATTGAATATAAAAGGATACAAAATTATATGTTTAATGTGATCAAATACCTACAGACACTTTTTAAAAATTACTGGAAGTTAGTTCTAAATAAAGCTGTTAATTTAAAAAAAAATTTTTTTTTTTTGTTGAGCACTGGGGAAAAACTGAAAGAAAATGCTCCTCGGAATGCTCAGTGATTGCCTTTGGGATGTGGTTGCGTATTTCCAAATGTCCAAGAGTGCAAAGAGTAAGAATCCAGTCTCCATCTCCTGGGCTATTGTGGAATCTGAGGCCCCTGAACTGTTTTCTCTCAGGGTTCCTGTTTCTCTCACTTAATGAATCAATTCTTTGTTGGTTAGAATTAGGTCCAGAGTAGTCATTTCCCAAATAATTCATTTCCTTTATCTTTGATGGATGGAATTTTCAATAAGGTGTGTCAGGAACTCGTCAGATGATGTGATTTTGCTGAAAGAGAATTTCAGCAGATGTCTGTAGATGGGCTCTTCCGCTGCTACTTTGGCTTCTGAGGCAGCTGGGTGATCTGGGGCAGGTCACGTCACCCATTGCTTCCCTCCAGCTGTTGCTCAGTGGGTCACTCCCACACTGCCGTTTGGTTTGTCATCCCGTTTTCTTGTCATCTCTTGGATGTGCAGCCTGTTTCCGCACCTTTCCCTTGCGTGGGGCAGGGCCTGCAAGGGCCCCCCCGCTCCGGGCCTGGGCTTCAGAGCCCTGCTCCCCTGGCCTCCGCAGCATGCTCTGCACACAGGCTGCTGGCTTCTGGGCAGACACACAGGAAGCAGATCTGTGCACATATAGTAAGTTTGAATAACAGATTTAATTTGATTTTTCACAGAAGTCTCAGGATATTCTTAATTGTTATCGTCTTAACGCGTGTTTGAGTACTGCCGAGTTAGTTTGCTCATCTCAGCCAGCTTTCTTTTATGCTAGTTTCTTTCAGTTAATCCACTTTCTTGTACTTGGACAATCTATGTTTGCTGTTTGAACTGGATTTTTATCTCTCTTATCTCACATTTTTGTGTACATCCCTAACCTCAAAAAATGCATAAGTATATTAAATATAGTTGGCAGAAGTGTAAAGTCACCTGTGAAAATGCTATAGTTCAATGTCAGTATATAAGTACTAAACATTAACAGGATTCTATTACAAATATAAAAGAGGATTCCATATGTGCTGGGCCCATGAAACTTCAAAGGTGTAAATTTTTCTGAGAAGCTGTACCTGAAAGGTACAATAAGGAGTATGATAAGGATGATCTCACAGTTGTGGCGACTTGGCGGCTTAGTGGTGGAGCATCTACTTTTGGCCCAGGGCGTGATCCCAGGGTCCTGGGATCCAGTCCCACATCAGACTCCCCACGGGAAGCCTGCTTCTCCCTCTGCCTGTGTCTCTGCCTTTCTCTGTGCGTGTCATGAATAAAAAAATAAAATCTTAAAAAAAAAGGATGGTATCACAGCAGCATATTTGCTCTTGGTCACCATCATGTTCATTGTTATGCAACTCTGTTAAATGGCATCCTTGATCTTTCTGATATTTTCATAACAAATGCTCAAATATGTCTACCAATATTGTTGATGGACCTATAAAAGCCTGGAATAATGATGAGAAGGTTAACATTTGATAAACGTTTATTATGTGGTTGGCATTGAGAATTCTCTAATTCTCTCTACCTCTAGGAGGTAGGCACTGTTATTATTGTTACTGCCCTTCCATGAATATGATAACTGAGTCTTAGAGAAACTAAATAACTTATTCAAGGCCATCTAGGTCTTTGGTGGTGAAGGAAGGACATTTATCTCAGAGATTCTCTTCAGACAGCCAATTCTTAGTCATTAAATATGTCATACAAAACTACACAAACATTACTGAAAAAAAAGAGAAAGAACAGAGCAAACTTTTTTCAAGAGTGTATAAAACAGGCATAGAAAGAGAAGAAGGAAAAAAAAAAGAGAAGAAGGGAAAGGTGCTTGGGTGGCACAGTTGGTAAGTCGCTGCCTTAGGCTTAGGCCAGGATCTCAGGGTGTTAGAATCAAGCCCCGCACCCAGATCCCTGCTCAGCGGGAGTTTGTTTCCTCCTCTCCCTCTGCTCCTCCCCTGGTCATTCTATCTCTCTTTTTCTCTCCCTCTCAAATAAATAATAAAATCTAAAAAAGAAAAAAAGAAATGGAAAAAGGGAGAGCCTAGAGCCAAGCTCACCTTCTAATTCTCTCCTGTGAAGTTTTGCATGGGAAGAATGAAGACCGAGCCTCTTCCCCTAAGTCCTTCAGTTCATGTCTCAGGCCTAACCCTAAAGAGGCTTCTTTGACTCTCTAATGATTTCATTTGTATCCACATGATTTAGAAACTGGTATTTTTCTTGGGCTTCCCCTTGCTCAGTGCACTTTTCCAGAAGGCTTAGCTTCCTACTCTATGCCATGACAGTCGTCATTATTGAGGCATTGTTAGTTAGTGACTCTCCTATTTTATATGAATCCTTCTCCCTAATGATGCCTATTTATTTCTTTCTTTGAATATAGACTATTGTTTCATAATTAAAAGACCTATGCTTAGGTCTAATTCCTATGCTTAGTAAAGGTAGGTGTATTTATTTGCATATATGCCTAGCTCCTTTGCTTTAGTGATAGAGTTTCCCCCACTGTGCTGTGGCTCTTCATATTTTAATTTTTTTCTGTTTTGTCAATATCAATATGTCAATTTGTCAATATCAATATCAATTATATATATCAATATAGATATTCTTTCCTCTAGAGAAGTTGTGAAAATTTCTCAAGTCCATTGACCTTATACTCCTGTGAGACACTCAGCACTTCACGAGAACAAGCTCCTGAGTAGTCATCTCTCCTCTGGATCATAATCTCCACTAAAACTCACAGCCCCTGTGGTTCTCCTTGGTGGCTACTTCAGGAATTGTGAAAAACAGCTTCTTTCTAAGATCTAGTCGTTCCAAACTCCAAGAGCCCCTGTTTATCTTTAGGGGTGTTATTTTTAACTAGTTTCTGATATCCACCAGGAACCAATTAACACTAATTAACACTAGCCTTTGAAAGTCAATTAGTTTCACACCACCCAAAAATCGGAAGACAAGATATCTCAGAATTGTAGAAAATTAATTAAGCCCATCTTCTATGGAAAAAAAATATATTGGCCAACTCTAGGAAGCTTTTTTTGTGGGAGATCTTACATTTTCTTCCTGCCTCTGTGGCCTGAGCACCCTGCCAAGAAAGGAAATTATATTTTTCTCTTTATCAAACTAACCCATGATCTCTGTGATGATTAAATACATTTACTTCTAATTAACTTCCTGGTTAATTTCTTACATTGGTTATGGAAAGTTTCCTAAAGTTACAAGTCTTTTCTACCTTTTTAGTTTCTGGCTAATAGCATATGCACTGAAATAGTATCACCAAAGTCTCTTTTGCCCTTCCTGACATTGCTATGTACAGTGATACCTCTTTTGTGCTGTTCACACTCCGTTTCATCCTTTTTTCCTTCAGTCCTTTGATGGATGGCACATTTGTTTACCTGGTGTCATGTATCAAAATTTACTGTCAATTACATTTGATATGGGAAAGAATGAAGACAATCCAGTTCTAATTTTGATTTGAACAACTTAATTTCATTCCATACTGCTGACTACATGACAACCAAACTAGCATACCCTTTGCCTCATTCCTATATTGTTTCCATTTTGCTTTATCATAGGTTTATAGCAAAAGTATACTTTTATAGCTTAATAAGGATGGTTGAAAAATCTCTCACAGTACACAAATTTGTACTAAGCCTATGAAGTTGCAGATCATTTTCAAGTATTCAAGTTAAAAGACAAAATCTAGAAAAAACATATATTAAACTTCTAATTCCTAATAATAAAAGTTTTAAAAATTTATCTATAGCTGTACATTTTTGGAATTCAGGGTCATTTTTAGTCCTTGATCACAGAATCTTTAAAGGGTCATTTAAACTCGTAGATTGCTTTTTTTTTCCTTCAAGATTTATTTACTTTTAGAGAGAGAGTGCACATGCTTGAAGGGGTGGTGAGCAGAGGGAGACAAGCAGACTCCCTGCTGTTCAGGAAGTGCCTTGCAGGGCTCAGCTCCACCCCAGGACCCTGAGATCATGACCTGAACTGAAATCAGGAGTTGGTCTCTTAATTGACTGAGCCACCCAGGCGCCCCTCAAACTTGTAGATTGTTTAAAAAGTGCTATAGGTAAGGATAGTTGGCCAAAAAGTGTGGCTTACTTTATTCCCCTTTGAAGTTAAAAGGGAACCTGCATAGTAAACTGTGTTCTAGACTCATCCTGATAACCCCTAAATAAATGTGGGCAAGGATAAAATACATTAATACTTTTGCAATTACACTCTTTCATTGTAGCACCTTCCAAATCTAGGAGAACAAGGATTCTTAAGCCATTAGTCTATTTAGGAATTAATTTGTTGACATAAATTGAAAAAAGAAAAGGTGTCGTATAATTTATCCTGTGAGGTTCTCAGATAGTCTTAATCAAAATTAAGCTGCTTTGTGTGATTGTTAAAGGTTGCATAGTGACTTTTTTTTTTCAAAAGATTTATTTATTAATTTCAGAGAGAGCACAAGAGCAGGAGTAGGGGGAGGGGCAGAGGGCAAGAATCTCAAGCAGACTTCCTGCTAAATGGAGAGCACGCTGTGGTCCCCAGCTCACAACCCTGAGAGAATGACCTGAGCCCAAATCAAGAGTCTGATGGTTAACCTACTGAGCCATCCAGGTGCCCCGAATAGTGACTTTTTTTTTTTAACTTTTAGAATAACATGCATACCTGGAATTTCAGAACCTATCACTTTTTCAACATCTTAAGAAACTCGAATATCATTGTACAGGCTTATCAGAAATAAATGGCTTATCATTCTAAAACTGTTTCATAATAAAATAGTTCTATTATTTGTATATACTTAAATTGAGGAATTTTCAAAATTCAAAATAAATAAAGCAATTAGACTAAATGACCTAAATGAAATCTTCTTATAGTTAGACTTTTTAGCAGGTGCAAAACTTATTTTATATTTAAAAAAGCACAGACTTTTCAAACTGCATATTTTTCTCATTAAAATGCATGTTGTAAAGGCCTTGATTTCACAATGATTTAGTTTTACCTTATGGAATTCAATTTAGATTCACTTAATAGGCTTCTACTAAATCACTTATAATTAAAAAGCACATTTCAGAAACTTTTATGTTTAAAGATATATTTATGATTACCTTGTAGGGTCTAGGCCATTTTCTTATAATATAGACTAGGTTAAAAATTAGAGTTCTATTTATACTCTTGGAGTTAGGGTAAACTCAAACAATAAGATTTGTTGGAAGAAGTAGAATTAGTTGGCATTGAGGGACAATAAATAAACAGCTACTCACCTTTCAATTATCTTTTTTAAATGGCAAGCTAAACTCATTATATTGCATAGACTCTAACATCACTGTGACCCAAATTCTTACCCAGTTTTTTTTTTTTTAATTTTTTTTTTTTCTTATTTATTTATGATAGTCACAGAGAGAGAGAGAGAGGCGCAGAGACACAGGCAGAGGGAGAAGCAGGCTCCATGCACCGGGAGCCCGACGTGGGATTCGATCCCGGGTCTCCAGGATCGCGCCCTGGGCCAAAGGCAGGCGCCAAACCGCTGCGCCACCCAGGGATCCTTACCCAGTTTTAAAACTCTGAAATAAATTTCAAAAGGAAAACATATTTTTAATATTCAAAAATCTATGTCATTTATTGGGCACAAAGAAGATCTGTAAAACACAATGCATGGATGGGAAATGTTACAAAGAGTTGTTTAGCATTGCCATTTCATGTTAAAGTCATTTCTGGAGACTAAGCTATTTCCTTTCATTCCAAGATATTTTCATTTATTTCCATTTATAGCACTCATTATATAGGCCATGACTACTTCAGACCAACCAGGTTTTTCATTCACATTTTATTGACCAGGGAATATACATTAAGAAATTACATTCTTAAGCACTTACAAATTGGTCTTTTATTCCTGGTCTTTTGTTTAAAACACCTTAACTTGGACTTATATATTTTTTAGGTTTCTTTAATTTCCTCCTTAGTTTCAGCTTGATCTAGCAGACAGAAATTTTTCCAAGTGGAAACAATATAATGTGAACCCTTGATCATATTTTTAAATATACAAAAAATACCAAAAAGATGACATGATGACACTGAGAAATTGTGGTAACAATAATTTAAAAGTTAGTCATTGACTCAATAAATTAAGGCTTTTTACAAAACATTTATGTAGTTTCTGGTTATCTAAATATTACAGAATAAACCTATATAAATATGGTATATATCTATACCTGAGTATAAAGGTTAAATTTCTAGTTAATTGAATGAATGAAATCATTTTATCCTACAAAATGGTCCAGAAATTCAGCAGAACTAAGGACTTCGAAAGCACTTTGTTTTTGTTATTCTGAAGTTGGAAACACTGGAGATTTGTTTTCTGGTCAAAACAGTTGTTTCTGCTCTCATAGACATTCTAATTTAGGGAATTCCATTCTATGAACTTAATTTCCCTAAGAATCTTAACTGGAAATGATCTGTGTTGTCCTCATCCAGTCATGAAGGTCTGGTATGCAGATGCTATATTTTATTCCAAAGAAGTTACAGTGGTAGATAAATTGATTTCATGACTTGGTTGGAAGGATAAAATTTGCTATGATAAAAAGAACAGTAAAGCCATATTTTCATATCAGTTTTAGAGAAATGACCTGAATTTAGTGATTCTAAGTCATTTTTATTTCTTCCATTTCCCTACCAAAAATCAACCATGCATCTATTTGTTTCTTGTGGTAGTGCATGCATAACGTACTGACTCAGAAAATATGGCATTTATAAAGAATCATACCTAAAAGGACCAGCATCAAATTCTTTCTTGGACAAAACTGAAAAAAAAAAAAATCTAATTGAAAGAGATTTCCCCCTCCTGCCCCAAAGGCAGAAAAATGTCAGCAATATTATTTTGTCTCTATCAGTGTTTGGCAGGATAAAACCTATTGTGCAGATAATTTAACATTTGTTTACTGTTGCTTAACTGTATGTTTTGTTGTTATTGTCTTAGAAAATTCTGTTAAAAGAAACTCTATCCAGAGTACTGGCAATTTAATGTGTGTGTGGTGGGGGTGGATATAGGGAAAGGAATAGAAAGAGGAGGAAAGTGGAAATCGAATGGGTAGGATACCGATACATAGACACACCTTCGCATACTTAATAGTAAAATCTATTTTAAAAGTCTATATCTCTCATGTAAAAAGAGAAAATAAGATATTGTTTGTGTAATAATAGAGTAAACTCAGAGCCATCTTAGCATTTATGGAACTACCATGAATTGAACACAAATCTTTGCTCGAAGTTTTCTTAGCCGTGTAGATCAAGTAAAGAGTAAGCAATGACTTCATACAGAGGAAAATACATTACCAATGCTCTTTAGTGTATCCTTTTATGTCCAAGAACTCTCTGGATTTATTACGTCATTGTAAGTTTTGCTTTAAATTTTAAATGTTTATAATATCATTTTGATGAAATTTTATTTTCAGCTAGAACATGGTGACATTTTTATTTCTCTATTTTTTCAGAGCATTAAGCTTATAGCTTATGACTTGAGAGTAAGCATTAGTGTGTTGAGATAACATATGTTCTCAATAGGTAACTGACATATAAAAGAAGAAAAATGTGATTTAATGAAGCAATTTCAGAATTTGTAACTTAACATATGGTTTGAGAAGAGAATAAAATCAATAAACAATGTGGACCTGAAAGCTTACAGAAAGAACTACTTCTTAGGTTAGATTCCATGCTTTATGACATTTTAATGTTGTGATCATTGAAGCTTTCTTATTCTCTCCCAAAACTATGCTATGGAAAAAAGCAGCATTTCAGAATTTGATGTCCATTCTATAAATAGCATATCAGGTCAGTTTCTCTTCTAATAGGACAAAGAAAATGAAACACTTTCCCCCATATTTTATATTAATTCACTCATCTATGTTGAACTATGCTTTACCCATCTGAATTTTTATATCCACTATATAATATATGTTATGTAAGATGATAGAAATATATTAGGTATCTGGAAAATACATGAAGAATAATTTATCTCATAGAGAAGAGTTTCTTATGTTAAAACTTGTTGTTTCCAGATCACTTTTCTTTTTTATTTCAGAATATTCTGAGAATTGGTACAATTGATGACCAAACTTCTAAAACACTTCTATTATATTACAAAAGAAAGGAGGGTGTGTGTGTGTGTGTGTGTGTGTGTGTATGTGTGTGTAGTACATATTTGTTACAGATTAATTTGGTATTTGCCTTTACCAATCTAGACTTTCTTACCCATTAGATTCCCATAAGTAACATATCAGTCTCCCTTATTTGATCTCAATAAATATTTGTGGATATAATAAATACAAATGAATGATGTAGCAGTCTGACTCCAGCCTGTTTATTTTCTGTTAGTCTCAGATGTTTTTTGGTACACAAAAGCTTGCTGTTACAGAAATATATTATCCTTTCCCTCAAAAAAACTATAGTCATGTTATATAACCATGTCCTTTAGACATCCACATTTGTTTGGTATTGGATCTTAGAATGCTGTCAGTAGCTTCTTGCCTTATTATAGAAAAGGGTTCACTTTAAGAATGTAGTTGAATTTTTGAGGTTCTGTTTATATCTTCTGGAATAGGGAGACAAAAGGTATCCTACTGGGTCATGCAAAAGATCAGAAAACTCTCAATTTTAATGTAATATTTGAGAATATAAACTGAAAATTTGGGGAGCTCTTTTTCAGAGGCCTTTCCAAGTTGTGGTATGACTAGAGGAAGCCAAACGAGGCTCTTGGTCTGTGTATGAATGAAGAGATGGACATTATGTGTGGGAAGGATGGGGGAGAGTTTTGAAGGCCATTTAAATCATTAGGAATGTTTATTTGTTTTTTATATTAAAAGCTGTGAATAGATGTTCACTTTATACGTTCTTCTAATCCTATCTGAAAAAATACTTTCTAATATGTTATTTTAAAGTATGTCTGTGTGTGTGTGTGTGAGAGAGAGAGAGATTCTATGCAAACATGCTTGCACACATCCTTCCTGAACTGATATAACTTTGCCTTTATACTACTAATCTTCTGTCTTGAAAATGAACTGGCTTCTAAGGAGAATCCAACATACACACAACCCATCTTCACTCTCTTTTCAATCACTAACAATTCTTCAAGGACACCAAGTATCATGATAGATCAAGTTGACTACACTTCAAAGGTTCTTGAATTTCTTTGGAAACAATAAATGAGAGATAAAGACAACTGAGTAACTCATGTTATAAAAATAAAAAAAACCATGGTAATTAAGGACTTCGATGCTTGATGGCACAGTTGTGCTCTGAATCATTCTTTGGTTACTAAGCAGCATTATTAATGATGCTTTCTAAGAATTCTAAATTTAGACTTTAATATGTTAGAGCAGACACTATTTCTAAACAAGATAAATGAAAAATAAAGGTGAATATCTCCCTTGTAACATGTTTAATATGGGAGAAATATAGAATGTAAAGACTCCAGTAATAATGCCTGCGCAAGTATAATTGGGGTCATTAGTTTACGATTTTCATGGTGTGCATGTCCAATCACAAAGAACATATTTTTCTCAGTTTAAAAATATGAAGTTACCAAACACGTAAAGCTTCTGTAGGATTAAAAGTATATTTTAAATGCACTGACTGCTTTCAGTGGAAGGTTACTGTTTTATGTATTTTTAAAAGGAAGCTACTATCTCACTCCCTACCCCCTGCAAAGTACTAGATCAGGCCCTATTATATATCTGTCACTAAAAGAAGTTCTTGGCAAGTACATTTGGCCATAGAGAGCGAGATGATGTGGTGTAAATAAGGACTGTGTGAACAAAAAGGGGAAATACAGGTTGATATGTGGAACATTTTTTTAAAGATTTTATTTATTTATTCATGAGAGACACAGAGAGAGGCAGAGACACAGGCAGAGGGAGAAGCAGGCTCCCTGCAGGGAGCCCGGTGTGGGACTCGATCCTAGGACCCCGGGGTCACACCCTGAGCCGAAGGCAGACACTCAACCACTGAGCCCCCCAGGCGTCCCGATATGAGGAACATTTTAGTGATCAATGCAGTAGGGGAAATTGGTAGATTAACAGAAAGCTCATAGAAATATATTGATGTGAAACATAAAGAATAAAAAATATCAAGGTTAATTCTAGGTTTCTGGCTTGTGTGACAGACTAGATGTAACATTGAAATAGCAAACACCAGAGTTGGTCAATTTGGACAGATTTAGGGCAACAAGAATGTTGTTTCCTATTAGGATATATTGATACACCCCAGAGATGTCGGGAAGGCAGACAGAGCTACAAATCCGGAACTCAGAGGAATTGCCTGGACAGTCAAGAAATCTCTGAACAGTTATATATTAAAGTCAGAGGTTCATATGAGAATGCCTGGAGATTACAGTGAGAAAAGGAAAGAGGACCTGGGACAAATTCTAGGAGAAAATATCAATAAAATCTAGTGCTTTATGATAGTAGGTAAAGTCAGATGTGGAAATACATCATTGGGATTATTAATATGGGAACCATGGGTAGACAAAGGAAATACTGCTCTGGTGGAGCCAGAAGAGGGACAGGAGGGCAATTTCCCCTCTAGCCACAGTGTCCGTCCAGATGATATATGCTCTGCAGCCAATGTCTTCCTCCCTCGTCATCTCCTGTGTTCACCTATTCAGGAAAACCTTTTCTGACCTTCCATATTATATGCATATAGAGCTATTTATCATTCTTCAATTTATTTGAGTGTTTTTTTTAAACTAATATTGGTCATCTTGGGATCTGCAGCACCTAGCATATTTTGGGATATTGTAAGTGTTTAAAAACATTTGTTGAGAAAGAAAGGGGAGACAGGAAGGAAAGATGAAAGTGGCAGAGGAAGGGGAAAAAAAGAAGAGTAGAAGCTATAAGGGAATAAATGAGAAGAGGCCAAGGGGACTTCCAGAAAGATATTAGGCTTCCAGAAAGATATTAAAAAGATCTAATAACTCTGATATGGGAAAAAAATACCTCAAAATTTAAGTACAAAACACATGGATTAGGGGAACAACTCTTAACTATATAACTTGGTGAATTATACAGGATTATACACATACACGCAGGGCCCCACCACTAAGATAAATGTATAGGATTCCTTCATTGCAGGTTTCCAGACAGCTGTCTCCCAGGTAAGACCACCATTCTTTTATCAGTATAGAAACTTTTTCCTCTTCTTTGAAATTCATATGGCATGGAAACATACAACATATACTTTTGGAATCCGGCTCTTACTCAGCATTAGAACTATGAGATTCATTTTGATGTTTTGACGGTTTGATGAGAGTAATCAAAATATACCTACAGATTTTTAAAATTATCATTTTTTAAGAAATTATTTCCTTAGCCAAGGAGGAAAACAGAAATCCCAGCTGCTGCTGAGTAAATTTACATTTTGTAATCTATATGGAAAAACTAATCTTAACTTTGAATACATGTTAACAAATATTTAGTATTTTCTCTCATATATATATATAATAGTCCCAGAAAACTAATCCTCTTAATTAAAAATTCTGCATATTTTATTTACTTCTTTCACAATACTAAAGTGTTAAGACTTTAGCAAAGCCATGTTCATGTTACTTTGTGGTGAAGTTTAACTTGAGCAATATTTTTTGTAGACTTTTTTAAAAAATAGGTTTTTTTTAGAGACATCTTAGGGTCATAGAGAAATTAGGTGTGAAATGCAGAGTTCCCATATTTGTCATACTCTACACACATTCAATCTCCCCTCCTGTCAGCCACCACATTAGTTTTTCAGTCAGCATTATTGAGGTCTAATATCAGTGCAAGTATAAATTTGATGAGTTTTTTTAAGTCAAGTCTAAAAGCCCAATGTGGGGCTCAAACTCAAAAACCTGAGATCAGGAGTCATGTGTTCCACCAGCTGCCAGCCAACCACCCCTAAACTTGATGAGTTTTGACAGATATATACCTACCACCACAGTCGTGCTATGGAACTTTTCCATCATTCTCAAAGTTCCCTTATGCTTATTTGCCATTTGTATTTATACTTTGGAAAAGTCTCCATGCACAAATTGCCCAAATTGCTTAGAGTTGTTTATCTTATTATTATTGAGTTGTAGTTCTTTATGTACTCTGTATGCAAGTTCTTTTTCAGATATATATTTTGAAAATATTTTCTCCTATTATGTTCTTTGCCATTTAGTTTTCTTAACTGTGTCTTTCAAAAAACAGAGGGTTTTAATTGTTGGTAAGTCTGAAGATCCTACTTGATGCTTCATGTCCTACAAGGTCTTTCTACTGTGCATGATGGAAACAAGAACCATATATGATTCCTTAGCTCCAGTTATTTATCTGCCTATTTATTACTTTTTAATGCAGTTCTTTCTCCTTCCTATGGTAGTCTGCTCTCACACATGAGTAGATCAATAATGAGCCAAAGACTTGGAGATGCTCTGCAGATAGAATGAGGTTTCTCTCTTCCCCTTTGTAGATTTCCCCTCTCCAGGACTCTGGCCAACAAAATCTAACTGCCTTGGCCTTTCAGAGCTCTCTCTGTAACTGGAGTCTGTATACTGCTCCTAAGCAATATGTTGGTGTAACTGCGGGGCTTACTTTAATAATTTTCTTTCTCTGAGAGGCCACAGTCCTGCACCACCAGATGTCCAGTGTCTTCAAACCATTATTTATTTTTTTTTGTGTTTGTGTGTGTGTATGCTTTCTAATTGCTTAAGGCAGAAGGGTAAATCTGTCCCCTATTATTCCACATTGGCTAAAAATGTTAATCTTTATCTTCCACAGTATTGGAAGTATTATAAAATAAAAAATCCATACTGACTGATTGACAAATTTTCCATTTGAGAAAATGCAATGCCAAGAATATCCATATTTTAATATATTCTAAGGAGTCCTTTGCTATTAATGAGTTCATAGATTGCTTCCTTCTTTAAATAATTTCAATGGGAAGATCCTTAATTTTCTATTTATATCTTGAGTGACTCTTCCACTCATGATTCACTTTGTTAATTTTTTTATTGACATCGCCACTTGCCTGTTCCCATAAGCACATCAGCTACTTCTGAATGCCAAATTTTCCTCAGCAGACAAGTGTTTCCTTAGAGAATCCATTTCTGGCAGAGGATGAGGTGGTATTCAATAATCACTCTAGAGTATGTAGTTGAGCAAAGCCGAATTAAATTACTTTTAAGTATCCTAGTGGCCTACCCCACTTATACGCAATTTTATTCAGTCATAGACAATTTAATCAATCTAACTTCATTAATTTTCCATGTTGTCTGCCATAGAAGTCTTCCTAAAAATGAGAGTGGTTCTTATAATCCCCCTGCTTACAGACCTTGCAGTGTTTTTCATTACCTGGAGGAAGCTGAAAGTCTTACACATGGTATTAGACACCTCTCAGGATGTAACTAAAGTTTATGATTCCAGTTTTGTCTCACTCCACTTCTATTCCTCAACAATAGTATAATCTGGTGAATAAGGTTATGGGCTCTAGAGGTCAGATGTTTTAATTTTTTAGCTATACATTCATGCAAAATTTACTAAAATACCCTAATCCTCAGTTTGTGTACTTAGATAAACGAATTTAGGTAGTCGCATCACATCCTTATGATAATTAAATGAGAATGCACATTTCAGAGCATATAATACATGACGTTGGGCACTTAGAAAGTGTTCATTAAGTACTTCTTATTTTTATTATCTATTAACAATTAGCTACTTAGAATTTTACAAAACATACTAAACACAATCATGAGGCCATAATTTTGCTTATATAATCCCCACTGTGCATAGAGGTTTTTTTGTTATTCTGGTTTCTGCTAAAATTCTTGGCATCATTCAAGATCTGATGTCAAACCAAAAATTCTCTATAATTTCTTGCTCACTTTTGACAGGGAGAATTATTATTTTCTTCCTTTGCACCCTCATAACTGAATGCTTATTCTCCAGTTGTAAGAATTATATTAGTAACTAATTATTTATTACCATGTTTACCAACTCACTAGATTATGTGTTCATTTAAGAGATGTGGAAAATTTACAATTGAGATAAGTCTATCGAGAAATACTAAATTGTGTGTGTGTACACACACATAATTTATACACGTGTCCAAGAGTTTCTTTATGCCTATATTTGAATGTATCTTATTTTCCCCGAAATGTTTATGTAGTTGAAAAATAGAATTTGAAGGCCTGTACTCTTTCTGAGTTTGTAAAATTTCTTAACTTTCCATTTAATTTATTCAAACAGAAAAGGCCCTTGTGCTCTAGTATTCACAGTATAAATTTTAAATAACTTACATATTTCAAAGGAGAGAGAAAAAGTTTCTGCAGGAGCAAGGAATGAATGATTCTGATTTGAGAGTTGGGAAAGGCTTCCTTGAGATGGTGAATCATAAGATGACATATGAAGAAGGGTAGAAATTAATCTGGGGGTAGAAAGGCAGGAAATGTGTGATGAACAAAGATTCTAAAGTGTGAGGGGCACAAAATTCTGGAGTTATATTTCTTTTTTTTATTTTTTATTTATTTATGATAGTCACAGAGAGAGAGAGAGAGAGAGAGAGAGAGAGATAGGCAGAGGGAGAAGCAGGCTCCATGCAGCTGGAGCCCAACGTGGGATTCGATCCCGGGTCTCCAGGATCACGCCCTGGGCCAAAGGCAGGAGCCAAACTGCTGTGCCACCCACGGATCCCTGGAGTTATATTTCTATGTTCAGATCCTTTAGGACAGAAAGGCTGGAGTATTTAGATAACATGATCAGAATTGTAATTTTAAAAATCACTTTAGTGGGAAGCATTATGCAGAGCAGGTTAATGGCAGCTAGAGCTAACAGAAGAAGAAAGAAGATATTCTAGTCATCCAAGTTTGAGATGCTAGTTGAGTGGATGGATGCTGTTGGTAGAGAAGGAGAGGAGAAATAATAAGGAACTATCAGAATGAATTATCTGCAGGACCTGCTGATGTAATGAATGTGGAATGAGGAAGAGTCAAGAATAAATCCCAGATTTAAGGCAGCTAGATTCAAGAAATAGTGTACAAATCATGAGAATGTTGGCAACCTGACTTATACTTTTTGATTCAGAAAAATCAAAATCATCTCTAATGATTTGGAACTTAAGTGATATTTTCTAAGAAAGCAAAAGACATAATTTTGCCTTGAAGTAGTTTTTGAAGATTGACAAACACATTTGAAAACAATATTTAAATTTCTAATATTGCGTACTTAGGAATTGCTTAATAAATGGGCACTGAATGAGTATATTACAATTAGAGAGACAAGATCATATTAACCGCAGGGAGCATGGTATATCTGTGTTTATCATATGGTTGATATTGTGGCAATTCGTGTCTACGTGAAGTGAAATGGAGACTTTACTTACAAGATTATTCCAATATTAGGTTCAAAGGCCTATTTTTTCAAGATCCTTTAATTCTTTTGAAATTGCTTCACTTCTCTCTTTTACTTTGTACATGGAGATCTAACCATCACCAAGGTTAAGAAATGTTGACTCTCGGGGATCCCTGGGTGGTGCAGCGGTTTAGCGCCTGCCTCTGGCCCAGGGCACGATCCTGGAGACCCAGGATCGAATCCCACGTCGGGCTCCTGGTGCATGGAGCCTGCTTCTCCCTCTGCCTGTGTCTCTGCCTCTCTCTCTCTCTGTGTGACTATCATAAATAAATAAAACTTAAAAAAAAATTTTTTTTAAAAAGAAATGTTGACTCTCACAAGAGTTCTGATTTGCCTTTTACATCACGAAATATTTTATAGAAGATATTTTAAAAACAAATTCAAATATTTAGTTTTTATACATCATTCAACTGTCAGTAAAAAATCAAAATCTTTACTCCATATATACATATATATATACATACACTTCCATATATATATATATGCACTATGAATAGAGTGTGAATGATTCTGATACATTATCATCAGAAATACTGAGATAAGTGTTAATTTATTAATATTCCACTTGACCTAACACAAATATCCTAAAATATGTTATGTATATCCTTCTAAACCCATCTAGATGAATCCATATTGAATTTAAAATATTTGAATTTGGGCAGCCTGGGTGGCTCGGCAGTTTAGCACCACCTTCGGCCCAGGGCGTGATCCTGGAGTCCTGGGATCAAGTCCTGCATTAGGCTCCCTGTGTGGAGCCTGCTTCTCCTCTGCCTGTGTCTCTGCCTCTCTCTCTCTCTCTCTGTGTCTCTCTCTCTTTGTGTGTCTCATGAATAAATAAATAAAATCTAAAAAACAAATGAAAAAAATAAATAAAAATAAAGTATTTGAATTTAATTAATTTTATGGTTTGCAAACTGAATGTCCCAGCTAGCATATATCCTTGATAGAGTTAATACATATAAATATCCTTCAATAACAAATGTTATTCTCAGTCAAGGAATAGAGATCTCACTGGTATATTAATATATCTTAACATATTTTTTAAGTATTTATCTAGGAACATGTCACTTTCTCAAATTTTCTCTGAATTACACTATGAATTCATAGCTTATCATTATATTCATATAAATATAATATTAAATTAGTCAATTAATTAGTAACTTAAATGATTCATTTTAAAAATCTCATGACCAGAAATTATAGAAATATATTAAGAGAATATTTCTTTTTCTTTGTAAGTTTTAAGTAATCTGGAAATAAATATCATTATCACATTATGGTAATTTTTGAAAATATGTTTCCTGGACAAAATGAAAATCTGTTTAATCTTCTTTTTAAAAGGATTTTTTTGGAGGGCACCTGGCTGGCTCAATTGTGGAACATGCAACTCTTGACCTTGGGGTTGTAGATTCAAGTTCCACGTTGGGTGCAGAGGTCACTTAAAAATAAAATCTAAAATAAATAGATAGATTAAATTATTTTTTAAATCCTTCCTGCTTTTTTTTTCTCCTCACAGAAATGACTTTAAATATGGTAAATGATTATTTGGGGTTTTAGAATTATTTCTTTCTCCAATTTAATGCATGTGGTAAAATGATTCTTCTATGGAGGTTGAAACTTTTTTCAGGAATACTAATGTTCATATGCTCTTTAAAGATGCTGTCAGTGAAGATAGTCATGTTAAGGTTTTGAAACTGCTGTTTAAATTGAGAAAATAAAATATTCTCCACACCTACTTCACAACATTCTTCCCTTTGTTGTACTTATCAAAGAAAGATCAAAATTTAAGCAAAGTCTCAGAATATTTTGCCGTGTTAGCTGTAAGAATGGACCCGAGTGCTCCAATCTAAATAACCACCCTTGTAATCTTCAATTCCATACCTCATGTGCTCAGAGCCACAGCTCTGGGGAAAAGTTTTTGAAACATTCTTGAAGTCGCCATACCCTTTCCACAGTTCTTGCCAAAGTTCTACACAGTAGGAACTATGAAAACGCGTGCCAAACCCTCACGTTCCTCATATAGCCTCTAACAGCTGCAAACCCTTAAGCTTCAAGTGCAGCTGCCTTAAGTAGAACTATTGAAAGGACCCACAAAAGCAGAGACACAGATTACATATGTTCAATAACTTTAGAGCAATAATAAGAATATGTGGTTATATTAAGGCCGTTAGACAGGAGGGAAATTGCACCAGCACTCTCTAATTGACCTTGCAGGGAGAGTCTGATCTCCCTGATTGTGCCTCCATCAGTAGCCAAATCATCTACTTTCGTTAGGATTATATATTCTTTCAACACACAAATCCACACCAAATAGAGTGCAATGACATTGGTTCAGTTTGTGCCTGCCCTCTGATTTGTATTTTCCAAGGGAGAATCATTTGAACAGTTAATTCCTGCAAAGTCTAAAGCAATCCCTGGCACCAAATTGCTACTAGGGACCCTATATATGTGATATACATACCTATGTGGAAAATGGAACCTACCACAGATGTCTGAGCCATACCACGTAAAAACAAAGAGCAAATTCATCTGATAGAAATAACTTAAAATGTATTTTTCTTCTAATTTTTAAAAACTGGCTTCAACCCTGCAGTTTTCTTGTTCTTAAATATTAAATAAGTTTAGTTAATCCTTTATCTTTTGAAGAATGTTAGAAAACAGGACATTTCTTAATTGCTCTTATATGTGTTCAGCTTTTACCTAACTTTATTTAGTTGAATGAACATTGTCAGAAAGGTCCATGTGAAGATAGAAACTGGCATTTAATCTTTTATTGTGGATGTGGGCAAGCGAATTCCCATCTGTGCAATTTTAGTGCCATTTTACTCATTTATGCCCAGTCTCTGTGCAAAGACTTCCCACTTCTTCAAACATCCATCATTAGAGGCAAAGGAATAATTCTGGAGTTAGAAATAAATGAAGTCTAAAAGTAACTTAAATGCAAGTGAGGCTAAAATGTGTTTAAACTCTTGGGTATTAGAGTTTCCTTGTATAAGATAAAAAGAATATTACCATTTTAATGATCAGTTCTTATTACCTGTTCTAATGCAAAAAAGGCACAATGTTAAAATTTGGGAGGAGAACATAATTCTATGTCATTATTTAGTTTACGGTTTAACTTTCTCAGCCACCTAAACTTTAATTATAGTAAAAATGCACAGATTGGTGTCACTACAGCTTTCTCAACGGATGTCTTTTACTCTGTCATGCACTAGTAAGCACTTAATTTTCATTTATATCATCTTTACTTAATCACTTGCCCACCATTGGGATACGTAGAGCATTTTCCACTCTTTCTATATGGATATAAAGCATCATGATGAACATCTTTGTAAATAAAGCTTTTGTTAGCTCTTTGGCAAGACTGAGTACTCCTCAGTAATAGTTTCACCACCGACTTCGTTTGAAATGTTCTCTCAAGGGATCGCACTCTGTCCTGAAATTCTTTGTTGGGAAATATCACTTGCTAGGCAGGTTCGTGTGCTTGCTTTGTTGTTGTTTTTCCCTTGAAAGTGCTTCAGGTGCTACACGTAGATGAAAATGTGCCAACCCTCCTTCCCTGCACTAAGTATAGTGAGAAGTGTGACCCCAATCCCAGCTGCACAGGTATTTAAGGATCCAGGGAAAGTCTTTATCAAGGTGATAAGAATGTCAGCTTGCTTCATTCACATCTCAACACAATGATCCCTCCCTCCGAAGCCTTTTTATGTTAAATTGAATTCAAATCCATTCCTCAGTGAACTTTAATCTTGAGTTAATTATGACTCAGTGTTCCTCAGCCTCACTCGCCTTCTGTAATTCAGGATATGGTTTTGAAACAACCAGCTGAGTGTGGCCTGGTGAGGCGCACGACGGAGTGCTGCCCAACTAGCATTTCGGGAGATAAGATGAAAGCTACCTGTCTTCTTGGAGTTTAATTTCTTAGTCTTCTCTTAAAATGCCTGTTTTAAGGGAAAATACAGATATGGGCATGGATCTGTATATTTTTGTATGTGTTTGTGTACACGTGTCAACAAAAATGTGTGAGGTACAATAAAATATAATTTCAATATTTTTCTTAATAGCCACTTTGGAAATTAATCAGATTAGGTATAAAAATAGTGCATTGAACTAGATTACAATAAAAATAACTAAAATCTATCCATGCTAACTATGTGTCAGTTACCTTCAATTTCTTTAGGTTAACCCACATATCAGTGCTAGGAAGTGGCAGGATTTTAACCTGTTCTGTAAGTGGGTTAGCTGATTTAAGAAGTGTTAAGTTACTTGTCCTATATCAACTGGTGAGCCAGAATTAAAACCCAGAAAGTCTGCCTAACGTTCCTGGTTTCTAAACCCAACACTGATCCACCTCTATAGCAGAGATAGCTTTATGTCTAGAGAAAGTATTGGTATAATGTAGGTAACAAATGTGCTATTTTTAGAAAAAATGTATTTAGGTTAAGCTTTCCTAACTTAAGTTGTATTTAGAAGGTAAAGAAGAAAAGTGTGATGGTAAATTATTTTTCATATTTTAATGTGGACAGACTATTTCACAAGACTGCAAGACACGCTACTTAGTAAATGTGTGTGTGTATGTATGTGTGTGTGTGTGTGTGTGTGTGTACATATATAATGGTAACATTTATCATCCTTTCCTAGGCCTACTTGGGGATGTTTCTATCTAATGCATTCCCCTAGTGGGAGCCCTGGTTTGTGTGCCTGTATAGAAGACAAGGCCTTCTTGGCATTCTGGTTCCTCCTCCTTAGGCACATTTCTCCCACAGGCTCATAGAACACTGTCCTACTGTATGTAGATAAAATGGAGGTTGTGAAATGCAGTTCATGTTTTCATTCTTGCTTTGACTGAACATCTGCTCACCCAAGACCAGCTTTTTTTAGTTCCATCCACTCATTACTATGGTTACCATGGTATATACTCTATTTTAGGCCTGTATCTATTGGCGTGTGGCCATTCTCTTGGGGAGGAGAAAAGAAAAAGTTTTCCAGAGCCAAACTGGCCTTCTATTCAGTAAATATGGTAATTTCTGCCTATGCTAAGTTTCTTTCCCTCCCCTTTCCTTTATGTTTGGTGTTCTTCTGTTTGGAAAGGATCTTTCCATCCAACTTTTTTGTGTGGATTTAACTACACATTTTCTACTTAATTACTCCCTCTGTTTTGAAAAGTTTCCCCTTAATTGCACTCATATAGGGTTTGTTTCTATAGTTATTGTGATATTTAAATGTGACAGTTGCTTGCTTATATTCTTTTAAATATGGTATCCAAGAAGAAAAAACTCTGATATTTCTTGAAGAAGATCATGCTGTTAGTAGATTTTAGTCACACTATGGACCTGTGTTGTCCAATAGGATAGATAGCCAATGGCCTTATGTGGCAATCGAGTTATTCAATTGCGTTACTCCAAGTTGAGTTTTGCAGATTTTGAAGACATAGAAGAAAAAAAGAATATAAAATATCTTAATAATGTTTTATTGACTATGTGTTGATTACATGAAATAATACTTTGTTATAAGCAAAATTAAATATATTATTAAATTAATTTCACTTTTTTATAACTTTTTAAAATGTGACTGCTAGAAAATTTAAATTAAATATGTGGTTCACAATGTGTTTTAACTAGCTTTTGTTGCTTTAGAGCACTTTTGAAAGTTGAGATGTCAGTAAACAAAAATAAGAATTATTTGCATTTTTATTCATATTTGCATTTTTATTATCAGCTATAATAATTTCTATGCTTAAATGTATGTCTCCATAGTTCATAAATGCCTGTCATTTAAAGGTAATGTATTTGAATTACCTAAGAAATATGAATCACATCATCTTTACCTTCCAGGTATAAAATATGAAGATATTATATATAATATATAAATAATCTGGTGGAATTATACATATACATATATGTAATTTTTCACTTGAGCTAATAAATTATTATACCTCACAACTATAACCCATATTTACCAATGTAAAAACTTTTTTTTAGCTGGGAGTAAATCTTCACAGTCAAAATATACATGCAAGAGACCTGAGAAATAAAGGCACAAAACTCATGCATTTTTTTTAAAGGCTTTACTTATTTTCTGAGAGAAAGAGAGACAGAGAGAGAGAGAGAGAGAGAGCATGAGCAGGGAGAAGGGCAGAGAGAAGGAGAAACAGGCTCCCTGCTGAGCAGGAAGCCCAACCTGGGGTTTGATCTGGGTACTCTGGGATCATGACCTGAGCCGAAGGCAGACACTTAACTAAGTCACCCAGGTGCCCCCAAAACTTATGCATTTTTTATGAAAGGGGAGTGGTTCATCATTTTATTAAAACAATTTAAATTATGTACAAATGTAAGTATATCTATTTTATAAGCCTATTACTCTAGGTTCTATGCACACTCAAAATTAGTAACAGGTTTATAGTGGGGGCGGGGGGCGGGGGGGGGAGAAAGAATTACTAGGGAATCCTAGGAATTTAAAGAATTTCTTCTCCACATCTTACATATCTATGGAATAGACCCCAAATATCCCAAACAATTGATGTTTCTAAGGGTGGGTTTGAATCAGTAAGGACATTAAAGTATTTATATGAGCAATTATATACCCCATATCAGAAATTAGAAACACAGCTTAAAAATTTTTCATCAAAAAAGTTAAAAATATATAATCTTTGCTCTTATAAACCATTAACTCTTTTTTTAAAATTATTTATTTGAGAGAAAAAGAGAAAGCACAAGTAGGGGAGCGGCAGAAGGAGAAGCAGACTTCTCACTGAGCAGGGAAACCTGACATGAGCCTCAACCCCAGGACCCTGAGATCATGGCCTGAGCAGAAGACAGCCAATTAACCAACTGAGCCACCTAGGCACTCCATAAACCATTTATTCTAATTTAATTTTTTATCTTATTTATTTTAATTGAATGATTTTATTATAAATTATAGTTATAAATAAACTTTATTTTCTGGAAAATTTTCTTATCCACAAATCACTGCAGATGAAAAATGTTAAATTGTCTCTTTATTAAAATACTTCCAGAACTAGAACAAACAATCCTAAAATTCGTATGGAAGCACAAAGACTTCAAATAGCTGAAGCAACCTTGAAAAAGAAAAACAGAACTGGAAACATCACAATTCCAGACTTCAAGTTAAATTATGAAGCAGTAGTAATTGAAACACTATGGTACAGGCATAAAAAGAGACACAGAGGTTAATAGAATAGAATAGAAAAGCCAGAAATAAACCACAATTATATGTCAGTTACTTAATCTTTGACCAAGGAGGAATGAATATACAATGGGAAAAAGACAGTCTCTTTAACAAATAGTGTTGGGAAAACTGGACAGCCACATGGAAAAGAATGAAACTGGTCCACTGTCTTTCACCATACAGAAAAACTAACTCAAAAGGGATAAAAAACCTAAATGTGAGACCTGAAATCATATAAATCCTTGAAGAAGGCAGAGGCAGTACTCTCTCTGACATTGGTCATATCAACATTTTTCTAGATATATCTTTTGAGGCAAGGGAAATAAAAGCAAAAATATACTATTGGGATTACATTAAAATTAAGAAATTTCTGTATGGCGAAGGAAACAACCAACAAAACTAAAAGGTGATCAGGAAAAGATATTTGCAAGTGACATATCTGAGAAAGGGTTAGTATCCAAAATATGTAGAGAATTGATACAACTCAACACCCGAAAAAGAAATTATCCAAATAAAAATGGACAGAAAACATGAATAAACATTTCTCCAAAAAAGACTTAAGATGGTCAGGAGACACATGAAGAGATGCTTAACATCACTCATTGTCAGGGAATGCAGATCAAAACCACAATGTGTATCACCTCATACCTGTCAGAATGGATAAAATAAAAAAACACAAGAAATAAGAAATGTTGATGAGGATGTGGAGAAAAAGAAATCCTCTTGCACTGTTGATGGGAAGGCAAATTGGTGCAGATGTTGTGGAAAACAGTGTGGAGGGATGTATGAACCCATATGTTTATTGCAGTATTATTTGTAATAACCAAACTATGGAGGCAGCCCCAGTGTCCAGTGATTTAGTTGAGTGGAGGTGTGGTATATATGTGTATGTGTGTGTGTGTGTGTGTGTGTGTGTGTATATATATATATATATATATATATATATATATATATATATATCACGACCGAATATTATTTAGTCACAAAAAAGAATGTAGTCATGCCATTTGCAATGACATGGGTGGAGCTAGGGAGTATAATGCTGATCAAAATAAGTCAGTCAGAACAGAAAAATACCATATGATTTCACTCATATGTGGAATTTAAGAAACAAAACAAGCAAAGGAAAAAAGAGAGAGAGGGAGACAAACCAAGAAAGATCCTTAACTATAGAGAACAAACCAATGTTTACCAGAGAGAAGGTGGGTGGAAGGATGGGGGAATAGGAGCAGGGATTAAAGAGTGAATTACCGTGATGAATAAAGAGAAAAGAAAAAAAATAAAAGGAATGATTTCAAAAAATAAAATAAATAGAATACTTCTAATGTTAGCCTTAAATCTGTATCACATAATACATATTAATACATTTATAAAATAAAATTTAGAAAATAGTGAATGTATAAATAGCAAACAAATTTACATTTCCAAAATATTTACTCTTCAAGAAAAAAACTGATCCAGGCATTTGGAATCATTTAGAGAGGAATTAAAGTAGTAGTGATTTAAGTTTAGGCTTTGATTGCTGCCTTTTAGTTAATTAACTTTTAAGAAGAAACTATTGCTTTTGGCATTTAGTCAAATGTAAGTAAAGGCAGGCGTGGACGTTTACTGTTGTGTGTGTGTGTGTGTGTGTGTGTGTGTTTCCAGTACACTTGGTGGACGTTAGGTATGGACCCAAATCTGTTAAATAGAGATGACGCAGTCCAGAATCTGAAAATTACATATTTTCAGTACATTAAGTTTCAATTTCTGGAAATGGAACACAATGTAATATGGGAAATTTGAAAGTTATTTTGCTTTAAGGTTTAAAAATAACTTCCTTGATGCCCCAAGGCTTAGAGTTCACTTAAATTACAACAGATACTTAGTCTCTGTATATATAAGCATATGTTTTGGATAAAAGTCACAAACCAAAAACAAAAGAGAAAAGCGTCACTGCACATAGGCATTATGACTTTGAAATTTTCCTCTGCCTAAGACATTTCAAATTAGCTCACTGACCAAACTATCTTCTGACTTTCTGGCCTCGGAGCTATGATTTCTTCATCTGGATTTTTCTTCGGAAGGTGGCTATATCATGGGGAAACTGGAAGAGTTTGAAATTTTGAAATAGTAATGAGCATTCTTTTATAACTTTCTATTAATTAGAGGCAGCTGACTTCATCGTTTTCTTTATTTTAAAAAATTCCTTCGGTGAGTGTTGAGGATTTTGATAAAGAGGCAAATGAGGAGTTATAGGGAGTATGGAGTCAGTGTTGTGGAAGATGTTAAACACATGATTTTAAGTCATTTAAGTCTGAGTGTGGAATATTGGCCATAGAGAGTTGTGTCCTTATGTTGCATTTTTACAATGTGATACAAGAGTGAAAACCAAATTGGTGATAATCAAGGAATGTTGTAAACCTGTAGGTGATGAAGATCTTGATAATAACCTCCACTGAAAATCTTGGAGGATGGTAATTTTATAAGTTATTTCTTAAATTGGCACTCACATGCAGTAAGTAGGAACTATTGTTGGTTTTCTGATTTTATATGAGAAATGCTCCATCAAAACTAAATTTTTGTCTCAAAAATAGCATCATTGATAGTAACCAAAGGACAGATGAACTGACTCTCTAAATCAAGGTCCTAGTCAGTGTTCAAAGCAGCAGTCTTAGATTGAATCATGACTTTTCAAAAAAGTAATATTGTATTATTTCTTTCTTATCTTAATATAGTGATTCATAACCATATTATTAGGTCATTGCATTGATAACATGCCTGCAGTGAGGAGAAACATTCAAAAGTAACCTACTTGGGTGTACCAAACTTAAAAAGTTACTCAATCTTTAAATATACTCAAGAACTATAAATATTTATTCTGGAGTAAGAGCTAATATGTAGTGATAGCTTTATGTATTTTTTCCTCTACGTTTTTTTTTTTTCTATGAAGCATGGATTTTGCTCTGTGTGTATCTCAGAGCATATCTACACATACCTCATTAATAGAACATATGAAAATAGACATATATTTCAACTCATCAGTGTCTTAGATTGTTGCAGCCATGTGTTAAGGCTATGTTCTTTTCACTATACTGAATTGCTGATGTGAAACCAAACAGAGCCCTTATATTGACAGATTTAGTTGATATCTCTCTCTCTCTTTCAGTTGATCTCTTTCTAATTTTAGCTTTTAGTTTCAATGTTGCCCCCCCAGTTTATCCCAGGATCTAATGTGTTTAATTTAGGAATCCATAAGACTTTAACTTGTCTAGACATTTACATATCTATGGACTAGTGTCTAGGACAACGTAGCCTAGAATTAAGCACATGTCTTGTCTAATATGGGTATTATGGGGGTGGGGGTGGGGGAAGAAGGTAGATTACATTGCCCTGAATAAGAATTCATGATTAATTAGAATCACATTGATTATAATTTAATGTGCAACAAATATAGTATCATTTTTTTCTGGAAATGAGTCATAAAGACTTAGAATTTGGGGTTTATTTGTAATATCCTGATAAGACATCTGTTGTGAACTGCTAGTAAAACTCATAAGGCCACACCAATACTCAAAGTAACATATCACACAATTCAATGACCTATGTAGGCTTTGGATCCTTTGTTGGAACTCTTTCTGATAGAGTAAAGGAGGAGTGAGTAATGGTAAAAACAAGTTGCTCAATGAGAAAAGAATACAACTAAATCCTGCTTCTGATAATTTTGTGACTAAACTGAAAGAATAATACTACAAGTCAGAGTTTCAATTTATTTACTTTTTTGCTTCTATTAAAAGTTCATTCATGCAAATTATATTGTTCCCAATGTGCCAGAACATTTCGTTAATAGCAGGGAAATACCTCATTGCCAATGGGGTTGAACAGGCTCTCATCCACATTCCTATTTTATTTCAGCAGATTGAACTTCCCTTCCTTCCATTTCTCCTTTTTCTGCCACTAAAGGAGCATGCCTGCATGCACACAGACTTCATTCTTTCTTATTACTTGCCAGCTGTAAGGCTAAAATGCCAAGCTCTAAAATGTGTGTGTGTGTGTTTTTCAAACAGCAGCAGCAGCAACATCTGGATCTGTGCAACTTTAATCTTGGCTGGTTTCCTTCTTTCCTTTTTGGCCTTCCAGGCACCTGTGGACGTCCTGTACATACACAATGACATCAAACCGTAGCTGGAAATCTGATTCTCTTGGTATAATGAACAATGATTAGTTAGAAGCATGTAAAACCACAAACTGTGAGTAATAAAGAACAAGTTCCATACATTGTAGATAAGGGACAATGAAAACTTAACTTAAAAATTAAGTGACTTAAAAAAAAATTAAGTGACTTTAAAAACAGTTAATGAAAACTAGAGTCACCTGAATCTTTTTATTTTCAAACTTTATTATAAAATTGTGGGCTGAATTAGAAGCAGAAATGCCCCTTTTGTCTAAAGGGAAAGGTTCTTGTCATAAAATAGCAAGCCTTGATTTTAACCTAAGAGAAATTTGGAGGGAAGCCAAAAAGTTCTTCCAAATACCCCTGGCAAATTTCTTTTTTTTTTTTTTTTTTTTAAATTTCTTAATCATCTTAGATACTTCTGGATTTTTTCTGATACCCCAAGGTTCCTGATGTCTTTTTGAACTCCTAACTGAATGACTGCAAAGTGAGATTTGGAGACTACTCAGAAAAGCAATCAATAGTTACAAAAAGAAAACCCTGTCTGTCATAGGTATTGACTGCTTGAAACTCCATTCTACAAAGGTCATGGCATTCAAATATAAAACCTGAGATAGAGCCTTTGATCTGCAAAACCTAGCACTGTATGATTCTGGTCTTTCTTTTTATGGTATGGGCTCATCAGTTTGTTTTAAATGCCTTGGCTAACTACCTTCAGATATGAATATCAAAGAGATAGAGAACAAAATCCATCCCTATACTTTTGATTCTCTTTGATTTAATAAAATCCAAGCCATTCTTATGTCAGAGTATAAAGGAGGGGCCATTGTAATTGTTAGCAGGAATTCATGGAAGATTTGGGTAGAAAACTGTGCTTGTCAAATTCTAAAATAAGCAGTCATTTAAGTGTGCAAAAAAATAAATCTAATGCCACATGTAACATGGGGAGAAAAAGTGGTTGAAAGTAAGTAGTATCATCAGTGGCAGATGATTATTTTGGGTAGTAAAGGAAAAATAAATTAGGTAATATTTTTTCAATGATAAAACACATGAAAGGATGCATGTATCTCTCCTTTCACCTGCTCACCAACTCCGCCATTGCCTTCATCATGTGCTCTTACGGGGTCTGCCTAAACTGATGGTCTTCCCTGGAAACAAGATGAGCAGATCTTATGACTTACATGCGTGCCATTTTTTGTTATATATCGGCTTCGTTTTCTTAATTGTTTCAAAGTTTTGATATTAGTTTCCCTAATTGCTCAGCAGGTACATTAAAAAGTCATCTATCTCACCCATATCCTTGATTTTTGATGTATTTAAGAGTTAATTGTCATCCTCACTTGGTGAATTATGTCATAAACATACTTAAGAATATGACTTAATTCACATTAATATAATATATTTTTGAGACTCATTTTGAATTGCCAGTTAAGTGTATTTTAACAACAAAAATGAGCAGTAGAATGTATATTCAGGGCATAAAATATTTATTCCTGCTTAATATTAGCCACTGATAGTATAAAATAAATTGAATATAATTGGTTTTCTATTACTTTTAATTGAGTTACTTCTTACAAGAATTTATGTTTTCTATGTCGTACCTTTATTCTTATCCATTAGCTAAGTATGTGAGGCATCTGATGCTAATCATTGTTTGGCCCCAAATCCTTGTAATTGAATAAATCATATATTAGGGTCCATCAATTCAACCAGCAAGTACAAGTCTTAAATTTGCCAGAAAAATAATATCATAAAATTCTTATAGGATAGGACATAATTAATCTAAAGGCCACAAAGCTCCCATGTGAAGGCAGAAAGAGAAGAGCAAACACATCCCATAAAATAACACAACTTTGGGAATTAGTTACTGTATTCTCTCTCCTTTTTCACTAAAGCATGTCATATATTGTTGACTTTAATAAGTGCTGTTCAGAAAAATATAGGGGAACAGTATATTTTATAGGGGTTTGGTGGAAAAACCATGGCCCTCATCTTATTTCAGCTTCTCATTGTTGTTCACTTGGATTATTACAATAGTCACCTGATCTGATTTCAATCCCTCTTCCAGGTTTCTGGGAACATGTTCCTTCCAAACCCCTGTAATGTTCATGTTTCTCCTCTGATTAAAATCTTCCTAAAGTCTTTTGCCATGACAACCTCTCAATCCTCATCTTTTGCCTACTTGTTTCATTAAAATGTATGTTTTGAAACACAAAACTGCACATAATTCTTTGAGCATTGAATGTTTTACTGTCTCCGTGACTTTATGATACTGTTAATTCGGCCTGGAATGTCCTTATTATTTTATCTAACGTGGCTTTGCTACATTCCCACGTGCCGGGCACAAGCCCATTAAAAGTCCCAGGTTAAAATAATTTCCTTCAGGAAACCTCCTATGAATCTGAGTAGAGTTATTCACCCCATATTACCTCCGTATCTTCAGTTTAGTTACATCTTTGCACCCTTTTCCCTAATGAATTTACATTTGTCCCTCATTTGAGATTTTGTGATGCTTCAAAGCTGGAAGAGCATGTTATTCACACATGCATTTCCCGTGTCCAGCAGAGTGGGTACCTACATGCTTAGCAAATATTTATTGAATGAACAAAGGAAAAAAGTGAATGGTCAAAATGAACAGAGGTCAGTACAACAAAGAATATTTTTAATCTCTATAAACTTGCCAAAGGTTGAAAAAGATGAGCTATAATCAATTCATTGCGGATGAGGGACTATCTCATTGGAAGAGAAACCTTCAGAAGTTACATGTAGCAAGTACTGTTGTGTTTATCACATGTAAAAGTTTCTTATCCTGACAATTACTATCAATTTCCTCTTTCTTTCTGCCTCTTTCCCCCCTTTGCTTTCTTTTTTTTCCCCTCTTTCTTCTAAGAACTAAGCGTGTATTATAAGCCAGAAACTTCTCTAGGACATGGTGTTAAAGGGGTCATTAATGTTTATTTATGGTTACCAAACTCTCTTGCGACAGTGCAAATGAGTTTTTGAAGTGTAAAGATGGGGACACTAAAACATTTTTTTTTCCACATAGACTGCCATAAAAAATAACTGGCCTCTCTTATTTCCAATGCTTGTTCGCTTGACTCATTTCTGGTTCTCTGAGTAATGTTCCTAAAGATTATACTGGCTCTTTTATTTCTTTATAATTTACAAAATTACTTATTTGTGAAAAGGGAATTAAGTGAAATCTAACAACAACAGACCATAGAAAAGAATGGAGCCACCCATACGTTAAAGATTTAATTCATAAAAATCAAAACTGTAATCTATCAACCATTATCCCAACAAATTAGAAAATACTATAAATTAGCTTTGTGTTATATTTATTTTGTTGTAAATGTAAGCAAATATTATGTCGTTCCCATTAATCCAGTTTTGAATTTTATCACAGGCTAAAAGACCTTGCAAAAAAGAAATCAACCTTGAGGGTCATCCATTCAACAAATAGACCTTGTACTAAGCTGCTTTTCTATATTGAAGTTTGCTCCATTTGCATGCTTTTAGGCTTGAAATATGTGATTAAGTGCTACATTCTTTACATTAGCTAGTGATGGTGAAAGTGATGAAACAGGGTCTAGTTCAAAACAATGCTACTTTGAAAAAATAAACTCATTTATAAAATGGCAGTTATATAAATGGCAATTTTACAGATTTTAAAATCTCTTTTACATAGAATTATTTAATAGATCTTACAGGATTCAAGAATATTCTTACATACTCTCACATTGTCTCTGTTAGCGATTGTGCATGTTCTTTGATACTACCTTGACTCTCTGTGAAGGAGTCTAGTATAATTCTTGGCATACATTGAAGACTCAGTATTGCCCCATTTCTTCTGCTTTTCTTCCTCCCTCAATCCCTTTCTCTTTCCTTCCCTCCCTCTATGCGTCAGGATACTACATTTAAGTGATGTCTTGCCAAATTATTCCAGCCCAAACTGACCACTTGTTTCCTAACTGCCACTGAACACACCTAGTGGCTTAGAAGTGAATTATATTATGAATTTTCTTTTGAAAAATAGTGTGGGATTCTTTCATATATGAATGTTCACCTACCTGGAAATAATGCATATCTGTTGAGGGCAGAGATCATCTCCTAAGCAGATTTTGCACATTTCAGGCTGGCTCTTGCTTGTAAAATGGATCTATATAATACTGTTCCTATAACAGCCTCTAAAACTTTTTTTTAAAAACAAATATTAAAATCTTACACCATACACATTTTTTCAAAATACAATTAAAAAGAATCAAGTAATATATATGAAAACATTTAATACACATATACCACTCATATATCCCATTTTCACAAGAATTTTTACAAAATAGAAATGAGTTACTCTAGGGGCCCCTGGGTGGCTCAGTCAGTTAAGTGTCTGCCTTCAGCTCAGGTCATGACCACAGAGTGCTGGGATCGAGTCCCACGTCAGGCTTCCCGCTCAGCCTGCTTCTTCCTCTCCCCTGGCCACCCCTACCCCCCACTCGTTTTTTCTTGCTCATTCTCTCTCTCTCAAATAAATAAAATCTTTTTAAAAAAGAAATGAATTACTCTATAATTTTTAAACTATAGAGTGACTTTGGTTTGCCCATTAGTTTTACATACATATCCCAGGCTGAAATAAGTCAAAAGCAAATAATTCAAGAATATGTTCATTTGTGGTTCATAAAACACTTAAATTTAGTCTATAATATTTTTCCTTAAATTATAGAATTGGCCTATTGAGAATTTGACTGAAAACCTTGATCTGACCAATACCACTGAGCCAGCTAGCATAGACAACCACCACCTTTCCTCTGAACTGCTGTAAAAGCAACTGAATCATCTCCGTGCCTGCATAGGCGCCTTCCACAGTGCCTGCCCTGTCAAGTTGCAGAGTATCCTTTTAGAATACTCTGGACCATATCAGTCCTACATGCCACACTTTCCAGTTACTTTCATGGCTCCCCACGGCCTGTCAAGTCCTTCGAAGCTCACAGGCTCTTTGTGCTGTTTCTCTCCTACCTTTTATTTCATCTCTTACCATGCCCCTCATTTGGGCCACGAGAGACATGTGTGCCTCCTTGGGGTTCCTGAAATATTTCCACCTCTATACTTTGCATCTCTGCTGCCTCAGACTCTTCTCAAGGATAATTTGTGGCTGCCTTTCTGCCTTAATTCAGGTCTCTGCAAGTGTGACCTTATGAGACAGGTTCTCTATGGCCTTCCATTCTAAAACAGTACCTCTCGCCACTCTGTCTCTCCTTTGCCTCACTTTGATAGTGATTTTTTATATCATGTTATAATTTACTACTTCATTTATTTATTTCTGTCACCTTTCCCTAGAATGTAAGCTTCATGAGCAAAAGGACTTTGCAAGGGGCCTGGGTGGCTCAGTGGGTTCAGTGTGGGACTCTTGGTTTCAGCTTGGGTTGTGACCTCAAAGGTCAGGACATCAAGCCCCTGTATGGGCTCTGCATTCTGCAGGGAGTCTACTGGAGAGTCCCTCTCCCTTTCCCTTGGCCCCTCCCACTGCTTGCATGCTCATTCTCTCTCTCTCTCTCTCTCTCTCAAACAAATAAATAAATCTTTTTTAAAAAGGATTTTGCTTATCCATGATCTCAGCTCCAAAGTCTAAAACTGATGTATATATCATACGTATGTATAGACATAGATATGTATATATTAATGTGCATACACACCCATTCTCCTTAGTTACAGTCTATATGCTTATTATAAAAAATAAAGATAAATGTAAATTATTACATATAAAGCACTTATTGTATTAGCTATGCTCTTTCTTTTCATACTCTTTATTATGCAGTGACTGTCTTTTTTTTCCACTGAAATATAAGTTCTTTGAAGGAGGAGGTTGATTACATCTGCTTAATTTTAGTCACTGTGACAATGCTGTGTACATCCCTTACATATTTTATCAAACCATAAAATTGTATTGAATGTTGAAAGGAATTATTTTTGACATTGCCTTTGCTATTGATAATTATAATGTAGTCAGGGATATTGTGAATCTTCTTACCATTCTCATTGATGTTGTAGTCTATCTAGCTAGACATTTGGTACTTCACTTTTCATTAAGAATAGATAATAATTTTAAGACCACACATTTTATGACAGATTTCACTCTCTTTGAAAAAAGAAGTAACTAGGGGCTCCTGGATGGTTTAATTGGCAAAGCATGTGCCTCCTGATCTCAGGGTTGTGAATTTGAGCCCCACATTGGTGTAAAGATAACTTTTTAAAAAAAATCTTAGAAGAAGAAGAGGAGGAGGAATGAAAGAAGTTCAGGAATAATTTTCGAAATTTCCCATTAGGTATTTTTAAAAATGACATAGTTTGTTTTCTGGAATTCTAACTTGGTTAAGTATGATTGCCAGTGTATAAGTAATCATCATTTTGCTATTTATCTATCAGCCAAAAACAACATTTGCTTTGTTTCAACCATATGTTCTTTTCTTTTTGCTCTATGACAATCTTGTTTTTGTTCATTCATTGGACCTGGCGGATGACTGTAAGGGTTTGAATTCCGAAGCCAATTCAGCATTAACTTTATATCCATGACCAATGTCAAATCTGAACTCTATCTAAGAACTGTTGAGTAATCCCACATTAATCTTCTCTGTGTCCCAGCTCTGACTAGCACTAATGAACAGTTTGATTGGAAACCCCAGCAGATTACTATCGTCCTATAGAGTTTGCTTTCGTCAGAAACCTCCCTATGGATTTATCCCACCCACCTAAGTCAGGCTGCTGTGGCTCAACAATATTTGAAAAGTTTTCATACATCCTGTAATTAAAGAAATCCTTGACTCATGGTGCCAGGAATGTAAGTGGGTCCCACTGTTATGCTAGTAAATACTAGTTTTCCAAATTGTTTTTATTTATTTACACATTTTGACGTTGTGTTGATTTACCATTTTTTGAAATGGGAAAGGTAATACATAATTAAAAAGTTTTTAAAGATTTATTTCAAATCACACATAAAAGCTGAAATGCACCACTCTCTTGAAGAGAATAAACAGACACTCATGATTTTAAAGTATGTTTAAAATAAAAATATTTGGCATAAATATTTTTATTGTGCAGATGTTGTGCTATAACAAAGAAAAATTCATAGGATATTACTTTTTGAATGTTATAATACCAAAGAAATTAAATGTTGAATTAAAAAGTAAAATCTTTAGTCTGTGTTGTATAAACTGAATGATGGTAATCAGCCATGATGCGTGACTAAGGCGCACATCTGTCCACATGATTTATGAGAGAATATAATCAGAGAATAAGTTCTCAATTTTTTAAAAAAACTACAGTTCATTGTAAGAAGCAGTCATGTTTACGTAGAAGCATGGAAGTATTTTTCATTTATACTATTTCTGTGGGGCTCTTTCCCCTTTTCCCTCTGAACTTAGTCTTTTCCACACATTGCAGGCTCCAAGTACCCCCTTGTGAACTTCCACTCAGGAAATGACACGATTTCTTCTCATTGGAGAAATGTTTTCTTTTTAAGAAGTGAATAGTACATATATTCTGCTTTAGCTGGAGGTGGTCTGTGATACTTGGCATGCTTGATTACGTAATGGTTAATGTCAAAAGAACAGGTACCTTAAAAGTCTTGCTCAGGTGGATATTGGTAAACTTTAGCTCCCATGCCGCGGTGAATGGTATCTTCAGAGGAGGACTCAAGTTCTCCTGAGCATTTGGGGTCTTTGATTGGCCTACACGTTACGGTATAGAGAAAAACACACCGTTAGTTCAATGCCAATGGTAGCTAGTCTGCAGAGATCATTTAGAAAAGAATCTTACCCTTGTTACTCGGTAAGCACTTGTTATGCATTTACATTCATAATTGATGACATTCATTTAAAGATTTGTTTAATCTTTACTACAAGCTCACAGCGTATTATTATTTCCTTCACTTCACAAGTTAGGGAACAGGCTAGAGTTGTAATCATTTGCCAGCGGCTGCCCGGCAAGTGAAATGGGGGAGTCACGTTTCCAGTCTAGGCCGTGTGACTCTGTGGGCCATGCCCATACCTGCTGTGCTCCTCGCCTGTTAGGAATGGAACCCCTGGGAATCCCTGGGTGGCTCAGCGGCCTAGAGCCTGCCTTTGGCCCGGGGCACCATCCTGGAGACCCGGGATCGAGTCCCGCGTCGGGCTCCCTGCGTGGAGCCTGCTTCTCCCTCTGCCTGTGTCTCTGCCTCTCTCTCTCTCTCTCTCTCTCTCTATGTCTATCGTGAATAAATAAATAAAAATCTTAAAAAAAAAAAAAGGAATGGAACCCCCTTTCTCAGATGCAGTCTTCTACAGGGAGCACCCCGAGAGTTTCAAGGTGATTGATGTGATATCTCATTGCTTTAAATCTTCAAAGACTTTGTTTTGCATATTTTCCATGAATACAATTAAAATGATGATAATCATGACATGAGATAATAACAATCCTTCACTGAGGGTGTACTTTTGAGAAGTATTTGTTCTACAAACGATGACTCACTTCTTGTCAAAACACCACTGTGAAGTAGGTACTATTACTATCCCCACTCTATATATGATTAAGTTCACACAACTAATTATTTACATAGTGATGATTTGAATGCAGTCTGATCCCAGATCATGTGTCTTAAAAGTTATTGTCTTATAATTATTGCTCGATTGTACAGCAGAGAAAGATGGTGCTTTCCTTAAGCTCTGGAGCACTTTTATAAAATAGTAGCCCAATATTTTAATTTTACTAATAATTATCCCCCGTCTTGTGTCAGAAAACATGTAAATGTAATTTAGGGGAAAAAGTTAGGAAAAACACATAAGAAAGAAATATTAATTAATAAATGTTTGTGAGATTAAATATGTAACCCTAATTTCACCAAAATATAACAGTAAGGATGAGCTAAGATTGGAATTATCAAATTATACCTGACTTTATAAACTTTCTGTTCTCCTCCATAGATTGCATCCAAACCTCTTGGTTTTATCTAGGTGGACTAAAATGTAGGAGAATGTAATTGTAATCAAATTGTTATTATCAAAAACTCTTGTCCTTGGGATGCCTGGGTGGCTCAGTGGTTGAGCGTCTGCCTTTTCGGCCAGGGCGTGATCCCAGGGTCCTGGGATCAAGTCCCACATCGGGCTCCCTGCATGGAGCCTGCTTCTCCCTCTGCCTATGTGTCTGCCCCTCTCTCTGTGTCTCTCATGAATAAATAAATAAAATCTTAAAAAAAAAAAAAAAACAACCCTCATGCCTGAACTCAACAGTGAAGAATAAAATGTAGCTAAATACATATTTGACTAATCTTAGGTAATTCACCAGGTTCATGGCCACTGTGTATTCGGTATATCTGTGGCAAGACCTTTTTGTATATCTTATCATTTAATCTTCACAATAATCCTAAATAGAAATTGTAATCATACTGTTTATGCGGGGAAGAAAAAATGGAAGCACAGAGAGATTAAGTAACCTGCACTGGGAAACATAGCAAGTAAACTGGGAAAAGTACATGTGATTTCAAATCTCTGCTTTCTGACTCAGTCTTTCATCTTACATAACACAATTAAGTGAAGGCACATAGTTTATCTTTTTACTGTGAATTATAAATGTGTGTTGCTCAGCTCTTAATTTATACAAGTAACTGAGTTACAAAAGGAGAGGTCAGTTTAAATGAAAAAATTAATGTTACAGTTCTCCTAGAACGAGAGGCCCAGCACACCACGCAATGCCATGTAAGGAACACCAAGTTTTGGTCAGGAGGTAGAAGCAGTAGCAGCTCGAGAACCTTAGGACAGAGTTTTAATGGTGTAAGGCAGAGAAGCAATGTAGGCTCCCTGCTACAGGGGAGCTCCCTAGAGGCCTGGTACCTCGCCCTGGGGTCATTTAGAGCAGAGGGATAGTGGCTTTATCTGTGAGTTAGATAAGGGGGAAGTGGAGATACAGCCTTGGAGCTACAGTTTTGCACATGAAAAGTATATCCCAGATAAATTCTCTACTACCCCCAAGAATTAGCTACCCTGGAAAGCTCAGTCTCTCTCCCCAGGTCTGTGAGGCCCCCAAGAGATGGCAAAACATGATAAGACGCAGACAATTCAATATATACATTTAATATAAACACATATTTATATTATATATAAATAAGTATATAATATATAAAAATAAGTATATATTTCACATATTATATATAAATATATAAAACAGTAAGTATGCCCATCACTAATGTACTTCTGAGTTGTGTAATAGCCTTCCCTGTCATGAAGAAAATTATTTAAGATTCCTATACTGTTCATTTTTGCAAAGGGAACTAACTATATTTCCCTTTCAATTTTTATAAATAATTGTGTATGACCCAGTGCATGGGTTTAATAATAGAAGAAGTTGATGCTAGCAATATGAAATTTACAATTCTGGTAGCAATAAGACACTTCTTTCATTTGTTTAACATACTTTTAGAAGTTCTCACAGGGCACCTGGGTGGCTCAGTTGGTTAAACATCTGCCTTTGGCTCGGGTCACGATCGCAGAGTCCTGGGATTAACCCCATGTGGGCCTCCCTGTGTAGAGGGGAGTCTTCTTCTCTCTCTCCTTCTTCCCCTCCCCCCTGCTTGTGTGCACTCGCTCTCTCTCAAATAAACAAATGAAATCTTAAAATTATAATAATAATAAAAAAATTTCCTTAGGATGGGCACCTGGGTGGCACAGTCAGTTAAATGTCTGACTCTTGGTTTTGGCTCAGGTTGTGATCTCAGGGTCCTGAGATCCAGCCCCACCGCAGGGCTCCATGCTCAGGGTGGAGTCTGCTTGGCTTTCTCCGTCTGCGCACCCCCCGCCCCCACCACTCTCTCTCTAAAATAAATGACAAAATCTAAAAAAAGAGAGAGAGAAAGAAATTCTTAGGAGGAGTTCCTGCTAAAACTTAGCAACTTTTTTAGTGTCCTAGAAAGGACATATCATTTTTACTGTATACAGATAGAGTAAGCACAAAATCTATAGATGGGGGACAAAATAGGAATACATCATAACACCCAAAGACAACAAATCATTTTCTTATGGGAGCGAGAAGATTTAAATGTATATCCCTGTTAAGTGTCTTTAGGGTTAAAAGTAAAACACTCACTACCAAGTGCTCTTGATATGTGGTCTGGGCATAAGTGATTCCATAATCATAATAGTGTAGGCCCAGGAAACAAGGAGAACAGAGGTGGGCATGATATCAACACGCCAGCAGGGCAGTGATTGAACTGAAGTCCTTGCTGCTAACTGGTCTCTTGATTTCGGTTGACCTCCTGGGGAACTTTACCACTTTTGTGTCTTTAATAGTCTGGTGGAGTCTATGAACTGCTTCTTCAAATGATGTTTCTAAATGCAGAACAGAAAATTTATAGTATTTCAAGGAAAAACAATCATATTAAAATTAAAAGAATATGGAAAGAACAAATTTGTAATTCAGTAATGCATGACTTATAAAACTAAAGGATTAAATGAGAGGATCTACTGGAAGATCTCAATGTTATAACGAAGGAAATGAATAGTATAAATGGCATCCTAAGATTTCTGAAAGAAACCTATTGTGACATTAAAATGTTTGATTTCTGTTGTGATACAGTTATAGGTATTGCTATCACCATTGTGATTGCAATGGTTTGTTACTTATATTCAGTTGAAAGTTAGTAAAATATATATATTTTTTCTAATCCAAGTTCATTGATCACCTGAATTTTGCACTGTATTCTTGGTGTTCTGTGAGGCCTGGGTGAGAAGCTTTGGGATTCTTAGGACTCTGTTTCCATGAAATTAAGGAAGTGTTTATGTCATTGTCGGTATCTTTGACATCATCTGCTCCCTTTCAGCTAGTCGCCCTTCTAATTATTGTACCCCAGAAAAAAAACAATTACATTTGTATTTTTTTACAAAAATTGCCAAGCACTTCATCAGGGCTCAGCATGAGTAGGCCAAGCAGTCCCTGGCCTATCTACCCCTCCAACTTGCTTTCTCCAGGGTCAAAATGTCCCTGGTCAAAAAATTGGTGCTAAAAGGCCTAAGAACTATGTCTTAGTATCAGGATGAATAATCTCTTCAAATCAATTCTGTCACTGATTATCCATGTTCACGGAGTTTTCTCTTTCAACTTTCTTTCCTATAAAGTGAATTAAAAATACCCAACTCCCTGAAATGTTGTCAGAATTGACGTTATATAAAGTGCTTTAAACAAGTTTTGAATTATAATACATGCCCAATACTAGCAGTTACTGTTATCTTGAGCTCGGGATTTGGTGGCTGATGCATGGTAAACTGCTACACTAATCAGCATTTATGGGGTAGATAAGGAAACCTGAAATCCCTCGAAATGAGTGTTAATGTTTTATTCAACCTTGTTTATTTGCATTATCTGGTGAGTATGTAACATTCATGATAATCATTTACATAAGTTTAGTTTAACAATACATTCCCGAGACCATACCTACATGTATAGTGATGATCTCTAAGTGGTTAGATCTTAAGCGAGTTGGTTGCATTGAAATCCAGGTCTGGTGGAATGTAGGACTCTAACACAACTCACATACAGGTGTCCCAGAGGTGACTATATAAAGAATGTTATTGAGCAATGCGGTGGTCCATGAAAGTCATTTCATGCCACCTGGCCCATGTGTTCTATTCTACATATGTTATTGGGCACAAAAAGAATTCATTTATTCATACAAGAAATGAAAAAGAGAGCTTTTAATGATTTCTCTAAAGAAAAATTGTGATAACATTACTTAACAATTAGTTGATAATTATCAGTTTGGTATAAACATTTTTTTAAAAAGATTTTATTTATTTATTTATGAGAGACAGAGAGAGAGAGAGAGAGAGAGAGGCAGAGACAGAAGCGAAGGGAGAAGCAGGCCCCATACAGGGAGCCCAACGTGGGACTCGATCCCGGGTCCCCAGGATCACGCCCTGGGCCGAAGGCACCACTAACCGCTGAGCCACCCAGGCTGCCCAGTGTTCACATTTTAATAGCTAAAGAAAGCATGGGACTAAATGTGGAAAAGCCATATTTCTATTTTTTAAATGCTATCTATATACCAAAAACATACCAATTTCATACTAATTACCTAAGAATTGTGTATCAATGGGGATGCCTGGGTGCATGAATAAATAAATAAAATCCTTTTTTTAAAAAAATAGAATTACATATTACTAATTTTAAGGGATGAGGAGAAGGACATTCAGATCTGACCTAAAAGCTATTTGATGAACAATTTGTTTTGCTGATTTCATCATTCATATTTTGTTTCTTTTACCGCATAAAAATGTAGCCAATATCTCTAGACCAGTAGCTTTTTAGGAAACAAATCTATTTTTCAGATGATATTTATTTCAAAGCTTATTTAGAAAGGAGGCATTTAAGACAATTTTGCAGTTTCAGGACTCCTGAAGTAGTTGCATTTTCGTGGAGCTTCTCCTAAGAAATGCTGTCCACCAGAGAACAGTTATTTCAGTTAAATAATTTATTGGCAACTCAGCAACCATAGTACCTGATGAAATATGTTGAGACAAGGAGTAGTCAAGTATAGTGAATGTGAAATGTACTGCGAATTTTAGAATAGGAAGAGCATATGCCAGGAAAAATGAAGAGTAATGCCTGTAAAATAATGATTATATTTGTTATGAATATTTTTAAGCTGAAAAAATAGTGATACTTAAGAAAAGAACAGTTGTTATAAGATATAGAATTTAAATAGAAATTAAAAGTATAAGAGCGACGCTATGCTAAGGCAAAGTTCTATGCCAAATATTAAAAATTATTAGCCTATAACTTTTAACACCTAAACAAGAATGTCACCGAATACATAAAATCATGGGTAACTATCATATAGCCCATATTTAATTTTCTATACACAGCACACTTGTCTCTAGAAAATCAGACTAAAACTTAGGAAATCAACTGAAATAGAAGAAGCAAAAGTGCATTCTTAGCTTTATTGTTTTCAGAGTTACCGTCAGTGACCCAGTTTTGTTTTGTCTTTTTTCCCCCTCCAAGGAAAGAATCTATACATTATTTCCACAAGTTTTGTATAAAAGTCCCTCAAGGCTACATGCAACTACTGCTTCTTTGGGACAAATGTAGCCTGAGGGATAGAAAGAGTTTTCTAGGGTCCAAAAGCTGAATCTCACATTAATATGGAGAAGTGTCCTATTAGGATGATGGGTACCCGCTAATAGGAGAACTTCCTAATGTGTGAAAAAAAAAATTTTTTTTTCTGGTATCATGAGCTTTGTGCTGGGCGTACTGGTTTATTTGGAGCCCGCTACTTGTGAAAGCTTCACCTTTTCCATTTTTAGAAAATGTGAGGCAGCAAAAAGGTTTTTGACAAATTGCAGATCCTGCAGAGTTTAATCAGCTTGATTGTGGGCACCCCACTGCTCTCCTTGTCTCTTATTTTATTTGACCACTAGCAGTTTGGGAACATTTTTCTGCTACTGGATTATAGTTTTAAAAGAAAGTAAAGGATATGATTTGGGAAGATTAAAAATCTGCTTTGTAAAAAATCATCAGCAAGTCATAGGAGAGAAGACTCCCGGGAGCTCTGAAATGGTAACTCACGCTCTCTCTCTCTGTTTCTCTTTATTTTCAAGCAGTGGACTTTCAGTAGGGACTTAGAGCACCTCTGATCGTTAGTGACCGGTGTGATGCAGTGGCCGTGTACTGTCTGATGCAAAAGCCAAGGAGGTCTTGGTATGTTAGCTGGTGGCATTTTAGTTTGTGCCCCTGCATTCTGTGTGTTGTGAAATAGATCCCAGGATTTTAAATGATAATTACTTGAGAATATTAGCTGACTTGCCTTCAAATAGTTCTTCGCATCAGTGCTTCTTGTGGTTTTAATTTGATTACAATGATGCTGAAAGTTAAAAATGGTACATACACCTTACGGCAGTGGTGTTTGTAACTAAAACAATTTTATATCAATTTCTCTCAAATGAAAGAAAGGCATGAGAAAATGGTAAAAAGCATGTTTAGTTTGAAAACAGCGAGCACTTAGTAAAATAAAAACAAAAGACCAAAGAAAATGAAGTTAGAGGGAAAGGACCCAAACTTAAAAAAACTCAAAAGAAAAAAAAATTTAGTGACACAAAAATATGAAGGGGAAGCAATCTCTATGATTTTAGCCAATGCATATATTAATTGTAATGCATATATTTAAGTTGGATAAATTTGTAATGAAAAGTAATAGCATCAAAACAATTAAGATTTAGTATCCAAGTAGGGTATTTGAATGTAATTTAAAAAAAAATGGGTTTTTGTATAAAATTTTCTTAAGGAATTCTTAAACCTGAAACACTTGCTAAATTTAGTTACTTAAAAACGTGCAGTTGGTTGCTTTTATCAGTGTGGTCTGCTTGTTTCTTGTATCATTGTATCACATTAAAAATAAAATGGAGGGAAACTTTGTTGGCCAAAGGTGGCCTGCATAATTGTTTCGGAAGGCAATGAACTGCCACAAGGCTGGTTGTCACGGAGGCAATTTGGATAATTTGTCGTTATTTGTTTATATCCTTTGATTTTATGACTTAATGACTATAGCTGAGATCTTAAAAAAACGGACGTGAAATGTGTATGTCTTATTCCTGTGCCAATCATCAAAGAATAGAAAGTGTATCGACTTTCAAGTCTTCCCTCCGCGGGACTTGGGTCTCCAGTGGCGATGTTATCAGTAAGACCCAGGTTCCCAAAAGTGGAAAATCCCTGGAGGCGTAGGGCCCGTGCTTCCCGTGCTTCCTGCGCTCCTCGTGCGCCCCGTGCTCCCCGTGCTCCTCGTGCGCCCCATGCGCCCCGTGCTTCCCGTGCGCTCCGTGCGCTCCGTGCACCTCGTGCGCCCCGTGCTTCCCGTGCTCCTCGTGCGCCTCGTGCTTCCCGTGCTTCCCGTGCGCCTCGTGCTTCCCGTGCTTCCCGTGCTTCCCGTGCGCCCCGTGCGCCCCGTGCGCCCCGTGCTCCCGGTGCCCGAGTACCGGCCCGGCGCCGCGGTGCGTCCCTGGCTTCGCCCTGGCGCGACCCGGGACCTCGGGCGGCGACCCGGCCCCGGCTGCGCGGCCCGCGGGGCTCCCTCACGGCAGGGAACTTCTCCACGTTGTGCCCTCTTCAGCGACTTACTTATTCCTCGTGACTCTACGGTCCTGCGAAGGGAGTGTTACGAGAGTCCCACGCCCCAGCTGCTCCCCGTCGGGCTGTGCGCACGGCTCCTACGGACAGAGCACCGCGTGCGGCCCCGGAACCACGGCTCCCTGAGCGCCTGCTCCTGCTTGTCCCGGCACTGCAGCCCCCGCCGCACCTGGTCCCGGGCACCTGGTCCCGGGCTCCGCCTACCGGGCACGGGGCTCCCTGCGCTCAGCGCGCTCACAGGGCACGTGCGGGCCCTGCTGCGCCCCGACGCCGCCCACGGGGAGAAGCCGGCCTCGCACCTGCGGAGCTCGCAGCACGCGGGCAGCTCGGGGGCCGCGAGCCGGGTCTCGAAGCTTCGGCCCCGATGCCGCTCGGCTGCTTGCGGTCACACGTCAATGCCCGAGCAAGTGCGACGACCACGCGGAGAGGAATGGGGCCGCGGGTGTGCCCCTCGGGCAGCGGCCAGCCCCACGGAGCCGCACCGCCCATCGCACGACAGCGGCGTCCGCCCGCAGCCGGGTCGCGAGCCCGCACTCCCGCCTGTTGTGAACCGGCTCGGCAGCGCCACACTCGGGAGCCACCACCAGACGGAGACCTGCTCTGCGGGACTGGGAAACCGTACACGTGCTCTAGGCCTTTGCCCAAGCACACGCGCGCACGCACACACGTGCACACACGCATACGTGCACGCACACATGCATATACACACGCACATGCGCACACACACGAGCGTGCTCACACACGCACAGAAACATGCACATGCACATTCGCACACGTGCACACAGACACGCATGCACATGCACAAACGCACACACGCTCACACGTGCGCACACGTGCGCACATGCTCACACACATACGCACACATGTATACACACGCGCACACACATGCACACATGCACGCGCACACCCTTGTGATACACTGTGGTGGAGCAGCACGCCGTGGTCAGCACGGAGGAGAAGCGCGATGGAGGGCGCTGGCCAAGCAGAGCCCTGCGGAGCCAAGTGGCAGGGCGACACCCTCTCCGGGTCCGGGAACCACTCCCCGCCCGCCCCGCCCGCCCCGCCCCTGAGCCGGGCAGCCCCGCAGGCCGCGCAGGCCCCACAGCCGTCAGCCTGGCTCTGCCGCCCGGGGAAATGTGGGGATCCTACAGTTTAGTTGAAATCCCAAACACTCACTGTCTCTTACTCCCGGCTGCTAACTCACCGGCAGGACAACGTTCTCAACACATAGAAGCCTGTTTGTTATGCATCTTCTACTCCCTGCTACGCACCAGTAGCGTCGTCCGCGATTCTTTTCCTCGAAACTCAGGTGCCTCGAGCGCTCTGGGCTTCTAAAGGCTTAGACCCCTTTGTTTGGATTCTATTTTCTCGGAGTCACTTCATCCAAAGGCGAGTATCCGCTGGCTGTCGTGTTAATCGGCTACAAAGACACCCTTGATCTCCTCTTTGCGGAGATGCTGAGTTGCGATTGGCTTTTGTAGCTCCGCGGTTTTCCACAATTTTCTCTTTTACTAATTGGAGATAAGAAACAGGCTTATCTTTCAATGCTGCAAGGCCTACAATTTCCAGATTCTCTCTTTTCCTGTTGGTTCAGTTCACCAGCTGGCCAGCACCCGCTAAGGTGTGAGTAGGACGTTAGACCACCACTAACTTAGAGCATGGTTTGCTCCCCAAGCTGCAGAATCTGCAGCCTTACCGAATGTCTGTGCTTGCGGCTCCCTCCCTCCCACCGCCAATAAACGATCTCTTAGCGCCTGCTGCTTGACCTCAGGACGGACCTGTAACTTATCCTCACTGTACTACGTTACTTCTAAGCACCAAATTGCCTATCAATTAGCAAATAAGCTAAGTTTATGCTCAGGTAATTGATGGCCCTACAATAAGAATAAAGACTTTTCTATATCGCTCACATAATGATTATTCCACATGATGGTTTCAGTCCTGCTTTATTCTTTTGTACCCAGACTTTAGGATGAGCAGATATCCCCTGACGAAAGGTGATGACCGCACCATGTTGTGGCCTCTACAGATTGTGCTCAGACGTAGACCATGTCACTTGTACTCATACTCTATTTTCCAAAGCAAGTTACATTGCTCACTCTTAAGTCAAAGGAGTGGGAAGTCTATCTTTCGGATATGGAAGGACACAGTAGGGCAGGAACGGAACTATTTTGACAATGATGCAGTATCACACATTTGCCTTAGAAGAGACATAGCGGGAGAGTGCATGAATTTGGAGTTATAGGACTAAGTCCTGCTATGTATTGAGTATACTAACATGCCAGTTGCTTCACATTTTTGGGTGATTGTTCTTTTCTAATGGAGCTAATGATGCTGATGCTGCTTATAAATATTTGACTCATTGATATTACTAAGATTAGTATAATTTAGATATCTGTTTCACTCATATAATATTAGATACCCACTGGGTGGAAAATAGAGTGCCTTGTAACATACAATTTACAAGGTATCTAAATAGATATTTCTGATTTTTATTTTCCTAATGTTTCCAAGAACTTAAGCCATAGATTTATATCACTATCTGTCTTTTTCTTTTTTAAGATTTTATGTACTTATTCATGAGAGGCACAGGAGAGAGGCAGAGACACAGGCAGAGGGAGAAGCAGGCTCTCTGAGGGGAGCCTGATGCAAGACTGGATCCCAGGACCCTGGGATCACACCCTGAGCCCAAGGCAGACTCTGAACTACTGAGTCACCCAGGCGTCCCCAATCTCTGTCTTATTTAGAATTTCACCTCTTTATCTAATTACAAAACTAGATATATTCACTGAGTGAAGCCTGAGGGGTCTCTATAGACAGGCGACTATCAAAATATCTTAGGCCATTGGTCAGGTCTAGAATGAACTTAGAAGCTATGGGACACACACTTGAAGGGTAGAAAAATTGGATGTGATACTTGTAAAAAAAATCTCTCTTCATTCATAAGCCTTCATCTATGAACATTGCATACACTTCTAGACCTTTGTATCTAAAGCCTACTCACAAGCACAGTTTTACCTATTAAGTGTAAAACTGAATATGCCATTAAACTTGAGAGGAAAGAAAAAAAACAACAGTTTCTTAATGGGTAATTTAAAGAGGAAAGTCTGTTGTTAAAATGTTTGAGACAACATAAAAGGACAATAAGGAATTATTTTGATTTATTCTCAAATAACTGTGAATTGCACAATAAATGGCTTGTGACTTGTAGACTTATAGTTTCATTACTCCTATAATTACTGCTGTTTTACTCTCAAAATTTAATTCTTTTGATTTTGAGGGCAATAGAATTTCAGGAAAAAAAAAAGCTTTAAAAGTATATCACAGCTGATATCCTCAAAAAAATGATAAATAACAGTACATGATTTAATTGGAGTCAAGTGGCCACTGTGATTAAAAAGATGTTATTTTATCTGCAATGTTTTGAAAAGTAAAATCTAAATCTCAATTGCAAGTAACTTTAGAATAAAAGATGTTGCAACCATCAGGAAGCTTCAAAAAATATATGTACCAATAATGTTTATAATTATGATTAAGAAATAGTAGATTCGGGGATCCCTGGGTGGCACAGCAGTTTGGCGCCTGCCTTTGGCCCAGGGCGCGATCCTGGAGACCCGGATCGGATCCCATGTCGGGTTCCCGGTGCATGGAGCCTGTTTCTCCCTATGCCTGTGTCTCTGCCTCTCTCTCTCTCTCTCTCTCTCTCTCTGTGACTATCATAAATTAAAAAAAAAAGATTTAAATAAAAAAAATAGTAGATTCAAAGTCTTCTAACAAATCATAGATATTCAGGATAAGAAATTCTACGTATTTAGATTTAGTGATCACATAGTGATCACCATGTGGAATTAGGCATTCCAAAAATTTGTTGGTACTAAGCTCTTGGGCGATTCAAGCTTATAATTAAAATGTAACAAAGTATGTACAAATTATTTTCTAAGGTGTGTGTATGTGTGTGTGTGAAACACACACATGCATATGCATATGTACTGTGCATGTTATACATAACAGATATTTTATAAATTTCATATGAATGTAAATAATGTATGTATATTATGAGATATATATGAATGAACATTTACAAGATCCAATTATTAATATGTGTGTACATTCATACATTTAGCCATAGGTGATGTTTAGTTTTGAAGTGGAAAATTGTTTTCAATTTTTGTAATTGTAATTTTTACTGTAATTTTCAAAATTATAATTTTTAAAAGCCTTTAGAAATTATCTTTTACCTTTTGAGTTTTCTTCATGACCTTTTAATGACCTAAAACTGTCCTAAGAAATGTGTTCTGGTTGATTTAAAGTCTGCTAAAAAAGACACTGGAAGTTTATTTAAGGCAATAGTCGCCCTTAAGGGTATTAAACTAAGGACAACTGCATTAATTTTCTATTTGTGTATACTTTTTAATCTCACTGAAACATAAAAATGATGTTTTTAGTTTCATTTCTCTATTCTAAATTTGGGACAATCAATGACAATGTAGGGTTTAGAAATTGCTTGCTGAGAAGATAGATAGCAAGCAAATATTTTAATTAAATTATATTTATTTTTAGCCTATGTCAGAACCAGTCTAAGACTGGATGATACCAGCCTGTTTTAGGTCTTTTGAAAGACCCTAGATGTCATTTCTTTGTTTTGGTGACCTTGCCCCATAGTTTTCAAATATATTAAATCTACCTCTGTCCTACATTAAACATTTTTGTTTGTTTATATTAAAAATTTGAAGAGACTTGGGGATCCCTGGGTGGCGCAGTGGTTTGGCGCCTGCCTTTGGCCCAGGGCACGATCCTGGAGACCCGGGATCTAATCCCACGTCAGGCTCCCGGTGCATGGAGCCTGCTTCTCCCTCTGCCTGTGTCTCTGCCTCTCTCTCTCTCTCTCTGTGACTATCATAAATAAATAAAAATTTTAAAAAAAAATTTGAAGAGACTTTATAAACTTGCCCTTTTGTTATTATCTTCTGGGATTTTTTCAATAATTATTATGCATCTTGAGGGAAAATTGCAGAGTAAGAGAACCTTAATTATAAGAAGTTTCAATTTAACAATTAATAAGGTTGAGAGGTTAAGTTTAATAGGCATTTAGTTACATATTCCTTAATATCTGATTTGCATATTTTTTCATATTCTAGAAGCCATTTAGTTTTTTACAACTTAAATATTTTTCTGGGACCTTGAGAAGTATATGTTTGATCCCCCAGCAATTTTCTCTAGAGCCTAATGAGGCTCAGCCCCAGATGTATGTACTTGAAATCTTGACTATGCATCTTTAATCCTGTTTCCAGACTTAGAGCCCTGAACACCCCTGTTGTCTGATTTGGATTCTTAACGCTGTGTTTCCTAAGATTTGATACTTAGTTCCATCGTCACATTCATCATGTTGTTCTTCAGTCATTAATTCAGTTGTCTGATTCCAGTAACATAAAAGAAGGAGATGAGAACACATTCATTCATTTACTCAAATATATACAGTCATTCAAATATATACATCCACATAAAATATATATTCATTCTATATATTTAAATGCTACTCTCTGCCAGGCATCGTTCTATTCACTAAGGATATAATGGCAACTAGAAAGCAAGTCCCCACTCACCAGAGGTTATATTTTAGCTGTACACCTAATTTAATTTGGCACCTAAAACATTGCCTAACGTAATAGATATAGCTAATAAGTATTTCAAGTGCATAAATAAATAAATATGGAAATTGTATAATTAGAAGAATGTTTGAAATTTAAATTTACACACTGTGGTACTTTTAAGTATTCAGGACAACACGTATCTTCAAGTTATTTGAAATATAATACATCTACTAATGCAAATCAAAATCAATTGGAATTCTGCATTGTAAATGAAATTAAACCTCAGTTGATTAGTTTTTAATTTATTCATATGTTTTTCCCAAATGACCTCATCTTCCCATCTTCTCACAAGAGACAAAGAGAAGGAGAGATGGAGGGAGGAAAGGAGGAGGATTGAGAAACAGAGAGCACGAGAGAGAATGAGATTAAATTTGTAATGAACTTTTCTAGAAATATTAATGACAATTTTAAGTCTTTCCAATAAATTTGCTATGCTATTTTTAAAGAAAATGACCAAGGTAGATTTCAATTCAGGTAACTCCTAGTAAATCATTGTTTAATGAAAACAAGTAGAGCAGAAAGTAGAATGTTGCATTTGTTCTTAGGACATCCCTGTAGGAACTAGCAGACATCAGATTTGTCAAAGTTACAACTCCTTTAGAGTTTCCGGGAGAACACCAGGATCAAAGAAAATAAAAAGATAAAGACTTACATTTTATTTGCAGTAGGAGTTTCTCATTTAAGAATCACTTGTTACTATCATTTTAAATAAGTTAAAAGTATGCTGGTTAGGAATCTTTACCTGACACTAATGGAACCTCCCTTGACAGATTTTTTGTTGAAGAATTATACGGTGTGAATTGAAAAAAAGAACTGTCAGGTTGGATCAGATATTTTCTATCTGCAAGTGCCTACTTGGCTCATATAATGTTCCCAACGATAGGTGGAAAAACTCATCTGTGCCAGAAGATTCTCTCTCTACGTTATCAAAGAAATGCATATTTTTATTCTGTCAAACAAGTATATTTTAATCATAGTTATAACTATTGAATTAACCAAAATTCCAAGTATTAATTTTTTTTCCAACATGATTGTTCCATTTGATCAATTTTATAGAGAGATAAATGAAGTAGTAAAACTTCCATTGTTAAGCAAGCTATTTTAATTACTTGTTATCCACAGCATTTTCCCCCTACTATTTTGACTCAACCAATGTTTCACTGTTAACTAGAGAACTGTTGTTCATGGCATTGATTTTATCAATATTTGTAGAAAATTTTCCAATCAGTTTAAATTCATTTGTAGTTGTAACTGTATTATATTTTGCTTCTACATCTTTTTCTTAGTTTTCTTTTCACACTCATTATTCATGATTTTATTGCTATTTCTGGAACAATCTATGTACAATCTTGCCTGAGGACCTTTATATTTATTACTTCTTTGATCTTGAATATGCCTTCCTGAATTTTCCATGGGGTTTCTTCCTTTAAACTTCAGGTAAAATTTCACCAACTCAGAGAGGACTTATCTGACCATCCCAAGCAAATCAATATTCAACTACCTTCGATCCTTTTATTTTATAGCACCTACTATCACTGACATTATATTATTAATTTACATATTATTTGGCTTATGGTTTGTATAAAATTTAAGTGTCTCAAGGCCAGGCTCATGAATTAGTAGTTAATGATGCAAAAAATGGTGCCTGGCACATAATGAATAATAAATATTTAATGAATTAATAATAAATATTGACATGGGTTATGAACAATTAGACCAGTTAAAGTTTATGAAGCTATTCATGAAATAGTTAGAACCTTCATTTCAGGATAAAAGAAAATCCAAACATATAAAAAAATGGAAGCCCTTATATTTGGAATAAAACGTCCCTTTCTTTAGACTTACAACTGTAGAAATCAGAGGAGATCAGGATGCTGAAGTAGTCTGATCTTCCCTCCACAGGCCTTTAGGTTTTCATGTGCTGAAGATTCAGCCCATGATAGGAGTGAAGCCATCACCAGAAGGGCGTAGGAGAGTTCCAGTGTGCTCAGAGTAAGCTGACCTCTTACTGGACATAAGATGCCTTCTGTGTAAATAATAAGGAGGACCACACGTGGTGTATGTTCCTCCTCTACAGGCCACTGCTGTTTCGGGTCAAGGGAGAGAGTCTCTGTGCCAACCTAAAGATGTCCATCAGAAGTCGGGAGGAATTCACACAGCCTGTGCTGCCTAGAGAGCACTATCATCAAGAGTCAAATAGTAATGCTGAAGCCTCGAACACCCCTGATGAGACCTCACAACCATCACCCTGTCCCCATTGACACAGGCAGGCTACTCTGTCTTGGAAAAATCAGGATTTGATTGCTCATCCCTAAGATGTCTCACACTCTCTCATTTTATGTCAGTAGCTAAAAGGAACCCAGAACTTCCAAGATATTCCTGATTCTGAGATCTCTAATCCTCATGGCAATTCCTCTCTGTCTCCTGATACCCATTCACCATGCTCTCTTGAACTCACCAACAAAACCCCTTCATCTTCAGCCACTTTTATGTACTTTCCCTTTATCTTCTCTCTAAATGAAGCCTGGTTCTTTTTTAGTAATCCTGCTTCTCATGTCAGCTCCAAGGGATGGCTATTTCCCTACCACACCATTTAAATGGCTGAGATTGGAGGTGAGGTGATATTCTCTTACTCTTCAGGATCACTTCCAAAAGTCTCCTTTCCCCTCCCTAAAACTCTCTACCCATGATCTCATGGTATTAGCAGATACCAGCTGCTATTCTTCTTTATAGAAGTTTTTTTTACCAACCTCTCTGGTCACTTCCTCTCTTCTGTTAAGATTTTAGTCTTAGCTTACTGTCTCTCTAACACCTTTCTTGTCATACAGTATGGTAATTTCAGTACCCATGTAGACTTCAAAAACACTAGTCTTGCTTACTTGACTCCTCTCCCCCAAAGATCTTGTTTTCCATCCTATCACTGAAGTAATTTCACAATTATATGATACATGTGTCCATGGGATATTTAATGTGGTATTGACATTTGAGTTTCAGTGTTTGCATGTATACTTGGGTTAATAGATTATCTATTTACTTCTATACCTAGCATAAATTTTTTGCTTAAGTCAACTCTTGAAGTGTCCCTAATCTATCAGATTGTAAGGGATCCAACAAAAATATGTTGTATAAGTGCATATTGGATAATATAGTCTATGTTTCTCAAAAATATAGTAATCTAGATATATTCTATATTTCTCACAAAATGTACTGTAAAAAAACAGGATTGGATATAACTTTGAGAGAAATGCTACTTCAGAATAAAGTTTCTATTTACTTAAATAAGATTAAAATTTTTTAATAAGGTTAATACTTAGCCAATGAATCTTTATCGCATACTATTTTTGTTTTAACCAAATTGTGTATTTTCTCAGTTGAGATATTTTTAAGCCTCTGGTCCAGATTTGAGTTGTCTTTATTTGTTTACTAAATTATTTTCATTATTCAAATGTTAAATAGTGTATGATTACTGACAAAGCATCTGTTTTAGTAAAATAAAATTATTCAAAGGATGTTTTTATTTCATATTTTGAAAGATTCAATTATTTAAAATTTCTGTTTATTTTCACATATGGTATAATTTCTTTCTTTGGTGGGAAAGAAAACTTTTGTTAAAGCAAAATCCAGTTACTTGCTAACAGTGCCATGAAATTACTGCTTAGCTGGGTTGTCAGTGTGAGCCTCTCATCGTCAGTAGTGAAAAATGTTAATGACATCATAGCATTATGGACAAGTCAATAGAGTGTGTTAAAATTTCAACTGATTCTCAAATAAATCAGTTATTCTTTACCAGAGTCACACCCTAAATAATGAATAATTTCAAAGTACCTCAATTCCAATTAGTGATTAAAAATCATAATTTGGTTGAGGGAGACAGAGTGAAATGTTTATCAAATTCAATGTCCACCTCCCATAATGCCTTTTTCCTTCCTATGTTACATTTTCCTATGCAACATTTAAAAGGCAATTATACTGACTTTTAATTTAGTGGAGCACCTATTAATTAATTGCCTATTTTTTGAATTATATTGGAATTCTAAGAATGAATTTGTTTATCTTTATAGGATATCTGAAGTGTCCAGGTACTTAAAATCACCAATTGGACTGAACAGATGTACCTCAGGAATTAAAAATTTTTCCAGAAGGAGGTAAGAGATCTTAAAGTATGCATATATTTGCATGTTAATAAGTTTTGGTGAAAATTTAGATATGCTAGTACATTTCTTCAGTGTATAATTTAGAGGATAATTTTTAGAAATTAAGGGCACTTTCTGTTTTTACTTAAATATTCTTTATTCTTTGGAATGACTTAGATATATGAGACTGCTGTTAACATTAAAAAAAAATGGTTCATAGGGAAGCCACATTGCCACCTCAAAATGTCAAGATCTGAATGGCCACTGTTTTGCTTTTTTTTTTTTTTTTTTTTAATCTTTATATGTTGGACTAGACCAGGTTTACCAAGTTCCCCAAGAGCCACAGAGCAAAGATATCTGACATGGAGGCAGATTGCCATCTAGAAAGATCCTTTGGCCAGCCTGCCCCTTCTACATTTCCTGGACCACATATGGTTACTATCAGCTACAATCCATTCAAAGGCTTGAGTGCCAAGCACAGGGAGAGGAGCCAGTTTGTAGTGTGTTACACTATCTTAATTTTGACCTAAGATATGAGACTGAAATATTGCCCTTAAAGTAAAATAGAAATCTGAATGTATTCATATTATTTTTAAACCCTTTTTAACTATAAATGTTCCTCAAACTTCATTTCATTGTAAGTACAAAGAAAATTCAGCAGCATTAGGTTTATCATCCCACTATATTATATATATTGCTACCGGCAAGAATTGCTGTTAGAAGAAATGAATAAGGAATTAAAACATACACTTTAAGATCATAGCTAGTATATGAGAATGGCAAGAAAAAAAACCTGAATCTAAATAGTATTTCCCTTATAGTTGTTTGAGTAGAAAAAGAGTCATTTATTAATTTTATCTCACTAAAAATAAGGGGGTCCCAATTTTATTAGGTGCCTTGGAATTTAATTAGATGATTATTTCTATTTAATGTGAACAAATGCTTTTTCCTTGTTTTTTCATATTTAGTGTCAAGAAAAATAATATTTTTAGGAATTTTAAGGAAATTACAATTGCTAAATGGAAGCATCACTTCCAAATGCAAAACATTCATCACATAAGGTAAAAATGTAGTGATATGAGATTAACACTGAAGCAATTAAAGTGTCAAGTCATTATGGATTTTTAACTTTTTTATGCCACATCTCATACATTAGTACTGATAGGTCAATAAAGACTCCAAAATATGACATTTGTATTGCCTGTTCTCTATACAAATATATACATTTACACATACGTATAAACATATCTATACATACGTATATTCATTATTGGGCTACATTAATTTTTAGCCTCCGACAGTACCAGTTTCCTGGATGCTATTTTTCATTAGTGTATCCTGTGCACAAATACTAAACATTATTTTCTTTTTCTATTTTTCCAATTACAATTGCCTCATAGGGCACCCATAAAGGAGGAAAAATTCACAAAATGCATTCCTTGGATACTGATTAAAATCTGTTCCAAATTTATGAAGGCTGAAGGCATACATAGTGGTACTTAAAGATGTATACTTAAAGATCTAGCCAGTTTTTCAAAATTAATTTATAAACACATCAACAATCCAAATGGATGAGTCTTAAGTTATTGAATACAATTAACAATGTACACATGGGATTGAAGTGGGATAGTAATTAGTATGACTATTTATTAAAGTCAAAGTATCAAATTTGACTAAAATCTGATGAAATTTATTTCCACATATTGCATTTAATGGAATTATTTGCAGAATTGAACATTTGATTATAGGCTTTGAGTAACACAAATGTAAACTGGCATCAATAAGTACTGGTCTATTAGAAAATGTGACCTGGTCATCCCAAATCAGACTTTTTTATTGACAAAGTTCCATATCGCTTAGTCTCCCCTTACTTCCTTTTTTTTTTTTTAATTTTTATTTACTTATGATAGTCACACACACAGAGAGAGAGAGAGAGAGGCAGAGACATAGGCAGAGGGAGAAGCAGGCTCCATGCACCCGGAGCCCGACGTGGGATTCGATCCCGGGTCTCCAGGATCGCGCCCTGAGCCAAAGGCAGGTGCTAAACCCCTGCGCCACCCAGAGATCCCCTACTTCCTTTTTTTTAAACAGAAGTAACCTAAATGAGAATTATTGACATTGCAAATGTATAGTGAAATATTTAATGTAAATAATTACTTAACAGTATATTTTGCTTGTCCTGCTAATTCTATTGTTTGATGGCTTACTCACTGAGAGAATGCCAATGTGGCAAGATCCAAGACATTTTTTTCTTTCCTGAATCTGAAAATTATTCTGTAATTACTGATTATTCCCTTGACATGGCTCCATATATGTTTGATTCTAAATAAATTCTAGATTGAAAAGTACAGATACCTTACTAGTAAGCCTGTGACAAAGATTTCAAGCATTTAAAAAAATAGAAGGCAACTAAAAGAAACTAGTTAAGAAAAAGATATACTAATTTGGAAGAGAGGAAAATTAGATAATATTCCATATTAACTAAAAAGGAAAATTGAAAATGTGTGGATGAAAAAGAAGAAAAAAATGTAAATCAGAATGTGAAAATATCAAGTATTATATACAATTTGATATTCCACTTGAGGTTCATTCTAAATGACTATTGAATAACTGTGATATGTTTTTAGGGAAATTGTCTCATACAGCAGAATAAAATGACACTCCAGATTCATATAGTTCTGGAATTTCAAGCTGGATCACTTTGTGACCTTGTGAAAATTACTTTGCCTTATTTAATTTTCTCATTCATACATTGGGACTAACAATATCCACTTTTACTTATAATTTTTACAAATTTTGAGATAGTTAACGGTTTTATTAAATTACATTTTAAAGTGTATGGTATAGTTTTCTCTTTCTTTGAATATTTTCAAACTATTTTTTATTCATTTTATTTTTCATAAGTGTTCAGCTTTTTTCTGTCTAAGTATACATCTTATTTTTTTTCTTCTGATTATAAACTTTTCAAGATTAAGTATACTTTTCTTGGGACGCCTGGGTGGCTCAGTGGTTGAGCATCTGCCTTCGGCTCAGGGCAAGATCCTGAGTCCCAGGATCGAGTCCCGCATCGGGCTCCCTGCATGGGGCCTGCTTTTCTCTTGGCCTGTGTCTCTGCCTCTCTCTGTGTCTCTCATGAATAAACAAATAAAATATTTAAAAATAAGTAAATAAAAATAGTTTTTCTTATTTATGCCTGCCCCTCACCCACCAGTTTAAGAGATAGGCATTATTTATTGAGTAACTGAAAGAAAGAATAAATTTAAAAGAAAAAATAAGGGTGCCTGGGTGGCTCAGCAGTGGAGCATCTGCCTTGGGCCCAGGGCGTGATCCTGAACACCCGGGATCGAGTCCCACATCGGGCTCCCTGTGGAGCTTACTTTTCCCTCTGCCTGTGTCTCTGCCTCTCTGTGCATCTCTCATGAATAAATAAAATCTTTAAAAAAATAAAAAATAAAAGAAAGAATAAATTTCTACCTTTCTATGTAGACATGTTGTTGCTGAATTAAGCTGACACTATTTAAAAAATGTAAATTCTCTCTAAAAAAAGTCACTATTTAAGAGAGAGACTTTTCAAATGAAAAATCCTTTTGACTCAATATATCCACCTATTAATTTAGCGTTGTTTGATTTTGAATCTAAATAGGGTCTCTTACCTTTAACTTTGTAATATTTTATTCTGTTTTAACCATGCCTAAGATTTTTCAAGAAATTAGAATATATTTTCCTTATCATAGAATTTCCTAGCCATCTTTAAAAGAAAGGTGGATTGCTCACACTCAAAGCATTACTTACTTTTGAAAACTTCATTGTCTGTATGTTTGTAGAAATTCTATCTCAGATTCAGACAGAATCATTTCTTTTTCTTTAGTATTGTATTTATTTGAGAGAGAGGAAGAGTGCGCACAAGCAGAGGGAAAAGGAGAAGCTCTCACCCACTTATTCGGGAGCCCCATGTGGGGCTCCATCCCAGGACCCTGGGATCATGACCTGAGCTGAAGGCAGGCACTTAACTGACTGAGCCACCCAGGTGCCCCTATTTATTTTTCTATAGAAGCTAATAATTCGTTTTTCATACTGTTCTTTTTTTCCTTCTTCTTCTTCTATCTTTATAGTTTATACTAAATGTCTTTAGGCCCACAGAATTTCTGAGCCAGAAGGGTTTTAAGAGATCATTTCATTGTTTACATAAGGAAACTTAGGCCAAGATAAATCTAATACAAGTTACAGACACCAGGACCCAAACTCCAAACTCTAATTTTGGAATTCTTTCTTTTGTATCATAATATCTTGCTCCCAAGATACTCTATTTATGGACTTTCTTCCTTATTCATTTTAGGATTATCTGTTGACAGTCTCCATTATTTATCAGCATTGTCTTCAACTGAAATTTATAACATACATACGAAATAAAGAGACGGCATCCTCTTCTTCCAAAAAGACAAGCCTGTCAGTGGGTAAAAAAAAATAATAATAATAATAATTGAGCAAGAAAGATTGGGTAATAAGAGAAACACACACATAGTACACTACCCCAGGGGACAGCCCTGTTTAGGGAACGACATTTTGTGGCTGGCTAAATATATGTTGATATATATACAAAAGGCAAAGCACTGCATAGAACTTTTGTTTTTTATTAAACTCAATGAGATGTGTAGCTTCTTCAGCTGAACCTGTATGTGTTTCTTTTTCCACACTAACTTTGAGGGGCAAATTAGGTAATATAAACTCCAACTGTTTTAAAGGGCTCACTTCTATGGTTTTTGACAGTGATATAATCTACCCATGAAACCACCACCAGAAGCAAGATACAGAATATTTCTATCACCCCGACAAGATTCTTTATGACCCTTTAGTTTCTTCATACTATGCATTAGTTTGCAGTTTTTAGGAATAGAATCGTGTAGGTGTGTAGTTTTATGTATTTTTTCACTTAGCATAATGATGTAGAGGTTAATTTATGTACTTTTTTGTATCAACAGTTCATTTCTTTTTATTGCTGAATAGTATTTCATTGAGGATATACTAGATTTGTTTATTAATTCACTTATTGATGGATAGTTGTTTCTTTTGACTTTTGTGAATTGATTTTCTATGAGCATTTGTGTACAAGTCATTGTGTGGACATGTGTCTTCATTTCTCTTGGAAAACATGTGGAATTGGAATATCAGGGTCTTTGGTAGGTGTACGCCTAACTTTTTAAGAAATGACGGTTTTCCCAAGTGTTTGCACCATTTGGCATTCACCTGAGCCGTGTATGAGAAATCTCTGTTGCTCTGCATAAGAGGTCTTCAAACTATAGCTCTTGAGCCAAATGAGTTTTATTTGTAAATAAAGTTGTATTGGAACACAGCCACACTCACTTGTTATGAATGAGGTGCTTTCATGCTACAAAAGCAGAATTAAGTAATTATGACAGAAACCATATGGATCTCAAAGGTTAAAATATGTACTTTCTGGCCCTTTAAACAAGAACTTTGCTGATCCCTGCTCTGCATCCTTGCAACATCTCTTGCCAGTCTTTCTTAATTTTAGCCATTTTAATGTATATGTGATGGTATTTCAGTGGAATTTAATTTGCATTTCCCTGATGACTAATGATATAGAGTATCTTTTAATTTCTGTATTTGCCATCTGTATGTCTTCTCTGAATTATCCATTTGAAATATTTTGCTCTATTTTTTAAATGATTTTTTTTCTTATTTATCTATTGTAAGAGCACTTTATATAATCTGGATGCAAATCCTTTGGTAGATAGGTATGTTTTAAGAATATTTTCTCCCATTCAATGGCCTTCATTTTCATATTCTTAAGTTTCTTCTGAATAGCAAAAATTTTAATATTGATGAAGTCCAATATATTATTTTTTTTATCATTTGTACTGTCGAGGACTAAGAAACCTTTGCTTACCCCAGTTTAATTTTTTTCTCCAATATTTCTTCAATATTTTCTTCTAAGAGTTTTACTGTTTTAGTTCTTGAAGGAAGGACCAAGATCTATATGGAGGTACTTTTTGCACCTATTGTGAGATATGTTGAGTTTTTTTTTTTTCCATGACAGTGTCTAATTGTTCTAGCATTCTTGGTTGAAAGGTCATTTCTTTCCATTGTCTTACCTTAGGAACTTTGTCAAAGATTAATGACCTATTTCTGGGCTAATTGTTTCTATTGGACTGTGACTACTTGTGCCAATGACACACGATCTTTATTTTTGTAGATTTACACGGTCTTGAAATTGAAGACTTGTATAAGATGATCAATTCAGCTGCATTTTAAAATTTCTTTGGTATTTCTAGGTTGTTTACTCTCACAAATGATTCCTCTACCCACTCCGTTACACATACAGAAAAGTTCTTAAAATATTATTGAAATTTTTTTGACTCTGTAAATCAATATTTCTTTAGATACTTTATTATTACTGATTTTTAATTCGATTCCACTGTGTTCAGAGAACATACTCTGATATTAATTATTTAAAATCTACTGAGAGTTACTTTAAGACCCACCATATGTGCTTTATTGTGTTCTTTAGATCCACTATGTGTTTACTGATTTATTTTTGCCTAGTTGTTCTAATAAAACCCCTTCCTATCATTGTGTAATTTTAATTTTTTCCCTTTAATTCTGTCACTTATTATTTCTTATACATTGTGGTACTTTTGTAAATTCATATACACTTATGCTTTGTATGTCTTCCTACCTAATTGACTATCATTATGTACCATTTCTTTTTGTTTTTTATTATACTGTTGCTTTACTGTCTATTTTAGCTGATATTAAAATAGTCACTGCAGGATTTTTATGCTTAATATTTGTATCTGTTCATTTTCAAGTCATCTGTTAAAGCTGGAGTTGAGCATTGAATACATTCTGATTTCTGTTCCTTTGTCATATGTATCCCCCCCAACCCTACCAAGAAAAACAAAGTTTTTAGGATTCTACTTTTATCCCTGATATTCTGAAATAGTTTTACGTTATGCCTTTAGGATTTGTTTTATTTTGTCATCTTTGCAGTATGCACTAAGCATAACCTTTTAATCTGAAGACTTATGCCCTTTCAGTAATGGGAAATATTCTTGATATATTGATATCTCCCTTTCCCTCTGCATGCCACTCCCCCTGTTTGTGCGTGTGTGCTCGCTCTCTGCTGAATAAATAAATAAAACTTAAAAAGAAAAAGTTTAAAGATATATTTATCTATTTTAAAAAGGAAGAGAGAGTGTGCATGGAGGGCAGGGGCAGAGGGAGAGGGAGAGAGAAACCCAAGCAGACTCTACACTGAGCATAGAATGTAGGGCTCTATTTCACAACCCTGATATCAGAGCTGAGCTGAAACCAAGAACCAGACACTTAACTGATTGTACTACCTAGGTGCCCTGTCCCTGCCCATTTTTTTTAACTGAATTATTTGATTTTTGGTCTTATGTTGTATAAGCTTTTAATATGTTTTAGATACTAACCCCTTATTGGATACATCACTTGAAGGTATGGATTGGTTGTCTTCAGTAGGTTGTCTTTTTGTTTTGTTGATGGTTTTATTCACTGTACAAAAACTTTTTTTTTTTTTGATGGCTCTCAATAGTTTAATTTTGCTTTTGTTTCCCTTGCCAAAGGAGAAATATCTAGAAAAATGTTTCTACAATTGATGTCAAAGAGATTACTGCTTGTTTTCCTCTAGGAATGGTTTGGTCTCACATTTAGGTCTTTAACCTATTTTGAGTTTATTCTTATGTATAATATGAGAAAATGTTCCACTCACATTCTTTTGCTTTGTAGCTCTGTAGTTTTCCAAATACCATCTGTCAAAGAGACTGTCTTTTGCCATTGTATATTCTTGTCTACTTTATTGTAGATTAATTGACCATAATAGCGTGAGTTTATTTCTGGAGTCTCTGTTCTGTTGATCTATGTATCTTTGATTTTGACTATTACAGCTTTGTAGTGTATTTTGAAATCTGGGATTATGATACCTCCAGCTTTGTTCTTTCTCAAGATTGCTTTCATTATTCAGGGTCTTTTATGATTCCAAACAAAATTGGGAATGATTTGATCTAGTTTTGTGAAAAATGCTGTTAATATTTTGGTAGGGATTACGTTAAATCCGTAAATTGCTTTGGATGCTTCGGACATCTTAACAATATTGATTTTTCCACTCTATAAACACAGAGAATCTTTCCATTATTTGTGTTATCTTGTGGTTTTTGTAGTATACATCTCATCTCCTTGGTTAAGTTTATTCCTAGGTATTTTATTCTTTTTGGTACAATTGTAAATGGGATTGTGTTCTTAATTTTGCTTCATTATTAGAGGATAGGAATACAACAGATTTCTGTTTATTTATTTGGCATCCTACAATTTCACTGAATTAATTAATCAGTTCTATTAATTTTTTGGTGGAGTGTTTAGAGTTTTCTGTATATAGTATTTTGTCATCTTCAAATAGTGAAAGTTTTACTTCACTAATTTGGATGTCTTGGTTTTTTGTTTTTGTTTTTATTTTTATTTTTTTATTTATTTATTTTTTTTGCCTGATTGCTGTGACTAGGACATCCAGTACTATATTGAATAGTAGTTGTGTTGTGAGTGGATATCCTTGTCTTGTTCCTAATCACAGAGGTAAAGCACTCAGGTTTACACTATTGAGGATGATATTAGCTATGGGTTTTTCTATATAGCTTTTATTATGTTATGGTATATTCCCTCTAAATCTTCTTTTTTAAACGTTTTTATCATGAATACATGCTGTATTTTCTCAAATGTTTTTTCTGCATTTACTGAAGTGATTGTTTTTTGTCCTTTCTCTTGTTAGTGAGATGAATGATGTTGATTGATTTGCAAGTTTGGCATCATAGTATTCCTGGAATAAATCCCACTTGATCTCATGTCGAATGATTTTTTTAAAAGATATTGTTAGATTTGGTTTGCTAATATTTTGTTGAGAATTTTTGCATTTATGTTCATCATAGACATTGGCTCATAGTTTTCTTTTTCTATAGTATCTTTATCTGGTTTTCATATCAGAGTAATGGTGGCCTCATAAAATGAATTTAGAAGCTTTCCTTTCTTTTCTTTTCTACTTCTTGGAATAGTTTGAGAAAAGTAGATATTAAGTCTTCTTTATATGTTTTTTAGAATTCATTTGTGAGGCCATCTGGGTTGGGATTTTTGTTTGTTAGGAGTTTTTAAATTACTGATTCCATTTCATTGCTAGTATTCAGTCTGTTCAAATTTTCTGGGTTTTTTCCTCACTTATATTTGGAAGGTTATATATCTTTAGGCATTTACTCATTTCTTCTAGGTTTTCCAACTTGTTGGCATAAATTTTTTATTATATTTTCTTATAATCTTTTGTAATTCTGTGGTGTCAATAGTTACTTTTCCTTTTTCATTTCTGATTTTTTTTTTTTTTTTTAGTTCTCTGTCTTTATGCATCTGGCTAAAGGCTTATCAATTTTGCTAACCTTTCCCAAAAACTATCTATTGGTTTCACTGATCTGTCCTATTGTTTTGTTTTTTTAAATCTCTATTTCACTTATTTCTGCTCTAATGTTCATTCTTTCCTTCATTCTGCTGGCTTTGGGTTTTGCTGCTCCTTTTCTTCTGGCTCCTTTAGATGTAAGATTACATGGTTTGTTTGAACTTTTTCTTTTTTCTTGAGGTAGGCCTGTATTGCTATAGTGTTTCCTCTTAGAACAGTTTTTGTGGCATCCCAAAGATTTTGAAATGTGTTTTCATTTTCGTTTGTCTCTATGTTGTTGTTGTTGTTGTTGTTTTAATTTCCTCTTTGATTTCTTGGTTCACTCATTCATTGTTTAGTAGCATGTTATTTAACCTCCATGCACTTCTGTTCTTTCCAGATTTTTTCTTGTGACTCTAGTTTCATACCACTGTGGCCAGAAAAGACACATGATGATTTCAGTCTTTTTGAATTTGTTGAGACTTGTTTTGTGGCCTACTCTGGATAATCTTCCATGTGCACTTGAGAGAATGTATATTGGGATATACAACTTGGGATAAAATGTTGTGAATATATCTGTTAGATCCATCTGGTCCAATGTATCATTCAAAGGCACTGTTTCCTTGTTGATTTTCTATTTGCTTGTTTGTTTTTAAGAAAACAAACGTCTTTTCATATTTGTGAAGAATATTCATTATAGTTTTGACATGTTCTTCATTTCTTTCATTGTTTTCTCCAAGTTCTTTCATGGGTGATTTTAGGGTTTTGTTGTTGTTGTTTTGTTGCTCTTCTTCATTCATGTTGACAGCTTTCTTCATATGGCAGATAATTCTGGACTATACATTGGTATATGGGTGAGATATAAAGCCATTTTTGAAAGCACTTTATGAGCTAGGGTTGGGGTAGGAAGGACCATTAGACTACATTAGATTAATGTGGAACATTGTGGACCATTAGACTACACTTTATATTGACCATAAATCAGTCTTTTCACAATGGGCCATCAAACAACAACATATGGAACACATGTACTTTCTCAAGTTCAATGTAGTTTCTGCAATAGTTGACAGAGAGGAAGAGCCTCCTGATTGCTGATATTTGGGTGCAGAGTAGGAGAAAGTTGGCCTTCGAGTCTTTTCTAGTAAAGCATGCTATTAAGTGCTGATTGTCTCTCAGGTTCCTCAGGGCCAGTGGGTTTGCTTGTCCTGAGAAGCTCTCTGACTCCCTTCTGCCAAATTAAATAAGCCTATGTGAATTCCTTTCCCCCAAATTTCTTGAAGTCTTCTATTGCTGCAATCACTTTTATCATTCTTGTGATCATAGTGTATGAAGACTTTGTTTTTGGTTGTTATAATTCTTTTGTTATATATCTTTACTAAGGTTAAGGTAGAGAGACGAGGTGATACTATTGGTATCATACTAGCTATGTTTAATCTTTCTCATTTAATTGGAATTCACATTATATTCTTAACAAATAATCAGATATTTAAAAATAGATTTGCTTGACATAAATATTATTATGGATGATAGTCATGTGTGTTTGGAGGTTTAATAGTCAGGAAAAATAATCTTCTGAGTTTCTCAGGAACAGGTATGTAAACAGCAATTAATCAGTCTTTTCTCCTTTGTGGTTATATTTTATGGATCATATTATTACTTGTTGGTACTTGTACTATAGGAAGAGAAGAAACCTCACATCTGTCCATTTGAGTATATGCTAAGAATTTTTACTTAGCGGTTTGATAGAGGAAGAATTGGAAATTATTGGCTAAAATGATGCTTTGAAATTATATATGGATTTTATTACTCATTTTATTTTTGTACTCCTATTACCATAGATAATTGACTATAATTTAAGTGGGAGTATAGACTGAAATATAGTTGCAGCTCATCTGGGTTTCATCAAAATTATATCCCTATTGGGCCACAACTGGACTTTGAAACAACTTATGTCTGAAAGTGCTTCCCATGGTCCTTGGAGATTTGCCTGACGTCTGAGACAGTTGCTAAGGAATCTATCATACTCTACTCTTCTTCAGTGAAACCATAAGCAACAGCAGTTAACCAGAACTTAAAATAACAAAAGGTGAAGAAATAAGCAAAAAGAAACAGAGTATATTAACTATTGGACTTACAGACTATTGTACATAGATCCATTTAGATTACTTATTATAAATGGAATTTCTGTAACAAGCTATTTTAATCAACACTATACAAATTGAGACTCAGGTCCTTAAGTTTTGGGGGCTTTTTATCCCATATCATTCCAAATATGTGGTCACAAGTTTGTTTGAGCTTTCTTTGTTAAGGACAATTTTCTTTTGTTTCTAAAATAGTGAAGTTAAAAAAAGTTCAGACCAAACTATAGAACTATTTTTTAATCAGAAGAACATGAGTTCAGATAAAATTTCTTAACAGTCTGTATTTTAAATAGTACTTTCTAAGATATTTTTAAAATCTCAAAAAAGAGTACCAAATGGTATTCAGAAAGCCATCTTACTGAATAGTGCATCAAAACTGACATGACTTGAAGTTGTGTTAAAGCTGTAAATACATTGTCATATTATGATGTTATCACTTATTTGGGGGAGAGGGAGACTTAGTGAAAGTATGTAAAAAAAAAGATGGCATTTAAACAATTTTTCACTTAACATCTTTTTGTTTGTTTGAGAGGGAGATAGAGGGGGAGGAAGGGCAGAGGAAGAGGGATAGAGATTCTTTTCTTTTTAAAGATTTATTTATTTATTTATGATAGACAGAGAGAGAGAGAGAGAGAGGCAGAGACACAGGAGGAGGGAGAAGCAGGCTCCATGCTGGGAGCCCAATGTAGGACTCCATCTCGGGACCTCAGGATGGTGCCCTGGGCCAAAGGCAGGTGCCAAACTGCTGAGCCACCCAGGGATCCCCAGGGATAGAGATTCTTAAGCAGGTCTCATGCCCAGCATGGGACCTAATGTGTGGCTTGATCTCACACCCCTGAGATCATGGCCTGAGCCAAAATCAAGAGTCAAACATTTAACTCACTGAGCTACCCAGGCACCCCTCACTTAATATTTTATAGAGTTTTCTACTCACAATACTAAATTATCCTTGTATAGTGATTGAAAATCTATTGGGAGGTATGGTGATACAAAGATGAGTAAAATAAAAGCATGTATAATAATAAAGAATTCTAGAGATATGTTAAAATGTTCTTTCACATCAATAGAAAAATCTGTTGCAGTTCTGTAATGTTTTGAGACCACCCCAAATTTCCATCAAACAGTCAAGAGGTCTTTCTCCATAGTGACTACTCCAACTGGCTCTACTGACCACCAGTCTGAGACCAAATGCTCTGAAACATTTATGTTTGACTACTAGATAATATGCAAAACATATCCATACTTTATGATGAATTTCATCTAATTCCTAAACCAAGAGACAAGTGTATTGCTTGAATGCATAATTTTAAAAAGGGTACACATGTCAAGGTGGCCATTTTGAAGAAACCACATAAAATGGTTCTGTTAGTTGGTCTGCCAAAATGCCTAATTTCAATCTCATCACTCATGTATCTAACTTAGTATAAACTTTCATGTCTCAGCTCAATATTACTTCCACAAAAAAGCCTTCATATTTTATAGTACTTGTCACAGTTATAATTACTTGTTCAATCTCTGTCTTCTATAAGTTATACTTTTTATTGAGTTACGGATTGTGTTTCTATTTGCTCAACTAATATACAGATCATTTGATTAGTTGAGCTTACCTTTATTTATTTATTTATTTTAAGGGTTTTATTTATTTATTCATGAGGGACACAGAGAGAGCCAGAGACACAGGCAGAGGGAGAAGCAGGCCCCATGCAGGGAACCTGATGTGGAACTTGATCCCCGTACTCCCGGATCAAGCCCTGAGCAGAAGGCAGACGCTCAACTGCTGAGCCACAAAGGCGTCCCTGATTAGTTGAACTTACCTTTAAATAGCATATATTTTGCTTAATTATTTTTATGCCTTCTTGCCACTTGTAATAATATATGAGAATATTAACTATGAAAGTAGCTTTGACTTGTTGACTTGTGCATTCATGTGTGTGTATATATACGTGTGTGTGTATATATAGTTTACAACTTTGGATTATCTATCAGACAACATAGTTACAAATTTACTTACTTTCTAGTTGTTTTGTTTCACCAAAGACAGCAAAGTTAAATCAGGAAGAGATTTTAAAAATCATTCTGCACAACTCATTTAGGTATAAGAATTAAGGAAATAAAAAAAGGCAAAACCATTTGTCCCAGAGTCAATAGAAAGCATAGGTATAGAAATCAAAGTTTTGAAAGCTTTAAAGACAATTTTTCTACTGCAAACATGTGGGCTTTGTTTCAGTTATTTCCCACCTTAAAATTTGTATTTTTTTAAAGTTTTGCCTTAAGCAAAAAATAAATTATAGCTTTCATGTTTTGTGAATGAAGTAAATGTTTACCTCTATAGCCTGGTGACTTAGTGCAAGAATATCCAACAAAAACAACAAACCTAATATCACTCATTTAACAACAAAATGATACTGTCAGCATTTTTATTAATGTCTATTTTGAATCAAGAGACCATTGTTTTATAGAAATATTCTAGACCAATTGCTAGTCTAGACTCTGAAACTAGATGGAGGTGCCTTGTAAATTAAATCCTTTCATATCCCACAGGCTGAGATCATGCACATCTGAGATGTGTTAGCTGAAATTCCATGCAATCCTCAATTGCCAAGTGTGGATAGAATGAACATAATACTAAAAGTCAGGAAACTAAGAAAAATTAACATTAAAAATGTATATTATACAAATGTCCAACAGACAGCAATGAGAAGAGAAAGGTTTCTAGCATTCTTTATTCACAGATTTAAACCTGAAGATAAACTGTTCTTAGCTCCAGGAAGGAATTATGAAGGTAGGGAAAAGGATTATAAGTCTGAGCAACCAAAAGTGAAAAAATCGGAGAAAGATGAATACTGTATGATTTCATTTATATGTGGAATCTAAAAAAGCTGAAACAGAATAGAATGATGGTGGCCAGGACCTTGGGAGATTTTGGTTAAAGAGTACAAAATTCCAATTATAAGATAAATAAGCTCTGGGGATCTAATGTACAGCATGGTGACTAGAGTTAATGGTACTGTATCGTATACTTGAAGTTGCTAAGGAAATAGATCTCAAGTGTTCAAAGCGCACACACACAACTATTAATTATGTGAGGTGATGGACGTGTTAACTAACCTTATTGTGGTAATCATTTAGTAATACATACAAATCATCATGTTGTACACCTTCAACTTATACGATGTTGTATGTCAATTATATCTCAATAAAGCTAGAAAAAAGATTAAGCAACCAATTAATTTAGAAATATTTTTTGAAGAGCTCTGTGTTGAAAACACATGAATACAGATGTGATTCCTTCCCTCAAGTATCCACCAGTTTGATTGAAGTTGTATTTTTGCCACCATCTTACCAGTTTGACATTTATTTCCTGAATATTTAGAGTATTCCAGGTATTATGATAAATGATTGGAATATAGGAATAAAAATAAATGCCCTACAATCACAGGAATGTCATCATGGGAGCAATATAGTAAAGAGTTCAATAAAATATGGTAAGTGCTAAGATGGCAGAGTGCCCACTTCTCAGTCTTCACTTAGCCTTCATATAATACCCATGAGAAGACTATAGGAATTTAATTTATTTAATTATGGTGATAAATATAGACAAATAACCCAATGTAAAACTGACCAAAGCATATAAATAGGAAATTACAACAGACCAAGCTCTAATGTACAGTAAGCTTATAAAAGGATGCTAAGGCTTACTAGTAGGGAACTGACAACTACGCCAGTAATGAGATAAAAGTTTTCTTCCATCAGGTTGGTGAAAATTAAAAGGAGGAAATCTAGTCAGTGTTTCCTAGGGTGCCAAGAAGTGGGCACACTCATTGCTGGAGAATATCCAAATAGCCATGAATTTATGAAAACTAATCAAGAAATATCTACTAAAATAAAAACACATACACAGTTGACCTTGAGCATTAAAGAAAAATATTCACACATAACTTTTGACTCCCCTCAAAATATCTATTAATAGGCTACTGTTAAGCCAAATGCTATAATATAAACAATTAGCACATTTTTTATGTTTTATATATTATGTATATTTACAATGAAATAGGGAAAGGAAAATGTTAAGAAAACCATAAAGAAGAGAAAATACATTCGTGGTACTGTATGCATATTTGTTGAGAAATAGTCTGTGTATTAGTGCACCCATGTAGTTCAAATCCATGTTGTTCGCGGGTCAACTACATTTTAATAAATAACAACTAACCAAAAAATAAGACAAATTAACCAGGACAAAAGTATGGGGACCTGGGTGGCTCAGTGGTTGAGCTTCTGCCTTTGGCTCAGGTCGTAATCCCCGGGTCCTGGGATCAAGTCCCCACTGGGAGCCTACTTCTCTCTACCTGTGTCTCTGCCTCTCTCTGTGCCTCTCATGAATAAATAAAATCTTTAAAACAAAAACAAAAACAAAAACAAGGACAAGTGTGAAAACCCCTCCAATGTATCTAAATGTTCACCATTGGGGAAAAATAATGTGGTTTTAAATCTATGCTATTGAATATTACACATTTAACAGGTCAGATCTGTGCATTTGACTGATGGATATCCATGATGTTTGTTTCATGAAAAAAAATGTTTTTGCTAGGCACTGTTTATTTTGTGATACTGTTTTTTTTTTTTTTAACTTAACATAAAACTAGTCTGTATGGTATTTAGATATATATGTTTTCATCAATGTGAATGAAGATGTGGAAAGCGGTCCTGTTGGCTTCAGAAACGTGGAGATGAAGAAGAGAGTTATTACAAGGAATTTTATTTTAGAGGCACTTTGGTAGCACAGTGGGTTAAGCGTCCGTCTCTTGGTTTTGGCTCAAGTCCATGAAGTTGGGGTCGTGAAATGGAGCCTTGAGTCAGGCCCATTCTGAGCACAGAGTCTGCTTGAGATTCTCTCTCCCTCTCCCTCTGCCCCTCCCACTCGTGCTCTCTCTCCTTCTCTCTCTCTCTCTCAAATAAATCGTTTTTAATAAAGGAATTTAATTTTAATTTTTCCTCTTATGTAGCTTCTTATATTTCCACTTGTTGAGGTGAACACATGTCGATTTTGTTTTCCAAATATTAATTATAACAAAACATACAGATACTCTGGAAAATAATGAGATAAGTGCATTACAGGATTTCTTTTTCTTTGGTGCCCATGGTTCTTGGTGACACTGCTTTGCAAACTAAAGAGGTAGACCAGACGAAGAGTGGTGGGCAGCAAAGCAAAGTTTATTGAGCATTAGTTATTGAGTGATAGTACAAAGCTCCTGAAGACAGATGGGACCTGAGAGAGTTGCCACTGGAGTTTCTAAGTCTAGGGTTTTTTGTGGGCTTGTTAGTGGGCTATTTTAATCTAATTAACCCTCCATGTGCCTGTCATCCAATCAGGTTTCTGTCATCTTTTATCACGTGGGAGAGGGTGGAAGGCTCCTTTTAAAGGTGGTTTCCTCTTAGGGCAGGGGCCGTTGCCCCTGCTTGCCTTTCTTCCAATCATCCTTTATCAAATGCACTTGAAATCTTTTTTAGATTATTAATTGTTTGTAAGTTGTAGGCCTGTGGCTTTTTCCCATACATTTGTATAGGTAATCAAGAGATTGATATTATTATTAAAATTAAGATATTTTAAGCCAAAATAGAATAATTTTTTACATTAATTTGTGAATTAGTTTGTTATCTCTTATCACACTTTCTAGAAGGTAGGTTGGAGTAGAAAGTATCGTCTTACTTTACAAATGACTTGCCTTAGTCTATACACCAAATATAAGAAACACCATTGATTGATGTTCAGAAGGGAGTCCTGACTTACTTACATAAATCAAAATTCAACTGTGAGAAAGCAGCCCCAACCCCTTTGAGAAGATATTCTTTCAAGAAATCAAAGTGCTGCTAACTTGCCTCTGAATCACATCAATCCATTGCACAGGGCACTATGGCTAAAACAGCTAGGATGTGGCGTCACAGCAATGACTGGTCCAGATGTTTGAATTCTGATTATGTTCGAGATGGAAACATTCAAAAATATGTGCTTTAATTATGGAGGTGGAAATAATTATTTCTCTGCCTCATCCATCACCCTGCCAAGGCTAAGATTTTTGTAACTACTGCTTTGTCCAATGCATTTGTAAACAGACAGTCCACAATTTTGCTAGAACTGTTTTCAAATTACTACTTGTATATAATTTGCTTCAAGAAATATGTAAATCAACATTCCCAAACATACATTAATATATTCACCAATTAGGGCTCTACCAGTGGGCCCATACGGAAAACTTCCAGAGAACCAGACAAGGTATTTTTCACAATATAAATAACACAAAATATACACTAAATGTTGACTTTTAAACTATAGCTAAAGGACTTTGAATGTCATGACTAATTCTAATTTTCTAATAGAAAAAGGTACAAGTCATTTTTGCTTCTGTACTTTTCTTCTTAATGCATTCTTGCAACAACCAAAGGTTACCTTCTGCAATAAAGTTTGAAGAAGAGAAATCAGGAATAGATTTTGGTTGATTCTGATTTGTAGGATTTTTTTTTTCCTTCTACATGTTTTTACATGATATTGCCTTCAATTAAGTAAACTGTTGAGCACTGCCTCCATTTTCAGAATAACAGGTCTTCTCTAAAATGTTTTAAATTTTATCTACTCAGTGATTAAACTGGACCCAGGGTTTTCAATAAGAAAGTGAAGGACTTAAAAAAAAAAATCAGCCTATCGGTATACCACAATCTGACTGAATTATTTAAAATAAATTCATGAAATTAGCCATAATTTATAGCATCAATTTTTAAATGAACCTTAAACGATGTATCATCCTAGCACGCATTTTCCTTTCCCATTTTACCTTCCAAATAAGTACTGACAATTAGGCAGCACTTGACATTTATCATGCTTATCTCCGCAGCTGCAGCGGCTCAAGGTGACCAAGAATGGCAAGAAGGGTTTTCTGTACAGAGTTTTAAATAGAGGGAAATAACGATTGATTTCCCTTTGCTTGTTGAGTGGTTGGCGGTAGAAAAGCGGATTTGTAGTGAGGTCATCAGTCACAATTGGATCGTAATTTGAAAACGGATTAGCTTAGAAGTAGCAATTTCTACTCCATGGGTTTTCGTGAAAAAGTGTGCCTAACTCCGCAAGAGACCTCGCAAGCTGGCCCAGATCAGTGCCTCCCCAATGTGCCATTGTGCGTGGGCGCCGCGGTGAGGGCACAGCCGGGGCGGCCCGGGGCGGTGAGGGCACAGCCGGGGCGGCCCGGGGCGGTGAGGGCACAGCCGGGGTGCGGCCAGCTGTCCTTAGCGTCGCACCACAGGGGCCCAGGATCCCTGGGCCAGAGGAAGGAACTCTTTAGGGAGTTAACGGCTTTTCCTCCTAAGAAGCTCTTCACTTTTTTTTTTTTTCTTGGAGTTCAATTTGCCAACATATAGCATAACACCCAGTGCTCATCTTATCAAGTGCCCCCCTCAGTGCCCCCGCCCACCCCCCCTTCCATCACCCCTTGCTCCTTTCCCAGAGTTAGGGGTCTCTCATGGTTTGTCTCCCTCACTGATATTCATTTTCTCTCCTTTCCCTTTATCCTCTTTCACTATTTTTTATATTCCCCGGATGAATGAGACCATATAATGTTTGTCCTTCTCCGATTGACTTATTTCACTCAGCATCACACCCTCCAGTTCCCTCCACGTCCAAGCAAATGGTGGGGATTGGTCCTTTCTGAGGGCTGAGGACACCCCGCTGTATACAGAGCCCACATCCTCTATCCATCACCTGTCGGTGGGCACCGCGGCTCCTCCCACAGTTGGGCCACAGTGGACATCGCTGCTGTGAAGCTTTTCACTTTTAAATGAAGGAATGACCAGTGTCACTGTCAGTAATGCCAGCCCAGGGACAAGCGAAGACGGGACAACTTAAGAGAAGGAAATTATCCTCTCTTCTATGTCCGGGTGGCACGTTCTTAGGGTCAAAAGTCCAAGGCAGCGGCCCACCTGCCTTTGTAACTGGAAAGAACGTTATACAGATTCCAAGTTGGAAATGCCCAGTGTTTGGGCCGCCGGGGGGCTCAGTGGTGAGCACCTGCCTTCAGCCCAGGGCCTGACCCCGGGTCCCGGGATGGAGTCCCACATCCAGCTCCCTGCGGAGCCTGCTTCTCTCTCTGCCTGTGTGTGTCTCTGCCTCTCTCTCTCTCTCTCATGAATAAATAAAATCTTTTTTAAAAAGGAAATGTCCAATGTTTAAAAGATTAAGAGTTTCATCTGAAAAGGTACAAGCTGACATTACCTAATTTTTAAAGTCTTTTACCTTTTCTCACAGGCCACGAAAATTCGTTGGCAATGAAGACAAAAGAAATTCAGTCAAATGAATTTACAACAAAATTTGCATATTAGACAATCTGTCAACAGTCCTTCAATTCTTATCCTCCCTGGATTTCTTAACTGCTTGTTTGCAAATATTACGCCTAAGACCAAGAAGTATATTATTAAGGGAGGGTAAAATAATTTGAATTGCAAATCTGTATAGTATAAACAAATGAATTCCACTTTATAGCTTAAACAACTAATATTTAACATCTGGATGATAATATATTTACCCGAAATTTTTTATTTTGTAGCTCTTTAAATTTGATATGTAATGAGGTGGTAGGAACAATATTTCAGGGTACCGCAACACAAGGAAAGGAATTTATCGAGGATAATTTATGATTAATGCCTTGGCACTAGTCCGAGCAGTATCTGGTATCTGGTCTAAAACCTTCGAAGTCTTTTGTTTTATGTAAAATGGATGATGTGTTTGTAGTTAATAACAAGTTTACCAGCAGCCTTACATTATGGTCTGCTGCCTCTATGGCCTCTTCTGGAGAAAGGAATACAAGGCAATGCTTGGCCAAACAATGCTGTTTAAGATTTTAGGGGCAAAGTAAAGGGTTTCTTGTCTCAAATTATTCCTCAATCTGCTCATGAAAAATCCTTTCAAGAAAGGACAACTTGTCTAATTGGCAGTTGAATGTTAATCTCCAAGTGAAATATTCCTAGTAGAGTTCGTCCAACAAGGGTGGTGATAGTCCCATTTCATACTTCCAAAGAATAATTATGTTCAGGCTTCATATGAATAATTAATTTTTTAAAAAGGGACTTAATTCAGAAGAGAACTATTGTCATGATGAGGGAACTTGTGCCATTTGGGAAACACACACGCACACGTAGACAAACTGGGAGAATTGGGGAAAAGAGGCAATTCAAAGGCTATCCCATGAAAGGAATGGGAAGTCAGCTGAGTGGATCCATCAGGGAGTACTCAGAACACTCTGTGGTCCTCAGAAACAATCTAGAGGAATATGAAGAATCACTTTTTAACTTCTGGAAACCCCTCAAAGTGGAATGAGGTATTTTGAGGTTATTACAAAGGATAACTCTTCTCTGAGGTTACTTGAGCTTATATATTAACATATTATTATATTACATATAACTATTAATGTATAATAGTGTAGAGTAATATATAATGTGCCATATGTTATGTGTATATACACACACACACACACATATACACACAAATTTTTGATAGTTTTAAAAAGGATAAAGATGGAAACATCCATTGCCTAAAGCATAGGAAAACAAGACTCCCTTATTGAATTTAGCATGGAAGGGTTGATGATGCTTAAAGAAAGATACTGGAATATAGAAGGTAAATTTTTCTTTCATTCCCCTTTTCTAAACCCAGCATTGATCATCATCATCATTTTCGTACATTGTCATGAGTTTGATAAAATTAATTGACATAGTCAAATTAAATTCTCCATCTCACTGTCCTATAAGAAACTTCTACTCACAATAAACCAAAAAAGGCACAAGCTGAAGCTGCAGATATTATGGCAAATCTGCTTCAAAAAGAGAACATTTGTAGTGTTTGGTCCAAGAGTTTATACACTGGCACACTGGACAGAGTAATAAAGGTACAAGTTTTTTTTAAACTTACCTCCATTTAATACATATAACCATAAATCTGAAAAATAAGGTGTTGGACCTCCTTTTCAAGGTATGTAAATATATAAATGAGGACTAAAACAAACAAATTGAAGAAATTCTTAAATTTAGTTAGGGCTAAGATTTGCCTTATTTGACAAGAGCTTCTGTTGGAAAGGTGACCGAGAGGACAGTTTCTCACAATCCATCTTCTAATTAGAAAAGCTTCTCAAAAACACACTCTTTTGAAATTATTGAAAAATGAAAAGGAAATATTTCACATTTGAATCAAATGGAATATACCATAAAAAATGACCTCAGTGATGCAGGCTGCTGGGTCCAAGGACCCAGAGGGAGATGTCCCACAGCACCTGGCTTTGAGCAGGAAAGAAATAAAACACTAGCCAGAGAATGTGAAAGCGGAGTTATTGAATAGCATGAGTGACAAATAGAGTATAGCAGAAGGAGTGTCTGGGAGGCTCCAAAAGGAAAGGAGAAGTGAATCTCTCTATTGCTTGGGGTTAGAGGTTTATATTTGGAAAGGGAAAAGGGTCCAGGATATGTGTTCCTACAGGAATCCAGGGTAGGGTCCAGCCATAGGCGAGTGACAGGTGAATAATAGGTTTTATTCAATACATCATGGAAGGTAGGGGATATTGATGCCAACGTTTGTTTGAAGCCAACATCCTAGAACCTATTTGAGAGCCAGCTTTTCTTAGATTTTATCAAGGATTGGAGGTCCTAGGACAAAACTCAGACAATGGTTAACTTTATTGCTTCCTCTTTGGAGTGGAAACATAGCTTCTTTGGTTTTAACTCAGATGCAAGGTAAAAAAAAAAAAAAAAAAAAGACCATGAGTAAGTGGGGCCTCGCAAAAACAGCAGAAATGGAACCTTTCCAAAATGGCATCCCTTCAGCTTCCCTACATCATTAATAACAACAACACAGAGAGTAGGTCACGGATTTTCAGAAACCAAATAGGCTGGGAAAATGCAGTGAAGAAGGTAAAGGACTCAGGCCTGGTGGAAGAGGAGTGCTTCTGGAGTGATCTCTTTGAATAGAATGAATTTTAAAATGATAAGAGAAAAAAAAAAGAGAGAGCCAGAGAGAAAACAGCAACAACAACAAAAGTGATAACAGAAGAGTAACAGAAAACTGCGATAATGATACGGGGGAAACCAAAATAGATGATATTTTCAGCTTTAAAGACACTATGATTTCAGGGCTTTAGAGGATTTGAAATGAAAAAGAGCCCAGGCGAGTTTAGTTATTTACACTAAGGTAGAGTAATAAAAACTTCATTGAGTTTTTATTTGCACTGAAAGATTGAAAAGTAATGACACAAGAGAGTTTAGACGGAGCAGCGGCCTATGCCTTTACCCTCACTCTGCGCGGAGTCCGGCGCTGAGGGTTCTTTGCTCTGTGAATGACTGTGTTACAGAAAACGGATACATTTTCTGAAAACTATGTGTCATGCACTAAATTTGTTTAGATGTTGACTACAGATCATCGATGATAGGAATGGCATCGAATACTAAGATCCCCGGAAGCACGTTACGCGCACATTGTTAAGTGGTGCAAGTGCAGTGCCTCGCATGGAACAGGTGATGCACAAAGCACAGGGCCCTGAGCCAGGAGGGCACAGCAGCAAGAAATGTGGGCTCTGGGGCAAGGGAGCGTGGGGGAGGGCTTCAAAAGCAGCCTGTTTGGGAATGCTGGCAATTCCTTGAATTCTGCCTTTTATCTTGATAAATTTGCTCAAATTCTCTAAGCCTTGTTTCTATAAAATGGGAAGAAACAATAGTTCCTGTATCACAGAGCTATTCTGTAGCCAAATGTAGTAAAGGTTTAACAGTTTTCTTTTTTCAAGAAATGTTAGCTATCATTACCTAATAAAATAAGGATTCTATCAAACTAAAGATCACTTTGAATACTTTCTTTTTTTTTTTTTTCTTTCCTCAAGGCTCCTATTTGTTTATTCTTTAATCAGGGTCCATTATTTTAGATAAAACTCAGCAATTCTTGACTACTCTTTATAAACAGAAGGTATTTTATGTCAAAATGGAATTCTAAGCCTGCCTCATTCTTTACCTGCGTGGCCTCCTATCTGTTTTACATTCCTTCGCTCTCTTGCGCTGAATTCAATGAGTTTCAAGATGTGAATGAAAGAGTTTGCCTTGGATACATGTCAAACCAAAGCCACCAGTATTTATTTCCTCTTTCTCAGAGTAAAAAATCCACTGTTCGGCATCATTGTAGTTGAGGTGGTGGTGAGGGGGGGTGACTTAAGTGTTTTTAACTAAATTTAACATTCCAAGACTTCAACAGCATTTGAATCATTATAATATATGCATATTTAGAGGGCTATGCTTTTGCTAATATGAAGTTATTTTTTTCTTTCAAAAAGTTGTCTGTTACCAAACCAAAAAAAATTCTTTATATGCAGCTTCTGTTGTCAGAACCATCTTGTCAGCTAAAAGCAAAGCAAAACACTCGATAAAATTCTCAGAAAAAAATTGATTTTTATGCTCAAATTTATATTAGTGACTTAATATTATTGGCATCACCAGCCTTTACATCTTAATATTTAGTTGAAAAGAAGTACAATAACTTTCCTGTTAAACGAATTGAGTTCATCACTTCTTCTTGCCATAATCACGTATTTTAGGAATTCACCTGTGTGTATGAATGTTCGTGTGCGTGAATATGCACGTAGTTTTTCTTAGATACCTTTGTTATATCTGTATGGCTTTCATTTCCTGGAAAAGCCTTAGTAGAGCATAGAGTCCGAATTCTTTATGCCTTTGTTTAATAGTGTCTTCGCATAGGTTTTCAGGAACCTGCTATTTTGTCTTCTGTATTTGAACAGTAAAGGAAGTTGGATTTTCTTCTCTGAAAGCACCTGGGAACTGTAGATAAGCAGTAGAAGTAAAATGGAGGGAAAAATTAGAACGCCACAACCACAACGCAAATAATAGTTTTGGTCACAAACTGTCAAAACTTAAGAGAGTACAGGAGAATGGAGAACGTGCCCCACCGAGCACACGTTGAGACCTGCTGTCTTCCCTGGTGGTGTCACATGGCTTTGATTTTCATCTAATTGCAAGAAAACACAAACACTGGCAAAAGCTTTACTGGATGTTGGTGACCCCACCGTGTTGAATAGGATTTGAATTTGAGCGCCTAAAGAAAACTTCTGTATGTGTTTGTTTGGCTTTTATTGCCACAAACTTAATAGGCCCATCAATCAGAGAAGAAACACCGTCTAGAAAATTGGAAAAAGTTTTGATAGTGAGATTAAAAAATAAGCACATTCTCCTACTTCATGACCTTGGTTATTTATAGCTCTGGAAAACTCAGTCCCTGCGTCGGATACAGTGATTAAAGGGGATTAAACAGGGTCCTTTGAATCGCGCCATCCCCGGCACAGCAAAGGCCCCTCAGCAGAAGGCCAAGGGATGCTCTCGCCTGCTGACCCCGCCAGGCCGTGCGAGCGCCCAGCGTCTCTGGCTGCGGGGTGTGGGGGCGCCGCGCTCCCCTGCGCTCACCCCAAATCCCACAGTAACCGCAAGGATTGAGTCGCCCCTGTTGTCGGCTGGGCTCGGCCGCGTCCCGGCCCCTCCGTCCCCGCTTCACACGGTGCCTGCATCGCTCTACCTGGTGGGAGAGGAGAAGGGCACGCGGGCCTGGGCGCTCAGGACAGCGGCTCCGGGGCTCTGGGCCCGCCCACAGGGGAGAGGGGGGCAGGGGAGGGGCGTGCAGGGGAGAGGTCCGTAGGGGAGAGGCGCGCTGGGGAGAGACGGGCAGGGGAGGGGCGTACAGGGGAGAGGCGGGCAGGGGAGGGGCGTGCAGGGGAGAGGCGCGCAGGGGAGAGGCGCGCAGGGGAGAGGCCCGCAGGGGAGGGGCGTACAGGGGAGAGGTGGGCAGAGGAGAGGTGGGCAGGGGAGGGGCGTGTAGGGAAAGGGCGTGTAGGGAAGGGGCGTGTAGGGAAGGGGCGTGCAGGGAAGAGGTCCGTAGGGGAGAGGCGGGCAGGGGAGGGGCGCGCAGGGGAGAGGCGGGCAGGGGAGAGGTCCGTAGGGGAGAGGCCCGCAGGGGAGGGGCGTGCAGGGGAGAGGTGGGCAGAGGAGAGGTGGGCAGGGGAGGGGCGTGTAGGGAAAGGGCGTGTAGGGAAGGGGCGTGTAGGGAAGGGGCGTGCAGGGAAGAGGTCCGTAGGGGAGAGGCGGGCAGGGGAGGGGCGCGCAGGGGAGAGGCGGGCAGGGGAGAGGCGGGCAGGGGAGAGGTCCGTAGGGGAGAGGCGCGCAGGGGAGAGGCAGGCAGGGGAGGGGCGTGTAGGGAAGGGGCGTGTAGGGAAGGGGCGTGCAGGGAAGAGGTCCGTAGGGGAGGGGCGCGCAGGGGAGAGGCGCGCAGGGGAGAGGCGGGCAGGGGAGAGGCCTGCAGGGGAGGGGCGCGCAGGGGAGAGGGCGGCAGGGGAGAGGCGGCAGGGCAGAGGCCGGGCTGCGGCTCGGGGGCCTGGCTGGAGGTCGGCCGGCTCCTGCCCCCACGCGGCCGGGCTCTCGGGCTGTGAGGGGCAAGTGCGAGCCCTTGGGTCGGTGAGAGGAATCGGGGCGTGTGGGGTCCGCGTGTCCTGCTGCTCCGCGAGTGTCGGTGCGAAGCAGTAGGCGGACGGGACGGCCCGTGAGCCCGTCGCCTGCCCACGGCGTCCGGGGCCGGGAAGCTGGAGCACGGGCGGCCGTGACGGTCCTTGCTGAGCACCTGCCGCGACCCTAGGCCTGGCAGGTGGCGATGACGCAGAAGCTAAGAGAGAAACCGCAAGACGGAGGGCGGCGCGCTTGCTCTCAGCGGGTGTGGCCCGATCGGCTCATTCGGAAGCGCCTACACTGGCGGCCCTGCGGCATCCACACGCCCTGCAGGCGCGGGGCGGGGGCGCGGTCACCTGGTGCGCTGGGAACAAGACGCAAGGGTCCAAGTGGGTGTGAGGGCAAACTGCCCAACCAACCCGGGACCTTGACACTCTCAGACACAGGTGCACGCTCACGCACATGTGCACTCATCCCTCAGTTTTGAGGAATAACAGTCCATATTAACCTTTTGCATGACTTGCATAAATTTGTTATTTTATGTAATCTTATTCACTTTTTTCCAAAATTTATTTTATTGTAATATTTTATTTTATTTTTTTCTATTTTTATTGTAATATTTTATTTTATTTTTAGGAAGAGAATGAGTACAATTGATACTATATAGAAGGAAAGATATTTTTCCTTTAAAAAACCCTGGTTCAAAATTATCTAATGAGTAGGGATCCCTGGGTGGCACAGCTGTTTGGCGCCTGCCTTTGGCCGGGGGCGCGATCCTGGAGACCTGGGATCGAGTCCCACGTCGGGCTCCCGGTGCATGGAGCCTGCTTCTCCCTCTGCCTGTGTCTCTGCCTCTCTCTCTCTGTGTGACTATCATAAATAAATAAAAATTAAAAACAAAAAACAAAAAAACAAAATTATCTAATGAGTAAAGAAGGCAGCACAAAAAAAAATGAGAAGAGAGGTTTCCGACTTTAAGGAGGGAAGTTTGACAGAGATGTTTTAGGATTGGAAAGACTTAATTGTGTTTGTTAATAGATAGAGGAATGGAAATAGAGATACCATGAAATTTCAAGAAATTGTGAAGATAAGGGAAAGATTACAAAGATGATTATAGGGACCTCTGGGTGGCTCAGCAATTAAGCGTCTGCCTTCAACCCAGGGTGTGATCCTGGAGACGTGGGATCAAGTCCGCATCCAGCTCCCTGCATGGAGCCTGCTTCTCCCTCTGCCTGTGTCTCTGCCTCCCTCTGTCTCTCTCATAAATAAATAAATAAATAAATAAATAAATAAATAAATAAATAATCGTTTTTAAAAAGGTGATTATAATAATATTAGTTTAATCACTAACATAAAAAAAACTTTGCTTAAAAAGCTTTTGGGTAGGTTTGAAAAATAATGTAGCAATTTTAAAGAGAACGGAAGTGCTTCATAACAGCCAAAAAAAGAAATGCAACAAGGAGTCTACTTGAAAATTATAGGTAAAAAAAAGATTTGTAAACTAGCTTTGAGAGCCCAGCAGTGGTTTTAAAAAGTGAATTTGCTTTGAAGATAATTGAAAAGGTGGCTTTATTTCAGGGGAAGATGGTGAGTAGGTGTGGATGGGGGTATTGATAAGTGTCACCTTTGGTAATGTAGGGTTGGGCAGTCAAGAGTCCGGACAATTCTGAATGTTATAGAAAAGATCATTTGAATGGATGGATGGTCAAGAAATTACACTTTAATATAGTTTGGGGGAGCAGTGTAATGGCAACTTCTGTATCCTTTAAATTATCCATGAAGATGTGAAAGAAAAAGAAAATATTGGAGAAGAAAAAAAGAGGGAGGCAAACCAAAGAGAGTCTTAACTATAGAGAACAAACAGGTTTCAGGAGGGGACAAGGAAGGGGATGGGGATTAAGGAGGACACTTGTGATGAGCACTGGGTGTTATATGTAAGGGATGAGCCACTAAATTCGACTCCTGAAACCGATATTACACTATATGTTAACTAACTAGATTTTAAATATAAATGTGAAACAAAAAAACAAAAACAAAAAAAAAGGAAAATGTCACAACACTATCAAAAAGCATTGTAATAATGACAATGAACATGTATTGAGTTCTTATGATGTCAGCCAAACTTAGTCATATGTAGTGACTCAGTTTATCTTTGAAAATATTTTATTGTTATCCATAAATTATCCTCATTTTGCAGCTGAAGAAATTGAGGTCAGAAGTTAAGTAAAATCCTGAAGGTTTTATAGCTAGTCAACAAGAGTTGAAATTTGAACCTACTAAATGTGGCTACGAAGTCTGTTCTTTCAAACACCACATTATATTGTTTAATAATAAAGCTTTTGAGAAATTGGTAATAATTTCAAGTTGGAACAGATTGAGAAAAATATGGTTTGAATGTGAGAAAACCAGCTTCTGTTGATGAACTAAACTATTTCCCCCTGTTTTCCTTGGAGAGAGGAGTAGGATGTTCCTAACCAATCCTATCCAAGAATAGCTTATGGGTGATGCCCACTTAATTATTCACACACTACCCCTGGATCTTAACTGACTTCCACACAGCTGCCCTGACTCTCTGCGAGTAGCCATGGATTATGCCCAGCAGTCTCCCCAGACAGCCCCTCTTTCCTTCGAGGGCCCACCCTGGAGTGAGCCTTCCCTTTTAGCACCACAGACTTCTGTGGGGGATCATTATACCAATCTCACCTTTCTCCATCAGCTCTTACCGTAATGGAGAAGAGAAAACAATATAATCCTTGTATCAAAATTGAGTTTTCCAAGAAATAAAACTTTAAATCATTAGAGACAATGCCAGTGGTTTTAAAAATGCCTTTGGGGGCACCTGAGTGGCTCAGTGGTTGAGCATCTGCCTTCAGCCCAGGGTGTGATCCTGGGGTCCTGGAATCGAGTCCCGCATCAAGGCTCCCACACGGAGTCTGCTTCTCCCTCTGCCTGTGTCTCTGCCTCTGTGTCTGTCTCTCATGAATAAATAAATAAAATATTTTTAAAAAATAAAAATGCTTTTGAAAAACTTAGGAGCAATCACTGGCAAATTCTAAATAGAACACGAGTCTTACATAGCAGTGAATTTAAGATCAAACTGAACATAACCTGTAAAACAGGAGCAAAAGAGAGGCCAAGGATGCACAGGATTCAAGAAAAGAAGTGTGTGAGCTATAATCATAAAGTGGGAAAATTCCATCTTAAAAAATACATTCTAGGGGATCCCTGAGTGGCTCGGTGGTTTAGCGCCTGCCTTCGGCCCAGGACGTGATCCCAGGGTCCTGGGATCAAGTCCCACATCGGGCTCCCTGCATGGAGCCTGCTTCTCCCTCTGCCTGGGTATCTGCCTCTCTCCCTCTCTCTCTCATGAATAAATAAATAAAATCTTAAAAAAAATACATTATATTATTTGAAGTAAAAAGAAAAAAAACAAATCAGCAGTTGCTATTTTGAAAGATGAAATGCCTAAAATTTGGCATTATGAAATTTTAAATTTTTAAAAAGATTTATTTATTTTTTTTGAGAGAGGAAGAGAGACAGAGTAGGGGAAGTGGCAAGGGGAGAGGGAGGGAATCTCAAGCAGACTCTGCTGCCGGGGAGCCAGCGGCAGGCTGGATGCAGTGACCCAGGAGAGCCGAGAGTCAGATGCTCAGCTGACTGTGCCACCCTGGCGCCCCTGGAAATTGGTAAATTGTAAGAGAAAAATTAAAAGCCAAATAATGGGTAAAATTCTATCTGATCATTAAAATGAGATGAAAAATGAAGTTCAATCTTTATATTTCTGTACAGACACTTCACTGAAAAAGGAAATTAAATAGGACAATATATTTTATCCTTTATTTATTTATTTTTTAAATATATTTCATCTTTGATATAAAGCAGGCAGCTCACAGCGCAGCGGTGCTGCAGCTCTCCCACTGGGACCTCCCGCCAAGGCCGCACCTGAGCTCCGGGCGCACCTGAGCTCGGGCTGCACCTGAGCTGGGGGCCACACCTGAGGTCGGGGGCCTGCACCTGAGCTTGGGGCCACACCTGTGCTGGGGGCTGCACCTGAGCTCAGGGCCTGCACCTGAGCTAGGGACCGCACCTGAGCTGGGGGCCGCACCTGAGCTGGGGGCCGCACCTGAGCTGGGGGCCGCACCTGAGCTGGGGCTGCACCTGAGCTCGGGCCGCACCTGACCTCGGAGGCTGCACAGGCCCCACACTCGAGCCTGCGTCCCCTCACCTCGTCCAACGAGAGCCGCTCCTCCGTCTTCCGTGACCTTCACAACCTTGTTATTTTCGTAAAGACACAGGCCTTCATTTTGCAGAGAGTCTGTCGAGGTGGGACTGGCTAGTGCATCCCAGGATCTTGCCGAAGCTGTGGATTTGGGGCGGGGGTGCCCCGCGTGCCGACTCGTCCTGGTTCTCGTCTCTCAATTTCCGTGTGGTGTTGGTGCGTCCCACTCTGGGTGCTGTTACCTTAACACGTAATTAAGGCGGTCACTGCCGGGTCTCTCCACTAGAAAGGTAGGTACATTTCTTTTGTTCTTTGTAATCAGTATTTTGCAGAAAGATATTTTGAAACTGAATATTCTTTTCCTCATCCCACTTCTCTCATTAATTCTAGAAACTATTGATATATCTTGCCTGTAGTATTACTTTGGTCACTATTGATGATTATTGGCTAATTTCATTTATACCAATGCATTTATTAGTTGATACCCTACTAGGATACTAGGAAGATACTTATCTTCTCCTACTTCATTTATTCATTTATTTATATCAATGTGAACTAATGGATTCCAATCCTTTATTTATTATTTATTCAGTGTGTTACAATCATTTTTATGATTATCCAGATTGGCCAGTGGGAGTTCTTTTAGCTAGATCCTTAATTGTTTTGATGTGTCCAAATCATTCTTTAAGTACCTCATTACTACCTGAGACAACATAGTGTTCTAGGACTTTCTCTGCTGCAACCCAGAAATTAGCCATTTCTTTAAGAAGCCCTGGTTCCTGGGCAGCCGGGTGACTCAGTGGTTTAGCGCCGCCTTGGGCCCAGGGCCTGAACCTGGAGACCCTGGATCGAGTCCCATGTTGGCTCCCTGCATGGAGCCTGCTTCTCCCTCTGCCTGTGTCTCTGCTTCTCTCTCTCTCTGTGTCTCTCATGGATAAATAAGTAATATTTAAAAAAATAAAAATAAAAAAGGAGAAGCAGCCCTGGTTCCTTTCAATGGAAAACAGTGTGTAGAAACGAAGATCCGAGTGCTACATATAAGTCTTGTTATTGGGGTTTGCTACTCACAGGCCTTCTTAGTGGACAGAAAGAACTAGGAAATATATATATTCACACATGTGCATGCACTACGCAGCATCACATCTATATCTATATTTATATCTATATTTTAAACCATGAGTTAATACTAATAGATTGAAATATTTTAAGACTATTTTTTCAGAAAAATTTTAGATTCACTGTAAAATTGAAGGGAAGGTACAGAGACCTCTCATGTATCTCCCACCCTCACACAAACATAGCCTCTCCCATTATCAGCATCAACAACAAATGTTACAAAGTTGGGTTTATAGCTGAGTCACTGAGGTCATGCCTTTAGTGTTTGGTCTAAAAAGTCATCATCATACTCAAGGTCATGTAGGTTTTCTCCTGTGTTATTTTTTACCTAATACATTGCATTTTACATTTAAGTCTCTGATCCATTTTCAGTTAATTTTTGTTAATAGGGTAAAATCTGGTCTGGATTCATCTTTCTGCATGTGGATGTCCAGTTGATACAGCTCCATTTATCGAAAAGATAATGTTTTCTTCATTGTATTGCTTTTACCTCTTTGTCAAAAATTAGTTGACTATATCTAAGGAGGGAGGTCATTTCTGGGGTAATCTGTTCTGTTTCATCGATCTATTTGTCTTTTATTTTACTAATACCACACTGGTTTTTTTTTTTTTGTTTGTTTGTTTGTTTAGATTTTATTTATTTATTCATGAGAGACACAGAGAGAGAAAGGCAGAGACACAGGCAGAGGGAGAAGCAGGCTCCATGCAGGGAGCCCAATGTGGGACTGGATCCCTGGACTCCAGGCTCACGCCCTGGGCCTAAGGCAGATGTTCAACCACTGAGCCACCGGGGTGTCCCAATACCGCACTGTCTTGATTATCCTGTAGCTTTATAGTAACAGTGAAGTCAGGTAATACCAGGCCTCCATCTCTGTTGTTCTCCTTCAGTTTCATACTAGCTTTTCTGGGTCTTTTGCCACCCCATATAAACTTTAGAATCAGTTTGTTAAGTTGAACATAAAATATTTCTCCATTTATTTATTCCTCTTTCATTCTGTTTATCAGTTTTGTAGTTTTCCTCTTATAGATCTAGTACATATTTCATTAGATTTACATCTAAGTATTTAATTTCATTTGGTGCTAGATGATAGTAGTTTAATTTCAAGTTCCACTTGTTCATTGGTATAAAGGAAGAAGATTGTCTTTTGTTTCTTAACCTTGTATCCTGCAATCTTGCTACAATAACTTCTTAGTTCAGGAGTTTTTTTCATTGATTTTTTTTTTCTACATAGAGCTTTGAGTTTCTCACTACTAAGTATGATAAAAAAAGTATGATGTTCAGTGTACGTTTTTTGTATATATTCTTTGTTGAGGAAGGTCCCCATTATTTCTAATTTGCAGAGAGTTTTTATCATGAATGGATGTTGGATTTTGGCAAATGCTTTTTCTACATTTATTGACACAATCATCCTGTTTTTCTTTGTTAGTCTGTTGATGTGCTGTATTACATTAATTGATTTTTGAATGTTGAATCAGTCTTGCATACCTGGGAAAAACGTCACTTGATCATGGTGTGTAATTCACTTCATGCCTGTTGGATTTGATTTGCTAATATTTTGTTGAAAATTTTTACACCCATGTTCATGGGAGATATTGATGTATAATGTTTTTTACTTGTAATTCTTTGTCTAGTTTGGTAATAAGGGAATGCTGAACTCATAGAATGAATTAGGAAGTGTTCTTTCTTCTTCTAGCCTGTGAAAGAGATTATAGAAAATTGGTGTAATTTCTTCTTTAAACAGTTGGTTGAATTCATGCCTGAATCCACGTGGGCCTGGTGCTTTCTGTTTTGGAAGGTTCTTAATTATTGATTAAATTTCTTTAATATGGACCTATTCACATAGGACATTTCTTCTCGTATGAGTTTTGGTAAATTATGTCTTTCAAGGAATTGGAACATTTCATCCTGGTTATAAAATTTGTAGGTGTAGAGTTGTTCATGGTCTTCCTTTATTATCCTTTTCATGTTCATAGGATCTGCAGAACAGATTCATTTTTAATCTATTATCAGTTGTGACTGTGCAATGACTTTTGTACTGAAATGAGAGAGAAGGAAGAAAAAAAGAAAGGAGAGAATTAAAAATTTTTGTGTTGCTAATTTTTTTCAAGCATTTATCATCATCTCCAAATATTCATTGACTTTTAAAAATAGAAGGATGTCATTTTTCCAATCCCTTCATTTTACACCTGAAATCACTGAGGTGGAGGGAAATGATACTAGATAAAATAGCATACTTAGGTCAATATAAATCCTTAAGTTTTACCTACAAGACCAATATTCAAGAAGACTAAATTAATTGCTTAAAGTCTACTATAGTCATCAAATGTGGCTCAAATTTTGCTGAATTGATTTTAAATCTGCTGAGCTTGACAGTACCTTACTACATAAGATATTTATAATAACAGAAGGAAGGCTAGAGTGGACCATGCTAAATGGCAATCAAATTAAAATAATCGTTGATTTTTAAAATTAAATTAGATTGTAGAAGTAGTAACTGATGTTTAAAATCTTTACAATAAAAAAAAACAAATAAAATAAATCTTTACAATCTTATTTGTGAAATCATGAATCCACTCAAAAGTTGGTTTACTAAGTACCTATATGCTGGAAATTGTACTTTTCATGGAAGACATAGTGATTAAGTCATATTGTCAAAGACTTAATAATCTGTATTTGAAAAAACATACAGTTAATATAGTTTTAATACAGTATATATTCAACATAACATTAAGGAATGCTTTGGGACGCCTCGGTGGCTTGGCGATTGAGCCTCTGCCTTTGACTCAGGGCGTGATCCCGGGGTCCTGGAATCAAGTCCCACATCCAGCTCCTTGCAGGGAGCCTGCTTCTCCTCTATGTCTCTGTCTCTGTCTCTGTCTCTCTCTCTCTCTGTCTCTCTGTGTGTCTCTCATGAATAAATAAATAAAATCTTTAAAAAATATGTTAAAAAAAACATTAGGGAATGCTTTTTGTGAAATACATGCAAGACAGTATAGGATTACAGATTTAGAAGCCAGCAAGTACCATCAAAAAAAATGGAGGGGGGAGAGAGATAAAAGGGATTTTCCTTTTTTGAAATAAAAAATTAGTCAGAGATCATTTGTTCAGTGAAGCTGGGCCAGTGTCTATACTTTTCCCTGCTATACCCCCATTCCCTACTACTGTTGCCTAGTTCACTGTAGATGCTCAATAAATATTTATAAAACGAATAAATGAAAGAATGGATTTTGAGTGAACACTAAGTAACTTCATGTAGTTGAAGCTTAGGGCATGGAATAGGGAGTAACAAAAGGCAAATCAGGAAATATTTATTGATGCATATAAAGAAAGTTTTTGTTACCACTTTATATAATCAGGACATTGTTCTGTGAAAAAAAATTATGATGATATAATCAGACTTACTAAGCAGCAGCATCCTAAGGAAATATAATGTGAAGCACACAAATAATTCTGAAGTTTCTAGTAGTTATATTAAAAATTACTAGTCCATACATACTCTACATTAAATACCATTTATATACCATTAGGGTCAAAATTATTATTTCATATCATCAATATTAAAATTATTAATGAAATATTTTTGTTGTACTGCCTTTGAAATCTGGTGTATATTTTACATTTATAGTCAATCTCAACTTAGATTAGCTACATTTTAAATGCTCAACAGTCACGCGTGCCTAGACATAACTGTATTAAACAAAGTCTAAGTTTAGGGGTCTTACAACTTAAAGTGTGGTCCTTAGACTGACAACACTTGAGAATTTGGTAAAAATATAGAATCTTGGGCCATACTCCAGATCAACACAGTCAAAATCTGTATTTTCCCCAGAACTTCAGGTAGTTATATATACATGACAGTTGACAAAGCACTGGTCTGGGTAAGCAGCTGTGATATTAGATATGTGCATCCTAAGTAGTACAGAAGATACACGCCGTTGGAATTCAGAATGATTAGAACTATTACTCATATTAGTTTTGTCTTAACACTACAAAGCAAATAAAGCTTTGCATGTATGTAATATTATATTCACACTGATGCTTTTATTTCATCCAAATGTTGGATTGTCTCATGTTATTAATACCTGGTAACCTGAGGTAAGAGTTTGAAGTTCCACAAAGGGGAACAAACATATAGTATCTGTCATCAATGCCTGGTGGGTAGATTTATGGGTTTTATTATTTATTATGTTTCCTAGCAATAATTAGAAATTAACAATTAGAATTAATAATTAGAATTAGTCTCTAGAATAGAAACTATAAAACATTTTTGCAAATGCATTTTGCAAATATAAGAAAACAAAACAAAACAAAGAGTGACAGAGCTAACCCTCCTAATTCTTATAGATAGTCTTCTGCAGTCTCAATTATAAGAAAAAAAATAATGATGATATAATCAGGCTTACTAAGCAGTAAGGTGAAACCTCTAAAATCAAAGTATCTACTTGAAGTATAGATTAATATTCCTATAGTTAATGGTGAATTTCACCCCCAGTGTATATTGTACTTTGAGATATTACCTAATAATAGTATAAAGCCAGTATAATTAGTAAGACATTTGAAATATTTTTAATTTAATCTTCCTTGTTAGACATTTCCTCTATTCAACTTCGCCTCGGGGAGTTCCAATTTACAACAGTTGTCTCAATATAATTATTAATAGCACCCCCCTTTTGTTCTCAAAAGAGACCTTGTTTGGAAAATAAATCATTTGGTCACCCTGTTTATCACATGGACTTAAATTTGTCTTTTGGGTGTTTTATACTGTATGTAATGTATAAGTACAGTACATGTACACACTTTTAAAATATTGACCATATATTCTGGGGGAAAAAAAATTCTCAGTATGTTGGAGATCACATAGTGAAGACCTGACTTGTGAAAAACTGGAATGTTTCCCAGGTTCGCTCTTAGCCTCGTGCTTAATTACTCCCGGCAGCCCCTTTCAGGCCAGGAATCTGTGTTCCCTCTCATGCTGATGCAAAGTGACAGTCCAAGCAGAACTGTGTATTTTTCTCTCCTCTCTCTCCTCTCTCTGCTCCCTAATTGTGGGAGGAGGGGGAAATAATTGTTAGGAATTTCAGGGACCTTTCCTGCATAGCACATTGTTGACTGGCCTAAGCAAAGGTAGAAAAGGCCACTTAACCAAGCCCGAGTAAGAGAGGCCTGGAAAGCCTTGAAGGAGAATCTGCCAACTGCAAAGTGGATCAGCTACTTATGTTCACCTGGGATATTTAGAGATACTCTAGAAGTGGAAATACTTATGTGTAAGCAGAAAAATTGAAATATAAAATTGAAATGATTAAGAATGGGCTCTACTCTAAATTGATAGATGTGTATATAATCTCGGAAAAACTTTCTGAGCTCTCAGAGTCTCCAAAAAGGAAATAAAACAAATTTATTCTTTGCCATTTCATGTAAATATAGAATTATTTTTTATTTAAACTGAAGAGAATTAGGATTGACAAACTTTGGAGAATGAGTGATGAAATGCAAGGGACCCACAGAAGGAGACAGCTGAGACATTTGGGGAGGGATCAATTGAACCAGCAATTGAATGCTCCTGCGGAAATCAGAGAAACGTAAGGTTATCTGTCAAACACGACTCTTCATAGAGGAGACAAAATATGAAGCAGGACACATAACCTCCCAAATATAGCAGACATTTGGCTGGGAATGCTGTCAAAAATTTAAATTGCAGGTGTATATGTTCTACTTAGAGATTGTCCAAATGTATGCAATTGCTCCCTCAGCATCCCAGCACTGCCTACAACAGATTTTGGTATTTTTCACATAATGATGGTTTAAATGGGGACTTTTCCTAAATATGGTCTTCAGAGCACTGACTTTCCCAATACGCCGTGGGGAAAAGATACCACTTTCAAGTAAATGTAGAACGATGTTCACACTCTATTTCTGTGGTAAGACTCACATTACATATTTCACGTACTTAATGGTCTTAGAATTTCTCACAGTAGCCAAATTAGTTGTTTGACTTTCTTTATTTCATCATTACTTAAGTATCTTAAATTTCAGAAATTTTACTGTGAGTACCTCTTAATATTCCGGGAAATGAATCTCCCTCAGAAAATATTTTGGAAATTGCCAGGATGGAGGTATACTGCTAGTATACTACTATTTCTAGTATGATGTTGGCCTTGAAATGAATACTTCAGTTTAAAGAAAAGCAAAGATAGTATTAAAAAGTTGGTTGGGTTTTTTTTTTTTTTTTTGACATTTTAGTTGAATTTAGATTTCCCTTGCTCAGTTATTTGAGCCTTTCTCTGTGTCTGAAATAGCAGTATTCTTTTCACTCCTATATTAATGCACTGACAAAAGACCTGGTTAACAAAGAACCTGGCATTTAACATTCAGATATTCTCAATATGAAATCTGTGATTCTAGGATGGACATACAGATCTAGCTAGCTAGCTAGCTGGCTGTGACTTTTAACCATACTGCATATTTCTGAACTGAGATAGATACACCCTCAGAAGTACAATGTTGAAAATCATCACTGTTGTCATTTGGATGATATAATATAGTGTTGGAAAATAACTGCATTTACATTTCAGCTCATGATTATTTATTTCTAAAGGTGAAAAAAAAGCTGGGCTAGAAAAATAGGAAATTCCCTAAAGAGTTTCTTGTTGGTACCTAGGGACTAAATAGTATAAGTTTTCCAGATGCTCAGAGATAATGGTGTAATCTGACCTGCCTGTACTATGGTTAACTTGGTAGAAGTGTGGGAAAATATCTTTCAGCACTGGACTTTGTAATCTACACTCATTTACAATCAATATGAGTGATACAACTTGAAGAATAAAATAAAGCCAATAGGTAGTATTGGTGAAGGAAAATGATTTTTTAAAAAATGTCCCAAGATGTTATTACCAATATAATTTTATTCTGTTGCCTACTTCCTCAAACCAAGTTCTTTCAGCCAAAGTCACTTAACATATTTGAATTGAATAATAAATATATTTACTCTCTTACTGTTATTTCTCAGCTGCATTTAGTATTAATTACTGGCAACAATGGATATAAACATCCAATTGTATAATCATAGGTGATTACAAATAATTGGGTTGGGTTAACGAACTAGTAAAGTAACAAGCATCTAATATTATTAGGTCTTTAGTTATTGCAAAAAAAAAAGATGTCAAATTCCATGAAATTAACAAGTGTATGTGAAATTATCTCTATGTCTGGCTTTCTTTTCACAAGTTCTAAATTTTCTTTGATTTTTGATTTTTGATGGGACCAATTTTAATGGCCCAATAGATAGATATAAGCTATGATATAATTTTAATATTTAGTTATTATATTCATAAATTCCATCAGTTATTTAAGTTGTGATAGCCAAAGTACTAGATATTCTGAGTTTATCTTTCAACAGGGCACACATGATACCTGCCTTTAAGAAGGTTATAAATTGGTGAGAAAGATAATGATGAGCAAAGAGACGAAGTGATGGCATTTAGTAACTGAAAGGAATGCTGATGTAGATTATTTCCTCACATCAAAGACAAAGGTTGTATTATGAGAAGCATGTTTTTATACTTGTAGTATCTGCATTTTTGGTAGTGTGTGTTCCTGAATTTCTGAGGACAATTTTTCTGGCTGGATTTCAGTGAGACCTAAATAACTTTTGAAGAATGTTGCCAGATTTGAGCCCGCTTCACCAGGCCCTCCTCCTATATCTTCCATGATCAAGGTTAAAGGTGAGGACCATGGTTGTAAAATAAAGGATAGTCAGTGGCTTGTGTCAATTTGTTTATGACTGTGTTGGTAGTATCTGCTGAAGTACCAGAATTACCTGGACATTTGGCAAAGTGAGTTTCTAACAATACTCAAAAATCAGATAACACTTTTTAAGATGTCTGATGATCTGATTTTTCCCTTTTTTAACATTGATGTTTCTATTCAAGATTTAGTGAATGTGATTGTCCAGAAATTTTAATTCTAACTAGTGTTGAAAGAAGTGCTGAACCACTTTTGTTTTGTGGGTCCATATCTTAGTACTTCAAATGAGTATGTATTTGTGTCTTTGAAATTAGTTCATTTCAGAGGAGGCAACTAAAAAACAGAGAAAGAGGAGAGAAGACATCAGAATGAGATTAAGAAGAAAGATGATGTTGTCTACAATATGTAATTCCCATGCATATCTTGTGAAAGATAATGATTCTTCAGTTTGTTCCATTATAGCAAATTGCTTCAGAAGTAGGAATGAAAAGAAGCAGAAAAACTGGGTTCTAGTCATATGACAAATACCAACCTATTCACAGGTGAACCAGCTACCCCAGGGATTAATTTTTTTAAATTTTTATTTATTTATGATAGTCACACAGAGAGAAAGAGAGAGAGGCAGAGACATAGGCAGAGGGAGAAGCAGGCTCCATGCACCGGGAGCCCGATGTGGGATTCGATCCCGGGTCTCCAGGATCGCGCCCTGGGGCAAGGCAGGCACCAAACCGCTGCACCACCCAGGGATCCCTACCCCAGGGATTAAGAGAAGTAATCTACTTGAAAGTTCCATTTTTACAGAAATTTCTCTGTGGCTAAAACTTGCGAAACACCAGTTCTGTCTATAAATCATGCTTCTTTTAAATTATTTTTTGACTTTAATTAATAGACTATTGTAAAATCTAATATTTGCAGCCGTCTTTTATTCCTTTACTCCCCTAAGAAACAAACAAAACACAATCCTAATATATCCCTGAGATTTACCAATCAGGAAAGCAAAATGAATCAATAAAATATGGATGGATATAAGAACAGAAAAAAAGAAAGATGATGGCCCAAGCCAATGAATAGCAAACTAGATCCTAAGGAACAAAGGCCCTTAAACTTGCTGGGAGGAACTAGGGGAATGGGATTTAGCTCTCAGATTTGTCATCTTCCCTTGGTTCCCTCTTCCCTTACATTCACTCTCCTGGGCAGGTCAAACAAAGGTCTGGTATGTGGTATACGCTGCTGTAGAGAGGCTGTAAGGCACACAGCTGTTTGTATTTGGTACACAGGTGTTTCAGTCTTTATTTTCCATCATGCCAAGAGCAGATTTTTAATGGAGAATAATTCATAAAAATTTCTGTACCTGGTTCACAGAATTAAGCCCACCCAGGTTGAAAAGTAAAACAAAACTCAGTGCCACCTCCACTCTCATGACCAACCAGACAAGCAGGTAAATCATTTGAGAAGATTTCCAAGCTTAATCCTTTGAAAATTGATCTTACCTCAGGGGGATACCAAATCATATTCTTCATCTAAATATTCCTGCTTCAAGCCCTACTTGCTCAACAAGTTTTGTAGGAGTGAAAAACGTTTTTTGTCTTAAAACAATGTGAATTCGTTCTAAAGAAAATGCTTTATCCTTATTTTCAGCAGTTAAATGATGCTTCTTTTAAAAAGTTAGTCTTTATTATAAAAATAACTATTATAATCTGTTTATATATTCTTTGGAAGTAGAAAGACAAAAGCATGCATTTTTCTAAAGACACTCATGTCAGTATTTTAGATAAAAGTTATTTCTGCCACAGAGAGAAAACTCAATGCAATATCAAACAACCAACTTTTTTTAAAGAAGTAAAATGCTATATGGATAGTTGCCTTGTGCAAATTTAAATAATAATACACAATAACGGTAATGTAATGTTTATCTCATTAACTTTATTTTCGGCTGACATAGAACATGTTATAGAGGCGAGATGTTTGACTTGTGAGATGGGTGACCCCGATTTTAATCTGTGCTCTGCCATCAATTAGCTGGTTTTTTTAAATGTAATTCCCTTAACCTCTCTTGATTTAAATTCAATTATCCTTAAAATTGGAGAGTTTGACTATATTATCTCATAGGTCCCTGGAAGCTCTAAAATCTCTATGATGCTAAAAGGCCAACTCCACATAATTCCCATCTCCATCAGTTCATATGCGTCTATCTGGCCCAGTTTTGCTCAGGGTTTATATGAACTAATGACATGTATATAGTGTCCAAGTATAAACCACTCCAAAGCTATGTTTTGCTTCTTAGGTTTTCTTAACATATATTTTTATTTTATTTTATTTTATTTTATTTCTAAACATATATTTTTATTTATTTTAATTTTTAACATATATTTTTAAAGTTATATATCAAATAATTCGCATTTAAATTCCAACAATTAAACCCAATCAGAAAAAAAAAATAAAATAAAATAATCCCAATCAGATACACCGGGAACACAGTGTTCTAGTTCTGTAGGATCATAAATATTGCTAAATAATCTGGTATACATATATATAAAATATATAAATATATATATAAATATATGTATATATGGCAGTTGACAATTTCAAGCTATTTATTGGAGAATTTCCAAAGAGAGAATGAGAAGGGAAGGAAGGGGACAGATGGGAAGGAGAGGGGAGGGGAAGGAAAAAGAAAGGATAAGAAGAAAGGAAGGAAAGGACGGAGGGAGCAAAAAAGCAGTGAGAGTAAGAAAAGCCTTCTACTAATGGTACAGTAAGGCTCATTTTGTTCACAGGAGTCACTCTGAGGTTGCTCAATGATCAGTTGTATGTGGGAGCAGCAAATTAGAACCATTCGTTTTCCTCAAGGTGGCATAGCAATTCTCAAGAGTGGTGTGGATACACTGATGGGTCATGATTAGTTGGAGGTGAATTTCAAGTAATTTGATATTTGTTAAAAGAGCAAACTTTGCAAATGATTTTCTTTCAAGTAAATCAGAACACATTTAGGTTAAGCCTATAATAATAACCCTTTTGCTTCTATTCTGACATTCTGTCTTGAGCAGAAAGAAAAAGTAGAGCAATAGAGGGCTGTAAATTGTTCACAACTCTCAGTAAGTGCCTGGCTAGTTGAGAAAGTCAGGGAAACCCTGTGGATGAAGATTGTGTAAACTGAACTCAACTTAGTCTAAGAAAAGAGGTAAAATACTGGAAAGGACAGGGATAGAGTTTTGCGTCAGACTTTATGGAAGCAGGTGCTCAACACCTATTCCACTGAACCTTCCCCTCTCATTTGCGCCTGATACCGTATGGACTTCATTCCCCTACTGCAGACCCTGTATTCCAAACTGGAGGTGGGAGGGCAGATGTCACCATGCGCACTCGTGCACACACACACACACACACACACACACACTATACCTATGTACACGTATGCCAAGCATTTTCTTTACGTATATTACATATAATACATACTATATACATTGTCTTTTATATGTACAAATGTTACTATATATTTTAACATTATATGATTATATTATTTTATAATTATACAGTGTGTGTGTGTATCTCCTGAGGAAGGACTCTGTTTCACTCAGGTAGTTCGGTAGTACTTCCACTACCTTCCACCTTACAGACAAATCATCATGGCCATAGGGATCTGGTACTGGAACCAGAGGACCAAACTGCAATGATGTGCAGCTTCACCAGAATAAATATGGAAAGAGTGTCCAACAGCAGTGATTCTCTGCTGAGTTGAATGCAAAAAGTTTTCATATCAAATTAATTTGATTATTCCCCGTAATAACATTTGGAGAACAGAAACAAAGTAATAAAGTTACCTCGCCACCATTTCCATTTTTAAAGCTGCACTAATACAGTTCAAATACACTTCTTTGCATACTTATTGCTATAAAAGGATCAGACGGGTTACAAGCAAAATATAAAAACTAATATACCAATCAGGCTGTTAACTGTGAGAAATATAAACAAGCACTTAATATGATTTAAAAATGGAGAAAGGATTCCCAGCCCTAAAATTACAACTTGGCATTTCATAGCTGTGCCTAAAAAACAATGCTAAATAATTTTGTTAATTAGTCCTTGTGAGTGTGTTTTAGTGTGTATGTGTGCCTGTGTGTGTGTTAAGGAATATTTGGTGATTTTACTAAACATTTTAGACATTTTAAGTGGCCACTGAATCACATATTTTAGCTTCAAATATCATTGTTTTGTACAGTCATTAAAGCTAAAGATCATCTTGCTAGTTTTGACATTATAATGTTTTTATTTTTATTAAGAGTTACAAGAAACGTATATGCATTTTCCACCAGAGGTCTACCTGTTTGAGATTATTTAGAAGAAAAATTCTATTTTTAAAGACCCAGGAATTATTGCTAAAAAATAATACACACTTCGTTGTCTTAAGTACAAGATTTAGTTTATTACCATTTTCTGAGAAATTTACTCAGTGTTAGGCAAAATCCTACCTTCTGGGAATTTAAAAAACCAAATATAATTCCTACCACTAAGAAGTTGATAATCGCACATTTGTGTGTGCATCTGCACATACGTAGGAAAGTTGAACAGAGATAAGAGAGTTTGAAAACATATTTTAAAATAATATACTTAGTAATGTATTTTAAAAGTTGCCATCATACCTTTCCTAAAATTGGTGAAATTCATCTGACAGGCATTTTTGACCAATTTATTGAAAATTAAATTAAGGAATATGAAATGACTTTCATAAATTTGACTATATTTCACTTACAATCTATGTCATTTCTAAGTATATGATAAATAGTCTGTAACTGTGATTTGATAGACACATCAATGATTAGGTAATGCTTATATTTAAGGTTGTAAATATTCTCAATAAGCTCTTGTATATAATATTCACATCATTTCTAAAACATTCTAGCAAGTCCTCTGGTGACCAAAACCTCAGCTAATTCATCATTCCTATTTTCTCACTCACCAGCTAAAGCAATTTCCTTCCATTTGGGTGCCAGTTGGCACTTCAAGTTTCTTTTCAATTATGTTTTTAATTTTTTTGAGTTGTATTTGGCCTTCCATTTCATTCTAATTTTAGGTAGTACCTCTTTCTCACTGGATACCCATAAGTCAGTCATTCTTGTTCTATTGTGCTTTTTTTTCATTTCTTTTTTCTTAACTCAAAAATGTAAATTCTCCAAATTTGCCAAAGGATAATGATTTCAGATTCCATAGTAACAGGCTCACACCAAAGCTGTTTAATTCTGAAGTCACCATTTCATAGCCATCCTCACTCACGCTCTTAATGCCAAAATGGCCTCTTGCCTTCCCCACTACTGCAGCACCACCATGAAGTTCCCTAAGACAGCACCCTGACCTTCCAGAAATGGTCAGTGGAGCCTCATTTCTTACTAGATTGTGTTCTAATTGCTAGTCTTGCATCCAAGAAAAAGCATTCATGCCGAGATTCTAATAATTTTCTAGCAATGCTTTTATTATTGACTACATAGTTTGTGTATCAGTTATATCTCCTGTGCCTTAAAACATATCATGAGCTTCATCCAAGCATGATTGCTTCCTAACAAGGAAGCAAATTGGTCATTGTTTGGGACAGAGAGGAAATTAGGGAGGTGGCAGGGCTGAGAACTGCCGCTGTCATGGTGAACTAGGGTAAGTTTTCAAATAGGCAGGTATGGTGACAAGGTGGAACATAAATATTAAATATTTAGTTCTGGTTCATTCAAAATATTTGTGAACAAAGTTGCATAGCCCTCTGAAAATCCAAAGAAGAGAGCAGAACACACTTACAATTCTGAGATTTAGTTCGGAGATCTTTCTCTTGTATTCACAGAAAAAGAAGCATAAGCTAGGTCAAAAGCTTAGCTTTGTTGTTTACTGACCCTCAAAGCTGAAGTAGTTTTTTATTTTTTATTTTTTAGATTTTATGTATTTATTATATATAGAGAGAGATACCAAGAGAGAGCATGAGTGGAGTGGCAGGAAGAGGGAGAAGCAGGCTCCCTGCTGAGCAAGGAGTCCAATGTGGGGCTTGAGCCCAGAATCCTGAAATCATGGCCTGAGCCGATGGCAGATGCTTAACTGACTGAACCACCCCACCCAGGTGCCTCGGTTCTCTAATTTTTTAAGCCTAGTTAAGGTTTTGAAAATTTCAGGGGCACCTGGCCGGCTCAGTGGTATACACGTGACTCTTGTTCTCAGGGTTTTGAGTTTGAGCCCCATGTTGGGTGTGGAGCCTACTCTTAAAAAAATAAACAAATAAATAAAAATAAAGTTTTGAAAACTTGAAATCAAAACTCAAGTACAAATCTTGAGAGTTCTCTGGGCTTGAAAATAGGTTCAGGCAGCTGCAGAACCTTAGGTGTCTAGGAAAATGGACAAAGAGGCTGATGACTGGGTTAGGAACCCAAAATAGAGGCCACATGAGAACCCTAGTACAGAGAATTGGGAGAGATTTTTGGACAACTTCAATTCATAAGAATCTGGAAGCAAACTATCCAACATTAACATGGTATGACCCAGGACAACTTACCAGAGACCATGACTTGGTATCTAAATTTCCACGGAAGAGCAAAACAGTGATCCAGAAGCCTGGGTGTGCCCTGGCTCAAGTCAGCCTCAAGCAGTCTAAAGAAGAGCTCCCAAGCCCTCTCCCCTCCAAATTAAAAACTGGATTTTGTTTCTTTAGGCATGAATGTGGCTCATTCCCATGATGAATAGTGCTCTAGGGTTAGAGTCCTGTATGGTTATGACGAACATCTCAGATCTGTGTACATGAAGGCATTTTATTTGAACCACATGGATCCACAATTGGGTTAGAAATCTAATGAAAATACGTTATCTTAATATATCTGGTATCCCTGAATTTATTACTGTTACAGGAGCCAGAAAAAAAACCACAGGAGTAATTTTGCTCATAGAATTTTGGCTCTTCTACTGCCATCCTTAGCCAGAAGCACAATGCCTAAGTATTCAGGAAAATTAAGGAGAGCAGGCGAAAGAGTTATCTACATTGTTGTAGGCCCCCCAAGTAGTTTGCTTCAGGTTCCTATTTATTTTTCTCAAATATTTACATTCTCTTGTAACACATTCTGGAATCATCACGTTGACTTGTCTAAAGTATTCCATCTATGTGAAGAACTGAGAAGATGTTTGTGAACTTGTGTTAGCAGGAAGACGGACTAACAAAGATGTAAAATATTCATTATCTGGTTAAAAAATACAGATTGCATTAATATGAGAAAAAGAAAAAAATAGTATAATGTCATACATAGTAGTGGAGGATTAATCATCCATGTCTTTCTTTGGTATAATGATAATTATGGTGGGCTCATTTATAATTTGTTTATAGCTTTCTTTTAAAGGGAAACTACTTTATGCTGTTTTACGTCTAATAGTTACAGATACACCAGAATAGATTTGTATTTCCATTATTCAAATGTCAGTTTGTAACATCATAAAGAAAAATTGTTGGTAGCTTATATTGGGATGCATGGTTTCCTTTTATGGCCAAGAGTCATGATTATGATTATCATATGTATCTAATAAGTGCTCTTTTTTATTGAGCACTAGAGGGATGTAGGATAAATTTCTGGCTTTCAAATACTGTCAAAACTGATGCAGGAAATAATAAGTTTAAACATCATTTCTGAGATAACTATTAAAGTGTGTGTGTGTGTGTGTGTGTGTGTATGTAGACAGCAAATAATAACAGCAAGCACTTATGTGGCACTGATAGTGTGCCAGATATGTTGTAAATGCTTTATGTAAATAAGCTAATTTAATCCTCACAACAAATATGTGTTAGATACTTTTATTGAATACATTTCATAGATGCAGAGGGACATATAGTATAAAATATTCCAATAAGGGGAGTGAAATGTAATGCAAAGTCAAGCGGAGAAAAAGATACCACATGCCCTGTTGCCAACAATAAAATTATAGGCCCTACAAGATTGGGTTTTTCTAGTTCTCCTCACCTTGTGTTCTGGACTACCTATAATATTACCAATTGGGAGTGATTAGGACTTCCAGACCTTCCAGTTTGTCTGCCTCCATGTATCTGGTTGTGGTCCAGAAGGTTACATATGTGTACGGATTCCATCACATATCCATATAATGAAATATGTTTTAGAATTTGGAAATATCTTGTTTTTAAGATTTTATTTATTTATTCATGAGAGACGCAGAGACACAGGCAGAGACACAGGCAGAGGGAGAAGCAGGCTCCATGCAGGGAGCCCCATGCAGGACTCGATCCCGGGACTCAATCCTGGGACTCCAGGATCATGCCCTAAGCTGAAGGCAGTTGCTTAATCACAGAGCCACCCAGGCATCCCAAGAATTTGGAGATATCTTAAAGAAATTGAGTCAGTGGGAAAATATGTTGTCCAAGGGCTAATAAAGAGGGAAGTTACTGTAAGTAAGTGAAATAGTTCCATTTGATAAGTTCCATTTATTTTTAATTATGCCAAATCTGAAAAAACCTATAAATGCATAATTTATACCCAATGGTATAGCTTCTTAAAGACTACTCCTTCAGCTTTCCCCACAAATAAGCCATGTTTTCTTCTTTCCACTGATGATCCATGAGATTTCTATTCTGTCTGTAAGCTTGACTCTGAATAAGCCCTAGTAGAGTCTCTACAAACTCTTAGTCTATAATTTTGCAATAGGTATCTAGCCTGTTAAAGCTGGTGTAGCATGAATTTTTAAAAAAATTGTTTAGATGTTTACCATACATTGGGCCAGTCTCTACCTAGGATTGGCGAATTAAAAATTGGTTTAAGTGTTTCTACTGGTTATATTTATAAAAAGAGTTGTTTTATCACCCAGATCTATGGGTAAATTTATAGATAGAGCTGTAGTTATGGATATGGATGTAGATTTCCTCAGCTCTGCCTCTCAAGAAAAGTAATTTAATGCAAAAAAGCTATCATCTTCTTAAAGATTATATGAGTTTCATTGAATGTATACAGCAGCATGATTATATATTGAAAATATAGCGATCTTGAAATGTGTAATTATGTAAAAGGTATACTTGATATGGTTTCTCAATTGACAGAAAGCAATAATGTGATCAAGTAGCATTAAATTTAGTAGCATTAAAATTACTTCAGTGAAAGCGTACAAAGTCCTCCGGGTAGGCTCAATCATATATAGCCTTGCTTTTATAGATGCTCTTGGTTCAAAGGATCCTGCATATCTGTTAAAAGAAGATCTCCTCTCTTAAAAGAAGACAACAATGTTCACTTTAATGAGTGACCGTGAGGATTATAAATAATATCAGTAGTACCCATTGGACTGTCTGATACAGATTACTTTTTAAACATATGTTTAAATATTATTATAAAAAAAATAAATAAATAAATAAAAAATAAATAAATAAATAAATATTATTATAACTTATGAAAGGAGTTATATTTATCTTGTCTCCCATGAAGCTCTTAATGGTATCCTAGGCTTAAATGTTTCAGTCATCATTTTATTCATTCATTTATTCATTTGTTCACCCTATATGTATTTATTGGCTACCAACTTACTGTCAGTCACCATTTTAATTGTTGTAAGTGCAACAAAGTACAGAAAAGAAACAAAAAAAAATTTAGGCAAATGATCATACAGCGCATCAAGAACTCTTGCTACGCTTGTTGGTATCCTCAGCAAGCCTTGCTCTAGACCACTCCCTCACTCCAGAAACAGAGGGTGCCTTGCCCTCCTTTCATGCTTTGTTATACTTCCAAGTGCTCCACTTCCTTTTAATTGGGACTAATCTCCTACTTCTTCACTTATAGCTGTCTTTAATATCTTCTCCTGACTAAATATCCTCCTTTATGGCATCTGCATCTTCTCCTGAGCAACGTTTGACCTTAGTAAGGAAAGATATCTATTCTTTCCCAGCACCGTAAATATTCTTGTTTTCTTTTCTAAAATAAGTACTTAGGATTTATTGCAGAAAAATTAAATAATAATTGTTTATTTTTATGCTCATCTTATTTTCTCAGGAGCATATGTAGGTCACACTTTCCCCAAATCCCTCATCAGATCCTCTCCCACCCCTCCCCCCAACACATACATGTGCAAATATATATGTCTTACATACTTTTTATTGAGAGGTCAGTCCTGCACAGCTTTAGGGAACCAATTCTTATTTTTCAGAATGAGAGGGTAGAGTAGAAAATTAGGAAATTTTCTCATATTCTTGGTGGTAATTTATCCTAAAGGTGATATCCAAATCCAGGACATAAAAAACAAATTATACAAGTCCCACAGAATCAACAGAAAAATGTTATTCTCTATAACCCATCCTCCGTAATATAAAGTGAGTGAAGAAGTTGTCCTAATCATCATTGATTAGTTAAGAAGCCAGTGTGGTTTTTGAATGTTCAGAGGCTTTATTTTAATGTTCCTTGGAAAACTAATTTGTATGAACATAAATAAAATACAGATATCTCAATATTGAAGTTGTTCAAACATACTGGTCTCTAAAACATCAGATCATCCTAAGATATCCTATTTCTTTGCCAGAACTTTAGTTTCTTGGTCACAGAAACCAGTTTTGTGCAACAAGGGAAATAGAACAGATGGCAAAGCCACAGCTCAGAAAAGAAAAAAATAATCATCCCTCTGGTTTAGATAATCCCTAGAGTTTTGCTTTTAGAATAAGACTAGTTTCCTATAGCAATACCTTAAAAAGAAGAATGAGGTTTTGTGGTTGGAATTTATGACTAGAAGTGAGGAATACTAGAGTATAATTTTGGTTGCGCCATTTATTCATTGTCTCTGAGAGTGGTGAAGTAGCTCTGATTAATAAATAAATATTGACAGACTGTTTCTAGGACTTTGTGAAAAGCACACTAGGCAAATATTCATTGTCACCAGAAATATTTAAAATATGATTATTCAAATATCAGATGGCAAAATAAATGAAACATGGGAGAGATTTATTTTTACCAGTCAGAAAATATGTAAAACCATGCAGAAACCAAGAGTGATTGTCTCAGTTTTTTTCTTTCACAAGGTTAAGAGAACAGTATTGAAAAGGGTAGCATTATCTCCTCAAAATACAGTATATAAATCTTTCTTTGGATTAGTGTGTCACATTTTCGCTTTCCCTTGAACTTTTACATGGTGGGAAGAATTCCTCAGGAGTTCAGCAGAAACATCACTTTACCAAACATCCATCTATGAATACCCATCGTGCGCGGGAAGTGAGGTGGTCAATAAAATAGTCACGACTAAGCAATGGCAGCATCTGACCTTTGGAAACAGAAGCTTTTTGGAAATCAGAACACTGGTTTGGGAACCAGCCTTCTCATCTGCCCACTGACCCCCCCAAGAAGGGACAGCCTCGTAAATGAAGTGCTGGATGTGAATCTAGATGGTGAGAGCCATGCTCTGACCCTGTGCAAGACAGCGCTGTCAGAAAAAAGGTAGAGAAGGAGGCTTTGAACACAAAGACTTGACCTCAGAGCTGAAAGTGAGTGGCTGTTCTCTCTCGGGTCAGATAAATCATGAATATTCGTGATTGCTTTTGAGTTATCGCAGAAAAGGTGCAAACATGAGAAGTGAAACGCCATTCTATTTAATAAGTCTAAAATAGGACAAGAAATCTTTATCATATTTTATCTGATTTTTATCCAGATATTTTTCTTTTATCGGTTTATTAAGTTACTTGGGCCATGACTTCATTCCATCTAAACCATTTTCTTCACATTTATGAATATAAATACACCAATTGTTGCTACATTTAAGCATGAGCAAGAATTAGCATCTTCATAAAAGTTTGTTTTGGGGTCTTTGTAGCTTTTCTGTGCCATGTACGGAGAGCCAATGCACATACACTGTTGATGAATCAGATTAGGGCAAATCACAGCAAGCATTATTTAGTTTCCCTTTGAGGATTATTGTTACAGGGGAGGTATGCATTCTTGTCCCAAAACAAATGATTTGAGTATTATGCCACTGCCTATATGTTTATGCATCTTTATACTTTAAATGTTACCTGATTACATTGTATGAAATTCTAATTATATACCAAGGAAAATTAAAGGTAATAGAGGTCTAAGTTTCAGAGTCTGTTACGGCCCCAGATCCCCAATGTCCTGGGGGAAAGACGTAAGTTTTAAAACAGGTAGTCTGGTAAACTAGCTTTACAGTAGATTTGAACTGCATATGGGTTACTTGTTATAAGTTCAAAGAACTCCAGTAGAGACTAAAATTAAAAAAAAAAAATTAAAGTACCCAGTCTGTTTTTGATGAGTGTTTGACATTTATTACTTCCTTTGGCTTTTTTTTTTTTTTTTTTTGCCTTAAAAAAAAAAAAATGTGTGATTTAGAAGGACCAAACCACTGGCTGTGATAAAGTCAGAAATTAAGTTAGTCAGAAAATGATATTCCCCTGTCACCATTTGATTCATGGAAAATCAGGGAGACACTGTCTTTCCCCAAATGATTTTTGACAGTTTTCTAAATTCCCCTTTCAATTATATTAGCCATCTAGGTCTGGAATACCTATGCCATGGGAAAACTCAGAGGGGAGAAAAAAGAAAAGCAAAAATATAATATATTACCCTTTTAGATTTTGTTTTTTCCAACATCCATTCCTGCTTCACCAGCAAAGAGAAAAGTTGTCAAATAGTCACACTGGAAGAGGTACCGTCTGGCCCAGCACAACTGAGTTTCTATCCAGGGAGAAAAGTCATTATAGGATTCAGAACACTTTTTATTTCGGTCTTATAAACAAGTTTAAAAATAACACCAAAAAAGGATGTTAACCATATGCCATCTCGCAGTTTGTGACTAAAGGGGATAAAGTTACCCAAGTTCCCTCAAGCCCTTTGAACTAGAGAGCCAGTGTTCATTTTCTGTTCCATTGTACAACTGATAAACAGTAACCCCTTCATTGCTATTCTAGAGTGTGTGGAAGGTTCCCTTTGTTCAGCAAACACAGTACAGCGCATCATTTTTATTACTGTACTTAACCAGAATACTTCAAACAGATGCTTATATTCACCAGGCTTTTGTTTTCCTTATTTGCCCCTTAAAAAGTTCTTTTAGATAGAATCATCATTGACAAGTCATAGGCTAAAGAATGTGCAAAGGATCCTTATGTGTCCCAGTCCCAGAGCAGGATCAATCAATTATAAAGGCTTTTACCAGGGTTTTTTTTTTTTTTTTTCTTTTTTAAGATTTAATTTATTTATTCCTGAGAGGCACACAGAGAGAGGCAGAGGCACAGAGAGAGGGAGAAGCAGGCTCCCTGCAGGGAGCCCCACGCGGAACTCGATCCAGGGACCCCGGGTCGCCCTGGGCCGAAGGCAGATGCTCAACCGCTGAGCCATGCGGGTGTCCCTTTACCAGGGTTTTAAGAATGTATTCCATCGTTCAAAAATAAGCAAGCTGAAGATAAATCATTACTTTCAGGCAACAATATAATTCTTAGTATTACAAGACATGTAATATAGCTCCATTTACCACCTTCACTCCACAAATTCACATACCATTTATAGAGACCTAAATATGGTCGAACTACATTCTTCAAGCTACCTGCACATGTAATTTCTTGTAAAAAAGGGAGTCACATTCATAGATTTTTCTTTACATGGTGCATGTATTTAAGCAAATAAAAGGACCACAAACGTGCAAAACCAACCATACAGAGACTTGGGTTGGGACGTGACGTTGCATCACCACATGATCATTGTCCCCTGTCACCCACACTGGGTTCTCAAAGTTCCAACTGCTAATTGCAGGTTGTATTTTATTCTTGTGCTTTGGGAAAGGATTTTAAATCTCTAGATTTATTATTGAATAATAAAACTGAATAAAAAGTGATAGAAGCAGGATTGTTTCATCTGCCATCATAGTAAAAAGGGCATTACAGGGTTTTTAAAAAGATTTTATTTATTTATTCATGAGAGACACACAGAGAGAGAGAGGCAGAGACACAAGCAGAGGGAGAAGCAGGCTCCATGCAGGGAGCCCGACGTGGGACTCGATCCCAGGACCCCAGGATCATGTCCTGGGCCGAAGGCAGATGGTCAACAACTGAGCCCCCAGGTGCCCCAAAAGGACATTACAGTTTTAAAAGTCTTGCCTATTTTATCTGTTGGCAATTGTTTAAATCTCAGAAAACATGTTGCAGAATGTTTCTCTTTTTATTTTTGGAAGTGACTTTGGTGTGACTACCAATCTCTGGGCATTCTTCCTCTTTCTCATTAGCAATATCGGATCTCATAATGAGAATGATGATGACTGTGACCTAAGAATAATATTATAGGAGCTTTGTAATCAATGGAAATGATACAACAAGGGCACAGGAGAGATGAGGCTCTGAAGTTTTCTAGGTTACACCAGAGCGAAGGGACGATGTAGACTCCAGAGATAATCACCAAAGACTGTAAATTTGAATACTCCTTTGGGTTTCAAGTTTCAACAGAGTTCTTGTGGTGTAGCAGATGTATTTCTGTGCATTTCTAGTTCAAATTCCACAATCTGTGAGAGGGTCAAGGTTCAGTGTTGGGGAGGAGCCTGGCCATGTGGGAGTATTGCCTTCGAATGAAGATAGCCATGGAAACCCTAGGTGGAGACAGGAGTAAGCTTTCCAAAATCTCAATTCTTTTTGCCTCAGTTTAGTCAGATATAACGTGGGGTAAAAGAATAGCAGCCTTAGAGAGTGGTTGTGAAGGTAGTGGAAATAATATATATGCAGGTATTAAAGGAACATCTGGATGGTGATAAATGTTCAAAAATATTGTTATTTCTTCTTGCTATGTTATTATTAACCAGTGGTTCAAGGCCTGCCCATGCCATGTCCTCAATGTTCCTGGGCGCTTCACTCAATGATGATCTACTTTCAAGTTATAGCTTTGGGGCCTCATCTTAATTCAACCTACCTTTTCACTTTGACTTGGTCTCCAGCAGTCAAAAATAGAACTCAACAAGACACACAAGCTTCCTAGAGGAAGTGTTTGTCAAATTTCACTTCATTAGAATGTGAAGAAGGCCATTAGAGATAATGCTGTCATGGGCCTCCTGTAAATGCCTTTTGGTACATATGCATAGGCCAAAAGACATGGTCATGGTGGCATGCAAAACCAGACAACACTAATCCATGATGATAAAAGCCAGATTAGGAATTACATCTCTAGATGAGTAGCTAATGACTGGGAGGCGGTAGAGTCAAGCTGCTGGGATACTGGAAATCTTTTACATCTTGGTTGGGTGCTGGGTACATGTTACATCCATGTTATAATGATTTGTCATCTGGCACTTAAAAGATGTACACTTCACAATTGTCCAACTAAAACAGAAGTGCTCTAAAGATGTTTGAAGGTGCGGTCTCTAGAACTGAGCAAGGATTTTCATGAAATGTGTATTATTGAAAATTCACATTGGATTTTTATGGGTCATTGCCCTCTGGTTTCAGTTCACAGGCAAGTCCTTAAGCCAGTACCCCTCAACTCTTAGAACAAGTCCTTGTCATTTTTGATCATATGTGCCCAGCTCTGTCTCCCTTCATTCTTTGTCCTAGTTTCACTGACTTTTAAATCATTTCCTGTTATTTACTGAAATTTTAGCACACAACTTAAGTCGTTTTTTCTCATCCAAATCCTATTGCTATCTTCTGTGAATTCAATGTTTTTGTTCAGCTGACAACCTGCCCTCTCAGGTCCTTGGGCTCATCTCCATTTGTCTCAACCTCAGTGACTAAGTTCCATACTCACATGTGGGCCTTGTCATCACCATGAGGAGTTCGAAGTAAAAGACTGAGACAACTAAATCTATCACAGCCTCCTTCATTTGGGCCCTCTCCCTCAGCAATCCCCAGGAAAGCAGTTCAGTTCTCTAATTCACACATCCAAATAGCCCGATGGTTCTGTTTTCCCAGTGGGTACTATTTTTTCACTTCTTTACAATCTTCCTCATTTAATTTTTCATTCACTATCAGGATAACACCTCATTCCTCCAGACCAGTTCAACTCCCTTGCATCTTTCTGCCAAACCCCAGTCTTGGATCATCTGAATCACCTGTCATCTCCACGCTTCCACCGGAAACTGCTAGAGACAATCACAAAACAACGTAGGTTGGCCACGGCACACACCCCTGATGACCAGCACCGAATAGGCTCAGATTCTGTCCAGTGATTCTTAGTTTTCTTCATTAACTGGTTCTGAGCTTTTCCTCAGCATTCTTTTCAAAACGTACTTAGCTTTCTTACCTGCTGACTTTCCCTCCCCCTCAGAGATTATTAGCCACTTACTGCAATGGAGAAAATTATAAGCATCAAATGAGAACCATCCCAACTTTTTGCCACTCGATGGATTTATCACTTGTCATTTTCTTATTCCCTCTTGACACAGCAGCAAATGTTTTCTTCCTCCTTTTCAACTTGTGTCCTGGACGATATTCTCTCTTTTTTGCAGCTCTCACTCTACCTTCTATCTCTTCACTCCCGTAGCCTCAACTCTTACTTCTATACCAGACAATTCTATCATGATTTTACAATTATCTTCTATCTGAAACTTCCCTCTATCCCACATCTCCCACCAGCTACCACTCCCCTTTTCCTTTTCTTCCTTTCACAGCTAACTATGCTGCTATGTGTAGATATCTACATGCATGTATTTATACATAAACACGACACATACTCAATACGTGCATTACACATCTATATCTAATTATAGTGTGTAATATACTTACGTATATAATACATAGGCTGTATACTTACTTTGCATACTTTTTTGTGCAAAAATGAGCTCATCAAAGTTGCAAATAACTAGGTGGTAATTAGGTCACTTAATCTAAAAGACACTTTGTAACCATTATCATAGATTTTTTGGACTTTCTCTCTGCTGAACTAGAAACTCTATGAGGGCTGGGGCTGGATGTCTCTTGTATCTCCAAACCTTGCATAGTAGATCCTTGGTAAATATTTACTGTGTAATTTAATTAATGCTATAAAAAGTGTTATAATACTCTTTACTAGGACTTGCATTTAGAAAAACATTAGCCTTTGTAGAAAGCATCTGTTACTTAAGCACAAAGGAAATGTTTACTAATATTTTAGAACCAAGCTCTTATTCAACTTTAAGTTCACAGCTTTGGCATTTTAAAATAAATTGATGAAATTATATGATGCAATTTCTCTAAGCGGATAGGAGAGCAAAATAGTGTATTTTATATTATACCATCCAATATATCTTGATTCTTCATTGTATAACAGAGTCTTTTAATGTTTCTATGTCATCCAGAATCACTATAGGTAAGAACTTGTTTTTCTAACTTACATGTATGGGAAAATTTGGTTCTCATAAAAGATAAATATTCTTTAAGAACGAAGGAAGTATCTTAGGTAAGCAGTACTTTTCTGACAGGTTCATAACTTATGATTAGACTTCACTTCCAACAATGGATCTTTAATGTGTACCCCATCTTGTTGTGTACACTATAGCAGACTCAATACAATATCTGGGAAAAAATAAAACAGCCTCATTCCTCCTGTGTTATTCTGTGGTTTGCCTTTATATGGAGACCAGTATTCTTCTATTTGTGTTTGAATGGTTTTTCTACATTTTATCCCTCATAACTGATTATCAATCCTATCTCCTATGGCTGTCTGTTAAATTATGTGATACATATCTTAGCAGCACCAAAGAATCACTGTCTACCAGGTAACGGTCCAGTGACCTAATGACCACACTCCTGCTCAGTACCTACCAAAATCTCTCCAGAGAGCAATGACATGCAGGGATGGAGCATTTGCTCTCCTTCCACTCTAGCAGGTACTCAAGAAGGGTCTGTTCTTGGATTGATCTGAATATTCAACAGCTGCATATCATTTTGACCTCTAATAGAATTACTTTTCTCAAATTATAGAATATTATTTTTAAAAGCCACATTATTTTTATAGTTTTATTTATTGTAAGAATATGTGACATGAAATTTCTCAGGACTCTACAAAGAATTTTCTCCAGTCTCAGTACCAGTAATAAGTATATGATATGTTCTCTGCAATTGGTTTATTATAGTCTGTGGACCTTGAATCACATTCTTGACTACATTAACCTTCATTGTCTAACTAGTAGCTCAGAGAGAGACAAGATCTGAGGTCTCTAGTTCTAGGTTAATCAGAGGAGACTCCTAATCCTTGTGAGAACTCGGTAGATTCGGTGACACAAGGATTCAGACTAGTTGCTCTCAGGATAAAACAAACTGCTTAAGCTGCTCAGGGGAAGCTCAGTATGTGGTGAGGCTAGATGAGTCATGTAATAACAAGTTTTGTGTAAAGAGTACTAGGGCGGTCACTAGATGTGTAGCATGGTTTCTGTGGGACCTCTGCTCCATGGATAGCCTTTCAAGCTATGAAGAAATATAGTTTTCTTGAGTCAGCCTTCTGGCTCGAAAGCAGTCTCCCTGTCTTCACTTAAGCATAGATGTCCTCACTTAAGGATAAATGAGAACACACTGCTTATCCTGGAGTTAGTTCTTCTGACCATGTGGATCGGCGTCAAGTCCTCCTGTCCACTTGGAAGCAGACTCTTGGCTCCTGATCATGTAAATCAGTCCTCCTGGCTTCTAACCTGCTGTTTCTCAGTCAGAAATTCCAACCCAGCTGCTCTCCTGATGACTAACAAAACATAGCACGTTGGATCGGGAAATAATACTTTTCATTTTAACCAATGCTCCTGTAAACCCAATGTACCATGACATTGATAGAATAAAAGGTTGCATAGAATAAGGAAAATAATAGTCTTATTAAAGCTTTAGTATGTTGCAATTTGACAGACATTTCCCTTGTTGCATAAATGGCTTAAAAGGCATACGTTATATTTGAACTTACTTATATTGTGAAATTCTTATGATAAGAAAAACCCTACAGAAAGCATAAGCTCTATGAATTTTATAACTACTATCTCGTCTACAGTTAATAAGAAGTATTTAACTCTTCAGGAGATTGTCTCCATTCTGGATATGGGCATTTTTTGTTTTGCCAAATTGACAGAAAACAAAAGTATGAGTCAAATATTCCATAATTGAGTTGATTCCTGATAGATTTTGTATGAAGTGATGAAATTGGGATAAAATAATTTAACTCTGGAATTTTTCCTTTTTATAACCTATTGTTGTAGGTAGCCATTTGGAAAAATCTTCCATTACTGAGAAAGCGTGAACTGTCAACTTACATTGAATTGTAGAAACAGATTAAAATGAAAATGTAAAGTGCCAAGCTTGTTTTACAGTCAAAAAAAAAAAAAAAAACCTATTGGCCTATGGCCAAAATATTTGCCTCCCAAACGTCATCTTTAGAACAATGTTTTAAACCCTCGGTGATTGCCTATCCGTCCTCTCAACTCCCAGCAGGCTAAAGCAGACTCACATAGTCCCACACAGATGTAGACAGAGAAACTGCTCATTATCAATCAATGAACACAAACAAGTTAAAGACTGCTCAGTTCCCCCTGTTAAAGGTAAAGAGGCTTAAAGCCCCTGAAGAGTTTATTATTCTGGGCCTGAGATCATCAAAGGCATTTGATTTTGACCTGCACAGTAGCCACAGAGGTTAAATCGAGGTTAAGTTTCCCAAACAAAATGGAAGCAATTAAGCAGTTCAATAATGTTGCTTTATTTTTGTTTGTTTGTTTTTAACCCAGAGGCCAATAAAAGTATTAATGTAATCAGAATGTAAGTTTTGTATACTTCTAAGAATGCAAGGGACACATAAGAAATTGCCCTTTATGCTTAAGTGTATGTTTTTACATACTACTTTTTTTTTTCACTAAAAGTAACATTGGAAGAATATCCATATATCCAGCCAGTGAGTAAGATTTCAGTCTTTGCAGTAGGAAGTCTAAGGACTTTTGAGGTCTATCATTTGCAGTTAGGCAGGAAACAAAAATCAGCTTTGTTGAAATGGAATATTAACATTACGTATGTGTTTATTGGAATATGGTCAGTTGGAAAGAACACTATTCATGGAAGCAAAGGATCTGGATGTAGCTATTATCCTTCTCTTGGAATGTAATGCAAGTATCACCTACTTTATTTTTATTTTATACAAATAATTTTCACATTCATTATCTCACCTGACTCCTAAAATATCTTTATAAGGTAGAGGGACATTTGGCAAATAAAACAACAAAAAACATTACACGGCATGGGCAAAACCGCAGTAAGAGTTGGAGCCAGACTCTAGTTCACTGCTGATTTCCTACATCACAACACATCAGACCTGGAGTCAAGTCTCTTTAAGTAACATGGAGTATTTGGTTTTATCTCTAATAAAAATATTTTTAATGATATTCTGAAAGAATAACTTTTTAGCACTACAAGCAATAGTTGACATACTATTTACTGAATCTTGTGTGTCTGCAAAACTATGTGAACTCACTATCACGAAGAAGGGGAGGCCCAGGTGTGTTGACTGTAGCTGCATATACCAGCAAAAGGAAGTTTAAAAAATTTGAACTGTGATTAATGAAAGTCTTCTTACTGAAGTCCTCTTCCAAGCAAATACTCTCTACCTTAAGTGAATCTAAGAGTTTTAGGTAGAGGGGTTAATAAGGGGGGGGGGGGGTTGAGGAATGGGCCACTCGGAGACCGTCGAGGTGCAGGAGGAGGCTCCGTGGAGGAAGCAGCGGCGGCGGCCAGCAGGACGGACGGGAGCACTTTATTCCTCTGCAGCTGGGAAGGGCCGCACTGGGTGGCACAGAATGTCGCCCGTCACTTGCCAAGTATGGACACACCCAGGTTTCCTGTTCCACATGGGTTAGAGCTCGGGTCACAGATGTCCGGCCAAGGGTGGCCTCGCTCCGACCCAGATCATGTCACGAGGGAAGGAGCAGTCACTCTGGGGAGCACTTCTTTTTTTGTCCCTTGAAGCCTTTCGGTCCCTTTTAGTGGGGACGTTGGGCTGTTAAAGGCTAAGGAGCCTTTTGTGGTGTCTCCCAGGTAGAGGTTGTCCCCACGTACACTGGTAATTAAAACAAAATAAAACAAAAGATATCAAAGAGCGGGATGTTTCAGGTGGTGTGCTTCAAAAAACCTTTTAGCACCGTGAGCTTCATTGGCGTGCTGTTTGCTGAAACCCGCGTCCGAAGAAATCATGCTCTTACAGGTAGCTGGGGGGGGGGGGGGGGTGTCTTTGCGCAGAGTAAGGAGAGGCGGCTGGGGCGCGGCCTCCCTGGGACCTGCGGGCCCTCGGGAGAGGACACCGGAGCCCCCAGCGCGCGGCGGGCGGCGGGGAGGCCAAGGCCCAATGCGGGTCTCAACCCCTGGACTTCAGGATCACGCCCTGAGCCAAAGGCAGACGCTCAACCACTGAGCTGCTCAGGCGTTCCAGAACCTTTTCTTATTTTTAATCAAAATTCTCTTTATCTACACTCATAATGATAGAAGTAGTGATTATATATAAATCTCTATTATGCATGGAAGCAACTTTATCAAAAGATGGCCTCCAAAGATGATTAAAGTCAGTAATGTGGTTCTGTACTTAATTTTAACTCCTCAGATTTAGTGCCTCAGCTCTCATTATATTCCCCAAAATATGTAAAAAATATTCTAACCACAGTTGTTTTCTTTTATGATCCAGTTCTTAAACTATAAAAAGAAATTGCTACCTATAAAATATAATTGGTATTGCTTTTTTAGTCAGAAAGATAACCAGATGCTTTAAAAAAATGAATTCTTCATACAAGATTCTCAAAACTTATTTCCTCAATAACAGCTCTCATATTTTAAAAATATCATTTATTACTCATGTCCTTTCTTTCTTTGATATTTCAGTGTAAAATGAGTATGCAAGATGGCTACATAGGATGGATTACTTACAAGGCGTTTAGTGGATGCCATTTTCTATAGGCAAAAAGATTTATTTACAAAGAATTTTTGCTCTATTTTTTAAGAAAAATGTCTAATATTTCATAAACTGAAAAAGATTTTTCTGAGAATTAAATTTTTGATTAAGTAGATACCGAATAAACTACTAATATTTGTTGTTGTTTTACCTAAAGAAAATATGCATAGTTGCATAATCATGAAATCTTCCAGATGATCCTGAAATTTAAACTACCTCTAAGTTGAAAAAAAATAGTTTTATTTTAGAATTACTATTGTAATGTATTTTTCTTGGTCTACATTCTTAAAGTTATTGTGTTTGAAACATGGCTTTAAATCATTATAGTTTCCACAGGCACAGTTAATGAAAGATGCTCATATATGCACTTATCCAAATAAGTTTGTATATAGGGTAAAATATCTTAAATTCTTTTTATTTTTTTAAAGATTTTATTTATTTATTCATGAGAGACACACAGAGAGAGAGAGGCAGAGACACAGGCAGAGGGAGAGGCAGGCTCCATGCAGGGAGCCGGACGTGGGACTCCATCCCGGGTCTCCAGGATCAGGCCCTGGGCTGAAGGCAGCGCTAAACTACTGAGCCACCCGGGCTGCCCCAATATCTTAAATTCTTTCAGGAAATAGAGCCAGCAAAGAAAAATTTCACATTTCCATTTTTACTTATAAAAAATTAAGTAAATTATTTAATATTGTGCATGAATGATTACCAGTAATCTATTCATAAGCTACAATTCTCACTTTTTCTTTAGGCCAGGGGATTTGAGGTAGCTGATTGAAACATATAAACACAAATTAAATGGAGAGAGGGATAAAAATGTGTAAGTTTGAAGTTAAGTTTGATTCCACAGCTATTTGCTTTGAATCGGATGCTTAGTGTGACAATTTAACAAATGTGTGCAACCAATCGAACACTTATAAGACATTAAGATTAACTGTTATATTAATAAGTACTGATATACATATATAGACTGGCAAATAGATAAATGATATGTAGAAAGAGATAGATACAGATATCTAGAAATTATTACACTGATATATAGCAATAATACTGATATAAAAACCAAAATGGGAAGTATACTTATGCTGTTGTCCAATCCAATAGAGTATTTTAGCCAAGCACAATTTGTCCTATATTTGGTAATTTTCCCCACTGTAATATCACTAGTTAAAGAGGAAAATGATGCTTGCTTGTCCTTTCCCAGAGTTGAGTTATTCAGCTTATACCTATTAAACTGATGAGAAAACCAAGATGCAATGATGATAATTGACTTGTCTTTTGTCATACAGCCAATTATGGGTGAAAGAAAGCTGGAACCCTAATTTCTCGCCTTTTAGGTCACACAGTTAGTAAGTAGTAGCCCAGTTTTAAAACCTGTAATTACTTGGCCTGAAAACAAACCAGATCATTTAGTCTCTGATACACTCTTTATATATGAATTTGTTGAAATTCAGAAAAATCTCCTGAACCTAGAGGAATATTTTTTAAGTTAATTGAAGCACATTTGTATATGCAAGTTTTAACATAAGACCCCAACTTGGCCTGTGTTTATTTTTAGTTACCTTTTCATTTTCTTTAATCACACCGTAGACATATAAATAGCATATAAATCAATAACAATAATTATGCATATGTATACTTTTTATTTGGATAATGTAGTTGTCTGTAAACTGTTATTCCTTTTTTTCAAAATTCAGCTTTCAGAGAAACAGTGACCACTGATTTCTGATGAGTCATTTCCTTCTCATTCCTTCAAAAGGTCTAGTTCACACTGTCCTCAATGGCTTAGATCTTTACTGTGGTCACTATAGATTTCCCGCTGTCCTGTGTCAAGTTCAGTTGAAAATGCTATCAACATCCCTCTGAGGGCTTCTCATCTACTATACCCAAAAAATAACCTATGCTCCACAAAATCTGGCTTCCTCTTTACTTCCTATAAAACGTTGCTACGTGTCCATCTAGTAACCTGTGACTATTGTCTTCTTTTTATGGATGAGTTTTCTGATAATATTTCAGTCAGCAATGATTCCCACTCTCATATGCATTGCCATAAAACTTTTTTTAAAAAAGCATTCCTGAAATATATTTCTATGAATTGATTGTGTATGGGTCTCAGTGCAATTGAACTGTAACACACCATAGTGATCAAAGGCATAGACTTTGGAGCATGACAATCAAGGGAATAGCAAAAAATTAGTAACTACTTGTGTCCCAGGTGAATGCCAAACTCCTTGTCTTGGTCAAATTAATGTCAGAAATTTTAAAAATCTATGCATTTTAGAACAATGTGGCTATTCATTTGTGGCTAATAGAATATTGGGAAGATGAGTGTAACTGTGAATGAGAAATGGTCTTAAGAGAAGGTTGAAATGACATCCTGGAGGAAGGGCCTGGAATGTCAAACTAATATATTGGTATATATAGTCTCTCTTGGAAATGGAGAACATCTTAATCAGAATTTTAGCAATTTAACACTGATGTCTGTATGACTAAAGAAAAAGAGAGTTAGAAATCTCTCGTAAGAGGCTATTTTGGATGTGTAGGAGAGAAGTGATTAATATCCAAAATAGGCCAGTATAACTGGGAGTGAAAAGGAAATAGTACTTCATCTAGAACCTTACTTCTTTCACCTGCTACCAAATATGTGACAGGCCCATGATCAGTGCAAGTATGGTGACTAGCTGTGAGGCAGCAGGAAGTTCAAGTCTGGAGTTGTAAATTCAAGTGAAGGAGAGGGTAGTGATGCATTTAAAATCAAAGGCATGGGAGAATGAAAATTTGGAAGGGAAATTAGTGAATTCTCATCTACCCCTGCAGAGTTTGAGGTAACTTCAGGCTTATTTTATGTAGTAAACAATAGGCTGCTAAGTGTATAGCTTTGATATTTAGATAATAATTTGAGAATCACCCAGTAAGGATGATATTTGAAGATGTGGGAGGGAAGTAGATTAGTGAAGAATATGTAGGCTGAAAGAAATGCACTGTGATCATGGCACCTAGAAAATATCTGTACTTAGGGGACGGGGAATGAGCTGGCGAAAGAACTTAAGATGCAGTGACATGCAACATGGCTTAAAGCAGCCATGCAGTTGGGGTGACCAGCTGACTCAGTCAGAAGAGCATGTGACATGAGATCTCGGAATTGTGAGTTCAAGCCCCATGTTGAGTGTAGAGATTATTTAAAAATAAAATATTTAGGGATGCCAAAGTGGCTCAGTTGGTTAAGCATTTGACTCTTGATTTCAGCTCAGGTCATGATCTCAGGGTTGTGAGATCAAGCCCAGCATCAGCCTCCACTCTGGGTGTGGAGCCTGCTTAAGATTCTCTCTCTCCCTTTCCCTCTGTCTCTCCCTAATCCCTCCTTACTCTCTACAAAATAAACTAAGTCAATAAATTCTTCTTAAAAAAGAGAAAAAAATTACTAAAGTAGCCATGCTGTTAATAAAGGCAACATACTCAGCCTTGTCATACCCCTTTGAGAGCTGTCCAAGAATAAAGCATCAGTGGGTTTGATGGTTAAGTTAATTGGTAATCGAGCTTTATAAGAATGCTCTTAGTAGAATAGTTGGAGTCAAAATTAAATTCCATTTTGTTTAGAAATAAAAGGGAAATGAATTAAAACAGTTATATCTAACTAGTTTCCTCAAAATCAATATAGTTTGTATTGTTTTTCTTACTACAGTAATTCACACAGGAATTTTAATTATGTTGAGAATTATAAAGAAGTAAATTCCTGAAGAAGAAAGTATCAGAAAAAAGAATCAACATCACACAAAATTTCAACAAACGAATCATAATTATTTAGCAAATATTTTCCCAAACTTGTATATAGTTACTCATATTCAACACAAGAAATACATATGTATAATTACATGTAATGTTAGCTATATACACATATATATAGTTGTATGTAATATTTCAGTTCATAATATTTCATTTCACTCAGTAATATCATAAAGATCTTGCCATATTAATTAATATAAAATGTATTTCATGGCTGCATGCTATTCCACTATAGCTCTACAAAATAATTTAATAAATTATTTATATGCAAATAAAAACATGTATTTGTGCACTTGTCTGATAATTGTCTTTGGATAAATAATAATAATTTTTTTTAAGATTTTATTTATTTATTCATGAGACACAGAGAGAAAGAGAGAAGCAGAAACACAGGCAGAGGGAGACGCAGGCTCCATGCAGGGAGCCCAACGTGGGGCTCGATCCCAGGTCTCCAGGATCACACCCTGGGCTGAAGGCGGCGCTAACCTGCTGAGCCACCTGGGCTGCCCTAATAATGTTTTAATGAATATACATTTTTAAATCATTTTCATACATAATACCAAATGCCCATCCAAAACATTTCCATCATGTTGCACTCTAGGGACGTTGAAATAAAGGCTTCCCACATGCCAAAGATAGACTAACAAGACAGCAAAACAGTGTTAGGATACTCACTGATATTAATTAGCATTTGTTTATAATAGATACAATTACCCCAGTTACTTGACCCTCTTCAGCAATGCTTAGCACTTAGGAACAAAAATGCAAAAGATTATTCTAGATTTGAAAGTTGAAATGACACATATGGCAGGCAGAAGGTCAGAGTGAGTAAGAAACACATCTACAGGTATGTGAAATTAATGGTGAAACTGCCAGCTATCTAATCTAAAAGGGGAAAGATCTCAGTGAGAGCTGAGGGTGAGCTGGAGGGGACACTGCTCCTAAGAACAGGAGATGTTTGTATAAAAAAAATGTGGAGGTCTTTGGAATTGAAGAGGTCTAGGTTGTATGAGGAGATGGTTAAAGGCATATTAACTTGAGTGTTAAGAACCAGACTGGAGAAGGGTAATCAAAGAATGTTGTGATCTAAGTAGGCACAATCAATGGAGAAGAAAGCCAATGAAGTTGGAGATAGAAAGACAAATAAATGGGGAGAAGACATAACGATTGAATGGCATGAGCATCAAAAGTGGAGCAGATATTGATAAATAACAGGGCAATGGTTTCAATACAGAAAAATGTGAGGAAAATACTGGCACCTCTTTATTCATTCATGGCTATGAGTGTGGGGAGGGTTTCAGGGTAGGTAGCATTATCAAGTTTAGGTCAGGTTTGAAGTGAGGAAATGGAAACAGTATTCTAGAAAAAATTTAGATAATAGGATTTTTTAAAGTTTCTAAATGATCTAGAATGTAGCCAGAAGCAAATCCAGTTGAGAAGGGCCCTGAAAATGAAAACACTGTGGCTTGATTGCCACCACAGCCGCCCCACCCCCCCATCAATGTATTTACTTTTTGTCTGTCTTTTTATTGATTTTTTATGCTGCATTATGGCTATGAGGTCACCATTAAAAGAAACAAATGAAAAAAAAAAAGAAACAAATGAATAAGCAAGACCCATAACTTTTGTTCTATAATACTTTATAAAAATGGGACAATTTTTTTAGTACTGAGCATATAACAGATTCTCATGATACTCATAATATTTTAATATTATAATCAATTAAATATATCTTATGCATTTGAACAGACACTAAATGCTAAGTTCCTACCAAGGCCCTGAGCTTCACTAAATGTGCTGTTGTGTTTTTGCAATAGCAGAATTAGCCAGACCAAATATCAGGTCACTTAGAAAATACAGCAAAGGTATTATTCCTAATATATTTAACTTCTTCACTCAGTATAATGTAAGTAATTATGAAAGAAAATAGAAAGAAAAATCTACTTTGCTTACGACAGGTATTTAGAGAATGAGACAGCATTATGGTGTTACGGAACATACCATTGTGGGCTTGAAGTCTTCTCAAGGCTTAAGATGTTTTAGGCTGGTTGTTTTCTTATCGTCTAAATACAAATATCCCCATTAACTTAAATCATATGTGTTGACAAAGAAGGCAATTTTCCTTTTTTTGTCATGTGCCGGGATGGCATACTTGTGAATTTGTCTAGAGTTTTGCTGCACAGAATAACATGTAGTAGCTAGTCTAGACACATTTAATCCTTACGACAACCTTATGAAATAAATACTGTCTTCCTTGGGTTTTGTTTTGTTTTGTTTTTGATGAGGAAAAATAAAGATAAAGAAGTTGCAAAAAAAGTAGCAAAAGTGCCACACCCATTATGGATGTAGGTTTGAAGTTTAAAACATGGTTAAAAGCATTTTGGCTTGGCTAGGGTTTTCACCAGAAGCATAATTTTTACCCAAGAGAATAAATGTATGCAAGAAAAGTTTTGTTCTTCACTAAAAAATGTATTAACACTAAAGAGAATGATCAAACTGAAGAAAATATTATATGTTTGAGAAATTCCATGTTAGCCTGATTTTTATCTTTGGTCAGGCCAAGTCTTCAGGTCAGCGAATGGGAAAGTCCACAAGTTATTGAAATAACTTGAAAAAAAAAAAAAGTAGAACAACTCCAGGAGCAATTCTACCTTAGTCACTTGTCATTCTCCTGCCTAAAACAATATTCTTCATTTAATTAATTCTTTGTTACTCAGTACATACTGAGAAGGGACTTGATAATATCAAAAGCCACAGGAGCTGTTCTAAGGAAAGAGTTGACCCTTGGCTCGGACTCCTGGAAATAATCTGAGGTGGTGCTGAAATGGGAAAGCACCTAGAACAGCAAAGATGATTAAATGTCTGTGTTTGTTTAAAGCATTCTTTTGCATTTAAACAGAACTTGGAGGCATTTCAAGAAAATGAATGAAAATACAAACAAGTGCATTTTGTAAGAAAATTAGAAGAAAGAAACTGGAAGGAAACTTGTCTCAGACAAGTTCTGTGAGGTTGAATACAGTGTTACCTGATGCTGGGGTTAAAATGGAGAAAAGAACACATCAAAGAAGCACAATTAAGAAAGGGCTGCATTGCACTTCTTTAAAAGGAATGGTTGTTGGGTGCAAGCGTGCCACTTTCGGAGTCCACATCTTCTGTATCTTTACTGATTGGTGTGTGTACGTGCCTCTGGATGATCACTGAGAGATGTGTTCAGATCTGTTACTCTGGACATGGACTTGTACATTTCTCATTGGAAAAGCGAATATTTCCACTTTCTGTATTTTGAAACTGCCTTGCAGGCGAATTTTAAAATTTTCCATCTAAAAAAAATATTCCATCTATTGAACTGAATATTTTGTTGTATTTGGTGAACCTCTTCATTTAGGTGGTGCTTCAGATTTTTGTCAGATATTAATCAAGACATATTAATTTTCTTTTAATTTAGTATTTTTTTTTTAGGTTTTTTAAAAATTTAGTATTTAATGATCATTTTATTTATATATATATATATCCATTCGAATGTTTGCTACACCATTCTTATTATCCCTTAATTGTGTTAATTTAACCTTTCTAATAGGTTCATAAGGAGGATATATATATCCTTTTATAGCTTTTCTATAGGTATCTGGTGTGTCATGTTAATTAGTATTTAAATAGTATAATAAAGCTCTCCTTAAAAATTAAATGGTGAAAATACAATCTTGTCCTATTTTAGTTTTAGGATGCTGTTACCACCTTGTTTATTATTTCTACTCCCAGAAAAGTTCTCATCTAAGAGTTTTTCTTCCTTCTGCTTATCCTCCATTTGATCGTGATTCTCTGTCTCTCTCTGTCTATCAAACCTCATGGTTTCTTATTCCTAGCCTCTATTATATACTATTAGGAGATTGCCATCTATTTCCTTCTCTTTTCTATAGTCATACTCTGTAGGTAGATGCATAAGTTATTGGCTGTTTACTATGTTTCAGGCACTGTGCTTGGAACTAAGGCATTAAGGTAACTAACATACATTTCCTGTAGTCAAGGCCAAAGTATATTTTGGGAAATAATATGTGAAAATGAACTGTTTCAATAAAGTGAAATACATGCAAATAAATATATGTGAATTCACGAAGGTTAGTGTGATTCACTGTTTGTGAGACTCAGAAAGGCCTAAGGGAAGAAGTATCAGGTGAAGAGATTTTTAAAGCATGATCAGAGCTTCCCAGTCAGAAATAGAGCAGGGAAGCAATCTGGTCTCAACGATTAGGTTATGCATATATACTTCATTAAGATATGCTGATTTTGGATAAACTTTGCAATAACTGGGATAGGTGGCTAACAGAGAGATGTTAGAAGATAAAATTAGAAATACCGACAAGAGCCAGATTATTAAAAGCCTTTTTTTTAGAACAGCAAGGAAAGAGAGAACATTGAAAGATTTTATGTAAGATAATAATATTAATAATTTTCTTTTAAATTAGATAACTGTGTAATCAAGATGACAAGTTTTGAGTTTGTTGTATAAGTAGTAATCAAGAGAAGTTGAGGGGCACCTGGGTGGTGCATTCAGTTAAGTGTCCGACTCTTGGTTTTAGCTCAGGTAATGATCTCATGGTTGTGAGATTTTGCCCTGTGTTGGGTTCTGCACTCCGTGTGGCATCTGCTTGAGATTTTTTCTCTCTCTCCCTTTGCCTCTCCCACTCATGCTCACTCTCTCTCAAATAAATAAATAAATAAATCATTAAAAATTTTAAAAAGAGAGAGAAAGAGAAGTTGGAACACCAAACCAAGGCAATGACAGCATGGATAGGAGCAGAACCAGATAAGACATAGTAAAATCGGAAGAACATAGTGATTGATTAGGTAGAAATTCTGGGAGAGGCAAGAGCTAAGTGAAAGGACATGATTGACTTTGGCACTTCAAGATTATTATGTGTATTGGAGAAAAGTATAAATGAAAGAGAAGGGCTTTATTTGGATAATAATGAATTTAAATTCGCCCCTGTTGAAGCTGAGCTCCATAGGGGATGTGGATGTGGATGTGGATGTGTCTCCAAAGCAGATAGAAATATGAGTTTTGCAGTTTGGAAGAGCATTATTAGTCAGAGATACTGATTTGGAAAATATCAGAATATCCATAATAGTTAAAGCTATGATAATGAGGTGAAATGTCATTTTCAAATGGTTAGAATGAAAAGAAAAGTGCCCAGGGGTAAACTTTGATAAAGAGTGAGGATGCAAAGAGGTCATTTAGTCAATAAAGCTGACAGAGGAAGAGAGGGCAGAGACCTCATAGACCTCATAGACCTGTGTAATAGGAGTTCAGTGAGAGTTCTGTGATGGAAAACAAAGGAAGAGAAATTTCAAGTAGGAATTTCAATTGATCAAGAGTGTCAGGGATAAAGAAATGTGGTACATATATACAACGGAGTATTGCTCAGCCATGAAAAGGAATCAAATATTGCCTTTTGTGACAACATGGATGAACCTAGAAGTTACGCTAAGTGAAGTGAGAGAAAGACAAATGTCATATGATTTCACTTATATGCAGAATCTAAAAAACTAAAATAAAACAAAATTAACTCTTAAATACAGAGAACAAACTGTTGGGGAGGGGGTAGGTGGCTGGGTGAAAGAGGTAAAGCGGAGTAAGAGGTACAAATATCCAGCTATAAAATAAATAAGTCACAGAGATGAAAAGTGCAGCATAGGGAATATAGTCAATAATATTGTAATAACATTGTATGGTGACAGATGGTGACCACACTTACCATGGTGAGCAATGAATAATGTACAGATGTGTGGAATCACTATGTTGTACGCCTGAAACTAACATAACATCGTATGTTAACTATACTTTATATATTTCTTTAAAAAGGATGTCAAATGCCAGAGATTTGAAATAAGATAATAATTGGATAATTAGGAGATCTTAATGTCCTACCTAAGTAAGCTAGTAAGGCTTTCTGTCCCCTGTAGAGAACTGAGTAATGAGTGAGGGTAGGATTGGAGATAGTCCCAGTTGACTCCTCTTCTGAGAAAGTTGGCTGTAAGGAGAAATGGAGATTGATTCATAGCAAGAGGGGAATGTGGAGAATGAGGAAGTTGTTCATTACTGCCTTTCCTTTTCTTTTCATAAGGTCAGGAAATTGAGCATGTTTGTTGACGGAAAAGAAAAGAACCAAAGAAAGGTGAAAAAGAGGAGGTATCACAGAGAAAGGAATTGATGTGAGTTCATTTTGTGGGTACACTTTAGAGACTCAGAGACCAAGAGTTGCATATTGAAAAACTCAAGGTAAAACTTTATTAGTTTGTCTCAATGCTATAGGAAACCTTTAATGAAGTACTATCATTGATATAATCCTAGAAATATAGGTCTTGAAAATATTAAAAAATTAAAAGAGGCCACAAGTTTCCATTGTAATAGTCAGCAGAAAGCAAGAAAGATTTTAAAGAGAATCCATCTGAGAAATCAAATTCTGCTGATTGACATAGTACTTACTCAGCAACCTAAGATTAAATTGGATTGATAAGGAAAACTGGAAGAAAAAAATAGTAAGTTTATGAGATTCTAGCAACTGCTATTTCACTAACTCTATATACAAAAGGAAAACTACTCCTAGGGAGCACTTTGATGAGTTCTGTTTGTGATTTTAATGATATGAAACTTAAAAAAAAATGCTTTACGGTTGTCCAGAGCCAAGAAGTATCTGAATTTTTTGGCTCTATTATGGAGTAAAAATGCTATTGTTCAAAAGGAAATTTTGAAAGAAACATAAAGCTTTTTTTTTATGCCCAATTTAATACGGAATTTTAAAGCAACTTTGTAATGATCTCCATATCTGACCAGCTACTTTTTAGTATGAGTCCCTGTGCTTCTGGATAAAAACAACCCCAAGAAAAGTGATGTGAAAGATAATCCCAAGTAAGTACAAAAGTAAGTTACATACAACTCATGTACTATATATTAAGAGTCAGAGTCCTGGAAGAAACAGCTGGCACACTCAAAATAGGTAATTTGAGAAAAGTTTAATAAAGGGACAATTTACAAAGGTGTGGACAGGATGTGGGGAAATCACAAAGGGTAGCACTGTGTTCTAGGCCTTTAAGAGAAGATGCTATTACCAACCAAAGGACTGATGGAGAGAGGGAGGGAGGGGGAAGGAGGAAGTGTTTACAGAACAGGGAAAAAAAGAGAGTAAGCATGCAGCCAGCTCATGAAATCCTTGAAGGAGAAGGGAAGGGAAACAAACACGGGACCTTCCTCTCTATCCCTTTCTTCACTCATTCTGTTCTCAGGTTGGTAATCTCCACTGGCAACTGCCAAATAAGAGCTGAAAGATACAAAAGCCAATGGGTTGAGTTTATACCTATACTGTTAAACTCCCAAGGTACAAAAACAAGAAGATGAGCTGGAGGATCCAGAGGGGCAAACAGAAGATGTCTAGCACATATATAGTTTATTCTTAACATGAACAATGATATAGCATTTTATTAAAAGAAAGTTTCTTACTAATTCTAATAGGTGCTAAATAAATAATTAAAGGATATCAGGTCAATGGGCTATCCTTGCAGCCTTTTGAACGTCCCCAGATTTTGGCTCACATTGGTTAAAATCATTTCTATTTTCTCTCTAGTGAGATATTCACTCTGCACCACAGTTCCCAGTGCACACGACTCAGGCTTAAGCAGCTCTGGCTGGCGCCTTATACTCTGGCCTCTTCATCACCCTATTTTAGAGCACAGCTGTGCTGCCATATTTCTGCCTCCCACCAATGCCGGTTGTATCTTGCTTTCCATACAGGTAGAGGAGAGCTAATCAAAGCATCACAGGTGCATTTTTACATTTTGAGTCTTTCTCTGTCTCATTATCTGTTCACTTTTCTTACCAATCTCATGTAAGCTTTCGCCTACTGCCCGCTCCACCCCCGACCCCCCACCCCCACCCCCCCCACCCCGCAAACACATCACCTGCTAGCACCCAGTAGCTAAGAAAGAGGAAGTTACTCAGTGACTTGAATTTCAAGCTGGGCAGAAGGGCCAGTTTCTACAGTATGGTAGTGGAATTACTTTGCCTGAGCAGGGTTTTTTGACTCCATGCAATTCGTATCACACAGGTGGTCCTAGTCAGGAAAGAAATAATCCACTCCCCTAGGCATCAGGACTAATAGTTTTAAATTTTTTTTTTTTTTTTTAATGATAGTCACACAGAGAGAGAGAGAGGCAGAGACACAGGCAGAGGGAGAAGCAGGCTCCATGCACCGGGAGCCCGACATGGGACTCGATCCCCGGTCTCCAGAATGCGCCCTGGGCCAAAGGCAGGCGCCAAACCGCTGCGCCACCCAGGGATCCCCAGGACTAATACTTTTAAATAGAGTGCATATGAGGATGCCTACGCAGAGTTATTGGAAAAACATTTATAACTACAGGAGTCCTGTTTTCAAGAGTAAGATTAATCTAATAATAAAGGGCTTTGATTTACCAGAGTTCAATCAAATAATTTGATAGAATGATTTTCCCAGTCAACTGTTTCATTTAAACACATTTTGTTTTTTCAGTGGGCACACAAGACACATTTATTTAAATATACATATATTTTTTAGTTTTGCTGTTGTTTCAGGAAAGAAGATGCTAAGAAATGTTTGTTGTATCCAAGTTAGGATCACATATGTTGCCTGCCTTGAGACTGAAAATATTCTAATGAACATTTTCATCTCTCTTGAGAAAGACATCGTACAGTAACCACTTGTATATTTTTCTGTTCTGTTGAAACTTCTTTAAAAAAAAATATATATATATATATATATATATATATATATATATATAATCAACTGAACAGAGAAAACTGGTTTTCTGCCAAAACCTGTCTAAATTGTAACCTATGCAGTTCATTTTAAAGCACTCATTTATCATTCACAAATTAACCTTGTACAGGAGAGCTGCTCTCATTTCTATTGCCTTTCTGTCCTGCAAAGAATAAAACTCAAGCATTAAACAAATAATAAGAGTTGAATCTGGGAGGCATATTTAATGCAAAGAGGATTTTTAATGGCATCTCTATAATTACCAGCATTAATAACTGACTATAAATCTTCATTTCCCAAATGCCATAGTTATTAGGAAGAGAATGATAATTTGTACTAGATATTTTTAAGAACCTTGTGCCAAAATCATGTTGCTTCCTTTTAGCTTAAACTATTGGTTTTCAGGGAGTGGGGATCAGATGTTTATTATAGAGCATAGTTCTGAAATACTATGCAGAATGATTTTAAATGTTTGGCTCTTTACTCTTTAGTTGGAACATGATATTACCACCATGATATTGGCTATAAATCTTTGCCCAACTCTGGGGTGGCACTTTAAAAATCACACTTATCTTAAATAATAATAATAATTCAAAAAATCTGGCTTACTGTAGTCGGCAACAAGCTACACTGAAAAAGTTATAGAGGAGACTTTTACTGCATGAACACTGACTCTTGTAAGATATGGCTTGTAACTTTATTGCAGACAAATTTTTGAAGCGCTTCAAAAATTCTATGGAACATTTGCAAGTCTGGGTTCTCTTAGCCCGTGTTTTTTTGTAAAGCTTTATGGGCTCGGCTTGTACATTTAAAGACGTTTTCTTTAAAGACTTTCTTATAGGGAAGTCCATGGCAAAATGTGTGATTTCTGACACCTTTCCTGTTCCCAACAGCATCATTCAGAATTTATGTTCCCTGTCCTGAATCCTGCTCCCCAGGGATAGAGACAACAGAATGTCTCATTTAACGGTGAACTTCTGATTCGGCACCCCTTGCATGCTGAACACTCTGACATATTTGGAGAGATATCATTTCATCCTTAGACTCCCTTCCAGGTGACTCACTGTCTTTCTAAACGCTCCTGCACGATGAAAGTCTACCTCCTTACAGTATGTATACTGAAATCGAGTACAGGTATACGTTTCTATAGGGCGTCCGGTCATGCTCTCAGGGGAAATTTACCACCCAGCCAACTAATAAATAATAACGTTTAAACTTGGCATCCCAGACTGTCTAAGTGCTTCTCAGAAATTAGCTCATTAATCTTCAAGGGGCTGCTTGTGAAGAAGACAGCGACTTCTCTTCCTCCCGCGCCCTCCTGCGGCACCACCGAGCGGCCTCGGCTCCGCTGCGTGCTGCGTCCTGGCCCTCGGGCTCCTCGGGTGTGCAGCGCCCGTGTCCGCGTCCGTGTCCCTGTCCCGGGCCCGGGAGCCCGAGCGGCCCTCGATGTCTGCTTCGGCGGAGCGTCCGGTGGGTGCGGGCAAGGGCGCGAGTCCGTGGCGGGAGCGGAGTCGCTGAAACTCCTCCCTGCGCTGCACACGAGGCTTCACTTCCCCTACGGGGAGCCCCGGCACCTCTTTGCGTTCAGGCTCTGCTCGTTGTAAAAGGCACATCCCCTGCTGAGAGCAACAGACCTTCAGAACCTGCCGCCTTGCGGTCCTCCGGGCTCAAAGGGCATGAGCTTGCATCTCCAAATAGAGAAGTTTGTTTAAGGATTTTTAACTTCTTCCCTCAACTCTGGATGTGTTATCCTCGTTTCCCAGAAGAAAGGCCTGTGGCATTTCGAGACCAAGCACTAACGGTGAAAGAGGCTGAGATGTTTAATTACGTGCTGTCCCTGTTGTGCGGAGCGAGGACCTCCGGATCGAGGCTCGCCTCTCTTCGCAGTATGCACGCTATCTCTTCTAGATGCTTTTCTAGAATTATACTTCAATCTGAAACTATGAGAATGGCACTATAGAGGTTTCTGACTGACTATAAATCAAACAAATAAATTAGGATATTTCAAGCACAATAAATACTATTTTAAAATAGTTCCTATTTGTCCTACAAGAATTCTGTTCTCATTTTGTACTTCCTGATTCTTCTCTTCCCCAATTTTCTTCCTTCTACTGACTTAGATTTCCAGTCTATATACCTGAGTAGAATATAAAGTAGGCTCAACTTATTTTCATAATAGGAATTGGACTATTACTTTATTACATGCAGTATATTGATGGCTCGCAATCCCCGAACATTCACAGATTCAAGGGGAAACCAATGACTCAATTAACTTCTACTTGAGTAGTTACCAGCTGTTGGGAAAAGGTCTGTGTACTAAGGGAGGCATCATTCAATTGGAGAGTGACAAATGAATAAGCATGAAGTCACATCCACCTCCCAGTGAGTGATGTGACAACAAATATTATTTATTTCATTAGTGGTACTTGAAAGAGTGCTGAAGGTGTCCTAAATCTCTCTCTCTCTCTCTCTCTCTCTCTCCTCAAACAGGCTAAGAAAAAACTAGACTGGAATGGCCTCTGTCTTGTTTAATGGATTGTATATAGTTCATAACATATATTTTCATGGGAATGTTTTAGCTTTGTGTCAATGCTCATTCATCATGGTGTTGTTTGTTTTGTTAAACCTAAATAGAGCAAAAGATTAAGTGACCTTTTACTCTTTGGTATATTTACCATACAATTTCTTATAAATAATTAAATCTGGAGAATTTGAGGGGTTGTAAAAAGCACCTAAAATTCCTTTGTGTCATACAGAAAACACAATTAGTATGGCAATATTTGAAATATTTTCTTGATTTTTCTATGATTTCTATAAAAGTAGCAATCTTTGTTTGTAGATCTCATATCTTTTGACTTAAGTCATCAGCTAGAAAAAAAAAAACATGAACAATTGATTTAGGAGAATCACCTATCATATAGGTCGCTTTTATGTTTTCTATCCTTCAGTATAAATTAGTCACCTTTAAATTAATGTTGAATAGAACATGAAGAACATAAAGTAAATATTCCCTTCAAATGAATGAGTTAAAGATGGGGGGAAATGCAAGAGAGAATTATAATCCATTTTGTTTATGCTTAACATTTGAAAAATGTAGTTATGGTAAACTATTATTCCTCTTTTAAATTTTTACATATTTCTATAGAAGCCTTTTGAGATATTTGTTGGCCGTGTACTTTTATTCACATATTGGTTCTCATTTTTGGCAAGATTTCATTCTGTAATTAACCTTATAGATACCTGTCTATGTATTTCAATAGAAGCGTGTAACACAAGTCTCAGGTTTTTTTACTGGTGAACCCTGCAACTGGGTTCAGTTAAGATAAGATTTCTATTTTAATTCTAAACTATGATATCATCTTATCTTTCCTAAAGTTCATAATATCTGAAATTCTCTAGATGTCATGTTAATTTTATTATCTTTATTCCCCATATTGGTTTCATATGTTGAAGCCTTAGCTTTTCACATAGATATAAAGTATTCCCCTTCAGAGCCTGTGTCATGTGCTTTTTAAAATCCCCTTTCTACTGGCAAATAGAAACACACTGGATGTAGAGTTGAATTTGGAAACCTAAGAAACTTAAATTGTATGTGTGGGTGATGCAGTTTTCTGTAATCCCATCAAATAAGCTTACTTTCCTCTAAAATATGGAAGGATCCTGATATTTGGAAACATTATTAGTAAGATTTGAGCTCTGTCAGGGTTAACCTCTGTATTAATTGCCAAGGATGGTTTACAGACCAACAGACCACATTGGGCACGTATACTCACATAGATGCACACATCCCTAAACATAGAAAGGTAACAAACCAGTTTTAATACTCTAATGGTTTTTCTTCCTATCCCATTTCCAAAAGCATTTAGTGAAGCTTGCTGTGAACGTTGCAGTTTCTGTAGGATTCCTTCCCCTCTCCCCTGTCTTCAGGTCTCAACCTTTTGATGAACATACAAATCTCTTCTCGGTCTACACCTGCAAGAAAATATTTGTTGCATGATGTGTCAAGATTCCGTTAGGAAAGAAGATGTGCTATATACAGAACCATTTTCAACTAATATAATGTGCATCTGCAGCATAAGAGCCATCTGAGAAACTTATTGAAAAAACAGATGACTATGCCTCCTACTTTTGGGCCCTGAATCAGAAAGTTCAGAGTGATTTCTATATATTTGTATGTTGAACAAGCTTCACCCATCATACCAATGCACATCCAATTGTGAGAGCCATTGCCCTAGTGCAGGTGTCACACATGGTAGGTATTATGTGCCTAAAGAATGATTTAATGGACAAATGAATAAAGCCAAAAAATATTAATTTAGAACCAATAAACCTTTCTGTACTGAAACTAAATACAATGCATTTTTGAAATATAACTGATGACTGTGTGAAATTTGTACATATATTCTTGGGAAAACTCTATCCTATGCTCACAGCTAATAGTAAGTTTTGAAACAAAAATAAAACTAATTCCTTGTAGGTTCCTTTGTCAGCAACTGTCATTTGCAAGCCTCTCAGTTGTGCCAAGTTGCTAAAGGCAATATGAGATTTTAATTGTTTTGGGGTTTTTTTCTGCTAGCCTATCTTTATCTGCTCATTATATTCAACTGACGGATTATCCTGCTTGGATCTATTCTTATGTGTCCAGTACTCCATATTTCATTTTGCTCTGTAGAAGAAAGGTCTTGGTGGCCTGGTTTGCACATAGTATTTGTTATTGGTGACGTATGCCCTTCTACTTTATCTGTAAATACAAGAAGATGGAAATACAATGTGATATTCATAGTTTAGAAGCTATGGTTAGTGTCTCAGGTATGAAACTTGAAATCAAACTCCCTTTATACACCTCAGTTTAATTTTTGTTTGATTGTATTATCACTGAAGAGAGTGGAACCTAAATATCATAATCAATGTTCGCTTAGTTTTTTTAAAAAAATATAAACCTTGTTATCTTGTATTTTGACAGGAATGACTAGATTGTATAGTAAATAATACTCTAGAGAATCATATCATCATAGCAGAGCTTAATGGTATTGGTATATATGATAAAGCCAAGCTTTCAGAGGAAGTGCTATGGCTAGTTCCACAAGTTCTGTTTGGGGAACTATGGTTGTCCTGCTTAGAATTTTCATAGCATCTCTATACATTTCAACATTTATTCAGAAAAGTTCATGCTCCTCATACTAATCCAAGGACTAGTTTTAGGGACCTTCTGTCAGACGTCTTTACTTCCTATTCCTTGTCAGGCTCTGCATAATTAATTCATTTTATTAGGGAGGTAGATGAGAATATGGAATTCTTAGAGGCAACAAAAAAATTATTTTAACATCTTTGCCAAAAGTTCTTTTACTTTTCACTAAAGATAATGGTAAACAGATATCACCCTCACTGGTGTATCAGTCTTCTGCTAGTAATGTGGATCCATTATTAGAACCCAAAGGAAAAGAATTATATACATTCAGAGTCTTTTGAGTGAAGCATTGAGTACTATCTGTGTCCTCCAAACCAACATTTTTATAAATAGTTCCTTGGTAAGTAAGCCCTACTCAAAAAACTTATTTCGCATGCATCATTAATTTTGTGTTGGAATCCTTAATCACATAAACATAATTGAAGATAAGTGAGCACAGAGTGATCTGACAGGAAACTTAACACTAAAATATACTTTTACTTTACTACTTACAGTCGATTCCTCTAAGTTATGAAAAATTAAAGGAATAAGTCATAGGAAAGTAAGATCATACCAAATATCACAATTATATTACTATATACTGTTTAAATCTCTAAATATAAAAAAATCTAAATATCACCAATGCCTCAGTTATTTTTCTTTTTGCCTTATTTCTTTTCTAAGAAATTACATTAAATTAAGAAATGCATTTCCATTATTTAATGATGGCCAGCTAAACAGTGTAAACTCGAATTCAATGACTTCATGAAGACCACAAAATAATTAACAGTTTTGGAGTTTCCAGTACTCAAGTTGATACTTCTAAAAATATCTGGAGGTTAAAAAGTATTGTCTCAAATTTATAAAATATTGAATGACTCTCTCCTTAAAGTCAAGCAATTTTTCCTGGACTATTTTATCTCTGGTATACATCATTTTGTATGTGAAAACAAGAGAACTAGTGTCTACTTTGCCAATGATCCTTAACCTATCTGAATGCAGAAGGCTTGATCATATGTCGACATATGGATTTTGCCTGGTCTAAGAATTCTAATTGTCTTCATTTAGCTCTCTAGAATGATACAACTTAGTTGTTAGGACACAACTCTTTTTTTATGATAAAACATCTTTAATTTTTCTTCTCATTTCTTCAAATGCACATCTAGGAATTATGCCATAAGTGTTCCAAGCCATGGGGATTTTGAATGGAGAAATTTTAAAAATAAGCTTTATTTAAGAACTATAAAACAATCCTCATGTAGGCTAAGATGGGCCAATATCAGTATATTAGTCATTTTAGGCTTAATAATGATTCTGTAGGGATGCCTGGGTGGTTCCGTGGTTGAGCGTCTGCCTCTGGCTCAGGTCATGACCCCAAAGTCCCGGGATCGAGTCCCACATGGGGCTCCCTGCAAGGAGTCTGCTTCTCCCTCTGCCTGTGTCTCTGCCTCTCTCTGTGTCTCTCATGAATAAATAAATAAAAGTCTTTTTAAAAATGCTGTAATAAAAAACCTGATATCTCAAAAGGCTTATTATCTTGTTCATTCTATACCTTTTTGTGACCTGCCTCGATCTCTGTTCTGCGTCTTCTTCACTTGGATTATAAATCGAAGGAACAGCCTCATCTGAGACATGGTTGAGGGAGTCGTGATGAAACTAGAGAATGGTTCTCATAACTTCTAATCAAATGCTGCAGCAGGATTGCACATTTTGCATTGGCCCAAACAAATCAAATGACTAAGCCGAATTTCACTGGAGTAGGAAAATTACAATCTTACCATAGGGAGAGGCAGCACATGATTAGAAACTGTACCTCAGTTAACTTTTTGAAAATACTTTTCCATAAAGGTATCCTGAAATATAGTTTATCTAAAAGTCTGTAATAAAACCCAACATGTTTTTTAAAGATTTTATTTATTTATTCATGAGAGACACAGACAGAGAGGCTGAGACTCAGGCAAAGGGAGCTCCTCCCTGTGGGGAGCCTGATGTGGAACTCGATCCCAGGACCCTGAGATCACGCCCTGGGCCAAAGGCAGAAGCTCAACCACTGAACCACCCAGGTGCCCCAATAAAACCCAACATTTAAGAAAAAGTTTTTCCAAATAAAAATTATATTAAATTACATATAAACTGACACCTAGGGATCCCTGGGTGGCGCAGCGGTTTGGCGCCTGCCTTTGGCCCAGGGCGTGATCCTGGAGACCCAGGATCGATTCCCACGTCGGGCTCCCGGTGCATGGAGCCTGCTTCTCCCTCTGCCTGTGTCTCTGCCTCGATCTCTCTCTCTGTGTGACTATCATAAATAAATAAAAATTTATAAAAAAATAAATAAATAAATAAACTGACACCTAGACTTTTTAATATAAATATAAAAGTCACTTAATTAACATTGTATAAGAAAAATGTTTTCTTCCTACCAACTTCCTACCAACTATCTGACCTTATTTTAATGGTGAATTACCTTTATCACAATATATTAATACTCTCAGATAAAAGCAAAAATCAGACCTATTGCTCTTCTAAAATGCACAACTATTATTATAGCATGGCACAAGTATTCTTAACAACAAAAAAAAACATGCATAGATGGTGGCATAACTTCAATGAAAAATATATAAGTACTTCAGATTTGGGATTAGCATAAATTTGCCTATAAACAACATTTTCCTGTTTTAGGGATAAAACCAAAATTGTATCATATAAGCTTATAAAAAGGCTTCATATTTTTCATCATTCACACTTCTCTAAGATTAAATTTCTTTTTGAGATCTTTCCATCAAGAAAATTTACTACATAAAAAAAAAGAAAATTTACTACATAAAAATCATATTTTCTTCATTTTTCATCATTAAATACATATTCATCATCATTTAAATATTCCTTTATTATTAACCACTACAGGGTTTTCTATAAAATTCTCAGCAAATCTTGAAAGTCCTTTATAAAAATAACTTTAAAAATATTTTTAGTATTTTTAATTTTAGGCTATTTGTGTAGCGCATATGCATGGGAGATATCGAAGTCATTGAAGTCATTTGAAGTCATTTCTATAGTAGTAACTGACTATCAGTAGATATTAAAGTTAGAAGTTCCATTCAAAATTGTAAAATTAGTGTGAATGTATTCGTATCTCTCTTCTTCCTTGCAAGAGGAATGAGTGCCTAAAAGGATAAAGGACAGATCTAAGCTCCCAGGGGAAGATATTTTTAAAAAGAGATTTTAAGTCTAGAGTTGCTTGACTTCTTCCTTATTCCCTCCACCCTTCCTGTCTCTGCCTCTCTTCTTATCTGCTCCTCCCTCTCTCCCTCTTCTTTTTAAAATGTAACCCATTTAAATACCATAGCACATGGTACAGCTAGCAAACAACATTATAACATAAAATTTAGAATGGGAGCTGAATTTTTTACACACTTGAATTTTTACGAGTATGTTCATTACCATAAAAATAGACAGGCCTGTAATTTAGAAATAATAACTTTGTTCCCTTTTAATGATAGGAGATAAAGCACATCTCAACGCATCAACAACATACATTTGAGAGTGCATACATTTTTATTGCTGATTTCTCCTAATCTGGAAATATTTTGGTATTTTTAGATTATTAGAAAGAAGGAAATTATAGTACAAATGAGTTAATTAATTTTTGCTTGAAATACTCATGAATGAAATCTGAATTCTTGTCTATCAAATAGAGGCTTTCGTTTCATTGAATTGAATATTGGTTTCAGGAGAATATGGAATACACACTGAAAACACATTACAGCTGTGCCAATCTTTTTGCAATTATTTTGAATAGTTGGCTATTTGCCCCGTTTGACAGTTTGTGAACATGGTGAATAATTTAGCATTCATGCTGCTGCTGTTTTGGCACAATTAACATGAGTCTCATATCCACTGCTATTCAAATTGATTGCAATATGGGGGGAAAGAGAATCACTGCCTTAATGTTCATTTCTTTGTACTCTATTTTTCTAAACACGGCTGGCAAGACAATGCTAAATAAAACACAATGAAGACCACTTGTGTGATGACCTAAAAGCCAGTGAGAACATCCCTTTTTATTAAATTCCTGTTACCAATTTAGATCTGGTGTCTAATTTTAGAATTTTCTTGGAGAGCCTATCAACTGGACATCCATGTATTCCAAGCATGTGCAAAATATTTATGGACCTCTGTACAAAGCCAAAGACTGCCGTGTCATTATGTATATTATCATCCATTTGTCATTCTGCCTAACATGACTCAGAGGCAATGACTGTTACACAATTTCTTTTTTATTCTCGATGGCTTAACTTGAATTTAGTCTCCTGTTGTGCTGTTCTAATCTGACCAAAAAAGTCAGTATGATTTAAGATTGTTTGGAAAAATTAGTTTAAAAATATATTTATCATAGATTCTTAATATCTTCATACAAACAGCTACTTTTCCAATTGCTCTTCTATCTTAGAAGAAAGTCTGAAAGGTATTGTGTTTCTTAGTGCCAAGAGAATCTCTTTTAAGTAAGGGATGAAAAGGATCACCATCCCAGTTTGTTCAGTGAATGTTTGGTAGTTCATCTACAAGTTCAAGGTAATAATGATAATATCCTTTAACTGACACCACAGTCTTCTCTTAGCCCTGTTGTAAAAGATTGCGAGCTTCCTATATGGTATAAAAAACATACTTGTTTCAGAACAAATGAAAAATAAATCCTTTAGTTTGCCACAGTTGTACTTCTGGATGTGTTCATTCATTCATTGAGGGAGAGCCGGAGTGACTCAGTCATTTAAGTTTGGGACTCTTGATTTCAGCTCAGGTCATGATCTCAGGGTCATGAGATGGAGCCCCAAGTCAGGCTCTGTTCTGGGTGGGGAGCCTACCTAGGATTGTCTCTCTCCCTCTCCCTCTCCCTCTGCCTCCCCCCTCCCACCTCTGCTCATGCTCATTCATGCTCTTTCTCTCAAAATTTTTTTTTTTAATTAAAAGAAAACATTCGTTCAGTAAATATTTAGTTACACCTACCATGCCGGTACCATCTCAGGTGCTGGGGATATAGAAGAAAACAGATTGGTCATGGAGAATACTTTCTAAAGGTGGAAGAGAAACAGAATCCATACAGGGAAAATACATAATTTGTCAGATGGAAATTAGGGCTCTAAGTTAAAAGAGACCAGAGTTAGGGGACAGGAACAAGGGCTACAGTTTTAAACTGGGTGCTCAGGGCAAATGCAGCCTCCCTGAGAATGTAACCTGGGAGTAGATCCCTGAGGAAGCTGAGAGAAAAAAAAAACATTGAACTCTGGGGGGGAGAGCATGCCAGGCACCGGCAAGAGCAACTCGTGGCTTTTGATTATTGGCTTTTAAGAATGCAGAGGGTGGAGGAACTCTTAGAAGATGAGAAGCTGTATTTTATAAAATTCAGCAATTCTCTTATGCGCATAAGGTTGGAGTTCTCTCATTATCATTCCAGTTTGTGAATGCAAGATTCTAACATTTTAATAAATGTGTTTGGAAAAATGTCAGTGCTGGTAGCACATTTGTCCACTTTTGCAATGTAACTGAATTCTTTTAAAAGTCCTTGCTATATCTGATATCACTATTGTGGTATGAGACTCGATATACCAACCTAAGTCCAAATGAATTGCAACTACATAAAGGGCAACATGAGCTTTTTGTCAATGTCAAATTATTTAATTTGCCCAGGGCTCAGTTTTATCATCAGTGAAATGGGAAAAACTTTTGTCTGGTGGAGTATTAAAGATATCATAGGCGAGTCTGTCTAGTTTGGCGTCTGGCTTACTGTGGGAAATCGAAAATTGATGCATGCTTTACAGTGGAATCAGACTATTTATTATTAAAGTACAGTAGGAAACTTAAGTGTCACAAAACATGCATTGTTCATAATTTCATGACCATCACATTCCTTTCAAACAGAATCCTTGGAGCCAAAAAAGAGCCAGCGGCTACACACTGCAGTGTTGAAGGGCATCAGGTCGAGGGCATCGCCCAAGGCAACCACTGCCATGGTTTCCATGTGTTGGGACCACCTCTTCTTTTCAAAAGATGAGTCTGGGAGAGAAATAAATGCCGTGCACTGTCACGAGTTGGCCACGGGTCTCTCTTCCAGGTGACCACACAAGTGTCCTAGCTCCTAGTGATTTGCACGTTTCTGTGCAATCTGGTTGGGTCCTGGGCGTCATGCAATGTGGTACATGTGATTTTACACCAGGGCTCCAGAGCACGTGTGGGCTTCATGTTGGCTTCACGGGACTCTGGTTCATTTCCCAACTTCTCAGGTTCTGCCTGGAGCCCTTACTCTTGCCACCTCATGCCATCCGTAAAAATGTTACCCCCAATTCTTCAATTACCGTGAATAGGTGAAATATTTAAAATCCAAAGTGATTCCTCATTCTCCCCGTTATTCTGCAGTTTTCACTAAAAATGTCTGCCTCCTTCCATCCTTTATCCATACATTTCAGCTTTCAAAAAAAGCCTTTGTTGAGTACCTAGTGTATGCTTACTGCTTAGTTTACAAGGCAAAGAAGGTGTAATTTTTCCCTGTGAAGAAAGGAAGGAAAGTGATCCTTACACAAATCATTATAATATTTTGACATTCCATTATAGTCACTAAGAGCAGAGAGTGTCAGGAATCCAGAAATGGGCATAGACAACTGTGCAGAGTTTTAGGGGAGGGTTCAAAAACAGGATGACATTTGAGATGAGTCACGAAGGATGGGAAAGGATTTGATCACTAGAGTATCTTGGGATTTATTTTTGTAAAAAAAGCAGGTTTTTGCTAGTTGTTGTAGCAAACACCCCTCTACAATTCTCATGCCAATACTCAAACTGTAAACTTTCCATGCTTTTGGTATAATTTGTATTCCTTTATCTGCACCTGCCACCCTTAACACAGTTCTTAGGAAATCCTGTTTAGGGAAAAGGAGGCATAAGGGCAGCACTCACAATAGCTTACTTTTGTGTAAGTAAGCTATTATACTATTAGAAGACAATGCCATAAAATCAGTTCAATTAGGTTACAATCTCAAGTGGTTGTCAGTACACCTAAATGTGCTGTAAGAATACCACTCCTGATATTTGTATTCATTGCATCAGACTTCAGGATTACATAACAAAACCATAAAGATAAGCATAATAAATTAGCAATGCTTTTTAAACCAGAATTAAATTCTATTATGTCTCTTTCCTCAGAATTAAATGTATGAGGGAAAAGGAAAATAACTTATAAAAGGAAAAACTCATAGAAAACATGTCTTTAAAATAATGCCATCTCAAAATTATATTTTTCTTCAAATAATACATGCATGAGTTTGTATGGGAGGGAAAAGGGACCTTCCAAAAGAATGAATAAAATGCTGACCAAATACTTTATTACAAATATGATTGTTAATTGCCCTTCTTATTTTAATAGCACTTAAAGGGGATTCTGTCAAACAGTCATACACATGGACATACCTGCATACTTACAACAGTACAGAATGAGAATACGCAAAAAAGAAAAGTGAAGGTTCTCTCCAGAAACTAGAAACTAGAGAAAGCAGGTTCCTTCATGTGAGCATTAATTGTCATTTTAAACTTCTCAACAGCAAAGGCTAAAAGGAAATGTGTTTCTATCAAATGATGAAAAAGAGGATATTGGTTATTTATTGGAGAAAAACTTCTTTTGGCACTAAATACTGGGAGGAATTTATCATGTGTATTATTATTTGAGATGTTGACTAGTATAATGAATAGTGGCTTTGCAGACATTGGAAGAATATAGTTTGTGAGATCATTTGTTTTATCAGCAGCCTACAATAAAAGTTAAAGGCATAATATTACAGTGTGGATCAGTGAGTCAGTTTCTATGAAAAACTTACTCTTGAAACCTGTCTTTACACTTGGGAGAAAAATGCAGAAATAAATGAAATCATTTGGAAGAAAGGAGATTTAATTTCCTCAAAGTGGGTATGGTAAAGGAAAATTGTGTATTCTCAGTAGTTTCCCTTTTCAGAGTAGATATTTCAGTATTTGTTGTGAATTCAAAATTCCAGAAAGGTAAATATTTCTAAATATTTCATATTTGAGAAAGGGAGAGAGCTAGTTATCCAATATCAGCTAATGACTAGCTAATTGCTTCTCTTATAGTTGGTCTTCCCAAAACCCACTGCAATTCAGATTCCGTTCCTACCACCAACTCTCTTCTTGCACAGGATAGGGCTGATTTTCATCCTCTCACTTCAAATAGGACTTCCATTACCCACGTTCCACATCCCTCTCCCACATTTAGCTGACCTTCTTAAAAGTTTCTACCTGAATGTCCTTCCCTGGTTATTTATATGTCTCATTTCCCTATTTGGGGTTCCCCTCTTTTGCCTGTTCCCACCTGCCATTCAAGTTCTGTCCTTTAGCCCTATTTTTTCTCTCTACCTTGATCCTGACTTCCATGTATCCCCATCTTGGTGTCTGGTATTTGAGCTGTACACTAACCTACCAAGCTGCGTATGTGTACACAAAACAATCTTCTTAAAACCAACAAGTTCAGGGACATCTGGGTGGCTTAGCAGTTGAGCATCAGTCTTCGGCTCAGGGTGTGATCCCAGAGTCCCAGGATTGAGTCCCATGTCGGGCTCCCCGCAGGGAGCCTGCTTCTCCCTCTGCCCCGCGTCTCTGCCTCTCTCTGTCTGTGTCTCATGAATAAATAAATAAGATCTTTTTTAAAAAGTTCACAATCGAACCCCTTTGTCTTTCCTCAGGCATATCTGCTCCTCTTGTCTTACTTGTCAGTTAATGGCTCTATCCATCTGTCCCATGGTCATGGCAACCGCTATAAATAATTGTATTATTTATAATATTGTAAGAACAGCATAGGAAACGTGAAATCCCACTTCTCCATTCTTTTCTTTATTGAAACTTCCCCCAGGACTAGCATGCCTCCTTTCTATTTACCTGATTGACTTCTCTCTCCTATCCATAATCCACTACCATGACTGGGTGGCTTGTCGCCCCGGTTTAGACAGTTACAGTAGAAACCTACCTGGCCTTTCTACCCTCCTGCTTGCTGCTGGTAATGATCTCCTCATACTGCAACCAGGCTCATTTATGTAAAAAGCAAATCTGTCTGTGGCTTTCTCCTCTTTAAAGTCCATTTGTAAAAAAAAAAAAAAAAAAAAAAAAAAAGTCCTTTTGTGTCTTGTCATCACCTATATTAGAATCGCTAGCTAGCATGACTGTATAGACCCTTTTTGATTTGCCCCCTGCTGATTTCTCCTCCCCCTCCTCCTTGCAATTCACACCCTGTTACTGGCAAAATTGCTCCCATTTCCTGCACTCACACATGCTCTCTCCTGTTATGTGACTTTGTACTCTGGCCGGAGCCTTGGCAGGACCTCCTCATCTTTCTTCACCTGCTCTCACTCATCATTTAAGACCCAGCTCAGGCACCGTCTCCCACAGAAAGCCTCTGTAAAATCCTAGTTGGGCTAAATACCTATCCTTTGTGCTATAGGAACAATTAGCCTGATTTTCTTTTCACATCACTTTCCTTTACTAGAATGGAACCTCTTCAGGGGCAGAAATCACAATTTTTGTCTTTCCCATAGCAACCAGTTCAGTGCCTGGAAATGATTGATAAAGATCCATTGTAATAAGTTAAATAAAAATTATCATCAATAGTGTGGCTGCCCCTTTATATCAAATGCATATCTCAATTTAATCAAAATGAGAGGAAGGTAAATTGAACATGTGTATTTTGGTCTCTATTAAACCTTTCTGAGGAAGAAATTTGACTTTTCTTCCCAAAATGGTAGGAATAAGAAACACTCTCTAGAAACACCTTGAACCAAAGTTTTCGGCATCATGCCAAACTACATTTAACATCAGAACCATGGACTTGAGCTTCATCCCAAATTTCTACTTTAGAGACAAGAATAGAAGGTATATATATATTATAGATAAGTTTTATTTAATAAATTAATATCTTGACAATGGGGCTATTATAAATATTTTAACAAAGTAATAAATAATAGTTTTTATATTCTAATCCCCAAATGAAATTACAGTTTTAAGTGGAGCAATATGAATCATTAAATTCTTACTTCTAAGTAAAATAATTAAATATTGTTAATATCTTAAGTGATAAATGTCACACTATGGTTTGGAAATACACTTTAGAATATGGTATTTTAGGCAGTGGAAGGAACCAAAGGTGAAGTATATCTAGTCCAGCTAACTCACTTATAGAGAAGGATATTGATACCCTAGTAACACATAACTGGTTAGTACCCATGCTGGAAATAGGACTCATGCTGGGTTTCTCCCATCAGTTGTACTGCCTGCCTCCTCACTTATTATTTAGAAATATAATACATGTATTATATACATGAAATATATCCCAAGTATTTGGATCAAATATGAGCCTGTAGCCACCCCATGCTTCCAACATACACACCCCACTACATGGAAAGGTTAAATATTGGAATCTTTTTATTGTTGTCATTCTTTCTTGGACCACTGAGAAACATGAAAGGCTCATCCCTGAAATTAATAGAACCAATGAATTGTACAGAACATCCACTTCTGCTTTACAATTTTGTTACAAATTTTTTTCCAAGTATATGTAATAAAATGGAGGTCTGAAAGTGACATTTTGTTTCCAGGAAACATGAAATGAAACACTCCGAAGAAAAACAAATTTAAAGTGCAAATATTAGTAAAAAAGAAAATAATTTTCTCAATATTTAAAGTTTAATCAATGTATGTAGGTCACTAGCCCATCACTTGTAGAACAACTTATTATTTAGATGTTGAACATTATTTTTAGAGAATTGAATATACACAGTATCCATTTCTTGTAATGAGACTCAGGTGATAGTATTTACCTTTAGACCCATTCACAATGTACTAATCAGAAACCTGCAGTTTTCTATATCCTAAGAGTCTGATTTCTGAAAATAGCCTTTATCACCTTTTCCAAGAGTGAAATCTGAGAGTAATTCTTCAGAATAAGGAAGTAGGTCAAAGTCAACTGTTCCACTTGTTTTAAGATGCCAGAAATCACACAAGTTTGTATTATTCAAGAAAGAAGAAAAATATTACATATAACTGAACACTATGTCAGCCTAGCTCAATACTTTAAAATGACAAGAGTGATTTTTTTTTGTCTATATTTTAGGGTTTATAATTAAACAGCATTAGGAGATAGTTGGTGTATATTTCTATAAAGCTAGAGTTAACATTGCCACTTCAATTTCATTGCAGAACTTTGTGGTAGGAAATGTGTTTGTTTTTGAATTCTTAGAATCTTAGCACAGTGGAACGGAAGAGCAATAAATGTTTGTTGAATTACATTTAATGTGTACATGTATGTATAAATGTACAAATATATGCATGCATATAAAAATACGTAAGACTATAGGTTTTATAATCTATGGAGAAAAGATGTTCACTTGATTCAAACCCCCTAATCTCACTGTTTTAAAGTCCTTGTTCCTTAGACAGTCTTATTCTCTCATGGCAGCATTATTTCCATGCCGAGCATTTGAAGGGAAACCTGCCTCCCTCACCAACAGCCCCACCAACCTCCAGGGGAAAGGGTGACACATTTTTCCCACACCTACTTATACAGGAAGAAGATTTACCCCTTAAATGTTATAACACCTGATATTTAGCTTACAGGTCAGAGAACTGGGCAAAACGAAAGAGATTTCTGTCAAACCTATACCTAATGAAATTCTATTATTTAAGGATATTTCATCACCCTACCAACAAAATACTTTTCTACATATCCCAAATGAGAACACAGTAATTTCTTCAGTTAGAGTTTTTAAAACATAGTAATTTTTGCTCTTTCTTTTTCTTTTTTTAAATAAGCAAATACCAGTTTTTTTTTCTTAATTCTGAGATTTGTTTTTCACACCAATTTTCATGGGCTCAGGAATACATGTAATTCTTTGAATCTGTTTTTTGACACAATGGGCAGAGTTCTGAAGACCTTCAGATTTCTTTCAATGCCTGTTTTTGCTGTTCATCTGAAAATAACAGTTTTGACAGCCAGCTTTGTCTCTGCTACCAACCCCATCCTGCATCTCCATGACAATAGTCAGGAAGTCATTCACTTACATTTATGGGGGAACCATTGTGTGAAAGGAATTGCACCAGGAACTTAACAGGAAACAGTCCATATGAGCCTCACCATTGAAATGTCCTGTAATTAAAGTGGTATTAGAAACAAATATATTCATGATATGTACACTTTACTGACAGAATGAATACATATAAATATGCCCCAAACACAACACATACATATAAAGATTTAGTTCATAATGTAGCACAAAGGGTGTTGTGATGACTATAGTTAAGATAAATTATTTTGCAAATTTTATAGCGAATTTACTGTAGAGAGGGGACTAATCAAACAACCAGGGAAGGGAATATTTATTGTAATACTATGTTTACTATAGTAAAAGAAGAATATTTATTGTAATACTATGTTTACTATAGTAAAAGAAGAATCTGTAGAAAAAGATCTCTCACCCATTTATTACAGTATCCAGTCACTCGTTTTCACATTTGAGAGAACTGACTATAGAAAGTATCACAAAGCCCATTGAATGAAAATACACACACACACATAAATAGACAAACAATAGCAATCAAGGAAAACTTTTAGAGTAAATAAAAGGTCATCTTAGTTTCTACAGTAAACTAAGTTTTTAAAATTCACCATGTAAAATAGCTGGCTGATTTCTTTTTTCTAATACTTCTAAAGCATAAATGTATTGTGGAGATATGAACATTTTAAGAAATCAGAATGGAAAGAGAGCTATAGTGTCAATCATGTAATTTTTATGAAATTGTTCTGAAATGGTATGAGGCAAAGGAAACATGATCCGGCTGTTGGGGTGGCAAACAGCCCACCACTGTTAGATAGCTCAAGTGCCACATCCTGCATCTTGTTAACTGTAACTCAATCCAGTCTATTTCAGCAGAAGGGTCTTTATTTTCATCCTGGCACTCCAGTCTTAAAGTAGACTAAAGCTTAAGTTTGTTTAAAGCTACAACATGATTATTCCTATAAAATAATTAGTGACATTTGAACCACTTTCTGATAGACTCAATTTAGTGGGAGACTAAGCGGCCTTCCACATTTATTCAATTCACATTTTAAAATGCTGCTAAATGCATTTGAAACACAGCATTTTTGAGGAAGTCCAACAGGATGGATAGACTTAAAATTCAGCATAGGAAAAAAAAATTCAGCATAGGTTTATAAAACATGATTCTTTCTTTAAAATCTTCTTCACTTATCTCAATGCTTATGGCTAATACATTTAGAAAGTTTTGCCATGGACTGATACTTATGCAGAAATAGAAATTGTAGCTCTATTCAGATTGTGGTGATTGTATTTTTATACTTTGTTATATTTTAACTTCTGGCAATTTGGAAAAAATAAATATGAGAATGTACTGATTTTATAAATTAAGATATTCATAATTTATTTCTGAATCTAAATGATATTTGGTGAGTATCCATCTTGAACAAGTAGACTTGTTCAAAGATGTGTGGTATTAGTCATTGCCACGTCTTTGCCAATGTATTTTAACAGTGATAATGAAGGCAGAAGGAAATGTCCTGTTGAAACTATTAGAGTAAAACATTCCATTAGGATGGAAAATTAACTTATTTACCAGCCAATCAAGATTCCCTAGTGTTCTGAAAACAGCATGAAAGAAAACTCTTGAACAGTTAAAATACTAAAGAGTGCTATTGACCTATGAGATGTAATGACTTAAAATATAAATAAGAACAGGAGATATTCCCATAATAGTTATACAGGTGTTTCACCTGATGACCTAAACTTCTCTGCTTCCCAAAGTTAAGCATGACACTTATCTGGGAAAATAATTTGTTCTGAAACATAAATACTAACGTATGAAGCTTGCAACTTAGGTTATTAAAAGTCACTTCCATGTTCAGGATTTAGTGCTAGTAATGGGTCCTCTTCTATGTTAAGACTTGATTTACCATGAAAGATACAATTCTTTCTGTGCTGTGCAAACTGTGAAAGGTGGAGGATCTCAAATAAACATCTGGCCAAGTGAGTCACCAGCAATTGGTGAAGAGGTGAAATGCTGTTCCCCTCAATCTGCAGCTGCCTAGTTGGAGGGCTGATTAGGCAAAGGCGACCTCATGCTTGTTAGTCTAAATTATGGTTTCTTACTACTGCTGTCTCTACTTTTTGTATTTTAATTTAGATATCTTATTCTCCGTGGTCAAACCTGCTACACTTGAAATGTAGATTTGATGCATTTAAAATCTAACATGCAGTACTTACAGGACAACTTTTCAATCCATAAAATTAATAGCAGCCTCACTCCTCTCTTCTTTCTCATCTAACATTTGTAGTGTCTACTGCACAAAATTCTTAAGGGGTCGTCTTTTCTTTCTCCAAGAGGGCATTTTAGAATCACTGTTTTTTTGTTTGTTTGTTTGTTTGTTTTGTTTTGTTTTCTCAACAGTAGGGACATGATGCCATGGCTCATCCTCATTTTCAATTCTGATGCCCAGAGGTTCAGTCAAACTCTGACCGCAGAGGCTGACTCCCTCAGGTGTGGACACAGAAAGTTGGCCTGGGAACCCTGGCTTTCTGGATGTGCTTGTATTGGGCAATGCCAAGTATGATATCTGATTTGGTCTTAACAGGCATTGGGAAGAGGGGGATGATCAACTTCATTTCTAGACAAAGAAACTAAAATTTCATTTGTATTACTACAAATTGTGGTCTGCGCTTTAAACCTATGTATCCTGTCTCATATAATACATGCATTTTCACAATTGTGATGGCTTTCTTTCTGAGAGTTTTATAACCACCATTCTTAATTTTTAAAATGAAAAAAAGAAGTTATTGACTGCCATTTGGAAACACTATATACTCAGAAACCATGTTAGATTGCTCATTTCTATTAGTATTGATATTAGCAATATACTGTAATCATTTGCAGCTAAGGAAATCCAAAGAAAGGTCTTTAATCTGAAAAGAAATATGTAACTGTATAAAAATAATAATAATACTAAAACAGTGACATTTCCCATGCTTTGAGGGAGAAGCCAAAGATATTCTCTTTTATGAGCTATAATATCATTACATTAGCAGCATTTTAAATGAGCAAGTTATAACTCTGTAATGCTACTGTCTACACTCCAATGCATCCTAATATCAGAGCATGGAAAACTAGTGCAATTATATCTGCAAATAAATAATTTCTACCAAATTATTTATTAAGGTTCTGAGATTTCTGGGCCACAATATTTTAAGTATCTAGGATATATTTCCTTGTACACTTTAATTAATTAATTGATTAATTAATTAATCCATTAGTTAATATATAAACTTTAGTCTGTGCTGAATGCTATGCCGAGCACTGAAAATATAATTTTAAAAGTTTCTGTTCTTTTGTGAGATTAGAGTGTATTGAAAGAACTTATAAGGAAGTTAAAAAGCAATCTTAATCCTGAGTCCTTAATGCAAAATCCTGATAGAGGCAGATTAACTTTAGGGGCATACAATAGCCTATAATCATAAGTAATCCAACAAAATAGGTAGACAATCTGTCATCAGCAAGGGTATTCAACAATAACAGAGAAGAGAGTGTATGAGGAATGAAAACAGATATAGGATTTGACGAAAAGAAAATAGCAGTAGAACTAAATTTTAAATAAATAAATCAAGCAAGCAAGCAAGCAAGCACTCTTGGCCAAAATAGGTACAGAAAGCTTTGTAGACAGTTTTTATGCTTTGTGCTAGAAAGTTACCAAAAAATAAAGATAAATTGGCACTGGTTACTGGGAATACATATATCACTGTTCTCGAAAAGCTTGGGATTTGTTTTGTAAATCACGGTGATTGAGATCTATGTGATTCTCAAAATTTTGTCGAATGGATGGGTAAATACAAAAGAAATGATGCAAGAAATATGGTAAGTAAAATGTTTTCACAGGTCCTGGATTTGAAAGTAAAGTATAAGGAGTCCATTTAAAATCGCATCTCTGGAACTATCTTAGGTTTACCGAGTTACACACAGTGGCAAGTGCCTAGGAACTCATGTTGACAGCCCAAGAAATAGATTAGCAGGTTTAGCTTGATTCATTCATATTTAGTTTTCTTATTTCTCTAAACATTTTTATTTTGGCCTAACAGAATTGAAATAGGTTTCACAGCATCATTAAATCTGTAGTAATTATTTAATGTGTCAAATGAGATTGCTAAACACCAAACTATCTGATTCTATCAACACAAAAAAAAATCAAATGGCATTTCTACAAAGTTACACAATGAGAAATAAACTCACTTGTTATTAAAAACTGTGAGTTCAAAAAAAATTAGGGTTACTATTTTTATGCCTCAAAAGGAGTTTTATAATATTCACCCTGTTAGATATTTGGGGGTATTTGAAGTGCTCTAAATTACCAAAGCCATGTATCAACTTTGATAAAAACCAAGCATGGGAATAATCACATTATCATTTAAGTCCTCAAGTCAAACCATTTTCAACTTGGATTTGTAATTTAAGAAGAGTCAAGGCTGGGCTTGGATGCTATTTCTCTTCTCATCGATATAGCAGGCATGAGAAAATGAATTTATGTTGATTGATTTTCAAAGAGATTTATTGTATGGGCATGCCCTGAGGAAAAATGGGGATGATTTGAATTTTCTTCATAAATCTTTTATTAATAATCATAATAAATTGTTAGTTAATAAACAAGACATTTCCTAATCTCTCCCATAAGGTGACAGCTGCTCCTGTAGCCAACACAGTGAAATGAAACCTGGCATATGATTCTAACCCCACCCCCATGCCACAAAAGAGAAAAAGGGGGTGCAGAGACTGGACCAAATGACATTTAACACTTAAGACAATACAGAAAAGAGAAGAAAATAATTGGAGTCTTTTACTCCTAACTCTTGCAATTTGGAGAAATCTGTGCCCTTGAAAACCAGAATGCACTGTAGATCTTGAGTCACCATCCGCCAGACAGTTGGTTTTGCCATTTTAATAAACCCTTTTAAAGAACTTTAATTCTAGGTTTCAGTATTTCTATTCTCTGTCATTATCAGCAGCAAACTCTTTAAAAACATTAAAAAAAAAAAAAAAGGAAAAGCAAAAGGCCTCTGCCTAGAACATAGAGATTTTAGGAAATTTAACATCTGAGGTGAAACAGTCTTTTCAGTGGGTAACAAAAGGAAACTATATGCATCTGCTTTGCCTGAGTCAGATGTAAAGTAATCCTCAAAACACTCCTACATACTTTCTTCATCTTGTTTATATAGTACAGATCTGCTTATTTATTTATTCAGTGGGAAGGTGTGTGATATGCCTTTACAGAAAGCAAATAATTGATAACTTCATATTCTGAAACACTCAACAGCCAACCTGCTCGTTTCATTTGTATTCTACGGACGCCTCATTTTTTCCTCCTCACTGCCTGGCCTGTACTGATCAGTATTAACAATGGGATTTTTGTCTCACTTGAAAACTTTCTTGTTCCATTTGAGTTGAGGTGGAGACACTCTCACTTAGAAAGAAAGAAAGAAAGAAAGAAAGAAAGAAAGAAAGAAAGAAAGAAAGAAAGAAAGACAGGTATTTTGATATTTTCATTGTTTTGTTATTTCAATATGCTAATATCCAGGGCCACTGCATTCACTTATCAGATAATCTGATAAAGAAGCTGTAAGAGATGACAGGCTCCTTAAGTTGATGGAAAAGAAAACCTATGTTTAAAACATTTTAAAATATTGATGGATTTAAGAAATCAAAAGAAAAGAGACTGAAAAAAATTATCATTTATGTTCCTAATTACTGGATTTTGGCTTCTCTGCAACTGTGATACTAACCATAAACGAAATGTCACGTATCTCTTTTTGTCACTCTTTTCCATCCCCCATGCAAACTTGGTAACCCAACAAAACTCACCTACCAGCCCTGGAAATCAGATTCTTAAAGCAAGGGCAGTTACCACCTCACCTTACCATTCAAGAACTTCCTCGATCATTTCTGAAACTCTTAATTGTCTAAACTTTTCTCGAAATCTGCAGCCACAAATACTGTGACTGGCCAGTTTCTGGTCTCCTGAATTGATCTAACATTTATTACTTCAATTCATTTGAAAAACAAGGAGTCATTTGAGTCACCATTTCCCTTAGAGTATCATGAACATTGCTGCCCCAAGAGAAAACACAGAACTGTCTTCTCTGCCCCAAACTGTTAGAAAATCACTCTAGAGGAGGGATGAGCTTATTCTCCCGAAATCTCCATTTATGGGCATAGGGAGGGGGGCAGGAGAGGTGTGTAGAGTACTAGGGAAGAGGTAATGCTTCCCTAGAGTGAATTCCCATTGCCTTTTACCAATTCCTCCTCTCAACTCACACTTTCACATGTTGCTTATACTAAAATCATTCACAAGGGTCAGATTCTGAAAATTTTAACTTAATTTCTTAAATACTGCTTTTAACCTGCCACCCCCGGCTCCCAGCGACTACTGCAGGAGTTCTTAAATCTATCATTTTTGGCTAGAACAAATAATGCATCAACTATTTAGTTTGCCCAATTAATAAGATGTCTTCTGATCTTTAAAAGAATGTTTTCACCCACACAGTTCTTTTTTAGAAAAAGAAAAGGTTTCAAATTCCCTCTACCAGAAAAACCCTCATTAAAAATGAATTTCCAACATGAGATGTCAGAGCAAGGACAAATGTTCGGCTAGGACATTTGCTATAATTCTGTTGATCATAGACCTTTCTCATATAGTAATGAAGCATCCCTGGAAGAAAAAAAAAAGAAATAGAAGATGTTAGATGGAAACTAATATCACGGGGGGTTTTGATTTTGTTTTTGTTTTATGTGACTCAGTTCAATAACACCTTGAGAAGGGTACCAAAAACTTGTCAGTTTTTAGTATTGGTTTCCTTCTTAGGGGAACTGGTTAGCCAAGTCATTCTAAAATTCTTGACTCAGTTATTTATCTTAAGAAGTCATCTACTTCTCTACTTCTGTCAGAGACCTACACTTTGGGAGCAGTACTCCAGCCAACCACAATAAAACAGGGCTAGAGTGGGATTACAGAGAGGCCAGTGTGTTTACCAAAGTGTAAATTTTTAAATACATCTACATTATATTTCTCCTTATATTCTTTTAAGGCACAAATATAGGAAGAGTTTTCACCTACCACTCAGAAAGATCCAGGGTATCCCTAACCTGAGGAAATACGTGGAATACCGTCTCACAAATTAGAACAGTAATTTCTGCTCTTAAATTACAGTGTTGGTTGCCATCCCAATTTGTTTCATAATAAATAAAATATAGAGAACAGACATCTAAAAAATATCACATTGGTTTTATCCAATACATGCAAAGATCAAAAATATATTTTCAATAGAGCAAAGCTTTAGTATGTATCTTTTATGACTACACAGGTGTTTGGGGAAAAAACAAAACTTAACCAACCTGTTGGGAAGTTGAAAGTGTTGTTTCTCTAGAAAATCAAGTACACCACCCAGAAAACTGTCGCTCTCACTCCAAAGTCTTTGTAATCCATCTCAATATGGAATGGGGTGAGGTTAAAAACTGCTGATTTATTTGACAGAAATGTATACAGCAGCATGATCATCATAGTAAGCACCTGCTCAAATTTGACTCTTTAGTACTAGTTGCTCATGTCTGAAAAGTTGAAATTTAAAAAGCTATTAGAGATTCACTTGCAAGTAAAGTTAATAAGAGCACATGATATATAACCTAGACTTTGAGAAAAAAGCAAAATAAGATTTTTCATTAATGCCTTAAATAAAATTTAATGCGAAAAGTTCAGTATAATACTTCTGGCTTTTAAAGAGCAGCAAATGATGCACTAACATTAGTGGCTAAGGTGACAAATACAGCAGGCTTGATGGTGCCAGGGCTGAGGCCACACGTTGTCAGAGCAGGAAGTGATGTTCCTCGGGGGGTTAATCAAAACCCCTGCTTCACATACGCAGCAAGATTTTGAAAAGTTCTGATGAACACCCACCCAGGTCCACCCCACCTCGTATCTACCTCAGCAGAGAAATATGTTTAACCTTCATTGTCCTTTCCATATTTATGGCTATAGAAAAAAGTTGAAAACAACTTGAACCCTGACAAAAGTCAAAGACTTTGGAAGAGGTAGAAATATAGATTCTAAACACTCCCATATTTTCCAGAAGTTTCCTTTCCTTTCCTTTCCTTTCCTTTCCTTTCCTTTCCTTTCCTTTCCTTTCCTTTCCTTTCCTTTCCTTTCCTTTCCTTTTCTTCTTCTTTATTTTTTTTTTTAAATCACAGTTGCACTATCTATGGTGTGGTTACACTTTTCTATTAATTTATAATTTAATCAGTCTAGCACAGTTATGCTTACCCAAAGAATTTACTGTTTCATACTTTTTAAATAAAAAAGGTCCACAGATAAGCAAATGTGAAGGTGAATTAATTAACTTTAAAACATTTGAAAAGACACAGAGATTATAAAAAAAAAATAGAGGGTAAGAAAAATATCAAATATAAATAAATATATGAAAGTGGGGGGTTTTTTAGTTATGTGCACGTATCTAAACATGGGGTGTCTGTGCTACCAAATTCCAGACTTCAACGTTAATTTAAATGACTTGTTTTACAAAATTAAATAACTCTGTCCTGATTTTGTGGTTCAAAATCCAGATTGAATGTCTTTCTTCCCCATGGAGTCAATTCTGATCCTCTTTTATCTGAATTTTACCTACAACCTTTCATTTTTCCTGGAACACATCAAAATGTTTCAGAATTAGACATTACGCAAGTGAAATGGATACATTTCTAAATTTGCTTATCCTGTTTAGTTTTGACAAATATAAACTTGTTCCCCTACCCTAGGTAATGAGAGCTGGAGAAAAAATAAATATTTAAAGACATTTAAAATATATATTAATGAAAATGGTGCAACTCTTTAAAGTACTTAAACTAATTACATGTGATATTTCAAAAGGATAATTCATTAGTCCAATCCTCTAAATAATCCCAAAGTAACACGAATTCTTCTGTAGAATAAATGTCTATAGAGAGTAATCCATGGAAGACAGACAAGCCTCTTGTTTGTAGCCTTAATCCATTGCCTAGAGCGTGAAAAGTGCTCAGGATAACAAGTGTTGGAATCAGTAAAATCAACATTATTTTTGGATTTTATTTTCTTAACAATACCGACTGATCAATAGGCTTGCGGAAACTGACAAATACAATACGGTCCGTTTGATGAATCAATCTAGTGAAGTAGAGAGACTCCCTCCACCCCTTCCCGCCTTCTCCCTTTAAATCCTCTTCATCCTCTTCCTCCTCCTCCACCCACACACGCACACACAGAGAGACAGAGATAGTGACAGAGAGACAGAGACAGTGAGAGACACAGGAAGAGGAAGGAGGGAGAGGAAGCTGCTTCCTCCCTATTGGTCTGTAGACTTCAGTCATGAAAGCTGTAGTGGCACTGCTAGATCTTTCTTCCTAAGAATGCTAAGCCACTTCAGTAAGTGTTTATGTTTGTAATTGGAAGACTCACCCTCTTCTTTCAGTGGAGTAATTTCCATACTCTGGGAGTAGAGTTCGCTCTTCTGTATTTCAATTGTGCTGAGGGGAGGAGGGGAGTTAGAACAGAGATTGTTTGTGGAGGAGTAAAGAAGGGAAAGTTGTGTCCTATTAACTTTTATGTAACACCCCCCTGATAGGGTTATCAGCATATCAGCTTTGGGGAAAATCGAAAGAAAAATAGAGGAGGAAATTGAAACACCTCAGACAAAATGCCTATTTAGGAACAGACTAATGGTGTCTGTATGACTGCCTGAGTCCAAGCATTTGTGTGCACAGAAAATTTAGTAACCCTTCACCAGCTCAGGAAGACCCAGAGATACTCTCTTTATGTTGGTCCTTGACACTCAGCAGGGACTTTTGTGAACTTTGTCATCCTCCTCTGCCCTTTAACCAAAACTAGGGAAGTGGCTTTAATTAATGAGATGTGATGCATTACAAATGTTAGCCAGAGCATTCCAGAAGCTGGAAATCCGTAGATGTTTTTAAATTCTGAGTATCCCTTTGAGTTGTAATTTGTAATTCTCAGCGGACCTATATTTGTCTTGAGCTGATTGTTGAAATGGGCTTTACCAGGAATTTCTTCACTGAAATTGCAGTGGGGCGGGGAAGGGGGTTTGTTGGGAAGAGGGAATGATCTCTCACAAGGCTTTAAGACCTTCAGTGGTTAAAGTTCTAATGGTGAATAAGATATACAGACATTCACACATATGCATACGTGTACGTATCTATAGGTGTATATACGCACACGCACACACACGATGCACAAGTTCAAAGGAATTCTATCATGAGTGTCCGTTGTAAATTATGTAGGTAGCAGAATTCAGATTTTTTTAATCAAAATTGCACCTAAAAATGGCTATAAAACAACGCGTGCCTTGGGAAGTAAATTTATAGCTACATGCCTTTCACAGGCACGCTGGAGGGCTCTGCTCCCGGCTCTAATCTCCAGGAGATGTTTTTTGCATGTGTTGTGTGACAGGAGGGAAGGGGAGTGGGTTGAGCTCGACTGCTCTCCCATTGTCAGCCAGTCTAGTGAGTGTTGGGAAAACCTGTCTGTGGGATCTTGTGTCATCTCTCCCTACATGTGTACAGGAAAAGTCCGCGCTGCTCACGGTGCCTGCCTCTCTCTCTCTCTCTCTCTCTCTCTCTCTTTCCCTTTCATTCTGCTTCCCCGGAGCCGAATGAAGCAGAGAGCAGGATTAGAGTCCGCCACCGGCTATCAGAAGAGCCTAGATAAAAGGAACTGCTTCTTAAGCACCACTGCAGCAGCCCTTGTTAATTTTTTTTTTCTTTCCACACAACAGTTGTGCCTCATTATCCGGTGCCTGGCTCGATTTTTTTTTCTTTTTTTTTTCTTTTCTTTCTTTCTTTCTTTTTTTTTTTTTTTGGAGGGTTTGAAGTTTCTGTGCTTCAGTGACTGTTACAGAAGAAGAGGTGTTAGTGTTGCCGTGAGGTCTTGATTGTCTGCATTTATGAATGAAACTGACCTAAATCACCTGTTACCTCCAGTTCCCAGATTGTTTGAACTTCTCTGGCCGCACAATACAGGAGGGAAGGCTGAAGCAGCAGAGGGACCCACAGCGTCTGCAGCATGGGCTGGCTCGCTAGGATTGCCTGTCTTTTCTGGGGAGTATTACTTACAGCGACAGCAAACTATCAAAATGGGAAGAACAATGTGCCAAGGCTGAAATTATCCTACAAAGGTAAATCTTTATTTTTCTTTTATTTCGGCTAGCTTTGTCATGCCCCCCCGCCCCCCCCACACCCCGCCTTTTCATTCCTTGAACTCCCTCCCAACCCAAGCCATAAAACCTTTAGTTTAACCTGGGAAACCTACGTGATTGTGTGTGTCTTTCTGAGATGATTTAAACACTTTTTTATAAAAGCGTGTCTCCTTTTTGATATATGACAATTTAAATGCAAACAAAGAACATTTAATCACATTTGCAGAGAGGAGCTGAATGCCTGGTAAATGCTGATCTGTATATGTGATCATATGTTCTGTTAATTTTTCTGACTCTACTTCTATGAAAATAGCTTTAAAAAAAACATGATTGCAGAAACAGTCCCTTTGTAGATGTTAATGCTTCACCTAGAGTAATTGTTATAATAAATTGTATTTTCTTAGTTTTAGGCACTAAATGGTTAATCATCATCATGAATATTCAGTTTGTTCAAATCTGACAATCAGATGCTTAACATAAGCAGTAGATCATGGTTTGCCAAGAGAATATAAACTGGAGGGAACAGACTAGTTTTTCCACAGTGTTATGATTGTACAAAAGACTGTATTTGGCTAATTGGTGTAAAGCTAAAGCCTTTGAAATATAATGTTATTTAATTCCATATGTACTTCAGTGAGAATTGAGGAGGTATTACTTTTTGGTTGTACAGCTAGTTGTCTGAACTTCTTTTCAAAGAGTATAAATTTAAGAAAGGCAAAAAGCTTTATCACATGGTTGCTCTACTTTATTTGGTTACAATTTAATGCATATGCTTTGTTCTTAATGAGGACTTTAAAGAAAATATTTGTTCTACATTTGTTTAGATACATTTTATAGATAGAGGTATCAAATAATGGTAACACAGATTGAAAATTATATATACATAAAACTTTTAATGAAAGAGAATGTTTACATAACTGGGATATTAGTAAGATGGAGTTGGAGATTAAAATGTTTTAACTCAAGTACTTTTATTCCCTAAGGTGTTGCTTTCTTATGATTCTCAGATTTCGGGAATTGGGGGTGGGGCAGCGGGAAGCTTCAATTATATTCTGTTTTTAGCCTATAATGTAAAAGAAAATCATTGACTCTATCTGTAGAGATGTCTGTCTACTGCACACTGCTCTTATGCCAGAAACATATTCTTTAATTCTCACATGATGGGGCACATCTCTTTCTGAATGCTCTAGTGTGAATGAGGACCGCAAATAGGAAAGAGAGATGTAATTTTCACACTTTGGGTTAGAAAATTCAACACCTATTAAATGTGCTTATTTGGAATTAATACTTGCTGGATAAAATACATTAGATATATTTATTGTTGGTATAATAGTTTCCTAGTTATTAAAGTGGGAATGGATTTAAAACATAAACAACTGCAATTGTGCTTATCATGCAAGATTTTAAAAAATTACATAGCCCCTATTAAATATTTAACCTAATCGCTATTATATCTCTAGTTATTGCCTTTAAGTTATTTTTATAGTATATGATATTGTGGCATCTGTATTTTCCTCATTTTTTTGCTTTCCATTTTAATTCTTTGATGAGAGGATGGCCATCAAATAATATTAGGGTGATGGTTGATTTTATTCAAGTTTATATGCCTTATGAGTATGTTTCACATGCAACTTTACTTCTCAAAGATGCAGATGGGTATATGCTATAATCTTAGAGTAACAAATTTGAAACATGAAAAACAATTTAAAGATCTACTAGATTTGGAGATACTTGTTTATTAGATGCTAAATAAATTGTAAAATAAGTAAGATTTGAGAAATATGTTTATTTCACAAGAATTTTATTTCCATGGCAATATAGATTGATTTACTCTCCATTATAGAAGAGGTACCAGTCCTTTTTATATACTAAACAGTATTTATTTAGAATAGTCCTTTGATACCTTTGATATGTGTACAGGCTATAAATTTGTCTTGTGTATATTGACAAAATGTATATATTGGACAGTCTTTTTTAAATTTTTTTTAATATTGGACAGTCTTTATAAACTCCTTGTAGCTATGGTATCCAATAGAATTATTCTGAGTTCTTTTTTTTTTTTTTTTTAATCTGAACAGCCCCACACCTACATAACAATTCTATTGAAATACCTAGTGCTTGGCAATTTGGTAAAATAAACTGTGAAATGAACAACAACATGAAGAATAAAAGGAATGGCCCAAGCAATTTTTCTTCTGTCATTTTATTGGTCTGTCATTACCTTTTTCTCTCTACATGTACACTTGTTTTGCCAAAGCAAATGCCTGGTAGCCAATTGTCAGTACTTTGTTTCTAAACTATAATAGAAAATTTTTTTTTTTTAGCTACTCCTTTTTTCTCCTTAATTAGATGTCAAACACGGTTAAAACATCCACTGCTTTGCCCTTAAAAATATTCCAGCGTGATTCATGAAGAGTTAAATCCCTGCCAACCCTAATTTCCCATGGTCACTTGTTTTCAAAGATCCACCATTAACTCTCTCATTGCTCAGGTTGCTAAGACAAAGTTTCGTGCAATCACTGTGCTGACTTTCCACTTGTCATCTTGCCTAGTAGGAAACGAAAGAGATTTGATATGTTAAATTAGAAAGAAAAAAAGAAAAACAAGAAGGCAGCCTTTGTAGTGGATGTACATATATATCTAATAAGGTACCTCTTTACTTTCTAGGAAAAGGCATTGAATAGATGTGTTCAGGACCATCTGGAGAAGTGATAATATTAGAAAAATGGGGGTATGCTGGCTTTTCCTCTGAACCAATCTGATTTAGAATCCTTGTGGGGGAAGCAAATGTGAGAACTCTGTAAATCTCAGCAGTCACATACAAATTATCCTCAAGGAACATTCACTCAGAGATACTTTTGCCTTCCTTAAATATATGTAATGTAGCTAAACTGTAAAATGCTTCTTTTTAAAATTGATGCATAACTGTTTATTTCTCCTTCAAATCTAGTCAAATTTCACTTTTCTCATGAAAAACCAGACTATCATATAATCTTCCTTTTGGAATGTGTGGCACCATGAAGACTGCAGAAAAACCTATGGAAATCACAAGGAAATAAATTAGGTTTGGGGTTTTAAACAAATGACAAATGTTCCATCACTCAGTGTAATGAGCTTTTCCAGGACATTGTGTGCTTCAGTTTTAGGATAAATCAAAGACACATGCAAGTCTGAATGGTGATCATGTGAATCCAAAGGTTAAATCAATGCCTTTAACTTTACTTGCAGAGGGAGGACTCAGTAAATAGCACTTAAATAAATGTTTTAAAGGCTTTCTTTTTATACTTTGTAAAGCTCCCCCCTCAAGAGTCATTTAATTATCACAACAATGAAATTATCAGTCAAATCAAAATTCTCACATGTATCTTTCTGATAACAGAAGATAACATTTAATTAAAAATTATGAAATAAAATTTACAAGTTTTTTTCCCCATTGCTCAGTACGTTATGATCACTCTAGAGTTAAAAAATGCGAGTAATGATTTACTAATTAAACTTGTTGACTTTTTAGAGATTTTTCTTTACTTCTACTAGAGCACACAGATACACGCATACCTACATATATATGTGTGTGTATATATGAATATATGAGTATATTTTAATGACAAAACTTTTTATTAATGTTTTATAGCTGAGAAAACTAATCTTGACAACCTACACATTCTGAACTATACGAATGCTGTACAAACAAAATTGTTACTGGTTTACAATGATTTTCATATTTGAAATTATGTATTTATATATTTATTTTAGAGTGGGCAAGATGTTTTGGGTCCCCTGAAAAGTCCTCATGACTATCTCAAGACTCATATGACTGTATAGGATGGAATATGTCTTATACTAATAATCTCCTCAGAGCTAAAAAGAAAAGTTTCTATGAAAGGTAGAGAATAGCTCTACCACACACACTCAGAACAAAGAAGTTATAAAATCATTGCAATATTTTTTCTCCCATAGTCACTGCATGTTTGACATAAGGTTTCTGACTTACTGATTCTTATTTAATATGGCCTTTTCTTCTCAAATTGTTAACTTTAAAAATCATGTTTTGAATCTGAAATCTTCAATTTAAACACACTAAAAACTAGAAATGTATATTCACCTACTCAACAAATATCTTCTGGCAAAATAATGAGAAATAAAACAAGATGCTCCGTCACACACCTTGTGATCCAATGCTGGTCAGATCAAATGAGGGCTAGTGAAAGTCTCCTGTTTGTGGCTTCTCTGAATAAAGCTGCCATCCTGATTGGGCTTTGAAATAATAATTTATACAGTGCAGACTTTTAGCAAGCAGGAAAATAACTGACACCACAAAACTCTAACCCACCAAATTTTGATAATGGTATTCAGTTATTACTAGCTTAAATAAACCTGAATACTGAAGAGATAATTTTTCCAGTTCTAACTTTTTTATGTTGTTAAATTATTTCCAAGACTCCACTACTGACGTGAATAAATTATTTCCGTGACTCTATTACTAAAACATGAATATTTAGGCAAGTAAATAGATGTATAGAGAGATCTGTGATAACTAATTTCTCTTTGTTTTCTTACTTGCAATTATCACATATAAATCAAACAACATAATTAACAAAAATGTTACAATTTTTGTTTAATTACATTTAAATTCTATATTCAAACATTCATGCAGATGAAAGATCTTTCAAGAATAAATTTAATTAAAATTAATTAATATGATCTTTATGTTCCTAGTAAGGAAATAAATGTAAACTTTTGATTATAGATTATAATCTATTTATGCTTAGTGTGAATGTATCATTGTATTTCAGATATGTACTTTAGCTTATAAAGTTATCATGAACTTAAGTCGGCAATAAGAAATTTTGTGGCTTAACTTCTTAACCCAGTTTTTCTCATTTAAACTTCAGTGATACCCCTACACATCACAGTTCAAAGGCCAAAATATTACACCTTTACATATTTTGGAGAATTTTGTATCTGAAGTCAGGACTATGATGAATAGAACTTATTCTTCAATTGTACTAAAAGCTTCCAGAGAAACCAGTAGCGAAGTAAATTTTTAATCAATCACTAACAGCATTTGTTTTCAAAGTTGTGATATTTTATCATAGAGAGTTACATATGAATTCACGTATCAAACCTGTATGAAAAAAAATCTATATAAATTGATCCATTAGTGCAAAGTTGTAGGTAAAAGCTCCAAAACTCATGACAGCATCTAAGTTTAGTGCATGCAGTGAAAGCTTATTTTAAAAAGACCAGCAGCTGTAAACATAAATTACAACAAGTGTGAGTCTTGGGATAGGTTTTACCCTTCAGGACTTCTAAGGTGCTATTTAAAGGAATCATCATGATTTGCAGTTCTATGCTTCCACTAATAGGTGGCACTAGCAATTTGTGACAGCTCTTTCATTAGTTTGGAATGGGCAGGCTGCTAGGATAAATATACACAGGGCAACGTGTGGAGGCCAAGTGTGGAAAAACTGGCGTAAGTCAGGAGATGTAACATGCAGAAAGCAGAAGCATTAGTTAAAATGCAATTTGCTCAAGATTTCGGTAGGTTCTTTGCATACATTTACTGGTACAGCTGGATCCTAGAAAAGTAAATGGTTGTTGGAAGCAAATACAGAGTATTTTTTAACTCAGATAGGGACCAGTAGTCCCGAACAATCAGAATGGTGGAAAGGCAGTTTCATGTGTCTGTATGTATAATAAGTATTCTATATACATTCATATATATTTCTTAAGTCTGAATCAAAGAATGTTCGTAGCAGAAACGATGCAGCCTGCCGCGGCACTGCTGCCAGCCGTCCCCATGGCAGACTAGCTAACCCGGACCGTAAAATGTTTAGTAAATCACATTCCGTGTATTTTTAAGAGTGACTCCTTCTGATTTGTGGGTTGTTTTAAATTATTATCATAATTAAACATAAGGAAGAATCAATAAATTGTATCTGACATGAAGAAGTCCGAAGGCTCCGTTACTATCTCCTTCTGTTGCCAAGACATAAACATCGGTATAAATAGGGAATTCACACACTATTGCCCAACAGCAGCAAAGCTGGGCTCCGTCCAACGCAGGGCGAGGAGGCCTGCCGCGCGCAGACCCGCCGGCTAGGGGCGGACGGGAAGCAGCAACGCGATTCTGTCGTCTTAGTCTTTTCTCCAAGCTTCGGGTGAGACTTGGAGAGCGCAGCCTCGGGGCATCCTTGCACCTGCCAGGTTTGCCCGGGGCGCTGACCGCGGCACAGGGACGCCCTGGATCCGCCGCAGCCGCGCCCCCGGGGGCCCCGTCCGGGAACCGCGGGAGCCGTGCTGCCCACCGGTCGGGGCCTCTGCAGGGCCTGCGGCTGGAGCCGGTCCCGCGGCGCCGCACTGGCGGCCCCAAGGCCGGTCGGCTCGGGCGCAGCGTCGGCGCTCAGCGGCCGGGCGCGAAGGCCGACTCCGGGCCCCTCTGACGCGCGTGGCTTCTGAAGCGCGAAACGCCTCTTTAGTAAGCAAGAGCGGACAGGACGCGCCTGCGCCGTACGTCGGCTCGGCCCGGGGGCCCCCGGAAGTGTGCGGAGGGTGTGAGGCGGGGCCCCCGGAAGTGTGCGGACGGGGTGAGTTGGTGTGCCCAGACGTGTGTGGATGGGCTGAGGCGGGGCCCCTCGGAAGTGTGCAGAGGGTGTGAGGCGGGCCCCCCGGAAGTGTGCGGACGGTGTGAGGGCCGCGCGGCGCCACAGGCCGGATCCACTGTGAACGCAGCGTGCCCCCGACGAGGCGCCTGGCATCCGGTCACGTGGGTAAGACGCGGGGAGGATCGCGCGGCCCTAAGGCTGGCAGGTCCGCAGCCCGGCGAGGACCTGGGTCGTGTCGTGGGCGACCACCGGAGGGCTTGCGGTTCTTCGGTCGTGGAGCCGGGAGGCGCACGGCCGGGAAGGAGCGCGGGCAGCTCGCCTCAACGCCAGGGCCTGGGTCCAAGCCTCGTGGGGAACACTCGCCAACGCAGCGAGAGTGCGAGCGCGGGGAGCGAGGGGCCGGGGTGCGGGGGCGGGACGGCGGTTCGGGGCCGGCGGGGTCCGCGGGGAGGAGGAGAGCCCGCGGGAGGGACGGCCGGGTGCGGAGCTGCGCGCACGAGCCGCTGTGCCGGCGCTGGGGCTAGGGCGTCCGGGCCGCCCGGGAGGGAGGATTTGGGGGAAGCCGGGACAGTCGTTGGGACCTGAGGTCAAAGCAAAAGTAGGCGGGCGCTTGGGGATCCTAGCACGTGCGTTAGCAGTCGTAACGTTTTTATCTTCAGACTTGAAGTTTCAAGTGAATAAACTGGGCGTGTTGTGCTCATCCCGCAAGAGTCCGTCCCCGTGCGCCTAGGCTTTCGTTAGCTGGCGTTTCGTGTTTCACTTACAAATTCCGTTACCGTAATACTTTTGCTTGTATTCTGAGTGTAAAGCGCACACGGCCCCACAGAACACTACGGCGCGTGACGGCTTCTCGAGTAAGTAGGCGCCTGGGTGCAGCGGCTCCGCGGGAGCCCGAGCCTCCCTGGAGGCGGCCGTGGACCTTGCGGCTGACGGGTGCGCGGAGCGGACCTCGGGCGACGCGGACACTGACGGGCAGAAGCGCGGTCGGGAGCCCCGCCCCCCGCGCCTGGCTCTTGGGACTCGGCTCTCCTTCCGGTAGACCGCGGATCTTCCCGAAGCTTCTGGCGCGGCGCACGGCGACGACCCTTGTGCCCCGGGTGTGATGCCGAGCAGATCGGCCCCTCGTCAGGCTGGGAGCGCGGCCCGGTCTGCGCCGCTCTGCGCCTGACCAGAAACGAGGTCGGCCCGAGCGATCCCCACTTGTCAGAGCTTTTCCACGGACCCCAGGGCCCGTCTGTCCTTGGGATTTGTCTGCAAAGCACGTTGACCGGGCACCAGGCGGCTTTCTAACCCATGGAAGAAAGAAGGGGCAGTTGAGTTCAGTTTCCCAGTGTGGAAACGCTGTGAGCGTAATTCCCCGAGATCAGAAAATCTGCTGGATTAGAATGCAGTTTTCTTCTTGTTTTCCTATTTCCTATTTTTTTCTGCTTTATTATTTTGTTAACCATTCTTCCAATAATTTGTGAAAAAATCGGTTACTTGGGCAGCCCAGATAGCTCAGTCGTTAAGCACCTGCCTTTGGCCCAGGGTGTGATCCTGGAGACCCGGAATCGAGTCGCCTGCTCCTTCCTCTGCCTGTGTCTCTGCCCCCCCCCACCCGCCCCCACGTCTCTCTTTAATAAATAAATAAATTCTTTTAAAAAAGCAGTTACTAGTTTTATAAATCATGTTTGTTTTTAATATGAAGACACCAACATCACCCGTATGATGAGTATCAGTATTAAAATGTCCCTTTCATGGTGTATTCCTGTTATGCACCATCTTTAATCGCAGAGTTATATACTGCATATATTTTAATCTGCTTAGTACTTTGTTATTCTGGATGTTTCTCTCGTTCGCTTAGGAAAACATTGGTTTTAACAAACAGCCTTGGAAAATCTTGGGTCACTTCATAATTTATTAGGCAAAGTTGTTGGTTTGTGGTCACTTCTGGAAATTTGGTCATAGTGTGATTATAGTTGCAAAATTATATATAGATGAACTCCATAAATCACTGTGTTTATATGTAGTACGTGTGTGTGTGTAAATTCACAACAAATACAGGCTAAGTTACATTCAAGTCCTTATTTTTCTAAATCACATATATTCGTGTTTTGTGGGAAGTGGAATGCTGAGAAATAGCGGATCTCTCCCTCTGCTTGATGTCAGGTCCTGGGTACTGCAGGATTGGCTATGCTCCCCTGAGCTTTGGTGTGTGACCTTCCCAGAGCACCTTCTGCCCAACAGCGTCGCGGGCTAGTGGGCTGCTCCGTTCTCTCCCAGGCATCCCTACTCAAGGAGGGTCCCAACGTGTCCCTTTCAGTGGCCCGTCCACCGAGCATCCCAGCATGGTGGCGCTAGGCCATAGTGGCATAAATGTCTTGCTTCCACCAGAATGCACAGTGTTTCTGCTCTCAGGTTGTTCCACCTCGAGAGTGCACGGCATGAGCAGGACACAGATTCTCCCAATACAGTAGTCCTCCCTCTTTCCAGATTTCAAAGATACCATCTTTTTTCAACTGATTCGGGCCACTGTCCTCCCCGATCCTCCCCTATCCTCCATCCCCATCTTTGCCCGAGAAAAAGTCTTAATCCAGTATCTTCTTGTCTTCTCCAAATAAGTCTTGTTCAAGCCTCTCCTTTTGAAAGAAAATCCTATTAACCCCCCGCCCCCCTGGGAACTATGGAAAAATTTCTAGGCCTCAAAAATTAAAAGCCATTACGTTTCTCTCAGGAAGAGGTTTAGAACTTTTCATTTTTATCAGATGGGTCTCCTGAAGAGCAAACAGAATGATAATTTCTTAATTAGGTAATCATGCCACTTAAAATTTTCAGCAAATTGCCGCCTTCTCCATGCATGTACCTAATGATCTAAACTAGACATTGTGTGAGCACAGAGGTTGTGGTTCCCATAATTTTAGTCCATTTGCCTCAGCTGTACACCTACAAAATATGCTGATTAAAGGACAAAATAGCCTCCTTGGTCCTTGAGATGTAGAATGTTGCCCAAGTGATGACCCAGAAGCAGAAAGCTCACACAACCAGAATTTCGGTACCAGTGTCTCCCCAGGGAGCTCTTCCCCATCTGCCCCCCCCCCCTGCCTGTTTCCCCAGATGCTACAAACTCTGGGGTGTTGTCACTTACACTTCGAAGGCTACAGAATGTCTACACTTGGATCTCTCTCGCAGGGAACGCCAACTCAACTTGTTCAAAGCTGTAAGCATTGACCTTTCTACAAATGTATTTGTCCTCCTTATCCCCAGTTTCAGAGAACATTGTCGTTTTGTCCCAGTTGTCCAGACCAGTAGCATCTTTGCTCATTCCCTCGCTGCCCCCTCCCCCGCATCTAACTAGATGTCCTATGGGTTCTATTTCTTGAGTCATTTAAATCTGCATTGTTCTCCCTTCCAGGTTAAGTCAGATCCTTATCATTGCTTGCCCTACTATGGCAATGGCCACCTTTAATTACCATCTCTTCTTTCCATCATTACTGGTGACAATTCTTTCTGAAATTCAAATCTAATTATGCCTTTCCTTTATTTTAAAATGTTACTGATGAAAGTCCAAACTCCTTAGCTTGACCTAAAAGTATGATTAACTTAAAGGAGTCTAGGGCATAGAGGGAACTAATTGGAGGTCTTGGAGTTGTTCAGATATGAGGAAATTAATCCCTGCATAAGGACCATGATAATGGAAATGAGAGAAGAAGGCTGAAGATGAGACATATTAAAGAAACATTAGATTTAGTAAATGATTGTGCATGGGGAGGATCTGGAGAATTCAAGAACAATAAGTTTTTAAATTTCTGCAACTAGGCGTGTGATGTAACACCTGGGAGTAACTGGAGAGTGAAACTCTCTGCTCCTTGCAGCCCCAACCATGCCCCCACCCGGTACCGACTTTCCCACATCACACCTGTGAACTTTCCTTCCTGGGTGCACCTTTACCAGCTTCACTGTTTACTGATGCCATTCCCACCAGTAAACATTGACTTGAGTATCTCCTTTCATAAGGTTTTTGAAGAGGCAAAATATGAAATAGTATATGGTAACTCTCCTGGAGAAACTTAATCGCTCGGAGGGGGAAAAGACCCAGATTGTCAGTTTTTTAACATCATACTCCTCATTATCCATTTTCTTTTTTAAGATTTTATTATTTTTTAACTAATCTTTACCTCCAACGTGGTGCTCTGACTTACAAATCCAAGATCCAGAGTCACATGCTCTATCAACTGAGCCAACTGGGTGTCCCTATCCATTTTCTATTCTCAGTCAAATATAGAGTCTGGCACACAATAGCCCCTCATTAAATTCATGAAGTGGTTGAAGGAATAAGTGAGGAGATGGCAGATAATCATTCTAGGTGGGATTGCTAAGGAGCAGAGATGAGACCATACATACAATAGATTGGAGTGTGAGACAGAGCCCCTTACAGAAAGTGAACTACGTGATCGGAGGCAAGGTCATTTATGGCTGCAGAGGCAGTTAAAATATCGAATGATAGAAAATTTTGAAACAGGTTATAAAATGCAAATCTCAGGTTTGAACAGTAGATGATGAAACCTTTTAAAGTTTGTAAATGAGTGGTGTGTGCAAACCAGTGCTTTAGGAATCCAGAAACCTGGTAGCTGGCCTTCAGTTCTGAGTTAATGAGGCATCATCTGAGATGCTGAAGCAAGATTCTGAAACAAATGGCTACAGTTCAAATTGGGCCTCTTATAATGACCTTGTTCTCCTGGGGCACAGAGACTGCGTATGTAGGCATGTAGCTCTGACTTATCTACACAGAGCAATACATTTTTCACATGTCCAGAAAAATGCAAGTTGTATTTAAAGAAAATGGCAGGTATTTGTGTTTTCATATAATATTTTAAAATCCAACAATCTAGCATCATTTAGGATACAGCCATCCACCTAAAATACTCTATTACATATTAATTCCTTGAAATTGCCTTAGATTTATGGCGGAGCACACATTTAGGACTTCTGATGAGATGTTGTGCGTATATCTTACTCTGCCACAATGTTACTATTTGGGCAGAGCAAAGATATCAAGAGTGACATCTTTGTTCTCAGGTTACTATATTATGCGGGCTCATCCTTCTTTAATAGATTTTTTTCTTCTCCTGGGCTAGTGTACAGGGATTCACTGCTCTGCACTTGGTTCTAACTGGACAGAATTGGAAGCTGTGCTCAGACAAAGCAGCTACTCCTAAAACTCCAATTCCCCATTAGGCTCTTACACACTGGCCCAGAGCCATGGAGTTTCTTGCTTTCACTGCATGTTCTTCATGTTCAATAGAGTCTCGGCCTTCTTTTGCTTCCCGAGGTGGCTATTCAGAACAGAATTAAGGTTCCCTTGGCACATTCTAACAGAGCACACATCCTCTCTCTATCATTCAACCTCCTAATCCAGACAGCTTCTTGAGAAAGATTTCTAGCATAACAGCAAAATGGGACCAAGTGACTAGAAAAAAGTTTTTCTTGCATGCCTGAGATCACTTAGCAAGGCAGGGCAGAGTCAGTGTCTGTTTAGTTCAATGTTGTGTCATCAGAAATAAGATGAATACTTGTCTCACTGGCATTGCTCCTTAGCTGTCAAATTAGAGAAAACTGTCTAGCCTCTAACAGTATTTCTGTCCACAGCTTTATAAATATTAGCACATTTGTTTTGAAAGAATCTGTTTAGATTATTTTAGGCAGATGCCATGTACAGAAGTGAAATTAGTGATGCTACAGTAATTTGTTTCTTTGGTACAGAGCTCAGTCTCTACCACCGAGGTGTACCACATGTAACACACATTGTGGGCCTCATTCTCCCGAATGGATTCTCCAGTGTACATATTATACCATCTTTTTCAAGCAATTTAGTTTTCATAGGGAACCAAAAGATAGAGGTAATAGCTGAATGTCTCTCATGTGCCCTACCTGAACAGCCAGATTTACTGCCTTTTCATGTTTCCAAAAGAATAAAATTTCACATTCTTGGAATGTGTAAAATGAATTCCAACATTCCATTCTTGGAATGTGCAAAATAAATATATTTAATAATACATATGATCTTTATTTAGTGTTTTTAAATTGGAAGTCATGCTGTGTTTATAGTGTTCAAACCCTGGCTTGTTGGCTAAATGAAAATCTGTGGCTTTTTCTAATTTAGCTACTAGAACAGAGATTTCACAAGGACAAGAGGAATCTCAGCATAGTGAAGAAAACATTGAATTGACTCTGGCATTTTTTAGGTGTTAGGATGTGGCATGTTGTCGGCTTTATGAACCTCAGGTTGCCCTTCTCTAATGTGGGAGAATAGCTACTTTATGGAGGCTGGTATCGGGATAATAACAATACGCTGTAAGATGACCAATCACTGACTTGGTACATAGAAGGTTCTAGATCACTGGGTTTTGCTCCTTGGTGTTAGTATGCATGCACGTATTGTCTGTTACTTATTTTGTGAGTTTGATTAATAATAATAAAAATACAAAGAAAATCTCAATTGTGTTATTTGTAGTGCACTTACTTCAAAGACTTGTAAATGACAGTGTTAATGTTAAAAAAACATTAAGTTTGTCAATGTCAGCCAGTCAGAGAACATTTAAGGAGACTTTGTCATAGGCTGGTGTTGAAAGTAAACAATCAAAAAAAATGGCCAAGTCTAACATTGAGCCTTTCCGTCCTGCATTGGTGAAGCTAAATGACTCGATGTTGACCTATTGCTGGACCAAGCTTCAAGTGTAACTTCAATGGAATCTGTAAATGTACATATAAAGCTCGTGGTGAGGATGAAGGCAGGTCTCTGGCTCTGAATATTTACTGAGCCAGCTGAGCAAGGAAGCACCTGTTTCTTAAGGAAAGGGTTGCCTGCATCTTACAGACTGTAAGTTCCAATTCATGTTTCAACATGAACCAAAGTCAGTCATTTTAATATTCAGTAAAAATAACCAGGAAATGACGAGTTTTATTTGCTCCTGTACTTGCAGCATATCCTCTTAAATGGTGTAATGGTTGCCTTGAATATTATTTTGTTATGACTTAGTCCGTGAAGACACAACATCCTTCATGACAACTTAAAGAGTGCTGAATTCACATAGGAATTAACACAATATTTCTATTTAATGTGTCCCTGAGTCTGAATGAAACACTGTAGATGTAAAGTCTGGGGCTTTCTGACCAATTCCATTACCACCTGTGATTGCAAATCACCCATTTGCAGGAAAGGGGATATTCAGTCATCAAGAAAATAAACTTGCAGTCTGAAGCCAGTAAATAGAATGAAGAACATGTTGAGAGAAACTTAAAGGGGCTTTTGTCTAACAGAAGACACTTGGAAGCCAGACTCGGAAAGCTAGACGTCCTTAAGAAGGGAGGTGACACTTACCACACTCAGCTTTTAAAGGATTTTTCTGGAAGGCAGAATTCCTTTGGAAAACACTTTATGCACCAGCATGAATAAATTTCTGTGGTACTCTAGACAAAGATGAATTTTATTTCATTGTGGCTTTCGCCATATTACAATGCTCATAAACTATTTTACCTTATGCCAGACATGTGGAAGCAATCAGTATATGTAAATGATATGTGAAGGTGAGGTATAGCCTTAGCTTAAAAACTTAGACTGTCTGTGGTTATAAATTATAACCACATCACAAAGAGCAACTTGCTTTTTAATGGTAACTTAAATGTAAAAATAGTCAGTGATGAATTTTAAGTGTTCTTCTAGTAAAGTACAATAAATGTGAAATACAGTGCTACTTTGTGCTGTTACATTATTTCTAGGACACAATATTCAACGGCAAATATTGTTTTACCTGATGTAATTGTTAATATGTGAGTGGCTGTAGTAAGACATAATTATGTCAGTCTGTCTCAGAGAAACTTTTGCTTAGGGTTGTATTTTATTTATTTTTTACTTTTTCATTGGGTATAATTGATGTACAATATTGTGTTAGTTTCAGGTGTATATATAATGATTCAGTATTTGTATATATTGCAAATGATCACCACGATAAGTCTAGTTAACATCGTCCACCATATATAGGTTACAGAATTTTTTTTCTTGTAAGGAGAACTTTTAAGATGTACTCTCAGCAACTTTCAGAACTTTCAATTTTATTAACTGGGGTTGCCATATGTAGATTACAGTTGGCTACAGTTATTCTTTATTAAAATAAATGCATTCCCTCTTTTTTCTATGAGCATGATATCAATTTGTCTTTTGCCTATTCTTTCTACTTATATACAATATGTGTGCATGTTGATACGTGTACATGTACTTCATAACATTTCATAAATTTTGGACATAAAAAATTGAATCAAATTTCCTTGACAAAGAAATAGATATAATAAAAATAAGCATTAGTTTTCTTTCTTTAAATGCAAAATAACAAAAATCTGTATCGATCACTGTAATGATTACTAGGAATAGAAAAATACATAAAATTACTCTGTTTTCTTAAAAACATCACAACACAGTGTTTGATAAATTACAGTACTCGATGATGAGGAAGTTTGGTCCATCATTTATATGTAAAACAAATGCTGTGATGTTTAGAGGTAACAGTGGTTTGTTAATTATTTTATGGTATGCTATTGAGAATGAGGAAAACATGTTTTACAGGGAGTAAGAATTACACTGGATTACAAGAGTATGGAAAATTTTGCAAGGAACAATAGGGAAGGCCTTTCTGGTAGAAGAACAGACTGGACACATGGGACATTAGTTTGTACAACTTATTTAAAATAGCAACATTAATTTAATCTTTTATGGAAAGGTATGGCACGTACTGAGGCAGTAAAAGCCAATTCAGAAAATCTAAAAATGTCAGTAATTGATGATTCTCTGTAATATTTTATCATTTCTATATCTACTAATATAATATGAAATGAAGTATATTGTAATTTATGGGCTTTGTGCGATAAAGATGCATGCATTCTGCTCCCACGGAGCTCATATTTAGTGGAGAAGGTAAGTATGTCAAAACACACATTCTGGGGCAAATGTGTGAAGAGTAATGTATCCCAACAAAGAACTGTGAGTCTAGAAAAGTAAAATATTACAGAGAAGCGAGGGATCAGGGAAGTCTTTGAGAAGAAATACTTGAGGTGGGCATCAGAAAGCCTGTTGGCTTACATGTAAGACAGAAGAAGAATGGAGAGCATTCTGGTAATGGGAATAAATTTACAACAAAAGGAGACATTCCAGGACATTTCATTAAATATTTAACCATTTGAGTTTGCATAGTCATATTTAAGAAAAACATATGAGATAAGTTCAGGTACTAATTGAAAACCTCCCTAAAACTCAATGATTATTTGTAAGATGGGGATACTAAAAGATCTGCCATTTCAGATGATTGTGTAGATTACATGAGGCCTGGAAGGTATCTTTCTAAAATGTATCAGAGGGGAGAGACACCTGGGTGCCTCAGTATGTTAAGCTTAGGACTTTTGGTTTGGGCTCAGGTCATGATCGCAGGGTCCTGAGATCGAGGCACACATCAGACACTCTGTGGTCAGCTGAGTCTCCTTGAGAATCTATCCCTCTCACCTCTCCTCCCTCTGCTCATGAGCTCTCTAAAATAAATATAAATCTAAATAAGTAAGTAAATAAATAACAAGGGATACACATGGAACATGAAGCAAAGGGTTGGCATAGCGAATGTCTAGTTAAGTATTAGACATTAATAGAAAATATAAGGATGGCTCACACTATGAGTATCAGGTCAAGTGGTTGAAAGTCCAAAATAGATAATAAGTGTAATGGAAAAGCACAAGAGGTATTCTTCACAAGGAGAGAGATAAGAGGAGGATTGAGGGAAGGGTATAAGTGAGATAAGTGAGGAGTTGAGATAAAATGGGAGCAATTAAGTAAATACATAAGCTATATTTGGAGGGGAAAAAGACAGTTTGTTTGCCTTTTCCCTCTGTTTTGTTAATCACAGGGTTGAATAATTTCAGTCAAAGTGGCTCCATTTGATGATGTAGATATACTAATTATTGTGCTTGACTTTCTATTCTTCTTCTCTTCTGAGAAGATTGATAAGCAGTGACTAGGCCAATGTATAAAACAAGAAAGAGTTGAAAGAGCAGGGTGACTGATACTCCAGTAGTTCTAGCTAATAATAGGGTTGTCCACGTGATCTACCCAGAAGACAAACTTAAGGGAATAGGAGTGAATCAGATCAGAAAAATGGGATCTATGAGAGGTAATAAAAGCTATGAGTCAGGACCGGGAAAGAGGAAACTTTACTTAAAAATATAAAAATATACTGGTTCAAATGTGTGTGTATGTGTGCATATATATATATATATATATATATATATATATATATATACTGGTTCACACTTCAGTTTTTCTTCTATCATTCAGTTGAGACAGAAAACTCTTAACTTACAAAAATATTTAAATTTATAAATGATACTGAGTTATATAACAATAGTAACTAAGTGAGGGTGTTTTCAGAATATACTTTATGAGAAGTGAATATAATAGGTATCATGCATGAAATGCATAAAAATTGTTATTACCAAATGCTCCAATAATCTCATTATATTTCACTTATTGTTGAAATTGTGCCTAACAATATGTAGTTTGTTTTAGCTCAGGACAAGAACAGAAAGAGATTTTTACCTTATGTGACACTTAATGGCAGATGCTATAGGTAAAAGACTAAGATATGATATCATAGTCATTTACGAGAATAAAATACATGGACTACCAAGGATATGCAAACACAGGTAACCTATATGTAGGTTGTTTATTACAATGTGCCTTCTGATACGTCATGGATTGAAACATGCTTTATGAAGCATAACAGCCACATACAGTAAAGCCTCTGTTGGATCCCTACAGTTCTCTCATCCAATATTACAATTGTAAAGTCATTCTGCTGGATTACAGCTCTATTCTTTTAAGTATTTTCACTTGAATGACTCATACAGAAGAGTGAGCTTTATTTCAATGAACTTGCTTCATTATGTCCTTTTAACTGTTTGAAGTAGCATTTTCCTGACTTTCCTTCCTGGGTATTCCTAATCATAGGAGCTTATTCCAAAATTTTTTTCAAGAAACTTGATAGCACCACTCAAGTGTCCAGTCTTATGGCCCAAGTTTTATGTCCATTATTATGTAACAATGAAAGAAGGCTTAAATGGTGCCATTTTTTTAAATTTCCAGAGCCAGTTATCTTCACTACTGAAATTGACCATTGCATCCTCTAAAATGAACACATTCTATTGGAAAGATGGCTCCAGACTGAATTATCTAAATTATTCACTAAATTTAATCAGTCATTGCTTCCAGTTCACAAATTGACATTCTCAGAGTAGCTAGGAAATGTGAGTGAATATGGAATGTTGCTCTGTTAGACTTGAGAATTCTGTGAAACACTTAAAGAAATACTTAGACATTTTGCAACACTACTCTTGAGTCTTAGATGTTAAGCATATGAAGATCAGCTGCTCAGTTGGTTTACAAATACTGATTTTTCTACTATTGTCTTTGGGGAAACATGCTCTTTTTTAAGCCACTGTTCCAGACTCTGATGGGCATGAATCTGGCACCCTGGTGGTTTGTCCTGCCATCTTTCATAAGTAAATATCCTCATACATCTTAGAAGATAATGGATGTGGGGCTTTTTACTTTTTGATAGGTATACATCAAACTCATGGCATGTTTTCCATTAAATACAGGAAGAGAGAACCATTTGTGGTAGAAATCCCAATAGAAAACATATTTACACCCCTCTGATCTCTATTCCAGTCTGGATAGTAATTTTTTGACTTGGCTGCTCCTTTTTTCAAAGTTCTTACCAGTCACGCTAATTGGGACCTTTATTTAAATTGCTTCAGCAATTTACAACATACCACAGAATAACCTCTTAATCTGCACTTTGTACCAAGATTTGTATCTACTGAAATTTAAGAACTGCATTCTAAATAATTTATAAATTCAAAGAAATAAGATATTGCATATATTAAAAAGGGAGCCACTGATAGAATTATTCTTAGAAAAAATATTGAGAGTTTTAATCAGAATTCCATATTTAGGCTGTCACAGATTTACCATTTCCCATGCCAAATAAAGTGATGGGAGTGCTGTGAAAATTTAATGCTTGTTAGTGTTGGTGAATCACTGTGACCATAAATAAAAACTGCTATAAAACTTCAGAGCATTCTTTAGTGGGGCAGGCAAGGTTCACGTAGAGTCTGTTCCTTTGCCTACTTCCAGACATGTAAGATTCATATATCGAGCTTTCAATAGTACATGCATCCACCTGATAAAATGTTTATCCTATTGCTCTATTCAAAGCAATGGATGTACTAATATTGAGGGGGAAAAAGTCAAAGGACTGTTCTAGGTTTCCAGTCAAACCATTCACTGGCTATCATTTAAATAACCAAAACTACTTATCTGTTTATTTCATGCTCTGCCATTAAGTCATCCAGATGACTCCAAAGAAGGGAACAGAATTTGCTCTCAAGAAAATTCCAGTGTTCAACCCTAGAATCAGGGTCCCAAGTAACACCGAATGCTGATTACTAAACTTCCCCATGTACTGCTGATGAACCCTCGTGACTCAAAAGCAAGGGAAAGCAGACATTCAAAATAATCATCTGACATAAGTGAAGCACTGACATGCTGGCTTCCTATTCCTTTCTACTGAGGATGATGGATATTCTCCACTGTTGATGTATACTGATATTTGAATAAGGTTAGAAATAAAACAATTTTTTAAAAGTTACATTTAAAAAACTTTGGTGTTTCTGTTACAGTGAGTAATGGAGATGGTAAAAAAAAATCAACAATCACATTTAATGAATATTTATTATTAGCCAGAAATAGTGCTAAGATTTTTGTGTAAACTGCCTCATGTAATCATGACAACCACTCTAGGCGGTAGACATTTCCCATCCTTTTATGGATAAAGAAGCCAAAGCCCAAAGTAGAACAAGTCCGACAAGTTGGAAGAAAAAAGAAGTTTTAGAATTATTTTTAATTGTTATGAAGAATACTTAACATGAAATCTATCATCAATAAACTTTTAAAAGTACAATACACCACTATTGACTATAGATATAATGTTGTACACTAGATGTCTACAGCTTACTCATCTTGCTTAACTGAAACTATATACTTGATGATTACTAACCTCCCAATCCTCACCCCACCCCTAGTAACTTCCATTCCACTCTCTGATTCTAAAAATTTGTCTATTTTAGATCCTTCACGTAAGTGAAGTCATCACTTTTAATCACTGCTCTCCTTTGAAAAAGATTGGAGTCCAAGAAATTGGAAGAAATCACTGTTTAAAAGCCACAACTGTGCAATTGTATATACTCATTACAGAGAAAAATTGACTTAAAAAATTAATTACAAAATCAAAGAGTTCTTGGGACAGCTGGGTGGCTTAGCGGTTGATCATCTGCCTTTGGCTCATGGCGTGATCCCGGGATCCGGGATTGAGTCTTTAGGATTTTTTTTTTTTTCTAAGCATATGGCTACATTAAAAAGAAGAAGAAGAAGAAGAAAGAAGGAAGAAGAAAGAAGAAGAAAGAAGAAGAAAGAAGAAGAAGGAGGAGGAGGAGGAGGAGGAGGAGGAGGAGGAGGAAGAAGAAGAAGAAGAAGAAGAAGAAGAAGAAGAAGAAGAAGAAGAAGAAGAAGAAGAAGAACAACAACAACAACAACAACAACAACAACAACAATTAGGACTACAAGATTCTAATTTTAGATCTTTATTTATTCTATATCTTTACTTAGACAATGACATGATTTTCCATAAAATCTTTCACTGGTTTTTGAATTGAGTCATTATATGTAGTTTTCCAGGAATGTATAGCTAATCATATACTATTACATAATTAAGTTTACTGAAATAAAAAAACGTTATATATAAAAAGTAATTTTTACAAAAGCAAACTGTTTTAGACTTTTAATACTTAAGATGTTTTAGCATACAAACCATTATTATAGACTTTAAGAAAATTTTATGCAACACTCAAGTGAAACTTCTGTAATATGGATGGTTGAGGCTGAAATAATGCAAAACCTCTGTGTTCCACAGGATTTACTCTCTAAACCATAAATCCCTTCCTAACATCCAAATACTGCCCCAACATCGCTGGCAAATTGGACCTGGTTCACATAAATGTTCCCAAGTTCTGGCAAACTTTTTGACAAATGAATGAAATCAGAGACTAGAGTGGATTGTCATATTCTATGGCAGATGCTTTATTGGAGGCATTACTTCTCAGCATAAATGAAATGAGCAGTCTTTAGGAAATGTTAAGAGGCTCATCAGTCTTTCAAGAAGAAAGAGAAAAACTATGTTTAGATAATGTAGCTTCTCTAGTTTTACAGTAAGTGATGAGTTCTTTTGTTTAGGGATAAGAACAATTTGGCAACTATGAACGTCACAGGTTATATTTTACTTTTTAATTCAGCTCTTTTACTTAAAAAATGTTTTGAGAGGTGCCCAGAAGAACAATTGGAATACTTAATTATACGTGCCTTGACTGTCGCAAACTTATAAATAATCAGTAAAGGAACCAGTTATGCACTATATCATATTTCTGACCTTAGGATTTGAGTTATGTTTCATATTCTACTTGTGGATCTTAAATACATGTACTGCTTTGCAGGCTGGGTCTCTCCCATTGGGTGTATCAACTTCAGTTGATATGTAGCTTGAATTCCTGTCAACTTGAGTTCATCATGTCCTCCTCTCAGACTCTTTCTCTTGTCCTCTACCATTCGGTATATGGCACCATCATTTATACAGCTTAGTAGAGAATCTGTCATGCTGGGTTTCTCCATTACATTAGATATATTTATCCTAGCTTTCTTTCTTGCCTTCTTCCTTTTTTTAAAGATTATTTATTTATTTATTTATTTATTTATTCATTCATGAGCCCGATGTGGGACTCAATCCCAGGACCCCGGGGTCATGACCTGAGTCAAAGGCAGACACTGAACCGTTGAGCCACCCAGGCATCCCTGATCCAATCTTTCAAATAAATTAAAAAAATAAACACATAGCATTTTTTATAAATGTCCTTAAAAATAGTTGGTTTAAAGGAAGTCACTGTTTTTACTGTTGTTGTTGTTTTGTAATTAGTAATGGTATCTTAAAAGATGATAGGACAGTCCAAATACCTTAAACAGAGAAACTCAGGGTGTGGATAATAACTAAGATGTTAACTAATAACTGTACTTCTGCTTCGAAGAATAATTGCTTGTCACTATATTTTGCCTGAACTATGGCCATAAAGTGTTGGAAAAAAACAAAAACCTATCCTTTACTTTGTGATAGGGTCCAAAAGAATTCAGAATCTAGTCATTAGAGGCACCTGGGTGGCTCAGCAGTTGAGTGTCTAGGGCATGATCCTGGAGTCCTGGGATCGAGTCCACATCAGGCTCCTTTCATGGAACCTGCTTCTCCCTCTGCCTGTGTCTCTGCCTCTCTCTCTGTGTCTCTCATGAATAAATAAATTAGCTCTTCTTAAAAAAAAGAATCTACTCATTAAATTAATGTTCTTCTCAAAGTCTTTCAAGTATATACATCAGAAATGCATATCACAGGTTAAGAGACTTACACTTTCTCAGGTACATCAACTTATATTTCTACCTATAAATTGGATACTTCCTAAAACAAAAATAGTACAATAGATTGAATCAGAGGTTAGGAAATTATGGCCTGTGGGATAAACAGCCTGCTGCCTGTCTTTATAGCTTGCAAGCGAGGAAGCATTTTGTATATTTAAAAGATTGAAAACAAAATCAAAACAAGAATAATATTTGTAATGTAAAAACTATATGAGGTTCAAACTTCAATTCCATAAATCAAGTTTTGAGTTTTGTCAGTAAAAAAAAAAAAAAAAAAAGTGTAAATTTGTTGTTCTCTCTTGCTCTAGAAGTACCCACACAAAACCTTCAATGTTGCCTCTTGGTCTACAGTGCCAAAGATATTTACTCTATGACCCTTGACAGAAAAAGGTTGATCAGTGAACTCAATGAGACTTGGAAATGACCAAGTAATTTCTTTTTGGCATTTTAGAGGTCAAAAATCAAATCGACCCCAATGATTGTAGAGATACACAAAATGAATATATTGATTGGTTGACTCACAAAATATAGACAAATTCTGATACAAACTTAAAAAGAGTGTATTTGAGATTTGAGAAAGTATAGTGAAATCTTGCTTTTGATCACTTAGCTTTCTTCCATTTTGACTCAACTTAGAAGTTAACAGCTGCTCTTTCTCTTTTTGACTGTAGCAACTTAATACGGCTTACATTGTTATCCTCATGGTACAGCAAATGCAGAAAAGTCAAAATAATTATGTTCCATGTAAGCAGAATAAATATAATGTTTAGTAAAAAAAAAATTAAGGTATTTAGCATTAAGATAATTTGGTCATCTCTTAATAGGACACTTTTTTCTTATATTGTTCATTTAAAGTGTAAGACTTCTCTTTTCTTAATGATTTTATTTTTTGTTCCATTTTATTTTTTTTTTTTTTACAAATCTTACATATAACTACTACATAGCTGGTCACTATGCTATTTATGTAGATTTACATTATAAAGCAATAAAAATAAGTTGAAAGGGATGCCGATATCAACATGAAATTAATTTGCCAAGCAGCCCAGGTGGCTCAGTGGTTTGGCGCTGCCTTCAGCCCAGGGCGTGATCCTGGAGAACCGGGATCGAGTCCCACGTCAGGCTCCCTGCATGGGGCCTGCTTTTCCCTCTGTCTGTGTCTCTGCCTCTCTCTCTCCCTGTGTCTCTCACGAATAAATAAATAAAATTAAAAAAAATTAATTTGCCATATTATGATAAATTGATAATTTACTGTTATTATTCTGAAAAGAATGAATTGTTCTACTGATTTTGTCTCTTTGAATGTCGAACACTCTCTAATCTTTGTCAGCAAAGGTGTTAATTTACATGTTTACATTCTGTTTACATATATTTTTAAAAACTTCTCTTATTTTCAGGTAGTATAAATCCCTTAGATCTGAACACTGAAACTGTCCTTGAGGAAGTGTAAGTCTCTTTCCATTTTCCAACCCAAATGAGGAAATACAATTTATGTTTCATTAAGCTAACAACAGAGAGCAACCTTTCCCCTTCATGTGACGTCAAATTTTAACACTGGATGGTCACAACTTGAAACTGAACTTTATGCTCATTTTTGTTGAAAAATTTGTGTTGTTTCAGAATAAGTGATATGTGTTGATTTTGTACCCTGATTGAAATAACTATTCAGGAGACTGGAGCACCATTCTTTATAATTCAGTGTGATAGTGTATTCCATCACCCAGCAGCTCAATTTCTTTCTTCTACCATCTGTTCTTTCTTTCTTTCCTCTCTGCCAAAAATCGATAGAACTCAATGAGTAAAATTGAGCTGTTCTGTAACCCAACCATATTGGGATTATTTTGTTCACAATACATTGACCTAGTTCTTACACTGGTCCAGTTTAATTAGGTAAGCCCTCTGTTTATAAAAATGCACATTTACTAAACTGTAAACATTAAATGAGTGTTATAAAAGCAGCCAAAATGTTATTGTTTCAACAGTCAAGATTTTAAGATGGCAACACTTGGCAAACATTAAGCCACACACTGTCTGTTTTCAGCTTGGAAATCTCTTTATGCAGCAAGAGCTTTTCATGAGAATCAATTGTACGCATCCAAGGAGATTTGATAAATAATTTTTAAATGCAAGGAAGTCTGAAAATATTATCAGAGATTTTACATATATATGTATTTCTCTAAAGGCAAGTCTATCACAATATTCACAAAATCCTAGAATAATTTTCAGTTTCTCTATTCCATTTGAAAACTCTATATAAAGTTTTTGCATGCATATCAAATCTATCTCATGATTGTCACAAATATAAATACAGCAAATGGAATAAACTGTAATGGCATTTTTTTAACAAACCATAATTGTCACAATGTTTGCTGTTGTACGGCCTTATTAGCATGAAAAACATCATAGCAAAACTCTATTTAAAAATTTAAAAATTCACAGCAATGTTTAGCACCTGAAGAAACTGCAGTAGTTGCACTGTGTCTAGCCTTTGATTTTGTGTACTTCTTTAAATAACAAAAAGTCACTTACATTTTTAAAATGAAATAAGATTTTATAATTAGGAATATGGGCAAGATGTAAAGCAATACATATATAAAAATGCTTTATCACAAGCGAGTGAGTTGTTGTAACTTGGAGTACCAAGATGTGTTCGCCTTCCATAACTTATGTCAAGGCTGTGCTAACAAAGCTGTTTGCCCCTGATGTCTCATTTATCTTTTCAACTTGAAGACTGAAATTGCAGTGTGGTTGGTGACACTTACATTTGTCATTCTCCTTCTTTTCATTTTTCTTTTTAAAACATTTTTTTTCATTTCTTGCTAGAACTCTCTTAGTGGAAGGCACTTCATTTTTAAATAAAAGGAGCCTGGAAGATAAACAGCTTTAGGTCTTAGTATCTGTTAAATATGAAGTCATTTAATAGTACAAGTGATATCTTCTCTACTAAAAAACCTTAAAGATTCATACAAAGGAATTGTTATCAGTTGTGGTCAGTTTTAACAAATAGCATCTCATTTTTAAAATTGATTTCATCTTTATTATGTGCATTAATAAGAACATTGCACTCTGTGATCACATTATTTAATGTTACTTCCCAAGAAAGTGTCATTTTTTTCTGTGATTGATTGATTGTAGGCTATTCATTGTGACCTAACAGCAAAAAGATGGAATTTTGGTTTTTAGAGGAAAGAAGAAAATTCCGAAAAAAAAATATTTAATCTCTTTCTGAATCTTTTTACGAGTATGAGTTCCGATATCTAAAGACTAAAATTATAATGATTCCTATTTAAAAAGCAGTAAACTCATTAAAATTAATTTAAAAATCACATTTTGTTCAGTAAACAAGGTTTATAGTAAAGAACATTTATATAGATACATAAATTATAATGATTATGTATAATGCCCAAATTTTAGCATGGTAAGCCAGTGATATTACATATCCGGTAAGCCAACTTATTGATTTTATTAATTATAAAATTGAATCCTTAGATAATTCATTGTTTTCACTCTTGAAGACTTGTGGCAGAGACAGGGCTTGCATCCACAGTTTTTTGACCATTTTACATTGCTCCATTGTTTTCACAGGTAATGTAAGTAACGGAGAAACTTAATGCTCCTAATTTCTTCTCTATACTGAGAAGTGTTTTTATATAATAGCCAATGTTAGTTACAATTTGCAATAATATTATTTTCATCACAATATTTAATGTTTTGGGGGATAATGTAGAATTTTCACCACTGAGTATACATTAAAATCATCTGCTGAGACTGAGAAACAATGAAATAGGGACACCTGACTTTAATGTAGCATCAATTATATTAGCTTCAACATTTTTGAAAGCTTGTCAAGTTTGAGATCATTGCTGTAGTGGTATATAGTTCAATACAAGCTTGAACCCTCAAGAAAACAGTTAATATATTACAGCCAAGTAGCAAATAAGTTTAAGTCATTCTCTGATAAATTTAGATAATGAAGATAATTGTAAAACTATACGTTAAAAGATAACTCAAATGGCGGAAAAGACTCTTACATGTTGTGAAATAGTAGGTATTATGACAGTATCCCAACTGGTTCCCATCGAATTCTGAAATAAGATCCTATTCTACTAATCTTCTAAGTTATTTATGAAATGGTATAAATTGACTTAGTAAAGTACATAATTTCCATAATTAGCCATTATTCACTTCTCTCTAGGTTTAGAAAAATGTGATACCCTTATTGGAAGCATACATTTATTTTTTCTACCAGATAAATTTGTAGAAAGTCTCTTCGTTCTTCTTCATACTTCTTTGTGTATTTGTAATATTGTTGGTTATCTTATTAACGAAAGCAACCAACGTCACGGAAGCTTTACTGTTTCAAACATTAGAAGTTAAAGCATAGATCTCTGTGCACATGAGCTGCAAACAGAACAAGTGAGTTTGTAAAAACACCACACGCTAAATTAGTAAAAAAAGAGAGGAGCTATGCACGTTAATTTAGTTTGAATTTTTGCAAAAATTTTTTGACTATAAGGAAAAACAATCCAGGAGACACATAATTTTGGCTTACTACCTCTTTATTTTTCATTCTCTTTTTTTCAGAAGCAGTGGTTTCTAATTAAATATCAGCCTGGAACATGGAATTCCAGAACTTTTTTTCCAGTTATGTATGAATTATCCTTGATTTTTAACCATGGAGCCTTTATTTGTATTAGGTAATACCTCATTTACTGAGTGAGATATGGTTGTTATCATCTATGGGAATTAAAATAGTAAATATCTCAAACAAAAACAACTGGACCTGTCACCTATTTTTTCTAATAATTTATAGAAATCATTGTTTTAGCCTATGGCCCACTTCTCTATTTCATTTCTGGCTTTAAAACATTGTAGTCATTACTGAAATGGTTGGTTTTTGAGTTTTTTTCTGATTTTTTTTTTTTTTAAGATTTTATGTTTTTATTCATGAGAGACATAAAGAGGGAGAGAGAGAGAGGCAGAGACACAGGCAGAGGGAGAAGCAGCCTCCATGCAGGGAGCCCGACGTGGGACTCAATCCTGGGACTCCAGGGCCATGCCCTGGGCCAAAGGCAGGCACTAAACTGCTGAGCCACGCAGGCTGCCCCACACACAGGTTTTTAAATAAATTTTCTCACCGTAAATTAGGAATAATAGATTCTACCTCATAGGGTTATTACTAGGACTGTGCTAATATAAGAGTATGTGGTCAAATATTTAAAAATGACATTATGTGAAGTGGTTGTAGTTATCAGGTATTGTCATTAGCAAATAAGCAAGAGTACCCTTTCTTAGGTATAGCTAGAAGCCCAAACATAAGAGAGAAATGTTTATTTAGCCACAGAGTATTACTGAAATACAATCATAATTTTCATCAGTGCATAAGAGGTTTTGGAGATAAAAATATCAGATTTATTCTAGGAAATTCATTGCAAAAACCTATTTTAGTAGCAATTCAGAATAAATTGTAGCAATGAATTTATCAATGAATTAGGATATAAGCAAGATTACAAGAAATGGTTCCCAAACTTCATTCAAGTATCTTTTTACAAGTGTTTACCTTTGGTTTTATCCTTTAATATCCCTATTAAAATAGTATAGTATATGAAATTAATTGCCATTTTCCTATATAAATGTTATTTCCTTAAAATCATAAATATGGGCCATTGGAAAAGATGATTCATTTGGAAAGTGTTTGATAATTTATAAGTAAGATATCTCCCAAACATTGGCCAATATGAATTCATAAAATTTAGGGTGTAGAAAAATATCTCTTTATATTACTAATTTAATTAATTGCTTTACTTATTTAAAATTACATCTAAAATAATATATTAATTGAGGGATGATGCTTTCTGATCTCATTTTATGAAAATATTTTGTTCAAAGTATTTCTATGCATCTTTGATAGTAGAATATTCAATATTATTTAAACTGAATTTCATGTCACCACTGTTCAACACTTTAACTTTACTGTTTCTGAAAATCAAAGGCAAAACCAAAACCAAAAATATTCACTTTTATAGAATAAAAGCAGTTACATTTTTTGACTTTGGTATATATTTGTTCTCACTACTCACTGTATTGCTTCTTTAATTGAGCTTTAAGATATGTATATATGTGTGTATATATATCATAAATACATATATTAAATATAAATAACATAGAAAACACACATATATATAACTTCAAATTTTAAGTTTGTTCCTCGAAGTATAATGTATAGGATAAAGATAATTTATAATTTATAGGATAAACATAATTTTGTACAAAGCATCTGATTCATGGAAAAAGTTCAATTTTAGGATTAATAATTTAGAATTAAAATGCCACTCCAACATTGTGGTTTTTGACAAGTTACATTATCACTAATATTCATTCTTGATTATCTGGAAAATAGATTTTAATGGTCTTTGCATTTGAACTTGAGTCTCAGAAGGACTCACCAGCAACTGTATTAATTAATCACTTGTATTTTCTTGACTTTGCTGTACAACTCCTCACCCAAGATCCCAGCCTCCATGTAGCAGCTCTCTTCCCAAGTATTTATGGGGGTTCCCAGAGACCGTCTCATTGCATTTTCAGTAACAAATCTAATTCAAGGACGCCTGGGTGGCTCAGTGGTTGAGCGCCTGCCTTTGGCTCAGGGTGTGACCCTGGAATCCCAGGACTGAGTCCCACTTCAGGATCCCTGCATGGAGCCTGCTTCTCCGTCTGCCTGTGTCTGCCTCTGTGTCTCTTATGAATCAATCAATCAATCAATCAATCTTTTAAAAAAATCTAATTCAGCTAGCATCAGGATCAACCAAATAATGCTATTAGCTGTGAACCTCCATTCTCTCTATTCCCCTGGGGCCTTGCAGTGCTAGGTGACACAGACACAGCTTCACTAAGCCACCAAGAAGTGAAGCCTTTTCTGGAATTCTTCAGCAAGGAATTACCTCTAAGATCTTGAAGTGCGTCTTGGTTGTTTGTCAGTAAGTTGAAAGTAATGATCCTCTCCCACTTCTGCTATGAAAGGAGTAAAGCTTCTATCTGTAATTTGAAAAGTGCTTTAAATGAAATACAGTTCTCAGTGTTTCCTTAAACTTCTCTTTAAAACACAACAACAAAGCCAGTCCAGAGGCATAGGGGCCAAAAGGCAAATTGAATGACATCTTGCTATACTTTAGAAGCATCTCCCAAGTTTTATCCCTGAAATTTGTTATGAAATTTCTCTCCTGTCTCCCTTTTCCCAGGTTCCAAAACAAATGAGGTCCCCAGTTCCTGAAACTGAGCCACGTCTGGATCTCATGTTTGGCTCTAGCTGGGCTCTCTGCTTTATTTCCCTCTCCACATTGACCCTTGTAAAATCCTACTGGCCTGTACATATGGGATTGACTCTACTAGTTACCGATAATAACAGCATGTAACTTTTTCTATAGTGACTCTTTTTATTAGAGAAAAATGGACTAAATAAATGACATTTCAGAGCAAACTTTATGCACACAGGTGCTTCTGCCTCATACTTAGAAATATCATTAAAATATTACAGTATTTTTGGTAGGAATGACATGAAGATGAATAATCTTGCGCTTTCAGTAACATGAAACTCAAAATATAAACATTTTATTCCAAGTAAATCCAATAAAATCTTATATTAAATACTGTATACTTAAGCTGGCTAGACTCTCAGGATGGGAATTAGGGTCAGGATTAAAATTAGTATAGAGCCAAGCAGTTTTTGAATGTATTGTTGCTATTTTTAATGATATGCTGTATCAGTGTGCTGGCAAATTTACAGCATCAAGTGAATTTAAATATTAATTCTTCCAGGATATTTAAGAAAGTGAATATATTCATATTTTCTCCCCTGACATTGGTTTGTCAACACTTTAAATATCTCTTTGCTTTTGATTTGAAGTCAATATGCAAAAGTATTTCACTTATGAATGAGCACACTTGTCCTGCACTTGCTCTGTACCAGTTCTAAAGTCAGACCATAGAGCTCCAGCAGTTCTCTCCATAAACTAAGGTGTTTCTACGATCTCCAAAGCAGAAAAAAAAAATACAGTATAGAAAGAAATCATTTCATACAGACTTCAAACCACCGATTTCATGGACTTGCCAACGATTTTTATAGTTTAGCAGAGTAAAAACCTTCTAACGTTGGTTTTCCTAAGGTAGCGGAGCCAAAACTCCTGGTGTCCCGTGGGTGTACTCGGGGTGATTTGTGGTATAGGTGGCATTTGTAGTGTAAAGATTGTGCACTCACATTTTAACCTCTGAATTGATCAAAAACTATTTCAATAAAAAGCATTCTCTTCTGCTCATGCCAAAGAACAACTTTTGTCTTAATTCTGGTGAATAATTTTGTTGGAGCAAGGAGAACAGGGCCTGTGGTAACTTCAAGTTCAGATAGCTTTGACACTCAGCTAGCTCTGAGGACTTAACCTGTGTTTCTTAACCTCTTTGAACAGCAGTCTTCTCACCTGTAAATTGAAATACCTCCACTGGGACACCTAGTGGCTCAGTGGTTGAGCATCTGCCTTCGGCTCAGGTCATGACCCAGTGGTCTCGGGATCGAGTCCCACATCAGGCTCTCCACAGAGAGCCTGCTTCTCCCTCTGCCTGTGTTTCTCATGAATAAATAAATTAAAACCTAAAAGAGAGAGAGAGAGAGAGAAAGAGAAAGGGTTAGTTGTCTGAGTCACAAAGAGAAGTGTTTTCTTGGACAAAAACTCCTTGAGTATCATAGAATGAAGAGACTACATTCTCTGGATGGAACACATCTGTTTATGTCTTAATTAGCACTGCTTTTATTAGGAAACCTTTTTAGGGGCACGTGGGTGGCTCAGTGGTTGAGCATCTGCCCTAAGCTCAGGTCATGACCCTGGGGTCCCAGGAGCGAGTCCCACATCGGGCTCTCCACAGGGAGCCTGCTTCTCCCTCTGCCTGTGTCTCTACCTCCTCTCTCTGTGTCTCTTAGGACTGAATAAATAAAATCTTGAAAAAAAAATAAATTACTTACTTCATAAAGTTATTATAAGGATAATGTATATAAAAGATGTGAAGGGGGTAGCTTGGATGGCTCAGTGGTTTAGCACCGCCTTCAGCCGAGGGTGTGATCTTGGAGACCCGAGATCGAGACCCACGTCGGGCTCCCTGCATGGAGTCTGCTTCTCCCTCTGCCTGTGTCTCTGCCTCTCTCTCTCTCTGTGTCTCTCATGAATAAATAAATAAAATCTTAAAAAAAATGTGAAGGGCACCTGGCTTAGGACAGAACTAAATAAATATTCATTTTTTCTTTTACTCCACAAAATGGTCTATAGTATTCAATACCAATATTTGGTGCAATTTTGTTAGTGATCATAAACATGGAATCGCTTTACTCCTCAAGAGTCTACTTTTACTAAAAGGGGACAATATCTTAAATTTTATTAAGATCTCATGACTATCTTTTATGGTTTAAAAAACCACAAATTATTTCAGAAATAAATATGGATCATAAATCATCATATTTTGAGAATCAACTTATGATCCTTATGCCTGTGTTTATTCCTTCTAGTGTGAAAATTTATGCTTCCTATTGTGGGACTTTTGTATTCTTGGTTTCAGTGTTTCTTTTCTGGCTTTCTAACAGCAAAATGTCCAAAATATGAAACTCACATTAAGCCCATTAGAACACAATTGCCCATACCCAGCTTGTCCTCACCAATTGTCCACACCACTGAAGAAGCTAGTGGCTAATAAATTAGGGTATTTTCAATCCTCAAATTACTAGAACCATTAATGCTTAGATTGCATCAAAGCTAAAAAAGCCTAGCCATATTTTTTGACAGTTTATTCTGTGGCTGAATTATAGTATCACTAAGTAACACACTCCTAAAACTGCAAATTGCCTTAATGTTGAATGCTTTTCTCTAACTGGTGCGAAGAGGTGGTATTCTAATTTTATTTCTCCTACAATTACTATGTCAGCGCTCTTGGAAATACAGCAAGGTTAGACTGATAGAGCTTTATGTAGGAGTTGTTCATATAAAATGTTTTACTATTTAGTAGGATTTCTCCTAAGGAAAATACATTTATAAAGATGAGTGCTTCCAAAAAAAAAGAGGGATCCCTGGGTGGCGCAGCGGTTTGGTGCCTGCCTTTGGCCCAGGGTGTGATCCTGGAGACCCGGGATCGAATCCCACGTCGGGCTCCCGGTGCATGGAGCCTGCTTCTCCCTCTGCCTGTGTCTCTGCCTCTCTCTCTCTATCATAAATAAATAAATTAAAAAAAAATAAAAAGAAAGAAAGAAAGAAAACCACTTTATTTCTTTTAAATTATTGTAAAATAAAAAAAGGTAGTGTGAAAGAGGTGTTTATTTTAATTTGCTGCTTTTGGAAGGTTTAGCAATCTTAGATACACTGGGTATTTCTATGGGTGTAGAAACAAACCTTCAATGTCACCGTAACTGTATAAAGCACTAAAATATCAATTAGAATTTTGTGAATATTGTACCTTTAAGACCTTGGTAAACAATTTGAAGTGGCTATTCACTATGCTCAGTGGCAGATTTTTCTAAAGAGTTTTTGTAAAGAGGAGAAATTGGGCAAAATATACAGTCTGGTTTTGTTTTGGGGGGCAGGGGGACTGAAAAAAAGTCAAAAATATTTTGAGTTAATGATGATGCAAAAAGTCATTGCTAACCAGATCCAGCAAGTCAAATGAGGCTTGTTTATGAAATTACAAACTCTTACAGAGGCCAGCTTTAAAAATTAGTCCGTAAAATTTTCTTCAATTTAGGACTGAACTGTGACCTATTTTACAAGTTTTGGAATTGTCATCTACAAAAACCAACATGCACAGTTTCCTTCTTTGCTGTCATCTTGTAGAATAATTACATTCTATAGAAAACATGGTGTTAAAAATTCTAAAGAAACAAACATAATTCAGGGCATCATAGTAATATGCAATGATCAATGAAAGAACAGTTAGCAAAAGAATTTTACCAAATACTTTTTCTTAAAGATTTTATTTATGTGAGAGAGAGAGAATGGTTGGAGACAAAGGGAGAGGGAATAGCAGACTCCCTGCTGAGCGGGAAGCCCCATGTAAGGCTCAATCCCAGGACCCTGAGATTATGATCTGAGCTGAAGGTTAAGTGTTTACACTTAACCAACTGAGCCACGCAGGCGCCCCCTCAATCATTTTTTATTCGCAATTTATTCAATCAATATTTTTTGAATACCTATAGTGTACTAGGCACTGTTATGCAGAGGATGTACAAGAAGACACAGAGACATGTGGTATTACCCAATTGACATTTATGATCTGGTTGTGGAGAGGGATTGTAAAAAAAAAAAATTATGGCAAAAGTGAATATATAGAGTTTAACTCCATATATTCAAACAAATAGGATATCATGAGAAAATTTAGCAGTGGGATCTGTTATAGCTTGTCATATCAGGGAAGCTATCACTGAAGTAGTGCTATTTAAGTTGAAATACAAGATTCAAGTTTATCAAGTGGAGAGGAGTGGGAGAGGATTGCAAAAGTCCAGACCAAAGTCATAGCATCTGCTAAAGACCCAAGACAGAAAAGAACTATAGATCTAAGTGTGCTGAAGATGAAAGGAATTGATGAGATACTGGCTCTTTCAGGTAGGGACTCAAGCAGAAGAGATGCATAATGTGATGATACTTTAAGAGGATCCCTCTGATTATTCTGTGCCCAATGTATTGAATAGTGTAGTTGAATTTATTGAGAATAACGTTGCATTAGTCCAGGTAAGAGGATGGTGTCTCAAACTGATGTTAGTGGTGGCAAGTGAAAGATGACTGTAAGTTTAAGAGGTATTTTAAGGGTAGGATTAACTGTGACTTAAGAAATTTAGTTAATTGCAATAACTGTGCACTTTTCTATAGTTAAAATATCAAAGGTATCTTAGTCAGAATATTACAATTGCTGGGAAAACTTGTGTGCTCTGGTTCTTCCAAAAAGACAACTAGTGCTACTTTCATACACACATATACTCCATTAAAGTAAGCAAACTTGCAAAATCCACTCTCTGACTTTTTCTGAGCAGATCTGCTCTGGAGTCCCCTTAACCCTGTTAGTTATTAGTCAATGTGTGGTCAGCAACAAACTTTGTACATGAATTCTCAGATTAGCATTCAGCAGGTTCAGAAATCCAGGCTTTTGAGATCCCTGCAGATGTTATTCATTTTTCAAGGATGAAGTGTGGTATTTCAAGGGATGTAGACATTTTTCAGTAAGGAAAACTGTCAATAGCTAGCAATTATACCTGCATTTTTGCAGGTAAACAAACACATTGTAAAACATTGTTATAAGGAATTTGGAGAAGTAGAGATACCAGTGTGAGGAAAAATAGATTCTAGTACTCAAAGGAAGTTAATGATTACATCCTTTCTCATGCCACTGAAAATAGTACATTTTTTGCCTATGGAAATATTCCGGATAATCTTAAAATTGCATTCAGTATTCAATCACTTGCTCAGTATATACTCAGTTTGAAAATTACAATGCCAATTGCTAATTTGGTGGGGGGGTGATATAAAGAAAAACCGAAACAAAAGATTCTATACATGTATTTTAAATCAGTGCAGGCATACAGATTGAACATTTCAAGTCTGGTTATCCACCTTTAGGTGAAAAGGTTAGTTATAAGTAAGGATTAGGTCTTGATATTGTTATACAGAGTCCCTTTAACAAAAGAAATTGAGACGTTCTTGAAGGGATTAACATTTTATGGGTCAGGATGAAGGACTATGACTTTCATTCAAATAAATATATAAGGAAAAAATCCTATGGCTAGAACACACAGCTGGCGAAAAACATAATATTCCCACATACATTTCATGTCTTTTTGACATGTGTATCTTCACTGTATACAGACTTATATGCGTACAAACTTTCCCACAGAAACATGCCACATACGTAGAATTGGAATGTGTATTTTACAAATAATCCCTTCACAGACAATTCAGGCAATAAATACTAAGCAAAGTAATGAAACTATCTTTTCCTGTGGCTCACTCAATTATGCAACATTAATCTAAATAATTTTTTTCTAATAAATTATTTTGTAAATACTTTCAAGTATAGAATGACCCATGAATGCTATCATAACTCTAACAATAGCATTTTAAGGGTCACACTTTAAGAGGTTTGTGATTACCTGTCAGGAGGGAAAGTTTGGAAAGAGTACTTTTCTGCTATAAAGCTCACAGATGGAGACTTTAATCTTGAGTCGAATCCAAATAACTGAGTAGTCATAATACTTCGGTCACCTTAGGAATATAAACCCGATTATTTCTTTTTTCCCCTGATGCCTCATGTAAATGCTGGTAACCACTGATTCTAGAGGATGAAACAAAACAAAACAAACCATTCCACAATAAAAGGTCTCGTTATAATTCACAAAATTCCAATTGGAAAGAATTGTCTAGACACCCTAAGAAGTTGGAATCATTATAACGTCTTCAGGAAGAAAAAACTTTAAAGATATTTAGACATTACATCATTCTTTTTGTTTCTAAGTTAGCCTGAGAAATATTTAGGAATCAGGTATTTTACATGTAGTGTTACAGAGGCAAAGAAATTCATAGACTCTTGCCAGTAGCTCCATCATAAATCAGATGTAGACTTAATATGGTATTCAGAACAAAGACTGAGCTTTCTGAATCTTCCTTAATCATACAGTTAAACTGGATATATTTGAAAGTAATTATGTTATGTTGCCCAAATGTCAGAATAATATAACTTTAACAAAATCTCAGATCACATCAGCAAATAGAATACACACTTTAAATACTTTTCTTGGACAAATTAGAGTAGAAATGTATTTGAAACATTTTGACTTCAATCTTTTTCATCTTCCTCTATATAATTAAAATAAGCTAGTGAACATAGAGAAGCAGCAAGTGTTAAAGCAGAGAAGACTGCATTTGGTAACTTCTTAAGGGCATATTTGATACAAGTTGACACATTTCTAATCTTATACCCAAGAGAAATTCCCAAAATTGAAAAGATGGCCTGTTTGAGGTCAAGTGCTTTTGTCGAGTTATTTGGGAAGAACAAGGCACACCTGCCCAAAATGCATCAACCTCTGGAAATGTAGAAGCTGTGGACTGGGAAGGCATAGAGTTGATGAAAGCTAAAATACATTCAAGTTCTCCCAGAAACTTTGGAGTAACTTAAAAAAAAAAAAAAGAAAAAGAAAGAAAGAAAGAAAAAGAAATCTATGAAAATCTAATGGGACTTGAGCCCATTTGAGTCTAATTAAAAGAGACACTATTTTCTGTAGTCCTGGATACACTGATCCAACCATAGGCGGAATCCTGCATAATGGAAATCTTACATGGGAAAACGTGTTGATAGATAGGTCTTGAGTTGGAAGTATGAGGTCGCTGGTTTATATCCTGAGGAGAAAACCTGGACATATTCCATGAAAAACAGCTGCTTTCGTAAAATGTAATGTCTTGCACACAAATGGAATTGAACTAGCTACTGTCATTTTAAGGATTCCACGAGTCTCCAAGCAAGATGGACATTCGGACTCAGTGCCCCTTCAGCATGAAAATATAATTTTCTCTGACATAAATCAATAGCGGAAGAAAATACACAGCAGTCGGAGTGCATACCTCACGACCTGGCTCACCCACGCCTACTGAGACGTGCTCTGCGGCCTGGAACGTTTGTGCGCGGGCGGCAGCGTCCGCGTTCGCGTCCCAGTCGGCCGGCGGGGGCCCCGGAGGCTGCGCACCTGTGCCCTTTCGGCGGCCACAGTGTGAACACGAACATGGAGGGCCGTCCAGGCCTCTCACCGTAAAAGTCGGTCTGCCTATTGCTCCGCGTAGTTCCGTCAATGTTTCCTCCAAGTATTTTGAGGTCTTGAAGCCTTTTTTATCTGGTGAAGAAACGTTTCCAACTATTAGGCCGCTTAAAAAAGAAACAGGTGCAGGTTGCGCTCCCCCGCCCTCCCGGTCAACCCTCGTAGAACTCCGGGAACTCAGAGATCTCGCGAGGCCTGGCGCCTTGGGCCGCGTGCTCTCGGTGGGCCGCCGGGTGGGGGGGGGGGGGGGAGGCAGAGATCTCGCGAGGCCTGGCACCGTGGGCTGTGTGCTCCCGGTGGGCCGCGGGTCGGCCTGGGTCCCTCTCCTTGGAGCCTTCTCCGAGGCCCTTTGCGTCCCACCAGACTCACCCTGTCCCTCTCCTTCTCGTCTTTTTTTTTTTTTTTTTTTCTCTCCAACGCTAACCTGTCTTACTATTTTTAGTATTTCCAAGGCTGTGTTACCTTATCATTCTAACAGACGGTAAGCCGTCGGGCCCGCAGCACCGCCCGCCCCTTACGTCATGCGATGCGGCCGCGGCAGGTGCAGCTGAGCGGGCGCGACGCTGGAGGGGCAGGCCGCCCGAGTGAGCAGGCTTCGCGGCGGCTCTGGGCAGCGCCCTGTGCCGCCCGCCGGCTCCGGGAGACACGGTGCCGCTCGGCTCGGGCGCCCCGCGGCCGTCGGGGTCTGAGCCGGGAGGACGATCAGGGCGCCGGGCCTCAGCCCCCCGAGGCCGCCCAGGCGCTCGTTCCCCCAGGACACACGGCCCCAGCCCCGCGTGGTGTGCAGCAGAGCGGGGCGGGGGGAGGGGGGGGCGGCCGTGTGCTGCGCCTGCGCCTGCGCCGTGCGCCCCACGCCCCGCCTTTCGGGAGGCCCGGCCGGCGGCGCGCATGCGCAGACCCCTTCGGACCGGGAGAAAGAGCTTGAGAGACTCAGAAAACGTGAAGTGACACGTTGTATTTTTCAGTTCTAGGCAAGAATTGCCGTTCTAGGAAAGTGTTCAGTTTTTTTATTCAATGCTTCTTAATCAGTTTTAGCTGAAGTAGACATTAAATATTCATTGCACCGATTTTATAACCTTTCTCAGATTCCGTTTACTGAAAATATATATTTTTTACTTTGGAAATTTATATTAAAAATAAGTTAGAATCCTCCTAGGGAACCAGCAGAAACAGGCCGCCTCGGAATCACCGCACGTTTACCTGCCTAAAATATAAGGGAATTAAAGACAACAGCACAACGCGGGGAATTGGTCTGAGTTTGTTTTTCAGAATATTTAGCCTAGAAAACGTCTGTCATTTAAAAATAATTCCCATCAAACTATTTTCTTCATTTAATATCCCAGTGTTTATTAAGAAGCTGGATTTTCGTACTTAGAGTGGGCCGTGAATAATGATAGTATCTCCCTGAATATTTCTTCAAAATAGGAGTGCTTTTATATAAAAAGAGTCTGTATCATACAAGATTGAGAAATGTCAGGGTTTTGTTTAAAGGTTTTATTTATTTATTTATTCATGAGACACAGAGTGAGAGCACAGACCGAGGCTGAGGCCGAGGGAGACGCAGGCCCGACACGGGGAGCCCGACGCTGACTCCATCGGGCCGGGGTCGCGCCCTGGGCCGAGGGCGGCGCCAACCCGCTGAGCCCCCGGCCGCCCAAAGTCGGGTTTAATAAAGTTTCCTTATACAAAATTCCTCGCAGCTCGCCCTCCAAAGGTCTTTAAGGTCTTAACCTGAAGTGGAATATGGTGACGTGCGCCGCGTTCTCTCCGACTGCCCTTGGGGCTCGTGGGGCTCCCCGGCCTGGGATCGCCCGTTGGTTAACATGCCTGTTTGCTTTCAGTACGTAAAGAAATAGCTTCCGCAGTTTTTAATATATCGATAATGGCATCTAAGTGTCCCAGACCTATTTTCTAACGTGTGTTTGGGATGTTCAAGGTTTTATACGCATGTGCTTGTCCTGTTTTCTGTTTACCAACTATGAGAAATCCTGTAGAAGGTGGGGAGAAAATAAGCTGTATAATTAAAATTAAATTTCACTAATGTCATGTTTTAAACCTCAAACAGTATATGTACATTAAAGAGGGTGTTCATGGTAGTATTGTTTAATTAACAAAACAAATATACATTTAGTAAAAGATTGGCCACAAGAATCCTGTAGGACCAAGTATAAGAATTCATCTAAACATTAAGATTAAAAAGGGCATCTTTTTATCTTTTCTGCACTTAGCCTTTGGGAAGAAAATACTTATTTTTATCCTGAGTTTGTTGCTCTCACATGATTATAAGGTAGGCGTTCCAAGGTCAGTAATAACTCTGCTGCAGTGTATATTAAATCAGTGTGTGTATTTTTCCTGAACGTTACAAATCAACTACTGATAGTTCAAAAGCTCTCTCTTTCTTTGATGTCTACAAAAATGATAACCAACTGTATGTATGTGGATGATGTGCCTTTCCTGATAGACTGTCTTTTGGCTTTGCTTCTGCTGATAATTGGTACTTTTGCAATAAGAGCATTTTCAACTACCTGAATCAAGACTTTCATAGCAATATCACTTACTGGTTCTTGACAGCTAATGAAGTGGCAAAGCAGGGCTGATAAACTCCAGAGCCTATCAAGAGGGTTGAGTGTAACATTTTTTAGATTCTGATTTACTAAATGAGGTGGAAGTCATTAAGTTCATCAAACAAACTCAGCTATGAACTTTTAAACTAATTTCTTGAGTTTTTAAAGTAGAAGTAATTTCTTTCCTTCAAGTGCTTAGAAGTGATAAAAGAACAGTTATAATTGGGAGCGCTGGAAATATTTTTCTTGATTTTGTAATTCTAGTTTCTACCACTTTTTGAATCTTATCAGTAGTGTCATTTAGCCTAACAAGAAACAAATGCCTGTTTTAGATAATTGCCTTGAAAGAAAGTATAAAATTAAAATAAATATTTAAGGTATCAGAAAGCTTATTAAAAATATATTGCCACTTCGGGACTTAGTGTAATACAAAGTCTGAGCTTTCAAAGCAAGTTCATGAGGCTGGAGTACATAGGTTGCTGTTTTCATAACAATTTATTAATTTGAAGAGAAACTTTAAAAATACCTACTTTTGAAGAAATATTACAATTTTAAAGATATAAAATCATTTTAGTTATTTAATCCAAAGCATAGTAATAATAGTAATATTATAAATAAATGATTGGCAGAGATAATCTTCAACCATTTACATGCCAAATAAAAAGAATCCGGAAAATGAAAGAATTCAGGAATTGGTGACCTTAGATAATGTTATAAGAATGATTTCTTCATGCTGACATTGAACTGCTCTTAGGGTTTCATTAGAACCTAGTAACACGAACACTTTGCTTCACCTGTGCAGAGGCAAGTTTTACCCCTGTTGTTCTCTGTATTCAAACTAATGGGACAGTCTCATTTTGAATGTGTGTTAAGTCAAAGATTAAAAGGAGGTCATATTTCATTCTAAACAATGTTTGTTACTTACCATTCATTCTGATACTTTTTTTTTTTTTTTAATTTATTCATGAGAGACACACAGAGAGAGGCAGAGACACAGGCAGAGGGAGAAGCAGGCTCCATGCAGGGAGCCTGATGTGGGACTCGATCCCGGGATCACGCCCTGGGCCAAAGGCAGGCACTAATGAGCCACCCAGGGATCCCCTCTAATACTTTTATTAGTGTTTTGGGCTAGGGTTTTTTGTTGTTTTATAAGAGGGAAACAACATTTTTGATGAGGTATAGACGGAAGTTTAATAAGAGGTAGACTTATGCTACTTCCTTTGCCCATTCTAGAAGACATAAATCTGGTTCTGAGTTAGATTTTTGCTCTTGTGTAGATAAATGTCTGTGTGTCCTGCACTGGTCTAGAGAATGTTTAGTGTCTGCTGTCCTGTTCAGCCCAGAGATGTCCTTGACTTTATGGGCCCTGGGAAAGCAAGGATTTTCAACAAACATTCTGGATTCTTAGCTTCATCCTAGAGAATCACTGAGTTGTCTTTAGGGCTCTTCAACTAAACCTGGCTCACATTATCTTTAAATTCAATCCCAGAACATTTGTGAACATGACCCAATCTTAGAATACACTTAGAGCAAGCAGAATGTGTTTGGAAAAGAAAATTGAACAATTTCAACTTGTCTCATTTTCTATGTAAGATCAAATGCTTAACTTATTTTTTTGGTACTAAGTAAATTTTAGAACTAATACCATGAGATAATTTTTGTGAAAAAGAAAATATTTGGGCAGAGTAGAAGATAGGAAAACTTAATTTGTCCAAATTATCTATATAATAATCTCATCTCCCTCTTTCATTTGTATATGTAGAAATATTACAAAATGTCAATGAAATCTTATGAACCTACTTCATTAGAGCATCTGACTTCCTTTGCTTAAAAATTCTGAAATGTGACCACTCCAAATTTAAATACATTAGAGGAAACATATTTATAATGTGTCATCATAAATAGGATATTATTGTCATTAAGATTAGAATGAACTCAGAACACATTGTATGGTTTCATCTAGAGATATTTTAAGTTCATTGATTTTCAACACCCTCCTCTCCCATCTCTCTTCCATCCTCTACAGGAAAATCTGATTGAAACAAAATCCTTTAATGGGCAAGCCAGAAGTCTTCATGATCAAAATGTATCTATTCTAGTTAAATGAGGGGGGACATGCTTAGGTATGTCATATGAATGCCCTCCCTATTTAACCTCACCCTCCAATAAAGACAGTAAAATAAGCTCTCAGGTGAACAATTTCTACTTCTTTAACTGACAAACTCAAATTGTGTTTGTGACACCCAGATACCATGCAATTTAGAGAATGAAGAAACTAGAAGTAGTAAGGGGAATAGGATAAATTATGGGTAATCTAACCCACATGCACTGTTACATGCTCATAAACATGTTCATTTTATCTACCTAATCAGAAATCCATCTACTCATTCATTTGATAAACATATAGTAAATATTCTTTGTCAACCAAATCTAGGGTTTAGGTAAATTTGTACCCCAGCTACACACACCTGCTCCTCTGGTTTGATTACCAATTGATCCGTGAGAATGTCCATATGATCTCCTAGACTTTCTTTTGACCTTCTCTCTCTTCCAACTCTAAGAAATAGATTCTCACCTCAATCAAAAAGGGACACCCAAAAACACTGAGATAAATATATTCTCCAGGATGTTCATACTTGCATGTATCCGTTTTCATCCACAAAGAAGACATATTTTTTCCCATAAATATATCTTGGGGTGGAAATGATGGAAAAATACTAATGAAATACTCCGTTTCTTAAGAAGCGCGTTTACTCAGCATTAGAAAAATTCAAGTAAATCATACTTAAGCAGTTTTTAAAAATTCTTATAGTGACTATGTAGAGCAGATAACATGTAACAAGTGGTATGTATTTCTCCATATATGAATATTTTTTCACAATTTTGGTACTGGAAAAAAAGGAAGTATACAATTTTTAAATATCAGAAAACATTTGCTTCCTTATAGCATGTGAAATATGATAGTTATTTGAAGAACACACTGAATATATGCTATGGTATATGTAAATAATTGACCAAGACTGCCTGAAAAATCAGACTTTAAATTGTTTTAGTTAGGCCTCCTATTTTGTTTTCTTAAAGTTTGCTAATGATAATATAATCCTTGCTTCTCATAGGCATTTAATGAACAGATGCTGGTAATAAAAACCTTACAAGTAATTAAGACACAAAGACAGAATCAAAAACAAAGTTTCAGTCTCTGGACTCCTAGCCTATCACTCAATGCAGTAAATTAAACCAGTGTGAATTATAAAAGAAGGATCCATGCTTTAATTGGAAATTTTTAATGACTAATCACCTGGCATAGAAATGAGTGATCATTTGCAATGTATAGTTATATTAATCACTTTTAATTCACATCAAAACATATGTTTTGCATAATAATCACATTTAAATTCATTTTTATTTTTCCTAGGCGAAGTAAAAATTAGTATCATGCATTAGTTTTTTGTAAATTATTAGCAACTCTTATATTTTGAGTATTATTTGCACAAAAACTTACCAAGGATCAGGCAGCAAAAGTTACGTGAAAAATTAAAGTCATAATTTTTCTAGAAATTTATTAAGAAAGAACATTAAACTGAGAGCCAGAAGAATTTAATATAAATCTGACCTCTGCAACTGTTCATTGTAAAGTCATTTATGCTTTTTTGTAAATTGAAGTAATCAGACTTCATAGTCTGAAGATTTTTTTAGATCTCATGTTTAATAAATAGGTATATGGTTAACCATTTCTTCTACAGATAATTAGACTCATGTGGCACTGTGCTAACTTTATATCTAAGAGGCCTAAAGCACATATGAATGCAAATGAGTGGCATGCAATTAAAACATTAGGGTGTGTGGTGATCACAGTGGGTGGGACATCAGAAGAGGGAGTAATACCTGCTAATTCTCAAGGCTTTCATGGGTGAGGTGGCTTCTAACTGTACCTTGGAACATGAGAATAGGGGAAAATAAACTAGAAGCAGGAGAGGGCCAGCCAGGTTTAGAGAAGACTAAAGTTGTAGAATTGTAGGAACGTATAGAGACAGGCATAGGATGAGGTAGGAAAGGAAAACTAGGGACCTGTGCCTTTATTAGGGACCCCGGGGTAAGATAACAATGATGAGTGCAGGTACTTTAAAAGCATTGCGTTTTTAAAATGCACTGTGGTCCATTTATATGGTGATACCTTGAGGAATATATTGAAGTTGAAAGAAATTGAAGCTAGGGAACCAGTTAAGCTATTGCAATTGCAGTGGTTTTATGTTTAATGTTACTAGTTAAACAAAACATTGAAAACTTGATTAATGTGATTATTGTGTATAAAATGACCATAATAGTACTTAACATACAGGATTTTAAAAATTAACCATTTTATTATAATTTTATAGACAGGTTGTAGATAATTTAGGGTTTAGATAGCATAATCCTATCAGTCATTTGAATGGAATATAAAACTAATTAGAAAAGCTAGAATATAATCTGACATACAAGATATATTGCTACATTTGTGGGGGGGGTTGTAGATGCTTGTTATTAACTTACTTTAGCTGACTTTTTGTCACACTTAAAAAATAAAAGCTGTGTTAAGTAATATTTATTGAGACACTCGTTTCTGTGCCAGCAATAAAAGCCAGGAAAAAGTTCTAGATCTAGAATTACAGCACATTTTAACTCTAGAAAGGAAGCTGAAGAGATAAAGTGTGATTAATCTACATTTGTACATGGCACTCACTGTGTTTTGCAAAGGAAAGCAAAAAAGTTCTTAGAAGGCTGGGAGAGGCTTGATTTGGATTCTGAAAAGTGAGTAGATTCCCCTATGCACATGAGGATGAAAGTTGGAGAACACTGCGAGAATAGAGAATATCTAAGCTGTGGTAACTATAGATAGAATGTCATGTAGTTAATTGAAAATCATCCTCTGGAAAAAAAAAAAAAAAGAAAATCATCCTCTGTATGTATGTGGTTAGAACAGTACCTTTAATACAAGTGTTGTGATGATGATGATGATAATGATGATGATGGTGGTGGTGGTAGTGGTGCCACCTTTGTACTTTAGTTGTACTTTGTGGACATTTTCTAATAACTTAATAGCCATATAGATTCCTAGAATTTGTTTCTGTAATAAAGCATTTGAGGATGCAAATATTATGATTTGTTAACCTTTGATTACTGATTCTGTATTACCTAAATATATGAAGATATGTACCAGATTTCAGCATTCTAGCTGAATGAATGATACCTGCAACCAATTTTAAAATATACAGAAAGGTGATGATATCAGTAATGAAGAAAAGGGAGTGAGTTCTGTTCAAGTCCTGCAAACTCTGAGATGTCCATGCACTATCTAAATGGAGGTTTCTGAGAAACCTTTGTGTGGCCTTCAGAGGGAAATCTGTCTTGGAAGATACACACTTAACACATGTCAAAATACTGCTAGTGACAAAGGAAACACTTGGAGAAAAGATTACCCATGGAGTTATTACTGTGCAATAAAGTTCAAGTATAGAGAAAATAATATAAATATTTAAGACATAGAATAGGGTAAGACCAAAAGAACCTGGCCCCTGATGTCAGATGGAAGTGGATATTTTGGCTTTATACCACACTACCTCTGTGACCTAGGATATTCCTAATATCTATCTGAGTACATTTCCTCATGAGAAAAAAAAAAAAATGGGGATGAAAACTATCACCTTACAGCGTTGTTGTAGGAGACTAATGAGGATACCTAGATGGCATTTAGCAGTTTTTGGCATGGAATGCTCTTCTACACCTCATTCTGCTGGTCAAATTCTTACACATTTTTTAAGGCCAGGTTTAATTGCCAAGTTCTTTCTCCAAGGATTGTCCAGTTCTCCTTCAGGTGTTAATTTCTCCCTCCTGTTAACTTTCTAGCTCTTATTATTGTCACTGTTGTTCATTTAGCTTTTGCTTCTCTGAGGGCATTTGTCTAACTTCCATGAAGGTTTTATTAATCTTTATAATCCACGTACTTCTTAGCCAATGCCTATGTGTTACACATACATAAGGACTGGATATATGTTTGTTGAACTAGCTTAGACTTTGAGGAAGTAACTTTCCACACATATTTTTCACATTATAAAAAATGAAAAACAGATTAATATCACAAATATGCCTGGTCTTGATATTTTACAAGCATATTTGAGGAAAAATATACTATCCTTCCATGACAGTGTGGTTAGCTCTGTGACATCTAGCAGCATGGGAGCTGGGCTTGAGCTGGTAATAGATCTTCACTTGTCTAAAACTCAAATGTGGGCACCTTGTACCTTGATCAGGGAGTTTGTCCAAGTCAAGAAGCTGATTATTCCTATCATCCACAAATAGAAGTGTCTGGCAGAGAAGAGTCCTGGCATAAATTCAGTGCTTTGGGAGACATTAGAGATCAGACTTAGCAAACATAAAGAAATGAGTTGGAAAAACTTGGAGAAATATTTTAGTCAAAGGTGGTGGGATTGTGTTTTATAGAGTGTGTTGACCTCTGGCATAGGGAGAGAAAATAGGTAAGGTGAAACTTACCTTCAGACCAGGATGTATAATTTTGGTACCTATTTTGATATATTAAAATTAGCAGATAGATTTTTCTAAATATAGTTGAACAATACATATCAAACTTTGTAAATTGAGAGAATATACTCAGCATCACCAAATAAATCAAAGCATGTAGACATCCACTAATATTAACTCTATTTGTGTCATAGCAAGATGCACTGACTAGAAATGCTAGGAATAGAGTTCATTGACAATTTATCTTAGAGAAGTAATTGCCAAATATAAATCTGTGGAAAGTTACTTCTCTGTAATAGTTTTAAAAACAAGTCCTTGGATGGGTGCCCGTGTGGCTCAGTAAGTTGAGTATCTGACTCTTCAGCTCAGGTCATGATCTCAACAGTCCTGGGATTGAGCCCAGCCTCTGGCTCCCTCAGCAGGGAGATTGTTTCTCTCTCTCTGCTCTTCTCCCTGGTCATGCCCTCTTTCTCTCTGTCAAATAAAAAATAAATATTAAAAAAAATAAAAACAAGTCTTTGCTGAAATAAAAATAAAGTAGTAAAAATAAGGTAACATTTTCTACAATATAATCTATTCATGTCTAAGGGTTATTATCCTTTGTGTGTATTTTTTCTCCTCTTTTTGTTAATTTAATAAAATGCCTCCTTTGTTTCTATGAAATGATATGATAGTCAATAGTACTTGTTTTTGTTGTTTTTATAATGCAACAGAAAGTGGCCAACTTTTATTTTAGCTCCTATTTTGCTTTGGAAACATTTGGTTTATGAAATTTAAAAAGTAATCTTGGAAGCACAAAATATAGTACTAAAACTTTGGACCTTAATGAACTGTCCAATATTTATAAATGTCTCGATGTAATCATCATTTATTCAAAATATTTGTCTTCATATAGATCCAGCTTTGATTTCTTTAAATGGGATCTTTGTTCTGTGAAAAGACAAAGTTCAGAACATCTGGGTGGCTCAGGGGTTGAGCATCTGCCTTCGGCTCCGATCGTGATCCCGGGGTCCTGGGATCGAGTCCCACATTGGGCTCCCCATAGGGATCCTGCTTCTCCCTCTCTCTGTGTCTCTCATGAATAAATAAATGAAATCTTAAAAAAAAAAAAAAAAAGGACAAAGCTCAAGTCATGGAAAAGACCATAAGTCTAAACCATGAATGAATCAGGCAATTAATTTGAGTCCAGCAACTGGAAGGGTCCTATTACCTTTCATGCTATAAAATTTAGAGGACAGGTAAGCAAAAAAAGGAAAAGAGAAAGAGCTAGAGAAAATGAGAAATGTAATGGAGGTCAGATTTATGAAGAACAGGGTGGCTATTGTTTGGATTTGAAGGTCAAGCAGTTCTTCATCCTACTATAAAAACGTCTAACTCTGGGCGGTCTTGCATTCTAGAAATTTGTATTCATTTCATTGCCTTTTGAGAATCTGACCCGGTTACTGTAATATAATCATCTGTAGAAATCTATTTTTATCCTAAAGATAAGCAGAATACCACAGGAACATTCCAGCTTTATAGTGTAGAGATAAGTAGTCATGTATGATTTTGATATAAATTCTTCCATCTTTTTTCTTCTCGTGTTAAAATAATCATATAGGAAGAGCATCAGTTCATAAAATAATTTTTCATTATTTTAAATAATGTACTGATAGTGATCACTAACAATGTCTTTTTTATTCAAATAAAGCTACATTAGAGATTATGATGAATTCAGGAAAAAAGGCAGATCTGAAAATTTATAAATAAGTAGAATGAAAATTAGAATTGACTCACTAGGAAAGATCATGGTTCACCTCTAATAATTAGTTGGTAGGATACTCTGATTAAAGAACATCAATTATGGGCAGCACGGGTGCCTCAGCGGTTAAGCGTCGACTTTGGCTCAGGTCATGATGCTGGAGTCCCGGGATTGAGTCCCACATCGGGCTTCCTGCAGGGAGCCTGCTTCTCCCTCTGCCTATGTCTCTACCTCTCTCTGTGTCTTTCATGAATAAATAAAATAAAATCTTTAAAAAAATTAATTATAATTTCATTTCTTCTTCTGCTTGTGTTATTAAATTAAAAATAAATATATCAAATGAAGTTATATATAATTGTCTTGAATTTCATAAGACCATATTTTGGAACTGTATCACAAGAGAGTGTAATGTATTTATAAGTGATCACTCTGCTGCTTGAAATTATATGAAATGATTTTCCCATTCAGAACATTTATACACTTAATGCTTACTGTCAACGTTGTCTTATAATATAATGGTGATAATAACACTTATCAAGCCCAAACTATGTGCTTCACTCTATGATCAGTTTATCTTCTATTTAGTCACTAAATTGTTTGGTGATCTGGAATAAGCAATGCTTATTTAATCACCTTTCAAATTTAGGATAAAAAGTTCATTAAAGAATGCTAGTCTGAAATGGCATTTTTTATTACGGTCATGCATTTACTTCTCTTTATGGTTGACACAGCATGTAGAGGTTAAAGTAATGTCTCAACAAGAAAAAAAAGCTGAATTACACCCAAAAAGAATTAATAAGCTGTAGTCTGGTAGGATTCATCATAGTCAAATTGATGTAGATTGTTCCTTATTTGTTGTTATTTGTCTGAATATGAACATAGGATGTGAAAAGGTAGGGAAATATTAAATATCTCACATTTCTGAGTATTTATTTTAGTTCCAGTTCCAATTTATATCATGGTAAAAATTCTAAAACAGAAACTAAAAAGAACTCCTAAAATCTGGAGGAGTGGAGTCAAGGTTGAAGTTATTTATTATCAATTATAGCTGACTGTGTCTACATATAGGAAAAACAATAAATTTAAATAAGTAAACTATATTAAAGAATATGAGATCTATCTAGATTTAGAAAATGGGTCTCTAATTTTAAGTATTTTTGTTCTGGAAAGTGGTGAGATAACCTGTAGCCATCCAGAATTTGCTGTGGCTCAGTACCAGGAGGGCCTCAAAAAGACTCTTTCCTCAGCTACAAAGAAATATGAAGTCTCTGGTAGGAAGGAACATCTAAAGAAATTGGAGCAAAAAAGAATGATTAGGCAATATCAGTATATTTCAAAGTGATGGAAAACACAGCTGCTATCCCATACTCCAGGAAAATAATGTCTTTGTGTTTAATAAAATGATCCAGCAGTAACATTTTTTAAAAGTTAGTTTGTTTCCATAATGATGTCATATATAAACCACCAAAGACTTTTCTCTAAGTTGTCTGTACTGAGGAATCAGCGATTTCTCCCTGAACGAATTTACAAAATATAACTTGTTTTTCAATTAGGTGAGTATTTTCAATGTTTGGAATTATAACATAGATAGGCATTGCATTTGTTATTTAAAATTCAGGTTACAGATATTGGCAAGCAAAGAATATTTCACTATTCTTAAAATGACCTTTATATTTAATATTAATGTAAATCAAAGAGCATATTGCTCTTATTTATCCCTTTACCATGCAAAATTATTGTGTTAAGTTAAAATATTTGGTAGTAAAGTAATTTTTCAGTGTCCTCCATCTGGACCTTAATTTCTTACTTTTGGTCAAGAAGATTGAACATATTAATATTTTACTTCTACTTATATACACAGGTGATTGTGTGCTTAACTTTGCAAATGTTGTAGTAGGTATTATATGAATTACCTAACTTCACCTTCATAATAGCTCTAGAATATATAATATTAACCCCATCTTCTAAAAACTGAGGCCCAGGTAGCATAAGGAATTCATCCTCGCTGCCATAGCTAGTAAATACTGTGGTGATGCCATAACTGGGTGATTCCATGTTCTTGCAGATATAGTAGTTGTCTTCCTATAACTTCTTCCACTTGATGCTTAAAGTTTCCTTATGTAGTTTCTATGTGTTTCCAATTAGAATCCACCTTTGTGTCTTTTAAGGGATCCTCCTATCAATACTTACAAAATTGTCTTGATTTAGAGTCAGCTGACTTTTTTTTCAATTTGCCTAGCTCCCCATGGTTTGATTTATATTGTATTAGGGTAGAATTATTATAGATTTTAGACCTGGAAGGAATATTGAAGGGTATCTTCTCTATTTGATAATTATCATCTCCTTGAACAGCCATTCAGTCATTGAACACATCCAGTAATGTAGTCCCTACCTCTCAGAGTAGCCCTTTCCATCTTCACACAGTCATGCTGAAATTTCAGTCTTTTTTTTTTTTAAGATTTTATTTATTTATTCATGAGAGACACAGAAAGAGAGGCAGAGACACAGACAGAGGGAGAAGCAGGCTCCATGCAGGGAGCCCGATGTGGGACTCGATCCCGGGACCCCAGGATCACACCCTGAGCCGAATGCAGACGCTTAACCGCTGAGCCACTCAGGCGTCCCTGAAATTTCAGTCTTATACTGAATCTCTGTAGCACTGAGTATCTGCAGTTATTTGGACAGTGACAAGAGGATGGCATTTAAATTCAGATATCATGTAGCAAATTCTATTTTTTCTCTCTGGACACTAGTAGCACTCATTTATTTCAGATATAACCCATATGACTGAAATTCTCACTCTGTCTATTCCTTCCTTTCTTCCTGCCCGCTTGCCTGCCTGCCTTCCTTCCTTCCTTCCTTCCTTCCTTCCTTCCTTCCTTCCTACCTTCCTTTTTTTTTCTTTTGGTGGGGGTGGAGGGTGGAATAAGGCTAGCCCAGTATTTTACTGTTTTTCATGAATAAATTAGAAAATCATTTTTTAATAATTTGTTATCATATTTTTGTGTATTAGATGGATGGATAGGTAAATCAATAGATAGACATTCAGTTTATTATTTACTCACTGGTCGTAAGGAAAAGAAACCAGGTGAGTTGTGGGTAGTGAGCTATTAATTACATATTTCCTGACATGAGGGAATGTTAATTCTGGTAGATAAGTTATTTATATGAATGATTAACAGTGTGATACATTCTATAAGGGAAATTTAAGCAAAATATTATAAAGAAATTATTTCTATGAAAATCTCTTGGAGCTTGCATTTGAACTAGCTCCCAAGAATGGCTACTTCTTTGTCAAGGTAATATATAGTTGTAGATGTCAGGAGCAATGGCAGCAAGGGCTGAAGAGTGGACAACTGCAGAGCATGTTTCCCTGTAGGTTACAGGACATGAGGCGGGAATACTGGGTTAGGGTCTAAACTCAAATGGTAGCGACCTGCCCTTTAGTGCTAAGTTAAGGAGATGGAACTTTATCCTCCACTGAAATAATATCTTTAGTAATATGGAGAAGTCAGTAGGAGAAATGGAGAAAGCAAGGAAATTTGTCAAATGGCTAATGACTTAGACTCAAGGCTGGAAAGCAGGAAGGGTCTGCATTGCTCATTCCTGTCCTTGGAAAACACATTCTACATTTTGTGGACGTGTATGGTTCTACTATATGTGCATTGGAAAAATTTGAATTATTGATTCAGGACACAGTTTTGGAGAATCCTCAGCATTTCCATCCCATGGAAGGGTATTTGTGGTGGCATATACATATAATTTTTATTAAAGCAGATATTTAAACAAAACCTCTTTTATGATAATTAACAACTGCCTTTCTAATGCAAAAGTGGACTTACAATTAATGTGGGTTTTTAAGAATATTTTTCTCACTTAGGTATAGGTTTAAAGGTTCAGTATTTGCCCCTTTACAGGAAAAACAAATAGAAGAATGCTAACAAACTGAAAAATTGGAGTCATATTATAAAATTCATAGAACTTATGTTTTCATAAAAACCTAACTTGGCTTCTCTGTATATGTCCGTTACACAAATAGTGTAAAAAATTTAGATGGTAGAGTTAATGATTTAATGGTCAAAAAGATAAGTAAAAATTCCTCATTGAAAAGAAACCCCAAGCAACCTAGTAGTGAAGACAGTGTTTCCCCCATACTACCTTGCTCTGTTGTCCCCTATGTTTATACTTGTAGGTTATGACTTGGAACAAATGAAACCCTTTAAAAAAGTCTTTGTAAAATTAAAGACATTTTATATACAATACTGAGCATTTCATTCTATCATTACATGCAAAAAAATTCCATCAGATCAGTTGTGTGGATGAGGTATTTTTGTCCCTTTCTTCTGAAGGAGTGTGTGGTCTTGAGTATGAAATCAGCAAACTAATGAGTATGACTTCCATTTCAATGAAATGTTTAAAAAAAAAAGTTTCCTATATATTTCTTAGTATCCTCATTTAGAACAGCCACTGACTGGTAACTACAGCAGGCGGTATTACCTTGTACCAAGAGCCCATGCTCATGTAGGACCTCACATTAACACCAAATTGTCTTGCTTTGTTACCTTGCAGAAATGTTGGAATCCAACAGTGTAATCACTTTCAATGGCTTGGCCAACAGCTCCAGTTATCATACCTTCCTTTTGGATGAGGAACGGAGTAGGCTGTATGTTGGAGCAAAGGATCACATATTTTCATTCAACCTGGTTAATATCAAGGATTTTCAAAAGGTATCTTTATTCTAATATATACACTATAGTTCTTTTAAAGCATCTCAAGCTATTTAACAGTGTGGCAACTGGAAAAAATTGTTAAAATTAATATTTTATCTTTTCAGATGCAAGTAAAAATAATGCATTGATCTGATTATAACAAATCAATGGATGCAGTAAACCACAAAAATCATCAAGGAAGAAACCATAGTATTTTTGATGATCATTATAATTTCAGCTTGTCCTTCCATAGTTATATCATTTTTGCTGCATAAAACTAAATACCTGAACCAATATAAACATATATTACAATGTCATGTGTGAAATGATGTGTGTGTATATATGTATGTATAAATTTTTACATGTCTATATTGCCAGCAAATGCAGAGTTCATCAATCATCATACACATGCCTAATCTGGTGTGTCACCTGTTTTTGTACAAAATGTTTATTGGAACACAGACACTCTCATTCATTTACATATTGTCTATGTTTGCTTTCATTCAACAATAGCAGAACTGAATGGTTGTGATAGAGATCATCTGGCTCGCAGAGCCTAAAATATTTACTATCTGGCCTTTTAAACACAAATTTTGCCAAACCCTCATCTAGAAGATCAGTTTTCTGTGTCAGGTTTTTTACAAGTGTGGTCATTTAGACATGAGCAGTTTAATCTTTATTCTTTAGAGTGTTTCTGGCTTATTTAATTAATAAACTATTTTAGAAAATAAACATGGATTGAAAAATTAGTTGAAGAATTAGAAATTATGTTACTGAGTCCATATACTATACTCAAAGCCAATCATTTTTTCACAGTCAGTATTTTCCAGTCATAATTCTCTGAGGAACAAAGATCTTTTATGCAGTAACTTCTGTGAGTGTGCTAGTATAACATTTTTTGATACACATCAGTTTTAATGTATGTTACTTTTGCTTAATATTTAGTGTTTTAGAGTCATGTTCCTCTGATAAACTTGAACAAATTGGACAATAATTTTTAAAAAGTAACTGAATTGTATAAAAAGCTTTTGTTCTGGTTGGAGAATATTGCTTTGAGGATCAAATGAAGATGAAATTCAAAGCTGATTCATATCTCTAATAGAGTATGCCACTGAACCTGAGACTTACATTCTTATTAATCAAATGCTAAAATTCTGACTGTGCATAAACACTAGATTCATTATGTGTATCATATAAAACAGCAATGCCTTTACTGATATAATTTGGGATTACTATATGGCATTTAAAAATCACCTTTGATATTCATTTTCTGATTTTTCAATCTATTTGATTGAAAAATTTGGGATTACTATATGGCATTTAAAAATCACCTTTGAAAAAAAAAATCACCTTTGATATTCATTTTCTGATTTTTCAATCTATTTGATCTCTGAATCTTCTCAGATGATATCTAAGTATCCCTAAGATTATTTATTGCCTGAGAAAACTGATTATCCGTTTGTTTTACGGATAATATTTACCTTAGAGTAAATATTACCTTAGAAATATTTACCTTAGAGTCTTTTGTAAAGGTAAGAAGTAAAGTAAAGTAAGAAGGTTTTGTTGTTTAGTGAAGTCATCCTTTTTATATAATAAATGAAAAACCTCAGAAGATTAAGAAAAATCTGATGTTTTAATAATTATATCAATTCGAATTTTCAGTGTTTATAATACTTTTATCATTTTATAAAATTGATATATATGAATATAAATATATATGCATATATCTGTGTCTCTAGATAATATGTGAGCACCTAATACCTCAGAATATATATTTAATGTTTAGCATTCTTCTCTGAATAATAAAGTAATAAATATTCTTAATTTAAATAGTTCATTCCAAAATTGAAAAGACATAATTATCATATGAGACAACCTACCGTTTTATAGATGAGGAAAATCCCAGAGCCATTTGTATGCCCAGGGTATAATCACAGTATCTTCTGCCAACGATACTTGTAATAAATATATACTGAAAGAGTGAATGAATTAAAGTTAGGTGACTTGCCCAATGTCATAGTGCTGTTAAAAGCCTCTGCTTTTGAGTTTAAAATCATTATTCTAATGGAAGGCATATTTCTAATTAGAAAGCATCTCATTCCAAACATATTATTTAATTATACCACACTGTCTATAGGAGCAAATGCAGTTTACTTAATTATTCACATATATTTGTCTATTAATAATTTTTTTAACCTATGTATGATGTTATTCAGCGTTTTCTGAATCATCTACCCTTGTGATAAACTTTATAGGGGTCACTGTAGGATATCATAAATAATTCTTGAAGGCCTTATAAGATAATATTAAAGATAGGCCAATCCTTGTTAGAGACAGCACATTCTCAGATTTGAAAGGACCATGAAAAGATTCTAGGCCTTGATAAAAGGGTGCCATTTCTTTAAGGTATAAGTGCTTACTTAGTAAATAATGAGCAAGAGGGGCTGCCATGAATAGAAGCATAGAGTCACGAAGAAAGGAAAGTGTAATATAGATCATGAAGCCCTTTCAATATGAGAATAAGAAATTTAGACATTTTTTGTCAGATAATTGAGAAATTTGTGAGCAAAGAAGACAAAATATCAATTGGTTAAGAAATGTAACTGAAAAGTTAGGAATTATTCTTCATGGAAATGAGTACCATTGGAAATGACAAATACATGTATTTTAAATAAATATATATATTTATTCTACTGACTTATAGTTATCCTCATTAGATTGCTTTATAAAAAAAATAAATAAATTGCTTTCCAAAATAGCACTTTATACCCCAAATTTATTTTTTTGGCCAGATTTTTAAGCTTTATTTATACATTTTTACTCTGAAACTCTAGAAAGTTGAGAGTTTACACTCCTCTAAGTTATCAAAATTAATTTTATCAACATTTGACATAAGACAAAAATGACAAAATGAGGCTCATGCTATCTCAACACCAATGGTCAAGAGTTAAGAAACTATGAGAAAACAACTCTCGCCTTTCTGAATTAAAAATTGTATGTTTAAATAATCTATGTTTTGTGTAATGTAGCTGGCAGGCTTAATATGAAAGTCAATAAATCTTAGCCCTACTATGTATTATTATTGCTGTATCTTAAATAAAACTTATATTTTAGCCTCTCATTGTAAACATTAAATAAGAATAGATCATTGGGCTTTCTATAGCCAACATCGATAGGGCTGTGGAACCTGTGGAATGGACTACCCAGCATTCGGCTCTGGTAATTCAGAAATCAGGGAAATGTGAATTTTAAGGACATGAATTTACCATTTTTACAATTTTTTTATTTTGTGATTACTTTATAACAACTTTGTGGAACAGGTCAAATATTTTTAATTTACATACACAGATATACATGAAAAGCACATGAAAAAGAAAAGAATACATAAGTTTTTTTTTTAGATTTATTTATTTATTTATTTATTTATTTATTTATTTATTTATGAGAGAGAGAGAGAGAGAGAGAGAGAGAGAGGCAGAGACACAAGAGGAGGGAGAAGCAGGTTCCATGCCGGGAGCCCGATGTGGGACTTGATCCCAGGACTCCAGAATCACGCCCTGGGCCAAAGGCAGGCGCTAAACTGCTGAGCCACCCAGAGATCCCCAAGAATACATAAGTTAAAAAGCTTCAAAGGGTAAAAATAAATGTGTATCCAAAAATTTCTAGGGCTTTTATAATTGTGACATGGACCTGAAATGCATTTGTTATGCCATCATAGGTTATTTCAATATATCCTATCTTTTTGCTTCTGAATGTGTTGTATTTTGTTTTTTGATTCCCTAGATTGAATATCATAGCCTTTGCACAAGTTCATGACCATTTATATTGAATTATCAAGAGGTTCCCAAATAAATGATCAGTCATTTTGAGACTAAAAGCTATCTAGCAGACATGAATGATTGACTGCCACCATGTCTGGATTTTTCTTTTTTTTTTACATATGACCTTTTTTTTTTTTTCTGAAATTAACTGTTACCAGAAGAGAAAGATGAATTAAAAAAAAACAAAAACAAACCATAAAATTGTCCGCCCCAGTGCAGATGGGAGTCATTTGATTTGCCCTAGGGAACTGAAGATTTTTATATTAAAATTTAGATGAGGATATTTGCATTAATATTATAAGGGAAAATACATCTGCAGTCCTCTAAACCAATAAAGTCTTGGCTTGTCTACTGCTGTCACTGTAGTCATACAATATAGAAACCTTTCGAATTTAGCATAAATGTTATCAGAGGATGAAGGTGAAATATTAGGGAGGAAAGCAGAATTGTTTTTCAGTTAAGTCTAAGGTTTTCCCACAGTGGCAAAGCTTTTAAAGCTATTTTGTTTTTCACTTCCTTCTTTATCTCCAGAAAGCATGCAATGGTATTCTTACCTACTGTCCTGTGGAAAAACAAAACAAACAAAAAGATTCCTTTCTAAAATGTGGTTTTCTAAGCCCTATCAGTAGCTCATTCTAGTGTGTCATGCTGAGATTTGAATTAGGGAATGGGATCCAGAGTACCTAGCATTTAAGCTGTATGATCACTATTCAATGATAAGGATGGATTCATTTAGGAGAATGTAAGCCGCATTTTATGTTTATTTCTACCTCTCTTCACCAGATTTTCACATTCTCCTAACCTGCCAGGCAGTTCTTTTCTCTGCACACTACTTAGATCTGTTGACTACATAAATTCTGTATTGTTCAACTTTCATATACAGCGAAGTCTAATGGGTAGACAGAGATTGAGTTCAGTTCATACTAGTTAACTGATGCCACTGCAAAGTCTAAGCTAGAAGTCCCTGCCACATAATGCTTTGTGGAACTTAACTTTGCTTAAGTTGCCCCATGTTGGTGTAACAGTCTGCAATGCTGAATCACTTGGAGAACTTAATTGGCATAAAATTATGTTTTTCTCTGCCCTTAGATTGTGTGGCCAGTGTCTTATACCAGAAGGGATGAATGCAAGTGGGCTGGAAAAGATATCCAGGTAAGAATCAATCTACTAAATCATCTCTGTAAATGCATAAGTAATTTATTACTCTGTCATCATTTTTTCTACAGTATTGTATTATATAAACACCATGATTTACCTGTATACTTAATCACTTTTTAAAAACAAAATAATATTTAATTTTGGATATTGACATTTTCATATAAAGAAAGTAGGTAAAAGTAACATATGCTTAAATAAAGCAAAAATATGTTCCCTTTGAGGATTTGTATATGTGTAAAAGATAATTAACAAAATGCAATTTTGCCACATTTTGTACTTGTATTTAGCATGTCAACCTTATTTGTACAAATTGATTTTCCTATATTAATTCCTCTTGAATCCCTTTTGAATGATACGAAGTTTTTCTACTTCTGAGTCACGATTAAATTATCCCTCCCTCCTTCTTGCCATTCCATTCTTTTTCTTTCTTTTCCTTTCCTCTTCCTTCTTTCCTTCCTTTCATGCTCTGGTTTCTTAAACAAATATGGATTGAGCAATGACTATATAACAGACATAGTCCTGGGTACTATGTAACACAAGAGGACGGGTAAGCAATCCTTACAATGGTTTTACCACTGTCAAGATACAGGTCATTTTTCTTGAAGTAAACTTTGTCAGTAAAAATAAGTGGATCACTGTTTTGAGGTATAGCCGAGTATTTGCACAGATCATGAAAAGCAGTTAAAATAATTTAAATCAAAAAAGCAAAATGAATTACAGGTTTGAAAACGTACATAATTTGTATTATCTTATGTCTTAGATATTTTTGCATGTCTAAAACATAAGAAACTTCTAAATGTTTTGTGTATGTATTGGTATTTAGAAGAAATATATCTTAGGTGCTTAAAAAGATACATTAACCTGTATGTACATATATAAATAAGTAGATATTTTCAAGGGACAGTTTGACTGATTGGTAGCAGCTGCCCAAGATGATGTATATGTTTCGAACAATTTAGAGGTGGAATCTGAGTTCATGGGGAAAGAATGCCTCAGTCTGGTAGCAGTGCTGGCAACAGGTAAAGGAAGATAAATTAAAGGAGCACGAAGCACTGATATTCCCCATCATTGATTATTTACATATGAACAAATGTGAGAAATTTAATCCTTAGAAATTTCATTTTAAATATAATGTTAAGTTACGTTACACCTTTATAGCACAATAAACATTTTTCTGATTATGTGAAAGTGGACTCCCAAAAGTACGCTCTGTCAAATATTAAACTATCTCAAGCTGATTACATATGTTAGGACTATTGGAAAGGAGTAAATAGAACAATGAAGTAGTTCAGAGAAGTCAAGAATTTTATGTTGATACTCCTACTGACTCATTAACTCTACTTCTACAAGTACATTAAATTTGGAGTGCTTTGTTACTTTATCCATTACATAAGACATGACATATTTTACAACCATGATAAACAAGAATAATAGTTTTTGTGAAAATTATTTAAAAGAAGAAAAACTTGGGGAGCCTGGGTGGCTCAACGGTTGAGCGTCTGCCTTTGGCTCAGGGTGTGATCCTGGGGCCCAGGATCGAGTCCTGCATCGGGCTCCTTGCAGGGAGCCTGCTTCTCCCTCTGCCTATGTCTCTGTGTCTCTCATGAATAAATAAACAAAATCTTAAAAAAAAAAAAAAAAAAAAAACAAGAAAAACTTCACATGTATAAGGCAAAAAGTCAATTGAAGACAAAAAACAAAAAATTTTTTAAAATATTAACATCAGAATGCCATGTTTACCATTAACAGATTATGTTGAAAGATTTCAATGTGATAATAACCAAGGATGGATAGAAATCGAGAGTTTACTGGTATACCGATTTTTGAACACATACTCTTTCCCTTTCTGTCAAAATTTAACAAGTGAAGACATGGAAACGTGCAATTATGAGGATTTTTCCTGTGTCAAGTACTATGATAATTTAAGTGCTAGTTTGTAAGTGTAATTTTAATAATAACTTTATGAGGTGGGTATCACTACCCCCATTTTGTTGGTCAGGAAATAGAATGATTCAGAATATTAATTCAAAACCTTTTCATTCAAAGTTGTAGAACATTTTGAGTACTATGTTAGAAGTTGAGATCAGAATTTCTGTGCCTCTGATGACGTTTTTGGAGTCTTGTGGCATATATGGATTTGAACTTGCCTGTTAACACTCAAAAGATAATGGAGATTCTAATAAATACTTCACCTATTCTGTTCTCATCAAGGATGTGTGCATAATAACAAACAGCTCACAGCATTCCTGTAAGACTCAAACAATCACATGTGAAATTATCACATAGACTGTTATGCAGGAGACAAATATTACTGGTATATATAAGAGAGTTTTTTATGCAATTTCTAATGAAAACATCGTTGATGAAATTAATTTGGTCCTCTTTAAAGATTATGACCACTGTAGTGTTGCATTATTCTGAATTCAATTCACTTTGAAAATTGAAGATTTGACGAAAATGTCTGGATTTTATAATATGCACTGTAGCCAAGTGCATATTTGATGCAATGGTTGAATCAGCTCATTCGGTCACTAGGATAGCAGAGTCTTTTATATTTCTGGTTTCCAAAATTCACCTCCATGCATTTCTCTCATCTTTTATGGCTCTTCTGGGCCCTTCCCTCCTCTCCTTTCCTTCCTGTCTTTCCCCTCTCATTCTGGTATCAGTACTAAACACGGAGGGATTCTGGTGTTAGCTCGGATACAAGGAATTCAGCAGCTGCAGTCAAGTCATGATTTGCTGGATACCCTATGAGTAACCCTGATTGTGGCCTCAGAGGTTTCCTCTCTAAGAAGGGCAACTTTAGTTTATTTGCCAAGATTATTTAAAATGCTTATGGGCTTCAAAGAACTAAATTAAAAGGAAGTAAGACATGTAGAGTTTGTTAAATCTGATACAAGGTATTAATGGCACCTAAGCATTTCCTACTGCCTTATAATAAACATTCTGAAAACTTACAAATCATGTCAAATACATTCTGGCAGAGATAGGTGATTATGTGTGTGTTGAGAGGTGTAAGTTTCTGAATGGGAATATTAACCATACTAATCTTTTCAAAAGTGGCCCAATTAATGTAACATGATAAAATGTTTGTTATTTGATTATTACTTTATGTTCTATTGAATTAAATCAATTCAATGGCTATATATTTTCTTTCTTTCCATTTCTTTCTTAATATATGATTTTAGAAAATAGTAATTAGTTGACTTTCAGGATTTATAACATTTCTCCCATGATTAAAAAAAATAGCATTAGGGGCAGCCCGGGTGGCTCAGTGGTTTAGCGCCGCCTTCAGCCCAGGGCGTGATCCTGGAGACCCAGGATCGAGTCCCACATCAGGCTCCCTGCATGAGCCTGCCTCTCCCTCTGCCTGTGTCTCTGCCTCTCTCTCTCTCTCTCTCATGAATCAATAAATAAAATCTTTAAAAATAAATAAATAAAATTAAAAAATATATCATTAATATTCTTACCAATAATTTCTTAACCACTTAGAAAGAAGGGTAAGGAGTTGGTAAGAATTTTCATTCAATACCTGATTTTTAAAGTGACACACGGATGGTTTGATAGAAATTCTGCACTGTATCTTCAGTAAACAACAGTCAGCTGTGACATGTGGACAGTAATTCCTTTCAAAGAGTCCTTGTGATGCTGAAAAGCCACAAGAATGAGGCTTGAGTAGTTTTTGCAGCCATCACGACTCCAAGATAGAATTGTAACCAAAATAGGAACCGACCTGAACATTTATAGGAAAGTAAACTAGTGACCTCCTTGAGTGCACTCCATGGTTTCTAGAATCTGACTTACAGTTTCCCTCTGCTTTTAGTGTTTTCTTAAGAAGTCCTCTAGAAATTAGGCTCCTTTAAACAAACCTCCCTGGAGGAAGGGTTGTCTTCTCAGTATTAGATTCAGATGCAAGAGAAAAGTAAGGCAAAGACACTGACTAATTTTATATATTTTCAAAGTGGATCAGTCTGAAGTCTGGTTAAGATGGTTAAGATGGGCACAGCCACCTGGGAAGTCAGGATACACCCCTCGATTGAACCGACGTAGTACCTGTACGTCTATAGTTCCTCAACTTACACAGTTCACCGAATATAGCATCTTACAGAAAGTTGAACCCCTTCCCATTCTCCTAGGCAGCTGGAAAGATACACACCATTTCTCATGGCTCAGTTTTGCATCAAACACATATGTTAAATCAGCAGCTGGAATCAAGCAGCTATTCCACGAAGATGGACTTTGTGGTAAAGCAGGAATCTGCAACCTGGGAGACATTTGTATTTCCTTTTTTTTTTACATATATGTGTAGATGGAGGGAGAGAGAGAATATAAATGGGTCTTAGGCTGCTGATAATGACATTTCTGACAACATCATTAATCTAAATTCATCTTTTTCCTTTTGTGGAAGTGAATATACCGGATATATACTAATATGCTTTCTTGGTGTAGCAGCGTCTACACTTTTACATTGTTGTGGCGTTTCTGCATTAGGGGAGTGAAATGCTCGTGAACCTTTCCATTGTTGTAACTTGAGAGTTGTAATTTGAAAAAAAAATGATATAATATATAATATTATTGGACAGAGTCCCTAAATAAAGAGATAAGTGCAATCCAGATATCTCTATTCTATTATTCACCTTTACTTTCATTTTTTTATTTATTTTTTTGGTCCTTAAAATCCACTTTGTTATTCACAATAACATTTTTATTGAGGGATTAACTTCCTTGACCCTGTTTTGCAAATGAAAACTGAATACATGCTAAGCTGGTAAAAGAATCTGTTTCGAATCAATAGCTCTCAGTATCTTCTTTGTTTATCCTACTAAACCATCTCTCTTTGCACTAAGTTTCAATAAAACCAAATGGCAACCGTATGACTGTTAGAAATATTTTGAACATCATTGAAAATCAAAATTTCAACCATCTGAGATGAACAAAAAAAGCAGATTCTCATAACATTGCTATTGTTGGATACATTTCAAAGCGTATTGTCATGCACCTGAATTTTGGGACATTTTTGCGATTCTTGAGGGATTTATTTTTATATTTTTGTCCTTAGTTGTTATTCATTTTTAAAGCTATGATGTATTATAACATGTCTATCAAATTTATCATGGCTCAAATTGCAGGGCCTTAGCAACACTGTTTTTTGCTAAGTGAATGCAATGGAGAATTTGAAGGCACACATGCATCTTAAGTTTCAATACAGTCCAAAATGCACATTAATCCTTGAATGTCATTTACTTTTTCAAAGGTCAAAGTTAATATCAATTTTATATTATTTTAATTTTTATTTTGTTTTAGGGACTTCAAGTCATGTAATTTTTTTTTTCATGGTAATTGAATTCTACAAACATCTGAAGGCTTCATTAGACCTCAAAACCTTGATGTGTAATTGTTGGGAGATAATTTTTCATGAGTCTTTCACACAATTCTGCACATCTGATGAATAGAAGCACTGACTGTCTATTTTGCAGAAAATTTTAGAGGGTATTCACAGTGAAGAGTATTCCACTACCTTGGAAGGTGGTGTCTCCCTCTTAAAAGGCTGGTTTGCAAGCCTTGAGAAATAGTTTCCCTTGGGGCAAAGGGCAGGTATGCTTACTGTCCAGTATAATAAACTAACATCTTCCTCAAAATGTAATGGCCAGCATGCTTGTGACTATTTTAAATATTCAGTTTCCCTTATCTCAGGGCTCCTCTGCTGTAATGTAACTCACTGCATATGCAAATTGCCAACCTGGCCATCTTCATACTGTCACCAGGAATTAGAGCTTGGGGAACTAGATTAAGAAACGCTAACTCTAAGACTACTGTTATTTTTGTGGGCAAAATTGTCCTTTACTCTGATTCAGGAGCCACATATCTTGTGCCAGCATCCATGAAACCATTTGAACTTGTTATGAGTTAGACAAAATCACAGACCTTTTACAATTCTTGACAACATTGGGTTATAATTTTTTGTGGACATTTTAGATGATGAAAGACTATGGTCACTATGTTAATTTTTGAATATGATTCCCATGATGAAATCTGCTGACAAGTCAGGTGTATAGACCACGATTTTTGATGAAAGTGAGTAAAAATCTTACCTACTTAAAGCCACAGGAATGAGCATAAACTTTCATGCACATGCATATATGTATTTTTACTTCTGCTTGGGGTTCAATATCCAGTAAGCTGAGCAAAATTATTACAGTTTAAATTCAGCATTCAGAGGTAATATTAATAATAATAATTATAATGGTCACTTATGGTGCTTACTATATATATATAGGAGTTTACTATATATATATATACACACACATATATATATATGTACATATATATATATGTATACACACATACCACCTATTGTTCTAAATGCATCATTTGCATTAACTGATTTATGTAACTCATATTTGGTTGTAGGATACATATTTCCATTCAAAGCAACTGAAGAATCAGTTTTATATTTTAGGTAGAAGATACATGGAAAATGAAGCTTTGCCATTAAAGTATTTTTAGTTATTAGACTTTACTCATATTTTGAATTAATGTATTTTCTAATATGGCAAAACAAGATGGTAATTATTGTGTTGAATTGCCATAAACCAAGTCTCATATGTATATAAATTTAGATGGGTTTTTTGAAATCTTTTAGATTTAAGATTTAAATTTAAATGCACTTGCAAAGTAAGGCCAACGCTTAAAATAGAGACAGTATATAAAAACTTTCAGAGAGTTTGGGGATTTTAGAGTGTGTGTGTGTGTGTGTGTGTGTGTGTTTTAACTGGAAATTTTAATTATATCCTTCAGTGGTTGAAGTGAAATTCAAATATTTGACATTGGTTTACAAATTATTGTAGATTTGGTTAGACATTGTCACCCATGTATCAGTGTACATACTTTTAGAGTATAGTAAGCATTTTATACTTTGGAAGGTTTATTAGAATGATTTGGACAGTTCCTCTGGGGTTTTGGCCAATGACTTCTAACTACGTAGTTAGCAGGTGTTCCAGGTCAAACTGACATGTAGTTTCTACATGTCATCCTTGGTATTCTGCTTCTTTATGCACTTAAAAAACTTCAGGAATGGATTTCTACTCATTTCTAAGGGTATGTTAACCATCATATCATAGATTTAGTGTGAACTCTGGGAATATTTTTCTTGGATATGTTCTATATCAAGGCAAAAAGCTTTGGCCAATGTTTGACTCTTTTTCTTTGATTTGGTCATATAGCAATAAAAATCACCCTTATGGGGGATCCCTGGGTGGCGCAGTGGTTTGGCGCCTGCCTTTGGCCCAGGGCGCGATCCTGGAGACCCGGGATCGAATCCCACATCGGGCTCCAGGTGCATGGAGCCTGCTTCTCCCTCTGCCTATGTCTCTGCCTCTCTCTCTTTCTCTCTCTGTGAATATCATAAATAAATAAAAATTTAAAAAAAATCACCCTTATGTCCATAGGACATTACAAAACTTTCCTAAAATTCTATATATATCATTTAATTTTTATATATTTCTCTTTACCACATTTTTAAGAGTGGTAAGTAAAACAGGATGCAAAATTATAGTATCTAAAATTTGACACAATTTCAGGAGACTCAGAATCTTAAACTTTGCTTTTAGCTTTTATGCATTCACAAGCAGAACATTCTTGGAGATTGTCATAATTACATTCAAATTGAGTGCTAAACATACTAACTATATTGTATTCTCTGTACTATATGCTATATAGATATGTGTATGTGTGTGCATGTGTGTGAATCAAAACATCTTTCTTGTTTTGTGTTTGAAGTGATACCAAAATTAATATAACTTATTGGTTCTAAATCTTAATATGCATTTAAAAAAGAGGAACCATTCACATTTAGAAACAGATAAAATAATCAACCAATAACTTGTGTTTTTCTTTTTAAATGGATCAAATCCGTGTTCCCCTTATATGACATATTGCAGTGAGCTGTTTTATGGTAGTAAGATACCTCCTTTTATAAGTTAGAATTTGATCAGAGACCAGAACTTGTATGAGAGATTTAAAAAAATGGATTTTATTACAGGGATTTAACCTTATATACAGTTGTAGAAGATGGTGACAAAAATCTATGGAATTCTGGAATCTTTATTACCTTTGAGTCAAGTAGTGGACCTGAAATTGTTGTAAGTCACCAGGATTCGCATTAGGGAATAAAAAGCTCATGTGAAATGGGAAGAGCAAGGGCACACTGAAACCCACAAGGATACACTGGGACTCACAAGAACAAGCTAGAATCAGTATCTCTTTCACTACCCCCAACTTTGATGATTTGGCTGATCTACAAAAGAAGCTGGTGCTTTTTGCTGTGGAGCTGCACAAATACCAGAACCAGATTCTACAGAAGCTAACAGGAAAGATCTTGTAGAAGGCCAGTGGCTGCCCCCCACACACAAGGTAGCCAGCAGATTACAACAACTTTGAGAATTTTATGGTTGCAGTTCTACCTTCTACCTTCCACATCTCATGCAGATTTCTTTTAGGGTCAATTTTAACCAGTTTATGGGAAGGAGAATTCTAGGAAATGTAGTTCCAGCTTATATAAGTTGATGCAGTACGATTCTGCTATAATTATTAAACAATTGCTGTATTTGCTGTTTGGCTGATAGTGATTTCTGTTATCTACCACTTTGATAAAGAGTCATTATAATTTATATGCCTCCACACTTGGAAGACTGGAATTTCATGAACATTCTAATGAACAAAATACAATTTTTCTTTGTACAGATTAATATTCAGTCCACCACTTCTTGCATTAAGTATGGGATTAAACTCCATTATCTGTCCTTAAGAAGAAGGAACAATTCATGATAGAGTTCTCACCCAAATCATCTTACAATATGCGGAGTGGTGCAAGAGTTAAACAGATATGGAAATATTCAAATCAAATAAGCAGATGATTTCTTATTTTAAGAATAAAATAACATGGCCTACTGATTGATTAATACGTACTAAGGCATTATGCTAAGTACTTTACACTACTATAAAATTGATGTCATTTTTAGTTGAGGAAACTGAGACTCAGAGATCCTAGGTAACTTTCTGATAACCATACAGCAAATGAAAAATGTTATCTGAATAATTCTAACCCATGTCTGACTAAACTTTTAAAGCATCAGATTAATACCTCCATATTATTTCTATTTTGTTATTATTTAATTACTCTTGCTCTATCGTTTTTTTAAAGTTTAAGTGTTCTCTATACCCAACATGGGGCTTAAGCTCATGACCCTGAGATCAAGAATCACATGCTCTTCTGACTGAGTCAACCAGGTGCCCCTGTATGTTTTTCTTAAATTCTCTGAGAATATCTTTTCTTTTTTTTTTTTTTTTAAATTTTTTTTAATTTTTATTTATTTATGATAGTCACAGAGGGAGAAAGAGAGAGAGGCAGAGACATAGGCAGAGGGAGAAGCAGGCTCCATGCACCGGGAGCCCGACGTGGGATTCGATCCCGGGTCTCCAGGATCGCGCCCTGGACCAAAGGCAGGCGCCAAACCGCTGCGCCACCCAGGGATCCCCTGAGAATATCTTTTCAAATGTAAATAAATATCTCAGAAAAACTAACATCTTTATAAAATATTAATAAATAAACAGATTTTAAAATTCTAAAGTTCCAAATTTTCATTGTGTTCAGAAATTATTTTCAAAATTAATATATGTAATACCTATGCACACATATATGTGCATATGTGTGTATATATACATATAATATACATTATACATTATATATGTATTATCGTAAATGGCCAAGGAGTCTCACTTATTAGGAGATATGTTAAGAGAATATTTTATATTGTTAACTAAATAACACCATTTAGTACTTTGGACATTAAGCAATACAACCAAAAATTTTTTCACTTTTCATATGAGACAAGACAGAGGGTAGAGGAGAGGTATATGTCATTGAAATCAAGCATGCTTCTACAATCTGGATTTCATTTTTATTTCTCCTTCCTCATAGCCATATCTCTTATGTGATTAAAGATGCAGTTTATTTCCCTTATTTGAGTATTAAATTCTATTACAATAAAGAAGATATGCTAAAATTAAATATGCCAACTAATTCTCTCCACAATAATCTCTTTAGATTATAACTCTATCTACTTGCTGTAAATCATAGACTTAGATGCTTTAAGGCGTAAGTAAGCACTAAGTATTCGACACGTTGCATAAAATTGGAAAACACATACTATCGTTGAAATCAGAATAGGGATTTTTGACTACTAATAGTTCTCCTGGTTTGGCAGGAAAATATTTAGGCTGGTTTCACATAATATTTTACAGTTGTATGCATTCATTTGAATATAAGATGAAGAAAGGTTATACGAGGCACATATTATGGACCACTCACAATCAAGTAACTCCAGTGAATGGTACAAATGTGAGAATTAATTATATTGATGGCACAATATAAAAGAAAATACAAGATAAAACGTAGATATTATTGGTTCCTCTGGTCTGCATGGAAGCTCAAAGTGAAATTGCTGAAAACTTCTTTAAATAGTAGAATAGAATTGCACTGAGCAACTTTTGCTACTATAATGTTGTATAAACAGTGCCTCTATGCATAGTCCTTTTGACAGAATTTGAAGGTCTCAAGTAATTTGAAAGGAAAATGTTTATAGAATCTTAATCAGTATTTTTAGAACTTCAGATAAATGGCCAATCCTGAGGTAAAAAGTAAAATGATTTGATAGCCTTGTGTAGGAGTCTTCATTTAGTCTATCATTCAAGCTACTTTAAAAAATATTTTTCTGTTATAGTTGTATAGATGTTATAGCTTGATTGATAAATTAACATGAATAGGCTCTAAAACTTAAATAGCAATGAAATAAGGCCAATTTTGTTGTCCTAATTGAATCATTTTTAAAAATTCTCCAGGGGCTCCTGGGTGGCAAAGTCGTTTAAGTGTCAGACTTTGGATTTCATCTCAATTCATGATCTCAGGGTCATGAGATGAAGCCTGTGACTGGCTCTGTGCTGAGCATGGACCCTGCTTTAGATTCTCTCTCTCCCCCTCTTCCACAGACCCTCCCCCCTTGCTTGTGCACACACTTTCTTTATTTAAAAAAAAAAAAATTCCTGAAATCGAAACGAAACAAAGCCTTAAGGTGAGAAAGTCCCTTCTTTTTATTATTCTGTCATTCTTCTTAAAAATGAAGGTGAAACCAGGGGTGCATGGCTGGCTCAGTTGGTTGGGTGTCGGACTCTTGATTTCAGATTGGGTCATGATTTCAGGGCCATGCTGTTGAGTTCTGGGTCATGCTCCAGCTCAGCACAGAGTCAGCTTGAGATCCTCTCCCTACCCAATTGCTCCCCTCCCATTTGCATGTGCACGTGCTCTCTCTCAAATAAATAAAATAAATCTTAAAAAAAAAATAGTGAAGGTGAAAACATCTCCCAAAATGGACGGAACAGCCTACAAAAGGGGAATGAAATTCCAGGTCACAAATTCAACATTAGATGGCTAATATTATAATTAGAACACAGTCAAATCTTAGTTTTTTTTACATATGCCTCTTTGAAGAAGAGATATATTATAACATCTTTTCATGATTGCTCAGGTATTAGGAAGACATGATTATGGATGATCTGGTCACAGCTGTAATAGCACAGTGTTAAAAGAATAAAAGACCAAACATTATTGCTAGATAAGTATGGGACAGCTTAAATAGAGAGAGGGATGGAGTGAGTGACAGGAACAATCTCACGGATTACTGCTTTGGCACGAAGATTCTAGTATTTGGCCAGCTTGCCAAATAAATTGACCAGAGAAAAAGAAAGTCAACAGATTAACTTCAGGAATTAAGCTTATTAATGGATTTTCATGCAGAAATATATCCACCCATCATGATAGGAAAGGATTCCTTTGCTTTCCCAGATGATAGATTATACATTAAAATATTTCTAAATAAACTACTGGAGGATAGAGACTTTTTTCTTTTACATGAATGTTCACTGACCTGAGGCAATGCTATACTACACCCATTCATTTCAGGTAGATTTTTTTTTTTTTTGAACCAGAACAAGTTGTTTGATTTAATCATGAAGTGAATATATTTGAATAGAAATTGTTCATCTTCATAGCCTTCTCTCCTCTTTTCTCTTATTTAGAGTAACATTTCAATGCTCCATCCATAATTTAAGAACATTCAAGGAGGTAATTGGAATTGGAGGTAAATTACATTCTTTTGTAGAAAGTATAATTATCGGAAGTTAGTTAAAAACACCTCAATTCTGTTTTAATTTTCATGCATGGAGCAGTTGTTTTGACAGATGGATGGACTTTATTTTTGTAACCGTCCGGGAAAAGTCTGTGTAACATAGTCTAATCAGTGTTACATATTTGTAATGTTTGTTTTTGAATCACGGTGCATTTGGCTCCTACATCTTCTTTCTGGGGGTAGACATTTTCTTTCTAATTTATTTTTCCAGGCTAATATCTCTTTTGTGTATTTCCTCTATCAATTTGATCTGAAAGCCCCAGAAACCTTTAAAAAGTAAGTGCGAATGGTTTGTCACTAGGGATGATGAATCATTGCTCCTCAGGTGTGGCCTTGGGGTTTACTGGTTTATTACTGCCTTTGCTTTTACTCGTAGGCAAAGTTAACAATTTGTAATGCTGTTGATCTGGAGTACATTTCAGTAAAATAAGAGGTCGGTATGGTTGCCTGACTCTCGGGAAGCCAACTTGTTGCTAAACTTGTCTGTGCAGATCAACTTAAGTTCCAAAAAAGATCAAGATTTGAAAAATGAATTCATTTTGAACTGATTACATTTTCTTTATTACGTTGTAAATCCGCTGGTGCTGAGCAAAGCAGTGCAGTAGTTTAATGCCAAAAAGTACATTACATTCTAAGTTTTAAGAATTGTCACGGTTCAAGAAAAGGTCAGAATCACTCTTCTTCTGCCTCCCTAGAACAGAAATGTGTGAAGTGTGTTTCCTTTTTCTGCCACGCTTCTTTCTTTTTAGAGGAATGTCCAGGCTGCTTCCAAATAAAATGAATATCCTGTTTTGGAACATTAAAAAAAAAAAAAAAAAAAAAAGCAAACACCACACACACACCCCCCAAAAACCCCTTGGCAGCAACAAGCTAGAGAATGAAAGCAAATGAATGAAGAATTGATACTCTTTTATGTGGGTTTTCTGTTTTAAGGAACAATGTCCCTTTCAAGTTTTTGGTTCTTCTCTGTCCAGTACTTTTAATTCATTATGTCTTTGGAGCAATTTTTTTTTAACCAATTTGAAAGTATTTCATTCAAAATGAATGAAATGAAAGAAAATATTTCTTTGTTTCATTTCAAATGTCTTAACCTACTCTATAAACCTAAGAAATTTCTCTCCATTCTATTTGCATCAATCTTTACTTCAAAATAATATTGAGCTAGCCCCTGGGCATGGCAACAATACAACCTGCTTGCCAACGAGGAGAGTCATTGGGGAAATGAACAGGATCATTCCAGGCCTTAGGCCAATAGGGCGGGTCCCCTGCCTTTGTAGCACACATAGACTCTGTTATCAGTATTCTCAGAGGAACCGTTTGCCAGGTTTCACAGCTATAGTCCTGTGACTGTTTTTCCCCCAGCAGCTCTGTGGAGGGATAGCTGTCACATTTTAGTGATGCTTCTCTGACAGTTAATAGAAAACAAATTAAAATTACACTATTCATTGTAGCTTAATTCCATAGTTTTCAAGAATCCTGAGATTTTAATTATTCATTATTGCTAATCAATTGCCTAGTCTGTAAGAATATGAACTCACAAATTCTATGATTTTAGGACTCCTAACTGTTGCAGAGATGACATGAATCTTCATTTGTGTTCACAAGAATCCATGCTCATAAAATATTTCCTCTTTTTTTTTCATTGTGGAAAAACTAGGGTCTAGTCTCAGATTTCTAGGAAGCTCTTAGGTATTACTAATTAGATTACAGAGTTTGGATTTGTATTCAAAATTGCATGCATATCTTTAAAGGCATGGCAGGCAAACTGAAACCCTGTGCTTTTCTAAAAAGAACAAGACATCCATCTGGTTCTGCCACTATTATTTATTAGAATATTCGTTTGCTTACCAATATATATACACAGCCAGTTTCTTGGTTTCAACATATGGTGCCGGAACTGATTATTTATAATCATGAATGCTATAATATTGAGTCCACAATTAGGGATGGCTGTCTTTATGTAAAAGCAGAGTATGTGGCCACCTACATGTTTCAAAAAAAGGAGTGCCATGAAACTTTTCCCTGAAAATGACTTCTTTGCAAATGACTGGATATTCTTTAAAGTACAAATAAGTCCTTTGGGTAAGACTCATGAATGCCTGATTTGTAAATGAGTTTATCAGATGTTTCCCTCTCCACAACCTCTTCCCTCTGCATAGACATTCATGCCCTAGCCTCTTGGGATGAGAGAAACTGTTACAGAATGAGGAGTTTGTTGTTGAGAGTCTTGGAAGTTAGATTTTATCTGTTTCATCTGAGATGTATCTTTATGTATGGGTAAGATCTCAGAGTCAGGAAATTTATCTTCATAGCAACTTGCTAAATTAATTGATTTCAGAGCTTAATTTTATATGTTATAATGCTTTACCAAACAAGTCACGATTAAAATGGCAAAACAGTGGTAGAAATTAGACATTTATTTTAGTTGCTCCTCTAAACTACTCAGCCTACGTTAAGAAAGTATCGGGAGTCATAACTAGGAAGTTACATATTTTACCTTACATAGGTTTACTTCACCTTTGGGACAATGTATTTATAGACATCCTTAGGTTTCATCCCAGAAAAGTCAGTGACGATGGAAAGCAATTATTTGAATTTAAATAATAATTATCCGCTCAAGCTTGGTTGTGTGCTCCTTACTTTGGAGGCATAGAGTTAAAACCAAAATTATCAGCGGCAAACACGGAGGATAAGCATCATGCGGAAACATACTTAAGTCATTGTAACACCTCAGTTATAAACTCTGGCTACCAAAGTCCAAATGCATTCTGAGCTTTCACTTAAAAAGTCGCATGTCACAGGGAGTGAATTTGGGAGTGTTACCTACTTAGAGCTGCTGGGATCGACTCAATCTTCTGTTATGTTTGCCAACGCTGCTTGCAATATAGTCTGCATTTCATCTTTATCTGCATTTCTGGTTACATATTTGGTTCTTATTCCCAAATGTTTATAGGCAGAAACACAAAATTAGTTAGGCCAGTCTATCACCAATAACAAAATCATTTTCAATGATGTTTTTATTATTCATCATATGAATATTCATTTGACTATTTTCAAAATAGATATTATGTATTCCATGATGAACTCATGTTTTCTACTCATATGTATTCAATTTTTAAGATGTGTTATGTGGTTAACAGACCACAACATTTTATTTGAGGCTATTTTGACAGTTTGGATTTTTCTTTTCATTTTTTTCTTTTTATAATATTGATATAGGTTTGTATATTTAAAAATATTTTGCAAAAATTGAGTCTTCCCAGCCCTGGAATTTTTTGGCAATAAAACTATCAGTTTATATTCTGATTATCCAATTTTTCCTCAGATCTTTTATCAACAGGGACAAAAAGCTAAGATTCCTGTCCACAGAAAAATAATTTCTTTCACTGGAACTACAGATAGAACAAATAGAGAATATAAATATCTCTGTCCATTTTCTTTTTTCTTTCCAAATGTTTACTTAAATTATACTTAGTTAACTGTCCATTCTGTTTTTTAAGTGATCTTTTATTCAGAAAATAAAAGCTTCTATAAATAATGTCTAAGCTTCTATAAATAAGATTGACTAGAATATCATCAATCTGATTGACTAGAATAACTAACTGCTCTTTATCTGAGGGGATTCATGGTTCATTGGGCAAGTGATCCATGTATGGGTTCAGGATGTCTACGAACCTACAGAAAATATTTGATAATTACATTCACTCTACAAAAGATCTTTCTGCCTACAGATATTCTATACTCGAAATCTTCTCTATCTTGTACAAATATATCCACACTGTCTTTGAGGTTGAAGTGACATTTTCACTTTACCTTCTTACGCTCTATAGAGCTTACCAGCGAGCAGAACTGCAGTTCAAAGTCAACTGTCCATCATTATTGGTTATTAATAATGTTTACAATTCATGTTTAATAGAAGGTTGTATTATCTTTTATTTTTGTTTTGTTTTTCTAAAATTAAACTTACAGCTGATTTTTGCAAAGAAATTTCACCAGTGTATTCTTTAAGTATCATTAATTAACTGCATAATTTCCTGTTCCCCTCATCTCTAGAAAAATCACCTGTGGTTACTGATTATCTATACCTTTATTCCACTTTTGTATAAATAGATTGCAAAGAGTTTTAGTGGACAATTATGGAAGAGAATGTTTGGCTCCTGAAGAATAAGAATATCTATATTTTAATTCATTTAATAATATGAACAAACAATAGAAAAATAAGCCCTAAAAATGTTGTGAAAAGGACACAAAAGGAAAGAAATCTGTTCAAGCATGCCTAGGACCCTCGAGGATCCTTCAGACCTGCTGACTGCTAGAACTCACTGGTCTTCCTTTTGTTTTACAGAAAGAATGTGCTAATTTCATCAAGGTGCTTAAGGCTTATAATCAGACTCACTTGTACGCCTGTGGAACGGGGGCTTTTCATCCAATTTGCACCTACATTGAAATTGGACATCATCCTGAGGTAAAGCTGGCGTTTAAAAAATGGTATTTGCCCATGACCCCTTCCTATTCAAATGCTTCATTACTAATTTCTTCAGCTCATTTAGCTTCTGGTTCACTATTCAGTGGGACGTACTTCAAATTCAAATGCTGTTATTAATTTTAATCTGTGAGTGCAAAAAGAATGTGACCATCACTCAGCAATAACTATGGAACAGGAGGGAGGAAGGAAGAAAGCATTTGCTTTCGCCCCAGATTACAGAGTCCCATCCATTTTGCATGTGCAGCAGATGTCAGCAGGCTGAATGTGTGCTGTTTTCTCCTTCATTCGTATATTGCTAGCTTCCCCCTCCTTTCCATCCCCAGCCACAAGTGCCTGCCACCACGGTTGTTTCCTTCTGTCTGGGGGTCGAGGAAAGATGCCATACATGTGCACAATGATCTGATCTCATGTTTGACCTAAATCATTCACATTTGTGTTCTTGCCCATCTAAGCTCGGTCTCTGGATTTTGAGCTATAATTTTGGCAGTATGGGAAAGAAAAAAACATGTTTCTTTAATTTGTTGTACAAAAAAGATGTTTCAGCGAGGAAATGAAAGTTAGGTAAATTTCAGTAAAACTAGAGATTAGGGAAATACTTTAAGGTTAGGGAAATACTTTAAGGAAAAGTTACAAGCATTGGAAGCAGGTCCACGAATTCGGTCACACCAGCAGCCTTCAGTTATAAGCTCTTTTATATTTTTTTGGCACAAAGTGCCAGAAGAACAAAAGCATTCATGGGAGAAAATAATTTGTGGCAGAATTTTGTTTCAAGTTGGAATTCAGAAATAGTCAACGAATAAAGGATTCATTCCCCAAATAATTCTGAAATCCTAAAGATAAAATCTAATTTACATGTTAGCCACTTCTTTATAAGATTCTCTCCCTAAATTTTCTTAAGGTACCCAAAGTAATACAAAAATATGTTTTCAACCCAAAGGTTTAGAAATCAAAACAGTTTGTGCCCTAACTTCTTTTGTGTGTGTGTGTGTGTGTGTGTGTGTGTGTGCCCTAACTTCTTTGTATAAGGAGACACCTTGGAGACTATGTGGCTTCTAGACTAAACACAATTGTTATTACTGGATCGATGATCCTGGAAAGACTAAGGTGTCACTGGTGCCCATTTGCCCCTCATGAGCCTCTCCCTGCTGCACCCTCCTCCTTCTCTCCCACACAAGCCTGCGTAGCACACTTGCTTCAGAACCCAAGAGTTTTAAGTAAAAACTCACTTTGAGGAAGGGCAATTCCACCTAAATTCCTTGTTTCATACTGATAAAGTTAGAAAAAATTTCCTGCACATGGTCCAGGAGACTCTGTGAGCTTAACGTTTTAGCACCTCCTGGATAAAGCTCTCCCTGTGTGCTTTGGCCTCAGCGACTCCTATAGTCAGGCACCCCCCAGATTCGGGTGAGGCCAACTGCTCCACTGTCCTGTATTCTGAAGAAGCCTTTAGAGAACCTCTTTCCCATCGGTCAGGGACTGCGCTGTCAAGGGCAGTGGGATCAGGAGAGCTGAGCGCCTGGTGCTGGTTAATAGAAAAGACATGGGCCGCGGAGTCGCATCTGGCTTCTGATCTTGTCCTATGACTCACTAGCTCCAAAGCACTGGAGAAATTCCTTAACCTCTCTGAGACTTTGTCTCATAGTATATAAAACAAAACTGAAAAAATAACCCAGTGATCTCTGGTGTCCCTATATTGTGAGATGTGGACTCCAACTGCCTTCCAATCCTCCTAGTAAGGGCATGACCCACTGACATTTTTTGTTATAGAAACTCAAGGAGTTCTAATCCCATCATTGTTAAACACATGTCCTCTGTCACAGAGTGCAGGGCTTTCGTCTGACCTCAGTTGAGACCAGATGCTTGATCCGGAACAAGCCACTTACTTTCTTTGTGTCTCCATTTATATATGGTTGTTGAGAGAGTTTCACATTGTCTAATACGTAGTAGGTACTGAAAAAATGTCAGTTATCATTTTTAAAATGTAAATCTGCATCTCAGACTGTTGCTGTCTTTCATGTTAGTGTTACCTTGCCACCTTTCATCAGATGTTCTAAATTATTGCACTGGGCTCTTATTTTTTTTAACAGATGATTCTGCAGTTATCTTAGTTTCCTTCATTTTAAAATTCAAAGCTTCGATGATCTTGATGGCCATTTAAATTAAAATACCATGCTTTGTTCCTGTATTTTTATCATTTCCCCCAAAATATTGGTTTCTTAAAAATCTTTTTGAATTTCCTATTTAGTAGAGTTCACAGCATATTCCTTTTATAACTCATCAACTATTCATTGCTCCCTCGTGGGTGGGCAGGGGAAAGGAGAGGTACAGGTTCTAGAGCCAGGCCATTTACCCAGGAAATTGGAGGAAGCCATTTTTTCCACTGAAATAAATAAATGAAGCTTCCCTTCTAATTTCCTTTGAGGTAAGATTATTGGGATACAAATATTTTCCTGAAATTCTGAATTCAGAGCTTTTGAGAGAGGTCCTCCTTCAGAAGCTCAATGGCCTTAATTTGCATGGCAGCTATATATCGGGAAATACTGTTCAGACTCTTTAGGGGGTCGGATGGAAGATGATTATGCAATCATCTGGGGGAATTTGGGGCAGTCTAGACAGTCAATCTAGGAAATTCTGGAAAAGATATTATCAAGATAGCTTGTCTAGACAACATAAAATTTAATTTTCAAATGCTTAACGTGTCTTAGAGAATCTGTTTTAAGTTAATCTATACTGGTACTTAAAATCCTACCCTTGGATTTAGACAGTTATGCATGTAGGAAAAGAATGACAGTCATGGAAAGACTGGAAGAGGAACATATAACAACGTATAACAATGAAGAGTACTTGAGGCAATGATTTTCGGATTCATTCTCATGAAGTTTGAATTTACAAACTTTTATGTACAGGGATGACTTTTCATATAGAACAAGGGCATCACTCTGTCTTATGTTCTAGTTTATAAGTAGCACTAATACATTGCTGTTACCTGCCTCACACTACATAAAATAATGAAATAGTATCCTTTTTAAACTGTGTTCTGCCTTTACGTATTACAGATGATTTTATTACACGCAAAATTCTGCTTTTCACCTTTACCATGGCCTTTGAAGACATTTTAACCTTCAGTTTTCTCTTTGCAGTGTTATTTCTTTAAAATAACTCAGTGTCTTACATTGAGTTCACCAAATTGTTGAAACTCATTGCTAGAAAATGATATTATGGCCTTACCATTTCAGATGACTGAAAGCCACAGAAATAAAGACATCACGTTAGAAGCAATTCAAGACTCCCTTTATCATTTAGTAGCCACAGATCTTGTAGGAGGAAATTAACAGTTCCTTTAAATAATGATAAACAGGGCAGCCCAGGTAGCTCAGTGGATTAGCACTGCCTCCGGCCCAGGGTATGATCCTGGAGATCCGGGATCAAGTCCCACATCAGGCTCCCTGCATGGAGCCTGCTTCTCCCTCTGCCTTTGCCTCTGTCTCTCTCTCTCTCTCCCTTCTTTCATGATTAAATAAATAAAATCTTTAAATAAATAAATAAATAAATAAAAACAGTTTGCCAAAAAAAGAGAAAACTCTTGCCTAGTCTTCCTGTTACGACAATAGACCTTAATTTCGCCTCCTAGTATTTTAATAGCAGTATTTATGCTTCTGAATACTCTATTTCAAAATCTACTTTTGCCACATAGTGAATGTCTTCTGACCACACACAGTATGTCATTGATTACTGTATTAAACAGATTTTCTGTTTCCTGTAGTACAATTGGGAATTGGTAGACCTATTAATTAACTCCAGTTCTATAAGATATGTGTCAATCAATTCTTGGGTATTTGCCAATGGTACTTGACACTGCAGATAACTGACAGTGAGGTCACATACTTTATACACATGTGTGTGTTTATCATAAAAATGCATGCAGAGTTCACGGAAGGAATGATTCAGAACTAGAGTACAGATGAGTTTTGAATTTAAGCTCTCTGCATCCATGCCATTCAAATGAAAAGCGTAAGTCATCCTTACGAGACAGAATATTCCCAAATGGCTTATAGTATATGGTATTTCCCCTTCAAATTTACATCTGTTAATAAAAAAATGTATGAATTTAGGAGGAGTATAGCTTTTCAAAAAAGTCTCTGGATGTTTTCTCAAATTCCAAATGGGCCTTTTCTATATACTGGGCAGGAAATCTAAAGAAAGATGGACTAGGATGAGAGCTGGAAAATATTAACTCTATAAATACTCTCATAATGTCATGATCTCAATTTATGATAGAACCAAAGGGACATTAAGAAATGCAATGAAGCTTAATGGCTATCTCCAAGGTCATTTCCACAATGACAACCAATATATCTAGGTACAAAAGAAAATGTTTTGTCTGGTTCTTCCCTTCCACTAAGAATAAGGCTTTGCTTTTATGCAAAATTTTGAATCAAATGCTCTTAGTTACCATCTCCAAGGCCAAGGTAGTGCTCTGTTGACTAATTTATACATCTAATCTAACCTTTTCTAATTGAGTCATCTCTCTCAATGCATTAGGCTATTTACCCCAACAGAATCCAAGTTGGTTTCTAAGAGGAAATACTAAAGCTGAGAAATTTAGAGATCTTGGTAAAACAATGAGCAGGTAACATCTTTCCATCTTTCTTAGATCATACATTGGAGTCTGAATTTACTTTGTACTAGGCTAACCGAAGTGGGAAAAGTCAGGATTCCTTGGAGATTTCTTCTTGACCACTCATTACTTCTACCAGAAGCAGTGTGCTCCTCATTTGCACTACTGGCTGAGCAAAATGTGGTTAGAGCAAGTCCATAATGGTTTCTAGGTTTTTCTTTCTTAATCTTTCAATGCTTCAATCACTTTGGAAGGTGGACTTGTGTAAGTTACCATCCTGAATAAATGACACCACCAGTTATATTGCAAATTAAATTTTAAAATACTCTGATGTTTGTATTTGAGGAAAAGCATCATAATTCATAAATTCTGAGTGAACTGAACAGCTCAGCAATGTATTTTTCATGAGCTATTAACATTCTAAACTCTAAATATTGGCAGTAAGACAGTTTTTCAAAAGTAATAGAACTAGCAGCTAAGTGAGGTAGCAGGCAGACCTAAGTTATGATTAGAAACAAGACTAGAAAAGAAAAAAAAAGTACACAAATGGTACAAAAAAGAAAGAGTGAGAGAGTGCCAGAAATTCCCCACTACCTATTTAAAATGTTTCAAATCCCCATTTTATTTTTGACTTGTTTGCTCTAAATATTTGCTATGAAAACACCATAATTATGATATTAATATTCTTTTATCCTCTACCACTTATTTGGTTCCATTGTAAAAAGTTTTTTTCCTCACAATATTTCACTACATTTTAGTCCTAAGAACAATGACAGATAAAAATGGAAATGTTAGTATTCAGTTTTTAACTTGTAGGATTTTTTTGTTTTATCAGATCTGGTTCACCTATTGCCAGAAATATAATTTGGACACAATTAAGTAGTTTTCTAAAGGCCATCCATATTGGGGCAATATCATTATCAGTTACTTACTAAAAGTCTTTATCATATATGGTACTCAGTTTCTGAATGGCATCTTCTTCATTCACAATCACTATAGATATAAGAACTGACTCTATATGGCATATTAATCAAAATATCTTTTTTCTCATGAACTCTCAATAGGTAGTTTGGATCTAAGACCTTACATTTACTGGATCTAGCTTATCACTGGAGGTGTATACTACACAAGTTACTCTTTCTCCTCATGCCTTTTTTTTTTATTGATCCCACTCATTCCTCAGATAATCTATTTTAAGGGGAAATTTCTATCCATAAAAACTATAATTTATTCATTACCAATATTACATTTTATAAGAAACATAGAGAGTAGTACTAAACCCCATTGCCTGTTTACCTCCCTGGCCCATTTTCATCTTCTGTTCCATTCTCCTTCCTCCATTATGACCCTTTCTTTGTCCTTGAACTCTGGGCTTGTGTTTTTCTTCTTTTATCTCTTTGTCTCCTCATCTAAATTATTTTCTTTGTAACCAAACTTTAAGATAGTTGGAATACAGGTTGGATATACAGGTGAGAAAATATGTTAGTTTGATGTATTTGAAACTTAAGAAAAAGAATAGACTTGGGTGAATTTCCACAGATCAGAATATATTTGCCTTCTCTTGCAATATGTTTCAAAAGGGCATCAGTAGATTTGTTGCAGATGGCTCGATCTGAGAAAAATAATATAAGTACATTATTATAAGTAAATTATTTGGATAACTACTTCATAATCATATAAAACCTTAAGGTTTTAGTTTCTTTGCTTGCTTGAGTATTATGATGATGTGAGTGCCAAGAGCAATCCTTTAATTTTCTTGGGCTAATGAGAAAGAAACAAAACTTGACTTGATACGCAAGTATCAAGAATAGGCCAAAGTAAGGTCATAGGTTATATGGAGGAAGATTTTGCTGTAGCTGATATAGAGAAAAGAGGGTTAGAAAATTAAAGCATTCCAGAGCACAGAGGAAGGTTGAACTACTAGGCCCAAAATTCATAACTTCTAGACACTAGAACCATGTTCATATTGCAAGAAGGTACTTAGTTTTTAGAATACACAATATCATTATCATTGCTGTGTTTAGAATACACAATATCATTGCATTACTATTGCTAATTTTTAAAAAATATTTTATTTATTTATTCATGAGAGACACACAGAGAGAGAGGCAGAGACACAGGCAGAGGGGGAAGCAGGCTCCCTGTAGGGAGCCTGAAGTGGGACTGCATCTGGGGACTCCAGGATCACGCCCTGGGCCCAAAACAGTTGCTAAACCGCTGAGCCACCCAGGCATCCCACTATTGCTAATTTTAACTTTTTTTTGTGTGTGGTTTTGTTAGTACTTAATTTCGATCATGAATAACATGTAATTTCACAAATTTACTTACTTTTATTATTATTTTTTTAATTTCATAAATTTACTTACTTTTAGAGAATATATGATGGAAGAAAACCCTGACAGGACACTAAGAGGTTACCTTGTGGTAGTTTTTAAGCAGATAGCATTCCCTGTTCCCTATGTTCACATCTGAGGACACTCTGCTTGCCCTAGTGTAATGTCCCCTGCTCTAGGGCTCCTCATGGATCTCAGCTGCTCCAGACATAACACATGTGGTCAATTTGGACAGGATGAGGGCTGGGGAAGTAGAAATAACAAAGGCTGGTGATGAGAATCAGCATGAGGTGATGAGAATAGCACTGAGGTGAAAAGGAAAGACATGATGAGAAAACCAGGACTTCTGGAATAAAAGTTTTACTTATTAAATAAATTTGATGGTATACTAGAAAATAATGGAGGCTTAACATTTATATCTTAGGTTTTTTAGAATTGTAGCTACAGTTCTGCTCGCTTGCTACAATCAATGCCCACATGATCTTAGATGAAATCTGTATTCAGACTGATTCAATAGAGATAAAACTGACTTTAATAAAATATAGGAAACATTTTTCCTAAGCAAGGTTTTCAAAGTAATGGTGAGGAATATAAATACAAATGTCTACCTCCAAAGAGTTAACATACATACATACATATATATATATATCATATATATATATATATGATATATATATCAAATACCTAACTTCGACATAGTGAAAACATCAGTAATAACAGCAGTTATACTCCCAACAGCAGTTATTGAGCAATAAACATGTGGCCTGCGATGGCTGCTTCACATGTGTTACCTCTTTCAGTTTTCACAAAATCTGATAAGCTAGATACTTTTAGAGTCTCATTGTACTATTGAGAAAATTAAGGTTTTCATGAATATCTTGTATTGTACCTGAGGCAAGCATCCTATTCAGTGGTTTGTGTCTGAATCTACAACCTGTTCCTTTAAAAGGAAGTACCAGCAACATACAGTGGGAAAGAAAGGATGAAATCATTAATTCTACTTTTTAAGGGATTAAATTAGAGATTTTTGTGTTGTATTATGTTTCAAAAATACTTGATGTAAGCCTTGTTTCAACAAGGTGATGACTGTAAATAAGAGAAATTCATGAAGTGAACAAAGGCATTCACATTTTAGCTGGATTTAGACAAGTGGATGAAGTATTGATGGATGTGGGAGATAGTGAAGACTAGAAAGATGAATAAAAGGACATAGTCATAAAGAGGAAAATGGCAAATATCCTAGTGTGCATAGAGTATAGTGGTTTCAGAAAAGGAGGCTGGAAAATTAGGATCAACTTGAGTTTGGGGAAGTTAGTCAAGAGCAATACAAATTTTAAGAAAAGGCCACTATTATTGCCATGATTGGTTTTTAAACATATTTTTGTGTAAACATATTTTTGATATAAATGTAAATGGGTGGGGGTACTGGGACATGAATGGACATGTAGATATGTCCATTTTGAGACTGTGGCAAACATTGAGTAGTGTGATATAATGAGAACCTGAACTAATATTGAGTGAAAGATACTGAATAATATTTAAAATTCTCATGGGAAAACAAGAATAAAAATAATATCTAAATCTCATAAGCCACTAGGTGAACTGCAGCTGAAAAGAGAACAATGTTTAAATTCTAATGAAAAAATGGTTTCCCAATTCTTTTGTGATAATTAGGCAGACATGTGTTATAGCATATTGTGGTCCATGCACACTCAATTTTCACTTCTAAGTCTACAAATAAGCTGAATTTATGTTGTGCATAAAACATTAAGCTATCATATGCAAACTTATGTGAATTTCTCACCCGCAGTGTATCACAAAAGCATGATTTCTCCAAGCTTGTAAATCCAGAGAATGCTATTTTGTGTAATGCATATGCAAAAGCAATTCAAACACACTTTGTTTAAAAAATAAAAATGAAAAACAAACAAAAACAACTAACAAAGAAATAAGATAAAATATATAGTATTTAGAAACAGTGATTTTAATGAAAAATCTGGGCTTATTTTTAATCTCATTATTACATTATAGTTTATACCAATTCTCTGAAATTGTTATGAAAATATCATTGATTTATCCTTCGTTATTCTGTTCAGGATCTTTCCTGCTATAACTACTCCCCATGATTTTCTCATTATTTTTATTACTATTAATGGCTGTCATTATTGAGATGCTTGATGGCCTTGTCAATATTATGGCATTTGATTTTCACAACTCTGTGATGGAAGTATTGTCTCCATTGTTCAATTTAGAAAATGAAGTTTCAGAGTGGTTCACCCATATACGTATATCATCACACAACTAGTAAATCTGTTGTCATAACCATCATAACACGTGGCCTTTCTGGTGACATAAATCTTGATGTTAGATATTGTATCACATCTTATAGGAATGATGCTGCATCTTTTTGGTTTGTTTTAGTTTTTTTATTGTCATAAGAATAGTTAACACAAGATCTACTCTCTTGGTACCTTTTTAAGCGCATGATTCAGTATTGTTAACCATAGGCACAATGTTGTAGAGGTCATCTATGGAATTTTGTCATCTTGCATAACTGAAATTATTGAGCTACTGCTCAAATCCCCATTTTCCCCACCCACAGCCCTTGGCAACCACCATTCTTTCTGTGACTTTGACTATTTTAGATTCCTGATTTAAGTGGAATCATCGAGCATTTGTCATTCTGTGATGGCTATTTTACTTAGCATAATATCCTTCAGATTAATTCCGGCATTCTTCTCAATAGTTAAGATATAGAAACAACCTAAATATCCATCTACAGATGAATGTATAAAGAAAATGTGCTAGATACATACAACAGGATATTCTTAAGCCTTATAACAGAAAGAAAATCTGCTCTATTCAGCAACATGTACTATGTGTTCATTAACACTCAGCTGTAAACACTCTCAAAACATTGAATTTCAAGTAAAATGAATTACAAGTTGTATTATTAGGAACATTCTTCAAAGAAACATTAAGTTCTTTGTATTAAAAATGTGACAGTGGCTGTCAGCTGGGTAAAATTGGATGGCATTGGCAAATTCAGAGTCCTTTAAAGGATATGGTAATAGTGTAATCAGGTGGTCATGTTTCAGCAAAAGAAGTGCTAGGGTAGCTCACAGAAACACTTTCTGTTTCTACCAATTCTCTATATAATCTAGACAGATATTGAGCAAAGATAAGCAAAAAGTATCTACTCGTGCTTCCACTCGGACACACAGGAGAGTGGGAATGTTTTATAATCCAGGAGAGTTGTAACTCTCTTTTTACCCAAAAGGGAAACTCAGAATCTGTAGCAGTAATAGCAATATATTTTAAATAGAACGCTTAAGATAGAAAAAAATAAAATGAGTTATGCAACTCTCATTTAAAGTTAGCAGTGAAACATGTCCCTTTACTTTTTCTTTTTATTTTGATTATGTACTATTTCAAGAACATTGAAGTCTGGATGCTGATATATTTAGAATTCTAGATTCTCTAATAAACAGAAAGTATGTAGTTTTATATGGCATACAGATTATCAGAGGACAGAAAACTGTCAGTCCTTATTCCATGTTTCCTAATATAAATGGACCTTATCAAGCTATTTCTGCTTATGAAGATATTGAAATATTAATATATTTGAAAAAAGCTACATTTTTTTACTCAAATTTAATTTTGTATTTAAGAGTATTTAGAAATTCCAGCTAGAACAAATGCATTTAGAAAAATGTGTATCTCTATGAAGAGGCATCCTTTAATTATTGCCTAAAAAATTGAATGGCATAGGCCTTGACATTTTAATTAACACAATTATTTGTATCTTTGCATATTTTGTTCTTTGCTGTAGTAATTTAAATCTATTCCTATATAAGAAATAGAGAATGTGGTATCAGTGACTAAGTACAGCTTTGAAATTTGTACATTTACATGCAAGAAATATATTGTTTCAAATTGTCAGAAATCAAACTGTATAGAATGACTACTTTCCATTTTTATTTTATTTTTATTTTCCAGTCTGACATTTTAATTCAATTTTGCATCTTTGGTCACTGAAAGCAATCTCAGGAATTGCTGAGTGGTTAAAAAGAGAGTCTAATGGGATCTAAAATCAATTCACAGGTCTGTCACTGATTCATTGTGTGACTTTTGCTGCCACTGAAATGGCATTAAATTGGTGTCCTCAAAATTTTCACACTTCAAGATTTCTCGTGTGATAAAAAAATACTTACCTAATATGCATTATGCATATTCACTTAAGAAAATAGGTTAGTGATTAAGTACAGAGCTAGCTTCTATTTTAGCAAGTTACCTCACTTGAGATGATCACAAAGCTTTCTGCAGAGGCTAACCGTCTGAATCTCTCTAATGTTGCAAATGGGGTTTTGTATACATGCCAGGGTTCAAGCTCCTTTTAAGTGCTTTCATCCTGGCAAACTTTTCTTTTGATTTACATTTATTTGGCATTTAATAGCTGTCTTACCTCATATTTAAATTACTTAACCTGGAAAAGATGGATGTTTAGTGTCCCACATTTCCTTGCCCTTTGCTGGCCTAAATCTTGGAGGCAAATGTTAGGTTTTCAGTAAGGAATACCTTTTCTTTGTCTTATGTCATATTAGATAGCAATTCTAGGTAGTGCCTTTGACACTATATCAAGTTTTTGCTAATAGGAATATGGAATTTGTTAAAAATTCCAGCTAAAATTACACAGTCTCTTAAACATATGTAAAAATCTCCCCCCCGCCCCCAGGATAGGGTATATAACTTACCTGACAGATTTCTAGGAAAAGATTGTGTAAATGGTAAGAAAAATATAACCATTTTTACAACGCAAATGTCCCGAAAACTAGAAGTGAATTGACATAACTTTGTTTAGAAAATACGTCAGAGGCAATCAGTAGTTTCCAATATTTTGATTAAAATCAACTTCAGGTAAAATGAAAGAGCAAAAAGAAATGATGTGTTTGCTGTATGAACGACAAAAAAAAAATCATATTTACTTTTCTATCTTGCACTTACCAAAGTCTGAAAACTTTTCTAATCTCTCAAGACAGAAATTAAAAGTATTTTTCACCTATGCTGCTTAGAAAAATATTTTGATCCGGAAGATTTCAGTAGAAAAAATTAAGTTAGAAAACTTGATGTGTACCTAACCGCATCAGGCCAGTACCGTACTCAACAGAAAGCTCAGCAATATCTAATATCTCACTTTAAAAAATTTACAAAGAAAAATGTATGTCCAGAACTAAACTGTGACCACAATTTCCATATAATTTGTGCTCAAAAATGCATATTTACAAAATATTGCTTAAGTAGTATTCTAAAATCTTGTGGCCATTTAGTGGTAAAAGCTGAACTTAAATTCAGTTCTCCTAACAGCTGATTCCAGAGTCCTTTCATTTCACGGCATTGTCTTCACTCTCACTGCCAACCATGCAGAGAAACATGAAAGACAGCTTTTTCCATGTATGTCAAACTGTTTATGAAAGGTTTTTTCCTCCAAAGTTAAGTGAATAAATAATCTCAGATAATTATTTTTAAAAATATAGTTATCTTTTACTTTCTCTAGGAGTTTGTGGTCTGATTATAAGCAACATCATGTAATTTCAGAGAAAAATCACATCATTTCTTTTACAAAGTAATATTTACTTATGGAAAATGAGTCAATTACCTCTTCAGACTAGGTAAAATTTGAACGTTGTTTCAGTACTTTACACTATTTGCCTTTATTCTCAAAAAGTAGCCGGATTTGAGATGATTTCTATTAGTTGAAGCAGTCAACACATATCAAATATTATCAAAGAAAATAATTGAAAACATTAGGAAAGCAACCAGAACACAGCATCATGCAAAATTTCACCCACACACCTCTGCATACAATGGACAAGAATGGCTAAACGCTTTGATCTTTCCTGGATAACATGAAAGGGTAAGAGGGGAAAAAAAAGCAACATCTGTTGGAAAAAAAAAGTTTAATGAACAGGGTGGAGACTAGTTGAGTGTTGACATAAACAGGAGAAAAGTAAAAGATAAAATGCAGAAACAAAGTTATTTATAGTCACAGACTCGATAGGTCCAAAGACATAAGGTCAGATCTAGAAAAAAGATACTACAATAAATGTAGTTTGATATATATTTAAAGTATGCATAATTCCTATAGTGAATTCTCCACAAATGTTATCAATGGGAAAAATGTATGTAATGGTGCATATCTCTATATATGACTTTTAAATATAAAGCTACATAAAATATAAATTGTATGTATCTGTGTGTTTCTATCCATAGGGATGGCAATATCTTAGACAAAATTGTAAAGGTGTAAATATATAAGGAACACAGGTCAATTTAGACTGCCTGAACATGTATCTAAAAATACAGTCTTTAGTTTATTTTTTGTTTAAAATAAGGAAATAACTGCCTGTTATGGGAAAAGTGATTGTTTTAAAACAGATCCATTCTGTTTACAGGTGTAATCTGCCTGGACATTGTCCATCATTCAACTATTATTGAAGCAAAGACATTTATCAGAAAGTTCTTGAGATTTTGTATCCCAAAGAGTGTTTGTTCCTGGCAGGTTTTCTTTTTAGACTTGCTATCGTATTATGCTGTTATAGGTATAGATTCCACTATCCTGTAACTTGGTATTTTTAACAATTCTGGATGATACAACAGCTGTTCCCAAACTTGCATCTAGTGGATGACATGCATGTATATGACATTCTCTCATGTCCACATAACACTAGTCTGGAACACAAGTGGACTAAATAATGACATTGGAACCTTACCATAAATTCTTAAGAAATAGTAATGAAGGAACTCTTGAAAGTGAATCGTGGGCAAAAAATGGCAAGAAGCCACAATCTTAGTTGTAATGAGAAAGTATTTAGGAAATGCAGAAAGCTCTTTGCCTCTCACAGGTCATGCCTGTACATAATAGACTAAGTCCACTTTACTGCTGGACACCAGACCAGAGATGGAAATGACATCTGGTTTCCCTTGATGAGATGACACTCCAACCTTACTTCTTCCTCTCTTCTACCACGTGGCCTGTCCAATCAGGTTTCCACACTGAAGCAGAGCAAGCTTCTTACAAAGCGAATGGTAGCTTTCTAAGACATTTTTCTTGCTTTCTTGTAACCCCAGCACTTAGGGAAATCTACTTTTTTGGTCTTGGTCCTTCCCAGCTCTGTTTCCTGGTTTGGGCCACTCTCTCCTTACCCTGTCCTGACACTCTGGAGGTTTTTTTTTTGTTTTTTTTTTTTCAGTTCTTTTATATTCCCTGTTTCTCTTCTTCTAGGTCTTTGTGCTTATGGTTTCTATTTTCTAGATGGATCTTTCCCCTGATACTAACTTTAATAAATCCATCTCATCCTTCTGATCTCAACTCATGCATTACTTCCTTAGTCTACCTCACTTCTCTTATACTGTAGATATTGCTGCTATTTTATATACTCTCATAGCAGCACAAATGAGGCAGACACATGGAATACATATATTTTGATAAATTCTGATAGTGATTAGAGAATTTGTCTGAAATGGATTATATATTTGCAGGTAGGATTCACATCATATACTCTAAACTGTTATGGATCGTTTCTTTATCTCTCAAGAGTTAATTATTCTTTTTTTTTTTTTTTTCCTGGGCAAAAGCCACAGAGAATAAATTAGAATGAGAAATAAAAATCCTCAGTTAGTTTCAACTCTTGAATAACACCAAATAGTCTCTTTAAAAAAAATTCATGGCTACTCTGTATTTTAGTATGAGTCATTTTATACTTTTGACATAGATCACCACCTTTGTGTCAGGAATTATCCATACTCATTAACATACAATTATGCTGAAATTTTACACTTTTGATTTTTTTGGTTGGTATAATTGTTTTATCCCTCATATTCATAAGGCCTTAGCAGAGAACAGTTTTAATTAAAATTTTCACAGTAACTGGGGTGCTTGGGTGGCACAGTAGGTTAAGCAACCAACTCTTGGTTTCAGCTCATGTCTTATTCTCTGAGATTAAGCTCCCATCAGGCATCCTGCTCATCATGAGGGAGTCTGCTGAAGATCCTCTCTCCTTTTGCCCCTCCTGCTCATGCATTTTCTCTCTCTCTCTCTTTCTGTCTCCCTAAAATAAATAAATATTTTTTAAAAAATTTCATAACAACATTTCCACAGATCTGCAATTGGAAGTTATTCTGCTGCTAGAGCCTTTTTTGTAGCAATTAGGGAAAGAAGTAGTTGGACAATAAATATGGCCAAACTTAATGAAAGGTTGAAAAGAAGGAAGGAAGGGAGGCCCAGAAGGGAAGGAAGGAAGGAAGGAAGGAACGAGTGAAGAAATCCACTTTGATAACACAGGTAGGGCTAAGATGGGATTTATTGCACAATAACAGCAGCAACAACAACAATGATAATGTATTTATTAATTTCTATTTTGGGCTCTTTGTTCAAAATAGAGTAAACATCCTTTGTACTTCAGTGCTCTGAGTATTGACACTCAGGGATTCTTTGAGTGCTCTCACTTGTAATATAACATCTATGTTAAGCTCTGCATTGTGCTCCTGGAGAGTAATACACAGGAAGCAATAAATATAATAAGCAATGTGATCTTCAGCAGCAGCATTTTTCCTGACAGTGTAGGGAAGTGGGAGTTTTAAGGTGAGAGGGCAAGGAGACAAGTAGCAGGCAGACAGAAGTATGTACACACTACAAAAAATAATAACTGAAGGTAGCATTACGAGAAAACTATGTGCCATTGTTTGAGTTTCGAATTAAAGCTCTCTGAGGATAAAGGCAAATTTTATTTTGGTAAAAGAATTACCTTTCATCTACCCCGGTCAGGATTTAATTGGCAGGAGATGACACAACCTGCTTAACAATCAGGTATTTCAGGGGTTGAGCAGTTTGACAAGGAGCAGGTTTCCCTCCACCCTCCTCAAATGCCTTTCCTCCCCTCTCTGTGAACAGCATGTATTTGGCCTTCATGAAACATCAGTTCACTAATACTCTCAGAGAGTAGACCATGGATTAGCTAGAAATCAGACTTTAAATTTAGTGGAATGTTCAGTGTTATGTAAAAATGCCACCTTGGAGTCCATGATTAGAAAGAAAGAGGACATGGTAATATTATGGCATTTAATTCTGTTTATAACGTACTGATTTATATTCTAGATAAAGCATCCCAGAATTTTGTCATGCATGGCAGGTTAAAAAAAGAGCATCATAATTAAAATCACTGCATGTTTTTGACTAAAAAACGACTGAAGTAAGCTCTTTACTTATGAGTTATTAAGAAGTGGATAAACTTCTGGATATTCACTGTGAGACAGATATGAGGATCCTGCCTGAAACATGAGGTCAGAGGAAAGCCGTTTTCACTAAGCCTGACAGAGTTTTTAGAAACTCTGTTTGGGTTAACCACAATGTTAGCTCGAAAAATCATTTAACTGTATCATTTCACTTCAGAGCTTCTGTGATCAAATGTGTTCAACCTAGTAAAACGCTCTGCTGAATAGATTCTGAATTGTGATGCTAAATACTCCTCATTCTGATTCTTCCCCTCCTCTTCCCTCTGGATGATAAAGTGCATGATTTTAGTTTGGAGTTTTTCTCTTCTTATTAGATGTGAAATACAAAATATTTTGTGTAAGAGCATATTGGTTTTATCATTCCACACACTTTTCTACAGCAAGCCATCTGACACCTGTTAGACACTTGATAATATTTATTAATTTGAGTAAAGTGAATGACCTCCAGTGTCAGCATAGTTATTATGACTTTAAAAGCACCAATTTTAAATGTTCTTGTTTTTAATAGAAAAAAGCCCTTAGTTAATTGATTTTGTCCCACGTTGATTTATTTTCTTTGCTTCTAGGTTTAAGCTTAAATGCCATTTTACATTTGTTTGTTTGACTCTGTGTCCTGTGTTTCCTTTTCCTTGCATTTGGGTTTAATCTTTTCTCCTTGCAGAGAAAACGTGCTTTTGCCATGTGGCAGGCTCTTCCTGCACATATTTAGGCAAATTATCTGCAAACATGGTGTTATTTGCCTATTGTTTAAGGAGCTAACATTAAATAGTAAGTATTCAGAAATGAAAAGGAAGGCATCTCAGGATTGAGCAGCCATTAACACTCTGTCAAATTCCTAGAGTTTTATTAAACATACATGTTGATTTTTTTTTTCATAACAAATACCCTGACTTTGCACCTGAACTTCCATGGTTTTACTTACAAAGTTCTCAGCAAGAATTATAGGCATTTACACCTATAAAGTAAAAAGGATCTTTTGCAATGTTTGTATTATTTTGTTACTCAGAGAATATATGAAATCAAACTTCAAATCTTTCAAATATTCACAAGCACAATTTCTTTAGTATAATTTCTGTAACAGGACAGACCTAACTTCAAATCTTTCATAATATAATAATAATGAGATTTTCAAATATATTGTCCTAAGAATGTTTTTTAAGTGTCTTACTTATTTAGTGTCTATATATCTATTAGAGAATTCAAATTAAAAATCAGTTTTGCCTCATCTGGGTATTTTATAACCTTTAATACTGAGCTTCAAAGCACAAAAGATTTCCTTTCTAATTAATAAATTTAGATGTTTAAAGTAATATATAGTATACTTAAATTATAGGTGTTTGTATATATAAATATATATACTTATATATAAAATAATTTTATATATATAAGATATATATATACAACCTATATTAACATATGTATATACACCATTCTTTAGAGCTACATGATTATAAAAGAAGCATTCAATTTGTAAAATGAGCCTTGTAGATAATTTACCATAAGAAATGCTAATAACTACTTTGAAGCAATGACTGTATTTTTATTAGATGTTCTGATAATTTGAAATAATAGTATAACTTTATGTGATTTAGCACACCTGGGTGGCTTAGCGGTTGAGCATCTGCCTTTGGCCCAGGGCGTGATCCTGGAGTCCCTGGATCGAGTCCTGCATCGGGCTCCCTGCATGGAGCCTGTTTCTCCCTCTGCCTGTGTCTCTGCCTCTCTCTCTCTCTCTCTCTCTTTCTCTCTCTCTCTCTCTCATGAATAAATTTTTAAAAATATTTAAAAAATAACTTTATGTGATTTAAATATGTATCATTTCAGTCAAGTATCTGAAGGTTACAGACTTTTTACATGTCCATCTTCAAAACTACAATTGCACTTAGATTGGTAATTTTTTAAACTTTTTCTATTTTATCTCTGAAACAATATTTACAGCATGGTACTTGTTAAAATATTAATAGTTGACAATTTTTTGTAGATTTTATCTACAAAGTTAAAAGTACTCTTGTTGAAGAATTAACTATCAGTAAGGATTCAATTTATTTTTTAAAATGGCAAAATTTGTAATGGTTCTACTAATGGCAATACATGTAACACAGACTCTTCTGCAAGTGGAGTTAAGATGAGTGTTTACATATAATTTTTCACCAAATGGCATTTTTTCCAAAGAGCTCTAAATTGACTCATCATTGAGTCTTAGGAGAAGTATTACTTCATTGCCAATTTTACTCTTAGTATAAGCTCAAAAAAGTTAAGCAAATAACTTTAAAACCCCTTTTCCACTGTTTCAATTTCTAAAAAAAAAAAATAGTAGCATAAAAGAACAAAGGCTTCTCACTAACAAAGCGATAATTATGTCTTATTTTTGAATTCTCAAACTAATATTTATATTATAGTGATTTTCATTTTGTTGGACAGTAGGTTGAGAAAAATAAATAGGACCATGCATTTCTTATCATTTTTTAAAATATGTCAAATTTTATGGTCAAAGAATAATAAAATATTATGTTATCTTTAAAATGTGAAATGTCTTTATAATCGATCAACATATAATACAAACAGTACCATTTGCACCATATTATGGTAGTTGTAAATAAAATTGTACTTGAAATTGAAATCTTGCCTTAAGTAACTTAGAACTTTACTTAGAGACATAAATCTAAGTCAACAAACATTTTCAACAAGTACTTTTTGTGCTCGTTTTACGATGATAACAACATTACGGATTTGTAGTTGAAAGATAAGTTTGACATATTCTCTGCTCCCAAACCTACATGGGCATTTGGGGAAGAAATCATATATAACATAAAACAATGGCCAATTATAATACAGCTATGTAGAAAGAACCACAGAAGCCGCAGTTTGGGAATATCTCGTTTTGCCTAAAAGTATTTAAGCTCGTTCCAGAGCAGTTAAGACAAGAATGGCATCATTTCCACAAATGGGAGGGACCCTGTAAGGTACAGATGAATAAATGTAAAATGCGATGCAGTAACAGAGAAGTCCAGCAATGGCCAAAGAATGTAATAATGCAATAGGTTTCAGAGAATAGAAGTGAATGGGAATAAAGTATTTGGGAAAGATTTCAAGAGGATAGTAATAACCTTAGTAACAATAAAATAACACCAATAAGCTACAATTTTTCAGTTATTTCTGAATACTTTTTTTGTATAACTTCAATTTTTGCCTCAGTTCTCCACTTAGATGTCTGCTCTGGGAAGCCACGGTTGGCTGCCTCATTCTCAGTCTCCACCTACATTAAATTACCATCATGAAAAAAAAAAAAAAAATTACCATCATGTTTCACATATAATATTGTTGCTCAGAAATAGATGTGGAAATTGCAGGAACATTGCATATGTATTTGTTTAATATCTGTCTTCCCTACAAACTCTAAGTGACAGAGGACTGTTAGTGAATATGTTTATTCAGCTTCACAACTACAACCCCAAGCATGAGTTAGGATCATTAAGAATATGGTAAAAATTAATGATTATATGTCCGAACACTATGCCAACTAGTTATCTTATTTCATTGCTACAGTAGTCTAAATAGGCAGATGGGATTTTTTTTTTTTTGCATCCTGTGGAAGAGAAAACTAAGAAGTAGAGCAGTTATACAAGCAATGCAAAATCATACACGTAGGGAATCCTAGAGTCATGATTTGAATGCAGGTCTTTAGAATTACCTCCTAATCCAGTAACTATCTGAAGTTACTTAAAAGTAAATTCTGATGATGATCTGAAAGGACTTGGATACATGCATAGAGCAAAGGAAATATTTTCACTAAGAGTAAAACAAAAACCTGAAATGAATGCCAAATGTACTACTTTCATTGGATAGTGAAGACAACATGCTCAATAAATCATTTTGCATATTAGGAAATAGAAAAAAAATAAGTTGGGCACTAGAATGAAGCCAAATTATGAGGAATCTTGAAAGAAAGTTATATGTATGAAAAAGAAAGAGCTACTCAATATAGTTGAGTAGGAAGTTAATATGATGAAAGCAGATTTTATAGAATATTCAAGTGCTAGTGCATTATGTGATAAAAGTGATTGGTAAAACAGGATAGAGCATCAAAGAAGCCCTCTAGGAAGCTAAGCAGAAGTCTGGTATTGACATAATTACAGCCATATTTGAGTGGTGAAGGTAGAAGAAAAAAATATAAGGACTTTGGTAGAAGGATAAAAAAAGGGATTTGATAATTGGTAAATAATAAAGAATAAATGAAACTGATAAGCCAATGTTCTGGGTTTTGACAAATAATGATGATTTCAGTGATAAGATTTGGAGCATAATTAGGAGAATTAACTTGATTATAGGACCCTACTCCTTTTTTTTTTTTTTTTTAGATTTTATTTATTTGACACAGAAAGAGCACAAGTAGGCAGAGTGTCAGGCAGAGGGAGAGGGAGAAACCAACTCCCCACTGAGGAGGGATCCCGGTATAGGGCTCGACCTCAGAACTCTGGGATCATGACCTGAGCCGAAGGCAGACAGATGTTCAACTGACTGAGCCACCCAGGTACCCCTATAGGGACACTTTTTAAGGAAAAAAGTGAAGTGCTTTGTTTCCACCGTGTCAAAGTTATGGATTAGAAGAGATATCCAAGCAGTGTGTCACTTAGGCAAGTACTGAGCTGAAGGAGAAAAGAAGTATACTTTGAAGTTCTGAGGAATAGTTAAGAAAAAAGAAAATACAGGAAAGCCCAAGACGCCGAGCAAAAGCACTTTTGGTGAAGCTGGAGAAGTGATGAAGAAACAGGAAATACAGATAGGGATGGAACACACAGGATCAAGTCAAAACAGAAAAATCATACCTTGAATTAGTTACTCAGAATGTCCATGTTCAATGAAAATATCAAGGAACAACAGAAATGACCCCCCCCCCCCAAAAATAAAGCCTTGGCAAAACCCCAAGAGAGTTAGAACAAGAAAGTTGTTGGTGTTTTATAATATGACCTTTCAAGCGAAAGAGTGAGTTTTAACGTGGAAGGAATAACTGAGTAAAAGTGGTGAGTATAGAATGAATTATATGTGAAATTTGGCTCTGAAAGGAATCCAATTCAAGGGAGTGTAGGTGAGCAGGAAAAGCAAATTGTGCAGCTGGCCAAATTTATCTTTAGGTGTTTAAAATGTATTTCCCAATTAATCCTATGAAAAAAAGGACAAGACTTATCGTTGTTTCTCAGGTCTCTCATTTGCTCCACAGGCCCCGGTTATCGTTCTGAACATAGGAAGAAACAAGTTAAGACAGCTTGTGGCAGAGCAGGATTAGAAGTAATGGCCCTTGTTCCCAGACTGTGTTCTCTGTACACAGACCACATTTCTTTTGCTGTGGATTTTTAAAATCATAACATTTGATGTTGCAACAACCCAAACAGTTGAACCTACTATCTTCGGTTACAGTACCTGGGCCATGCGAGTAATTATCGTAAATCCCAGCTCTGTTCATGGTTAGTCGTACCCCCTGGAGCGTGAGCAGGGGCCTTAACTTTCAAATGAATAAAATAGAATCGACCGCAGGGCGGCAGTTTGTGAGGAATATAAATATAATATGCAAAGGACAGTGAAAGAGCAGAGCTTCCGTTAGTGGCCCACGGAGACCGCAGCCCCGGGGAGGGGAGGGGAGGGGGGCCCGGCCCACCGCTGCAGGGCCGCAGAGCCTTGAACGCCAGCCCAGGTGCGTTCACCGCCCAGGGCGCGCCCGGCGTCCTCTCCGCTCCAACCTGTGCTGCTGTCGCTGAGCCTGGTGCCCGAGAGGGCTGGCTCGAGCAGGTGGCAGGGGCCGCAGTGCAGGCTCGGAGGTTCGCCCTCTGGTTCTGGAAATGATCGCAGGATCACCTCCGCAGAAGCCTCAGTAGCGATAGGGGCGGGAAAACGGGAAGAACAGCCCTGCTCCGTCCTCTTCCCTGCCCCGCGTGGCCCCTATCTTCGGGGACTGCAGCAATTACAATGTGCCAAACAAGGGCAAGGACAAGGACCAGAGTCACGGGGAAGGCAAGCATCTAGGCTGACCCGCACGGGAGGGGCGCCTTGCTTCCCCGCTCCTGAGCACAGGATGCGTCAAAGCCTCTGACCAAGGAACCTGTCTTCCTGGTTCCTCATTCATATGCATCTTCCCATTTTGCCTCCTTTATTTTCAAAAGTGCCAGGGGGATACAAAATAGTAAAGGAGAAGGATAGAAGGATGATTTCATTTATTTTCAAAAAGGCAAAAAGATACAAAAAATACCCCTAGTCATATAACAGGGTGCTTAAGATGACATTAATTTTATCATATGAATAGTTCAGCAGATGTATCCCATGTTTTGTAAGTATTTGTCCTCTGTTAAATAAATATTACTTGACTTTTATCTACAAGAGGATTTCAGAATTACACAGCATCCAGTTGTTTTATGGTTCATAACCTTAGCACATGATTCAGAATATTCCTTAGTCTCTATCTTATTTTCTCCTTTCTTGATTTTGTGGCCGTTTTGGATTCCCATCTGTTTACTCACGTCCTCATCCCAGCCCACCAGTTACTTTTTCTCCCCAGAGCAGTGTCTAAGGTTTTATGGTCAGGTTCAAAGCTCTGTGTAATATGATCTCCTCCTACATCTATGTTCTCATTTCCTACAACACCCCCTCTCATCCTCCCTTTGCTCCTCCTAAACTTCAAATACAGTCCATTGATGCAGTTTGCCAAAAAATAGCTCATTCCAAATGTAGCATCCTCCTTTACAAATATAGGCATATCCTAATCCTTTATTCTTAATATCCCTGGAGAATCCCACATCGTCAGGCATCACATTACGTAGGCATTTTCAGGTTTCAGCATTCTGTAACTTTACTTTTCCTAATGGCAGGATCTTGACAGTGTATAATGACTCTGAATAACAGCTTCCAAGTAGATTTTCAGAATATTGGATGGTATATATCTATAAAGACAAAAATAATTCACTTACTTGTATGTAAGTGATGAATCACTAAATTCTATACCTGAAATTAATATTACACTGTGTGTTAAGTAACTGCAATTTAAATACAAACTTGAAACTATAAAAAAATAAAAATTCACTGGCTGATGGAAACAGAACCCTACCTTATTTTGCTCATGTTCAGAAATGTTGACTTAAGCATTAGGATATTTGAGGTGAATGGATGTTGTGGCTTTTTATTAATCAACTGGAGAGCTGCCTGATTTTTAATTTTTCCTTATGTGTATACACTACATTGGCTTTAGCAAAATTTGAGTGTCTTCAAGTAGAGGGAGCTAGATTTCTAATACATACCATATCTGGGAGCATAAATTTAAATGGCAGGAGAATAAGCTTGAATTTATTATTATTATTATTATTATTATTATTATTATTATTATTATTTTAATTTTTAAGGACCACATTAAGTAGCTCCCTGAAGAAAGTGTTTTGTCTCTTTTGGGAGGACTTTTTATTAGTACCGCATAGAGCAACAACACTTCCATTGCTAACCATTTAATAATCTAAATGAATTTTCCCCCATCCAATCCTTATTATTTCAAATCAGTTATGAAACATCTAAACAAAATAGGTGTCTGGAATTATTTTATGATTTATAGAAAATTAGAATAATCAGATCATAGCATAAGTGGTTTTGCCTACATTTTTATACATTTACTCTCAATTCTCTAGATCCAACTGCTCAGAGAGCTGATTGATCTTGTTTTCAAATATTTCTGACTGAAAACTTACAAAGAAGCAAGTACAAAATTACAATTCATTAATTACACCTGATTTTCCTGCTGTGTTATTTTATTATCCTAATTTTAAAATTATCAAATAAAGTTTTAGTTGTTAACCACTTAGTCATTTATTCAAAAAATGAAAAACGATTTCAAAGACTATCTGGAAAAAAACAGCCAGGTAATCATTTTTCTGGCTTTTACAATCAATTTTTTTAAAGCATTTATTATGAAAGTAAATAATAAATAAATAACCATTAGAGATTTGAAAGAGATAAAGAAATAAAGAACCATAGCAAAACCATCAGTGATTTTACAAAATTAAACCAGACTCAAAGATCACGATAATGAATGTACAACAGCCAAAATTTCATTGAAATCATTTGTGCTTCCAAGCCTACCACACACCCACCACTTGTATGATCACTGATGCTCAGCCAAGCAGAAACTTGAAGCAGGTCAACAAAACTAAACATAATTATAATGGCACTTGAGATGTAGCCTGTATTGTATATAGAATAATGCCTTCACAGAATTAGCTGTGGATTTAGGAATAAATGTTGCAACAGTAATCCACAAAGGTTACCATGGAAAGAGGCAGGATTATTTGCTGGAAAAGATTCTAAAGCTGAAATACTGAATAATTATTCTCTGAACTTCAGTGCTTTTAATCGCTTTTGATGTACTATGTAAAATAGTAATATTAATAAATCTAAACTATGTAGAAGTCATGGTTATCCTTTATTTTTACAGTCATCATTTTGGTTGTATTAACATTTGTTATATGCAAATTTTAAAAGACATTGACATTTTTAAAAGATATATGGTCTCAAATTACTATTCAGTTAATTGTATTTGTATTTAATTATGTTAATCAATATAAGTAAATGTATATTGCAAATCATCTCTCGTAATTTGCTCATAATTTAATGCCCTTTAATATAAATTTAAAGATAGAAAATAGTATTTATCAGAAATTGGTTTATTTGCCAAAATAATTTAGGTGATCAGTTTTCTTTTTGTTTTTTTTTTGTTTTTTTTTTAGGTGATCAGTTTTCAATCAAATTTGGACCTCCTTTGCATTTTGACAATCCATGCTTTAAAAATATTTTTTGTATTCTGTGAAGAGAAGTGTCCAACTGTTCAATTCTAATATCAGATTTTGAGGCTGAAACACATTTTTTAAATTATAACTGTAATGACACAGTAATGAATAGCACTGGCAATTGGCATTATATGGTATTTAAATGATCCTGTAAAATTCGGACAAGATTTGACTATGTACTATTGTAGGTACTGCTGTGAGAGCATGATACCTGCAATATTTTAGTAATGCCACAAACTCAAAATTTACTTTTTCTATCCATGAGCAGACTTTAGATGGCTTAAATTTTTTGAGAGTTGGAATTAATAACAGATTCATACAGGTATTCCTTGAGCTCAAGATTAAGAGCGTTTTACACTTCACCTAGATTTTCTATATCCAAGTTGCTTTTAGATTTTCTTGGTCATCCTTTGAAAAGGACCTCAGAACTAAATTTTTCCAAGGTAATGTAATGGTACCTTTTCTTTTTAAATTGAAGAATAACATTTCTACACAAGATCATAAATAAAGATGACTACAAGAAAGTCGATTTCTTTTGCAAATGCAATTGCTTTAGCATTACAGTATTCTTCAGTAATGATAATAATATTAGAAATTACCTGAATTCCTCAGGATTTACTACTCCACAGTATGCTCACCGCCTTTTCATTATCTTCCCTGTTCTTTTATTATCATTTTGAGCTTCTTCCACTTCCCACTTCCTTTTGCTTATCCTTGTTATTTAGCTTTGCAGCTAGAATGCAGCTCAAATAAATAATTCACCATTTGAAAATGAATGAAACATATATAATATATTCTACTCTTTCAAAGACATTACTTCTTACCTCTGAGTGTGCTAGCACACAACGGTAGCGTGGAGAATGAACATACTGGTCAAGGGAGCAGAATTAAAGCAAAACTACAAAGCAAACCAAAATGCGACCCCAAAGGTACAATTGATATTTTTAAGTGTTTTTCTTCTGCCACCACAAAGCAAGCCATCCTCAATCTTGCTCACCATAGTGTTAGAGAGAAACAAATAAAAAAGGAAGAGAGCAGAATAAAATAGGGAATCTTTAGTCGATATTATAATTTCAAAAAATTGTTTTCTTAGCCTTTAACATACACACTGTAGTGTATGTATCTATATCTTAAAATACTTGTAAACCCACTATCATACTTAAGATTTTAAGATATGTAATATTAAGTTGTACCTATCTTTGTATGTGTTATATATATGAGGTCAAATATGTAGTATACATGCATGTGTGTGTATATACATAGGTGTAGGCATACTTAGAACTATAATGCATATATAGACATAATCAGTTTTCCAACACAACTTCTTTATATTTGCATATTTTTTCCAAGTTTCCCATTAGCATACATAGTTATTTAGGGGCTTTCTGATTGTAATTATATGTATTACCCATCAACATTGATCAAACATAGACTTGGGTAAATATGACAGTTTTGTTTTTTAATTCAGCAGTGCCTAGACTTAGCACAATTTTGCTAAATTTTTATTTTCTTCTATTCTCACATCTGTTCAAACTGAGCCATTCTACTAAGTATGCCACAAATATATCACATGCATTCTTTTTTCGACTTATTTAAACTCTCTCTTCATTTTGAATTTGCATGACACAAATTATGTAGGAATATATGTCATAGCTTAAAGTAATTAATTTTTACTACTCTCAATTTTTATGTGTTAATATTCTCCCCACCCCTAAGACTTTATTTCTTAATGACAGGGATTAAAGTATATTTTTTAGTATATGTGCTGCCGAAGCGAGCACATAAAGTATATTTTTTAAGAAGAGTAAATGGCTATGAATAAGCTGAGCAAGATATTAATTGAGCTTTCAACTACTCTTAAAATAATTTATAATAAAGATTCATTGTTTTCTCTAATTGAAAATGTCATTTAGAATGTTATAAATTTCCAGTCCATGTGAATGGTAATTTTGGATGTACACAGTTTAATTTTCGACATCAAACATTCTATTTAATAAACCAAATAAAAATCCTTGATTTATTCCAGTATATAAATATAATTATTTGATAACAAAGAAATCTGACTTAGCCAGAAACTGACTTCTACCAGTTAGATTCATTTGTAAATAATTCAGATTTGTACTGTAATAGATTAGAAATAATGACCCAAAAGTCAACTCAACATATGATATAGAATGTCTCTATGGTTACTAATATGAAAGCACAAGAAGTCACCTAATATCGGAGCATTTCTGTAAAGACTTCTGTGCTTGTATTTTTCAGTAGTTCACTATACACTCTTAAAACTCAACTCTGAAGGATTCTGGATAATTAATTTAGATATAAATATTTGGAACAGTCCATTTTTTAAAATAAAAGAGACATTGTTAAGAGCAGTATGTATATAGATCAACTTAATTATATGAAAAGAATGAGCAAAAAACTCTAGAAATTTATGATGCTATGACAGTTGAGTTTCAAATCACTTTGAAGTCCCCATTAAGTTCTATGTTTAACCATGAATAATTGCTAAACCTTGTAGTACTTTTATCATGAGATATGTGAGCATGACCACATTCCTTCTGAGGACTTTGTCGTATGAAGTAAATCTGAAAAATGGGGACTAGTAGATATAAATGCAGTACATTGATCCAGTTGATGATTCAGTTAAGTTATTATACTTTGTAGGGGTTGCAAACTCAAATGCCTGAGATAACTATAGAGGTGACATAAAATTTTAGATGGGGCATCCCTGGTGGCTCAGCGGTTTAGTGCCATCCAGTCCAGGGCGTGATCCCAGGGTCCTGGGATCGAGTTCCACATCGGGCTCCCTGCATGGAGCCTGCTTCTCGCTCTAGCTATGTCTCTGTCTCTCTCTCTGTCTCTCTGTGTTTCTCATGGATAAATAAATAAAATTTTTTTAAAAAATTTTAGATGAAGAAGGAAATACAAAACCCTAGGGAACAGTGGGAACGAATGGTCCAATGAAAATTCCTAAGTCTCGTGAAAAGGCATTCAACCTGAAAATTTCAAAACCTTGTGCCAACAAATAAAGCATGTCTCAGGCCACACTCAGCCCATGTTCTGTCATTTTGAAGATTTGCTTAGAGAATAAGATACAGAGACCCTGTTTTCTATGAGCCACATGATTATTGCATAAAATACTAAGAGAAAAACAATATAAATAGAAAAATATTCAAATAACATAAGCTAGAGACAATACTGTAATGAATTCCCTTCAGTTTTTTTTTCCATGCATCTTACATAATTATTGCATTATTGCTTCAGCAGTGTTTTAATAGGTATTAATTTTAGGTATTATAACATAATTAATAGATGCATTTATTATAAGGCCTATATTATAATCAATTGTGTAGCTATGACATAATTTACTCCCCTTCCTTTTTGGTATTTAATTTTTTTTTCGGTATTCTAAATTTCATGATGAACTTTATCTTGTTTTAATCTTTTCCTTTTTTTTTAATTTATTTTTTATTGGTGTTCAATTTACTAACATACAGAATAACACCCAGTGCCCGTCACCCATTCACTCCCACCCCCCGCCCTCCTCCCCTTCTACCACCCCTAGTTCATTTCCCAGAGTTAGCAGTCTTTACGTTCTGTCTCCCTTTCTGATATTTCCCACACATTTCTTCTCCCTTCCCTTATATTCCCTTTCACTATTATTTATATTCCCCACATGAATGAGAACATATAATGTTTGTCCTTCTCCGACTGACTTACTTCACTCAGCATAATACCCTCCAGTTCCATCCACGTTGAAGCAAATGGTGGGTATTTGTCATTTCTAATAGCTGAGTAATATTCCATTGTATACATAAACCACATCTTCTTTATCCATTCATCTTTCGTTGGACACCGAGGCTCCTTCCACAGTTTGGCTATCGTGGCCATTGCTGCTATAAACATCGGGGTGCAGGTGTCCCGGCGTTTCATTGCATTTGTATCTTTGGGGTAAATCCCCAACAGTGCAATTGCTGGGTCGTAGGACAGGTATATTTTTAACTGTTTGAGGAACCTCCACACAGTTTTCCAGAGTGGCTGCACCAGTTCACATTCCCACCAACAGTGTAAGAGGGTTCCCTATTCTCCGCATCCTCTCCAACATTTGTTGTTTCCTGCCTTGTTAATTTGCCCCATTCTCACTGGTGTGAGGTGGTATCTCATTGTGGTTTTGATTTGTATTTCCCTGATGGCAAGTGATGCAGAGCATTTTCTCATATGCATGTTGGCCATGTCTATGTCTTCCTCTGTGAGATTTCTCTTCATGTCTTTTGCCCATTTCATGATTGGATTGTTTGTTTCTTTGGTGTTGAGTTTAATAAGTTCTTTATAAATCTTGGAAACTAGCCCTTTATCTGATATGTCATTTGCAAATATCTTCTCCCATTCTGTAGGTTGTCTTTTAGTTTTGTTGACTGTATCCTTTGCTGTGCAAAAGCTTCTTATCTTGATGAAGTCCCAATACTTCATTTTTGCTTTTGTTTCTTTTGCCTTCGTGGATGTATCTTGCAAGAAGTTACTGTGGCCGAGTTCAAAAAGGGTGTTGCCTGTGTTCTTCTCTAGGATTTTGATGGAATCTTGTCTCACATTTAGATCTTTCATCCATTTTGAGTTTATCTTTGTGTATGGTGCAAGAGAGTGGTCTAGTTTCATTCTTCTGAATGTGGATGTCCAATTTTCCCAGCAGCATTTATTGAAGAGACTGTCTTTCTTCCAATGGATAGTCTTTCCTCCTTTATTGAATATTAGTTGACCATAAAGTTCAGGGTCCACTTCTGGGTTCTCTATTCTGTTCCACTGATCTATGTGTCTGTTTTTGTGCCAGTACCACACTGTCTTGATGACCACAGCTTTGTAGTACAACCTGAAATCTGGCATTGTGATGCCCCCAGATATGGTTTTCTTTTTTAAAATTCCCCTGGCTATTCGGGGTCTTTTCTGATTCCACACAAATCTTAAAATAATTTGTTCTAAGATACTCTACATAGAAAACCCAAAAGTCTCCACCCCAAGATTGCTAGAACTCATAGAGCAATTCGGTAGCATGGCAGGATACAAAATCAATGCCCAGAAGTCAGTGGCATTTCTATACACTAACAATGAGACTGAAGAAAGAGAAATTAAGGAGTCAATCCCATTTACAATTGCACCCAAAAGCATAAGATACCTAGGAATAAACCTAACCAAAGATGTAAAGGATCTATACCCTCAAAACTATAGAACACTTCTGAAAGAAATTGAGGAAGACACAAAGAGATGGAAAAATATTCCATGCTCATGGATTGGCAGAATTAATACTGTGAAAATGTCAATGTTATCCAGGGCAATATACACGTTTAATGCAATCCTTTTTTTTTTTTGCATTTTTATGTATTTCCAGATGTAAAATAATCAAATTAAAGTATGTGGATATTTTTCAGGTTCTTTCTAATCCCCAAATGATCCTCTAAAATTTATATTCTCACAAAGAAGTCATAGGATTCTCCCCTATATTATCTCTGGCCAAAATAATAAATGTTTAAATATTTCCTAATTTGCTAACAGAAAATCATATTTACATCATGTGACTATGACAATATTTGGATGACCAGGCTTCACTTAAACATACCTTGGTAGAAATAAAATGTTAATTCTATTGACCTCATCATTTCCCAGATAGTATCTAGAAACAACCTTGATAAGTAAAGAATCCATATGAACAAATATCAATACTTCTTCCAGTACAAATGCTTCTTTATATTGACATATTTACATTTAAGTTGATAAAAATTCCTAGTGATGTCTAATCATGGATGTAACAAATTCATTTATAAAAAGAACTGGTAAAAAAATAATAGCTGTACTTTTGCAATTTAGGATAAAAAAACTCTGGTGCTTTATGAAATGTTAAGATGGCAAATGAAGTAACTATGCTTTGAACATAGAAGACTTAAAATGCACATGGAAAGAAAGATTAAGTGAATTCTTCCACTGTTTTATTTTTGGGGGGCCATTGATCTGCTCTTAGGTTGCACTTACTTCATCAGGTCTCAGTGGGGTAAAACACTAGAGACTAGATTGTTCATGTTCTGGAATTTCTCATTCTAGCTGAGACAGAATTTTTCCTTTCATTGTTATACACCTTGGGAGTTAACAAGCATTCATAACTGAATAATTATACTATGACAGGTATGTGATATCTGCATAAACTCAAATTAAGCTCCTATTAAAAACATAATCTGCATGAAGTATGAACACATATGCTTTCTGTTTTCCTTGGTTTATATCATTAATTTTAATGATGACAAAAAGCAGATGAATTATGTCACTGTTTGTTTGAGGAACCCAGATAAATTCAGGTTCCTTAAATTTAGAGGGCAAATCCTATTTAATCCAGCTGCAAGGACTGTATATTGTTACTAAGATAAAGTGATACTAATTTTTCACAAACTTGGGAACAAAGTAATTTCATATGTTTTTTCTGCAAATAAGGTTAGAAATATGTTAATTCCTTCTACTTGTCTTTACTATATTAATAGTATAATGCAAGGACTATTTTAAATACAGTTTTTTCTGTCATAATCGATTCAATTAAGATTAATTCAAGGTGCCTAACATATGAACAACAGGGAATACAAAGTTGAGTTAAGAGATAGTATTATGACAACATTTTATGTATGATGGGTATTCATGAAGTAACATGGCCGTTCAAATCAAGTATAAAAATATGTATATATATTTTAATTTCTCCAGCTATTCCTGATTTTAGAAATTGCTTACTTGGAGATATATATATATATATATATAGCAATGTGACCTTAGGCAAGTCATTTTTTCTCTTTGTTACTTCATATACAAAATTAGAATAATCCCACTATGTATTTAAGGGGTATTATGAGGGTAAAAAAGTAATTCCTACAAAGCACTTAGGAGACTGTGCTTGGCTAATAGTTGCTTAATAGATATTAACTATTATTATTATTGAAAATCAGTTATCAGCGTGCTATTATAGCAAAGTTATACCACTTATAGTATATTTATGATGATTAAAATTATATCTAACTAGATTTCTGTGTGGTTTAAATATACTTCTCTATGTTAAAACACAATATATTTTATTTAATCCTTGAGGCAAATTTATGGATTATTTCCATTTCATTGATAAGGATATTGGCACTTCAAAAAAGATTAATAATTAGCATAATGAGTCGTAGCATCTAGATTTCATAATCCATAAATAATAGTTTATCACATCTACCTTAAAGTACAGATGGCAGGAATATTCTGGATCACAGTAAAGCCATATGGTCTCTGGAGACCAATTTCAGAGGTACAATTCCTGCTAGGGAACTCTTGAAAAGACTGCAGACACTGAAATCAGTGGGGCCAGGAGCCAACTATCCCTACTTAGGCTTAACCTGTAGATGAACTTCTTGGAAATGTCTGCTTTAATGATGTTATCCTTCCTTCTGTTTTGGATCCTAAGAATTTCTCAGGAACAGAAATTATATTCAATAAAAAGTCTGTGTAAATGTATCTAGAGAATGATCATAGATCATGAATATTAAAGTGGAACATATTTTATATAACTGGCATATTTTTATTATTTAATTTAATAGATAAAGTTTATTTCTGTTAAAAAAGTTATATAGTTGGTTTTGTAGCTTTCCTTGCTAAGGAAAATTCCCTTTCCAACATGCATGTATATAAAAAAGTAGTGGTAATTATTGAATAAGTATAATACTTATTATTTATTATTGACTAAATATTTTATCTTCCCAATGACTACCTTTTGGATTTAAAGCCATTTAATTCATTTATTCATGAGAGACATAGAGAGAGGCAGAGACAAAGGCAGAGGGAGAAGCAGGCTTTCCATGGGGAGAAGCAGGCTTTCCATGGGGAGCCGGATGCAGGACTTGATCCTAGGACCCCAGGATCATGCCCTGAGCCAAAGACAGATGCTCAACCACTGAGCCACCCAGGTGTCCCATTATAGTTCTTATACATCTAAATCTACTCAAAACAAGAGGCACCTGGCTGACTCAGTCAAAGTCTGACTCTTGATTTTAGCTCAGGTCATGATCTCAAGGTTGTGAAATGGAGCCCCAGGTCAGGCTCCATGCTGGGCATGGAATCTGCTTTAAGATTCTTTCCCTCTTCCTCTGCCCCCATCTCCCACATATGCACTTGCTCTCACAAACAAACAAAAACAAAAAAACCCTACTCAAAGAGTTCATTAATATGAAAAGAAGGCATTGTTAATATACTCAAACTTAAAAGTCCTTATAGATGTAAATCCTTTTTTGAACTTATCTTTCAGTCTTTCACTGAGGTTTCTCTTTGATTATTTGATTTTGTTTTACTTTCCAATTAATAGTCATTTACTTGCAGTGATATTTTGTTTCTTTTATTGCAAAGATAAAATTCTAGTATGATATAATATGGCTGAAATAATAGTTAAATCTAAGGCAGGACTAATACATTATAATCAGTGCAGCAAATTATATTTGCTTTATTCATAGAACATTCAGTAACGGAGACCAGGTTTACATTTCTTTTGTATCTTCCTACAATGTACAATGTTAAAAATGCTTTCTGATATACTAGTTTTTATGATGTTTATTATATGTAATTAGTACTATATTCTCTTGAAGAGCCAAGGACTTTAAGTGATTCTCAACTTTGAAATAACTATGGAAAATAAGGAGATTCAAACAGGCCAGGAAACTAAGTTTGAATGATTACAATGGCAGAAGAATTGGGACTGAAGTTCAGAGGCTGAATTTATAAAAATAAATGAATTCCAAGTAACAGTATATAGAGAATGAAAAGGAAAATGACTTTTAAAAATCTGGATAATCCCCTGCATTATGCTCAACAAGGGAAAACAAAGAAACTGGAGCAAGTATCCATGTTCACAGTGATAGGATAATAGAATCATACCATGTTAGGAATAGAAAGGTCCTTATAGAATAACTAATTTGGAACCTCTTAACGTGACTATGACATAATGTCAGTGATCCCTAAAGACTGCTTATAAAACATGCATATGCTTAGCTTAGTTTTCTTGAGGAAAGAATCTATAGCTTTGCTGGAAAATGAAAGAGGATTCTGTTGTAAAAGAAGTTAAAAAATGTGAGCTACAAAGAAGGTTGACCAAACAACCTGACCAAGCAAGACACAACATACAGAATACAAAAATCTTTTAAATTGCTGTAGTGTGTAAAAAGGCCTGTTTCTCCCCTCCCCCGACTATAGCAGTGGTTCTTTTCCTGCCACCAGGCATGTATGTCTCCAAATCATCCTGCACATTGCTGTCAGATTCATCATAATATTGCACCTCTTTGATGCTATTGTTCTCCAGCTAAAATTATCACTGTATCACTGACACCTTCTGAATACACATTAAAATGCTTATTTTGGCAGAGAAAACTTTCCACAGCTTGGTTCCAAATGTATTTTTTAGCCTTATCTCTTAATGTATGTATATATTCTTCATTGTCTAAATTCAGCTTTGTTATTTATCAACTATGAATCTATTTTTAAGGGGATTTTATTAATGCTGTTTCTCCTAGATAGAATAATCTGCCTCCCTGCTTTCTCTGCCCTCTCCCTATAGTGTCCTCTGACCCTCTGCCACCCACAACCAGAGCACACAAATATACACACATGCATACTCACAGATATACTCATCTTGCACCAAAATACATTTTTTAGGTATGAAATCAAATAAAGCCTTTCTTCCTATGCTGAAACAGAAAATTAACCCCATTTTGAAACTCCTATGGCTTCCAGTTTCTAATATTTCAGGGTATATCTCACATACTACGTATGCTAAACCCATTTTTTAACATGTAGTAGTTAAAAACATGGATTTGGGAAAGAGTTCTGTTATAAAATCTTATTCGATTACTAATCAGCTTTATGACTTTAAGTATTGTGTGTAAATATCTCAGTTTCTCATCTGTAAAGCTGGCATAATAATAGTTAGGGTTAATTGAAGATTAAAATGAAATAATATACTTCAAGTACTAGGACATCATTAATATTTAGTATACGTTCATTGTTAAGTGAAGTAACCTCCAGATAGCTTTATAAGCATTTAATGTTGTATGTATATAGTGTATTATTGTTAAACATAATTTTTGTCATAATTTCTTTTATGCTCCTTGAGTTAGACATTTTACCTTCACATTTCAAACATACTTCTTGGTCAAGTTCAATATGTATTTATCACATTAATTAATATTTATATTAGTGTTTCATAAAAGTTTTCATAAAATTTACATAAATTAGAAGGTATCTAAAATAGATATAAATATGAAATGCCAGTAAGAAATTATGTATTTTTATAAGTAGAAAATTATATCTGGCAAGTCAAAACAGTTCTTCTAGTTTGCCTGTATCCAGCAATTACCTAAAGTAATTTCTGTTGAGTACAAAATGGTGAAGTGGAACATTTACACTGGAATGACAGGAAACACAGGAGAGAGATTACATTGGTCAGAAAGATTTTTGTCTGCAAAGGAACATTCTGGTAATTTTACTCTCTTCATTGATGTCTCTATTAAGAGGGGTAAGATTTACTAATAAGGCCCAAAGAAAATTATTAAAGTGGAAAAGGGATATAAAAACAAAACGACAAAACTATTTGTCATTAGGTTTTATTTTTTATCATTTATAGTAAGATTAAACCCATATTTGAAATATATAACAAGTATTAGTAATAAATAGTATGACAAAACATGAAAAAGTTAAAGGGTATATTTCCTAAAACTCACTTTAAAACTTGCTTTAGGGGCACCCGGGGGCTCAGTGGTTGAGCATCTGCCTTCAGCCCAGGGTGTGATCCTGGGGACCCGGGATCAAGTCCCACGTCAGGCTCCCTGCATGGAGCCTGCTCCTCCCTCTGCCTGTGTCTCTGCCTCCCTCTCTATGTCTCTCATGAATAATAAATAAAACCTTAAAAAAATTTTTAAAACTTCCTTTAATATTTGAATTTTATAGTCTGCTTCTACCACACAATTGTGTTCATTTGGGTCGTATCCTTAAATTCAGCCCCTAGAGTCCAGGGTTTATGTCCTTTCTATTCCTGAGATACAGTTTTTCTATAAAGCTTTTTTAACTCAGTCACACATTCACTCATTTATTCACTCATTCTTTCACTGAGCTGTAACTCAATTCTAGTATTTAGTATTTGAAAAAAAAATACATAGTGAATAAGATTTTTCCCTCAACTCAAAATAATTTAATAGGGAAAAAGAATATATGAAACATGGAATATCAAAGTTGAAGGTGACAAATGACACTAAGAGGGTAGGAATAGATTGCTATGCAAGTTCCAGGGAGAAATTATCTTTTTCTGCTGGGGAAAATCAATGAACATTAAATGGATTGTGTATCATGACCTAAACTTTAAATAATGAGTCAAATGTGTACCTGTGTAGATTAAAGTGAGTCAAATGGGAGAAAAATGACACATAGGAATATTCGGGACATGTATTTATTCATCTGCACTGCCATTAAATGGTACTTAGTATAACCCTGATTTATAAAAATAAAAAAACCTAAACTATTGTTTTTAGTGTAATCCCCTCTTGTAGATTTCATGGACTTTTTTTTTTTTTTTTTTTTTTTTTTTTTACTATGACTGAGGTGTGATGACAAGTCTTCTTTCCTTGGAGACCTTTCTGATTTCCAATTTTATTCTTTGCTGTTAAGGGAATGGGATTCAGATCTAGAGCTGCACCCATGAAGTCCTATATTCACAAGCCTCATGGGATTGTTGAGCACCTGAAATGTAGCTAGTGTAACTGAGGAGTGGGATTTTTAGTTTTAATTAATTGAATAGCCGCATGTGGCTCATGACTATAATATTACACAACATAGATCTAGTCACCTTTTTAGGGAAAGTAAATTCCGGATGAATTTGATCCACAAAAGCATCTCCTTTGGGCAAAATACAGTATGCCACAATATTTCCTGTGAGATCCTATTACATCCCGTCTTTGCTGAAGCCAATACAGTCATTGCCTGTGTAGTATTGTTAATTAGGATATGCGCAAAGGAAGCTAATAAATTATATCTGCAGGAATCTCTTAAGACTTCTCCTAGGAAGAGACTTTTAATTTACTCTTCAAGGAAAGGAAGTTCAATCTGGGGTTGAGGGAGGAGGATAGGTGAGGGGAAAAGAAAGAAGTTTCAGGCAGAGATGAGGAAAACTGTAGTGTGACCAGGGAATCCTTGATAATTCAACATAACTGGCAAACAAGGGGTCTCTTGGGAAGAACAAGAGAGGAGAAAGAGCAATTAGGAAAAAAATAGAATGATATACGTTTTTAATTACTGTCCAAGTATTGGTTTGGCCTAATTTTATTTGATTTCCCACCCAAAATGGCAATCCTGTCATATATGGGTAGGATTTTCTTTTCTTTTCTTTTTTCTTTCTTTTTTACAAACATCATTTATGTTTTAATCATTAAATAAAACAACTACAATTACAACTTTGTTACCTAAATTTATTACTTGGGGAAGATTGAGATTTAGGAAATTTATTGCCATGATGTCACCAATGGTTTATAATTCATAAGACTTTGGATTAGACATTAGCACAGTTATTATTTCCTCTAATGCCTTACCTCACCACAGTCTAATAACATTCAGGAAATCCAAAAGACAAAGGGGAAAGAGTGGTCTTGAAAGCTAAAAATAGTTGCTGAAAACTGATGCAATCATGTAATAAAATATGGCCCAATAACTTATATGATATGCTCACAGTATCTGCTAAAGCAATTAGAATCCATACAGATAGATTTTTTTTTTTTGTTCACGGATTTCTAAAAATGAAAATTACTTCAGCCCACGTAGTCTTTGAAAGCTATGAAGTTTAATTGTGTACGTTGGTCTTAGGATTTCTGTGGTCTTATTACTTGCACATGTGATATATTCAACACTCTTAAAACAGAACATCATTGAGTAGCAGTCAGATTTCGAAAGGCCTCTTAGCCCAGCCAGAAGGTTGTCTACGTGATATGTTACATATGACAACATTGAATAGTAACATTCGGTTCTATTAACAGAGTTGTTTTTTTTTACAATGGGCTAATATCTTCACACATCTGATAGGTCTCACTCACAAGATAACAAAAACAGCAATGTAGGTGTTTCTTCATATCAATCACATTGAATTTATCAGACATATTAAAAGGATAGTCTGTTTTATTTGAGAAATTTTACACATACTGTAATTAGTGATATTTTTCAAGAAAACTTTTGAACTAGACTGTGGTCTGGCTAATAGGTAAGAAAAATTTTCAGTGCATCTTGGGAGTCTATGGCATTTAGATATATTTTAAACACCCATTCTAATTTCCACTGATGAAAATACAGGCAAGCATTTCCACTGTGGCACAGGAGATACTGATCAGTGTAGGAAAGGATGATTTTACTGTACAACTTTAAACAACAGAAAAATTAAATTAATAAATTTTGTTAAAGCATACCTTTCAGAAAGTTTTAGGAATTGTCTGAGGCTCAGAATTAATAAAAAACAGAGCCAGGGACACTCATTTCTGTCTGATAGCAACACGTTTGCACCCCATTACTGTATGTAGTGGATATAAACTTTGCGCTATAAACATTTGTGTGTAAGAAATGTCTTTTGTCTCCCTATTCAAAAATAAAATTATGTTTATTCCAGGCTCCCTTGTCAGTAGGCTGGGAAAGAAATCCAATGTTTTACCTTTTAATAGGGTTACAGAAGAAAACAGAATTACACAATAGATACCCAGAAATCTGGGTAATAGTTACATTTAAAGGAAAAAAGGGAAAGTGAAAGGCCAGCTTTGAACACATTATCTGACACCATGGCAAAGGGTAGATTTTCATCTCCTTTTAAACCATAACTAACATGCTTAACCTCTCTGCTATGAAGTTTAATCCTTGACCTTGTAAATCAAATATTAAACATGAGGTTAGGAGAACTTCTTATCTACCTTGGCGTTGTCTCATTAACTTGGACACATGATCCCACACATCACATGTCTCATACTTTGTCGGGTACCTCCTCTATCTTTTGCCAGTTTTGTAGAATGTGTTATAAGGACAAGAAATTTATAATAATACCTAGAAAAATATTTTCGACTACACCATCACTTCTCCCTGCTTCTTCTTTATTATGAGAAATAATCACATATACAAATTTTAATAGCATTTTCTGTGATTTGTAGCAATAGAGTGTATATCTTTTACTGAGTGTATTTCTTTTGGATTACTACCTAATTTTTGTCAAAATATATCTAAATAATACTGAAGCGATTTTTCTGTGCTTCTTCCTGGCATATGTCAAGCTTCATAATATAATTTTAATACCCAAGTGCCTATGATAAATTTATATTTGTAAACAAGTTTATAATTTGGGTACTTACAAAACTAACTTAAAGTAATAGTTCTTTCAGATTATGCTAGGGAAGTTTATGATAATGATAGCAATATGTGTTAAACTTTCTTTTTTTAAAAGATTTATTTATTTACTTATGAGAGACACAGAGAGAGGCAGAGACAAGGTAGAGGGGGAAGCAGGCTCCCTGCCGGGAGCCGGATGCGGGACTCAATCCTGGGACTGGGATCATGCCCTGGGCCAAAGGCAGATGCTCAACCACTGAGCCACCCAGGTGTCCCTGTGTTGAACTTTCATATTCTTTTGTTATAGTAATTATGCGAGTGATATAAAGTAAAAATAAATTGTGTTCATTTTTTATTTTGCAGCTTAAAAATGCTTTATTTCAATTCTTTAATCCTTATAATAAATCCTTATAATAAACATGTGAGGTTAAATATCCTATTGGCATTGACTTTCAGAGGCCTAGGGCTCAGAGAGATTAATTGGTGACCCAAGAAGCAGAGCTGATCATTGGCCCAAATGGGCCTGACTTTTGACTCACTGCCCTTCCCACTACAACTTAGCACAATTCTGAGAAACTTCATAAATTTCTGTGCTCTGTGAATTTCAGAACTCAGCTAAAGGGCCATCATTGCTAGGGGAAGGCTAATTACCAATACAGAATCACTGCAAGGAAAGGATAAAATCAGGAATTCACACTCGCAGTAATAAAGAGAGAAAATGTTTTTGGTTTGCTTCCTTTTGCGCTCTTCTTCCTTAACTCAAATGAAATTTAAGATTCATAATTTGAAACTCTGCCATTAGCTCCATCAGAAATATTAAATGTCAAATAAAGTGATCCTTACTGGCCATAAAATGAACAACCTTTATTATTCTAAGGAGATAGAAAATACTTTATGTGAGTAGTAGAGAAATTGCCAAAAAAGCTATTTTATTTCAGTCTGTGGACAAGTTAATGTGCTACTGAAAAAAGCATATATATTCTGACCTAATTAATTCCCAGAGAATATGGTTCTAAAAAGAGTGCTCAGAAATTACCCTTCTCTCGGTTTACTCCACTGTCATTTGGACAGTAGCTTGGTGCGTTCTGAGAACAGGATCTCAGTCATGAGTTAGTTACTTCTTTATTAAGGCTTCTGTTGCAGTGCTTTCTGGAATACTTTCTACCTTGGTACGTAGGCATCTTTCTGCGTGTAGTTGGATGTTCACTCCAGTTCCTGGGTCCTTGAGCCTCAACTGAGCAGATTTCCTCTGATAAAATTGTGTCACCTCTGTGCTGTTGTTCTGATGACACTACCTCTAGGCGCACCCCTGCTAACATACAGTTTGTTATCTCACACCTACAGAAATTGAGAAAGATAGTTTCAGGACTCTTCCACCTTCTAATGTGAGTGATTTATATGCTTGAGAAGCATATAAACAGAAAAATGTACAAATGAAGGAATGGGGAAGTGACTGCTATGACTATTTAGCATTTCCTTCTGGGAAGTACATACAGAAAAGTATGATATAGTACATTTTGTTCTAGATCTAATATAGCAGATTGCTATTTTTTCCTCTATGTGAAGGAAGAAGGAGTCATTTAAATTTAAAATTCTCTCCTTTCAAGAGCCATTAGGGGCGTGCTTGGCATACCTATGTGATAAGATGATCACTCTATTCTTATCATGACATGTCTTATTCCTTAGAGCTCATTTATACATTGTTACTTAAAACATGCTCAATGTTACCAAAAATCACTGAGCTAAGTAGATACTTGGCTGGTAAGAGTTGGTTTTAATCCATCTAAGTTATTTTGCTATCTCTAAAGTTCACACAAATAATTCCTCTTGATAGTGGATGCATGTACTCAACCTCTCTTTGATTAACAGGTATGTTAACATAGCTCTTATTGTAAATAAATTCAGTCCTTCTTTTTCTTTTCTACAGGATAACATTTTTAAGCTGGAGGACTCACATTTTGAAAATGGCCGTGGGAAGAGTCCATATGACCCTAAACTGCTGACGGCATCTCTTTTAATAGGTATGTGGTCAACGATCAGTTAAACAGTGAATTTTCTAAGGATAACAACCAGACTGCGTGTACCTTTTTTATATACCAAGATTTTCCACTATTAATCACAAACTATTTCAGGAGGATGTCAGTTGAAATATTTTCAAATATTTTTAAAATAAAGAAAAACACTAAATGCTGCTTTGATTTTTACAGTGTCTAGTCTGTGATTCTTTTTAATCAAGATGGTTTAAAAAGTGTCTTTAAAGTTGTCTACTCAATAACTACATATCCCCACTAGAACTTTAAAATTTATATTCTGAGAGAAAATGGTTTTGGTTTTCATTTTATGAAAGAGGTGTTTCCAGGGGGCATTTCAACAAGTTGGAAGGAAAGAATGAGATTCAGTCTATCTTGTTTATTATAGTTCCAAGATTTGTCACACTCTCAACGTTTGGACAACTTAATCAGCACGATCAGTTTTAATGGTCATACAATTGGCAGAGACCCTATCGTGTTACCTTGAATTAATGAAGGACCTCTGTATTTATCTTTTATTTTTTTTAACTTTAGGTCTCTTTTTTTTAATGTAACAAAACATTTAATGTATTTCCTCTACACTTTCCTCTAACCACCTTCTTTTCGGTTCATCTTCTTTTCCTTCAACAATGTGGCTGGGTAGGGAAATGCTTAGTTATCATTCAAAGGGATGGAAATAGGAAGACCAAAGTAAGCAGAAGAAGAAAACTTTAGTCTCTGTTGAAAGATAAAGAATTGTTTCCACATACTTTTTTTTGAAGGTTTTGTTTATTTATTCATGAGAGACAGAGAGAAAGAGAGAGAGAGAGAGAGAGGCAGAGACACAGGCAGAGGGAGAAGCAGGCTCCATGCAGGGAGCCCGACGGGGGACTCAATCCCGGGACCCCGGGATCACGCCCTGAGCTGGAAGGCAGATGCTTAACCGCTGAGCCATCTAGGTGTCCCATTTCCACATACTTTTAATCACCTTTAGACTATATTAAATAAACACACAAACAAAAAGTGATATATCATTAAACAATTTTTCTTTTTTTCTTTTACTTTTGGGCATACCAGTAGCCGGAAACAAAAGATTCTGGGCCATTACCCTATTCCCGAATATGTTTTTCTATATGATCATGTAGAAATTATATAACTTTTGTTTCCTTTGCTTTTTCTTTGTTTCCCTTTCTAGAAAATACAGAAAGTCATTATTTGATAATAAAAATAGTAGTGAAGCTTATCAAGTGTAAAATTTCTAATTGAATTTTGAATGAGAAATCTAGATTTTTGAAAAGGAAATGCAGGTTATTATCTGATGTGTTTTAAGTTCATTTTTACCAGTCTTTTGTTACAGAACGACTCTTTCTACTTAACAGAATAAACTCTAGTCATAGTGACTACAGCATTAAGTTTGAAGATATATTCTTTCCAGGATTCTTTAGTGTTTACTTTACCAGTGTGTCTCACCGATGTCTTTTCTATTAAGAATAAGAACATTATAACATGAATTATCTCCTGTATAGCTTTTCAGATGTAGACAATTTCAGTCCATTTGATCCATTTATAGAGCATTTTAACAAAAGTTTTAAAACCTGAAGGGATGCAGCAAATGTAGCACACTTATAATTTTCCTATTCACAGATGGCCTAGTGATTACATGTGGATGACTTTCTTAAGTGCACACACAGAAATGTGAAGCTTGTCTTAAACCAAGGGGAGGAGCTCTACCTTGCTCAAACTTGCAGCCTTATTTAAATTGCATATTTTAAAAAAATAGATATTCCTCCAAAAGCAGTATGTTAAATTCTACCTAAAGCAGCTTTTAATTTGTGGTATGTTTCTCAGTGGGGATTTGCTTGATTATTTATTTTAATATTCCATTGAGAAAGGATGATGACAAGTAAGTATTACATAGTTCATATGGTATGCAACCACACAAAGTCCACAAAGACTATGAAACTCCATCGTTTTGGTTTTATTTAGAACTTCTTTGAAAAAGCTGTATAGGTTTGTGAAAAGGAAAATGAATGAAGGAAGTTTCATGAGTCAAGAAGAATATGTGTGGCTAAAAAGACAAGCAGCTTTTACATGGAAGTCCACACTTTACTTACCCGATACAGTAAAATAATCAAGTAACTTTTAGAGGTATTTGGTGCTTCTGGACAAGGAAAATTATTCAAGTCAACATAAATTAATTCCTGAATCCTCTGAAGAGCAAGCTACAGAAAAATGAAAAAGCCATGCTAGACCTTGTAAAATCCCTCAAAATATCTATAAATTCTTCCCCTCATAGGACACTTAGTTCCCCTTGTTGGGTGTTTCTTGGCATTTTTCTCTTGTGTCGCTTTAAAAAGAACTGAAGTTTTTTTTAACACAATTATTTTCTATACCACTTCCCAAACTTTTACATAGAAGGGTAGCACCTGTCTCTAAAACACACAGGTTGTACATTGCATATTAGAGAATGGTTATTGGAAAAGCCTGTCTGCCCAAGAGATTTTGCGTGTATTCTCCTCATTTCAGCACATAAGAGAAATTGTCAAGTTATTTCTGGGCTGTTTTCTTCCCCAATACTGGTAAATAAAATTTCATGTTTGACTCAAACCACCTATCAACCGGTTAGATGAATCTTGACAACAGATACTTTTTATATCATCAGTCTTTCTATTACGTAGTTTCAACCAGTAATAAACTTTAAAACCCAGATGACAGCTTAAAAATTAGTTTATGAAATTTTTCAGGGCTTGCTATAACTTCTTTTCAAAATGCCATGGTTTTTTATCATTAGTATCTTTAATAGACTTTGCTTTTTAGAGCAGTTTTAGGTTTACAGTAAAATTAATGAGAAGGCATCAGAGATATCACATATCCCCCACACACACCCACTCATATAGACTCCTCCATTATCCACTTCCTCCACCAGAATGGTACATTTTTACAAGTGATGAACCAACACTGACACATCATTATAACTCACTGGTATAAGGAGGGCACTTGGAGGGCACTCGTTGTGACGAATACTGGGGATTATATGTTAGTGATGAATCACTAAACTCTATTCCTGAAACCAATATTACACTATATGTTAACTAACTGGAATTTAAACAAAGTGCCACGTGTTGTTAAGCTGATGACCACAGGAAATATGGATTCTTCCCTGAGCAATGCATAGCTACTAATTAAGTCTCCAAATCCTATAACCTGTCCTAAGTTTGTAAATCGTCTTAGTAAAGTAAATTTTTCAAATCTCCTTTAATAAAAATCATTGTCAATGTTAAATTATTACAGTATTTATTTTTAAGTATGTCTTATTTCATCCACCTATAAATATTTTAATTTTAGTGACTTTGTTTAAAAAATCTTTATTAAAAATAGCAGTTTCTCCCCTACTCAGAACAAATGCCAGATGTGGACATAAGAATAAAATCTTATATTTTCCACACCAATTAAGTGTCATCTCACATTTTCATGATCTGTAAAGAGTAGTCAACTTGAAAGTACTTTTATTTCCTCGTTGCAGTCTTCCCTAGGCATTGTAGTGCTAATAATTTAGAAATAACCCATCACTAAGTAATACTGAAATCCATTCCAGGGGTCTAGGACTCTTAGCGATGGTCTGTTTCCCCAAGCTAGAACTCTGCCTTGCCTCAGGAAAAAAATATAATTTGACATTAGAATATGCTCTCACTTGGTATTAGATGAAATGAGGTACTCCCTAAATTAATTAACTATAATTGAAAATATTATTTGAGCCTCCCAGAGCCTCAGTTTCTTTATATGTAAAATGACATGGCCATGCTAATTCCACTAGTTTGTTGTGAGAGTTAAATAAGAATTTAATAATGTAGCACATTTGGGTACTTACATATTTCTAGAATGTATGAAGAAGTAGAAACCAAGAAGAGAAAGTAATAATAGTGGTTGCTATAAAGGAATCTGAGAGACAGATTTAGATTTGGTACCTTATAAATTTCATATTTTAAATCTTGTACCATGTGCACATATAAGCTACTAAAAGAAGTTAGTTTTAAAAGGACAAAATAAGTAACAAAGCCAGCACATTACATTTATTGGTACAGAGAAGATGCTCAATAGATGTAAAAATCCAAAATTATCCCTACACCCGCCCACTCTCAAAAAAATGGATTTCATCCATGCCCTGCATATGTGTGTTTGTGTGTATCTGTGTGCAAGAGAAAGAGAGACAAGAATTTATTTTTCCTCTGTTTCTAATTACTCTGCTACTCTGTGAGTGGAATTTACTTAAGGTGTTAACAACATAATGACTTGTCCTTAGGTTTGTTTGATTTTTGCTCAACATCCATGTCACACGTTACACCTGTGTTAGTAATGCTGTGATTTCATCAGGAAATGTTTTTTTTTCACCTTCTACTTCTTCTCACCACACCCTTCTTAGGAATTGTAATCCAACACATTAACTGATCTAAGCCACATTTTTACTTCATTTTGAGCTGTGAACATAAAGTCCAGAAGTACATATGACCTTTTATTTTTAGCACAGGCTTCTCGGATCATTCTGCCGTGGTGGAAATGCGGCTCACTAGACTCTTTGTTCACCTCAGCAAGGAATGGTTTCCTCAGAGATGAACCAACACTGGGTATTATATGTTAGTGATGAATCACAGTTAAGAAAGAATGGCAGGATGCTCAAACAGCCACTTTCATATTTGACAATTTTTTAGATTGTTAGTTTCATCTGTCAGCACTAATTTTTCTTGTCTGATGTATTATTTTTGAGACATCAAACTTGACATATCGTGTCTTTTGTGGAGAGACTAAAACCTTTGTTGGACAGAGTATCCCCAACCACTTTTTGATACATATAACAATTCCTTGAGTATATTATTGTACCATCAATTTAATAAAATTGGACAAATGTCATATTTTCTTTCACTAGTAGCTTAGTACATTTGGAAAACCTCAAAAGTATGCATTTTAACCAAAATGCATCTGAATCATTGTAGTATAACATTTACCTAATACACTGCTTCAGGTTTCAAGAAGACATATATTAAGGGTCAGAAAACTGGAAAATTAACACTATGCCCAAGAATCAACATATAATTTGATAACTTCATAAATGACCTAGAAACTACAAAAGAAGTTTGGCAAGTAGACTTTTTTGTTAAACATATTTGTTCTCCAAAATAAGCCAACTGAGATAGAGTAAATTTCTTATACTCAGTTATCATTAGATTATTTTATATAGCCACAGAATATACTAAATCTTTAATCTATGGTGGAAATGCACAAGTATATTAAATAAAATGTATTCTAAGTTGACTATTATTTATTTGCTTATGAGAATGCAAAAGTAGGATATCCTATCACCTATATACATTTGAGTGAAATAATAAATATGTCCTACAATTTCTGTGGAACAATCATCCCTGGTAAGAATCCTACAGACATCTCAGCAGAGGATCTGATTTAAGGCCTAGTATAAAAAACGGTTACTGATAGGGAGCACTGACAATATGAGAATGTACCCTTCCTGGTCATTTAATCGTCTGGTGCCCTGCTCACAGAAATCACATTGACTCTTGCTAAAAATAATATGCAGGTGGGAGGGAATTTCTTAGGACTGGAGGCAACTGGTGCCTAAACCACGAACTTCCTTCGGTGTCTAAGTCAGTTCTTTAATTCCGTTTTCAGTAATAAATTGATCAATAGTTCTCCAACTCAAGAACTCTCTGCTTTCTCTAATGACCTCTCTGCACTTCTCTAAATGACCTACTTATCTCTTCTTGAAAGAAAAACAAAATCAATCTTTCTGCCTTTACTTCATGTATATTGATTTTTGCCTTGCTTATGTGGGAGTGAATTAAAAAAAAAAGTACAAGTTGTGAAACAAGTATATAAATTAATAAGAGAAACAAATACCTATTTATATCCAAATAACAGTTTCTTTTGGTGTTGTTTTATTATTTCAGCTCTCCCCTGAATAGAGTTTACATGTAATAGCAACCATAATTAGGGATTTTAGTCAAACTAAAGCAAGCCAAATTAAAAAAAAAAAAGATTGAGTGAAATAGGAGAAAGGGACTAAATCTGCTAATTTCCAGTTATATAATAAAATAAGTCACAGAGATATATAAAAAAAAAAAGGATTGATTACGTTCTTTACTCTTCCATTTCTGATTATACCTCTTGTTGGGCGTGTTCTGTCTCACTGCACCCTGATATGAAATTGCTCAGTTTTCTCCTTTTCTTGGTTCTCTTTCTACTGTTCCTGATTTTCATTACCTAACATGTGATTGAGAGGGCAATGAGGTTCAACTAATAATTTAACACTTTTGATTTTTCGAGGTAAAGAGGACACAAGGCATCCTATGTCAGGTGTTGCAACGTGAAAATACTTGAACATGAAAATTTTAGGCTGCCTTTACAACACATTCTTAACTAATGCGCTCTTGTTCACACAGATCAAGAAAACTAATTCACTTGAAGTTTAAAGTTCCATTACATCTATTTATCAATTGTTAAAAGGTAAAATACCAACCTTAATAAAAGTGTTACAGTGATTGAAAACAAGTTAAAATTACGGAGACAATTGTCATTTACATATTCCAAGGTGCCTTTGAAATTTGTAGATAGCTTATTCACAGCATTTTGGTGCTTTTAGAAAAGGTTTATTTTTACCTTATGGGCAGATAAAATGTTATTATAGCATACTATGGTGAGAGCAGGTCAGATTTGAACTTGATATTTAATTAAGTGAAGGGAACACAGGATGATTTTGTATCCCAAAGATACCATAGTATGATAGTTTAGAATGTAATAGAGTGCCATCATTAACCTACTAATTTGTGCTGAAAATATTATCAAACCATCATTTTTATTTGTCTTGATTCACAACAATCCAAAAATATCACAATCTTAAAACTCATCTGTAAGAAAAGATGTCTTTTTATTAATATTTCAAGCTAACCCTTGAAGTTGCATAGTGATTCTTTCTGCTTAGCTCTTCTCCACTGCCTTGGACATTCTCTAAAGGTTGGTGCATCCAGACACATCAGAGAACCAACCACCAAAGGAATTGACTGAGTTGGACCACTGAGCATGTCTATTTTCATTATGAAACATTTATTTGCAATTGAGAACTGAGTGTGATCAAAGAGTATCGTTTGAAAAATCAGCTAAATGAGACTTTCCCAATGGCATTTATAATTAAAGATGCACAGGGAATTTTTCCAGTTTATCTAATAAATATGAAAATCATTTGGAAATGATAGTGCTATACAAATGTTTAAGTTATAATTTATCACTTCATTTTACTTTCTAATCATTTTTCAAGTCAGTGAATGCAGAAAGATTAACTTATCCAAATGACCAACAAGATAATACTAAGTTTACTGTCATTGTGGTAGATTATGTAGAGAAAATTCTATATTTTTTGTTTCATTTTGCTAATAATTCACTATAAGTAAGCAGGCAATAATGTGTTTTCTGGATTAAATAATAGGAGGTACTTTCTGTTTAAAGAAAAGAAAGTATAATTTTTTCAACCTTCAGTTAAGTAAAAGCTCATTTGGGTTAGTGTAAAAAGACTGGGATTAAACAGGCCTGAGTTTGAACTTTCACCCTTACTTTCCTAGTCATTAGCTGAGCAACCTTAGGTTTCATGAACTATAAAATAGGGACAACATTTACATCATGGGGTTGTTGACAGACTAAATGAGATAATTTGAAAAGTGTCAAGCCACTGCCTAGCTGCCCAGCAAACACAGAATGGTATTCAGTAAATATTAACTTCTCCTTCTCCTCCCTTTTTCCTTTTCCTTTTTATTTTAAGCTTGTCACTGTGATTCCTC